>NW_026294447.1:57494192-58694192 GCF_007827085.1 Peromyscus californicus insignis
ATCCTTTCTTTTCATCCTGTGATCCACTGAGAACTATAGTCAGGAATGCAGCCTCTGCGGGCGGGTGCACTCACTGCCAAGAGGTGAGGGCGGAGTCGCAGTCTTCATCAGGCTCTCCCTTGGCAGGACGGTGTGATCCATCTCAGACTAATCTCTAACTCCTGAGCATCCGGAGGGGTCTAGTCTCTGTTCTTAGGGAGTACAGAGCCTGAAGCAAGATCACAGGGACCATCATGTACAGTACCTGGGTGCTGGGGAGTTCGGAGGAGGCAGGGTAGGTGTGGAGGGGAGGATAGAGGGCCTCTAGGGGTGAGTAACATTTGAGATGAGCCTTGAGAGATGGTGACTGAGAAAATAAGGGGCAGCGGTAGGGGGGCATAAGTCCGGCTGTGAGATGGGGAGTGGGGGGCAGGTACAGAGAACAGCACATGGCCCATTTTCCAGGCAGGTTGGTGACACACAACAGGTGAGAAGTTCCAGGCCGCCAGCAAGGTAGCCCCACTGCTGTGGGCTCACAGGCTCTGATCTCTCTTCGCTTGACTGAGGAGGGACTAGGTTAGAGTTGAGCTATGACAGGCCGGCTTCCAGTGTGGAAGGTACATTCTCATTTCTGGGCTATGTTCTTAATATAATTAAATTATACTATTAGAGACAAGGAACCCAAGGCAAGCATGTAACTCCCCAGTCTCTTTTTTATCACCTATGGAATCAGTACCAGGGTGACAGTAAGGATTATGAATAAAATGCTTTGCAGGCTCACTTGGGACATATAAGAATGTGAATGGTTACGGCACAAAGAACGGTGTTTGGGAGAAAGAACATTCCCATAGCATGTTTTTTATGCTATAGTTTATGTGTCTATTCCTCCAACTGAAGCAGATGGCTTTCTAAACTACGCCTGCCTTTGGGGAATATTTTTCCTGCTGCTTTAAAATGGCACAATAAAACGTCCTATGATCAAAAATAAAGTCTTAGCAGGTGACATAACTGTTCCCATACATAAGTGGGGCACTGTGGGTTCTGTGCCCATGGATTCAGTCAACCACCTATTGGGAAAAAATGTACATAAAAAGTCCAGTGTCTTTTTTTCTTATTAGGATCTCTAAATAATACAGTGTCACAGCTATTTATGTAGCATTGACATTGGTCGGGTGTGATAAAGCATCATCTGGATGTGGCTTAACCATAGGGCTGGGGTGGAAATCAGGGTATAGCACTTGCCTGGTGTGCTGGGCTCAAACCAGTTGGGTGTGCATGGGTTCTGGGAAACCCTGTGGCTTTCTATTCAGGATTCCCGAGCATGTGTGGGCTTTGGTATTGGCAATGGGTCCTGAGAGTGTCCCCTGCGTATAACCAAGGGGCAACCGTACACAGACAGTGTACAGACTGTACACACTTAGTTAACACCTTTACAGATGTCGGCTATAAATGGAGGAAAAGCTAAACCCTGTGAAGTCCATTGGTGTGGAGCGCCCACAGTGTGCATGAGCTCATTGTTGTCCCATCCGTTGATTCACTCAGTAGAAGTTGAGGACTGATTCGTTATCACAGACTCTAGAGTTGGGTGCCTCAGTGAAAAGGCCCAGAGAACTGTCACCCTGCAGCTCTTCTTACTCAAAGGAGAGGTCCTTCCCGTTGAGAATTGATACCGTTTCTCCTCCCGTCATCCCCCTCAGAAGACAGCTGCCCAGACCTCTGTAGGTGGAGTCTGTGAAGGAATCAGCAGACTGAGCGGACGCACATGGAAGCTGGGAGGGGAGATTCAAAGATTGATGTGGAGGGCGATGTGCTCTCTGTACAAGCATGAGGACCTGAGTGTGATTCCCAGCACCCGCAGGAAAAAGAGCCAGGTGTGGTGCCAAACTTGTAACCCCAACACTGGACCCAGAAACTCTCTGGTCTGCCAGTCTGGTTATTTGTTAAGTTTCAGGTCAGTAAGAGACCCTGTCCAAAAAAAAAAAAAAAAAAAAAAAAAAAATACAAGGTAGATGGTGCCTGAAGAATGATACCCAAGGCTGACCTCTGGTCTCTACCCGTATGTACACACACACTATAGCTCTCAAAGTCTTAAGAATAGGTAGCAGTGACCCCCTTCATTTTCCATGTCCTTCCCATGGGCAACTGACCTTTGAGAAGCAAGCAGATGCCCAGGTGAAACAGTGCCTACCTAACTTGCAACGCCTGTTTGCTGCCTTCTGATCATTCTGGCTGCCTGTTAGCATCCTGTTAGCATGCTGCTTCTTATCCCATCCCGTCCTCCTGAAGATTCTGTTCTTGTCCCGTGGTTTGGACTCTGTGTTCTATGGGTTCCCTTCTCATCCTCACTCTGGACAGCTCCCCCGCCCCAAGATGAGCAAGCCCTGTAGGACCTTGTCGAGAAGTCCCAAGCTAATCCATAAGTGGGTCTTTTTCTTTACTTTCTCGATAAAATTCCAGATTTCTAGTAACTTCACAGTATTTTTGAAACTCTGCTGCTTAGAGGCAGCTTCAGATGGCATTTTAAATATGTACATATGAATATCAGTAATGTCTTCCAGTGCACAACGTGAGTGGATTCTAAGCCTTCCCACATCAGCTGGAGTGACCATATAATGTATTACCCCCACTAGAATACGTTAGCAAGTCAAAGGGAGACAGCTGGGCATTTGCAAGGACATAGGCAAGACCCTGGCTGTCCCAGGCCCACCGTGATGAGCGTGGCTCTGATATTAGCTGATTGTCTCAGTGGTCAGCCTGCAGCATGCCAAGAGCTGCTCTGGAGCATACAGGCAAATGAATGTCCTCAAGATGAAATTGTCCTGTTGAGACACTGTAAACTGAAATTCACGCACAGTGTCCTGTGGTGCCTGCCTTATTGTATGTGGGACATTTAGATGTTTACAGCCCCGGGGTTTCTCAATGCAATGGACATTTAAAAAAAAAAAAAAAAGAGTAGAACACCGACTCCAAGCCTGGAGAGATGGCTCAGCAGTTAAAAGTACACATTGCTCTTGCAGAGGACCCGAGTTCCTTCCCCGGCACCCACATCCACCTGTAACTCCAGCTTCAGGGTACCCAACACCCTCTTTTTCCTTGTGTGAGCATCTGTACTCATGTGTACAAGCCCACATGCAGACAGACACACATACACATCCTTGAAAATAAAAATAAATATTAAAAAGAGACAGCCAGCTGCAAATTACTTTTAATTTTCCACTTGACTTCAGATACTTCAGAAGTTCATTTGATGGATGCAAATCGTTAAGAAATTCTTCGAATAAATAGACAGCGAACAACATTATCCTTAGAATATGACAGGTCAGCATTTTTATAATAGGGCTGTGAGGTTAGATGGTTGTAGAAAGGACTCAGGGCCTTGGTTGGTGCCGCACATACTCCTGACCCTGAGAGTTGTAGGAATGCAGAAGTCACCTTCAAGAGATGAGCTGTGGGGGCAATAAAGACCCAGGACACTTGAACTTGGGACAGGAGCCATTAAGGACCAGGAAGGCTGGCCTGCATATTGCTCTCTGGGTTTCTTTTTTCTCTACTAAGGATGAAAATCCTAAAGTGAAAGGACAGAAGAAATAGCCCTCATAAGAGCCTGTGCGAGGAGAGAGCCGTGGGGAGTCACTCAGTTACCACAAGCAGTTTCTGGGTTTTGACAAACCATCTGTAATTTTGCCAGACGGAATTACAGAAAACTGGCAGGGGAGAAAAGGTCATCATTTTCCAAAAAAGGAGGAAAAGTGGGATTCTGGAAAATACAAACGATACATTTCATATTAATATCGGTTCTGAGAAAAGCTTTCAACAAGTCTTTGAAGAGCTAGTGTGGAAATGCTTGGCAGGAAAGGCTGTTGCTAAGAGCCAAACCCACCCATTCATGGTCTTACCAGACTAGACAAGGCCAGAGAGACCTTTCTTGACATCCCATGAATGGTATGGAGGCGACGAGGCTGGCTGAGGAGACAGTTGGGGTGACTTCATCTGTCCTTGGACAAACCTATCAGAGTATTGATAAGTAGATCAGCAGAGGCGCCAGGGAGGCCTCTCCAGCACTCTGCCCAGCACTCTCCCCTCCCCCCACCTGCTCTGCTAATGTGCTTATGGGTGACAAGGATGAAGGAGATGCTGGAGATTTCTCTCTCCGTGTTCGCTGCTGTCACAGAGCTGGTGGGTTAGATGCCAGATTTGAGAGTTGAGGAGATTTTGGTTGGCTAAAATGATGGATGGAAACCAATAAAATGACATTTAGCAGGAATAAAGATAAATCCTGTCTGTAGATAAAAACAAAACCAATTAGCTCAGCACAAGATGAAGAAAAATCTGACGTCAGTTCATTTGAAAGACTGATAGGATTATGATTGACCATGGTTTACTCTGACGCAACATCCATACCCTGGCTACTCAAATAATAATAATAATAATAATAATAATAATAATAATAATAATAATCAACATGACTGTCATTCACAGCAATAAGATCATAGTATTCTGGGTACTATGGGCAGGGCCACCCTGTTAAGGTCCTGTGAGGTTATCATGTGCTGGGGATGGGCCTCTATGCAGATAAGGAGTCTAGAAACCATGGACCATGCTATGTGTCTAGGTATGCAAATGGAGAGCATTATCCTGGAGAGATGCAGCCTCTCTTCTGGCATTTGAAAGTCTAATGTGTGTGATGGGAAACTGTGTTTCATCAGTTTTTACAGATGGTCTGCTTTCTTCAGCATTGTGTCCTGGTGAAGCCTTAGAAGGATACACTCCAGGAGAGATGGACATGTGCTTGGTTCCCACAAGCCGAGGGCCATGGGTCATCAGGGATACATAGTGATGGTAGGGGATAGGCTTGAATGTGCATTCGGATCCCCACCAAGGCCTTCCTGATGGGGCGGGAGATGGGAACTCAGGACAGGGAGAGCTTGCTGGTAAGCTCCAAAGTACTCAAGTGGACGGCATGACTGAAAGCTGCGAACGGGAGTTTGCAGCTAGCATGGTCTGGCAGGGTGTGTTAGAGGCCAACACTGGCCTTTGAGGCAGGAACATAAAGTCTATGCCAAGATGTCTGCATGTCATGATAGGCAACAGAATGAGATGGCACGGGTTAACTCTCGTTGGTTCAGTTAATCCAGAAGTAATGGAGCCGACAGGGAAGATCCTTATACGGGGTATTATTGTGATATTTCTGAACAGATAGACGCTTCAGGCATGATGCAGGCAGACTGAATAAACTAGACTAAAAGGGTCGATGAAGGATGTTTTGGCAAGGGCATCTAGGATAAAATGTAAAGTAATATACTTAATCACTGGGACTCTGTCTTTGAGAGGGACTGAGTGTCCATGTGTCAGGGATGCTGTAGAACAAACAGTTACATTGTCAGGCAGGGCAGGAAGTCATAACTTAATGCTCCTCATTGATGAACGAATCTCTCTGCTTCTCACTTTAGAACATTTATCATGTGTGGGTATAATATATGTATCCCCTATACATCATATACCATTTTTGAGACAGGATCTCACTAAGTGGCCCAAACTGGCTTCAAACACGTGCTTGTCCTGTCTCAGCCCTCCTAAGTGTTGGGATTGTAGCTGTGCCCCACCATTCCTGCTTTATAGTTTAGATTTTCATATCAGGAGTGGAAGCTGGAGTCTGCAGACTAACCAGTCTGTGGTTCTGAGATTCTCTGATGACTGTATTTGCTTGATAGGACTCCCATAATGAAATGCCACACACCAGGTAATTTTAACAACTCTATTGTCTTGTGATTCTAGAGATTAGAAGGCCAAGGTCAAGGTGTGGGCAGGGCTCTTCCTCTGAGGACTGTGGGAGAAGCTCCCCTTGGATGGTAGATGCTGTGTTCTGTCATTATGTCCAAATATCTCAGCCTTCCTTCCCCCCTCCCTCCCTCCCTCTCCTCCTTCCTCCCCTTCCTCCCTCCCTCCCTCTCCTCCTTCCTCCTTCCCTCCCTCCCTCCTTCCCTTCCTCCCTCCCTCCCTTCCTTTATTTATTTAGAGGAGGGATGGTTTATGTCCCCCCCCCCCCCCCGTGTTTGCACACATATACATGCATGGGTGTGAATGGGCTTATGTGACTGTATGGAGGCCAGAGGAGGGAATTGGCTATTGCTGGCCCTTGTTCCCTTGAGGCAGGAGCTCACAGGTTTTTTTTTTCCAACTAGACTGGCAGCCACCTTGGCCCGGCAATCCCCTTGTCTCTGCCTCCCTCATTGCTGGGCTTTCAGGCATGCATGGGGCCATGCCTGGCTTGTTACTCGTTGCTGGAATCTGAACTTCAATCCTTCTGCTTGCACTCTGAACTGCCATCCTTTGTCTCTAGGCCTCTAGAACATTTTCATCATTCCAAACTGAAACTGTAACCCCAGTAAGCAGCAGCTTCCTAACTCTCACCTCCCAGTGCCCATCAATCATTTTACCTCCACCCACTCTAGGGAGGTCATATAAGTAGAATGCTACAGTATTTATCCTTTGGGGCTGGCTTAGTCACGCAGCATAATCTATGCGGTAGCAGGTGTCAGAATTCTTCTCCTTTTAAAGTTGAAATCATATTCCATCCCATGGATACCCCACATTTTGCTTATCCCGTCCATCACCAATGCATACTTGGGTTATCCCCACCTTCTGGCTGTTGCACCTAATGCTGGCATGCATGTGGACGTGCAAACATCTCACCGCATCCCTGCTTTTAATTCTTTTAAATATATTCTCAGAAGTGAAATCTCTCTCTCTCTCTCTCTCTCTCTCTCTCTCTCTCTCTCCTCTCTCTCTCTCTCTCTCTCTCTCTCTGCTGATTATGACCAGGTAACTTGGTGTGGTGGCCATAGGTGCTTTGGACAGCACTATGTTCTCTGTTTCATTCATTCCCAGCCCTAAGTGTGGTGCCGGGCACTGGGCAGATGGTTTTGGAGAATGTTGAATGAAACAATAGGTATGCAAAGCCTCACATTTCTGGGTGATTTTTTTCTTATTGTTTCTCTACGAATAAAGGCTACAAAACACCCGTTTTTCCTTTCTCTCTCTTTCTTTTTTTTCACACATTGCGCAAATGCTGTTATTAATCCCACTGAGCACTGTGGTTACATTGTCCTAGAGAGTCTACCTCATTAATTATGATGACAACATTTTCTGGGCTCAGGTCACAAATTATCTCAAAGTGACGTGGAATAATAGTCTGTTAAAATGTTTGGGCACAAAAAAATCACACATTATCAATTAAGTCTTTAGAGATTTTTCTTGCACACTTTAGATCTTTTAAAAATGCTGTCTAGATTATACTTAATTGACTTAAAATGCATACCCTTCTAATTATTCTAAATTTTGCTTTTTTTTTTTTTTAAACCCAGATTTTAAGATTGTGGGAAAACCATGGCTGTTTAATCCTCAAGGTTAAGAGTGTAATGATGCTCTTCACCGCCTCAAAAACAAGTGGCCTGAGTTCTGAATGAGCTCTTATTTGTAATTTCACTCCAGAGGAAATAATATCCTGTAAGAAAATCTGCACTGTTTTGCAGCTGAACTGGGAGTGTTTCTCCTTTCCCACTTCAGGGTTTTGTTTTTTGTCCATCCTTAGACACTGGTTGTGTCAACCAAATAGCCGCAAAGCACCCCAAACCAGGAACATAAGCATGGCTAAGAGGAATCATCTTTAATAATTAGCCTGTGGTTATCATTTTCTTTCCATTCTTAAAACACCGCACCTCCATGGTGTGTTTTCTTTCTGGGTGTGAGAGTGTATGATGTGTGCACTTTTGTGTGTGTTCAGGCATGCACTTGCTGTGTGTGAGAGTGTATGGTGTGTGCACTTTGTGTGTGTTCAGGCATGCACTTGCTGTGTGTGAGTGTATGGTGTGTACACTTTTGTGTGTGTTCAGGCATGCACTTGCTGTGCTGTGGTGTAGAGCTAGGACAACCTCGGGCGTTAGTCCCTGTTTCCACCCTGTTTGAGACAGTTTTTTTGTTGTTGTTGGCCACTGCACATGCCAGGCTGTGCCCGTGAATGCCCACATATCCCCTGGGTCTGTCTCACATCTTACTGTAGGAACGCTGGGATTACCAGTGGGAGCTCCCACGGCTAGTTTTATCTGCCCTCTGGGCATTCCAGCTCAGGTCCTCACCTTGTGTGACAAGTGCTTTATCCACTGAGCCGTCTTCCCAGCCCCATGTCTCAGCTTTTTATACCAGCTATCCAATATGTCCTCAAGTATTACTGCAGAGCAGAGGGGAGAAAGCCTAAATCCTGAGAGGGGAGCATAGGAAATGGGGAGGAGAGCTCAGAGCGAGTATACACTGGTATTACATCTCACCCTTCTGAAACGCCTTCCCTGTAGTACCTGCCTCTTACAGATGCAGAGGACTCACCTGGGTTGGGCAGGGCGATGAAGACTCTTGACTGGACGACCTATCTGCCAACATCTGTAGTCTCATTTCTCTTCCTGCCAAAGTTTGGGACGTGCATGTCCACAGGCTACCTGTGGTGTCCAGGAATCCACCTTCCACCCTACATTGCCTCTCCACAATGCTGCACGTCACCTGGAGCCCTCCGCCACCACGCACATGGGTTTTCCTCCCGCCTGGTACTCCTAAATATGCTCTACAGAGAACCGAGGACAGTGCCCACCTCCTGCAAGCTCTGTGCTGGCAGCTTCCTGAGGCCACTTCCTCCTCTCAGCTGCCTGTTTCCTGGCTGCTCTTTCAGCATTCCCTTCTCTCTGCCTGGCCACAGCTCTGCCCCCAATACCTCTCCCGATTTTCTACTTTCTTCTTTAGAAGGTTCATGGGCGATCTCTTTGCCAGCGTCCTCCAGTTCTGTCCCTGCAGCTGCCACAGAGTCCCGATGGAGTTTGGCTGTCCTCATGTGACCTTCTTCATCCTTCCGGCCCTGTGTGTCCTACAGTACTTTCCCTAAAGTCCATCCTCCATCCTTCCTCCCTCTGACCTCGGGGTCCTCATTTCCGGAGCACTGAAAACACACTGGGCTGTTTTACAACAGATCCTGACTCTGGCTGTCCAGGTCACACTCAACCTCAGCCCTCCAACCCACCGATCCACATATCTGCCCGGAGACTTCCTTTTGTCCCTCCATCTCCAGAGTCTGGCTTATTCTTCCCCTCCAGGCTTCTGGTCTGGACCCTTTCTTTTAGCTCAGTTTCATTCCTCACACCTGCAGTGTGAGCCCCCCCCCCCCCCCCCCCCCCCCCGTTCACGTCAGGCCAACCCCCCTGGGCTGACAGCAGGCCCTGCTCTTCTTTTTTGCACTATTGCTCACACCACTGTCCTTCCCCCACCTGGAACAGTTCAATCAGCAGCATCTGGAGCCCTTCTGTCTCCACCCACCACATAGTTTCCACTAAATAACTTTATTTTCTAAGTCTCCTTAGCTAGGACAGGAAACAGGCATGGCCACCTCTCTTCTGCCTTCATCTTTGGGTACCAGAATGATAGATCTCATCCCTAGGCTTGTCATCTAATGAAGTGTGTATGTGGGGGCACTTCCAGAAAGATAGACTTCAGAGCCCCAGGGAGGTCTGGAAAGTTGCCCGATAACTTTGTATTCCTTTATTATTAGGTGACTATTGTATTCACGGAGTGGAAGCTAAATACCTAAAACTTCAAAATTTTGCCTCTAGGGGACATAGCCCACCCTCTGGTCAAGTCTTCCTTTCTCTGCTTCTTCCTGGCTTGTCACTTGTCAGCATCTTTATTTCTGGCCGTGGGTAATCAAGTTCAGATCACTAACCTATGTATAGGCTGGGTATGTTACTGACTCTTGGATCAAATTTTCTTTTGATGACATTCTGGTCTCTTCCTAACGGTGAGCCCAGATCTCTGGATCTGTCACAAGTTAGTCTGTAAAGTGACAGCATCACACGGGCTGTGGTCACTGGAGAAGGAGGACCGGGTGGCCTCTTTCTGCATCTTTGGTCTCCTGGGGCACAAGGATTCTCATGGAGTTACAAGCCATGAGAACATGCAGACAGGGACGCCCCTTGCAGGACATGGCCCAGAGGGAGGCGCTCTGCAGTGGCAAGCACCACCATGGTTGTCCATGTTTGGTGCGGCAGCTGCCAGGGGCGCAGGGACAGCGCGTGGGGAACAGAGGGTGGGCAAGAGGGTCCCCGGGGTCCCGGGACGGGCTGCAAGCGTCCCTCGCTTTCTCGCCTTCTTGTCTTTTGTCCCTGCGCCTCCTTGGAACCTTCAGGCTGAGGGTCCTAGGGGCAAGGACCAGGGAGGGGACCAGGGCGGGGACCCAGGCGGGACCCAGGCGCGCCCAGCTCTGCGCCCCGCCCGCCACGTCTCCTCCCGGCCACGCCACCGAGGCCGCCCCCTCGCGGGCAGCGCGGGCGCCGGGTGCTCGTTCTCGGCGGCGGCGGGCCCGGGTTGCCATGGTGACCGGCGGCAGCCACAGCAGGGCCGGCCCCAGCGCCAGCGCCGCGGCGGCTCGGCAGGGCGCAGTGTGTGGGTGAGCGCGGCCGGAGCGGGCGCGGCCCGGCCTCAGCATGGAGGACGGCTTCTCCAGCTATAGCAGCCTGTACGACACGTCCTCGCTGCTGCAGTTCTGCAACGGTGAGCGCGGGTGGGCGGACGAGGGCACCGGGACCGAGAGGCGAGGGCCAGGCCGGGCCGCGGGCGAGGCCGCGCCAAGTAGCCCCGGTTCCCGCCGGCGCATTGTGCTGGGGCTGCGGGGCCGCGCCTCTCCCCGGCTGCGGGCTCCCGGGCTCCTCGGTGCCCGCCCCCGGGCTCCCGGTGCGGGCGGATCCGTGGCTCCCGGAGCCCCAGCGGATGCAGCGGCGGAAAGCGCGCGCGGGAGCCCGGGAGCCGGGAGGCCCGGGCGACCTCGGCATTCGGGGAACGTGTTGCTCTTTCGCTTCCAAACTCACATCTGTTTGGACAGTGCTGGATGCAGAACTCAGCAAACAAATCACTGCTGGAACAAAACCCTTTTAGGATGCACGCAGGGCTGACTGCAGATGGACCTCCAGAATCCTTTTGGGGCCACTTGGATGGAATCATCACGGTTAAATGTGATCTAAAGCCGGGGTGGACCTGGCTTAACAGTGTTAGACCTTATTTATTTTGTTTATGGGATCATAGATTTTTTTTTTTTTTGCTTGTGTGTGTGAGTATGTGTGTGGCAGTTTTTACAGAAAAGAAACATACATCACTACCAATATGGCATCTTAAAAATACATAGAATCATACATGCTGTAAAGATTTTGTAGTCTCTCTTGCGGGCTTGGGAAAGATTTTCACGACGTTCTGCATATTTTATCAGAACATGATGTGCGATAATTCATGCACAAAAGTTTACCACACATCTTTTTATTTGCATGTTGGGAGCTATTGCTTTATCAAAAGTTTGTTAAAGGGGGAAATCAGGATTCTAAAGAATTTGCTCAAGCGTGATCAGGATAAATTTTGAATTCTAGACTTGAACAACTGTAGAAATTTTACATTGCAGTTGTAATTGTCATCTAGGGAGGCATTTCTTGTTAGTAACACCTGTTTGCAAACCAGAGCTGTCTCTGAATGGTGAAGAGGAGCGAATGTGTTGGTTCATTCAATATGCTGATTTTCTTTGTCTGGTGGAATTTGCCCTTTTTGAAAAATGACTGTATAGACTAAGTTTTTTTTTTCAGCTTATAATTTTCACGTGGAGCAGATAGACTGCATTTGGTATTCGGCTGGCCACTGGGGTACTTTATAGTATAGACTCATGGGAATGTTTTTGCTCCCGGGTAGGTCGAATAGCTTCTTCAATTAGCACTTTGAATAGTTTCCTTAATTGGCTGATAATCAATCATGTCTGAACAGCTACTTTTGCTGTCCAAGGTAGGTGCAACCTTTAGCATGGTTCTAGTAGAGTTCTTATGTTAGCTGTGAAAAGCTTGAGGCTGAAAAGAAGAATCGACACCCAGGCACAGAGCCTTTACAGGCCCCACATGTGGGCATATGATTGATGGCTTGACTCTGATGATGAAAATAGGGACCGGGATTTTATTGGGGCAGTTCTTTGGGGGTGGGGCGCCCAGGTCCTTGAGTAGTTCTGTCATGAAGTTGGTTCATTTGTGAGTGTTTTGGTGGCTTGCTTTCTATGAACTGCCAGCTTAGAGACGTTGGTGTGATATTTGACTGGTTAATGAAGATGTTGGAAGGTGAAAACCAGCTCTTGCATGCTGGAGAGGTGACAACCTGAAGAAAAATAGCTTTAAAATTAAACAATAATGGCACTTTCAAACAGCAGAGACAACTGTTGAATTTGCCTCCCTTGAAGAGTTAGTTCTGTGGTAATTAATTTCTCTCTCTCTCTCTCTCTCTCTCTCTCTCTCTCTCTCTCTCTCTTTCCTTCTTTCTTTTTTGTTACCTTAGTGACAAAAGTTTAAAACCAAAGAGACTTTGGAGGACAGAAATGGCTATTATCCAGGGTTGTCTTAGGCAACAGATGTATGTGTTGATGTGAAATTATTCAGTAAGTTTCCATTAACTGAAAATATAAATGAATGCCATTCAGTTAATTACTACGATGATTCAGTTGAAGCAGCGGGTCACTGAGAAGCCATCTCAAGAAGAACTAAATGAAACATTTGAGTATTTCATTAGCAGCACTGGGAGGAGAGTCCTCTGGCCTTTTAAAGCAGAGATTTACATTTCAATGGCCAGACCCCAGCAGGCTCATATGTGAACTCACACATGTTCATATGTCCAGCTCGCCTCGTGCTTTTTGAAATGACAGGGACTCAGATGTCCTGTAGCTGTACTGTGTCAGCCTCCGAAGAGGCAACACACACTTACCGCCTGGATGGTCACGTGACAAGATACAGGCGGAAGATGACGCATCAAGGAGAGAAACGCCCCTCAGCGGTGAGATGTGTAATCTTCCCTCTCAACTTTACTCTTGTTCCTCCTGACTTTCTAAGGGCTGCTGTGTAGGAAGTTCCGAAGCCTCCAGGCTCCTGAAAATGCTGTCCACACACATCGTTTAGGAACTCACTCTCACTTAAGTTGAAATTTTGTACATTTTTTTTCCTTCTAAATATTTGGAGTTTGTAAAGTGAGCTAGACATCACAAATTGTGTGTGTGTGTGTGTGTGTGTGTGTGTGTGTGTGTGTGTGTGTGTGCACATATGGGTGCAGGTGCGTGAAGGGCAGAGGCTGGTATCTGGTGTCTCTATCATCTTCTACCTCACTTTGGAGACAAGGTCTTTCTTACTGAATCTTGGGCTTGCTGTTTTGGCTACACTGGATGGCTAGCAACCCCCCCCCTTCCCCCGGGGGCTCTGGGGTTACAGATGTGTGTCTGTCATTGTTCCTGACTTTATGGTAGGCATGGGGGATTCGAACTCAGGTCCTCATGTTTGCGTGGGATACCCACTGAGCCATCTCCCTAGTCCCACGACTTCTTTTTAATGCTGTTAGGAAAACAGTATTTTGAAAAGTGGACCGTAGTTATCTTTTTAAAAAATTTTTATTCTGTTTTATTTATTTTTAATTTTCATCGCATTTATTTAAGTTTTGTGTGTGTGTGTGTGTGTGTGTGTGTGTGTGTGTGTGTGTGTGCAGGCCAGAGTACAACTTGAGGAAGTAGGTTCTCTCCTTCCACTGTGTGGGCTCCAGGGATGAAACTCCGGTCATCTGTGTTGGGGACAAGCACTTTTACCCACTCAGCCCTCTACCAACCCTTATTTTATTTTCATTAGTTCATTTTTGTGGTGCTGGGAAACAGCTATTGTCATCACACCAAAAGTACCCAGAGTAACCCGTTGCCCTGGCCCCTGGCCGCCATTAATTTACTTTCTGTCTCTATGGATTCTGGATATTAAAAAATACATGTTTAAAAAGATGAGTTTCAGTTATGCATATTTGTGTTTCCGTGTGAGGCTATGCGCCATGACTACACGTGCCTAGGGAAGCAGAGGTGTCAGATCCCTTGCTGCTGGATTTTTGCAGAAGTTTCTGAGCTGTCTGATATGAATGCTGGGCTTCAGACCCAGGCCCTCTGCAGGTACATGCTCTTAACTGCTAAGCCATCTCTCCAGCTTCCCAAAGATACTTTTAATTGTCATAGATTACTTATACACAATGATAGGCTTCATTAAGACTAATTTTTTTTTTCTGTTGTGGATACCAGCATGCATACTTCTGTGTGGACATATGTCCTTATTTTGGGGGGGCAGATAAAAAAGAATGGAATTTCTGGGTCCTGTGGTGACAATGGGTCTAACAGTTTATGAGCCTATTTGAATTTCTTGAAATCTAAATCTAACGCGCTTTTTCTTACGATTGCTGATAAAACAGTGAGATCCAAGAGAGAATGAAGTGGGAAGGAAGTAGGATGTCCCTGCTTTGTACCTGTAGGTCCTTAGGTATTCCTGTCTGAGCTCAGCGTGAGTCAGCGCCACCCTTGCCTGGCAGGTCTCTCATTTCCTTGCTTGTTTTCTTAGGCCTTTGAGCTGATTCTCCACAGTCAAGTCGACCAGGAACCCAGAGGTGAATCAGACAGATGTGGCTGCTCTGGCTGCAATAGGGAGCCCTCTTCCCCTGCCTCTTCCCCTGCTGTGCTGGAGCAGGGCACTGGCTGCTGCTCATTGCTCCACCTGGAACCCTTTCCCACTTTGGACAGGTCAGACCATCAAGTCCTGTTTGTAGCCAAAATTTGGCCCCCAGTTTGCTCCCTGGGTCCAAAACAATCAAATTTAATCCCTTGTTTAAAGCAATCAAATGTAGTGGGTCGTCCTGTGTTTGAAGCCCACCAGAGCTCTTCCAGACTCTTCTTTTGGCTAAACATTAACATATAAAATTTGCAGGGCATTGGTGGTGCATGCCTTTAGTCCCAGCACTCAGGAGGCAGAGGCAGGTGGATCTCTGTGAGTTCGAGGCCAGCCTGGTCTACAGAGTGAGATCCAGGATAGCATAGAGAGATCGTTTCTGCAAACAAACAAACAAACAAACAAACACCAAAACAAGCAAAAGACAGACAGATAGACAGACAGACAGACAGACAATTTTCCTGATTTGTGTCACCTGCTTCTTTTTGTCTGTGTTCCTTGTTTAACTTGTTACAGGTGAATGTGAATCTCTAGACACGACACTTCTGGTTTTGTTGTTGTTGTTGTTGTGTGTGTGTGTGCATGTGTGTGTTTGGGGAACAGCTTCTCCTGGTGTAGCCCAGTCTGAATAGAACTCTGAACTTCCTGTCCCCACATCCCGAGTGGTGGGATAACAGGGGCCAGCCCGGGTCATCATGGTCATCCCTGACATGTTTATTTTTTAATTACATTTTTATTATTTGTGTGGGGTGGTTGGGGGATGCCATAGTGCCCATATAGAAGTCAGAGGCCACCTTTTGGGGGTCAGTTCTCTCCTTCTACCATGTGGGTCCTGGGAATGGAAACAGGGTCATCAGACTTGGCAGCAGGTGCTGAACCATCTTGCCAGACCCCTGGTGAGGTTTTTTTTTTTTTTTTTTGGTTTTTCGAGACAGGGTTTCTCTGTGTAGCTTTGCGCCTTTCCTGGAACTCACTTGGTAGCCCAGGCTGGCCTCGAACTCACAGAGATCCGCCTGGCTCTGCCTCCCGAGTGCTGGGATTAAAGGCGTGCGCCACCACCGCCCGGCCCTGGTGAGGTTTTTAAGTGGAGCCAGACATCACCCTAACAGTCCCATCCGAGATGATATTGACCCCTCTTGTCGTATTAAATAACTGCCTCTCATTTTACCCAAGTCTTGTATTTCACATGATTATGGCAAAGTTCTTGCCTTGATTTCCTTCCTGTTAATAGCTTTTTTTGAGGAATTTCCTTCTCTAGGCAGTGCTCTCTCCAATTACAGCCCAGTATAACCTGTGCTGTGTGCAATGCATCATCACGCACAGCGGTTCAGTCTGGAGGCACCGTGCAGGTTTAAAGGGTTTGGCCTTGGCTCACAGCCCTTCTCTTTCCTTCTTGCCTTTGAAGGAGGCGTTGAAAAAGACCTTGCCAGATTCCCTCTGGAACCTGTGAGGACAGAGTGTGTCTCCTACCTTCCCAAGGAGGCCAGTACCTTCTTTTCTTTCCTGACCCTGGCCGGTCAAGCTTACTTAACCTGCCTGCTCAAATTTCAGTATCGCTGGAAGATGATTTTTCCAGTACTCGGAATCATTTTCTCTCACTTTGAAATGGAAATGTTTGTTCGTTTTATATAAGTTCTCACCATGTAGCTCTTGCTGTTCTGAAGCTCACTGTGTCGACCAGGCTGGCCTTGAACTCAGAGATCTGCTTGTCTCTGCCTCCTGAGTGCTGGGATTTAAGGAGTGCGCCACTGCATCCAGATAGAAATTTAATTTCCATGTATTTCTACTTTAAGAATTAACAGTGAGCCAGGTAGTGATGGTGCACACACCTTTTAATCCCAGCACTCAGGAGGCAGAGGCAGGCGGATCTCTGTGAGTTCGAGTCTGGTCTACCTAGCGAGTTCCAAGATAGCCATGGCTACACAGAGAAACTCAGTCTCAAAAAAGGCTCCCCCCTGAAAAAAAATTAACAGCGATTTAATAATAATATTTAAAAACTTAAAATTACATTTCTCCTTACATGTGCGTACGTGTACATGAGTGCATGCGTGTGTGCGCATGAACATTAGTGTTTTGCACTTCTGCTGTGGCATGTGAATAGGGATCCAAGGACAGCTTGCAGGAGCTGAATCTCTCCTTCCACTGTGTGGGTTCAGGGAATTGAACTCAGGTCATCAGGCTTAGTGATAAGTACCTTTACCATCTGAGCCAACGTGGCAGCCCCTTGATAATAATCTTAGTCACGTCTGATGTTTGTGATACTGGTGACTGTCTTGTGGTCAAATTTTCAAAATGACTAATACTTAAAAGTTTCTCCTGGATCTAGGAACTCCTGAGGGAACTAGCTGGACACCAAGAGGCGTCTCCAAGCCTCTGTGGCGCCTCATACTCTCCTGCTGTGACAGAGCTCTGACATAGATTGCCATGGCATATCAAAAGGAGAAGCCTCTATGGGAAAGAGCAAAGTGAGTGCCTAGGGGCACTCCTAATTGTTGCAAGGCCCTCCACCCAGCAAGGACTCTATTTCATAAGGAAACCACAAGCGTTTATGACATTATAAACAAGCCCAAGTGTTTGGGTGGGAAAAAAAAATCCCTCGAATTGTGTTTTAAAAGCGATCATTAATTGGTTATTATTTGTACCTGAGATAATGTGAGTCCCTTTCACACATTCTTTTAAATTTAAAAGAAATAGTTGGGTAGGATGTGGATGAGAAGAGAGAAATAATGTCTTTGTTTCTGCTGTTACAGTCTGTTCATGCTCTGAAGCTCATTGCCTAGAAACTTGCGTTGCTGACAACATGGGAAACGATACACACAAGTGTGCCTTGCGCACTCTGAAGAAAGGCATTCTCTCCAAGGACTCAGATTTGTTTGTTTGTTTGGTTTTTGTTTTGCTTTATTTATTTTTATTTTTATTTTATTTTATTTTATTTATTTATTTATTTATTTATTTATTTATTTTTGGTTTTTTTTTTCGAGACAGGGTTTCTCTGTGTAGCTTTGCGCCTTTCCTGGAACTCACTTGGTAGACCAGGCTGGCCTCGAACTCACAGAGATCCGCCTGGCTCTGCCTCCCGGGTGCTGGGATTAAAGGCGTGCGCCACCACCGCCCGGCTTATTTTATTTTTTTAAGACAGGGTTTCTCTGTGTAGCTCTGGCTATCCTGGAACTCACTCTGTAGACCAGGCTGGCCTCAAGCTCACAGAGATCTGCCTGCCCTTGCCTCTGGAATGCTGGGATTAAAGGTGTGCACCACCACCGCTGCTGGGGTGAGAACATTTTCTTTCTTCCTTTCTTCCTTTCTTCCTTTCTTCCTTTCTTTCTTTCTTTCTTTCTTTCTTTCTTTCTTTCTTTCTTTCTTTCTTTCTTTCTTTCTTTCTTTCTTTCTTTCTTTCCTTCCTTCCTTCCTTCCTTCCTTCCTTCCTTCTTTCTTTCTTTTTCTTTTTCTTATTAAGAAATTTCTGTTCATTTTACATACCAACCACAGATGTCCCTCTCCTCCCTGCTCCTGTTCCCTCAGACTTCCCCCACAACCCCCCCCCTTCCCACCTCCTCCAAGGCAAGGCCTCCCATGGGGAGTCAGCAGAGCCTGGTACATTCAGTTGAGGCAGGTTCAAGTCCCTCCCCCTGCACCAAGGTTGTGTAAGGTGTCCCACCTTAGGTATGGGCTCCAAAAAGCCAGCTCATGCACCAGGGATGGATCTTGATCCCACTGCCAGGGGACCCCTTAAGCAGGTCAAGCTAAACAACTGTCTTGCCTATGCAGAGGGCCTAGTTCAATCCCATGGAGGCTCCAGAGCTACTGGTCCACAGTTCATGAGTTCCCCCTAGCTTGGTTTGGTTGTCTCTGTACGTTTCCCCATCATGATCTTGATGCCTCTTGCTCATAGAATCTCTCTTCTCTCTCTTCTACTGAACTAGTCTACTCCAGTAATCAGATTGGTGAATACTCTGTCATCATAGAGCCTCCATCCAGTACCTGATGGAAGCAGATGCAGAGATCCACAGCCAAGCACCAACCCAGTCGAGAACATTTTCTTTAATGAACAGTTAGTCATCCTTTTTAAAGCCTTGGCTCAGCTGGGAGAAGGGAGGCAGGTTCTAATATTGGAGAAATGGTCTAAATGCTTTCAGAAAGATTGCTAATAAAAAAAGAGTAAGTCTGTTATACACGCTCCATGCTATATAATTACTGGTGATAGGAACCCTCCCACAGCCCCTGACAACTCACAAACACATTTACTGTCCTGCTGGGAGCAGGACTCTTCATGCAGACTGGGGAGAGTCTCCGGTTTGGTCAGGACAGAGTTGTATTTCCTCTAAAGAGATGATTCTTCGGGAGAGATTTGTTTTTGTTTGTTTGCTTTGTCTTGTTTTACTTTGTTTTCAAGACAGGGTTTCTCTGTGTAGTTTTGGTGCCTGTTCTGGATCTCGCTCTGTAGACCAGGCTGACGTGGAACTCACAGAGATCCGCTTGCCTCTGCCTCCTGAGTGCTGGGACTGAAGGTGTGCACCACCACCCAGCCTTTGTTTGTTTTTCTTTAAAAGCATACTATTTATTACTCATTTAAGAATCAGATTGAAGGCTGGTGAGGTGGCAGACTACCGGTAATCCCAGCATGACGTAGGCGGGGCAACCAGGAGCTTAATGCTGTATGTACTTAGTGAGCTCAAGGCCAGCCTAAACTGTGAGCTCTTATCTCAACTACCCCCATCCCCCACACCTGCAGAAAAGAAAACCAGGTAGACACACTTCCAGTTTTGTTTATTCAGAACTGTACCTTTCTCTAAAAACACTGTTGGTGTGGAAAACCACGTGCTTGTGGCGTACTCCTGGGTGTCTGCTCATCTTTCTTTATCCTGCTAGCTTTTTGGAAAACATTTAAACTACTGGCAGGAGCAGTCTGGGCTGTGATGTATGTGATGGCCGGAGGCTGGGAGCACCAAGACCAGAGAGTCTGGGGTCTTCTCAAAGGAAGTTTCCTACAAGGGCTTTGGGGTCAGAGGGAGAGAGAACCAGGTGAAGGCCGCAGGCCCCTGAGGGTAGTGATTGTGTTGGAGTGTGGTCCAGGGCTGATTGGAGTGTGGTCCAGGGTTGAGGGTGTGCTCTGCTCCTTGCACCCTTTGTAGGAGGTACCCCCTCTTGGGTGCAGTCAAGGGGCCCCACCTTCGGCCCTTCAGGAGCCTTGGCAGCATAAAGCTGTTCAGGGCAGGTGTGCAGGAGAAGGTTCAAAGGCTACTTGGCAAACTAAGCTGATTTCCAGTGCGCTCAGAGCAGTGTGATTTCCAGTGCACACCTACAGTGGGCTCAGAGCAGTGTGATTTCCAGTGCACACCTACAGTGGGCTCAGAGCAGTGTGATTTCCAGTGCACACCTACAGTGGGCTCAGAGCAGTGTGATTTCCAGTGCACACCTACAATGGGCTCAGAGCAGTGTGATTTCCACACCTACAGTGGGCTCAGGGCAGTGTGATTTCCAGTGCACACCTACAGTGGGCTCAGAGCAGTGTGATTTCCAGTGCACACCTACAGTGGGCTCAGAGCAGTGTGATTTCCAGTGCACACCTACAGTGGGCTCAGAGCAATGTGCATGTTAAATACAGAGCTGGGGAGATGGCTCAGAGGGTAAAGTCCTGGCCATGCAAACATGAGGACCTGAATTTGGATCCCCAGCACTCATGTGAAAAGCCAGGGATAACAGTGTGCATCTGTAATCCCAGCACAGGGCATCAGACAGAGGGGCCTTGCTACCACCAATCTAGTCAGTTAGTGAGCTCCAGGCTCAGTGAGAGGTCCTGTCTCAAAAAGAAGGTGGGGAGCAACTGAGGAAGACATCTGATCTCTGCCCCTCTCCACACACTCACAGACATGGACAGGTCCACACATAACACACACATGCACAGACACGGACGTGTACACACATAACACACACACACACACACACACACACACACACACACATGCACAGACATGGACAGGTCCACACATAACACACACATGCACAGACACAGACTTGTACATACATAACACACACACACACCCCATAATGTTAAATGCGTGGTCCCCCTAGACACAGAAGGCTTTGTTCCCATCCTCACGTGTCAGTTGGCTCTGTGGATCCTCCTAGACCGTCTGCCCTCCATCCCTTCTGCCTTAGCTCAGCCTCGCCTGTTTCCCAGGGTAAGGCTTGGTTTGAAGGGCCGGCCCTAACCACTCTCAAGCCTCAGGCCCCGCAGTCCATTTTCCTTTGTGTATTCCACAAGAATGTAGGACCCCACTGTGCCCATTGTCACACTGTTCCCAGGCTCCAGTGACCCGCTGGGCCCTCCTGCCCTGGCCCTTAGGAAGCCCTACTGTGCTCATCAGGAGTGAAATGTCAACACAGTTTTCAGTTATTTAGTGACCAACCGCCTGTGCTGAGAAGCCTGAGGAACCGTGGGAGGGTACTGCAGGTGTCAGGGTGTCACGAGGCTTCCGTCTTTCCATCCCACTCACTTTGGGCCGGTGGGGTGAAGGCAGGAAGGCATCCAGACCCAGGAAAGCTGCAGGTAGCTCAGGGCGGAGAGTGGAGTGAGGGCCTCCATGCTGGGTCTTCCCGGGAGCTGGAAGAAGACCGGAGAATGTTGAGTCAGGGGAATGACTTGAACAAACTTTCAATTGTTCTTTTTCTTTTCTTTTTTCTTTCTTTTCTCTTCTTTTTTTCTTTTCTTTCTTTCTTTTTTTTTTTTAAATAGAGATTTCTCTATTTTGTTCATACTGGCCTTGACCTTCAGCCCCCATGTGATCCTCCTGCCTCAGCCTGGGCTTGTAGATGGCAGTCACCTCTCCTGGCTGGATTTTCAGTTCTGAAAGGTCACCGTCAGGAGCAGTGGAGAGGGTAGGCTGGAAAAGCAAGCAAAAGTGGATGGGGGAGCCTGAGGCTGGACTCCAAGGGGAGGTTGTGGTAATTGATGCAGGACGGGTGGAGTTCAAGAGAGTGGGTGACATCATCTGCACTTAGGCTCAGAGAGAGGGAGACAGGACAGCACCTGGGCTAGGGCTCCTCTAAGGCAGAGACAGGAGGCAGGTGGATGAGCAGCTCATGGGTTAGTGTTAGTCTGTGAGGGATGTGGATGTGCAACTGAGGTGCTGAGCAGACCAGGCCAAAGTGTCTGGAGTCCCAGGGTGCCAGGATGGGGACCAACGTTTGCCAGCTACCAGCGTAGAGAGTAATTAAATCCGCTGCCTGGATGAGCTCACTTAAAGAGACATTGGAACACTCTTTCTGAGTGACAGAGTCCATCAAAGTAGCTTGCAGCTACTTCTCTTTCTCTTTGGCACCCAAGGTCCTCCAGGGTGCACACTTAGGACTCCTGGACCCTTAGCGCTCATCCATCTGCTAGTGGGTAAAGTGCCTGCTTGACTTAGGGTCTTCCCAGTCTGGTTCCCAGGGTTTTGTCAGCAGTGACTGGCACAGGGTGGGCTTCCTGGAGAATGTTCACTGGGTCTATTTAGGAGCGTCTTGTCTCTGAGGGCCTCCCTGAAGACATGGAAGCATGTCCTTAGCAATCCTCCCTCCCTGGAGAGCCAGTAGACAGGGGCATTCCGGCATCGTGACCTAGCATGAGGAGATGGACTGGTCTGACAGAGTCAGAGCTCTCCAGCACTCTCCTGGAGAACAGCACTCGCTGGACACTGTCACTTAGATCAGTAAGTAGAAGCATTTGCCGAAAGAGTATGGTGGTTAACAGTGTTAGCGCATTATTTTCCAACAAAGTGACTGATGTAATGAAGTGGCTCCTGGCAAAGCCAGACTTTTTAGCCTTAAAAAGGATTTGACTTAAACACCTCCCCCAAAGAAATTACGTAACAAGAATTTTACATCCTTAAGAAAATGATGCTTCAGTTAGGACATGATTCAGTGGAGTTGGGACTCTTTCACGCTATAGCATTTACAAGACGTTTTAGTCCCGGTTGTGGGCATCATCATAGGAAAGCCTCAGCAACAGCACTTAGTGAGTCTCTTGTGAAGCACACCACACCCATGCCTACAACGTGGCAGCCCCTCCCCAGGGAGTGTAGAGCTCTAATAGAGACGCAACCACGGAGGTTGGCAGGGTTTCACAGGGTCAGTGCTGCGGAGAGGGACAGAGTGGGTGCTCGCTCACGGCTCCCAGGAGTTAAAATCTGCTTGCTGTACTGTTTCTTTCCTGTCTTGAGTGTGTTCTGTCCAGTTGACGTAATTTGGTGGTATAAAAATGTGTTCAGGGGCTGGAGAGACAGCTCAGCAGTTAGGAACTCTGGCTGCTCTTCCAGAGGACCCGGGTTAATTCCCAGCACCCACATGGCAGCTCATAACTGTCTGTAACTCCAGGTCCAGGTGATCTGATACCTTCACACCAATACACATAAAAATTAAGTTAAATAAATTATTTTTAAAAATGTGTTCAGATCCGCATTTGGGGCTAAATTATATCTAACCCCCTAGAGTGACTGTTTCCCAAGCAGAGGTTGAACATTTTGAAGGTAGGGACCATGTTCTCTTATCTTTGCCTCTCTACCAGAGTGTGTGCACTGGTGTGTGTGTGCGTGCAAGAGAGAGAGAGAGAGAGAGAGAGAGAGAGAGAGAGAGAGAGAGAGAGAGAGAGAGAGAGGGGAGAGAGAGAGTGTAGATTTAGCAGGGCAGGAGGGAGCAGCCCCACTGTTCTGGAGTACGCCTCTAAGCATCAGGTGTTGATTTGTGCACTCTGTGTACATTTTCTTGGTTGATACTCACAGTTTTGCTCTAGAGTGTCTGTCCTAACTGTGTCTGTTTTGATTGACGAGGAAATAGGTGCAATATTTTAAGGAACTTGCTCAAGGTGAAGTTCAGAGCTGGGGTTTGAGCCCAAGCACTGTGGCTCCAGTGTCTGGGTCACACTGAACACTGCTTGTGTCTGATGAAGATGGCCAGGAGACGGGCTGACTGGAGACAGGAAGGGGCTTGAGCTGTGGGGTAGGTGACCCAGACAGCTCTCTTGCCCGTCACCTGGTGCGCTGTGGCAGGCCTTGGTGTTATTATTGCTGCAGCCTGGATGTGGATATTGTTGGGCACACCTGTTCCCAAGGCTTCATGTGCTGAAATTTAATCTCCATTATGAGGCATTCAGAGGGTGGGAAGGTAATCTAGTGGTGGTGTTTAGAGGTGGGGCCTTTGAGAGGTAATTAGAAGTAGCTGAGGTTGTCAGCGTGGATTGAATCCTAAGATGAGGAATGCCAGGAGGGAGGGACACACTTAGACACAGGCACAGACACAGGCATACACACACTTACATACAAGCATACATACCCATATACACTTACATACATGCGTATACACACTCCATACACACATACACTTACATATATCCACACACACACTTACATACATGTATACACATACACTTACATGCATACACACATACACACATACACTTACATGCATACATACATATCCCCACCCCCACACTTACATACATGCACACACACACACACACACACACACACCCTGTCTCATCACATCATACCCTAGGCTGCCTTGGGACTCTGCCAACAAGAGGCCATCGCTGTGTGGAGCCCCTCAATCTTGCACCTCCAGATTGTGAACCACAATGACCTCCTTTCTTTATAACCAACCAATGTGTGGTTGTGTGTCTTGGTGACAGAAAACTCGTGAGGACAACTGATACCACATACTTGTTGTTTATTTTTAAATTACACTTCATTTACACTTTTAAAACTAGGAGTGCTACTTATTTCTGAATTCTGGGATGTCTTACCAATTGAACCGTAGGACGGCGCCCAAGCTCAGCATCTCTGTGTCTGTTTTTCCTTCTGCCTCGCTGGCCAGTGGCAGTCTTTCCTCCAGGAAACCCTTGGGCCCGGCCGCTGGTACTTCTGGGAATTTTTGACTGTGCACGGCTGTCTGACGTTCTTCCTTACTGCAGCCCTGTCCCAGCCCCTCTTCACACGGCTCTCTCCTCATGCCTCAGAACCACTGCACACCGTGTGAAGTCCCCCTGAGACAGATGTGCCTCAGCACAGCTACCTTGGTGCCCACTCTAACCCCTAGCCAGACTGGGAACTGCCGAGGACAGCTGTCGGCTCAGCACCGGTGTGGCCGGGATCTGCCTGTTGAGCCAGAGTCAATCTTTACAGGGAGGGACTATTAACTGGGAGCTTTAGTGTGCTCAGAAAGCTCTAGAACTTGGGCTTGGCGTGTAGCTCTGTGTCAGAGCATGCGCTTGCCATGTGTGAGGGCCTGGCCTCCATACCTGTACTAAAGAAACAAGAAGGGACAAATCATGGCTCCCAGTGCTCGCCTGGGATGTATGATGCCCTTGGCTCAGTTCCTAGTGCTGACAAAGAAGGAGAAAACCAAGTTGGGACGTCTGGCGTTAGTCACTGCTGCCGCCTCTATAGCTGTGTGTTGAAGCTTCCGTCTCCCTGTTGCCACGTTTTCCAGATTCCAGATTTTCTTCTCACCTTGTTCTATTTACCTTCCAACTCTTCTCAGCCAGAGAAAAATTGTAACTGTGGCAAAACCCACGTGCCATAGAATGATCCATCTTAACCGTGTTTGAGTACACGGCTCAGCGACACCAGGTCATCCAGGCCTGGTGTCCGTCCACAGACCTCTGCTTATCATTCCAAGCTGAAACTCTGTCCCCACTGAATAAGGCCCCTCTGTCCCCCACCCCCCACCTCCCCAGGATGGCCATTCTACTTGGTCTCTGGGACTTTGAACACTTGGGATCCTCTGGTGAGTGCAATCATGTACCATTGTCTTTCTGTAAATGGTTTATTTCCTCTAGGGACCCTTCAAAAAACACTGTTCTCCTGAAGCAATGGGATTCCAAACCGAGTGAATGTCTAACTAAAGATTCAAAGTCTGGTGTGGAGTGGGGCAAACACCCATGCGTTCTGGCTGTCACATGCCACAATGACGTGTGCCAGCTCACACGAACTGTTAGTGCCTCTGCTCGGCCCACGAAAGGCTGCTGTTTCACCCTGGATTCTCAGTAGTAAATAAGCTTCATCTCCCAACTAGGGCCAGACTGAAGCCACACTCGAGGATGGCATAGGACACTGAGGTGCTAGCTCTGAGACCTGCCTGTCTTATCCAGCCATCTAGCAGTAGTAAAGGTTATTTGGCTAACGAAGAGAGACAGGCATCTGAGCTGTGCTGGGAGTTGGGTGGGGTGGGGGACAGACAGGGATTTTAGCAGTTTAGAGAGCTGATGAGGGATGCATGTTTGCTAAAGAAATCCCGTAACATCTGCTTTCTGATCCAGTAGCATGCATTCTCTCTGTGCTAGCTCAGACACTAAGAAAGGAAACAGCAGATGTAGGACCCGGGACTAGGGAGGATCTGGGCTGCAATCTTGGAATATCTCTGAGTCTTTCTCTTTCTTTCTTTCTTTCTTTCTTTCTTTCTTTCTTTCTTTCTTTCTGTCTGTCTGTCTGTCTGTCTGTCTTTCTTCCTTCCTTCCTTCCTTCCTTCCTTCCTTCCTTCCTTCCTTCCTTCCTCTCTCTCTCTCTCTCTCTCTCTCTCTCTCTCTCTCTCTCTCTCTCTCTCTCTTTCTTTCTTCCTCTTTTTTTTAAGATTGCTTTTGCACGTTTGGCACAATTTTCTGACATGAACGCCTGATTGGGGCTTCCAATTTCCAGGGCCATTTAAAGAGATAAACAGGCATAAGCTGCACGTGCCCCAAATGAATAATCCTTGGGAATTAGCACAAAAGATGACGTGTGTTCTGTCTAGAACCTTCTCTGTGACTGACCACAGATGACTTTTGCAGAGGCTGGGAGCATGGGCTTTGGAGATAGGTGGGGCTGGGTTCCATCCAGGCTTTGTCCTACACGGCTGAGATGAGCCAGAGCCTGGAGAATTGCTTATCTTTCCTGACCTCACATTCCTTGGCTAGCACAAGGCCGGGTGGCTCCAGGGTTCGAATGAGGAGATTCTGTAGAGTCCAGGTATGAAGAATGGAACCTCAAGCTGGGCCACTTAAGGGCCTCTTGGTAAAGACACTGTTACACAGGCCGAGGGAGGTGTGTGAGCAGCCTATTAGAACAGTACCCACACCTGGTGCAGACCCAGTCCAGACCTGCTTTAGATAGAGCTGTGGGGACAGAGGCCATGGCAAGCTGACCCATGTGACCTCACCTGGGGAAGCTGAGAAGTTAGCTTCCTGGCTTCATGTTCCCCCTCTTTCCACCTGCTGGCCTTGGGTAAGGGGAGGCCTACCAATGCAGCCCACTCAGTCTCCCTGTGCTGAGGACAGGGATGGGGTATGACAAGGACTGTGGGCACACTCAAGGGACTGAGCTTCGTTTTCTAGGATGGGAATGCTAACACTTAATGAGTGTGGCCTTTATCCTGTGCTGACTATTGCAACTAGGTGTCTCCTGAATGCTGTCAACTGGGTTAACTTCTCCGTGTTCCCAGTACCCATAGTAGGTATCCCATGAGTGTTGGATTTGGGAGCCTTACCATATCTCCCTGAGTTGTGTGTGCCGAGAATGCCATGGCTCTGTGGTCATGCCTTAACCCTGTGGCTCTCCTGTTTCTATACTGAAATGTATGCCTATTCCTTAGAAATCAGTTTCAGCCTCGATCCTGGGTGAAACTTTCTCTTGTCTCACAGGTTTATGGTCGTTCTCTGTTTCCCAGCTGGTGTTCACATACCCCTGAACAGTGCTGGCTCTTCTCTGTCTTGTGGTTAGCGGGGTGTGCCTGTGGTTTGCGATGAATCTCCTTAAGAGCAATGCTCCATGCTGCCCCTTTATGTGACTCTCCCCATTGCTCTGCATGATGCCTTGCCTGTAGTATGGCCCCACCGGGCACTTGCTGAGTGAAAAAAAGTATTAAACTTACTCAAAAGGCTGTGCTATCACTATATTGTGAGAGGCAGAGTGGAATCCTGGATCCCGAACAGACTGTCTTCATCATGGGAGGCCCTAGCACACATTTTCACAGTGACCGAGTTCACTGCACAGTGGAATTGATGTGTACAGCCCACATTCACAGATCATACATGTGTGAACACATACCTGGCAAGAAATAGCATATATTATTTTGTTTATCTGTTTTTTGCTCAACATGACCTCTAAGTGCAGGCTAAGCTGTGTGTTCAGCAAACAGATAGTAATCTGTTCCATTTTGGGAGGGATTTAGTGAGAGATGATACAGTGTCCACAGAACTCTATGCTCTGCCCAGGGGAGGCCTTGAGGAAATGTTGGAATAATGATGACACGCTTATTTTCAGCTAGTTTGTTGAGCCACAATCCCACGTAACTGCAATACAAAGCAGTCTGCACTGTAGTACACATGCACACACACACACACACACACACACACACGCACGCACGCACGCACGCACGCACGCACGCACGCACGCACGCACGCACGCACTGTTGGTTTCAAGATGGGTTCTCTTGTTGTCCACATTAGCCTTGAATTCCTGAATTCAAATACTCCTCCCCCTCAACCTCCCAGGTTGCTGAAGTGAGGAGCACATCAAATCAGTTCCTCACTTTTTGTAACCAAACCCTGAGGTTAGGGAGTCCTATTTTATTACGTTTCTCTTACAGATGCCCATGCTGACGTTTCCAAACAGTTAAGTCAATGACTGATCACAAGTCCGGGTCTCCCAGTGAAAACCCAGGGCTTTTAGAACTGTCCCAAGCTAACGTGGTCTCTGTGTTTATACGTGCAGCGCTCCGTTCATCTACATTTATGTATCGGGGGAAAAAAAACCAAAAAAACATGAGCCTGTAATCTCAGCACAGGAGATCAGGAATGTGAGGCCAGTGTGAGGCGGAGGATCAGGAGTGTGAGGTCAGTGTGAGGCGGGAGATCAGGAGTGTGAGGCCAGTGTGAGGCAGGAGGATCAGGAGTGTGAGGCCAGTGTGAGGCGGGAAGATCAGGAGTGTGAGGCCAGTGTGAGTACACAGCAAGGCACTGTCGGAGAGAGGGAGGGAGGGCAGGAGAAGAAGAAAATATGCTCTAGAAAATTGCGTCTTTTATTCTGACAATTTGGAGGGACTTCCCCCTTTTAGACCCTGGAATTTATATATATATATATATATATATATATAATAGTGCCTTGTTTTAAGGTCTCCAATACTCAAAACTCTGGATAAAACAAGTTATTTATAGACTCCCCCTGTGTTTTCCTTTTTCTTGGCGCCAGGGCTCTGGGTATGCTGGGTCAGCTCTCTGCCACTGAGCTGCATCCCCATTGCTTTTGTAGTTTTTATTAAGTCAGAGCCTCACTGAGACACCGGGGTTTGGCCTTGAACTTGTGATCTTATTGCCTCTGCCTCCCAAATTCCATGCCAACTTTTTAAAGCAATGTGGTCCTTATGGGATGCTAACGTCGGATGCTTGTCAAACTTGACTTTATCGTCAGACAGTATCCAAGGTGGGGTGTGTGGCTTGCATTTTTTGTCTTTGAGTCCTCTCAGTCAGACCTCTGGGGGAGGTGCTTCAAGGAGGTGAGGCCTTCGCTGACGAGATAAGAGCGGCCCACTCAGAAGACAGGTCCGGCACTTGGATGGAGCTCTGCTCAGCATGCTGGCACCTCATTGGAACCACCTGCTTGTTGGGCCCTTCCGCAGTCCGAGGTTCACCTCAGACATCTTGAGTGCCAGCCCGCAGCTCCAGAGTCAGGCTGACCATCGCTCAGTTGCAATTTCAGACTCAGAAATCGAAACGTGTGGTTTTCAATGGTTTCTAGTGATTTCTCTTAGTTTAATGGTTCTGCTGGTCCATAATGGTGTGGGTTTGGTTTGGTTTTGCTCTGTCTGTGGTGCTGGAGATGAAATCCAGAGTCCCGTGCATGCAAACAAGTGTGTCACCACCTAGCGACACCCAGGCCCTTGTGCACAGCTGGTTTTGAGTGTGGCTGTGGGTACTACCCTAGACTCTTCTCGCGTATTGGCTCCATGTCCCATACTTTCATTTGAACATCTGGATCAGAATTCAGAGCATATTAGGGCCCAGTGGTTTAGGGAAGAGTATGCAGTGTAGGGACCAGTATGTTCTGGTGATCAAGCCTCCTCCACTTGCCTCACCTGTGGACACTGGCTCAACACTTGGGTGACATTTTTTACTCAAACTTGACATTTAGGTGACTCATGTCCTGAGGAACCATGAGGGCATCTACCAATCACTGGTCACACAGTGTCCTCTAGAACTCAGCTTTTTAAACTGTGGGTTGCAGCCCCACGGGGCGCTGTGTAACCAAATGTGGGATTCATGGAAAAGTTGGCAGCAGTGAAGGTGCCTGCATGGACGACCACCGAGAATTAATTAAAAATCAAATTCATCCAAGGTGTTTCTGGCCACACTCACCAGTGTGTATCACACAGCTTCACCGAAAGCCTTGGCGAGGAGCACACAGTGGGAGAGCTCTGCAGTGTGCATGTCCTCACGCCACTCAGCACCAACCAACACTGCCTGAGACACCTCAGCTCCCATCAGAATCTGGCTTTACGATGCATGCATACGAAGATTTCCACTCTTAGAGAGCTGCCCTGGTTTACTTACGGAAAAACAAAAACTTGCATGGCCCTTGTACATATGCGTTTGTGCCACATTGTGCTTGAATGATTTTTAAGTGTTGTTTGAGCTGCTGACTTGAATTTCATTACAAAGAATCATTCAATGACTTTGGCTTAGGGCTAGGCCAGAATGTCAAACAACCTCTGAAATGGCCTTAAACATACTTCTGCTCTTCTGTATGATGTATTTATGTGAAGTGGCTCCTTCAGCATTGACAATTATAAAATCAAAATATCGGTCAACTCTGAAAGATGTTGAAAGATGGTTTATGTCCAGAAGTATCAAACTTCCAAGCTAAGATTTAATTACAGAATTATTTATTTGTTTAATTCTGTAATTATTATCTTTACAGAAAAATAAATAAGAGTATCCATCTCATTAGAATGCAAATTTGCTTTAAATAAATGGTAAAGTTATGTGTATACCAAAGAATTATTTTAAAATAAATTTCTTCCCCAGCAATCAGGAGGCAGAGGCAGGAGGACCCCTGTCAGCTTGAGGTCAGCCAAGTCTTTGTAGCAAGTTCCAGGCCAGCCAAGGCTACATAGTGAGACCTGGTCTCAAAAAAAAAAAAAAAAAAAAAAAGCCATTTTCTTTTTGATTTACTATCGGTAAATGTCTGCTTTCTTTCCTGTTCTATCGTTCTATCTACCTGCAGTCATATAAAGGGGACCAGGGATCTGGAGTGGGTGGAGTCTAAGAAACTCTGCCCTAGAGCAGTCAGGTGTCGAGAAAATCAAGCCTGCTAGTCTCATCCTGAGAAAGCTGAGTTCAGGAAGGTCCCACTGACTTTGCTAAACTCATCGGCCCTTCCTTCCTTCTTGCTTTGTTCAGCGGGAATTTGTGTGTCCATTGTAAACAAAGCCTAGTGTGTGGCCTGAGGAGTCTGATTCTTCCCATCTGCTTGGCAGCCCCACTCCAGAGCTTCGTGGGAGTGGCTCTGCTCCCCCTCACCAAATTCCTGCCGAGGGGCGGGTGTCAGTGTTTTCCATACATGAGGAACCGAGGGCTTGGATTTCCCTGTCCACAGGCATCTCTCTGCTGCAGCCTTCAAAAGGCCCCAGGAAATAAATGCTGATCACCGCACATCGCTTTTCAAAGCTCAGCCCCGAAGTGATGGCTCTTTGTGGCATGCACGCTCAGGCAGACTGCCTAACTAGCTGTATCAGTCACCACCTATAGTATCTGCCTCAGTTTCCTGTGCTGTACATTGGGGTTCCTATTTCTTATAAGTCTTGAGGGAAATAATCTCTATGACTATTCTGTGAACTATAAACCTCGGTCTGGTGGCCATAATCCACACAAGGATTAATGCACAGTTAATACTAGCTTGTTTTAAAATAGTAATGCTTCTACGTTCTTGACTCCCAGAATGATGAGTGTATGAGTGTATGAGTGTATGGGTAATGGAGGGTGTTAATTAGATTTAATCACTCAACATTGTGCATGTATATCAAAACATCACATCACCCTGTACATTATTTGAAAATTTAATTGACAATTATTATTTATTTAAAAATACTTCATTGGATTGCTTGGCAACTTGTTTCCTACTCTCTCTCCATATATATATGGATATATATAAAATATATATATATATATATTTTTTTTTTTTTTTTTCTTGAGACAAGGTCTCACTATGTAGGTCCTGGCTGGCCTGGAACTTACTATGTAGACCTGACTGGCCTCAAACTCACAGAGATCCACCTGCCTCCTGAGTGCTGGGATTAAAGACACATGCCGTCACACTCAGTTTTTCTTTCTCTATCCCTGTATCCAGATATGTCTGTCCAAGGGCCTCTGAATTCTGCCCCTTCTCTCTCACAGGCTCATCAGCAATGAGACTGAACTTACACAAAGATGTCTGCCATGTCCCTCAATGGTACAGTCTTAGGGGACTCTACCATCACTGATGTGGTCTTGGACCCAGGGGTTCTCTTGGGCCACGTGACTGCTTATTTCTGTCCTTCCTGATAAGGCACCCCCAGGAATGCAACCTCTGTTGCGTTCACTCACCCTAGAGAACTGTGCCTTGCCTCACTTTGGGAAGGAACCAGAACTGTTCATTGCCGTTGGTACTGCTGAGGGATGGATTGCATGCGTTCTTGGCAGTTTAGGCCTGCTGGTTCTGTTGGGTGCCTGGACAGCTGGGGCATCCTCTGGCTGCATCAGTCACCACCTACAGTATGTGGGTGCCTGACGGAGGACATTCCTGTGGCTGTGCCTTTGTGATACCCCAATAGGTGGATATGGGCTGAGGAAGGCCAGCCAGGGAGTGTTTCCAGACCTAAATCTGAAAGTGCAGCTGGTGGTTCTTGGAATCCTGTCTTGACGGTGATTCCTTCCTGATGCATTGTGACTAGGATTGTTCTGGCTTACAGACCATCTGGCCTTTGGACAAGCCACACAGCATTGAGGGGTCCGTCCTTTCTCCCCTAGCCATAAACCTCTCCGTGACCCCTTGGGGCTGCACAATGCATTTCCCAGTGCTCCTTTGTCCCACTCTTCTCCACACACAATCGTCTCTACGGTTCGCTTCCTAGGGTCCCTCCTTGCAAAGAGACTCACAGTGCCAAGATTTAGGGGAGGCATTTGGAGGACAGCCCTCGCTGAAGGATGACCCCAAAGCAGCAAGGGTTAAGGGAATAATACAAACCTTTGGACAGAAGCTCAGAATAATTTGAGTTCCTAGTGCCCAGCTTAGTTACCTACTCTTTGGTTATATAAAGCCTATGCTTTATAAAACAAATCGTTCTTACATGGTTTTGCAGATAAAACGTTTCTGAGTGCAGTGTTTCTCTTATCTGGAGCACTGTTAATGAGGGGAGGTAGACCAAGGAGTTACAAACCCTACCCTTCCCCACACCCCCGCCAGCCAAAAACAAACGAACAAAAAACTCCAATACCCCATAGGCTCCAGAGTCTCCTTGGGGCTGAACACATTGGGTGTTACCCTTCGAAAGGAACACTCGCTTGGCCCAGCCTCTTCCTAGCCACCTTTTCCAGAAGATCAATCCTGTTATCTGAACAAAAGGATTATGGGTAGGGCTGAACCAGTTTTGTGTGCTTTGCAATACCAGCCCTGTGGATTTTGTGTTTCTCAATGAGGGCACAACAAAGGCCAGCCCCATTCAGGAGGAAGACTGGCTTTTTGGTTTAATGGATAAAAACAAATGTCTCTCAGCTTTCAAATCACAGTCTTCAAGGCAAAATTTCAGATGACCTGGCCTGTGCATCTCCACAGCAAATACATGAAAATTATAGTTGCAGAAAAAGTTGAAAAAACAAAACAAAACAAACCTGATAAAGGCAAATATCTTTGCCTACTAAAAACTGTGGAGACATGCCATTAAAGACTTACGTGATTCCTTCAGCTACAATGGAATTCAGACCTGAATTGAGACAAATTAAAGTTTATAAGTTTATTTAGGTCTGAAGAGTTGGCTAGTGGTTAAGAGCACTAGTTGCTGTTCCAGAGGACCCGGGTTCAATTCCCAGCACCCACATGGAGGCTCACAACTGTCTGCAACTCCAGTCCCAGGAGATCTGGTGCCCTCTTCTGATCTCCAAAGTAACCAGGCATGCACGTGGTACACATATATACATGCAGACCAAATACTCATACACATAAAAATAAAAGCAAATGTATTTGTATATTTACTTATTTAGAGATGGTCTCCTTGTGTGGCTCAGACTAGCCTCAAAATCATGGTCCTTCCTCTGCCTCTCAAATGCTAGGAAAATAGACATCTACCACCAGAACATGCACCACCATGTCAAGATTCCATTTCACTGACCATAAGGTTATTGGTACCTGAGTCAGTTGCCAGGGTACACCTTGTCTGTCTGGGAGACCCTTCTCAGAAGCCTGAGGCCATCTTCTCCTGTACATGTCAGATGCCTGTGTGGGATCTGGTGGGTGACAGAGAACATGCATTTACCTTCAGCTGTTCTGTGGTTTTGTAACTTCTGAGAGTTGATGCTGGTTCTTTTCCTTAAACAGGGAAAAATGAAAGGGGTATGGGGTGTGATGGCATATGTCTATAATCCCAGCACTTGGGAGGATGAGACTGTCTGATCCTGAGTTCAGAATCAGCCCAGGCTAAACAGTGAGAAACAGAGAAAATCCAAAACTCAATGAAACAAGAGAAGAGAGTGTCCGACAGAGTTCATCATAGAAAACAACCAGCAATCTGAAAGGAGGCTCAGTAGTTCCAATTTCATTATAAGTCACCTTTAAATTGATAGATTATAAAACTATACATCAAGACTGGATTGCACTCAAGAATGAGCCAAAGCCATGCATTTGCAGATCCTGCAGAGGCTGGCGTCCTACGGTGCCTGAGGCTATTGAGCCCCAATACCTCAAGGCAGTGTGTGTCCTGTCCCAAATACACCAGGTGATGCACAGATCCTGTCCCTAACTACGGACTGCACCCCTAGAGCAGAAAGGCCAGCATGCACGTGTGTGACAGGGTGGGGGTGGGGTTGTCACTGTCCTGGCAAAGATGAATGCCCAGTGAGTGAGAGCCAAAATCAGGAACAACTTTGCCGCCAGGCCAGCTGAGAGGCAAGGCTCATTGCTCCAGCTCAGGCAGCTGCGGAGTGGCAGAACCAGGGTCCAAATGGGTTTGATCTAGTACTTTTTTATAGCACCTATACCTCATGGCTCAGCATTGCCCTATCACTGGCTTCATGAGCCCAACCGCCCTGCACAACTCTATTTGAGAGAGCAGAGTGCCTTCCAATACAGAAGTGACGTGCCCTCTTGTGTCGTGACTGCCACGGGCTGATCCATTCTTTTCTATAAACAATGCTTCCTTTTCATTTGTCTTTGTTAAAATGAGGGTGAGTAGATACTTCTTTCAGATAGCCAAATTGCAGCCATCTCTTTGTAATACTCCCCGCAGTCAGGAAGGATGCTTTTGACGGCCTGGCAGGCTTGGGGATTAGTTGAATAAGTCACCAGGGACCAGCAGAGGACAATTTCCAGGTTACTTTGTTGAGTTTTAAATGCTAATGAGATTTTTAGGGTGTCTGACAGTTTTTCTTTCTTCCTTATGATTTAAAAGATCATCACTTTGGGGAGCCTGACGTTGAGTGGTGGAGATGAGGGTTTTGTGTTATGTGTAGAGGGAGGGGTGGTCCCTTGGAGAGAGATGCCTGACAGTCTTGATGCCAGGTTTCAGGCAGCAGCACTCGCAGTGGGATGGCTTCTGATGTTCCTAGCATGAAAGTCAAAGTGCCATTCCCCTGCCCTCATGCTAACCTTTCCCGCTTACTCCAGGGAATACCCAAGGTCTGCCTGGGAATGCTGTGCTGGAGTCTGACTCTAGTACCAATGTCTGTAGGCAGGTGGGCATTTCTGGTGCTGAGGTAAAGGTGCAAGGACTTAGAGGGGTCCCCTGCTTCATCAGGGGAGCTGGGGGCCTGAGAACCAGAGTGAAGTTCTTGTCATTCCTGGCCCACGGGGTTTCTCCTGATCCAGGGTGTCTCTCCATTTGGCCCAAGTTTGAAAGCTGGGTGCTGTGTTTGGGATGAGGAAAGCATGGGTGGAAATGGCGGAAATGGTGGAAATGGCGGGTGCAAGTGTGATATTCAAGGCCAGGTGCCACAGTCAATGTCTAAGAGCAGGAAGGGGTCTGTGGGTTTTTTAAAGGGTGTTTTTTATTTGTGTGTGTGTGTGTCTGTCTGTCTGTCTGTCTGGGAATATGCACATGTGTGCAGGTGCCCTTAGAGGCCTGAGGTGTCAGGTCCCTTGGAGCTGGGGTCACAAACGTTCTGGGCCACCTGCTGTGGGTGTTGGGAACCAAACTCAGGACCTCTTATACAAAGTCAGGAAATGCTCTTAACCTCTGAGCCATCTGCCGCACTCCTTATTGAGGCAAGGTCTTGTGTAGCCCAGGCTGGCCTTGACATCATTACATAGCTAAGGTTGGCCTTGGTCTTCTGATTCTTCACTTGTGCTTGTTGAGTGCTGGGACTGCAGGCTTGTATCAGCACAGCTGGTTTATGTTGTGCTGGAGGCCAAACCTCGAGCTTTGCGCATGCTGGGCAAGCGTTCTGTGAACTGAGCTACATTTCTGGCTCTTGTTTTTGTTTCTGAGTGCACGTGTGTGTGTGTGTGTGTGTGTGTGTGTGTGTGTGTGTGTGTGTGTGTGTGTTGTATATTTGGTTTTTTTGAGACAAGATTATGCTGTGCAGCCCAGCCTTGTAGCAGGCTTTCTTGGACTACCAGCCCCCACATCATGACACGGAATATTATTATTAATTACGAATGCTTGGCGTTATCTTAGGCCTGTTTCTAGCTAGCTTTTTTTTTTTTTAACTTAAATTAACCCATTTCTATTCATCTGTGTGCTGCCCCGAGGCTCGTGTACCTCATCTACGTACTGTCTATCCTGCTTTCCTGCTTCCTCCATGTCTGGCTGACTGGCCCCAGCTGGCTGGCTGGCTACCCTTTTCTCTCTGCCCACCAGCCCCGCCTATCCCTCCTCTGCCTAGCTATTGGCCATTCAGCTTTTTATTAGACTAATCAGGTGCCTTAAGCAGGCAAGGTGAAACAGCAGCACATCTTTACATAGTTGAACAATTATTCTGCAACACATGTTTACGTAGTTAAACAAATATTCTATTCTACAACACAGCCTGGCCTCAGATTCGCTGTAACCCAGGCAGGCCTTCACTTAGGATTCTCCCGCTTCCACCTTCCTAGTTCCTGGTTATAGGCCATGCCTGGCAACTGGTTTTGATGGAGCGAGGTCTGCTGACAGCTTTACTTCTCATCCTTCAGCTTGGCCATGTGCCCAAGTCCTCAGCCTTGTGTCGCCTCCTGCATTCAAATGGCCCTTTCCCCATATATGACCTTGTAATGACACGCTTAGGCCACTTGAGGAGCATGAAGTCACTGAGTTGTGTAGAGTATTCACTTGTGACGCACTGTCTTATTCAGTATCCTAGTGTTCTGAGAGTCGGAGCCACCACTGTGTTATCCAAAGAGTCTTTAGGCAGCTAACAGCTGATAAAAGTTTGCAAAGTTTTGGTTTTCTTCCCCTTGGAAAGCTCAGGGTTACTGATGTCAAGCACTGTTCAGTTATTTTCCTTAAAGTGACAGGCTCGCTCCTGGCTTGTTATGATCACATTGTGTGAGTGAGTGAGTGAGTGAGTAAGTGAGTGAGCCATTGAGCTCAGGGTGCTAGGCTTGGCAGCAAGCATATTCACTCACTCAGCCATCTCGCTGACTCCTCACTCCTTCTGAAAAGCTGATTACAGAACTCTCTGGTGTGAGGACTTGTAGTTTGTCCACTGGCCGTTCTTCTGAGGGAAAATCAGAGTGCCTCAGAGAAGGCTCACAGCTGGACTGCACAGTGTGCTGCTCTGACACCCTGGGACTTGACATGCTTTATATATAACAAGACCCGTGCTTGAGGGTCCATCTTGAATAGCCTGGTATCCTAGGCTGCTTCAAGTTACCTTAGGTGAACTTTCATTTTGATGGTGAGTAGGCAGCAACGAAGACTCTGAACCCTTGGTGTCACCGCCCTGTCCTGCCTACTGGCATTTCCACCGTCATACCGGTGTCACATGGTGACATAGGAAATGTCAGCAAGATGTTATTAGGAAAATGTTCTTGACCTTCTGTACTCCTTGAGGGGGTGTCTCAGGGAATTTCAGGAGTGAGTGCATTGTGTGTTTAGAATTGCCACTCAGGAGGTTTAGAGATGATGACGCCCGTGGCCCACTCCAGGGGATGACTTCACACTGGATGAGCCAGGCGCTTAGGGCACAAGCATGAACAATGCTTTCCCCAACTTCTAGGTACCCTGGTTGGATGTGAAAGGGGTCCAGGAAATATGCCTTATGACCATGGTAAATACAGGGGTTCTGTGGCATTAGTGGGGAGGGTCCCCCAGCTCAGCTTGCTTTTTAGGTAGTGAAGACCAGAGGTGTTTTGGGAAGGATATGACCTGAGTTGAGCTTGGAAGAGCAGTATAATTAAGTCAGGTAAAGAAGGTGTGTGTGTGTGTGTGTGTGTGTGTGTGTGCGTGCGCACGCGTGCGCGCATGTGAAGATTGAAAGACCAGGAAGCAGGAGAGAATGTGTAGCATCCGGGAAACTGCCCACAGTTCAGTCGATGCTGAAGCTGGGGTAGGGCACCAAACTTAAAGCCAGGCAAGAAGCCAAGGGGCATGTGCCGAGTGCTTCCCCTCGGACAGGGGACACTCACAGCAGAAATTACATTGGCAGCAAGCACATTTACTCACTTAGCTGTAGCTGGGAGTTTTCCTGTGTCCCGCCTGGCCCAGGGGCAGGACAAATCTCTCTCACCCGCCAGTCCCAGAGCTGCTCAGACCCAAGTAAGGGTTGTTACTGACTTGCTCTTACACTTAAACCCAGCCCATTTTTGTTAAAGTATATGTCGCCACGTTTTCCGTGGCTTTACCTGTGTGTCATTGCATGCTGCTCCGTGGACGGCAGGTTGGCGTCTCCTGACTCAGCCTTCCTCTTCCCAGAATTCTCCTTGTCTGCTTATCCCGCCTATACTTCCTGCCTGGCTGCTGGCCAATCAGTGTTTTATTAAACCAGTGTACAAAAGCATTATCTCACAGCTCTTAGCCATCTCACTGGCCCCTCACTCATTCTGAGAAGCTGATTACAGAACTCTCTGGTGTTTCTTGTGATCTCTGGTCCACAGTCTCCACACTGCCTCTCCATGTGGCCGGACTTTGAAAGTAGTGCACAAGATTACTGCATTTTTGTTTTTTTAGGAAGATCATGCTGGCGTGATAAGGAGGCATGGAAAGGGGGGCGGGAACTGCTGTGGGGTAAAGCATGGAGGTTGTTGGAGGATCCCAAACAGCAAATGACCAGGGACAAGCCAAGGAGGAGGCTGAGAAGATGCAAGGGACAGAGGCAAAGCACTGGATGGTCTATGATGTTCATGTTTAAAATCAACAGGACTTGGTGATTGATTTGATGTTAATCATAAGAAATTGGGAATTAGCTAGGGGTGTACCTATGTTTACATTAATGACTGGCTGCACAGTTGGCCATTCACAGGGGTGAGAGAGCCCAAGTAGAAACAAGGCAATCCATTTAACATCATGTCTCATAGACACACACACACTCACACACACACTTGTCTACAGTAGATTGAGCTCTGAAGCAGGGGAGGCTTTGTTGGAGACCCCAGCATAGATAATGGATGAGGTTAAGTTGATGAGGTTGTGCAGAGGTTGTGGGAGGATGTGGACCTGCCAGCTGTGGTCACAAGGGGTAGGATGGCAGGTCCACAGGCTTAGGAGGAAAGGACTCCTGAAGAGCTGGGGATTCAGAGGAGAACAGAGAAACTGTAAAACTTGTCAGGAAGCCTTGAAGATGGTTCGGAGGTGCAGATACTCTGTGGTGACACAGCTGTATGATGTGTATTTTTGGTCCTGAGTTAACTCAATCTTTAGGTTTGTACAGGTTGGTAAAATGCTGGTGGGGTTTTCAGTTGTTTCCCCAGCAGAATGGTTGAGAAGAAAGCGTCTCTCTTTGTCTTCATGGTTCTCAGAAATCTTACCTTTCTTTCTTATACTAATGAGCATGCTGGTATGCTGTGGGATGGTCTGTATGTCAAATGTGTTGCTCTGATTGGTCAATAAATAAATCACTGATTGGCCAGTGGCTAGGCAGGAAGTGTAGGCGGGACAAGGAGGAGAATAAAACTGGGAAGTGGAAGGCTGAGTCAGAGAGACACTGCCAGCCGCCATGATGAGAAACAGCATGTGAAGATGCCGGTAAGCCACGAGCCATGTGGCAAGGTATAGATTAATGGAAATGGATTAATTTAAGCTGTAAGAACAGTTAGCAAGAAGCCTGCCACGGCCATACAGTTTGTAACCAATGTAAGTTTCTGTGTTTACTTGGTTGGGTCTGATGGCTGTGGGACTGGCAGGTGAGAGAGATTTGTCCTGACTGTGGGCCAGGCAGGAAAACTCCATCTACACTGGTATTCTTATGTGTTATGGTTTCTGAGATATTGGATGGCTAGGATATGAGGAATAATGGTAGATGCACTGTCATCTTTCACGAGAGGCTCCAGTGAGGCCAGAAGAGAAGAACTGAAGGCCTTCATTCCCACTGTAGGTGTCAGGAGTGTCTGCTGGGTGCCTGCACCCAGTGACCCACTTCTATCTGGTAAGCCCCACCTCCTAAAGATTCCACACACCCCAATAGTTCTATGCTTCTGGCTGGTGACCAAGTGTTCAAACACTTGAGTGTGTGAGGAATACTTCAGACTCACACAGTAGCAGTCTGTCTCTAAATGGTTTCATTTAAACCCTTTTTAGCTTTGCCTGGACACCTTCTTTTATTATGATTTTTTTTTCCGATGGAGTGAGGGGTAACACAGTTCTTTGTTTTGTCGGTGTGCTCTAGCTTCATAATTCCCCATGATGAGCTTCGTGGCATGTGGCTCTTGCTTGTAATTAGTGCCAGCGTGCCCCAAGAAACCCTCACTCCATATACTGCAAGGTGGAGGCGAGCCAGGATCGCATGCTTTGCCCAGCACATGGCAGCTTGCAGGGCGACGACTGTCACAGATGATGAGGACTCTGGACCCCTCCGCTTCACGGTTTGACTGTCTAGTTGATTGCTGAGCCTTCGCTGGTGCGGCACACACTCACCTGTCCATATGGGCCAAACACATGCTGAATTTGCCGAGGAGTCTTTCCCTACCCACCTGATGGACTTTCTCTGAGGAAACTTGTTCCTAACCACAACCCACACACCTTCACCTCAGATAAGGATCTGGGGCAGTTCAGAATGGAAGCTGTGTTCCTGCTTTGATTGACCTCTGTGAAAGGGTTGTTTCAAGCATTGTATCTAAGCCATCGGTGTGCAGTGAACTGGAGTGGATGGATTACAGGAGTTGGGAAGTGTGAAAGGAGGCAGCTGTGAGCTGGCAAGACACAGCCAGGCTGAGGCACGTTTCAGCCTCTGTTAACAAGTCTGCCTGCTTTCCAGCCAGGGACCACCGGCTCCAGGTGCTGCCACTTGGTGGCATTGGGAGGTTAAGGCAGGGGCTGGATGCTAAGCGATCTGGTTGCTGCAACAGGATTTCCCACATTAATTTTCACGTCCTTGCTCATTTTACTCAGTGTGTGTGCATGCATGCCTGTGTGTGCGCACGCATGTTCATGTATGTAGAGGCCAGAGATTGGAGTGAATCTCTTCCTCAATAGCTAGTCACGCTTTCTTTCTTTCTTTCTTTCTTTCTTTCTTTCTTTCTTTCTTTCTTTCTTTCTTTCTTTCTTTCTTTCTTTCTTTCTTTCTTCCTTCCTTTCTTCCTTCCTTTCTTCCTTTCTTCCTTTCTTCCTTCCTTCCTTTCTTCCTTCCTTCCTTCCTTCCTTCCTTCCTTCCTTCCTTCCTTCCTTCCTTCCTTCCCTCTCTTTTTTGAGACAGGGTCTCTCATTGGTTGACTGAGGGCTTGCTGACTTGGCTAGACTACCTGGCCAGTAAGCCCTGGGGATCTTCCTGCCTCTGCCTCTCCAGTGGTGGGATTACAGCTGTGTGCATCCCCCTTGGGTTTTATGTGGGTGCTGGGGTTGAACTCAGGACCTTTACAGCAGGTATTTTATCCACTGAGCCACCTCCCCAGCTCTTAGTCACAGCTTTATGAGTGTGTCACTGAGCAGTCCCATAGAAGAGACTCATCATTCTTTATGCCCAGATGAGCTGTGAGTCCAACATTGCCTGACTCATTCAGGGTCATGGTACTCCAGACCTTCTGACTCCAGAACGTTCCCTGTGTATGGCACTAGGTCTCCTGTCTTGTCCAACTGTAGGGATTCTACACTGTAAGGATTCTACAAGAAATGAAGACATGGAATAGGGGGCAGACCTAAAAGCCCTGAAGGCGGGTATCTGAAAGTGTATTCTCATATGCTCACACGTGGGCTTTGTAATGCTTCTGTGGCTAACCACAAGCTGCTCACAGTAAGAGGATGTGTGGTTAGATGACTGGAATGCTCCCCCAGTGGGGGCAGGGAGGCCAGAAGGCAGGTCCAAGCACAGCTTCGGAGCTGCCATACCGTCTGCAGTAGAATACGGAGTGATTGGCAGACAGACGACCTTGTGTGAAGAAATGAAAAATCTGGCTGCTCATTTTTGAACGAAAGCATTTTACAGCTTCAGAGTCTGGTGGGACTCGTTGTGAGGAGGAACTCCGGTGTTTAAGTGGAGAACCAACACACTTCCTCCGCCTCAGTCTTCTCCGGTCTGCCCCCCTCCAGGGCTGTTCTTTTTCTTTTTTCCTTTATGTTTCCACCTTGACTCTGTCTAGATGGTGGATTTGAATATTAATTGCAGAAACTGTGTATGAGAACGTAGACTCACACCCACGTGTGTGCACAAGCATGCGTGTGTTCCCTGGTAACTGATGAATGGACACGTGACATTTAGTTACCTGAACAATAGTAATAATCATATTTGTAAGGTATATTAATGTTTTCTATTTATGTATTTATTGAGATGGGGTCTCACTATGTAGCTCTGGCTGTCCTGGAGCTCATTAAGTAGACTATGCTGGCCTGGAGCTCACAGAGACCAACCTGCCTCTTCCTCCCAAGTGCTGAGATTAAACAAAACAACATACACACACACACACACACACACACAGAGAGAGAGAGAGAGAGAGAGAGAGAGAGAGAGAGAGAGAGAGAGAGAGAGAGAGAGAACATTAACATGTCTTACAAATATTCCTTAACCTCTGTCTTTCTCATTTTCTGGCCCATCCTGTAGAATCCCTCTTGGGTAGGGCATCCAGAGCCAGTTCCTGTGGCATGCGTGTTTGTCTGTTTTAAAATGCCCCTTGTTTTTCTCTTTCCTGTTAGAAGTGTTCCACGTAAAAGGTCGTTGAGTGGCACCAATGCTCCTGCTCAGGTGAAGAGGAGCTGAGGAACCACGTGGGGTAGACCCTTAAGCCAGAGTGCCCACTTTCCCCTGCATGAGCGAGTGCATGAATGCGTGTGTGTTTTCTCCTGTTTTTTTATTATCTCCACGTCTTTGGTCCCCACTTTAGGCTGCTGAAGCCTCTCTCTAGCCATTTTCTCTTCCAGCATCCCTTTCTTTGGCCCACTCTACCTCACCAGACATGCTGGCTGTCACCAGTCCAATCCATCTGTGTTTTCTGGATCGGCGCTGGTGTCAGTGGGGTGACAAGTGTGGGTTCCAGCAGCCTTGCCTCCCAGAAGCAGACTAAGGTCCCCTTTCTGTCTAGTTGAGACTCCTAATCCTGCTGCATACACCCTTGGGTGCCAGCGTAGGCCTGGGGAGGCTGGTTTATAAGACACAACTAGCTTTGTTTTATGATAATTCGGTTTCTTTTCCCTCTGCAAAACACCGTTTAGGTGACTCCGGTGCCAGCGGAGAAGCTGGTCTTCCTATGCTTGTGCCGGTTCCTGGCCACAGAGGCGGCCACCTCCTGCATGGACAGTGTCAACCTTGTTCTGGTCACATGGCAGCTATAGCTCTACCTGGGGCTCAGAGCGGGACTCCTTCTGCTGAGCATGGTACAGCAGGAGGGCCGGGAGATTGGCATTCTGGGCTCTGGGTTAGACCTTGCAAGGGACCGGATGCAATGCACCTTCTTCTGGGAACCCGAACCTTTATGACATACAAAATTTGGTGAAGACACCCCACAGCTCCAACCTGACTGTTGTGTTCTTTGTAGAACATGAACGCCCCAGCGCGTGTGCACTGACTGTGGGGTCCGTGAGTACTGGGGGCGGGTTGTGTCATGTGATCCCCTTACACAGGTGTGTCACGTGCTGTGGAGTGCTGAGCCCACTCTAGGTTTGTGGCGAAGAGCAGGGAAGAAAACAAACCATGGTACTTACTTTTTGGTGGAATGAACAGTGGATGTTGTGATGAGTTCATGTGCTGAGGAAACAAAGATGGTAGCTGCAGAGACGAGGCCCCCCCAACTTTCCTTACTACTACAAGAGAGCCCCGGGTAGCCATTTGACAGGGTATCACTGGTACCCGCTACTCACACAGGAGTCGGGGACTGTTCCAGGATGTGTGCCCTGGTTGTTTTAGGCCAACAGACACACAGACACGGTTTGCCACTCAAGTTTGCATTAAGCAAGGTGAATTCTCACAACTGCAAGACGGCCTCAGCATGGCGCTGAATAGCAGAGGCCGTTGACCACCCTCTATCGGCCGGCCAGCTCTCCCATTGAAAGTGTGCCTACAAGCACAGACTCTTTGGTAAGATTAATTGTGTGGTGTATGCATATCTCAGGGAGGCTGGCACTCATCCCCGACCCTCAGTTCCATAGAACTGAGGATCAGATCTCCCAGAGGGCTAACTCATGGGAGGGTCTAAACCTCCCTCAGTTCCTGATGGCTCCTGAGTAGGAACACTGTTGCTCCTGGTCCACCATGAGTGGATGCTTTCTTTGTTGAGTCTAGTGACACCATAACGTGTAATGGTAGGAACCATCCCATATGGGCTCTGGAGACTGTACTCTGTCATTTTCATGGAAGATTCCTTCATGACCTTGCATAACACCTGAAGACAAGGGAGCATCCTCTGCATGTGTCTGGAGTACCTCCTGGCAGTGTCCTCCTCTCCTGTGTGTCCCCTGCATCTCTAGTCTGTCACCTTGGCTATGCTGATCTTCTGTGATGTCTCCTTGACCTAGGGCCACCACCAGGTTCCACCTGTGTCCCTCCTGTGTGCCTGTTCCGGAAGCTGCAGCCACATGCTGAAATAGCTGTAGACTCACTCTTTGATCCAGCATCTCTCAGAAGTCACTGTCCCTTGCTGTCTGACACACTTGGTTTCTTCCTTTCAGCTCTTTGAGCTCAGATGACAAGGCCAAACCCCAGTTATCCCATCATGGCTCAAAGCAGAAGTCAATGGTACTTTAGAAACAGTAGTCTTATGACATTAAAAAAGGACAAAGTGTTTTCTATAACAAAATGATCACGAACAGGATAATGGATAGAAGTAACACTAAGTTCAAAGGGTTCTTTTAGTTTTGTTTTTTAAATAATTTATTTTTACTTTATATACATTGGTTTTTGCCTGCATGTGTGTTTGTGTGAGGGTGCTCAATCCCCTAGAACTGGAGTTATAGACAGTTGTGAGCTACCAGGTGGGTGCTGGGAATTGAACCTGAGTCCTCTGGAAGAGTGCTCTGAACCTCTGAGCCATCTCTCCAGCCTTTTTTGTTTTGTTTTTTTAAGACAGGGTCTCACTATGTAGACCAGGCTGGCCTCAAACTCACAGAGATCTATCTGCCTGCCCCTGCCTCTCCTGGGACTAAAGACATGTACCTGGCTTCAAATGGCCCATTGTTTGACAGTGACCTGAGAGAGAGGTTGTACAAGAAGTGCTTAGATTTCTTGTTTTTTTCAGTTCTTTTTTCTTTTTCTTAGATTTATTTATTATGTATACAGTGTTCCGTCTGCACATATCCCTGCAGGGCAGAAGAGGGCCCCAGATCTCATTACAGGTGGTTGTGAGCCACCATGTGGGTGCTGGGAATTGAACTCAGGACCTCTGGAAGAGCAGTCAGTGCTCTTAACCTCTGAGCCATCTCTCCAGCCCCATATTTCTTGTTTTTAAAGGTACTCTGCGAGCCAGGCCTGTGTAGCAGCATCCTGCTGAGGTACCACCGCTGCCTGGATGCTTTAGGAAACCTTATGTTAGGCAGCCAGTGAGCTGGCCTTGACCCTGTGGATGGATTTTCAACTATTTAAACTGCTTTTCTGATTTCATCTCAGCCGTGATGAGACAGGCTTTCACAGGCAAGGGCATATCTTCTGAAACCAATCACAGCTATTAGGTCAAGACGACAGTTTCATAGGTAACATAATACTTCAAATAGAAAATAACGGGAGGCAGAGGCAGGTGGATCTCTGTGAGTTCAAGGCCAGCCTGGTCTACATGATGAGAAACTGTTCCAAAAAATAAAGCCAAAACCAAAAAAATAAAACACACAAAAACTCTTGAGAGACAAGATCTTTCCATGTTGTCCAGGCTGGGCTCAAATGCCAGGCTCAAGCAATCCTCCTGGCTGGAAGGTTTTGAAACCATGGGACCTAATTTTAAGACCTTAAATTGACCTTTTCGGATCCTTTCTGTTAAATGGTCTGAACAAATGGGAGGACAAGTGTAAGAGCGAGCATTTGCAGCAATCTCCTCAGACCAAGCCCCCAGGCGTTCCAAATCCTAGCCCTGTCTGCTCTGTCTCCGCTGCTCGCCCCTTCTCCAATCATGATTTTGTCTTCCCTCGTGGTGGGATCTGGTGTGACTGTCGAGGAGGTGTGTGTGTTTAGAGGACTTTAATCTTCCTCTCTGACTCTCTCATCCCAGTTGCTTTAGAGCAGTGGTTCTCAGCCTTCCTGATGCTGTGTAACCCATTAATACAGTTCCTTATGTGGTTAGGGGTGACCTCCAGCCAGAAAATTACTTTTGTTGCTACTTCATAACTGTAATTTTGCTACTGTTACTAATTGTAATGTAAATATCTGATATGCAATTCTCCCCCCAAGGGGGCCACGACCCACAGGTTGAGATCCTCTGGCTCGGAGTCTGGTTGTGCCGTTTCGAGATCCCTGCCCCACCCTGCTCCACCCCCTACAGCTCCAGCACACTGCAGTTGGCTTCCAAATAACCTCAGGAGAACTTTTCTACCTTGATAACAAGTTAGACAAAAAGGACGTGAGAAAGGAGCTGGTAAATTTATCAAGCTGCTCCACTGCAGCTCTGTGTGGAAGACACCCTCCGTTTCCCTCTTTGGTTTTCAGTGGTGTGAATTCATCAAAACTTAAGTCACTGTTTTGAAACCCTGTCCTTCCCTCACCTGCGTTTGGACCTTGCTTTCTCCCGTCCTCCTGTCCCTACGTTTGTGAGCCTGTCTGGAGTCGGCAGGGTTCCTCTGGGTCTGGAGGGAGAGGGAGGCTGGGTGGGGCAGGACTTACCTCTCAGTGAGTCCTGCTTCTCTCCGTACTGCATGTGAGCCTTTGTGTCATGCCAACCACTCTGTCTTGAGGGTGTCACCGTGCTGAGAGCAGGAGTGATGTCTTCAGTCTGGGTGACCTCACCGGCTAATCACTGCAGTTTGCAGATTTACTTCTGGCGGCACAACTTGTCGCCAGTGCTGCTGAAGGTCAGGCTTTGCTTTTTGTTGAGATAACAATAACATTAGCAGCAGGGAGCCACTCATTGAGAAGTGTTCCTAATCTGAAAATTCAAAGTGTAAAAGGCTCTGAAATCCAGAGCTTTTAGAGAATCGACGTGGTGCATTTTAGATTTCAGATATTTGCCCTGCTCACTCAGCAAAACACAGGCCTGAAAAACTTCAAAACTAGAAACACTCCTGGTCCAAACTATTTCAGATAAGGGACACTCCACGTATGTGTGGATACACACCACCACTGTGTGAGCATCTCCAGACCATTAGTGTGTTAATATTAGATGTTAGGTGCACATTGACATTCCTTCTCATGAGAACACCAGAGGCAGGAGAATTGGACCAGGAGTGGTCAAGTGACCTTCCTGGGGTCACATAGTTAATGATTAAGATCAGGAATCCTACTGTGCATGCTTCTGTGCCCGGCCAGTGCTCTCTCCACTGTACCCTGTTCCCTCTACAACTCCAGGACACCCCCTCCCATAGGTAACGCTCAGCAGTCTGTCTCAGGACCATCGGCACAATGCTAGGATGTTTAAACGTGTGGCCTTGAGAATATCTGCTGTAGCTAGAGTTCTCTTGCCTGGCCCACAGTCAGGACAAATCTCTATCACCTGCCAGTCCCACAGCCGTCAGACCCAACCAAGTAAACACAGAGACTTATATTGGTTACAAACTGTATGGCCGTGGCAGGCTTCTTGCTAACTGTTCTTACAGCTTAAATTAATCCATTTCCATTAATCTATACCTTGTCACGTGGCTCGTGGCTTACCGGCATCTTCACATGCTGTTTCTCATCAGGGCAGCTGGCAGTGTCTCTCTGACTCAGCCTTCCACTTCCCAGCTTTATTCTCCTCCTTGTCCCACCTACACTTCCTGCCTAGCCAATGGCCAATCAGTGTTTTATTTATTGACTAATCAGCAACACATTTGCCATACAGAACATCCCACAGCACTTCCCCCATTTTTTTTTTTCAAAAAGGAAGGTTTTAACCTTAACAAAATAAAATTACATATAATTTGGGAATTTGGGCATAGCTTCTCTTACTACTTCCTGCTGGAGGGGGGCGCTGTATCTTGTGGGGACACAAAGAAAATTTTAGGATTATGGAGTAGTCCATGAGGGTGTATCATCTGAGCCAGTTGCCTTCAAACCATTCTGGATGTTGGATCATCTGGGCCATGGTGTCATCAGAGACCTTTCAGGGGGTCTTGGCTGGTCAAACCTGATATATCTTAATCTGGAACAAATCCATAGCCTTTGGCTTTCTGTGGGAACAAAAGCAGAGTCTCCTTTCCAAAGCAACATATCCTTATATCCAAATTTTGAAGTCAAGGTATCTTTAAAATACACATTTTGGCATAACTCAACAGCTTTTACAATCAAATGTTTTTCTGCAGTTAAAAATCCCAAAGACAATACAATCCAGATTCTCTGTGTAATATTCATCTTTACGTGGCTTATTTTTTATATTAATTTTACTGTCTCTTTAAAGACTTTATTTTTTAAAACTATGTATTTGTTTATATAACTGTATATATCACCTTTTTTGTCTTTTTCAAGCCTACGTATATTTTACACACATTGTAAACTATTACATCTGAATCTGTCTTATTGTGAATCTATTGCTTTAAACTGCAGCAGCTGTGGCTGCTGGTTCCACCCACCTCAGCTTCCCAACATGGCTACGTTTACCACCAGCTCTGGGAGCTATCATGGGTCTCTATGCTTTTATCCAAGCAGCGTGTAGCCCAGAAACCTCTCCCTTTGCTTTGCACTAGCAAAGGCTAAATCCACCATGCACCTTAATGTGCCACTTGCAGAGGCCTCATTCCTGTCGAGCGCACACGCTAGGAACCCACAAGTAGCTCAAACCGGCAGCTGCCGCTCATTTGAGAGAGACAATTAGGAAGCTGTTTTTAGCTCCGTTTTAGAATTTTTTTTTTTTCAGTTTTTAGGTGGAAACTCTTGCCACCACGTTGGACGCCATTTGTAGCTAGAGTTTTCCTGCCTGGTCCACAGTCAGGACAAATCTCTATCACCTGCCAGTCCCACAGCCGTCAGACCCAACCAAGTAAACACAGAGACTTATATTGGTTACAAACTGTATGGCCGTGGCAGGCTTCTTGCTAACTGTTCTTACAGCTTAAATTAATCCATTTCCATTAATCTATACCTTGTCACATGGCTCGTGGCTTACCGGCATCTTCACATGCTGTTTCTCATCAGGGCAGCTGGCAGTGTCTCTCTGACTCAGCCTTCCACTTCCCAGCTTTATTCTCCTCCTTGTCCCACCTACACTTCCTGCCTAGCTAATGGCCAATCAGTGTTTTATTTATTGACTAATCAGCAACACATTTGCCATACAGAACATTCCACAGCAATCTGCTCTTGACCAAAGCCTGCAGAGAAGTTACCTGCTCAGGCCTCTACAGCTAAGTGCCTCACCACTGTGGGCACAGTGCCAGCGCTCTGTGGTGTGGCTACTGTCTGGAGACTGCCACTTTACGGTGGAAGAGACTTCCCCAGTGGCCCAGTTACACCCCATGCTGGGTAAACAGAGCCCGGGCCACCCAAGTAAGCAGGTGACCCATCTAGTGGGTTCCAGTTTCAAATGGAAGTCTTAAAAACCCGAGGTGGGCTGGGGATGTAGCTCAGTTGGTAGAGTGTTTGCCCAGCATTCACGAAGCCCTGAGTTTGATCCTCAGCAGTACATAAACCGTATGTGATGACCACATCCGTAGTCCAAGCAGTTGGGAGGCGGAGGCAGGAGGAGCAGGAGTTTAAAGTCATACTTGGCTCCATAGTGAGTTCAAGGCCAGCCTAGGCTACATAAGACCCTCTCTCAAAGACAGACAAGCCCTAACCCCCCACCACCCAAGGAATGAAAGTGTAGAGAAAGCTTGGTTTTTTTTTTTTTTTTTTTTTTTTACAACATCCCTGTAGCATGAATCTTAAAGAGTCTTATTAATAAAATCAAACCCAGGGCCAGGTATTAGGGTGAATGCTGGAAGATCAGAGAAGCAGAACAAGCCACAACCTCTTCGCCTCAGTTCCTCAGCTGATCCTGTTTCCTCAGATTGGAAGCCTCTGTGTCCTCATCCAAATAGATCCCAGCTGAACTGTTGCTAGAAGCCTAAAAGCTTCACCAGGCTCTACCTCGTCCTCACGCCTTAAATACCTTTCTGCTTTCTGCCATCACTTCCTGGGATTAAAGGCGTGAGTCACCAAGCCTGGCTGTTTCCAGTGTGGCCTTGAACTCACAGAGATCTGGATGAATCTCTGCCTCCCAAGTGATAGGATTAAAGGCATGTGCCACCATTTTCTGGCCTCTGTATCTAGTGGCTGTTCTGTTCTCTGACCCCAGATAAGTTTATTAGGATGCACAATATTTTGGGGAACACAATATCACCACACATTCCCTCTAACATTACAAGAAAAATGATTACAGAATGTGAAAACTTCCAAGTCACTAGGACGTAAAGGTTTACAAATCCTTTTAAAAAAAGATTTATTTTATGTATGAATACCTACATGATATTTGTGCAACATTGTGTATCAGTGCCTACAGAGGCCAGAAGAGGGCATCAGATCCCCTGGAACTGGAGTTACAGGTGGTTGTGAGCCCCCATGTGGGTATCAGGAACTGAACTCAGGTTCTCTGCAAGAGCAGCCAGTGCTCTTAACCGCTGAGCCGTCTCTTCAGCTTCTTGTTACGGGCTCCGTTTTAATGACTTTCCTGGATAAATTGAGCAGGAGGTACCAGATCTGAAACTACTTTAAAACAGATAGCTTGGGCTGGTTTGATTTGTGCCACATTCCTAGTACAACACAGTCTTCTTTAACAGAAGTGAGAGGAGACATTCTTTTTCCGAGCTGTGGAATCCGGTGGCATGTTCAGCTGTTGGCAGCGGTCTGTGAAGGTCAGAGCAGGCTCTGCTGTTGTTCTCTGTCTAATCTGTTTCCCCATCTGTATCGAGGGGAAGACATCGGACTCAAGTGCTGCCAGGCGGTCTCCCGGCCGCACTCTTGAGGGTCCTTGCCTTCAAAAATGGAGGCAAGCAAAGCATCAGAGCTGACAGGATCCGAAAAGCACACAGATTAGCTCACAGGGGAAACCTCAGCAAGGCTCCAAAGCAGAGGATCTCCTTAGAAGATGAGACACTTCAGTTTTTATTTGTGTCCAAAGGCAGACTTTGAGGTGCTTTTCTGGTCAAACAGTCAATTATACCCTTTCCTATACAAATTTGGTGATATGATTGAAAGTCTGATTTATGCGGGTTTTGTTGTTGTTGTTTTTGTTTAAGTCTCACCTGTCCATCCGTCTGTCTGCCCATCCACCCACCTATTGAGGACACATTGGTGCTGTTTTCAAACATGGATTTAGACCATCAACTGCAAGCCAGTTCTGTCTTACTGTGTCTGTGGATATACATGATTGACTACAGATTTGGACCATACAGGCTCCTGTACTATGCCGGTTCAGACCCCCATTCACAAATTTGTGTGTCTTCTCTAAAAGCAGCTGTGTACATGAACAGCCCAGAAAGGTCATAGCAGATCTTTGTGTGTCAGCGTTGCATGACTATACCAGAAGACTGGAGATAATGAACTTAAGGGGAAGATGAGATTTATCCGGCTCGGCGTTTTGAAACTTCTGGTCCATGCTTGGTTGGCCCTGTTGGCTTGGGCTTGTGGTGAGGCCAGAATGAGTGGTGGGGCAGAACCACTCACCTCATGTCTAGGAAACAGAAAAGAAAGAGACTGGGGAGAGGAGCGGAAGAGATGGAGACCCCATCATCCTTTGCAAAGGCATGTGTCCAGTAACTTTAGAGTCCTTCCCGGGCCCCAGCCCCAAAAGTTTGCAGCAGCACCACCTCCCACCTGAGCTGGGGCCTTGAGAGAAAGCATCCAAACTATAACTGTAGTTTACAAAACACATTACTAATAAAATACAGATTCTTGCACAAAAATATTCAGAAAGGGGCTAGAGAGCTGGTTCAGGGACTAAGCATGCACACTGCTCTTCCAGGGGACCCAAGTTCAGTTCCCAGCACTTGTATTGGGCCACTCAGAACTGCCTGTAATGGCAGCTCCAGGGGATCCGACACGCTCTTCTGGCATGCACATACCCACGCACGGACATGTAATTACAAACAGAACAAATTTTTAAAACTGTTCAGAGAATGCTCTGGAATTTTGAAAGAAATGATAGATTTGAGTTTACTCTGATAATTGTATTAATGATATTGATAATAATAGTTTAATTGTAGCATACACTGACGCATTAGCTTGTACAGATATATTCTAAGTGAAGCAGATATAGAACTCTACTGTTACAATAGCCATCTGAGGTAGATGCTGATGTCATCCCTATTTTTCTGGTGAAGAAATTGGGGTACCCTAGAGATGAGTGTCTTTGCACACGGTCAGTTGGGCAGTGAGCTTGGGTGGTTTGACTTGAGTCTGTGCTCTTGGTAGTGGAAGGCTCCGTCTCTTCCGCTGGACTCACTGATACGTGGGGGTAACTATTCCATCTTCCTTACGGTTGCCTCCCCTTGCATTGTGACATGGCTCTTTGCCTCTCAAATTTTAATCGCTTTACATGATACTATTTGTTTTTATTCATTTATTTTCATCCTGTCTTTGTAGCTAAAGTATGTCTGTTGGGCCAACGAGATGGGTCAGCAGGACCTACACAGTAGAAGGACAGACTAGATTCCAGACTACGCTGTCCTCTGACCTCTACATGTGTGCCATGGCATCTGCAAATGTGCTCTCACACATTCTCTCTCTCTCTCTCTCTCTCTCTCTCTCTCTCTCTCTCTCTCTCTCTCTCTCTCTCTCTCATACACACACACACACACACACACACACACACACACACACACACACACACACAGGCATAATGTTTTTTAGGCTCTAAAGGGAGCTTTAGTTTAGGGTTTAGCTTCGGGTTTCTGTTGCTATGATAAAACACCATGCACAAGGTAACTTATGAAAGAAAAAGTTTAATCGAGCTAACGAGCTAATGGTTCCAGAAGCTTGGAGTCTACGGTGGTGAGTGAAGGCATGGCAGTGGGTGGCTGGAACAGCCATTGAGAGCTCACATCTTGATCCACGGGAAAGAGAGCACACTGGGAATAGCACTAAGCTTTTGACCTCAAACCCCACCCGCCGTGATACATGCCCAACATGGCCACACCTCCTAATTCTTCCCAAACAGTCCACCAACTAAGGACCACGTATTCAAACATTCAAGCCTATGGGGGCCATTCTCATTCACACCATTCCGGGGGGTGAGGGAATGGTGGTGTGGTAGGAATGCCGTCAGTGAGGAGGAAGATTCTAAAAATGAGGAGAGGTGAGGAAGGTCATGCAGAGCCCCGTGCAGTGGCCAGGAGTTGGGACCTGTGACTCTGATGACTGTGGCTGTTACATAAAGGTTTGCTTACCAGACAGATTTGACCACTCGATGCTCTGTCCTTCAAAGAGTGAAGCCACATTTCCCAAACCTGTGCTAATTCGGGAGTGGAGCGCTGCATCCGAGGCTCTGAGGCTGTGTCTGAATTTTATGGAGCTGTCCTGTCAGTGCTGACATTCTCACCTTGGTCAGGGTGCATTTCCACCTCATAACTAGGACCACGTGGCCGTGGTTTGGTCAGGGTGCATTTCCATCTCATAACTAGGACCACGTGGCCGTGGTTTGGTCGGGGAATCTAAGAAATGTGAGATGGATTTAGACAGACCTCCTTTGGTTTCAAGAGGTTGAGTGACTACAGGCTTAGCAGATGGATGGGTAATGTGGTCCTCCGCCCACAAACTACCTGTCAGCCGGCACTGTAAGCAGAGGGGATTCCGCAATGTCAAGAACTTAAAGTAAACTGTCTGACATCACTCAAGTCACCGAGGTTCTCTGATACACCGAACAAGCAGACACATTGACTGGCATGGAGAAACACAGGATGCCGGTTTAGACCTCAGTTTAAACGTGGCAAGCACCTGGAGAGTGAGATGCCAGTAACGGAACAAAGATCCCAAGTTCTGTAAAGTAAACTGTCTCAAGTGATTTTGCCGACAAGCCGTTATCTTAGATCGGTAGGTTGTATCGAGTTCAAACAGTGTCCAGGTGTGTATACAGATCTGGTTGTCACGGGGCGTGTTTCACTCACCTGACACTTCTCTTTGGTCTAGATGACAGCGCATCTGCTGCCAGCAGCATGGAGGTATCGGACAGAATCGCCTCTCTGGAGCAACGAGTCCAGATGCAGGAGGATGATATTCAGCTGCTCAAGTCAGCGCTGGCTGACGTGGTTCGGAGGCTGAACATCACAGAGGAGCAGCAAGCTGTGCTTAACAGAAAAGGACCTACCAAAGGTGGGCGTGGCGCAGCACCTACAGCAGCGTTAAAGATCCGCACTCTTGCACGGGCCCTTCACTCCAAAATGATCCCCAAATCAAAATGTCCTTAGCCCCGACCCAGTGAACTAATCTCACCAAGTGTGACAGTATTTGTTGGTGTGTTGCTGGTGAGTTGTCCTGACGCTGAAGTGCATATTTGTAGACGATTCTTAAATACTCTGAGTCAAGGAAGGGACCATCCAGATGGACCACGGAGAACAGTTCAGGTTGCCTGGGACAGCGAGAGCTGACAGAGAGTGCTTCAGCTCCCACTAGGGGTTCCATCCGGAGTGTTCACTGGCGTGTCTCATCTCTTCCCGCATCCTCAGCTTACTCCAAAGCACAACAAACAGCTACCATGTGGTGCATGGCAGCCCCTCAGCCAGGCTGGATGTAGTAGACATGGGAGACTCCCTTCAGAAAGCCAAGTCCAAAAGGCATCTAGCTGGCCTGTCCACTTAGCTTCTTTCGGGATATGCCATTGACAGCTTTTGAGACTCCTCTGCTACCCATGGGGACACAGCCTGTAACAGGGGTCTGTACCAGTGGGCTTCTGGCCAATTCAAGCCATTATTTCATGCCTCTCCCAGGATATGGCATACAAAAGCAGTGCTTATGTTAAGTACCATTGTGGTGACCGTGCCTTCAAATTTCAGAATCAGAAGATGTCATAAAGCCCTTGACCACATGCATGTGGTTTTTCTTTGGGCCGCCAGCCCATAAAAAATGACAAGGAAACTTATTATTAATTATGAAAGCGTGGCCTTAGCTTAGGCTTGTCGTACTAGCTCTTATAACTTAAATTAACCCATTTCTATTCATCTATGTGTTGCCATGGCTTTTACCTCTCCTCTTGTATGTCTTGGTCCCTCTCTGTCTGGCTGGTGACTCCACATTCTTCTTTCCTAAGTCCTCTGTCCCCAAAAGTCCTGCCTAACCTCTTCCTGCCTAGCTAATGGCATTTAGCTCTTTATTAAACCAGTCACATCTTTATTAAACCAGTGACGCATCTTCACACAGTGTAAAGGAATATCCTGCAACATGCAGTGTTACATGTATTAGTGTCCTGATGTTGACATCTGAGTGCAGTGGCTCACCTTGTGCCAGAGTTGATTTTCTGTGTAACTGCCCCATCCAGGCTATGGAGTTTCCTCTGGCTAAAACACACTGAGGTTACAGCATGTTAATGTCCCTTTAAAAGTGCCTTTCTTGGCTGAGCATGGTGGTGCTCACCTTTAATCTCAGCACCCAGGAAGCTGAGGCCGGTGGATCTCTGTGTATTCCAAGACAGGCAGGATTACATAGAGACACTGTCTCAGACAAAACAAAAACAAACAACAAAGCCTATCTTGAGCCATTGAGATAGCTCAGTCAATAAAATGTTTGCCATGCACATTTTAGAGGATGGTCCCTGGATGAGGTGAGGTGGGTTTATGGGCTTGTAATTCTGGGCTAGAGAAGCAGCTGGAGATGGGTCCCTGGTTCTCACTGGCTGGCCTAGCCTACTTGGCAAGCTTTAGGCCAGTGAGAGATCTTGTCTCAAAAAATAAGGTTCTCTCTCTCTCTCTCTCTCTCTCTTCTCTCTCTCTCTCTCTCTCTCTCCCTCTCTCTCCCTCTCCCCCTCCCTCCCTCCCTCCTTCCTCCCTTCCACCCTCCCTCTCTCTCCTTGTTGGCTTGAGGCTTGGACTACCACTAGAGCTGGGAGAGAATTGTCTAACACTAAATCGTCTTGGTTTTTCTCAAGCCGTGTCTTCTCCAGTCCTCAACTACATTTCCATCCCATGGAAAAGCCCATTCTTTGTCTTTTCATGCTGCTGAAGGGCTAGATCCACATCAGAGGCACATTCTACCCTCGGCTCTATATTTTGAATAATCCTTTCCAGCGATCCTTGCTCCTAAGTTACAAAGCGGTTGGGGTATTTCAGACCAGAAACCCGGTTATTTTAGATAGTCTGTGGCCTACTCAGCTGTCCACAAATAGATCTGATGATGACTGTGTCCCAAAGACCTTAACTGAAGCTTTGGGTTTCTAAGATTTCCTTATTTTTGAAGAGTAGGGGAAATAATAGAAGGGTTTGCCCAGGGTTTTTATTTTACTTGATGACGAATGACATCTGATCTTGACAAAACCCGAGAGAAGTGACTTTTTCACGGTTATCTGATGCCTCACTGTACATTGCTTTCACGAGTTTGAAAGCTGGGATGTCACACTGAGAAATAAGAGGCAGTCAGGAAATAGGGAGACATGTGTCATGAGGGGTGCGTGGCCCCTCCACTATGTCAGTTTGGGGTTGAAGCTAATGGGTATCTGAAGCGCTGAGGGCTGAGCCTGAGTTTTACAGAGCTGTGATGTTGGGTCCTGGACTGTAGGAGATTGGAGAAGGAGTACTAGTGTGTGTGCATCCCACTCTCCCTGCTGTGGCTGTGGCTGTGGTGTGACCAGCTGCTTCAAGCTCCTGCCTTGATGTCCCTGCGACAGTGCATGATAGCCTGAACTGTGAGCTAAAGTAATGCCTTTCCCCATCAGTTGCTTTTTCTTGGGGTGTTTTATCACAGCAATAGAAATGAAGCCAGGATGTCAGCTACCTCATCTTCTGGGTGCTATGCCCTGTGCTAGGGACTCTCACTTCCTGTTCCTAACCCTCCCCTGCCAGCGGCCTGCCAGGTGGGCACTGCCAGCCTAGTTTTTAAGGAAGTTGAGGCTTAGACAGGATGTTGGCTTATCCATGACTGATGTAAGTTGCTGGGGAGACCAATCGTGTGTTCACACATACCTGTCAGTCCCCCAGGGACCTGGGGCTGCTGCCGCCTCCTCCTTGATGGCACACACATCTTAGTGCTGCGGTGCTCCTTTATCTGAATTCTTTCAGTGCCACCTGCGTTACCTCTAGGGATAATTAAGATGTGATTTTAAAAGGTTTGATTGACGCTTTATGGGGCAGAAGGATGCCCTCTAATTTAGCATCCTCTGGAAACCAAGAGTTTGTTTTGGGGTCAGGAAGTTATGTTGTTTCCTCTCTGAGGTGTGTGTGTTGTATGTGTGTGCACATGTTTGGGGGTATGTGTCTAGCCTGGGGGTGCTCGCCTTGATTGCTCTCTACCATATCTTTTTTAAACGCTCTATTTGAATTTTAAGTGTGTGTGTGTGTGTGTGTGTGTGTGTGTGTGTGTGTGTGTGTGTCTATGTGTAGTTTGTGCACATGGGTGCAGGTGCCCAAAAAGGCCAAGAGAGAGTGTTAGATACCCCGAAGCCGCAGTTAGCAGGCAGTTGTGGTGAGCCACCCCACATGGATGCTGGGAACTGAACTCAGGTCCTCTGGAAGAGCAGTGCACACTCCTAACTGCTGAGCCATCTCTTCATCTTATGTTATTGAAATATAGTGTGAGCTGACTGACAAATACAGGCATCCCTCCGTATCCCTGGGGACTGGTTCCAGGGCCCACAAATACCCAGATCTGAGGCTGTTCAGGTCCCCTCACGGAGAATGGCAAAATGTTTTGCATACAGCCCACGCCCATCTTCCTGTATTACTGAAATCATCTGTGTCACTTGCAATACCTAATGTAAATGCTGTGTGAGTTGTGTTATTCAAGGAATAATAGCAAGAAAATGAAAACATGACTTTTAAAAGCCATTACCTGTCTCCAGTTGGAAGAGCTCACGGGCATTGAACCCGTGGATATGGAGGCCATCTGTATCAGGTTCCCCCTATATTTGGGCCTGGTGGCAGGTGTAACCTCTCAGAAGCCAACTGTTGCTGGAGCAGACCGGCCGGTGGGCAGCCGGGGGCGGCGGCGGCATTCTCAGTGTGATGGCAGCTGGCTCTGCTCTTCCAGGTCCTTTAGGGGCCCTTCCCAGCCGCCTCTGCTGGAGTCACCACACACAGGCTCCCTCTGCCTCTACCTCCCCTCTAGGACAGAGAGGTAGGGAAGGAAAGTAAAAGATCAGATTATTTATGCCTTTGTCTGATTCTGTGAGGATCCCTATGAGAGTGTGGCACTGTCCCTCTAGCTGGTGTCGCTGAGTCCTCAGGGCGTAGGCTTTCTTCCCAGGCTCTGGTAACTGCTCCCTCCCTCAGTCCTTGAGGGAGGGCTGGGAGTGATGACCACATCTTTCTATTGTCCCAAGGGACACAGTTTAGCCTGGGCTCTGGGCCTGGGTGTAGAGTCAAGCACATGGGTAGAATGTGGGTGCATGTGTCTAGGTGACCCCTCCTCCATGGCTCTCGGACAGTGAGTGACTCACCTGCAGCAACAATGTCAACCAAAGGCTGCCTTTGAGGAATCTGCTGCTACCTTGTATTAGTCAGGGTTCTCTAGAGGAACATAACTGATAGAATGAATATATTTATGGAGAGTTTATTGGAGTGGCTTACAGGCTGTGGTCCAGGTAGTCCAGAATGGCTGTCTACCAATGGAAAGTCCAAGAATCTAGTAGTTGGTTGGTCCACAAGGCTGGATGTCTCAGCTGGTCTTCAGTATACCCTGGAATACCCAAGAAGCGGGCTGTAATGCCAGTGAAGGAGTGGACTGTAATGCCAGTGGGAGCGAGAACAAGCAGGCAAAGAGAGCGAGCTTCCCTCTTCCAAGTCCTCATGTAGGCTGCCAGCAGAAGGGGTGGCCCAGATTAGAGATGGATCCTCCTACCTCAAAGACCTGGATCAGAAGCAGATCTTCCCACCTCAAAAGATTCAGATTAAAAGTGAATCTTTCCGCCAGGCGGTGATGGTGCACGCCTTTAATTCCAGCACTCGGGAGGCAGAGGCAGGCAGATCTCTGAGTTCAAGCCCAACCTGGCCTACAGAATGAGTTCCTGGACAGCGAGGAATACACAGAGAAATCTTGTCTTGAAGTTAAAAACAAGAAAAGATGACAACAAAAATAGTATGTCTTCTCACTTTAAGTAATTTTAATTAAAAAAAAAATCCCTCACAGGTCTACCCTGCTGCTTGGGTTTTAGTTAATTTCAGATGTCGGGTTGACAACCAAGAATAGCCATCACATACCTGATAGGAATCCCAGAGAAGGGTGATAGGATGGTTAAAGACAAGAGGACAATCCAGATTGACAGTGCCATAGCCAGCTGTTCTCAGTGTGGTCCCCAGCGCTACAGATCCTTGCCTGAGAGCCAAGTGAAGTGGCAGATTCTCAGACCCCTCCCCTTCCCTCCAGATTTAGACCCTGGAGCAGGCACGCACTCCAAATCATCTCACATCCACCAAGTGGGTGGGATCCCGTGAACTTGAAGCCGCTGGCAGCATTGTATCCACAATCAGGAAGCAGAGAGCAATGAATACAGGCCACTACTGAGGCCACCCAGTCTCTCTTCTGTTACACAGTTCAGGATCCCAGCCAGGGGATGGTGCCACCCACAGTGGTCAGGTCTTCGCTCTTTAATGAACACAACCAAGCGAATCCCCCACAGGCATGCCCAGAACCAGGTGATTCTAGATTCTGCCAGGTTCCCAGTCAACCCTAACCATCACACTTCCTCAGACTAGACCCGTGTAATGTTGAAGGCAATTCATTCTTTTTATCCCTGAGGCACCATCTGCTGTTGAATGGACCAGCTTGTTTATCCATTTACCTATGGAAGGCCATCTTGGTTCCTTCTAGTTTTTGACAATTGTGATTAAAACTGCTATAAACATTTACGTGCAGGTCTGTGTAGACATAAGTTTTCAGACAATTAGGTAAATTCTTAGTGTCAGAATGATTACTAGATCATATGGTAAGATTATATTTGGCTTTATAAGACGCTGCCAAACTGTATTCCAAAGTAGCTGCACCATTTTTCATTTCCCTCATCAATGAATGTGGGTTCCTGTGGCTCCTGTCCTGGCCAGCAATTGGTGTTTTGTTTTGGTTTTGGGATTTCAGCCATTCTGATAGATGTATAGAGCTATTTCATTATTGTTTTGATTTGCATTCCCTAATGACAGTGATTAACTAACTTTGCATATGTTCATTTGGCACCTGAAGATTGTTAGTGAGGTGTCTTTTCTGATCTTTCGTTCATTTTTTTTAATTGGGCCATTTGTTTTCTTAATGTTGAATTTTCAGAGTTCTTATTCTTTGTATAAGTCCTTCATCAGACACACAATTGGAAAATATTTTCTTCCAACCTGTAATCTGTGTTTCCATCCTCTTTCAGTTCCTTTGGCAGACTTGTAAAGTTCTTAATGAGGTCCACTTTGTCAGTTTTCTCCCATGGGTCAAGCTTTGGATGTTTGTAATGGTTAGTTTATTTTTTAAAAGTTTGTGTATAAGAGTGTTTTGTTTTTGTGTGTATGTAAGTACCACACGTGAGCCTGGTGCCCAAGGAGATCAGAAGAAGGCACTGGATCCCCTGGAACTGGAGTTATGGATGGTTGTGAGCCACTGTGTGGATGTGGGAAATCGAACCAAGGCCCTCTGCAAGAGCAACAAGCGCTCTTAACTTCTGAGCCATCTCTCTGGCCCCTGTAATGCTTAGTTTTAACTCTCAGCTTGCCGTGGCTTAGAATCACCTGAGAAGAGTGCCTTGGTCTCTAGGCATTGTCTAGGTCAGTTTGGCCTGTAGCCATGTCTGTGAGAGAGTGTCTTGATTTTTAATTGGTGGAGGAAGACCTAGTCCATGTGGGCATCCCCATCTCCTGGGCAGGGCATCCTGAACAGTGTGGGGTAAAGCTGAGAGAAGGCTCAGAAGCCATTGTGGATGTGTTCCTTCCTCTTCAGCCTTTACTGTGAATGTGCCGTGACTGGCTCCTTGAATTCTGCTTTGACTTCCCTTGAGTGATGGACTGTAACCTGGAACTGTGACCAAATAAACCCCTTTCTCCTCTGTGCTGCCTTTGGTCAGAGTATTTTATCACAGCACTAAAAGTGAAACTGGAACAGTATCGTATCTTCAACAACAACAGCAACATCATTGGGTTAGGGGTATAGCTCGGTTGGTACGTGAAGCCCTGGGTTTGATCCCCATCACTGCCTAAGCTGGGCACGATGGTGCCCATCTGTAATCTAAGTGCTTGGGAAGCAGGGAGAGTAGGAAGTCGAGGGGAGCAGAACAAGAAGAGAAGAGGGGGAAGAGAAGCAGCAGGAGGAGGAGCAGAGGAGGAAGAGTAGGAGGAAGATGGGGAGGGGGAGCAGAAGGAGGAGGAGAAGCAGGAGGAGGAGCAGAAGGAGGAGCAGCAGCAGCAACAGGAGGAGCAGCAGGAGGAGATCACTTAGCCCTTCAAAGCTTGCTTCTAGAGATGTTCAGTTTAGTGCTTCTCATTGCTTGTGACTTAGTTGTATAGGGTGAGAGGATGCTGTTTGGGATCACTGTTAGATCACCATTGCTAAAAAAGTCCCCACTGACTTGCCTTGGTACCTATGCCACTACTGCTAGCTTTTAGAATTGAAATCATCTTCAGTGGAGCTCGGGTTCTGTGCAGCTCTGGTTCTGTTCAGCTCGGGTTCTGTGCAGCTCAGGTTCTGTGGAGCTCGGGTTCTGTGCAGCTCGGGTTCTGTTCAGCTTGGATTTTGTGGAGTGTTACTGCTGCAGTGGGGAAAATTCTGACTTCATCCTATGCTTCTCTTGCAGCGAGACCACTGGGGCAGACCCTGCCATTGAGAACCACCGTCAACAATGGCACCGTGTTACCAAAGAAACCCAGTGCTTCCCTCCCATCCCCCTCGGGGTCCAGGAAAGAAATGGTTGTGCCAGTAACCAAAAGGTAAGCTACATGAGGGACCCCCTGACTCCTCAAAGCAGCTTCTTGGGGGTCTAGAAGGAGCACCTCTTTCTCATAAGATGCTTGTGGTCTCTTCTGAGCTGAAGCTTTTAGAAGCCCAGGCTGTGACGTGTTGCCATCCATGGGATGGTAACTCAGCGTTCCTCCGCTTTAGATTTAAGGTGTTGCCTGTGAAGTCTCGGCCCAAACATCAGGAAGACACTCGTATTTTCACCTGTGGTTCTTTATGAAAGCAACTGGGATTGTGACCCACATCCCCATATGCAACATAGCAAAAATTCAGATTGCCATAGCAACCTTAAGTTTTATTGGTAAGATTTGGGTAAACGCATACTTTTAAATTATGCCTTATGGTGAGATTCTGGAAGCCTGTGTTAAGTTCAGATAGATTGTGGTTCACTTTCAACTTTCTGGTGACTTGTTGACTGTTGCGTTTCTGTGCTGTATTGTATCATCAGTGTTAATTCTTAGACTGTAGAAAATTAAATGCTCATTCCTTTTACAGTATAGCTGGCTTGTGAATGGTTTACTTTTTCGTGTCTAACTGCTGTGGCAAGGATTTCTAGTACTCTGCCGGATGCTAGAGGCAACAGTGAGCTTTGCTGCTCTTCTCCCACTCTTAGAGAGAATCCTTTCAGCCTTCCACCCTTGCGTGGTAGCTGTGGGTTCCTGTGTGGCTTCTGCTGTGTGGGAAGCAGTTTGTTTCTGTTCCTAGTTCTTTGAGTGTCTATCACGAAAGGGTTTTTGAATGCTTTTTCTTTTTAAAAATTATTTTATTATGTTTTATTTATGATTGTTCTGCAGGTGTGTGTGCATGCCACAACATCCGTGTGGGGGTCAGAGGACAACTTACAGGGTTGGTTTTCTCCTTCTTCCACATGGATCCCAGGCTTGGTCAAATCCACTTTCCAGGCTTGAGTGGCAAGTGTCTTTACCCACTGAGTCACCTCACTGACCCTCAAGGGCTTTTTCTACGTCAGTTGAGGTGACTGTGTGGTGATTGCTCTTCATATGTTAACGTGATTTCTACATTGTTTGATTTTGATCTGTCGAAACATCTTTGGATTCAAATGATAAATCCTCGTTGGTTCTGTTCAATTTTTTTCCCCATTTTTTTTCGAGATAGCATTTCTCCACGTAGTCCTGGCTGTCTTGGAACTCACTCTGTAGACCAGGCTGGCCTCAAACCCAGAGATCTGCCTGCCTCTGCCTCCTAAGTGCTGAGATTAAAGGCTGTCTAGTCTTTTATATATCTTGTTGAATTCAGTTTGTTAGTATTCTGTTGAGAACTTTCCTTTTTAATAGATTTTCATCAAGGATATTGGCCTTCTTGTAATGTCTCTGTCTGGCTTTGGTATCAGAGTGATACTTGTCAGATAGAAGGGAATCAGAACTCTCTGTCCCCTTCGGTTCCAAAAGGAGGGTTGATGCTAATTAAACTTTTGGTGTTTGATAGCATTCTCCAGCGAAGCCAACTGGTTTGGGGCTTGCTTTCTTCGGGAGATGTTCTTATTGCTGCTCAGGCTCCTTGCTAATTAGGGGTCTGTTTGTATTTTTAATTTCTTTGCGATTCATTCCTATTAGGTTATCTATCTCTAGGACCGTGTCCACTCCCTCTAGGCTATCTGATTTGCCAGCACGTAATTTCTCCTAGCAGTCTCTTATACTTCTCTATATTCCTGGGGTGACCTCCATTGTGATGGTCGTTCTTCCAATTCACCCTTGAAGGATTTCAACCGCCTCTCTCTTTTCCTCTTTTAGTTTCACTACAGGTATTTGGTTCTGTCGATCTCTTTATAAATCCATCTGCTGGTATTCTGTTTCCCTTCCCGTTATGTTCCTGCTTCATGTCCGTGTCTCCTGCGCTGATCTCGACTGGTTCCTTTCTTCTGTCAACCCTCTCTTTTGTTTTTTCTGGTTTGCCAAGGTGTGAAGTGACATGGTGGTCGGGTCTTTACCTCATTTCAGCCCAGTACAAAGGGCTCCTGGGTAGTGAGGGTTTTCAGTAGTATTATCTTAAGAGGAGAGAAGGAAGATTGAGAGGAGAAAAAAAAATGATACAGAGCTACCACGCTGAATGTGTGTGTGTGTGTGCACATGCCTATGTGACGTGCAAGTGTATGTGAGTGTGTGTGTGTGTGTGTGTGTGTGTGTGTGTGTGTGTGTGTGCATTTACACATGCCTTCTCTAGCTCTGTAGACATTCCTCCCCTACCCGGCCCTTTTGTAGTATTGGCAATGTTTGTGGTACCGGGAATCAAACCCAGGACCTTGTGCATGCCAGGCACTACCAGAGAGCTACATCCCCTCTAGATTTTCTTTTTCAGTTCACAAAGCGATCCATCCAACTCACAGGCTCTGCTGATCTCAGCATGAAGCTTTGGACTGGCCGTGTGTGGTTATCTAGACTTTGAGCTGAGAATTCGGAGGACTGTGGTTCTCCCAGCTGCCATGGGCTCCTGTGGGTATGCATCCCATTCACTGGGAAGCTGGATGTGGCGCGGAGAAGTGGCTGTCATTAGGAAAGGTTTCGAAGCTAGCCAGACTTCCTGAATGTGGAGGTTAAAACAGGGTGGAGACCGGGCTCCATAAACACATTCACAATCACGAACAGTGTTGTTGTAATCACGACTCCAAATGAACCAAGCTGGGACATCTGGGGGCATGCATGGTGGGTGTTTGTTTTCGAGAGAAGCCTCTGGGGCTGTTAGCCTGGTGCTCAAGGACAAAATCCCCTTTGGAAATGGTCCAGCCACAGCGGTCGTGCATTGTGTTGCCAATTAAAACTTAGTCTGGGACTGGGCTCCCCTGCTTTGGAATCCTTGGGAAGAGGTTTTGTTTCTATTTTGTCAAAGAAAAAGGCAGAAAATGCAGGGAAGACATTGTGGGTCACACCTTGCTCTGTGGACTACTGAGGCAGTCAATAGCACAGTTTTCCCTGTGCACAAGAAAGAGACAGTCACTTGTTGTCTGGGGTGGGGATAGCAGAGCAGGACAATTGGGGTGTGAGTGTGAACAGAGATCAAAAGAACAGATCTGGTCCAGGCATCATTTAAGCAGTGCTCTGTGCCAGTCTGAGACGGAAGAGGGAAGTAGCCGTGGCTTCCAAGCAGTCAACGACCCTTTGGGCAAAGTCAGGCTGCTGGATGTGTGACCTGGCGGAAGTCAGCGCCAGATACACACGCCATGCAAAGAGCCAGAAAGCGAAATCTGACTTGAGTTGATTTTGTAGAAAAGTTATTTCTAGACTGGGCATGGCAGCTCATCTGTATCGTCTCAGCACTTGGGAGCCTGAGACCATCGACTTGCCACCAATACTGAACCAGTGGTGTATAGTTGGGGGCAGTCTCTAAAGTTCCAGGTCAGACTAGAATAAAGGGTGAGGCCCTGATATTTTAATATATGTCTTTGCATTCAGATCCAATACCATGGAGGTATTAAATGGAATATAGGTTTGCATCTGTTGTCAGTAGTAAGGCAGAGAAGGGATGGTTATGGTGTTAAGTCAGGAAGGACTAATTGGCCCTGGCTGGTTATCAGAGACCATGCTCAGTAGCTAGCTTTCTGTGGAAGGAAAAGCATACTGTTCGGTAAGTGGGTTTTTTTTCTCTAAGACTTTCTAAGGTGGTGTTTCTGGGAAAGCACTTGTGTTGTGTCACAAAGGTTTTAGGGACTGGGCTGGTGGCTCGGTGGGTAACAGCACTTGCTGTACTAGCATGAGGCCCTGAGTTCAGGCCCTCAGCGCCCCCACAAAGGAATCTGGGTGTGGTTGTACATGTGGGAAATCCCAGTGCTGTAGGAGGCTGAGACAGGAGGATTCTTGGAGTTTACTGACTGCCAGCTCAGCTTCGAGTTCAGTGAGAGACCCCGTTCCAAGGGGAAAAGGCAGAGGGCAGTAGAGGCAGACGCGTGACACCCTCCTCGTGACACCATCCCTGGACTTCCACAGGGACAGGGGCACGTGCCTGCCCTTACACCAGCATGCACCACACAGCACAGGCACACACACCAAACAAGGAAGGAATTTTTGAAAGACACAGATTAATCTATATTTATCATAATGATAGGGGAGAGCGTTTTGATTTAATTATTAAAGTGTGTCATCTCAGCCTATCAGGATTAGATATGTCATAATTTGCAGGACAAAAGGCCCCTGTGGCCCCGATCTCTGTCACCTCTGTAGCACTCAGCATAGCATGTAAGACTCAGTCAATGCCTCATATTTGTTGAGTGGGTCCTAAGAGATCTGGTACAGATCCCCCCTCCCCCAATTGTAAATGTTCAGGGCCTTTTTGTGAAATTTTGGGAAAACTCATTTCTTGAGTTCAAATCATCTAATGACAGAAAGCCATAATTCTAGCTTCTTGGGCTGAGCGCTATTATCTCATCACAAGAAAGAATGTCACACGTCACCATTTCGGAAATTTTTATCATGTCTGAGACTCAAATTGGCAAGAACTCTTCGACGCATATATAATGAAATACAGAAGGCCGCTTTCTCTTCAGACTGAGAAGTTTGGGGTCGGGTGTGGGGACAGAGAAGCAGATGGGTAGAAATGCTGGTGTTTAGGCACCGAAAACACTCGGCCTCCCTCAAGCACCAAGAGACGAGCTGTGCTGTGGAGAGGCCTCTTGCAAGCTGGTACCCCTGCCACGTCCCAAATAAAGAGCATTGTTTTCGCTTGCTGTCCAGAGGGACTGTAAGGGCTTTGATATTCCCTGCTGGTGATTAGAGGGAGCTTCCTGCAGCGAGTCGACAGCCCTGCTCTCTCTGGCTGCCCTGGTTGCTGCGATGTCTTCAAGCTTTTGTCTTCTGCCCTTCATCTGAGCCCTCCTAAATCCTCTTTAATTCATAAGGGCTCTTGGTTCTCAAAAGGAAATGTCTTGTTTCGTTTTTTTTTTTCTACATACAGGACAATAGTAACTTTTCTTTTTAAAGTTTAACATTTTGATGCAAATGGAGGTAGGCATGACAAGTGTCCTAAAAGAGCTGTGATGGATTGTCCCAAGCTGTGTGAGCAAAACGTGGTGTCTGTCTGTTCTGATGCTCGCAGCCTGCAATTTCCCGAAGCTTCTTACACTTTCCACTGGGGCTGGAGAGGCAGCTCAGTGGTTAAGATCACTGGCTGCTCTTGCAGAGGTCCAGGGTTCAGTTATCAGCACCCACATGGCAGCCTACAGCTATATATATAACTCTGCTTCCAGAGGACCCGATGACCTCTTCTGGTCTCCTTGAGCACCAGGCATTCATGTAATACACATATATACACACAAGCAAGAATTTATACACGTAAAATAAAAATAAATAAATCTAAACAGCAAAATGCTTTCTCACACAGGCACTCATGTGTGGACAGAATGGGTCTGAGATACTCTGAACAGATCATTGCTAAGGCAAGGGAGCTTAGATCTGCTGGGTAATCCTTATTCCTCTCCCTCCAACATGATGGCTTAATGGCCTTATCCAGGGCCTCCCATGTGGCAGGGCTTAGGCTGTGTAACTATATTACTTTGTTAGATATTGGATTTGTAGAAACTTATCAGATATGCAGAGCTGGTGTTCCTCAAAGCCCTGAGGAAACACAACCCCTTTGATATCTCTACTGGGTGACTAAGGAGACTTCCTCTTCTTTGGCTTGTCAGTCAACAGACTTACAATACTATGGTGAAGTAGCTGAAACTCACCTAGGGGAGCACATGACTGTGAGCGGCTTCTCTGGGAGCCCCTTACCTTCCTTGTAGCCAACCTTGAGATCTTACCACACTAGTCAGTTTTGCATCCTTTGCAGAGCCTCACGCAGGCCAGAAAGGATGAAATAAATGGGTAAGTTTCATCCTCTGCTCCTGCTACAGACAGAGTTGGGTTGCTCTGCACTCATACTTGCTGATCTATGAGAAGGGGGAAGGCATCCATTGTGCAGACAGAGAAAGAGGAGCCAGTATGACTGGACACATGGAGCTTGGCAGTTACATGCACAAGTGTACAACTCATGCCAGGGCTTGGGATAGGACTATTAATCTGGTGGCTATTGAAGGGTGTCTCTGTGCCACAGACGTGGGGAAGGCAGTAAGAAAAGAGCCAAGAAGGGGTTAGAGAGATGGCTCAGAGGTTAAGAGCACTGGCTGTTCTTCCAGAGATTCTGAGTTTAATTCCCAGCAACCACATGGTGATTCACAACCATCAATAATGAGATCTGGTGCCCTCTTCTGGGGTCTAGGCATATGTGCAGTCAGAACACTGTATACATAATAAATAAATCTTAGAAAGAAAGAAAAGAGGGAATAAAATGAGAAAAGCCCCCCACAGAAAGTGCTTTTGTAGCAGCAGTTTGAAAAGCTGCCATGGAATCAGGTAGAAGAGACAAGAAGAGAACCTGGTAGCACTGTACATACAGAGAAGTGTGTGTGTGTGTGTGTGTGTGTGTGTGTGTGTGTGTGTGTGTGTGTGTGTGTGTGTGCGCGGGGGGATTATCTCAGGAGCTGTGAAGGACATGCCCCAAGCGGGGAAGACATGCCACCAAGTCTCACAAACTAGTGCATGGGAGCTGAGGGGCCTCAGACAGCAGGACCCTGCCAGGGCCCAGTTCCAGGATGAAACCACCGTTGTGCGCCTCCAGCCCAGGCTGTGGCTGCTAGGTTCCTGTCACTCATCCGTCTTCCTTTCCTGCCTCTCTTTTCCTCCTGGGTCCATTCCTTTCTCAGTCTAGCCTTCAGCCCTCTTCCTTGATAGTAACCTTGTGTGAAGATCGTAAAGGCCACCTAATGTGCTGGCTTTTGAGGAATCACCCCATTCTCAGAGTGAGCAAAATGTACTTCAAGTAACTGTGACCATGATCATTTTTATACACGGCCTTTCTGGTGACGGCAGGAGCTTCGAATCTGCATAACCCGGCATCTCACATGGGCATGCCAAAGGCCAGCACATGGTTTGTTCATTTGTTGTGTGTGTTTTGTTTTAGAATGCTCAATTTGGGGACAAGAAAATGACAGGTCTTAGGACCACACGATTGTTCTGGAACCTAGGGTTACAGTCTAAAGATCAGAGAAACTGTTACGCCCTGGGTTCACCATCCTCCCATGATGAAAATCATCAGCTGCTGTAGCTCACCTAGTCCCCTCTGCCAAGGACCCAGCGCAGACTCAGAAGCTCTCCTGTGGGAGCCACTGAAAGGGCCCTGGGAGACTGCAGCAGCAGAAAGAGGCCCAGTGCGTCGCATCTACAGTGTCCTTGTGGGAGTTCGAGTTAAGTTCACGGCAATTTAAAGAACCACATAAAATGCCTGCACAGTGTGCTAAAGCCCATCTATTACCCAACCATTGCGAACGCTAACCAAACTCAAGCCGGTGCCTGGAAGAGGTGACAGGGTTGTTGATGATGGGAACAGCGGTTAATGGGAACTGGACACTTCCCATCTTACATAGATTATTTCACTTAAATCTCACACATCCCCTGCAAAAATGCCATCACCCTTTACTGGTGACGAACACAAATTCAGGGATATACAGAGACTTGCCTAAGCTTGCGAGAGCAGCTGGTTTAGTGGCTCCAGCCCCTGCCCTCTCTCCTGGTACCTCACCAGGACCTTCATAGTTTGTGAGTGGGAGTTTGTCATGCACCAGGTTCCAAGAGGTCCTCTTCTAGGTTGTAGCCTGCTTCTTCTCACTGGGTCCTGATGTGGTGGTCGGGGAGGAGAAGGCTCTCAGGGGCCTGTAGATGTAACCAACCGTCTTTCTAAATAAGAAACACAGAACCAATGCAAAGAAGAAAGCCAAGAGGTCAGAGCTAAGAGCTAAAACCTTACCCTTCCTCCTGCGATGGTCCTACCTCTCCGAACCAGAGCTACTTTCTGTGTTAAAGTCTTTATATAGAGTTCCTGTCCTGCCTTCTCATTGGTTGTAAACCCAACCACATGACCACCTCGTCACGGCCTGTCTGTATAGGCCTCTAGGTTTTCTGTGATTGGTATTGAGATTAAAGGCATGTGTATCCAATACTGGCTGTATCCCTGAACACACAGAGACTTACCTAGCTCTGCCTACCAAGTGCTGGGATTACAAGCGTACGCCACCACTGCCCTGCTTTCCCATGGCTTGCTAATAGCTCTGACCCTGGGCAACTTTATTTATTAACATACAAATAACATTTTAATACAAATAAAATATCACTAGGGGCCCCTTATATGATGGCACTAACCACGTTCATCAGGGCTCGCTCCACCCTCTTGACCTAATTACCTCCCAGAGGACCACACCTCCAACCCTGTGGTACAGTGGGTCAGGGTTTCACTGGGTGAAAACATTGGATGCTCTGGAAGGGGACACTCAGTCTTCACTGTCCCCTGGCTCCTTGTCGTGTCTATGGGATTCCCATATATATGTGGGGTGTGTGTGTGTGTGTGTGTGTGTGTGTGTGTGTGTGTGTGTGTGTGTGTTGAGACAGAGTTTCTCTGTATAACAGCCCTGGCTGTCCTGGAACTCACTTTGTAGACCAGAGTGGTTTCGAACTCACAGATATCTACCTGCCTCTGCCCCCCAAGTGCTAGGTTTAAAGGTGTACACTACCACACCCGGCTGGAATTGCCATATACCGATTGCTTTCTCCTAGACTAGACTTTCAACTGTGGGTGTCAAGCACGTATGAGTGTCAGTGACTGAATGAAGGGGTCATGAAAATTTTATGAATAAAAGGGCAAGAATAAAAGATTTCTGGACAATGAGCAACCAAAAATTAACTCAAAATTTAATGCGTAATGAATCAGAGGTTTTTGGCAGCACCCACCCACATGGCACTGTGTGGCATCCCTGTAGCCTTGGTTCTGAACACACAGTGTGCACTTGGCACTGTGCATGCCTCCATGTCTGCAATGCCAGGGAACCTTGCTTGAAAAACCTATGCTCAGATTCCAGGCTATATATTCTATGAACCGCGGTGTGTTTACTATATAGACAAAGTTTCCTGTTCCTGTAGGTACATAATGGCTTAGTCAATATTTTCTTACTGTCCTTCCTCAGCATTTAAGTATCTGATAATACGCCTTTGAATTCTATTGTGTTAGACTGTGTAAGTTTTTAAAATTGCTGTTTGAGGCTGGAGAGATGGATCAGTGGTTAAGAGCACTTGCTGCTCTTGCAGAGTTTGGTCCCCAGAACCCACAATGGGTGGCTTACAGCTGCCTGAACTCCAGCACTAGGGGATCCAATGCCCTCTTCTGGCCTCCAATGACCACATATATATGCACATATACGTGTGTGAGTTTGTACTCGAGCGTGCATGAGTGCACTTGCACACACACACACATACATACTGTGTGTGTACATATACATAATTAAAAAATAAAAATAATCTTTAAATTGATGTTTGAGGTACAGTCTTGAATTTTGTAAATCACTGAATAGATTTTGAGTTAGGACAGAATTTCCAACAAGTTCTGATATGGTCCTAAACATACTTCTGTCATTTTGTACTACACATTTACGTGAAGTAGAGTTCTTGGCACCAACAGTTACTCAACCAGACTATCAGTGAACTTTGATAAACACTGAAGATACTCTACGCCCTGTAGTATCAGATATACAGCTAAGATTTAAATCTTCTTGTCAAAATAAACAATCACATCATTAATATGCAAATTGGCTATCATTTCAGTAGGTGGAAAATCATATGTATACCAAAGAACTGTTTTAAAATAAATTTATAGTTTATTAGTGGTGAGTGTTCCATTTGCATGCCTCTTTAGATACTATAAGCCCCGGTCAGGTGACGGTATCTCAGGGAAAGGCCCAAGGAGAAAATGTTTAAGAAGCCTGCCCTAGCCTAGGTTCTTCTGTGTGGGTAATTTTGACCCATTCAAGCCCCTGTTGGCGCTTTCCCAGGCTCCCTCCATTCCAGTCCTGTTCATTATATGGCCTGAAGCTGAGTGCTTAGGTGCTCTCAGACGGTAGATAAAGACGGTTTACCTGTGGTAGACGCTTCTGCCATGACCAGTGGCACCTTGTCTGCATTTGTCCCTGGAGTGCTTTGGGGGGGGGGGGGGTTCTCCTGAGCAGGCACTGTTGTTGCTGTAGCTAGTCCCCGTTGAGGGATGCCTCATGTATTGTGGGATGATCGGCAGTCTCTCTGGCCTCTACCCAATCACATCAGGAGCAGCCCCCTCCCCTGAGTTGTGACCAGAAATGCCTCCAGAGTTTGCCAAATGTCTCCTGGGGGATAGTGTCACCCTTGATTAATGCCACTGATCTAGACTGAAGCACCCTCCCACCGCAGGTATATTGGGGGTCTTCGGCTCAGTTTCCTCCATGACTCTGAACTGTGCCACATGCCTCCGTCACAAAGGCAGTAAGCATGGCGTGGATTCCAGGTGACATTGTGGGAGCCTTTTGATCCCTGTAGCAAGGATTTTGGACCCCTCTATCTTTTAAATGTCTACACAACAGTATGATAGCCTGAGTGTGTACCCCATGTACCCTCAATATGTTCAGCAGTGAAGGACAGTCACACTATGGAGGCTTCTTTCTCACCTGCCTGCCTTTCCTACAGCATCAATAGGACCAGCTCTTCTGAACGAGTGTCTCCAGGTGGCCGGAGGGAGAGCTCCGGGGACTCCAAAGGAAGTCGGAACCGCACAGGCTCCACCAGCAGTTCCTCCAGTGGCAAAAAGAACAGTGAGAGGTAAGGAAGCCCTGCTAGCAATACATTTCATTACCCAAGGGACACCTCAGAAGAGCCCTCTTGACAAGTCAAGGCCCTGTCTGAGCTCCAGGCCTTCTGAGATTGCATTAGCGGCAGTGTGTGTGTGTGTGTGTGTGTGTGTGTGTGTGTGTGTGTGTGTGTGTGTGTGTGTGCAGCTGGCAATCATAGGTCACATCCAGAAAACCTATAACTCAGGCTTCTAGCTCCCACTGTCTGAGTTAATAATACTCATACGATACTGGTATTAATAAAGCAGTGTCTGTTTTATTATAACAAAGTGGATCTGAATTTCCAGGCACAGGACCTCCCATCACCAATACACCTTCCCAGATGAATCTTGAAATTAATTTTGCTGGAGTACTTAAAGCTTGTCAGCAATGCTTTCTGAGAGGGACAGGTTGAAAGCTGGACTTTCTCACTCACTCAGGGGCTGTTTTTAATAGCGAGCTACCACCAGAATTACAAACCATTTTCCGCTCTGGTTTCCTGTTCTACACTTACTCCTAACTTTGAAACTGCTATGAGCTTAGTTTACAGCAGATTATGATAAGTACTTGTGAAGTGCATAGTAACATTTTACAAAAGCTGCCTTTTGGCGTTTTAGCAGCCTGTTTTAAGAATGTGTTGTTGGTGAGGTTCCTGTGCCTCTCTGCCTAGTGTGGGCCTTGTTCTGGCCACACTCTGATTTTAGTTTCTCTGCTCTGGGAAGTCTGGAAAGGAGGCTGTTTTAGAGGTTAACTTGCTTCTTTTCAGATGTTCATGTAAGGAGACGACTTAGTCAGCACACAGTCAGTTCCAAACCACAGGCTGTAAAGCTTCCAAGTTTGAAACTATGTGGGGATTCAGTCTTGTAAGGGATGCTTAAACTCCGAGTCAGTTTTAGCTCTGAAAAGGATCTTTGTAGAAGGAGTGGGAGGAAGAGGGGGAGAGAAGAAGAAGATAATGAAGAAGAAAAACAGATAAAGGGCTAGAGAGATGGCTCAGCAGTTAAGACCACTGGCTGTTCTTTCAGAGGACCCGGGTTCGATTCCCAGCTCCCATGTAGCAGCTCCTAACAGCCTGTAACTCCATCCAGTTCCAGGAGCTCTGATACCTTCTACCTGGGTTCTACACACACGTGGCACAGACACACATGCAGACAAAACACCCATCCATACACATAAAGTAAAACAATTTTTAAAAATACTGACACCTCTCTCTACTGTATGATAAGTTGAGTTCATAGTCCACTGACAATTTCAGAAACCATGGACTCATCTTCTCAGACTATTAGTGCTTCTTAGGGAGAGATTATGCTAATCTCATGCTAATAGGGTGGTGAGACCTTGGCAGTGAGGCCAGGTGGCTACAGAACATGCCTGCCAGAGGCTCCGCATGGAATTCAGGTTGAGTTTGGTGCTAATTTGAAATGTCTAGATTTTGGCATCTTGTATGAACATCTGATTTTTATTAGGAATTTCCAGAAAGAATCTACATTGTGTAAACTCTAGACTTGTTTTATCCTTTAAATCCCATGGCTTTGGTTAATGTACTGGGTAAATATTTCCATAAAAGATATTTACAAAGGGATTTTTGAGAAATGCCACAGGAAGGAATTTTGATTTAGAAATGAGAGAATGGGAATGTTTGCAAATCGTTTTCTAAAAATAATCCTGGCCACTGAAAGTGTCCTCTTGAAGCCAAACCCTCCATCTCATTGGAATCAAGAGACTACCCAGACCATCATGCTTCCAGGAGGTTCAGAGAGGACACTTGGGGCCCCACTGGTACTGGAGGATACTTTGGGGCATCTGTTGGGCAGTAGGAGTGATAGGGTCAAGTTAGCAATGTGGGCATTGCCTGCCCCAGTTCCTCATTGCTCTCCCTACATGAGCAGCTCCAGGCCTGACCAGCTCCAGCCTCGCACCCCTGGCCTGGAGGCTTACTGAGGAACTCTCGGGTTCCAGGCTAGTACAGAGAAAAGTCTAGGAATGGCCCGGTGAATTCTCCCCTGACTTCTGACTTTGTATGGTGAAGACAGGCTGGCTCCTCCCTTCACTGGGGCTCTGAGTTCCAGTGAGTCACCTTAGGTAGCTGCCTCCCATCTGAAAAGATTTGCCTGTTCGGTTCCTGTAGGCAGTGAATGAGAAGTCCATGGAAAGGACTCAGCACCTTCACTTGGGAGAGCCCTGGGTTTTCCTCTGTAGTTTTGAGACTTTTGTGCCTTATTCTTTTCATTCTTACAAAGGTGCTAACTGGGAAGAAAACACCAGTGCTTGGTGCTCAGCAAAGGGTCATCTGTGCTGGGGCAGCAGAGCACAGGAAAAAAGCGTACGAGGCTTCCCCAATGCCTCAACCATCTCTTCCTCATGTGTAAGGTGAAAGTGATGGATGACTCTGAAGTGACCCATCTTTTCTTTGGCTTGACAGGTTTTATGACATCTGTATGAATGGTCCAGGCCATTGGACACAACCCAGATCTTGTCTATGATTCAAATCTAACCATGATTCTGGGAACGGATGGCCCACCCCGTGATCCTCCCAGCTGCCAGCCAGGCACCTGTCGTGTGCTGACTGCAGAAGGGATGATTCCGGCTGGAGAAATTTTGATAATTTTTTCATGGTGGCTGAAGGCTGTTCCACTTCCTCCCAGGACAGCCTTTAGCACATAGGTAGAAGTGAGCACACTGACGTCTGTAGCTAAAGTTTTCCTGCCTGGCCCACGGTCAGGACAAATCTCTCTCACCTGCCAGTCCCACAGCCTCTCAGACCCGACCAAGTAAACACAGAGACTTATATTGGTTACAAACTGTATGGCCGTGGCAGGCTTCTTGCTAACTGTTCTTACAGCTTAAATTAATCCATTTCCATTAATCTATACCCTGCCACATGGCTCGTGGCTTACCGGCATCTTTACATGCTGTTTCTCATCATGGCGGCTGGCGGTGTCTCTCTGACTCAGCCTTCCACTTCCCAGCTTTATTCTCCTCCTTGTCCCGCCTATACTTCCTGCCTGGCCACTGACCAATCAGTGATTTATTTATTGACCAATCAGCAACACATTTGACATACAGACCATCCCACAGCAGACGTCACCCAGAGAATTCTGGCTCCGCCCTAATGTGTGGACTCAAACCTCACACATCAGTAGCCGTAATGCTATGTGTCACACTCCACGTGCAAAGCTGTCGTTGGTGTAAGAATGCCACGCTAGCGTCTCTATTCCTCAACCATAGTGAGAGCAACTACAGGGCTATTGTGTGTGCGTTGTGCAGTTCTTCACTCTTGAGCAGAGAATAAGTGTCCGGCAAGTCCCGGGCATTCCTTGAAGGTAGTAGCTTCCTCTAAAACAGGTGTGCTTTTCTTTTATTTAGAGCTGTATTCTTCATTAGGCTTTCTGTAGTTTTGCTCCCATATCCCATCTTCTTTAGAAGTGATTGGTGGAGGCGACAGTCTTACTTGTGACTTGGTACAATCTTCCCCTTCCATCTTAGCATGTTGAACATGTAAAAGCACTTTGCTTCTAACCCGCCTCAGGATTTGAACGGCATTTAATCTCTGCTCTGACAACTCTTCCATTAGAGACAAAAGCAATGGAGGGCAATGTAATATTTTACTTTATGCAATATTCATGGCAAATGAATATTAATAATTACATAATGAGTCTTGTCACACGAAGTACTTATTAAATTTAAATAGGGAGTCAGCAATAACATTCTGAGAGAAGAAGGTGATGTAGCCAGTACACTAATCCACTAAGGAATTTTTTAACTTAAAAAAAGTTTTAATTCAGAGAAATGACTGCTTATTCATAAGTTTATAAGTACAGTTTACATTAGATGTAGCTGGACTGAGAAAGTGTTTCAGTTATAGCCATTGGTAGAGATGTGTCAACTTCATAAATAAGACACTATGTTTCTATCTACAGTCTGCTGCCTTGGGCTGCTTTTGTAGAGTAAGAACTCTCTAGCCGTCTGTTGGAAACTTGGTTGTCACGTACATATGCACTGCCCACCTTTGGAGTCAACCAATTTGAGGGAAAACCGAGTATGCTCAGGCCAATGCCTGTTCCGCTGTACAGCCTGAACTGCGGCAGGCAGTCCTGCTGCTTACAGGCTGGTGAGGTCAACTGTGCTGTGCTCTCTGGCCTTTCCTCCTCTGAGAGCTCTACAGGCCGTGGCTTTGTCCGCTGGCCGCATCCTCCAGTTCCTAAAGGCTCTGTTGTTTCACTTCTACATTGCCACCCTAGTGGTGACCTTCGTGCTCAGTCCGGGTCAAGGTCCTTCATCTGGCTCCTCATCCTCTTCTGGGCCCTGACATCACACCTCTCTAGCACGCCTCTTATGCCCAGCAGGTTATTATTTTTCCCTCTCATTTAGAGTTAGTTTATCACACAAGTTAGTTGAAATTCCCAAAAGAAGACTTGAAAGTCTCCTAAACTGTCAGCAGTGACTCAGGACTCATGGGACACTTTGCACATTCCCAACCCGCTCTTCTTTCTAGGGCACCGTGCAGGCGGTGTGGTTAATTTTGACATCACTGGCCCTCTTTGTTTTGCTGTATAAGCACAGTCCTGTGTCAGCAGACAGACTCATTTCAGATGTGGGTCCCCACACACCCAGCCAAGTACACAGGGCACTCTACACAGTTAGGTAGTAACAAGGTTTTCTTTAACACACACACACACACACACACACACACACACACACACACACAAAATGTATAGTCGACATGAGTTGAAATGCTTCAGAAGAGGTTTGCCTTTCCACAGGCTCTTCTCTCTAGCACAGTGGAAGGATTTCCTTAGAACAATGAAATGCTATTTTGAATAACCTGAACACCCCTACCAGGCAGCTATGTAAGTACTGTGTATGTTGGGGACTTTCAAAACAAAAAACCAGGGTTTCGCCCATGTGTTTCAGGTTAGCCTTGAACTTACTATGTAGCCCAGTTGGCAAAGTCGTGCGCCACCGCCACCTGCCTGATTCTCTCTCTTAATGAGACAAGAGAAGGTTAAAATGATGGAGCCTGACGCTCACACCGAGTTTTCATCCCAGCCCTGCTGCTTCTTGTTCTGTGATTCTAAGTTCCTTGATTTGGGGAGGGAGGGTGGATTCTTCAGCATAAAAATAGTATCTACCTCATAGATGTCATGAGGATCGAATAAGTCCTCTCCCCAGCTTCCTCCATACGGGGTGGCCTGCAGCTGCCATGCGCAGCTATCATTACTGCTGCTCTATCTCAAGGTGTCAGGGTCTATGTGCACACATGTTTGCTCACTCTTCCTCCCCCACCCCCGGAAAATGCCTCTCTTCCCGGGATGTTTTGTTTCTGTCACTGTGATAAAAAGCAACTGTTTCAGCTCACGGTTCCAGGTTAGGGTCTGTCACTTTGGGAAAGTCACAGTGGCAAGAGCTTGAGGAGGTGAAGCACAGTACTTCGGTGGTCAAGAGCAGAGATTGTGGGGCTGGGCTTGGGTTCAGTTCCCAGCACCCGTGTTGGGGGAGGGTCACAACCATCTGTACCTCCAGTTCCAGGGGATCCGACACGCTCTCCTGGCTTCTGGGGGCACCAGACATTCATGTGGCGTGCAGGCATACATGCAAGCAAAACACCCACACCCACACCCATTAATTTTTAAGCGAAAGAGCGGAGAATGAGCCCAGGCTTGCTTGCTTGCTCTCAAGCCCCTCTCCACATTTACATAGCCTAGGACAACGGGGGGGGGGGGGGGGCTGCTCATATTCAGGGTAGGATGGACTCTCCCCGATCCCTAACTAACCCAATTAAGACAATTTCTCACAAGCTAACCCAATCCAGACAACTCCTCAGGGAGACGCTCTTCCCAGATGATGCTGGGTCATGCCCCATTGACAATGCTAACCAACCATCATGGAGACATCTTAGAATTCCGCGCCTTTTACCCCAGCCTGAAAAGAAAGGAATCAGGAACTCGGACAGTGCCTATCTCGCCTTACTCATTCAGTCCCACAGCATGGCTTCACTTGGACCTACTATGTGCGTAACATGGCGCAAGGCAGGATAGGGAATGGAGTGGGCTGCGTGAAGAGAGTCATCCTCGCAGGACATATCAACAGCATGGTAACAGACTGGCGTTGGTCCCTCAGTTTCAGTAAGACACAACACAGACCAGTGGGGGAGGTAGAAAAAGGGTTTAGATAGGCAGTTCACTGAGAAAGACACAGCCCTGAGCGGATAAGATGGTGCTCAAGCCATCTTAAAGCATGGACGAAAGTGGCTTACCTGAACTCGTGAGTCTCTCTGAGATGCCTCCCAGCACCTATTTGTGTTGTGGTCTTACCTCTGGTGCTGTGGAGTGTTGGAGAGGGGTGTGACAGTGTTTGCACAGACTTCAGCTCACCCCACAGGGCTCAGCTGAAGAGCCCCTTCTTTAGCCCCCATCTGAGGTAGATGTTTTGCGGAAAGACTGGCTGTGGCTGAGGGCCTGTTACCCTTCTCTGTGCCCCTCTCCATTCCCACCCATGACCGCCCTTGGGCTCCAGAAGGGCAGAGACATTGTCCTTTCTCAGTCTCTGACTCTGCAGCACTTTCTAAAGTGCAGGGAACACAAAAACTGCCCAGTAAGCCGTCCTAGGATGAATGAAATTACATAAAACCTAGACTCATTTAAGAAACTGGTAAAGAGCGCCACCTAGGGGTTAATTATTGACACCACGCTTTAGCCTTAGGGTTGTGTTTTGTGTTTTGGTCCCTTAAAGGATCATTTCACTCTTCAAGCCCTGGAGACATTTACCTTTTTTTTTTTGTTTGTTTGTTTGTTTGTTTTTGTTTTTTTCCAGACAGGGTTTCTCTGTGTAGCTTTGCGCCTTTCCTGGAACTCACTTTGGAGACCAGGCTGGCCTCGAACTCACAGAGATCTGCCTGCCTCCCGAGTGCTGGGATTAAAGGAGTGCGCCACCACGGCCCGACGACATTTACCTCTTAACAAGGTTTAAGATAAACGATGCTGACTTTCCTTAGTTGTTTGGGTTTTTGTGACTGTCAGCAGAGGGTTCCAGAGATAGAGGTAATGTGGGTTCTTGTGGGTGAAATTGCCAAGTGAGAGGTAATCAGCTCCGGTGTGTTGGCACTTTGTCCTGTCTCATGAAGTCTGAGGTGGTTCTGTCCACTTTGTGGATGAAGGAACAAAGATTACTGAGGGGAAGCCGGGTGTGTTCCCCTGATGTGCTTCATAGCTTTTTTTTTTTAGAGCTGAGGACCGAACCCAGGGCCTTGCGCTTGCTAGGTAAGCACTCTACCACTGAGCTAAATCCCCAACCCTGTGCTTCATAGCTTTGATTTAAAGGAAAAGAACACCCCAGTACCCCTTGGTGCCTCTCCCATGACCTTTGGCTTTGGTGCCCACCTGTGTCACCTGCTCCTAGAAACTATTCCCTCTTACCAGAGTCCTAGATACCTGCGCATTCTTGAGGGATCAGATTCCCCTGTGGGCTTTCTCTTTCCGGTGGACCATTGTCTATATCTATGTAGATGTGTGTGCATGTGCGTGGTGTGTGTGTGTACTCACCTGTATGTACGTGTGTGCAAGCCAGAGGTTAATGTCAGTTGTCTTCCTCTGCTGTAAGCTGCAGTAATATGAAGTAGGATTTCAGCTGATTATGACAAGCTAATAATACCTGGAAGAAGCCAAGGGCCTTCCATAGGTCAAGCTGAGGCTCAAGGAGTCTTGGTGATATTGGCTTTTGATTCGTAGCCATTTCTTGCTATGAATTTCCCGTGTGCTATTGTAGCTTTTCCATCATTCATTGGGCACCATTTCCCCTTTCTAATGGAATGTTTAGATAACTTTCTCTGCAGCAGCACAGCCAGGATCCCTAATTTCAGGCCTTTCTGTCATTATCATCATTATCAGCATCTGGCCAGGACCATGCCCAGAAGGATGAAGTATTTTATCAGAGATACCTCTGTACTCTCTAAGAACAGATTCAAGCACCCAGACTATCTGTTTGACAAGGCCTGGCGGATGTGCTAAGCTTAACCTTCTCCTTTCCAAAGTCTTATCTCTAGTTTTAGATCCACCCTTAACAATTAACTCAGAACTAAAGGGTTCCTACTTACAGGTATATCTAGCTGTGATGGAAGTTGCCTAGCCAAGTTGCCTAGCAACCGAGCACATTTCCCCCACCCTGCCAGAAATGGTGGGAGCAGAGATAGCTTGGAGAGATAAAGGCCAAAGGGATAAAAGGCAGTTTTATTTTCAGAGCAGGGATGGAGAAGAAAAAAGAGAATGGAGATGGGGAAGAACTGGAGAGGAACGGACTGAGATGGGGAAGAACTAGAATGGAAGAGAACTAGATTGAAAGAGAACTAGATTGGAGGAGAACTAGATTGAAGGACTAGAAGAGAGTACTAGAGGAATGAGATGGAAGACGAGGAAGAGCCAGATGGGGAAGAACTAGGTGGGTAAGAGTAAGATGGGAAGAACTAAGCAGATGGGAAAGAACTGGATGGGAAAGAATGAGAGAGAACTTCGAAGATGATAGAGAGGAACTAAGGACAAAGAGGAGCTAAGATGGGAAAGAACTAGATGGATGAGAGCCTACATGGGGCAGAATTAGATGAAGGAATTAAGGCAGCACAGAGGGGGAGCAGCATACAAATGTAGAGAGATCAGGCAGGAAAGGAGTTAAGTAAGAGAGCAGAATAGAAGCCATGTAGAGAGAGAACTGACTCAGAAGAATAAAGTGTAGGGACTAAAAAATTTCGTGTATGTAGATTTACTAGAGTATCCCTCAGATTTATTTGCCACCAGTAGTGCCTCTTCTGGAACTCTGGGAAAGCTATCGAGGGGCTGGACCCCAACTGCTTTCAATATTCCTCAATCACTCCCCACCTTTTATTGAGACAGCGCCTCTCACTGAACCTGGAGTTCACTGATTGGTTAAACTGGCTAGCCAGAGAGTCCCAGGAATCCTCCTGTCTTTATCCCCTCGGACCCCGCCCCAACCAGCACCAGTCTGTCTGTGTGGGTGCTGGGGATATGAACCCAGGTCCTCTGCTTGTGCAGCAGGGACTTCGCTGCCGGAGTCACCTCCCCAGCTCCCATAACTGCATTTTCCTATTTCTGGAAACTTCCCAGGATCAGTGACGTCAGTGTTCAGGGCTTTTGCCTCTTTTTACCTGTGTGATCAACATCATGATGGAAAGAATTCTCTTCCTGTCTTTCGATCTCCTGCCTGGCTCCCTTGATCCTGTTTCTATACCCTCAGGAGGTTTGCCTTGCTGTCTTTTTTTTTTTTTTTCCTTAGTCTTCCCCCTCCTGTCCTCTCTCTGCCTGTGAGCCTAATGCATAAGTGACATGAAATCAGGACTCTGGACAGATCACAGGACTGTCACCCATGCGCTGACAGTGGGGACGAGCCAGGTGAGCCACAGAAAGACAGCTATTCTAAGTCTGACACAGAGCTGAAGCCACTAAGTGGTATACTGGACTTAAAACAAACCAAAACAAACAGAAAAAGACAGGCCCCTGTCAAGGACAGGCCCATGCTGCATGTTAGGTAAAATGTCAAGAAAGACAAAGGGAATCTGCACACTCTCACACATTCCTCATCTGGTAGACCTTCAGGGAGTGCCCAGAACAGACCGGAGTGGAATGTGGGCGGGGATACTTTCTGAGGTTCATCAGTGGTGTGCAGTCAGAGGGGAAAGCCCGAGAGAAGCCGCCCCCAGGCCCTGCCCCCAGTGCCAGGCAGCTGTGTCCCTCTTTTCTGCACTGGAAATGCCATGGTGGGCAGGATGAAGGTCCTGCATCTGTGGGCCCTTCTGCCCAGTGGAGAAGCAGGGTAAACTACAGGGCTAAAAGTGCTATAGACAAAATGACCCAGGGTGGGGCAGGAGTGGGGAGTGTGGGAAGTGGGGCCGGAGAGAAGACTGCGGTGTTGGTTGTACATCTAAGAAGGCCTCCACAGGAAGTGGCCGCAAGTAGAGACCCGAGCTGCAGCCGTGTGTCATCTGCAGGCTGATGTCCAGGAGGAAGCCAATGCTGCATACTGGAGTGTGTGAGGCAAGGCCACAGAACAGCAACTGCAGGCTGGAGACAGGCCGGAGCTGCTTAGTCAAGGCGCCAGAAATTAGACAGAAAAGCCGAAAAGGACTTTTGCAGCCCTGATTTTGATGACCGCAGTTCAGAGTTTAGACAGCGTCGTGAACAGCCAATTCTGCTGCTCATGTCTGAGCCAGGCTTGAGGCACCGTGCAGGCAGCAGCCTCACCACCCTTGCCACACATGTGTGCAGTGGTCTGGAAGTCAGGGGTGGTGAGGGGTGATACCAGTGATCTAGCGTGGGCTAATGGGTGACTTCCAGTCAAGGTATTTTTCATTGTATTTCAAATTAGAACGAAGGAGAAAAAGGGTAATCTTAGGATTTTAGGGAAGATGGTACTGTTAGTAGAATGCCTGCCATGCAAGATGATGTGATGATGTGCTGGTTAGTTATTTTTGGTGTTGTTGTGGTTGTGTTTGTTTATTTGTTTGTTTGTTTGCTGGTTAGTTTTATATCAACTTGACACAAGCTAGAGTCATTTGGGAAGAGGAACCCTCAACTGAGAAAGGGGTGTTGGATTCTGTGGAACTTGAGTTACAAATGGTTTGTTTGACCTGCCATGTTGGTGCTGGGAACTGAACTTGGGTCCTCTGAAAGAACAGATACAGCTCTTAACCACTGAGCCACCTCTCCAGCCAACCTACAATGTGTTTTACTAGGTTTTTCTCTCTCTTCTCCCCGCTTTCCCCTGCCCCCCCATGTATCCCTGACTCCCCACAGCCCCCTTTCCACTCTTGAGTTGCGTATGCTATATTGCCCTCCCTCCCCTCCTCCCCCTAGCTCCTCCTCCCCTCCAGGGTCTCCTTTTCAATTTCGTAGCCTATACCCACTCACCACTACTTACGCACATGCAGACAGACACTCAAGCTAGGATCCCGATGAGAGGATTTCGTGTGTGTTGGCTAGTTCTGAGTTAACTTGGCACAGGCACAAGTCATCAGAAGGAGGGAACCTCAACTGAGAAAACGCCTCCATAAGATCGGGCTGTGGGCAGGCCTGTAGGGCATTTTCTTAATTAGTGACTGATGGGGGAGGCACCGGTGCATTGTAGGTGGGACCACCCCTGGGCTGGTGGTCCTGGGTTCTAAAGAAAACAGGCTGAGCAAGCCATGAGGAGCAAGCCAGTAAGCAGCACCCCTCCATGGCCTCTGCATCAGCTCCTGCCTCCAGGTGCCTGCCCTGTTGGAGTTCCTGTCCTGACTTTCCTCAGTCATGGATTGTGACCCGGAAGTGTAAGCGAAACAAGCCCCTCCCTCCCCACGGTGCTTTCGTCATGGTGTTCATCACAGCGATGGTGACCCTAACTAGAACAGTGTGGGATGTTTGTCTTTCTGAGTCTGGCGTATCTCAGTTAATATAATATATTCCAGATCCACTCATTTCATTTTTCTTTGCAGCTGCATAAAACTCCATTGTGTGCCCATATCATATTTTTATTCTTCTGTGGGTGGACACACAGCTGGTTCCATCCCTTCTGTGGACGGACACACAGCTGGTTCCATCCCTTCTGTGGACGGACACACAGCTGGTTCCATCCCTTCTGTGGACGGACACACAGCTGGTTCCATCCCTTCTGTGGACGGACACACAGCTGGTTCCATCCCTTCTGTGGATAGACACACAGCTGGTTCCATCCCTTCTGTGGACGGACCCACAGCTGGTTCCATCCCTTCTGTGGACGGACCCACAGCTGGTTCCATCCCTTCTGTGGACGGACCCACAGCTGGTTCCATCCCTTGCTGTTGTGAATAGTGCGGCCATAAGCATAAATGTGCAAGTATCTCTTTGGCAGGAAGTAGGACTCTGCTCATTTTAAGTAAGTTCCTTACGTCTGAGAGAGCAGGAAAGTTAAACCTAACACATTCGCCAAGACCACTCTCACCTTGAGGAGCCAGCTGTCCGCTAACCTATATCTGCTCTCCTTGAAGCACTTTGGTGAAAAACAGGATTACAATCTCATTTAATTAATTTTGAGTATATATATATATATATATGTGTGTGTGTGTGTGTGTGTGTGTGTGTGTGTGTGTGTGTATGTGTGTGTGTGTGTGTGTGTGTGTGTATTTTACAATTAGTTTGGCCTTGTTTTTGTAATTAGTGCACATTATTTCCACACCATGCATGTGGAACATGGCTGTGACATATGGCTGTGGAGCTGTGGGAGGAAACACCCAGGTGCCCTTTAAAAAGTGTTTGGAGGCTGGGGAGGTGGCTCATCAGGTAAAATACCCACCATGCATGAGTGAGGACTTGAGTTCAGATCCCCCAAAGCCCCATAAAAGCTGAGTGGGTATGTAGTGCTTTTGTAAGCCCAGTGTGAGAGAGGCAGAGACGGAGACTCTCTGGAGCAAGCTGGCCAGCCTTACTGGCTGAAACAGTGAGCTCTGGGTTCAGTGGGAGACCCTGCCTCCATCTGTGGGAGACCCTTGCCTCCATCTATGGGAGATCCTGCCTCCATCTATGGGAGATCCTGCCTCCATCTGTGGGAGACCCTGCCTCCATCTATGAGATAGAGAATTATCAAGGAAAAACATGACATGTCCTCAGACCTCCACATGAACATGCACACATGTATGTCTGCACACATGCAAACACACATCTATATGTACATGCACACTACAAATACATGTATATGTGCAGATATATGCATATATTATACATGCATATAAATAATACTAAATTTTGTTTGTTTGTTTTCACAGCAAACCCAAGGAGCCTGCATTCAGTCCAGGTAAGTACTGTTTTCATTCTTGGATGGGGGGAGGGGTAAAATTTAGACCTTGACTGAGTGGCAAATAGGAAATGGTGGCCTCATGCCAGGCCTTGGGTACTCAGGAAACAGCTCCGGTGTTTGTGAGTGCAACCAGGCAGCCACTGGCAGCTCAGCTAACAGCAGGATTGCCAGTAAACAGGCATAGAGACTAGACCACTCCCCGCCCCTTGTCAGACCCACATGGAGGTCAGTAAGGGTTAGAGCAGGAACTTCCACCATAAAGATCCCTTCATCTCTCCACCTGCTCAGCCAAAGTCTTCTGCACTTCTCCCCAAGGGAAAGTTTCTCCTCCACAAATACCTGTTCAAAATACCTGCTCCCTCTCTGCCTCTAATTTCCTAAATTACAAACCAATACTTCATAGATGGCTGTCCATATATCTCTCTAAATCACACTTTATAAGAAAGCAGATGCTACGTTCTCTCTTTTTTTTAGCATATTAACTGTATTTTAAGATATAGTTAAACATGCAAAAAATTATGAGTATGTAATTAAATAAATTCATCTGATTTAAATTTTCCCAGTTCCCCCCTTCCATGAAAAATTATCCCTGAAAATGTAACTACCATGAACCCACAGGCGTGCATCCTGAGTGTACATGTCAGGATACATGAAATGTCCCCTTGTTCCCTTGTCCTCTGGGGGGCAGAGTACCACCAGCCTGCGGCAGACAGGCCAGCTACACTTGCGGTACCAGCCATCTCTTTGTCTAGCCCTTCAGTCTCCGAAACCCCAAGGGAAGCGCCGGGTGACGCACTGCACAGGTAGGCAGAGCTTCCCAGCCCACAGCTCTCTGCACGAGGCTGCTGCGCCGGTCCAGAGACTGCTTCGTACAGGCAGAGCCCTCCTCGCATGACAACGGTTCTGTAGCTTGTCCTAAGTTCAACGCGCCTCTGAACATTCACTTGGATGGGCTTCAACACGTGGCTGTGATTTGGATTGCCATTCATCATTGGCTAACTCTAGGAGGTCTGAACGGATCTGAAGAGAGCTATAAGGCAGCCCCTTGAGTGTCCACTGTCTGGCATGAAGCTCTGCACCACTGACCTCTCCCCACTTGCACTTCTGGGTTTGGTGATTGTGTGTTGTGCTCCTAACATGTCTGGAAACAGCATTGCTTTCCCGTGTCGTGTTGACTGTAGATGTAGGCCATCTGAGTTTATGGTACACAGCGGCACACAGCTAAACATTGTTTTGACCTAGTAGGTAATTTTTAAGGGTGAGGTAAGGAAACCTCAGTCACAGGCATTCTTCACTGGAGCCTAACCACGACATAACTTCAATAGACTGTCCAATGGACTGTGTGTGCACTGTCTGCACCCACGATCGGCTCTGTCTCTCTGTCTTTGGAAATGCCGTTGTATGGGCATTAGTCCTGCCACCCTGGCAGGGTTGATGCACGTCTTACCAATAGTTGGTGGAGTTGGTCGCTTTCCACTTCACTTTAAACTCCATCATTCCTGCTTCTCTTTTCTCTGAGGTGGGGCTGGTGGCTGCTTTTTAAGTTGCCATTTGTGGTCAGTGGAAGAGCAGCAACTTGGGTGAGAGGTTACAGAAGGGAAGAGGTTCAGAAGAGGAGGGAAGGAGAGAGCTGAGCCGAGGCTCAGAGGGAAGACGGGGTGGGTACTGAGAGACACTTCAGCCTGAGAGGAGAATCCTCGTGAAGGTGGATGTAGAAGATGAGGTCAGATAAAGAGCCTGGCAGGGAAGTTAGGACTGTTAGACCGAGTGGTGAGCAAGTAGGCAGTGAGCCTGATGGATGAAGCGTTAGATGAAGTGAAGTCCGGGCTGGTTGGAATTGGCAACAGTATGCAAGGTGACTCCAGGGAGGTGACTCCAGGGAGCAATAAGAGAGCCTGCAGTGCAGTGATGGCAGTCTTGGGTAGACTGCTCCAGATCCAGCCAGGGAGGATGGTGCCCATGTGAGAAACATCCCAGCCATCACCGGGGCAGTGGCTGGAACCGCGTGTGCCGCAGGGATGAGCACAATCATGGTTCTTACCTAAAAGTCAAGCTTCATTAAACCCAGAATGAAGAGTGTCACGTGCATTGGGATCTGAAGCGCATGCCCTTGGTAACAAATGGTGTTGCATGTGGCCTTGTTTGAAAGGCCTTAGCCGTTGAAGTATTGTGGTTGTCTCTCTACTTACCCTCATCAGTATCCTCTCCAAGGTGACTTTTTGTGGGGTTTTGGGTGGGTATTGCTGTTTACCCCTGCCTGCTTTAGAGCCCATTGATTCTCCAATCTGCAGGAGCTTCAGAATGGAGGGTCTGACTCTGAACTCATCTGGAGTCCATGTTTTCTTAGCTCATATTATAGCCTTGAAACTCCAATCAGAGTACCCCATGTGGGTTTGATTTTTTGTTTGTTCATTTTGGTTTTGTTTTTACTTTGGCCCTTCTATTGACTAGACTACCAAAAAGTTATTTTAGAGGCCTAGAGAGATGGCTCAGCAGTTAAGAGCACTTGCTGCTTTTACAGAAGACCCAGATTCAATTCCCAGCACCCACATGGTGGCTCACAACTGCCTGAAACTCCAGTCCTAGGGTATCTGGTGCTCTCTTCTGGCCTCCACACACACGAGGAATACATATACCCATGCACATAAAAACAATAAATCTTCCAATTAAAAAGCAGTTATTTTAATAGAAATAGTCATTCCAGAAAACCTTCCCCTCTTTGGTGTCTCCCCCTACTCTCCTCCCTCCCTCTCCCTCCTTCTCTTTTCTTTTCCTCTTTACTTTTTTTTCATTTCTAGCTTCTCTTTAAGTGTTTTTTTTTTTAATTTTAATGCTTTGCTTTTAAGATTTATTTATTTATCTGGGCAGTGGTAGCATATACCTTTAATCTCAATACTCAGGAGGCAGAGGCAGGCAGATCTCTGAGTTTGAGGCCAGCCTAGTCTACAGAGCAAGTTCCAGGACAGCCAGAGCTGTACAGAGAAACTCTGTTTCAAAAATTTTTTTTTTATTTAGCATTTTCTTTTTTATTGAATCCTTGCCTGCCCTCATCATTCTGCTGACTTATCATTCTTTGCGTTTGGAAGAACTGTACAATGTAAAAGATACATGGAAGTATATTTTACACTCTAATATTACAAACCAATTTAAATATCATAAGATATTTCTTAAAGTTTGATACTGATATTGTATATACATTGGACTCAATGACAGACTTAGGTGGGTTTCTTGAGTTAGTTGTGATTCTTGGTTGTACATTTTCTTCTGATAACAATAACATATCTGCACTCAGATGTCCCAGGAAATGATTGTTAGCATCTAGTTCACACCTATTACAAAGTCTTATGTATGGTGTGAACTTGAATGAGAAGCTCAAAAATAACGATGACACAAACGCTTGTTTCAAGTTATTTAATTTTATGTTAGATTTTTAACTTAATTTTTGTTTACTCGTGTATGTGTCTCTGTGTTGGAGTATGTACACATATATGCAAGTACCAAAGGAGGCCAGAGGAGGGCAGCAGATCCCTCGGAGTGTTGTGAGCCATCTGATGTGGATGCTGGAACCTGAGCAATATGTGCTCTTAACCTCTAAGCCATCTAAGGAGATAGGTTTTATCTCCTCTGGAACAAATAATTGAAAAGGACATGGCACGGAGTGGGAGGGGAGATGGGGACAATGGGACCAGTGAGATGGCTCGCAGATAAAACTGCTTACCAAAGCCTGACTACCTGAGTTTGATCCCCTGGGTCCCGTGCGATGGAAGGACGAGATGGAAGGAGAGAAGAGACTCCCACAAGTTGTTCTTTGACCTTCACATGCGCCATGTGACCCCCACCCCCACCCTCACCAGCACATTACATAAGTAAATGCGTTTTTTTAAAAAATACTTTTTAAGGGACACAAGGGAAATGGTCACCTTGCAGTGGCTAGCCCGTGCGTGGCATTTGCTCTCAGGGTGCTGAGATATATCACTGACATCTCTGTTGCTTTTGTAGAAGAGGGATATGTAAAAATGTTTCTCCGAGGCCGCCCCGTGACCATGTACATGCCCAAAGACCAAGTGGATTCTTACAGTTTGGAAGCAAAAGCTGAGCTGCCAACAAAGCGGCTGAAGCTGGAGTGGGTGTATCCTTTATGCACTGGCCAGATTGTCGGTGGGTGACTTCTGGAAGTCTAGTGGTAAAAGATTCATAAAAGTTCAATATTTTACTGTGAACTTAAAAAAAAAATCAAATTTTCAAATGTGGCCATGTAGGAGAAGCAATTCCTGAGCAAGTACTCATGATTGTGGTTCCTGTTCAAATGCATACCCGCCGTCTTCCTGAAAAGACAACATGGAAATGGTCATTGTATAGATGAATGGTTTGGGGGCTAGAGCAATGCATCACGTTTATGGCCTGCCTGTCAATCTCAAAGAACGTTAGTTAGGCAGCCGCAGAGAAGCAAGCTAGGAAAAAATCATCAAAACTGGGTCAATTTAGGACTCTAATGACCGTGGTGGGACCTTTCGTTGTTCTCGATTTTTTGAGACAGGGTCTTACTATGTAGCCTAGCCTTGAACTGACAGCAATCCTTCTGCCTCAGTCTCCTGAGTGTTGGGGGTGTAAGCGTGCGTTTCTGCTGCTCAGTGCCACGCGCTCCTTTTCACCGTGCAGGCAGGCTGCAGCAACCACTCCCCCCCTGCAAAGACTTCACACTCCAATGTCCAGTGATTGTCTGCCGCTCACTGACTAATGTCACGCTCTGAAGACAAACTCCAAGATGTTGATTTAAGTCGATGCTGCCTTGCCTTCATTGACAAGAAATTAGTATTTGAGATTATGGAATCATATTCATGGAAGTCAAAATATTAGATGTTGCTTGGCAATCTATTTGGGCGCATGTCATGGACGGGTTCTGCCTCTTAATTAAGTTGAGCAGTTTACTAAATCTAATCCAGAAAAGATTATTCAGAGAATGTTTCCTTATTTGTGTTTTAAAAGATGTGAAACAATAAAATTTGCTCCAAATAAATGGCATTTTGGCAAGGTTATTTTTTACACTCAAATTCAAGTGATGCTTTGCTTTCAGAAGTACGCACGATAAAATTAACGTTGGCCAGTGAGAGGGCTCAGTGGGTAAAGGTACTTGCTGCCAAGCCTGAGGACCCGAGTTCAATTCCTGGACCCACATGGTGGAAGGAGACAACCGACTTTTGCAAGTTGCCTTCTGACCTCCACATACACACTATAGCAACCATGCACATGTGCACACACGCACACGCACTCTCTCTCTCTCTCTCTCTCTCTCTCTCTCTCTCTCTCTCTCTCTCTCAATAAATGTAATAAATTTAAAAGGACACTAATAATTATTCCTAAAATGCTGGAGCAAGGTTAATTAATTCATTAATTTAATGAACAGTTAAAGATTATTTCAGGCATGTCGGTACTAAGATCTACTAGATATAGAGCGTATTTCGTCTTGTTTTGTTTGAGACAGGGTCTCACTATGCAGCCCCAGCTGGCCTGGAACTCCCAGAGATCCAATTAGGATTAAAAGCGTGCACCACCGTGCCCTGCACCTGTTTCCTGTTCAGTGTTGTTTAAATTGGTAAAACTGATAGGAATAGTTGCACAGTACTTAGAGGCCTGTTGAATAAAGCAGTGCCTTACCAGCTCTTAAAGGCAAACTGTTTTCACCTTGACGACACTAAGCTATGGGTACCGGGGCCGAGACTGTCGCAATAACTTGTACTTGCTCCCGACGGGGGAGACCGTGTACTTCATCGCGTCGGTAGTGGTGCTTTACAATGTGGAGGAGCAGCTGCAGAGGCATTACGCGGGCCACAACGATGACGTCAAGTGGTGAGTCCCCACAAACAGGTTGTCACAACAGAGGTGAGCTAGCCTTAGCTGGAAGAGGTCAGCATCGGAGCACAAACTGGGGGTGACGGTGGGGAAGCTGAGCTCCAAGGCCAGACTGGGGAAAGCCTACCGGTAAAGCTTTCTTTCTGTTCTACACGTTGTCTCTGGGCTCCCTGGCTCTGCTGCCAGATTCACACAGCTCTCTGTCTTCACTGCATTTCTGTGTGACCAGATTACCCGAGGGGAGGGGAGGAACAGCTTCAGGAAGCTTTCTTAACATACCAAATGTAAAAGGCTTCAACCTGGGTCTTTAATTTTAGATAAAGGTAAATGTGCTTTGTTGTGTACTTATGGCTTAGTCTGATATGCCTACAGTTCATTTTATAGCTTAGGGAAGACCTTGGAGTGACTGGATGGGTAGATGGATTTGTGGTCATCCTGGATCCCTGACTAGTGATAAAAATTCTACCGACAGAAGCGAAGGCCTCTTTCCTAATTAACACACCCAGAAATTACTTGTAAGAAAGGGTGTGGACTAAGTCAGTGGTTCTAAGATTGAAGTGGTATTTTCCCAACAAAGGATGCCTTTCCTTAAGTTTGGAAGTCTCCAAGAAGAAATAAGGGGATTCTGATACATGAAATAACATTTGGGGGCTGAAGAGATGGCTGAGCGATTAAGAGCACTGGCTGTTCTTCCAGAAGACCCGGGTTCAAGTCCCAGCACTCACGTGGCAGCTCACACCTGCCTGTAACTCCAGTTCCAGGGCTTCTGACACCCTCACACAGAGATACATGCAGGCAAAATACCAATGATCACAAAATTTGAATAAATTAATAAATAAAGTAACAAAGATCTCTGAGAGACATCTCTGGGTCTTATAGGTTAATATTTAGAAAAAAGAAATAACATTTGTTGTCTAAGGTCTTTGGGCTGTTCGGGGAATTTGGGTGAGTCTATAAGAAGCTAAGCGGAATGGATTCTTATGTTTAAACTTTTGGAAGATTGTAGTTAATCAAAGGGAAGTAAAACTTGACTTTGTGGTGGAGGTGTCTGATAATTATCCTTATTTTAGCCTAGCAGTCCATCCTGACAGAATCACCATAGCAACAGGACAAGTTGCAGGCACGTCTAAGGATGGAAAGGTGAGGTTTGTTCATTGTCTTCCTGTTTTTTGTAAGGAATCAGCAACAACCTCCTGAAAACAATTTTGCTGATGAATCTACCTGGTTACATGTAGTTACAGCTTCTGAGTCCTCTTATGCAAAATGAATATGTCATCATGACCTTAAGCCCCCCCACCTCAGAGCTCACCTTAATTTCAACAAATTTTATAAACATTATCACTGGTTATGGTGGTGCACACCTTTAATCCCATCACTCAGGAGGCCGAGGCAGGTGGATCTCTGTGAGTTCAAGGCCAGCCTCATCTACAGAGTGAGTTCCAGGACAGCCAGGGAAACACAGAGAAACCCTGTCTCAAAAAAACAAGGAGAGAGAGAGAGAGAGAGAGAGAGAGAGAGAGAGAGAGAGAGAGAGAGAGAGAGAACAATAGCAACAACACATTAAAAACAGCATTGTCTTGCCAAAGAATCAATTCTTGAAATTCTTACCTCCATACATTATCAGCATGGAAAGACGTTAATCTAATAAGCAGAGTTAAAATCACCAAGTAACCGTATGTTATGGGGAGTCCTTGGCCGGGAGTGCCCACCAGTTATCCCTTCCTCGGGTGGAGTTCGTGCCTTGTGCTGATCACAGAAGCTGCTGGGAGCTTCGGGCGAAATCCGCAAGTGCGTTAGCAAGACTTCAAACTGGATTTTAAGGATGGAGGTGAGGGAACAAGTGGGCCCTAACAGCTAGGACACTTCCAAGCTGGCTTCCATGTGTGATTGTCATGTTTCCCTCAAAACTATTACAGCTTCTCAAGTCCCTGATTGTACATCTTGTCCTTGTGTGATGTATTACCTAAAACTAATCACAATGGGGACCTTCATTTTTATCAACGTATATCCGACCAGAAAACATGAATGTAGCCGTATCTGAGACGATGTTTTCATAATATTCAATTTTAACCATCAATTTCATGCTGTTTTTCATTGACATTCTACACTTGCGAAGAGTGAAATAACAGAAGCCAGACTACTTTTATGTAAACTCACATAAATGGAGTGGTTGTTCCTGTTTTTAAAAAGAAAAAGAAAGCAAGCCTGGAGGAGCTCTTGGAAATTAGAAACCAACTGTTTACTCCGCCCTCTAGTGGCATGAAAGTGTATTTCCACTTCTGGCACTGGAACTGAATCTAAACCGTAGAGAAAGTTAGAGTTATCTGAGCTGATTTTTGACCCGTGGGGAAGCCCAGAGAAGCCACATAATGGCACATGGTGCCCAACTACTGGGAGACCAGGCTGAACTAGAACACGGTTCATCACACACCTGCCTTTGCACTGGGTACAATGCCCCCCTGTGCCCTTCCATGATGACGAGCCTGCTGATGGCACCGGGATGCTATCTTTGGTGAAATGTCACTTCTAAAATTTAGAGAAACACAAATATCCAAAAGGAGTGTCACTTCCTCTGGTACGGTTTTCAGAGGCCGGCTGGGCAAAGTTTGAAACTTGGTAGGGTTTCTCCTGACATGTCAGTTGCCCACAGGGCCCAGTGCCTCCTGAGGCCACTGGGAATGCTTTAGTTACGTTCTCAAGTGGACTCCTCAAATGCAGAAAAAGGACTTTCTGTTTGACAAAATTGAAGTCACTGCCAAAATAGTTTTATAGTTTCGAGGTAAAGAGAAGTAATTAGCTGACAGTATAAACGGTGGCTGTATTCTTTCCAAACAGCAACTGCCACCACACGTGCGCATCTGGGATTCTGTGACACTGAGCACTCTCCATGTCATTGGGATAGGCTTTTTTGACCGGGCTGTCACCTGCATCGCATTCTCAAAATCTGTAAGTATGAGCATGTACAGGGACACATTTCCAATACAACATTTCCAATACAACATTTCTAGCCACGTGGCTTCCAGCCTCTCTCAGGGCATGCTGATCCAATAGACCCATACTTAAGGCACTTCAGTTTGGAGACTTACATTCACCCTCGATCGTCCACGTCCATGTTCACACCAAACGCTCCCATTTGTTCACCCGCCATGTGCCTGGCCAGGAAAACAGGACTCAAAAACCAAGAGTGTGCGGTCTTCATCTATGATATAATGGACCCTTTTTGTGTGTTGGGGGGTGGTATGTGTCTGCAGGTGCACATGGTAGGGGTAAGCATGCATGTGTGTGCATGCAGAGGCCAGAAGTCAACCTCACCACAGTGCTGTTCCTCAGTTTCCTTGTTTTTGAGACAGTGTCTCTCACTGAGACCCGGGGCTCTCGGATTCAGCCAGGGTGGCTGGCAGCAAGCTCTAAGGATTACCTGGCTCTGCCTCCCCCATGTTGCCATTACAAGTGCACACCACCGAGCAGGTGGTGGCAGTGGTGGCGCATGGCTTTAATCCCAGCACTTGGGAGGCAGAGGCAGGCCGATCTCTGTGAGTTTGAGGCCAGTCTGGTCTACAAAGCTAGTTCCAGGGCAGCCAGGACTATTATACAGAGAAACCCTGTCTCAAAAAAAAAAAAAAAAGAAAAAAGAAAAAGAAAAGAAAAGAAAAAAGTAAACGATCATGTTTTAGTCATGTTTGTCCCACTTTCTCACGTTCAGTCTTCCCGTGAATGCTTTTTCTTGGCAGAACGGAGGAAGCCATCTCTGTGCTGTGGACGACTCCAATGACCACGTGCTGTCTGTGTGGGATTGGCAGAAAGAAGAGAGACTGGCTGACGTGAAGGTCTCACTCAAGTCATTCACTGGGGCTAAGCCACACCCCCCAGGGCATTGCCCGCACAGCCAGCGGGTTCCAGGGCTGCCCACCACCCCTATCCCTGAGAACAATCCTTCTTGTCAGATCTCTTTGCTTCTATCTCTCTTCCCTCCTGAGATCCTGCTGAAGACCTGCCAGGGTGTTTCCTGCCCTCCAGGGCCTATAGATTTTTTTTCTTCCTTATTTCATAGTGACAAGCCTAATTTTAATTCGTTTGGTCACTGTGTGCTCACTTTCCTTCCTTCAACAAACCCAGGTGCCCACAATGTGCTGGGCTGCCGCCCATGAGGGGTGCCTGAGGTGGGCGATGACTGAGGTGTGCTCAGTACCTGCAAGTCTCCAGGGCTGCAGGAGAGATGGGAGCCAGCCCCCCTGAGGTCAGGACTCTGCATCTAATCAACTTTGCACAGAACATTGAATTGACATTCCTGTAACTCTCTCTTAAGGTTTTCTCCTATCAAGAGCACCCCTGGATTCCTATTTTTGTAGAACTGACTTCTCATTTCTCCTCTTGGCATCTGTCAGCCTCAGCTAACCTAACGCTAGAGAAAAACATCATTCAGCCTTCCTCAGATAGCATTAGGCTTGCTCAGACAGCCTTAGCACCTTATGGGAGGTTGCACGTAGACAGCCTTAGCTACTAAGCTGTCTGTCCCGTGTCTGGGATGCAGACCTATATTCTAATCAGATGTGTTTCCTGGCCTGACATTCCCTGTCTTCTAATGTTGCCAGCAGGGATGTACGGGGTTCATCCTGTGCGCCGGGTTAGAAGCAGCCAGAGGCAATGTTCTAGCTAGGATTATGAACGTAGACCTGAATCATTACATAGAAGCAATAGTCAGGGCTGGATGCAGTGGTCCAGGATGCCTGTCCTGGAAGTAAGAATGTGGACTGAGAGGTGCTGATGTGACTGCCAGAGAGCCACCTCATGAGAGCCCAAACTGAAGAGCTCCAGGGGAATCAGGGTAGCTGCAGTGAGCAAGGATAAGGCAGCCAGCCATAGGATGGATGGAGTCCTGGGACCTCCCTAGAGGTCCCAGTCACTGGGGAGAGAGAAGGGGGTGAGACATCTGCACAGCCAGTCTCAAAGCTGCCTTTCCAGTACTCCCTGGGGCTCCCAGCCACAGGGCAGAAGACAAAGCAGGAAAGAGGCAGCAGCCAGAATAACATGCCAAATGAAGCCAGGGGGCTTGAGAGGCCCAGTGCCCTGTTCGACCAGTTTTGTTAAGCATTGTAAGAGGCCTGTGGCATTTGATTCTCTGTTTGTTTGTTTGTTTGTTTTTTTCTCAAAGTGTTCGAATGAAGCTGTGTTTGCTGCGGATTTCCACCCCACAGACACCAATATCATAGTCACCTGTGGGAAGTCGCATCTTTACTTTTGGACCCTGGAAGGAAATTCCCTTAACAAGAAGCAAGGGTTGTTTGAGGTGAACTGCACTATTGGCTCGGTTTGCCTGCATGGCACATGGAGGGGCTGGGTTTGAAGGGAGCGGTGAGACAGTTCAGTCTTAGCCCTTGTTTTAGTGACAAACATGAGGTGTGGAGAAAACGAGACTCCTTTGGGGTTCCTCCAACGACGGTGGGGAAGCCCTCCACACCTTGAGAATCTCCCTGGTAATAAAATGGAAAGAAAAGTCAGGCCCTCCTGACGGGGCAGCTAGCGGCAAGGAGCCTGAGACAGGCACTTGCTCCTAGGATGGGCACCCTGGCTTTGCTAAGGGTGGCGGGGACTTTCTGTTCTCTGTCCCCCATTCCTCATGCCCCTCCACCACCAGCACCACCCTGCTCGAACCATCTGCAGCTTTAGGATTCCACAGCCATTTAGGGTTGCCATAAATCTCCTTCTCCTAGAGTGACTCATCTGGAGCCCCCCCCCCCCCCCCCCCCCCCCCCCGTTTCCTGACAGCGCAGAAAATTGAAAGGCCACCAGGGTGACAGCAGAGACTGACACCATCCAGCTGGGGTTGATGGGGTCCTAGCCTTATTAACACAAGTAAAAGGATGTCTTCGGTAAATAATATCCCTGTGCATACTTACTGCATTCCACAGAAACAAGAGAAGCCAAAGTTTGTCCTTTGCGTGACGTTTTCTGAAAATGGTGATACCATTACTGGAGATTCAAGTGGCAACATCTTGGTGTGGGGAAAAGGTAACAAGCAGTTGTCCCAAAGCCATTTAGTGGTTTTGGTAATGTTGTACCTAAGACATTGGAGGTGGCCCGTATGGAAATGAGCTGCTGGTGTAACGTACAGGATGACCACTAAGTTCCAAGTTGCATAGATGTGTTTGTGTGTGTGTAGTTTTAGTGAAACCCGAAAGCTAGGATGGAAGAAAACAGGGAAGTATTAAGAGTTGTTGGCGTTGCATATACCATGGTAAAGGCTTTTTAAGGTCAGAACACTAGGATGGAGTTAATCATTTTGCTGGGAGAGCTATTAGCAGATGGTAAAGCAGAAGTTATTAATGGGTATAGAGCCGTGGCCTATGTGGGTAAATTTTCTGGTCCACATAGCATCTGGCAGACATTGCTGGAGCACTGCCAACACCAATACAGATGAGATGCATGTGCACAGGTCAGATCTGAATCCCCTACAGTTAGAGAAGGGACAGCATCACTCGGAAAAGAGGTGCCAGTTAAGTCCATCGAGAATTCACCAGTTTCCTAGGTTCAGGAAGACACACCCTCCTGTCCTCCTGGGTCTCAGAATTGGGTCTGGGAATGCAGGGGGAGACAGACCTCCCAATGTAATTTCAGAATGGCAAGGTGTGTGGTTTTTGTTTGTTTTTTGTTTTTTGTTTGTTTGTTTGTTTTGGTACCTACTGTAGACAATGCTCATCTGACCCTTAGAACAGCCCTGCAGGGTAAGCTGTAGCCCCATTCCACAAATGGCTAAGAAGAAACAGCCCACTACGGAGAAGTCAGAGAGTACACGCAGAGTCCATGTCTGCAGACACGCAGCTCCTGTGATACTATGCTTGCCTCAATTGCAGAGCTGTCTGGTTCCTGCATGCTGGGGCTCTGAGAAAGTCAAAACTCTGAGTCCTTCCTAGGAATGCATTAAAATAATATCATAACCTACCACAACACCTTTAAAACAAACTGAAATGAGACTAACAATGGCCAGAGGCTAGCTAGCCTTGTGGTCCTGTTCTGGCTCATGGTGCTTTTCCTGGTATGTTTAGGTACAAATCGGATAAGCTATGCAGTCCAAGGGGCCCATGAGGGTGGCATTTTTGCACTTTGTATGTTGAGAGATGGCACGCTGGTGTCGGGAGGAGGGAAGGACCGGAGGCTCATTTCCTGGAATGGAAACTATCAGAAGCTTCACAAAACAGAGGTAAGCCACAGCATGGACCCTGTACCTATTTACTCACCTGATGCGTTTGTTTATGGTTTGGAATCTTCAGCTCAGAGTTTTGAAAAAAAATTAGATTAATTTTTATGGGGGGGGCAACAATCTTAGAAAAATCAGAGAGGTAGTTTATATACAAGTAAAACAAAATAGGACTTGAGGCTACTCAACACTTCCTATTTGAAACATTATTTTAGTAGACACAATCTTCATTTTCCAAGGGACCCTTATGAGTGTTTGTATTTATCGCCAGAACCTTTCTCTTTTCTCGAATCCCCAGCATGCTGCGTGCATACAGCGTCACTGTGAACCGGGTGTATGGGGCACCTGTTTTTTTCACAGCTCTCTGCTGAGGGGCTGCACGCTTTCTAACACTTCCGGTCCTTTGTGGTTCATTTCACCATCTAAGACCTGGAGAGCAGACTGTCTTTCCACGGGAGCCGAAGCAGGACACCTGACAACCAGCAGCCTCACTGAGGTCTCTCCCTCTAGTTCCAAGTCATGAGCAGGCAGGTTGCAAAACTGGCATCAGTGTGAGGGGCAGCACTCCATCCCTAGTGTGTGATGGCATGTAGATTCTGAGTCGCACACTGCATGTGTGGGGCAGTATGAAGTTGTGGTTTATGGTTATTTGGCAGAGAAAGGCTTTCATCTGAGTTTTAGGAGTCCCCTCCCTTTCCATGATTATTTGATAGTATACTTTTATTTATATATTTTGTGTGTGAAAGAGTGTGTGTGTGATGTGTATGTGGTATGTGCACATGTGTGTGTATGGGAATACACACCCATGCACATATTTGCAGAAGCCAGACAAGGATGTCAGCTGTCTGCCCTATCACTCTCCACCTTAGTTCCTTGAGACAGGGTCTCTTGGTGAACCTGGAGTCAGGCTGGTAGCCACCATGCCTCAGCAATCCTCCTGTCTCCACTATACCCTGTGCTGGGGCCACAGATGTGAACAGCTGTGCCTGGTTTTTTACATGGTGTTAGCGATCTGCATTCAGGTTCTAATGTGTGTCCTCTTCCCAACTGGCATCTCCCCAGATGCTCATGAAGACCTTAGCATTTTTTCTTTTTTGACACAGCATCTTGCTACATAGTCCAGGATGACCCTGAGCTCAAGTGTAGCCCAAGCTAGCCTCAGACTCACAGCAATATTCTTGCTTCAACCATCAGAGTTCTGGATATATATGTCAAAACATCATGGGTATATTTTAAAGATATACAGTTTTTATTTGCCATGTGTATCTCAGTAAGACTCAGCACTCCAGAGACAGAGGCAGAGGCAGGAGGACCTCTGTGAGTTCGAAGTCAGCCTGATCTACATAGAGAGTTCCAGGACAGCCAGGACTATGTAGAGAGACCCTGTCTCACAACAAACAACAACAAAAGAAAAGAAAAACAAAAAGGAGGAGAATGAAAAACAAATAGGGGCTGGGCAGATGGCTCAGAGGTTAAGAGCACTTATTGCTCTTGCAGAGAACCCAGGTTAAGTTCCCAATATCTGCGTGGCTGCTCACAACCCTCTGTAGCTCCAGTTTGAGAGAATCTGACATCCTCTTTTGGCTTCCGTGGGCCCTGCACACATGTGGTACACATACGTACATACAGACAAACATTCATAAATATAATAAAAAAAACAAATCTTTGAATGAAAAGAAAGAATATGTGAATGGTTACATTATTATGTGAGGTTGATGTGAGAGAAAGTACTTTATAAGTAACAGATGAGGTGAGACTGTATTGTCAACTGGGAGATCACATTACATCACATTACAGTATAGAGGAACAGAGATTTCTATATATTGATAGTACTAATTTGGAGATTTGCAAAGATCTAAGAACATATCTTTGGACAGGCCTGCCCAGCTTATCACTGACAAGGGAATTTGGAAGACCTGGGGAAGTCATCTAGTTTCATCCCTGTTCCTTAAGTATGCAATGCCCTAAAGTTTCACAGAACTCTGAGTCCTGGGATCAGACTGAGACTTGTGGGGATGGGGTGCCTTCATTGCTCCAAGAAGCCCTGCGTTTGTCTGTCTTACTGAGCTGTTGCATGTGGTTCCATCTCCAGCATCACTCTTCGGGGTTCACCCTTAAAGAACCCTGCTTAAAGATCACCAGCAGGTTCTGGACCCCAAGTCTTCTGGACATAAGATTTTGTGCATGCCAAAAAATCTCTGGCAATCATCGAGGACCCCACTTGTGAAGACCAGTCCTGCATGGACGTCCCTATGTGTCTGACATAGACGCTGCCTTTCTAAGCCTTTCCTTCAAATTCCTTGTTTCCAGCCTCCACGATGGGTACAGTCTCGGGTCCCTTTCCTCAGAGTCGGTGTTTCTGTTCCTCCTTTCTTTCCCTTACATCATCCCTTGTGCTTGAGTGTGGATAAGTAGCCACCGTCTCCTGGCATTGGAAGTCCTTGATCACACCCATGTCATCCCAACTCAGAGGACGGTAAAGCTGAGGGACCAGGACAAGACGTCACACATGCTGAGTTAAATCCTGTAACACCAGCACCAAAAAAACATGACTCTTTTATAATAGGATTCAATTGGAACTGGGAGATGGTGGCGCACGCCTTTAGTCCCACTTGGAAGGCAGAGGCAGGTGGATCTCTGTGAGTTCAAGGCCAGCCTGGTCTACAGAGCAAGTTCCAGGACAATGAGGAATGTTACACAGAGAAACCCTGTCTTGAAAAACAATAATAATAATAATAATAATAATAATAATAATAATAATAAAGATTCGATCGGCATTTGAGGGAATGTACTGTGCATTGCTGGTCATGGGCATTCTAATGTTAAACTGTAAAGAAAGTACCAGAACCTATTCTGGCATCTCAGATGATGTCCATCACTCACCATGCAGCTCTTCCACTGCACAGAATATCATTCCTTTTCTCCTTTATAATTTTTCTTGGAAAAAAAGTTTTAGTTTTGAATTTGTGTGTATGTGTGTGTGTGTACATGTGTGTGTGTGTGTCTGTGTGTGTACGTGTGTGTGTGCATGTGGAGGCCAGATGTCAACTTCTGGTGCCATTCCTCAGGAGCCATCCACTTTATTTTTTGAGACGGCATCTTACTGAGCCATGGGGCTTGCCGATTCACCTAGGCTGCTGACAGCAGGCCGCTGGGATATGTCCACCTCCATCTTCCCACTGCTGGGATTGCAAGCCCTCACTACCTCATCTGACTTTTACCTGGGTTCCAGAAACCAAACCTTGGTTCTTGAGCTTGCCTGGCAAGTGCTTAACTGACTGAGCTATCTCCTAGAATCCCACTCTGTAGCCCAGGCTAGCCTCTAACTCCCAGCTGTCCCTCCTCAGCCTCCTAAGCACTAGGAGTCCAGGAAGGCTCCATAGCACCAGCTCAGTCATTGCCCTGCCGTAAGTCTCTGCCATGGCAGGGCAGGCTGCTTCTCATTGTGCTGGGCCTGGATGCCTCCTGTCAGCGCCTAGGCCCAGCCGCCCCATTGAAAGGACATACTTCCCTTTAGCAGAGTGAACTGTTTTTTGCAGGGGCATTACGAATGTCTCCCCCCGTGCCCCTGTATACTTATCAATGTGCACAGTGACACCGCTCAGGACCACTTTGAAGTTAAGGGAAGTTTTTGGAACTCTTACACTTCTCAGGTTTTATCAGCTCCTGAGGCAGGAGGCCTAACAAGTCTAAAGGATAGACTAGCCAGTCTCTCTCTCTCTCTGTTTTTTTTGTTTTTGTTTTTGAGACAGAGTCTTTCTATATAGCCCTGGCTGGCCTGGAACTCACTATCTAGACCAAGCTGATCTCAAACTCACAGAGATCTACTCGCCTCTACCTCCCCAGTGCTATGATTAAAGGCCATCATGCCCTGCTAAGACTTTATTCTTGCTGATTCATTTAAGATATTTAAAATGTTTATAGTTTAAAAGGTAAAGTACTTGCCCAGATACAAGAGGTCCCAGGTCCACTTATGTGTGTGCATACTCACTCACTCTCTCTCTCTCTCTCTCTCTCTCTCTCTCTCTCTCTCTCTCTCTCTCTCTCTCTCTCTCTCTCACTCACACACACACACACACACACACACACACACACAAACACACACACACACACACATATAAGGTTTAGGGTTTTGATCACTTGCTCAACAGCTGGCTGTGGTATCTATATAACTGAGTTCCTCTTCTGGGTGCATATATAAAACTATCATAAAAGTCAGCACATGACACAAATATTTTTAATGCCTGAACTAAATGCTGGTACATGTCTATAATCCTAGCACTTGGGGGAGACTGAATCAGGAGGATTACCTTGAATTGGAGGCTAGCCTGGTTTGCATAGTAAATTCAGGGGTAGCCTGAACTACACTACAGTGAGACCTCTCCAAAAAAAAAAAAAAGTCAACTGAATGAAACCTTAAATCTTTGTTTTCGTGTGACTGTTTACCGTACAGATTCCAGAGCAGTTTGGCCCAATCCGGACAGTGGCTGAGGGGAAGGGCAATGTCATCTTGATAGGCACGACTAGAAACTTTGTCCTGCAAGGCACCTTGTCAGGGGACTTCACACCCATCACTCAGGTATTGTCAGCTTGGCAAATGCCCAACTCTTACACTCTGCCATTAGTACAGATATATGTGAGCACTGGAAGAGGGCTGCCTCCCGAGTTTCCCAGTGGGATGACCTACTTCAGACTTGTGTTTTGTGTCGTGATTAAGCTGGGGAGGAACGAACTGGTGAGACAGTCATTCAGGCATGACGTAGGCTCCTTTGCGACCACGGGATCTCACGGTCCCCGTGTCTTGGTTCTTTGTAGGGTCACACTGATGAGCTCTGGGGGCTGGCCATCCACGCCTCCAAACCTCAGTTCTTGACCTGTGGGCATGACAAGCACGCCACTCTCTGGGATGCTGTCGGTCACCGGCCCGTCTGGGACAAAATCATAGAGGTAAGTGTGCATGCTGCCTTTCTGGTTTCCTTATAAAAACTCATCTGGGATGTATTTTTGCATGAAGTTAACAGTGATAAGAAGTTGTTTGAAAGCAACGTTTTATCTTTTAGTAATTACTTTGTTTTTAAGGATGCCTCCAGTGTCCTCACCCATATCATGTTGAAGTTCACGATTGAGCTTTCTCAACAGCAGGTTAGCATCTCCAAGCAGATGATCAGGGTTCCTGAGAGCACATTTAACTGACCCAGGTGCTGAGAAAGTCTTGTGAAGAGCCTGTGTTCTGTGATAGCCTGTCTAACAGAGTTATAAGCCACACTGAGGACATGGGTTTATGTATCCTCTATGGACTTTGAAGGCAGAGATAAAGTATTCGTTTTGAACTTTACAGGGAAACAGATTTCTTGTCAGAGCCCCAAATCCCTTCCCCAGCATGGAGATCAGGCTGGCATCCCTGGGCTATAGGCACACCAGGCTGTGAATGTGTTGTATTGTCCTTTGTTCTTACAGCTGCCCTGCAGGTTGAAAAACTTTAGTTTTGCTCTGACTATTCATCAGGAAAGTGGGGAACAGAGAGGCTGAGTTACTTGTCAAGGCCACTAAGCTAGTAGGTGGGGCCTGGGGGATGGCTCAGTGGTTAAGTGCATGAGCGACTCTGCAGAGGACTGTGTTCCATTTCCAACACCCACATGACAACTCACAACCATCTGTGACTCCAGTTCCAGGGGATCTAACGCCTTGATCTGGCCTCTGGTGTCATCAGGCATGCGCATGGTGCACTTACATACACGCAGACAAAACATTTATACTTATAAAAAAAAAAAAAAAGCGACTTAGTTGCCCAGCTCAGACTGGGTTCTTCTATCCCACTACAGTAAACCACAGGCAGCCGCCATTGGTTACTTGTGTCCTGACAACTCACACACCCCATATAAGGAAACAGCCCTCTCAGAGTGCCCAGGATCATGCGTTTACTCCCTGCAAAGCTGCTGGTATTTCCAAGGGCCTGGGACTGGGTCTGGCTCTCCTGTCTTCCACTTTCAAAGAAGACTGTCACAGGGTGCTGGTCACCGCAGCCAGCTGAGTCCCAGGGTAGAGGGTCTGAAGGGTAGGCATTCCCACTGCGTTGAGGGAGGGCAGCCCGCTTGCAGCTCCATGAGCCTAGTCACCCACCGAGAGCCCCGACACTCCACCTCCCTCCCTGCCTGTCACCAGGCAGCGAACTGCTCTAGCCTAACAGCACTTTGGGACCAGGACTGGCATCCACAGCCCGGCGGTGTCCTAGACCCTCTCCCCACCACCCTTGATGGATAGAGGCCTTAGCCTCTCCACACCTTAGTACCTCATATGAAAATAGTTGTGTGGTTCAGGTGAGCTGTGTTGACAGAAACAGCTTGTGGGGTAGCGAGCGGGTCAAGGGAACCCAAGTTCAGCTTGCTCATCGGCAGCACCAGCCTGAGTGAGGACCACCTCCTTTGGAGTCAGCCAGATGTTGTGACTGGTACTGAGCCTCCATTGGCTTTTGTGGTTTCAGTTGATCTGGTAGCATCTCTGTGCCTCCAGTGTCCACTCCTGCCCTGTGTTGTGTTCCCAGATAGGAGCACACCATTTGACCAACTTTCCATTGAGCCCAGGGGTCAGCGAGATGTCTGGACACACAAGCCCAGAAGAAGAGCATTTGTCTGTCTGCCTTTCGTGACTCCTGTAGATAGGCTAGGCCATAAGACAACAGAGAGATTCGGCAAGGACAGACCTGTACTGCGATTGCAGTGTGACACGGATCCCAGGGGGACCACATTTTTTCTGGGGGAGCACAGAGGCTTTTCAAACAGAGCCGGGAGCCTGGGAAGAGTACTGCACGGGTGGGTTTTGTGCTGTCTTGCTGTGTCTGGCCGTCTATTCACACTTCCTTTAAAATGTTTTAGGATCCAGCTCAGTCTTCCGGTTTTCATCCTTCAGGGTCTGTGGTTGCAGTCGGAACACTGACTGGGAGGTAAGCCCGGACCCCGCGCCCCCCACCCCGCCCCTGCCCCACCTGACTGCCTGTGCTGTCAGAGTTATGGAGAGCAGCTGGATGTCTGAGCGTCCCCAGAGGCAGAGGCAGGGGCATGCCAGCTTTGGCTGCATCTTCTCTGTCCCAGTGATTTACTGAGAATTAAATCAAAACCCGAAAGAGAAACTGAGTCCTTCCCATTTGAAACCTTGAGGAAAGCCATGTCTCTTCCCCAGCTCCACCCCCACTGCATTCCATCTGCCTTCAGTTCCAGAGGCCCCAGAGTAGTGATTCTTAACCTATGGGTCACAATTCCTAAACTCATTGGAAAATACAAATATTTACATTATGATTCTTAACAGTAGCAATATTACAGTTATGAAGCAACAACGAAAATTATTTTATGGTTGGGGGTCATCATGACATGAGGAGCTGTATTAAAGGGTCACAGCATTAGGAAGGTTGAGAATCACTGGGCAAGAAAGCATTCCAAAGCCCTGAAATATGAAGCCTGCTTTCTCAGCCGGAGAAACTTTCAGCCCTGTAGACAGTGCCCAGATGCTGGGCCTCACGTTCAGACACAGCTTCCTCTCGCCAGCCTCCGCTGACACACTGGGCAGCAGATCTGCATTCGCTCCCCAGCTTCCCCGTGTAGCAGCCGTGCATCTGTGAGACAGTTATGTAAACTCGACTGTCTTTCCTGTCTGTGAGCTATGGTAATTCCACCAACACGGATGACTGAAAAAGCCATGTACACGGGAACATCTGCCGAGCTGGCTAGCGGGTGACAGCGGCGGCTGGTATTATCATGGTTTGGCAGGGTTTGGCTGTGCTTCCATTTTGTTTGACTCAATAGAGCATCCCTCGGGGATGTGCTCCAAGACCCCTGCTGGATGTCTAAGAATGTAGTTGGTACCGAACCCCCTAGAGCCTAGCTCTTTCCTCTTATACATGCCTGGGATAAAATCTGATGGAGTAATGCGACTCAGTGAGAAGTGAGCGGCGGTAACTAAGGATCAGATGGATCCGTTATGACTGTAGACATTCTGTACGTGTGATTTTTTTTTCTCAAAGCATCTGGTTATAGTGGACTCACCTCCCCTGTGGTGGGATAAAATGATTCACTTTCTCACAGAGATGAAATGGAGTGAATAATGTCCTCGGAACAGACACAATGTAAAACTACAAATTTTTTTTTTAATTTTTCCGTTCAATATTTTCAAGCTTGAGGTTGAAAACAGCAGTGAAGTCATAGAGAACAAAACCCTGGATGAAGAGGACTGAGTCTATTATAGCCTCAGCTATAATAGTCTTAGATGCTCCCTCCCATCATCCTTTTCCTAAAAGCATACTACTCGATTTCTGTACCTGTGGGGTTTATAAAGACAGCTACTCACAAGTCATAGTAGCAGCGTCTTAAGAGTCTTTCTGCAAAATGTTTGCAAGGGAGGGGCTGGAGAGATGGCTCAACAGTTAGGGCACATATTGTTCTTGCAGAGGACCCAGGTGTGTTCCCCAGAACTATCAGGCTGCTCACAGCCATCTCTAACTCCATCTCCAGGGGATCTGGCACCCTCTGCTGGCCTTCTCTGGTACTGCATGTGTGTATAAAAACCCACACACAGACTCACACTGTACACATGATTTATTATTTTTTTATTTAAAAAATGCTTGCATAATGACACTCATGCGCACATACAGGCACACATGGACTCTCTTTGAGACATCAGAGCTTTAATTCAGTAGACCCTTCCCTCTGAAGACTCTAGCAGCCTCACAGACATCACCATCTGCTGACAGGGGACATGTGACAGTGTTCAGAATTGAACTATCCTAGGATAAAACAGATGACACACATGTGACCTAATCCTACCACTTTATCTACTCCACCTACATCTTTGATCCCAGGACCAAATACTCAGCTGAAAGCAACATATAGGTTTCATGAAGGCCCCCAGGGTGGGTAGTTAGATCCCAAGTGGTAGACAGGACGGCAGTACCTCTGCATCCATCATCCAGGTCTGAAACCACAGCAGCCAGAGCCACAGCTGGGGCCTGGGAGCTCCATCATTCTGATGCTTAACACACCCTGTTTCCTGCTCCCTGGCCTTAGGAGAAGCATTGATTAGTCCCAGCACAGTGGGGAGCATGGGGGGGGGGGTTCAAACTGTCCTAGCCCCTCGCCTCTCTACCCACACTCTGGGGTCCCCCTCCTCACCCTGGACCAGAGCTCTGGGTCAGCCACCTCATGTCCGTGGCTCTCGGCTGCACCTCTGACCACAGGCTCTGATGTCAGGTTTTGCTCATGGCCAGGGCTTTCCTGCCTCCTGTGTGCAAACAAGACCCTGAGAAAGCCTCAGTGCTGAGTTCTGAAGGGCATGTGGTGATTGTCAACTGGCCTTTCCTTACTGAGGGGAAAGCTGGTGTGGAGGGAATTTCCCTGAATGAGAGCCGAGTGTGTTTACACAGCCCTGCAATTAACAGGCTCATGCTGTTGGGCAGCCTTGCGTTTCACAGACAGCTCAGTGCGTGTGTCTCACGTTTACAACAGGTGGTTTGTGTTTGACACGGAAACGAAGGACTTGGTCACCGTCCACACAGATGGGAACGAGCAGCTGTCCGTGATGCGTTATTCACCAGGTCAGATGCAACTTTCACATTCTCAGGAATGATGCCATTCTGTACAAGAAACAAGTTGACAACCCTCCTCTGAGGGAGACTTAACTTAAGCATGCACATAGCTGTGGTTTGTAGGGTATGCACTTCCCGCCCCCCCATCACTGTGCAACTGTGTTTTAATTTTGTATTAAAACATCTCTCTCTCTCTCTCTCTCTCTCTCTCTCTCTCTCTCTCTCTCTCTCTTTCTCTCTTTTTCTCATTTCTTGAGGCAGGATTTCTCTGGCTGTCCTGGAACTCACTCTGTAGACCAGGCTGGCCTTGAATCCCCAGAGATCCGCCTGCCTCTGCCTCGCGAGTGCTGGGATTAAAGTCGTGCACCACCACACCTGGGTTGTGTTAGAGAAAATCTCATACAGAATTAGACAGAGTATCAGGGTGAGGCCCCCACTCCATCACCAGGCTTTGAAGTGATACCCTGTTGCCTTCATGCCCTTCCAAGATGTGTGTCATTTGCCCATTATAAATGTTCACGGGGGCTGGGGACATGGCCCCTTCCGTAAAGTGTGGGCCCTGCAAGCATGAGTTCGGATGATCTATTTCCCAGCCCTGTCTGGTAAATTTGTATTTATTTTCTAGATATTCTTATTAATTTGGATGAAATTTTTCTGAATTTTATTTCTAGATGGTTGATTACTAGTATATGGAAATAAAATCGAATTTTGCCTATGGGTCTTATATAGGTTCCCCTTCCTAAACTCTCTAATCAGTTTTAAAGAGGTGTGTGTGGGGGTATCATGTGTATATATGTATATGTTATGTATGTGTGGTTTGTGTATATACATATGTGGTTTGTATGTATTCATGTGTGTGATTTGGTGTGCGTGGTTTGTGTATGTATGTGTGGTGTGTGTAGTTTGTATGTCATATGTGTGTGTGTCTATGTATGTGTGTATGGTTTGTGTATATGTGTAGGTAGTATGTGTGTGTGAATGTGTGTAGCATGAATCTTAAAAGTTCTTATTAATAAAATCGAACCTGAGGCCAGTTATTGGGGTGATGCTGGAAGGTCAGAGAGACAGAACAAGCCACAGCGCACCTCACCTGGCCAACTTCTCAGCTGATCTTGTTTCCTCAGACTGGAAGCTTCTGGTGTCCTCATCCCAATGGCTCTCAACTGAGCTGTGCTCGAAACCTAAAAGCTTAACCAGCCAAATGCTTCTAGTTTCTGGTCCTCACACCTTATTTACCTTTCTGCTTTCTACCACTACTCCCTGAGATTTAAAGGCTCGCTTTCTGGGATTAAAGGCGTGTGTCACCATGCCTAGCTGTTTCCAATGTGGCCTTGAACTCACAGAGATCCTAGATGAATTTCTGCCTCTGGAATGCTAGGATTAAAGGCATGAGTGCCAACGTTTTCTAGCCTAAGTATCTAGTGGCTTTTCTGTTCTCTGACCCCAGATATGTTTATTAGGGTACACAATATTTTGGGGAACACAACACCACCACAAATGTGTGTAGTGTTTGTGTGTGGAATGTGTGTGTGTATATGTGTGGTTTATGTACATGTGTGATTTATGTATGTGTGTATATAATTCTTCAGGATTTTCCTCATACAATGCGATTTCATCTGTAAATAAAAAGTTTGCCTTCTCTTTGGATATAGACACCTTTACTTCTCCTTCACTGCAAAGCCGGTTCCTCCAGGAAAATGTTGGCGGGGCTGGCCGTGGTGGCTCTCTTCTTTTCCTTTCAGACTTTCATGTTTAGGGGCAGCGATGCCATCATGAGCACATTCTCTTCTGTCCTGATTGTCCTCAGCATAAGAAGTGTTGAGATTTGTCAAATGCTTTTCTACATCTGTTAAGATGGAGAATGTGAAAAAAAAAAAGTGTGGGGGGGAGCCAGGTGTGGTGGTGCACACCTTTAATCCCAGCAGAGGCAGAGTTAGGAGAATCTCTGTGGTCTACAGAGTGAGTTCTGGGACAGCCAGGGTTACATAGTGAGACCTTCCTTGTCTTGAAAGAAAAAAAAAAAAGATGGAGAATGTGTTTGTTCTTTTTAAATGTGGCATATTGATTTTTCAACATTCAACCAACTACATTCCTGTGATAAGTAGTTTTATTGCAGTGTTTCACAGCGTTTCTCTCTTGTTAAATTTTAGTTATAATATTTTGTGGAGGGTTTTGCATTCATGTTTGTGAGGGACGTTGTTCTATAGTGATACTGTGATGTCTTCATTAGGAAAGTGCTATGGCCTTGTAGAGTGTGATGAGGCATGCCTCTCCTGTTTTCTGAGCTTGTGGAAGAGTTATAGTCCAGAGAGAGACAGAGAGATACACAGATACACATACACACGCGCGCGCGCACACACACACACACACACACACACACACACACACACACACACAGAGACAGATACATACATACACAGAGAGAGAGATACATAGATACAGACATACACACACACACACACACACACACACACACAGAGAGAGAGAGAGAGAGAAAAAGAGAGAGAGAGAGAGAGAGAGAGAGAGAGAGAGAGAGAGAGAGAGAGAGAGAGAGAGATTTGTTATGCATGCCAGCCTAGAATTTGCTATCCTCTTGCCTCAAACCTCCCAAGTCCTGAGATTGCAGGCCTGTGCCACCACACCTGGTGGATACTTTGGATACTTATTAACTATTTGATAGAATTCACATAACTTTAGTGAAACTATGGAGATACTCTTTGTAAGTGGTATTTGTGTATGCACTTTGGCTTGGTTTGAAGACAGGGTCTTGATCGTGGCTAGTGTGAACTTGGCTATAGTAGCCTATGCTAGCCTCAGACTCCTAGCAGTCTGCCCTGCCTTCTGGGATGGCAGGCATGCACCACACACCCACTTTGGGGAGATTTTTTTATTATTTTTATTTTATTATTTATTTATTTATTTTTTGTTTTTGTTTTGTTTTGTTTTGAGTAAAACCAAAACTTATTCTAAGCCACAGTCATCCTAAGGTTCCCTCTGCCATATAGCCTCCCTGGTTCTGTGGGTTGCAGTCTGATTGTTCTTTGCTTTATATCTAGAATCTACTTATGAGTGAGTACATACCATGTTTGTCCTTCTGGGTTTGGGTTACCTCACTCAGGATGATGTTTTCTAGTTTGGGGAGATTTTTAACAGCTGGATTGGTGCCTTTTAAAAAAATTATAGCTTTATTCTGAATTTTTTTCTTCAAGGCAGTTTGATGATATGGGTCCATTTGGAACTTGTTTTCTCTGTGTTAGGCAATTTGTTGGCACCAACACGTACAGTATTTGATTCCAATCCTTTTGGCTTATCTGAGGCTGCTTGGGAGTAGCCTGTCTCTCATTCTTGACACTGGAAACTGAGGTCCTCTCTCTTGGTCGCGCAGTCAACTAGACAAAGCCATGTCAGTCTTGCCGATCTTTGTTTGCAAAGAGCCAATTCTGTGTGTCACTGATGGGTTTTTCCTTTTATTTTTCTGTCCTAGTGTTTATGCCCCCCGCCCCTCCTTTTCTTTCCTGTTTGACTTATCTGGAGTTCCCACTTTTCCGCCTCTGAAGGCAAACACCCAGGTTAATTAGGGAATAACTTCCCTGATACAGATGCTATAAATCATCACCCCCCCAATCACCGCCTAAGCCACACCTCAGACATTTTAACTTGTGTTTCCAGCTCACAGATACTTCTAGCTCCCCACATGCATTCCTCTTTGGGCTGCCCTTAGGTGTCTCGTCCTTCTCATAGTTATTATGAAGCTCTAGAACGGGTACGGGAGAGCCTCGTCCTGTAGCCTGTCTTCTTCAGAAGTTGCTCACGTGAGCAGGGCCTGTGTTTCCATTTCTTCTCTGTTGTCCCGATGGCAGTCCCTGGAGCTTTGCTCTGGGTAATGCTGCCTTCCCCTCTGAGTCACGGACTGCCCACTGTATGTGAGCGCCCTGGGCCAGCCACCCATCTGGAGTCTGGGTGCTTTGTCAACCCAATGGTTTTCACAACCAGACAGCACATTTGAGAGGGTCAACTGGAAGAGGAGCTGCCCGTGTGTTCTCTGACAGAGGAGTGGAGGAGATAAAAAATATATATGTTACCCATGTCTAGAAGGTGGCAGGGAAGCCCAGGAGCAGCACCTGGGCAGGGGACAAAGACTTTGGGGAGTGGCTGTCCTAGTCAGTGCTGTGAAGAGACACTGTGACCAATGCGACTCTTACAAGAGGAAGCATTTAATTAGGAGCTTGCTTACAGTTTCAGCACCATCATCACGGTAAGGAGCCTGGCGGCAAGCAAGCAAGCAGGCGCTGAAGCAGTAGCTCAGAGCTACATCCTGATTTGTAGGCAGAGAGAGAGAGAGAGAGAGAGAGAGAGAGAGAGAGAGAGAGAGAGAGAGAGAGAGAGAGAGAGGATGCACAGGCGAGCTGACTAGGTGTGGCATGGGTTTTTGAAACCTCAAAGCTCACCCCCAGTGACACACTTCCTCCAACAAGACCACACCTGCTCCAACAAGGCCACACCTCCCAATCCTCATCCTTTCAAATAGTGCCACTCCCTGGTGACTAAGCATTGAAATCTATGAGTCTACGGGGGCCATTCTTAATTCATACCACCACAGTGGCCTTGGGTCACACTGCTCCCAGGCAGCCATGAAATGCATGGCAGGTAAAGGTGCTTATTGCCAAGCCTGGCCACCTGAGTTCGATTCCCTAGGACAAATGGTGGAAGGAGCAAACTAACTCCCTATGAATTGTCTTCCGATCTCCATTCATGCAGTGTGGCATGTGCACACACACACACACACACACACACACACACACACACACACACACCCCTATGCCACTGTGGTTCTAATCCTAAAATCTGGGTTGGGCAACCCCTGCCTCATAACGTTGGAGCAGGTGAATGTGGGAACAGTTTAGACAGCACTGGCCCCTAGCCACCACTGGGAAAATGACAATACTAGTGGTTGTCAGTGCAGAGGGTCATGATCAGATGGTGTCAGTACAGGGACACTGGATCTTCTGGAGCTCCCTGGCCCTGTCTGGAGCCAACTGTGTGGATGGTCTGCCCAGGATCCCAGCTTCTGTAATAGTCTTTCTTTTCCCTCCCCAGCAAACATGCTTGCCCTCTCCCTTTGGGCTTCTGACTGCTTAGGCTGTTTCCATCTTGCCCTCCTCCCCATCTTGCTAGGGCATCCTAAAATACCATCGCCTGGTGGTCTCAGGCCATGCCACCCTGTGCAGTCCCCCTATAGGGAGAGAACTGGCCTTCTGGAGGAAGTGACGGTGTATGCCAGTGGCTGCCAGGGACTCCCCAGAAGTTGTCTAGTGAGCCTGACTGAGGACTGTGAAAGGTAGCCTGCATATGTGTGGTAGTTTGAAAGAAAATGTCTCCCAGAGGGAGTGGCACTAATAGGAAGTGTGGCCTGTTGGAGTCGGTGTGGCCTTATCGGAGGAAGTGTGCCACTGTGGGGGTGGGCTTTGAGGTTTCCTATGAGACAGTTCACTTCCCATTGCCTACCAATCAAGATGTAGGACTCTCAGCTCCAGTACCATGTCTCACCAGGATGATAATGGACTGAACCTGTGAAACTGTAAACCATCCCATTAAATGTTGCCGTGGTCACGGTGTCTCTTCACAGCAATAGAAACCCTAACTAAGACAGCATGCTTCATGGACAGGGAGGGATGATCAGCAAGAGCAAGGACTTGTCTGCAGCCAGGCTGGCTTGGGGAACCCACCATTCCTCACTCCTTTCTCAGCTCCCCTCCTAACAACTGGAGGTCACCACTCTGATGTCATTACCTTGTCTTTCCTGCTGGCCCTGCTCAGGACATGCTGGCATTTCTGGACTAGTCTCCAGACCCTGTTTCTTCCTGGTAGGTCCTAGGGTCTCCCCCACCATCAACTTTGGCTGCTTGTTGGCCAGCTGCAGGAAGGACTCTGCCACCCTTACCCAAAGCTTCTTGCCTGGACTATCAGCACCAGCCCTGCAGCCCCACAGCCTAGACTTCCTTGACACAGGCAGGTGAATCCACTGAAGTGGAGCCTTGGGGAGATACAGGGATGCCTTCTAGGCCCTGTGCCCTGTGAGGAAGGCTGTGGCTGCAGAGGTCTGGTCTCAGATAGCTGGGACTATAGAACTGGGTCTCCACCCTGCAGGGGTGGGGAAAGGGACAGCCAGGGAAGGGTTTTATATAATTTATAAAATTCTATTTCAGGGGCTGGAGAGAGAGCTCAGTGTTTAAGAGCGTTAGCTGCTCTTGAAAAGGACCTGAGTTCAGTTCCCAGCACCCACATGGCAATTTATAACAATCTGTAACTCCAGTTCCAAGGGTTCTGATGCCCCCTTCTGGCCTCCTCAGGCACTGCAGGTACATGGTGTACATACCTACCTCTACATACACATGGACAAAATACACATACACATAAAATAAAAATAAATATTTCAAAACTATGTTTAAAAGTTTGGGAATAAAGAATTTTTATAAACTTTTACCAGACTCTATACTTATTATTCTGTGGGTATTTTTCAAATGAGAGCTTTGAAAGCTGTATAGGATGCATTGGAAAGCAATATTTCCCTTTGACTAGTTCATTCATTGGGCTGCTTGGTCCAAATCTGTGGTGGCAAGTAGCATTTTCTCTTGCGATGAATAAAATGGTGACTTCACGTGTGCAACCTGTCCTGTTTCTGCAGATGGGAATTTCTTAGCGATAGGCTCCCACGACAACTGCATCTACATATACGGCGTTGGGGACAACGGGAGGAAATACACAAGAGTTGGCAAGTGCTCCGTACGTTCTTCTGTTTCCTGGGGACGCTTATGTGGTCATTGTGTTACTGTGGTGTGGTGTCTGCCAAGTTCAGAAAGGCAAGAGGAACTTACCCAGTGTTCTCCTCCCCCAGGGCCATTCCAGCTTCATCACCCACCTGGACTGGTCCGTGAATTCACAGTTCCTGGTGTCAAATTCTGGGGACTACGAAATCCTTTACTGTGAGTAACAGGCAACAGGGTTGTCTGGGTTTAGATTACAGAGAACACTCATTCTGAGACTCCCTCGGGCCTGTGTGGGATGAGGCCCTCTCCATCCCTCGGTGTCCTCTGTGATGTGGAAGAGTTGGCCTAACCCCAGATTGGGTTGATTGGGAGGGGTCTTGTTGAAGAGCAGGGCCCACCCTGGGGGAAGAGGTGAGCTTTGTGTGGAGGTCCAGGAGGTGGGTGAATGTCACGGTATGACTGGCCCTGGTAAAGGGACCCTCCCAAACAAACAGACACCATGAAGTCCCTCCACTTGGAGTGGACAAAAGCCCCTGGATCCTATTCCTTTTCTTCAAGCCTGTCTTTGGCTAGTCTCTGTGCTTAGGCAGGACCTGGGAGGAAGAAGGATGCTAACAGCAGTACCTGCATGTGCCTGAGCAAAAAGGAGGGGGCCGTTGGACATCAGAGTGCTCTGGTTCTCCACCCCCAAGGAGCTCCTTAGAATGCACACTGCTGTTTGCCCCCTTCTCATGACCCACAGTGTTTTCTGGCACTTTCAGGCTCGTCCTCTCTTACGAATAAGGAAATCCAGGTTCAGATGCTGGTAAGGGACCAAAGGCCGGTGGGTAGGAGGAAGTTACACTCCTCTGGGCCTGTTGTCCACTTGTTAAGGAGCCTGGGAAAGGCAGGGAAGAGGGGCAGCCAGTTCCAGGAGGAAGCCCCTCTGCCGAGGGTCCTGCCTCACACAGGTGCATAGTAGGCAGATGTTCTGGGCCTGGGCCTGGGTCTAGAACCAGACATGGGCACCTAGCCTGGGCCTGGGTCTAGAACCAGACATGGGCACCTAGACCATTAGTGAGGTTCATCTAGGGGACAGACAGATGAGCCTGGAGGCCTCGGCACTTGCTGAGATTGATTTCCATGTACTTCCTTCCCTACCTCAGAGCTGAAGAGGCTGAGGGATGTGCATGAGAGCATGCGAGTGCACATGCATGTGTCTATGTGTGTGTTTCTATGTATGAGTGTGTGTGTGTGTGATGTGTGTGTCCGTGTGTGTGTGTGATGTGTGTGTCCGTGTGTCCATGTGTGTGTGTGTGTATGCTAGAAGGGGACTGAACAGTCCAGAAGCAGGGCAGGGTTCAGGCCTGGCGTGAGGACACTGAGCAATAGGTGGCTGGGGACCAGAGACTGGTCACAGATGGGAGAAGCCAGGCTGGTGGTGGGGAGCAGAGGGGAGTCTTAGAGAAGGACACGGAGTGCTGAGAGGCAGCCCCTCCTAAAACTCAGATTTGCACTCCTTCGTTCACAAACTGACAACGGTGTACGCCGCTCCCATGAGTCGGAAGGTGGGAGTCTTCTCAGATGGGGCACGGCTCTGAGGACCCTGCCTGGCCCCAGGGAGAGCTGGGGTCTTGACTGAAAAGTCACGAGGCTGTTTGCTTCTTCCAGGGGTCCCGTCTGCCTGTAAGCAAGTCGTGAGTGTGGAAACCACAAGGGACATCGAGTGGGCCACCTACACCTGCACCTTGGGATTCCATGTCTTTGGTAGGGGTCCGCAGATGTCACTGACTTTGAACATGGAATGTGTTCTAATGTATGAGGTCACACCACCTCAAGTCTTTCTTTAGGAATTTATTTATTTGTAATTGTTTATGGGTATGAGTGTTTTGTTCCATGTGTATCTGTGCACCATGTGTGTGCAGTGCCTGTGGAAGCCAGAAGAGGGCGTCAGATTCCCTTGGTACTAGAATTGCTGTAATTATTATCTGCCATGTAGGTGCTGGGAATCGAACCCTAGCTCTAAGCCACCACCTTCAATCTTGTCCATCTGCTCTGTCCCTACTTGGGGCTGTGATACACGCTCTCCTCATCTCCCGGGCTCAGGCCTGGTGAGAAGGATGAGGTGATTAACCCTTCCCAAAGCACAGGACAGTCCTCCCCGAGTGGTTGTTGGATGTTGTACCTACACGAACCATGCAGCACCTAATTTATTTACCACTTGTTAGGATTATTATGTTCTTTGACCCTTAGCCCCAAATTCTCACTTCCTCCAAAGCTCATCTTAGGAATACATAGCCTAAAATAAGCTGCTACAATCCGAACAGCTGGAAGTCAGCAGGCTGACAGGAATTCCCTAAGTGTGGCGCCTCTCATTTCTTGGTGTTGAGTGTCGAGCCCTGTAGGTTCACACCAGGGCTTCCCGCTGAGGAGCTGGTGTGTACTCAGCTCTCTCAGATGTAAAGTTTTCAACCAAAAAGTCTCTCCCAGGACAGTGTCCCTATCCTCCAGGTACCTCTGCAGTCTGGAGTACCTACAAGGGAAAGGTGTCACTTCATAACCAGGGCAGCTGGTCCTCTGCCATTGCACCCGGAAGTGCTCCCAATGAAGGCAGGCAGCTCAGAAGGCTGCTGGGGCTGTGTGATTCAGTGAAGTCATTAGAAGCCATGCGGAGCTTCTCCAGGCTGGCCCAGGTTAGACAAACCAGGAGCCAGAGAGAGGCAGGAGGTGGAAACGAGCATCGTCCTGGCCTTTGATTCTAGAGCCCAGGTGGAAGGTTTTCTTTCTGTGGCCCATTGGTGACCAGTTCCTGCGTGTTGTGCCTCGGAGGTTTCCAGTGTTGTCTGTGCTCTGTTTCAGGAGTGTGGCCAGAAGGCTCAGACGGAACGGACATCAATGCTGTCTGCCGGGCCCACGAGAAAAAGCTCCTGTGCACAGGCGATGACTTCGGCAAAGTGCACCTCTTCTCCTACCCTTGCTCGCAGTTCAGGGTAAGGCCTTCGCCATTCACAGTCTTCCTACAGGGCATGTGCTGATGCTCTGACCTGTGGAAATGAACTGTGGGTAAGAGCTGCCAGCATATGACCCTGCTAATCTGCTGCCCGAGCACCTCTGGGGTTCCCCACTGCCCTTGGGGCAACCTCAACCCAGCTCTCTGTATCTGGTATGTCTACCTCTGTAGCTGTATGGGCTTCACCCTGACACACACACACACACACACACACACACACACACACACACACACCCCTGCTCCCTACCTCCCCATGCCCACTCGCCCTGCTAAGCTGTCCAACCTGCGCCTAGATTGCTTTCCTGGGCCTTGGTGAATCTGAACATCCTTCAGCCAGAAGACCCTATCCCTCACCCCAGCAACTGCTTAGTCCCACCCTAGGGTTGGCTCATACCTGGTGTATCCTCTGGCATTGACTGTACTTGATTTCAGGTCTGTTATGCGCTTGCTTCTGTCCTGGGGGATTCTTTCTGCACCCCTCTTGAGTCCTGAAACAAAGCAGGGTGCACAGACAAGAGCAGCTTACAAGGGGGAGAGTAACGGAGTTGTGGACTGATCTCAAATCCAAGCGTTTCCTGACGCCACAGTCAGCTCCAGCTAAGCTTTCTTCCTTGCCATACTTTTCCAGGCTCCAAGCCACATCTACAGCGGACACAGCAGCCATGTCACCAACGTCGATTTCCTCTGTGAAGACAGCCACCTTATCTCCACGGGTGGGAAAGACACGAGCATCATGCAATGGCGGGTCATTTAGTCCCCAAGGGAGCTCCGGGAGCAGATCGTGCCCGAGGAGACAGACTCACGTTCCGCTTGGTCACTGTGATTTCTGTTTTGTCTACAAACTCTTACAAACCTCAGGAAAATTGTCCCTCTACCGGTTACCTTAGTTGGGAAGCCAGCGAGTGTCACACCAGATAAGCGGCTTTCGTGTCCGCTTTTGTTATATAAGTGCGGGACAGAATGCATGTTGGGTAAAGAAAGTTCCCAAGGTTTACATGGCAGTGGCATCGATGGAAGGGACTGGTGTGTCCTTGTGGTCACTTTTCTATGAACTCTTCAAAATGGTCACAGAATGCCTTTTAAAATATTGTATATAGTCTTCACTGCTTCACCTTGCTAAGTCAGATATTTATGATAATGAAGTACTGAACTGGGGTCGTTGACTAGTTGGTCCTAAAAGGATAAATCACATAACTGATTTGCCCAGCTGAATCAGGAATGCAAATACCAGACTTTCCTTGGTCATGTATCTAAGATCTCACTAACTCCTCCCTTTGGGAGGCTGGCAAGAACGGGGCTGTGTTCTCTCTGGATAAGCAGTTTCTACTACAGAACCCATGGGCTTCAGTGGGGTGTATAGGTGCTTCCACACTCTGGATAGACGGTCCTTCCTGGGGACACAGCCAGTGTCTCAGCACCTCCACAGATTGCAGTCCCCACCCCATCTCTGTTCGTGTGCCCTGACTAATGGTGAGACCCTTAGCCACCACTCTCTGTGTATTCATGGCATGATACGGTATTGTCCTTGTATAGAGTTTAGCAGCTCATGATAAAATGCCCAAGGCTGGGCCTCGCTGTGTGTGCTTTGGACATTGTACGTTTGTACCCGACGACCAAGTAGATCAAGTTGGAGAGGGACTCTCTTCAGTGTTGTGGTGGTGGTCTGTGGAGTGCAGCACCTCAGAGGTTCCCAGGGCTCAGGGCAGCTTCCTTTCCCGACTCTGCTGCATGGACAGTGCGCAGCATATGGACTAAAATTATGCTCTGACGAGTAGAACATAGGTGGTCTAAATGTGTCAAGAAGGCCTTACCCATTGTGTGACGGATTGATTTATTGTTTACATTGGGGACTGTATCTCGGATTTTTAAATAGAAGGATTACCAAGAGTTAAGGACAAATGCTGAGATTTCTAACTCATTTAAGCAAGTAAGTGAATTGAGTTATCTGAATTCTACCACACTGGTTGTTTAGAGTGGCTGATGAAGGACGACATTGGGGACATTTCCCTTGCCATCTCTAGCCTGCTGTGAAAGAGCAGGGCACCAGAAAAGAACGTGACTCAAGATGAAGCCGTTTGTATGTACCCTTATCAAATATATTCTATAATGAAATAAAACCGGAAAAGTGGATTTCTTATTGACCTATGTTTCTGAAAGTATATAAATTAAAGTATTTTAAATTAGTTATGATCCACACTACATTCTGTTCCCATACAGAGGGCTCACTCCCCTGGGTCCCTGGCAGTTTGCTTATTGGCTCCTTTGGTATTACCATGACCAATACCTGATAGAAACCACTTCAGGGAGGGAGGACTTGGCTTGGTTTGTGGTGTCAGGGGCTTCAGGCCGCTGTCATTTGGCTCCAAGCATTTGGGGAGAACGTCATGGCGAGGGGAACAGATTGGAGAAGCGACTTCATTGTCTGATAATCAGGAAACAGCAAGAAGGAAGGGACCAGAGACATCAGCCATCTGAGGACCAACCTCAGTGACTACTCCTTTAGTGTCGCTCAAGTTTCCAGAACTTACCACAATAGCCACACCAACTGGGGACCAAGCATTCAAAGCCTGTGGGCAACATTTCATACACAAACACAACATATAAATCAATCAGAGAGAGACGTATATGCATACACTCATATTTAAGATATGTACGTACATAGTATTACTCTATATTTTATTAGTTATGAAGACAATGGTAAGTTTTATATATTTAAGCCTACCGTCACAACATTAAGTATATATTATATAGTAATTACTTATAAATAGTATTAACTAGCACTGTTGCGGTGGTACCATATTTAAATGGCTCAGTGTTAGCTTTACAGGTAGCATTTGTTAATTATTCATATAACACACAATGATGGCCTACCACTGCTCACCCCATCCAGGAGACAGGGAGCTGACTTGTCTCTGCTTGTATTGAGGAAGCTGGAGAGAAGGATGTAGTTAGGATTCTCTGTAACGGAGACATACAAACATTTGTTTTCTAGAATCAAAAAGCAAGTAGGTGTCTTAGCATCCATTTGTTGAAAACTGTGGCGGTATTTAACTTCACTTTGAACTCAGATTAAATATAGTTAGTACTTCCTGCGTACCTGCACAGCTCCGTGGGTCCGATTCATTCCGCCACCTAGTGGCAAGACAGCAGAACACAGTCCACCTTTCCCCTCTGCACTGTGTGTGGAGAAGGACCGTGATTGCTTATTCCACTGCGTGGTCTCTGCTGTGTAGGGGCATGTGCACAAGCTGACTGCTCAGAAAAGCCTTCAAAGGTTCCTGAAAGACCCTGACATCTATGCAGTCTTTGGAACCAGGAAAAGACTTCGTGTCTAAGGAGTGGCTTCCTCTCTTGAGGGTTCCCCCATCTGAGGCTGGAGTGGTGGGGGATGCTGGGCGGGAACTGAGGCAGCACACTCTGGCTCTCTTGCACAGGGGGAGGCTCACTTCTATTCCAAGGACATGTTTGTGCCTCATGCCTGACACCGGCTTCTTCTGGGCACATGGCTGAGAACTGCCCTCTTTTGCCTTTGGAATCTTCAGCCACAGTCCACAAATCTAGGGAGCATATGCCGTGCTCCCCATGTGGCTTGGGAGAAGACAGAATGACCCCTGTTCTTCCCTTCTGAAAGGAAGATGGTATGATCAATGGATCAGCATGCCCCCCTCAACACATACACCGAGAAATCTTTCTCCCACATACTTTTTAAATATTTTAAAAATAATTTGTATTATATTTGTTTATTTAGTGGGCATGGGTGCAGGTGTGCATACCATGGTGCACATGTAGAGGTCAAAGGGCAGCTGGTCAGACAGTCAGTTCTCTTTTATGCTGTGGGGCTCGAACTTGGGTCTTGGGCTTGGCAGCAAGCATCTTTGTCCACTGAGCCATCTCTCTAGCCTGTCTCTTTAAATTTTCTAACGCCTGACCTTGTGTGTCTGTATGTGCATGAGGGAGTCTAAGGGACTTCCTGGGAGCCTTTTGTAACCTGTACCTTCACCTATGGAGCCTTTGAAATGCCTAACCTATTAGACCTTGGCTCAAGGTTTAACCTGGTTTCATCACCAATGCCGCTGTGACAAGCTTTAGATGGTTTCTTTGTGGGTCTATATGGTGAGTTTCCATCCTCTCTACCACCGTTACTGAGGAATGGGATTAGATGTGTTCTGGTGTGGACACTGGATATTGCCAAATCGTCTCCCAGAATGGACCAGCAGCAGAAAGAGGTACCCTCTGTTCCACTTCCCCACATCTGGACCCATCCTTTCACTTTCAACAGCACAGCAGCCCCCAGAACAGTAAATTGGCTGCCTTTTGTGAGGATGAAGCAGCAGATGGTTAGAGATCAGAAACACTTGTCCAGGGGTTCGTGAGGGCTGGTGGCACAGATAAGGGAAGAGGCCTCAACTCTCCCAAGCCATCTTCTACAATTCTATGTGAGCCTTATCATCAGCACCCACTGGAGACGGCGCTCGGAGAAGGGTAGAAAGTACTGCATGTTATGTACAGTCTGCAGAATGTGCAGAATGAGGGCCAGCTGCCTAGCCTAGGTCTGGACACTTGTGTGACTAGAAAACTGGCCATTTCCACAACTAGAGCTCTGGACATTTTTTCTCCCAACACTGATTATTGAATCAGTACTCAGCACATACCATCCAGGTAAGTGCTAGTATGGAACACATGGTTAATGGTGATTGTCAACTAGTGATTTGGAATCACCATGGAAACAAATCTCTGGTCATACCTATCAGGGATTATCTAGATTAGGTTAACTGAAGTAAGATTCAATTTAACTGTGGGTGGCCCCATTCCATGGACTGGGATTTTGAACTCAGCAAATAAGCTGAGCAGGCAACCTTCTCTGCTTCCTGACTGCAGATGCAGTGCGGTGAGCCACCTCACGCTCTTGCCTGCCATGACTTCCCTGCCATGGTGGACTGAGCCCTTGAACAGTGAGCCAGAATGAACCCTCCCTTCCTTAACTTGCTCTAGTGACAGCAAGACAAGTAACAAATACATCCAAGCAGGATTAACATAAAAAAGAAGAGAAAGGGAAGTCCGGGACCCATCCTTCTCCATCCTCACCTCCCCAGCACAGGGTGGGAATGACAGGTGTTGAGGGCTTCCCTGGTGCTCCATAGTTCCCATCAACTTCTTTAGGGTCCTGGGATGAACATGCTTCAGCAATGAAGCCGGCTCTTAGACAAGGGAGGACTCAATCCCCTCTTCTTGTTGGTGAGTTACCATGGCAATAGGTGGGTGGGGTAGGCAGAATGGAAAACCCTAGAAAGAATTTGGTGATATCACTTTTGCTTATAACATAGCAGGCCACTTTCCAAATCTAAACTAGAAGTCAAAATGTCTCCCTGCCACGGGCAGGCTGATGTCACATGCTCTGGGATATTTTTGGACAAATGAGTTTCTGCATCTTTAAGATTACCAGGAGGCCCTCAGATCATGGCTACTGGAAAGAAGAGTGGGTCTAGCCCAGCACGCTTCTCAGCTTTCCATGTGCCCCCATCACTCCCCCAGTGGTCCTCTGTTTTCCTGTGGTTCATCTTATTCTAGTGCACACAGAAGTGGCAGGCTTAGATAGAACCTGCCCGTTCATTGTCTGCATTTGCAGCAAGCCATGGGAGAAGCCAGACATACGCTGCGACATTTGGGCTCTGGAGGTCGCCCTGTCCCCACCTTCAGTCATTGCTGGTTTGTACATGGCATTTGAAAGCATCCTCAGAAAGTGACTTTTCTCTCATCCTGGCAAGTTCACTCCCATTCACCTTTCTTCCTGGGCAGAGGAAAATCCAGGTCTTGGGCCTCAGTGGAAAGCAGGGGAAGAATTCCCAGCATGCTCAGGGCAGCCAGACAGAAAGATATGGGGTTCAGGATAGCCAAGCAGCAACCATATGGTTGACCACCCTAGAAATGTCCTGGCCTCTCCTGGCATGGCTGCATTGAAACTAAGGGGGTAGTTTGGGGGAATATCCCCCAGTGTGTTCCATGGACCACTGATGCCAGAGACTCCTCGTTCAGAAAGCACTCAGTAGACTGTATTAACTTACACCATGAGTCCATGAGCGAATGCTGTGTCTGGCTGCCCACCCATCTTCCATCTTTTCTCCCCTCTCTCCCTCCTTCCCTTCCTTCCTCTGAGCCAGGCACACCCTCAGGCTAGCGAGCTCCCCCTGTCATGGAACTGTGATTGGAGATGGTGACCAAGAGGCAGAAAGGATACTAGACAGGCAGGTGAGCAAGGATGGAGGCTAAGCCTAGCACTTGGGTGAGGCATTCCAACCATCCCATCTGTCCTTGAGCCATGCTGCCAGCCCAGAGACTGAGAGCACATCCTAGGGAAACAGCTTCCTCCAGATCCCTTTTGTTAGCGACAGGGGGGTTGTTTTGTTTTTTGTCTGTCTTTCTTTCTTTCTTTCTTTCTTTCTTTCTTTCTTTCTTTCTTTCTTTCTTCCTTCCTTCCTTCCTTCCTTCCTTCCTTCCTTCCTTCTTTCCTTCCTTCCTTCCTTCCTTCCTTCCTTCCTTCCTCTCTCTCTCTCTCTTTGTTTTTCAACACTAAGAATCTGGGACTCTAGCTCAGGGCCTTGCATGCTAAACAAGCACTGTCCCACTGTGTTGTATCTGCAGCCCTCTCTCTTACAGATTAGAAGTAGATTTACCCAAGGTCAATGTGACCTTCTCAGGGACAGTATCAGCTACCCTGTTTGCTTCTCTTTAAAATGAAAGTACTGTGCCTTTAAATGATAAAATTGTGCACTCTTATTATAGCAAACTCGAAAAGAGAATCAGCTGCTCCTACTACCCCAAAATAGCACAATTGCTTCTTAGTGTATATCCTTCCTATATTTTCACTCTATCAGTCAATTTTTAGATCCACTTCCCTGGTTGACATTTTTGTATGTATCAAGCTATATAACTTTTTGTGTATTTTCCCATTATAGTTTGTTATAAATAACTTGTGTCTACAGTATGGTGACAGATACTGTGTGTCCTTGACTAATACTCTCACATTGATGATTAGGATGGTGGTGGTGGTGGTGGCAGTTATAGCAATAATGCTAGTAGTGATGGTGATGATGACAGTGGTCAGGGTGATGATAATGGACCTGGTGAGAAGGATGGATGTTGATAGTGATGACGGCAGTGGGGGTAATGATGACGGTGAGGGTGGTGATGATGATGGTGGTTATGGATGGTGATGATGGTGATGGCTATGGTAGTGACACTGATGGTAATGGTGGGGATGAGTGATGATAAGATGATAAGATGGTGACAATGACAGCAATGAGGACTGTGATGACAATGGTGATGGTGATCTTAGTGATGCTGATGATGAGAGTGGTGGTTGATGATGACAGTGATAACGGTGGGGATGATGTTAAGGTGGTCGTGGTGGTGGTGGTGCTGATAATGGTAATTAGAAATATGACGATGCTGGTGATGGTGTTGATGGTGATGATATATGGCAATGTCACATACAAGAAAATTTACCCACGAGTGTCCCTGACTTATTCAGAAGAATTTTGGTCTCTTGTGTTCTAATCTAAGAGCGTAGTCCCAGAAGAGTCTAATATGAAAAATAGAAACAGGAGAAGTCCTCAACATCCTCTCTCTCTATTGCACAGCACAGCAAATATGGTAATGAAAAGAAGTGAGGAACTTTGTCTCAGTCTGCTACTGTAGCCTCCAAGAAGAGAAAACTGGTTTTGTGGCCTTGCTGACTCAGAACACCACCCAAAGCCACAACCTGATGTTAACACACTGTATCTACATGTTGTTTCCAACATATTGGGGTACTGGCATTGCTTTCTTTTTTTTTTTTTTTAAGATTTATTTATTTATTTATTTACTTATGTGTGTGTGTGAATGTTCTGTCTTCCTGTACATCTTCATGACAGAAGAGGGCATCAGATCCCATTGCAAATGGTTTTGAACCACCACATAGTTGCTGGGAATTGAACTCAGGACCTCTGGAAGAGCAACCAGTGCTCTTAACCACTGAGCCATCTCTCCAGCCCCTGACATTGCTTTCAATGCCTTGCTGCTTTCATGGTTAGACCTGCTCAACACCCCCCAACACACACACACACACACACACACACACACACACACACACACACACACCAATTTTCTGAGTCAGGGGCATGATAAATAGGGATCATAGCTCATGGTACATTTGAGGCTGTGTGCAGGAATTACTTACATTGGAAGTCCAAAGTATAGTAAGATCGACTGCAATATTTTTCTTAGAGGCCAGTTAACCCTGAGCAGGCTGGATGTGCAGCATGTGAGCAGAAAGAGCACATTGTAATGAACACCTGTAACTCACTTAGAGGCCTCACTCACTGAGTCCTGTCCCCCACAGTGTGTCCCCTCTGAGCAGCTTTCACCGAGTTTTCCTACTGTGAGGAATGCCTTTCGGATTCTTCCCCTCCCTCAGGGCTCTGCTGGCCCCTTCTTGCTGTGCCCGCTCCCACCTCTGCCACCCTGGGCTACCACATCAGCTCCCAGGACCCGAGTCACCTCTTCAACCTTGGCAAGGCTAACATCATTACCTTCAGCTGAACCTGCCTTCTTTCCTTCAAACCGAATATTTAGCACCCCAAGAATGTGCCTATGTTCTCACTCCTCTGGTGGCACTATCTCCATGTCCCAAACTGAATGATTCTCTTCCCTTAACCCTGGAGTCCTTCCTCCCTACTGCTCGATCCAGGAATGTAGGCATGCCTCTCAGCCCCTCTTGCTTACCCACCACACATGATCAGCAAGCTGCCAATCACAGTGACGTGCAAGCACCCACTCACTCCAGGTGCTTCAGGAGGCCGTGCTCATAGACTCCAACACTCTCGACAACCTGAAGAACTGACTGGTTATCACCATTGTTTGATTTCCTTCCAGAGAGGTTCGTTGCCTTTCTGAAAGTCACACAGCAAAGAAGCGAAATCTTAACCCCCATACAACCGTTTCAGAGATCAACCTCACAACTCTACCTTTCTAAGACATGAGGATTCCACCTCACAGGAAGCCATGGCACGTGTCTCCACCAGGTACTACCCCCCACCTGGCTTGTGCCTGCAGTATTCAGTCACTGCTGGCACCGCCGTAGCTCTCTTATCCTTTCTCCAGGCAGGCTAAGGAAGCTTTCTTATCTCTCGGCCTGACCAGGTCACACTCCTTAGATGCCTTAGTGCTCTTAGGAAAGCAGGTCCTTCGTGCCGTGCCCAGGCTTGCTCAGCAGCTATGTCCACCTCTGAGCTTCCCACTGTCTCCACCACAGCATGCTCGCTTCCCTCAGGAAGTGTGCCTTCAGTACCGGGTCTAGCCTCTGGTCCCTCCCATGTCCCTCCTCTACCAGAGCATTCCCCTTATCCCACCGACTGGCTTCCAGCCCTGTCTGTAAGATCAACATCACATTCACCCTGCCTGAGCCATCACCTAGCACAGCTGGTACTCAGTACCGTCAAGTTTAGTGAGCCTCAGTAAACACACAAGTGGGTATTTGAGCTTGTTTTGCATGCCTTCCCTGAGACCTCTTCCTGGCAAAGAGACTGCAGTCAGAGCTTTGTCCTTTGGGCTGAGCCCAGAATCATGAACATTTGTTTCTTGGGGGCAAATGCCCAGGAATGGAGTCACCCAGTTAAAGGACAAGAATGCCTTGATGTCTCCTGACATAATTTGAAAAAAAAAAAAACCTCCAAAATTATAGTGGCAATGTGGTAGGCTTTTTCTTTTTTAGTAAATGACTCCTTTGATTCCCTTTAAAGTGTCTTCCTGGCGGAAGGCGCCCAAAGCTATTTTTTACCTAAAGGCTGTAAACCTCAGCTCAAAGGAGAGCACCAGTAAGTGTGAGGAAGCTGTCTGCCAGCCTCCCCAGCCTGGCCCCACTGGGCCCTGAGCCCTTGCCTATTTCTAGGTCATTCAGAAATTTTGTGTTTAAAATTGTGTCCCAGACTAAGATGTGGATTTTCGAGAAGAGCAAAGTATTATGGGAAACGTGAATGAGCCATGCTGTCTTTTCTTTCAAAGGGTTAAATAAAACAAAGAAAGCTCCATCTTTAAAGAAATTAGTAAGGATGCCATCTGGCAGAAGTCCTCTCCTCTCTCTCTGAGTCAACATTTTTTCTGAGATCAAAGTGCCCTTCTGCAGAAGTAAAACTTTACCCTTGCCAAAATACTTAACTTATGCGGTCATTTTCTTGAGACCCCAGGCACATTTCCTTTTTTTTTTTTTCCTTCTCTAGAAAAGGTTTACTCTGTGTAACAGCCCTGGCTGTCCTGGAACTCACTCTGCAGATCAGGCTGGCCTCAAACTCAGAGGTCTGCCTGCCTCTGCCTCCTGAGTGCTGGGATTAAAGGCGTGTGCCACCACTGCCCGGCTCCCAGACCAGTTTCTAACAGCAGTGAACATCTTTTTTCAGTTGTTTGCTTGTTTGTTTGAGACAGGGTCTCAGTAAGTAGCTCTCACTGTCCTGGAACTCATTATGTAGACCAGACTGTCCTTTAATTCAGAGATCTGTCTGCCTCTGCCTCCTGAATGCAGGCATTAAAGGTGTGTGCCACCATGCCCAGCTTCGGTGAACATCTTTAAAGTTCTAAGAAACCAGGAAGCAAAACCAAGAAACTGCAGGAGATGTTAAGAGAAGTCAGTGCGGTGTGGGCTTGGGAGACAGGGTCACAAACGTTCCACACAGACACACTTTCCCGAGTCAGTCTACTTTACTTTTTAGAGACCTCCAGAGGGCTGGAGAGGCACTGTTTCAGGATGTGTCAGGGAGGATATTCCCAATAAGTGAAGGACCCACCTCCCCAATAAGGCCTCCTCCGGCAGCTGAGCCCCTGAACCCAATGGAAAGATGGAGGGTGAGTCTGCTCTGCCTCAGCAGCGCCCCCTATCTTCAGTGGTGGGTTAAGGCTCCTGCCTCTCAGGCCTTTGAGCTTGAACTGGGTCTTAGGCCATCTGGTCCATCTACTGGTTCTTAGAACTTGCCATTTGTATTAGGATTTTGCCGGTTCTTTTTGCATTAGATCCTGGGTCTTCTTAACCTCCATGATGATAGGTTCCAGCCCATCTTTACAAAAATACCTCTATCTCTCCATATCCTGGTTCTCTGAGGAACCCTCACAGGCACAGTCTTTCTTCAGACAAATCCTACAGGAAAATCTACCCTGCACACGTGTGGTCATTGCTGCTCTAGCTGAAGCAGCCAGAAGGGCAGAGTGACCCAGAAACACTCCCCCATGCTTGTCCTCCTAGCACCTCATCCTCTTGTTGCCTCTGGCTGCCTCCAGCTGCCCTTCTAGGGTCTCCTGTCTTAAATCTACCTCTGCAGTAAACAGAGGCCCAGAGGGGACAGGGCCTCATGACCTGTCTTGCCCAGCTCAGGATGACTCTCTGGAATCCTTTCTTCAAAGACACTTAGAAGCTGCTTTTGCTAAAACAGTGCAGACTCCTCACTTGGGCTCAAAGGTGAGTAACCACAGAATGAAAGCCTGGCCTCTGTGCCTGCATTCCGCCTTCTGGTTCCTTTCCTCTGGGTTACCTGCTAACTTCACATAGGCACGCTAGTTACTCAAGCAGGGCCTATGAAGAAACTGGTGATTCCAAACTTACCTCATCCTCCCTTTCCAGTCTGAAGCCACAGAGATCAGAGTACAGGACATATCTTACTCTCTGCTTTTTACGGTGTCCCATCCCAGACTCCACACAGGCCCCACAAGGCCAAATCTGCATTACCCTTGACTCCAAACAACAGAGCCTTAGGGAACACACACCACCAATGGGCTGAGGGGGAGGCTGCCCTGGTGCAGGAACCACTGTCTTCTAAGAAGCAGCTTGTCTCCTCAAGCAATACGACCTCTGCTGACCACCCAGTCAAGTCAGAACTGAGGCAGACCTCCAAAAATAGACATCCTGACCAAGACTGTGATTACACATATATCTTGTCCTTCCCTGCCCAGTGCTCTCTCTGTTTTAACCTAAAGCTCAGGTTTGGGGTCCCTGGATCTGCTTTTCCTATGCAGCCATATTGATTAAATCTCTGCTCTTTACCACTGTGAGACTCTGGTGTATCGTGACAGGAAGCCCAGACTCCCAGAGCCTGTGAGGATCACCTTTGTGTGTGTGTATGTCCTAAAATCCATGTGTGTGTGTGTCACATGCTATCTCTAAGGAGGACCCTAGAAGCTGGTTCCCCCATGCTCCACCAGCCATGGATCTCTCCTTGCTATTTGCTTTTTAATAAAATGTTCCATTTTGAGCTCGAGAGAGAGCTCAGCAGTTAAAAGCACTTGCTGCTTTTGCAGAGGACCCAAGTTCTGTTCCAGAACCTACCAGCTCCAGCAGGTTCAGTAAACTCTCCTGCCTTTAGTTTTTCTTTCCTTTCTTGGACTTTTTGGGGGTTTCTATTCTATTATTTCCAGAAGTAGATGTTCATTTTTCAGTTATCAAATTCACTAATTTTAACATTATTCCAGCTCTTGCCATGCACTTGATTATTTTCTATCTATTACACTGCATTTTAAGTGGAATGTCTCATTTACATGCATTTGGTTTAGTTTGCCATCACAGCCTCCTACAGTTGTTGCCATGACGTTTTCCCATTTTCATTAATTTCTTTTTCGTTTGTAATTGTAACAACTTCTTCCTTAAGATGAAAATTATTCAAGAGTATTTTTACAGTTATTAGCAATTTATAATCATGTTTTTGTGGTTATTTATGGCTTTATTACATTCATGAGATTTTAAAAAGGATTTATTTTATTTGTATGAGTGTTTCACCTCTATGTGTGTATGTGAATGATACACGTGCCCGTGGAGTCAGAAGAGGGCATTGGATCCCCTGAAACTGGAGTCATGGGGTGGCTGTGAGTCACCATGTGGGTTACGGGAACTGAACTTAGGTCCTCTGCAAGAGCAAGTATTCTTAAGTACTGAGCCATCTTTCTAGCCCTCTCCTGAGATTTCTGAACTTCAAGGATAAGAAATCCCAGCTTCTGGGGAGTGTTGTGGAATATTTAACTACGTAAAGATGTGTTGCATTTGTTTATGCTGTAGAAAATTACTTTAACTGTGTAAAGATGTGTTACATTTGTTTATGCTGCATTTGTTTAATTATGTAAATATGTGTTGCATTTGTTTCAACTTGCTTGCCTAAGGCACCTGTAACAAAAAGTGAACAGCCAATAACTAGGCAGGAGAGGGATAGGTGGGGCTGGCCGGCAGAGAGAATAAGTAGGAGGAGGATTCTAGGCTTGGAGGAAGAGAGAGAGAAGGAGAAGAGAACAAAGGAGAAAGAGAGGGACATGCCCAGGGCAGTAGCCAGACAGCCAGACATGGAATAGAACATACAGAAAGAAAGGTAAAAAACCCCAAGGCAAAACATAGATGAAGAGAAACAGGTTAAGTTACAAGAACTAACAAGAAACAAAAACAAGATAAGGCCTAGCATTTATAGCTAAGAATAAGTCTCCATGTCATGATTTGGGGGCTGGCGGTCAAAGAAAGCCTGTTACATTTGTTACCCAGTGTAACAATGTGGGGCGCCAAATGTAGCAGGCTTTTTCTTTTAGACCACCAACCAGCTCCCAAATCATGACACAGAGACTTACTATTAGTTATGAATGCTCGGCCTTATCTTAGCTCTTTGTAAAATCTGTTTCTCTTTATGTTCTGCCTCGGGACTTTTTTAATGCAACACAAACAAATGTAACACACCTTTACACAGTTAAATAATATTCCACAGCACAAACAAATGTAACACATCTTTACATAGTTAAATATTCCACAACAGGGGAGGACATCCCATTTCTCATATATAGAAGTGCCTTTGCCCACCCCAAGATGTCTGACCTTAAAGCCTGTGCTGCAGGTTACATGGCGAAGGAGAATTGCAGTTGCTAGTTGGAGGGCCTCTGTATTAACCCATTTTCTATGTCATCACAAAATGTCTGAGGCTGAGTAATGTATAAAGTAAAGAGGTTTACTTAGCAAGCAGTGTTGAGGTTAGTAGTCCAAACTGCTAGTCACCAGCTCTGTTGAGGGCTCCAGAGTGAGCACAGGGTACCAGAGATTGAGAAGGGGCTGGTCTTGTTCTTTTACCATCACTGTCTTTCAAGAACTAACCAGGGTGTTGGAAGAACCCTTTAATCCTCTCCAAGGGTAGCATCTCCAGTGACGTAATGACTCAGGAGGCCCCATCTCTTACAACTTCCCCCTGCCCCACAACATGGCCACACCAAGGATTAAGCGTCCAATACATATATGAACTTGGTGGATAGACGACATCCAGACCACAGCAGCCTTAAATTTGGGGGTTACGCGTGTAACCACTGGGTCCAATATACTCACAGGGTCTCCAACAGTGGGAAGATGGCAGCAAAGAGGTCAGAGGGAGTGACCACAGAAGTAAGGTCCATATGCTACTTGAGAAAGACAAACCTGTAGTGGCCTTTGAACAAGGTCTCTGCCTGTGGGCATGAAGCAGAGCATATGGGCTGTTTCTAACATGTGGACAGGTGAGGGGCACAGTTTCTCCAAGCCTCCAGAGGACTCAGCCCACCCCACCCCTGTGTCAGACATCCGCAGAATCATAAGATTATAATGTGCTCTGTTTCGAACTGCCCAGGTCTGTTTATTATTTGTTTGCCATGTCTGCCACAGGCACTTATGCACACTGTGGAAGACAGAATCAGAGTGGCCCTCAGGTTTTTAGCTGTGGCTTAGAGTGAAGCTCAGGGATGTCTGAGGAAAGAAGGCTACAGGCCTGCCTAAAACTCCATTTAGTACAGCAGAAAAGACAAAGGTCATCGTTTCTAAAGAACCCATATGTCCTCCATATCCATCTTCTCCAAAACATGGTAATTTCTGGGTTTTGTTTGCTTGCAACTTTACTGAGCTAGACTTTGCATCCTCTCAAGATCACCTGGTGAAAGTGTGCACTCGGTGGCTTCAGCATATTCTAGAGTGTGCCACCGTCACTACTAATTTTAGATGGCTTTTCTCATCTCTCCAAAGAAACCTCATTTGCCAGGGCTGCCATGACAAAATACCACAGGCGTGTGGTTAAACAACAGCTGCCTATTTTCTCACAGTTCCGTAGGCTGGGAGCACAAATAAAGGTACCAGCAGTGTTGTATGTGTCATAGGCTCATGTGTTTGAACACTTGGTCCCAAATTGGAAGATTGTGGAATTTACAGGAGGTCTTGATTGCACGAGGAAGTGGGTCACTGGGCATGGGCCACTTCCTGTCCACTATCTGAGCATAGAGCTGTCTGTAACCCACCTACCTGATGTTTCCACTGCTGTATTTGAAAAATGCCTTGATTTATGACTTTCTTTTGTTCTGCAACCCTAAGTATTTATTTATTTTTATTTTATGTGCATTGGTATTTTGCCTGCATGTTTGTCTGTGCCTAGGTATTGGATCCCCAGGAACTGGAGTTACAGACAGCTGTGAGCTGCCACGTAGATGCTGGGAATCGAACCCAGGTCCTCTGGAAGAGCAGCCAGTGCTTTTAACCAGAGCCCTGTTTTGCAACTCTAAAAGCTTCTTGAAACCGTTACCATGTTGGAACATGGTATTTGGGGTAAGCTGAACCTGTGTTCCTGGGCCAAACTCACTCATATTTGGCTCCAGAATAAACTCTCTTATTCCTTTTGAGCTGACAGCTTTGTTTTTGAGCTGACAACAGAAAAGTATGCCATTTTTTAAAATCCTAGCTAAGTGTCTCTTCTGGTTTTTTCTGTCTCTAATTTCTGAAATTATATATTTTTTTTGTCACAAGAATTATTTTTTAAACTCAGATTGCTCTCCTTCAGTGTCTTCCAGACTTGGGATGGCAAGATGGCTCAGTGGGTAAAGCCATTCAATTTGCTGCACAGGAGTGAGACCTTCCTTTTGCGGCCTTCAGCCCTTTGAAACTCAGCATTAATCTACTGACAAGGTCAGAGCCCTGTGGCCCAGTGACTCCCTCTGAGGTCCTGTTGCATTGGGCACCAAGTTCCCAAAACATACTCTTTGGGAGACACATTGAAACACCATGACAAGGCTCCTCCAGAACTTCTGGCCAGTCTGGCCGGGGGTGGGGGTGGGGGGCAACAGCCATGCATTTCAGTCTCTTCTCAAGACCCACAGCTCCTGGAGGACAACCACCCCAGGTGCCCTCCCACTACACCGGTCTTGCTTCCCCTCAAGTGTTCCCTGTCTTGGTATCTTCCCAAGCAGAGCGGGCAGCAAGGCCCTGTTAGGAATTACCCACCTTCAAGTTGTGCAACATACTCTTTTTTTTTTTTTTTGGTTTTTCAAGACAGGGTTTCTCTGTGTAGCTTTGTGCCTTTCCTGGAACTCACTTGGTAGCCCAGGCTGGCCTCGGACTCACAGAGATCCGCCTGGCTCTGCCTCCCGAGTGCTGGGATTAAAGGCGTGCGCCACCACCGCCCGGCGCAACATACTCTTAAGGAGAGTCACCAGAGGAGTGGAGGAACTCAAGAAAGAAAGAGTCAAAATAGAAATCCCAGAGCCAGGCAGTGGTGGCGCACGCCTTTAATCCCAGCACTCGGGAGGCAGAAACCAGGAGGATCTCTGTGAGTTTGAGGCCAGCCTGGTCTGCAGAGTGAGATCCAGGACAGGCACCAAAACTACACGGAGAAACCCTGTCTCGAAAAACCAATATATATATATATATATATATCTCCCAGGCTAACCTCAAGTTGCGAGGGCAAAATGGATCAAAGATATTTTTTATTTCTTGACAGAACCAGAACATAAGCACCCTTTGTGGTCCTTCCATGCCAACTACAGCAAGTCCTTCCCTAGAAAAGGAGACAGGTATTGTGGGAAAGGGAAAGTGAGCGTCTCCACACCACTCAGTGAATTCATGAAATTAGCAGTTCAGGTCCTAAGGAGGTCTCTCCAATCTGTCTTTTTCATCAGAGGGCTCCATGAGCTGCAGGAAGGGCTGGGGGAGAAGAGACGGGGGCCACTCCCATCCTGTGTTGTGCCTTGTTTCCCTATGCAGGATGCTGATCTTTGTCTAAACCAACTCGAGGGGGCCTGCAGTGGCGAGTGCACCACACTTAATACCATGGGAGCTCAGTGCTCCACACTTAATGCCATGGGCACTCAATGCTCCACGCTTAATGCCATGGGCGCTCAAACCTCTCCAAGTTCTTCATCCAATAGGTGAGAATCCTAAAGCCAACTTACAGGCTGCTGAGGACCAGTTGAGGCCCCAGTCAGTAATAAAAAGACTCCCACATTTCTCATCACCCCTACCTGGCCTTCCCTTTTCCTTAACAGCCAGTCATTTGAAACCAATGTCTATTTAGCAAAGCTTGCACATGCAGAATGAAGGCTTTATTCCTCAGAAGTAGAAGAATTTGTGTTTTTCACTCTTTTGATACAAAAAGTTAACATTTTTGAAACATATAACCTCAAGAAGATTTCTTTCTGGAGGCCACCAGTCCTTGGCTTTGAAAATGGTTTCTCCACAGTGTCAGTGATTTTATGGCACGTGATGTGTGGGGTCGAGAGGAAAGACAGTGTCTTGCAAAACCAGTTGATACTTCTCGACAAGTCACAGGATGGCAACAATTTGTTAGACCCCAGGGGCAGCAGGGAAGACACCTGATCTGGAGTGGCCACATGCAGGAAGAGCACCAATAAGCCAGGCTAACCCTGTCTCTCCTGAGCACACCTGGGATAGCTTTAGGTGACCTGAGGCTTGAATATCCCTAACTCTTAAGATGTGACAAGGCTCTTCCGTAACAAACAGACCAATCTGGACCCCAGGTAGACAGAAACAAATGGGGTTAGGAAGGCTATAACCTCAGGCACTGCTAACAGTGCAGCAGGTTAAGGAATCCAGTAGAGATTGCTGCCTTCCAGCTCATAGTGCTCTGTGAATGCCCTGGAAAAGCCTGTACAGTAGGACTCCACGTGCCACCTGGCACCCTCCGCGCTCAGCCCTGCCTCCCAAATCACGCACGCCCTTGGTCCCACACCTCTCCACTTGCCCTGCCCCCTCTAGCTCTCGCACCATCAGGGCTTCCCTAGGGGCTTAGCCCCACCAGGCCCGCCTTGCTCCTGGTCTACGCCCCGAGCTCCGCCCCCAGGCCCACGACCCTCCAGGCCTTCCGGCGGAGCTCCGCCCAGTTTCTACCTATTGACTCCGTCTTCAATGCTTCTCCTTGTTCCCCTTAGATCCATCGACTACACCCACTGCTCTGCCCCAAGGCCTGGCCCAGATCGCCAAGTCCTAACTCTAAACACCCTTACCTTGCATTTTAGCCCAGCCCCTCTGGGCCCTAGGCTACGCCCACTACCCCGCCTCCTAGACTCAAGTCCCCGAGGCGTTCCCGCTGAGGTTGGCACCAGTCATTCTCTTGGACACAGGGTCTCATTACGTAGCCCTGACTGACCTGGAACTCAATAAGTTAACCCGTTCCTCTAAATTACGGTTTCGCCTTTGGGACCTAAGCCCCGCCCCCTGCCCCGCCCCCAAGGCCCGATTGCCCCGCCACTCTTTCCACAAGGCTTTGTCCCGCCCCTCTGGACTCGGGCCACGCCCACGACCCGCCCCCTTGCGCTCCGCCCTCCTAGAGGCGCGGATCGTGGATCCCCGCGCCTTTTGTGTGGAGCTCCGCTGCCGCGCGCGCCCATTTGCCCCAGCCGCGGCCGACCGGGGGGCGTCGGCGCGCGCAGTCCCCTCAGCGGGCGGAGGAGTCCTCCGCCCCGCGTGCACCCCGCACCCCATCCGCCGGCCGCCGCCGCCCCGAGTCTCAGACGGACGGACGCGCGCCCGCGCGCGCTTGCTCGCTCGCTCGCTCCCGCCTGCGAGACCCCGCCGCTCGCCCCCTCCCCCGGCCCGTCGGCGGGCGGCACGCGCACGCGCCGGCCCGGGCACGCGCGCCCGCCAAGATGGCAGGGGCCGGGGCCCAGCTGTCAGTCGCCGCCGCCGCCGCAGCCACCGTGCTGCCCCGCAGCTAGCGGCCCGGACGCCCGCCGGAGAAGATGAGCCCCCGCCGCCGCCTGCAGCCCAGCCAGACGCGGAGCCGCCGCGCCCGGGGCCGGCTGCCCCGCTAGCGCCCCGTCGCGCCGCGCCTTCACCCCCGGCCCCGCGCCCGCCCCGGCAGCCACGATGAGGTGAGTCGGGGCCGCGAGCGCGGCGAGGCCGCGAGCGCCCGGCTTGGGGAGGGGGGCGGGGTACCCGAGCATCGAGGCAGCCCCGGAGCTCCCAGCCGGCGCCCCAAGCTCCAGAAGACGCCCAGGCCGCGGGGTCCGCGGGAGGCCGCGCCCGCCCTGCGCTGTCTTCCCACTGAGCGCGCAGCGCCGCAGCCGCCGTCCTGCTTACTTTGCTATCTATCGGTAGCTCTCTTCCATCAGGGCGCTCTCCTCTTCAGCCTTCTTTTAGGACCTGTCCCTTTTCTCTTGCAAACCTGCCATTCTGTGTAACCCCATAGGTATGGCTGATGTGCCATTCAGCCAGGGAGCCTGGTCTACACCCAGAAACTCGCGTGCCCTCTTGGTTCGCAGCACCCACCCTTCTTCTCCAGGTTAACCATACCCTGATTTGTAGTGTGGTGGGAGTAGTGGTGTATGCTTGTGGGTTTTTTTTTTCTGTGCAGTTTTTATCTTCTAAACACATCTTCCTTAAACACTGTAGTGTCCAATTGTAGATTCGTTTCATCTGTTTTGTGAACTGTATATAAATCAAATAATTCACTACGCAATTTTGTGTCTGGCTTCTTTCATCAAAGGTGTTTCTGAAGTTCATCCATCATGCTTCTATGATCTACTGCCCTACATAGTATAGATAGTCAACAATTTATCCATTCTACTACTGTTAGTGGACTTTCGAATGTTTGTAGCTCTTGGCTGTTAACGCGACAGTGAACATGCCTGTGTACTTCCTAAAGCACTCATTTCTCTTGAGTGTATATTACCTACCCACAAGTAGATTTTTGGGGGGGGAGGAGGTTGGTTTTTTCGAGACAGGGTTTCTCTGTATAACCCTGGCTGTCCTGGAACTCACTCTGTAGACCAGGCTGGCCTCGAACTCAGAGATCCGCCTGCCTCTGCCTCCGCAGTGCTGGGATCAACAGGCTCACACCACCATCACCTTGCTATTGTCTGCTGTAGTGGCTAGAGCGAAGTTCCCAAAGTGGTGGTACTAGTTTACACCAGCAAACATTTAAGAGCTCCTGTTTAAAATCCCTGACAACCCTTGGCAGTGTCTCCCTGACATTTTAGCCATTCTGGTGAGCATGAATGACAGTCCATCAGAGTTTTAATGTGCAGCTTCCTGTTGATGAGGCTGATTGTCTTTTTTGTGTTTGTTTGGCATCTCTTGTAAAGAGCCTGTTTAAATATTGTCCAATTTTGCTGGGAGGGTTTACTTGTTTTCTTCCTAATTTGTAGGGCTTCTATTCCTAGATGGAGAAAACAGCTTGCAGAAATCTCAGTGTTGTGCTTTTCACATGAAATGGTATTATCGTTCACCTGGAATTGATTTTTGAGTAACATGAAACAGTGATTACGTTTCATTTTTTACCTCATATCATTTATTCCTCAGTGTTTATCAAGGTCGTCTTTTTCCTCAACTGCATTGCCACCTTCGTCATCTTCTATCTGAAGAACATCTTTTAGTGTCTGTCTGTTGCAGTGTTGGGTATCAGACCCGGAGTCTTTTATTCATCCACCGGGTAATATCTGCAGTTTTTATTTGTTTGGCTTTTGTATCTTTTACGCATATGCCTGCACGTGTGCATACATGTTTGCGTGTGTGGGCACAGAAAAGCCTGAGGTTGGCACTGGGAATCTTCCTTTGTTGCTCTCCAATTTATTCATTGAGGCGGGATCTTCCAGTGGAACACACAGCTGGCCAGTATGGGTAAGACTCACTAACCATCCTCTTGGTCCTTTCTTCTTCCAACAGCTGGAATTGCAAGGATGTTGCCACACCCACACAACTTTTATATGGGTTGTATGGATAGACCTTTCTCATGTTTGCATGGCAAGTGATTTATCCTTGAGACCACCTCCTCAACTTGTTTTTGTGTTTTTGAGACAGCTCAGGTTGCTTAGGAACGCAGTAGCTCAGACTGGCCTAGAATTCACTACCTTCCTGCTGGGATTCCAAGTGTATACTGCCAGGCCTGGTCCCTTTAGGGTATTTTTTTTTTTTTTTTTTTGGTTTTTCGAGACAGGATTTCTCTGTGTAGTTTGGGTGCCTGTCCTGGATCTTGCTCTGTAGAGCAGGCTGGCCTGAAGCTCACAGAGATCTGCCTGGCTCTACCTCCCTAGTGCTGGGATTAAAGGCGTGGGCCACCACCACCTGGCGTTTGAAAATGTTTTATCCTTCACTTCTTTTCTAGTTCCTAAACAATTTTATTGAGGTATAACTCTTACCACAAAACGTTCATTAAAGCTCGTTGGTTTTTAGACTATCTACAGAGTTGTGCATCCATTAGCGTTAGAATCTTTCCCTCCACTTTAAAGAATCTTTTCATTTAGTGCAGAACTCAGGACTTCCACTGCTTAAGCATTTGAAAGCTGTCTTGTAGTCTGACTTGATTGCTCCTGTTGAGAAGTCACTTGTTATGTTGTTGTTTCTTTGATAGTCGTCTTGATTTGTCTGCTTCTTGTCTTTTGGTTTATCTTTGTTTTGAGATAGGTGCTCACACTGTAGCCCAGGCTGGTTTCAACCTCATGGCAGTCCTTGGGCTCTTGAGTGCTGGGATTGTAAGCCTGAGCCACTACACCTGGCTCTGCTTCTAAAAAGTGTTCTCTTCGCTTTTGATTATCAATAATTCCCTAGGCACTTCTCTCTCTTTGTCCCTCTCTCCCTCCCCCCTCTTTCTCCCTCCCCCCTCCCCTCTCTCCCCTTTTCCCCCCCTTCGCTCTGTCCCCCTCTCTCTCCCCTCCTCTCTTACCCCCCACATCTCATCTCTCTCTCTGTGTTTCTCTTTCTGATGGAGTCTAGCCCACACTGGTCTTGAGCTTGAGATCTTCCTACCTCAGCCTCCCAAGTGTGGGGATGACAGCTGTGCACCATCTCTTCTGTGTTTTTACCTTTATAGTTGGGTTCTTGTGGCTTCTTTTATTTTGTTTTTAATTTTGAGATTGGGTCTCTCTGTAGCCCTGGCTGTCCTGGAACTCACTATGTAAATCAGGCTGGCCTCAATCTCACAGAGATCTGCCTGCCTGCCTCTGCCTCCCGAGTGCTGGTCTTACAGCTTCTTGAATCCATGGATTTGTGTCTTTAATTCACTTTTCGTGCATCAGCCTTAGGACTGCTTTTACCCATTTTCTCTTATATTTGCTTCTAGGACTGCAGTTCTTTATGTGGACCATTTTATAGATGTCTGTTTTTCTCTCTTTCTTTGCCCTTTGTATTTATCTCTCCATTCGTCATCCTGGAGTTCTCTTCATTTGTCTGTCTTCTACTTGGTAGTAGAAGCTGTTATTGAAACTATCCATTGTATTTTTAAGTTCAGTCACCACATCTTTCAAATCACAATCTGACTGTCTTTTATAATTTCTAGTTATCCGCTCAACTTTTCAGCCTTGTCTTTTATCTCTGAATATACAATTATCTTCATCTGTGTTTGAAACACGGTGTCCATATTGAATCGTTTTCAGGGTCTTTTTCTGTTGATTTTCATCCATATTGTTTTTTCTCTTTGTGCCTAGTTGTTTTTTTGTTTATGTTTTTTTTTCTTTTTTAATATGTGCTGGCCACTAGATTTGCAAAATTGTTTTTAAAAGTAATTTGAGGCAGAAGATGATGTTTCCCCTCCCGCAAAGGTAATTCCCACTTGCTCCATCTGGGGTCTCCTTGGCCCATTTTCAGTGACTGAAATCTTTCCAAGCCGAGCTTCATTCCATAGGAGGACCAGCCTGTTCTGTTCACCCTTCCTCCTAATGTTTACCTCTCTACAACACCTCTACTCCCCACTTCCACCCGAGACCAAGCCTTAACATTCTTCTCAGAATCATGTGATGCTTTTAGGGAGAAGTACTGTATGAGTTTGCTTCTCTGTTCTGATAGAACATTCTGACCAAAAGCAACTTGGGGAAGAGGGCTTATTTGGCTTACAGGTTAAAGTCCATTGCCAGGGAAGCCAAGGCAGGAACCTGGAGTCTAGAACTGAAGCAGAGACGCTGCTGTTTCCTGTCTTGCTTTCCAGGCTTGCTCGGGTGCTTGTTTTGTTTTTCTGAGACAGGGTTTCTCTGTGTAGTCCTGGCTGTCCTGGAACTCGCTCTGTAGACCAGGCTGGCCTCAAACTCAGAGATCCACCTGCCTCTGCCTCCTTAGTGCTGGGATTAAAGGCATGGGCTACCTCTGCCCACTGCTCAGATGCTTTCTAATACAGCCCAGGACCACCTGTCCAGAGGTGGCACTGCCCGTGTTGGGCTGGGTCCTCCCACATCAATCATTAATCAAGAGAATGCCTCCACAGACCAGTCTGATGGAGGCAGTTCCTCTACTGAGGTTCCCTCTTTCCAGGTGACTCTAGTTTGTGTCAAATTGACGAACTGTATCTTCTCCGTCTCAAGCAGTGGCTCTAAGCAGGCATTGTTATCTTTTGTCTCTGGTGTTTATGGTTCTGTTTAGCTAAGGGATTCTTCTGATTTACTTAGTCTACAGTTATCAGAAACAAAAATTTTTGGTTTTTGCATTTTCCAGGAACAGTTTGAGTCAAGATTCAGTTCTGGAGATTTATGCTGGGTAATGCTGGGAGCTGTTGAGAATAGTAACAGTCATTTGGTTGTGTTTTGTCCCAACTGCGATCATTTGCCTCTATTAGCTAGTTAAATGCTCTTGGAGCTTCTTTTTTTTTTTTTTTTTTTCAAAATGTGGACTCCTCTTAATATATAATTAATTTAAAAAATGGCATTTCAGCTCAGGAATGGAAGCCAAGGATTTGGGAGTGGGTTGCTTTTTGCTTCATGCTTGTTTATTTCTCCTGTGTGGTTTCTTTAGTTGTTGATGATTTGATAAAAAGTCTTCCTATTGTGGGATCTTCTTGAAGACAGACACTCTGCAGTGTTAGACCAGAAATAGTACAATTCCCAGTCCTGATCATTGGGTCCAGTAAGAAGGCAGATTGTAGAAATGTGAGTTCTTAAAATGACTGCCAGGATGAGGTGTTCATTCTCTTATTCTTTTTCCTCCGTACATTTCATTTTAATATGGTTTTAAATTAGTTTAACTTGATTCATTGTTGAAAATATTGATAGCTGGGCATCTATTACATTTATATTTACTTGGAAGTATTTGGCTTTTGCAAATAGTAAATGAGACCAGGGATTCTTTTGTCTGTAGTTAATTGTTGATTTGATTTGGCTATTTGTAATTATTGGAAAACGAACTGTCTCTCCTCCACTTCCATGTCACAGTGACGAGCATAAAGGAGCCAGGTGGCATGCACCTGTGGTCCCCAGGAGGCTGAGGTGGGAGGATCATTTGAGCAGAGGAGTTTGAGGCTAGACTGGACAACATAGTGAGACTCATATCTCAAAAATAAAACAATTTACAAGAAAAGAAATGAAAGGCTTTTTGTGACCTCAAAGGTGTGGAGATTTCCTCCACTCTGCAAGAGTAGGGGTGCAAGCTGAATGTCCTTCAGTTTATTCAGTTCTTTTTCGTTTGGTTGAATTTGATTTTCTGAGACAGAATCTTCCTGTGTAACCAAGGCTGACCTGGAACTCTGTGTATCTCAAAGCAGTCCTCAAGCTTACAATCCTCTTGCCTCTACCTCCTGAGTATTGGAATTATAATTCAGTTCTGATACTATCTGTGCCAACTTCCACAGGCCAAGGACGAAGTCCTCAAGACTGCCCAACGAATAGTTACCATACCTGAAAGAGTCACAGGAATTTACAGGGTTCCTTTTGTGCCTTTTTAAAATTGGCAGTGGTTTGCATTGTCATCTAATCTAGAGGACACTATTGCCGAGTAACCATTCTTCTTGCTTACACACTTTAGTCATTTGTCTGTTGGGAATACAGTCTTCTGTGAACATTTTCCCAATCTGCCTTTTATCTTTAAAATATTTAATGTGTAGAAATTTACTTTTTTTTTTTATGTCATAGGGTCATTTTCCTTGTGGTTTTACCATCACTTTTACACTTAGGGTAATTTTGTCTAGAAATTTGCTTATTAAATTGAGTGGGGTTTTTGTTTTCTTCAGAATTCCTGGTCAGATACTTGGCTGCATCTGTAATTTATGAGGCAGAGACAGCAGCAATCACTGCAGTTTACTGGGGAGATGGGAGTAAATGTCTGTTTATGCCCCACAGGGGACCAATGACAGACCAAAGAAATGATCCCACCCAAGTCCCACCTGGTGAACCAGTGAGTGTATTAGGGGTTGTGAACAGGAGCATGAGTGACTTGGACAACTGCATCACTGCAAAGCCCACCCCAGCATGGGTGACTAGTCCTGCAATCTGTACTCCTGGAGCTCTCTGTATGACTTTCAGGTACCCCTACCCAAGGGCCTTCATCTCAGCACCAGCCGTGGTTTACTGCTTCTGTAACCTGGGAAGTGCCTTGTTCAGTCTTTCCCAGCCTCCTTCGTGAGATTGCTGAGTCTTAGGAACTTCTCTCTGGGAGGGAATGTTTCCATCAGAGGTAATGGCTACACAGCAGTGGTGTTCTCTCGATTGGATGACAATGCAAACCATTGCCGAAGGATGACTGTAGCTCTAGTGTCTGAGGAAGTGAGGATCTTGTAATCCCCAGAAAGCATACCTGCCTCTGCCAGGGCCAGCTATGTATGTATAAGGCATGGCTAGTCTAGCATATGAGCGGGTCTGCGTGTGGTGGGAAAATCTCAGGTGACCCAGGGCTCTGTGCCAGTTGTGTGTCATGTAGAATGCCGATTATAGCAGAGCATAGTATAAGATGCACAGATAGAAGCAGACCTTGTTCATTCACCATTACTGTCCTTCTCTTGTTAATATGGCCAAGCCAACTGCCTTTCTGAACTTACTGCTATATAGGTTGAGGGTAGGAAAGAATTTTCTAGATGTTTTTGCTATCATGTTAAGATCAGTTTTAGAGGACATAGGTTAATCTTAGGATCTCTGGTTTAGGGCCGATGTCATTTTACCTTGTGATTTTAAGTGGAGCAGTAGCGTTCTTTTATTAAACTGTCACTTTGGGGCATGTGGTTCAGTGGTAGAGTGCTTCCCCAGCTTAGGAGAGGCCTGGATTATATTGTTAGCACTATAAAATCAATCAAAAATCAAATCAATCAGTTAGTAGGTCAATCGGAGGCTCACAAAGTATTGTCACTGAATTGTGCTGGTTTTGTTTGATTTAATGTACATTTTTATTTTACTCATTTATAGACATAAGACATTGAGATTTAGTTTTATAATTACATACAGTCTCACGCAAATAAGTTAACCAACATTGTTTCCTTTGGGGCTTTCTTCTTTAAGGGGAAGCTGTACATGAACGTTTGAGAAACCCTACGATTGTCCCTACTCTAGATGAAGAGATCTTGAGTTGTGAGCAATCCTAAGTGCTGCACTAAGATCAGTAGTAGCTTAGAACGGAGCACCTCCAGTGAATGACCTTGGGCCCTGAAGCAGTCATAAGTAGAGGTCTCTTCTTCATTAGCCTGAGAGAATCACCTCCGTGGAAGTTGTTTTCTAGTGGAAATTTTTTCTTACCTTTAAAAGGCTCCGTTTAAAAAGTCATTTAAAAAATGTTGGCAGTGGATCTGCTGTCCACTGCATGACATTTGAATAATAAGCCTGGTGTTGCGTGTATTGTTTGTAAGGCATCTTACCTCTGACAAATGCACTTCCTTCCCTTCCTTAAGTGTTCTGTGGTACTGTGTGGAGTAGCTGCAGTTCACCACACAGCACACCATGGTTTACCAGAGCCCAGGCTAGAGCACCTGTTCTTACAGCTTCGTCACTGTAAGTAACACTGAGATGAGTATCTGTGTGCCTCTGATTGTGTCCTCAAGGTAAGCTAGCAGCTGGATTGCTGGGGTCAAGTAGGATAAACATTTTAAGGCCGGTCTGCATACTACCAAAATGTTAAATCTAAGTGAGGGAAGAAGATAAAGCTAGGGAAAGCAAGTTTAACCCTGGAGGTTTAAGTCAGAAGTTCTCTCTCAAAGCAAAGGAAGGGCATTAGTGAGGTGGAAAGGAAGATCAGAGAAGCATCTGTTTGTAGGGGACGGTGGTGGTTAAAACACAGACCACAGCTGGCCTGCCGAAGTCCAAAGAGTAAGTGACTGCAGTGCCTGGCCCTTCAGGGGACATCTCTCTCTCTCTCTCTCTCTCTCTCTCTCTCTCTCTCTCTCTCTCTCTCTCACACACACACACACACACACACACACACACACACTCACAACCCCCCAAGGCTCAGGGAACATCACAGAAAAAATGTAAGAGCCAGAGGTTGGGAAGGTGTGCTTTGAAATCATGTCTTTACACACACACACATACACACACACACACACACACACACACACACACACACACACACACACACACACTCACACACACTCACATACTCACAACCCCCAAGGCTCAGGGAACATCACAGAAAGAATATAAGAGCCAGGGGTTGGGGAGGTGGGCTTTGAAATCATGTCTTCTGGGCATGGCTGATGCACTCTGGAACTCAACACCTCTGATGTCCTGAACAAAACCTGTGAAAATTCAGGCCCAACAACATTTCATCATGGAATGGAGAAGGGCTCATAAGACCCCACCGCTCCCTGAGGGACAGCTATGGTGGCTGGGGGGAGGGGGGTCTTTGTCTTCGTTGGTGTAGCCACAGGTATGTTACCCATGCTCCTGTAGCAGTCCTCTTTAAACTCTGGCTCATAAGACACACAAAACACAAGAAAGTAGGAGAGTTTGCTGTGAAGAATGGTTTCAGGGTTTCCGTGCTTTGGTGGGATAATGAGGGGAGAATGAAGCTAGATATAGGGAGTGAAGAGGACTAAAAGTCATTATATACATGTATGCAATAGTCAAATAATTAAAAATATTAAATCCTAAGAAAGGATGGTGGGTGCGAGTAAGGGATGGAGCCTAGGCTTAGAATGGTGTAGTTCCACCTATCCGCCAGTGGAGGGAGCCCTGTTCCCAGATCCTCAGTAGGTGTTAGCTATGAAGGTAGAGTGCCCTTGTCTTTAGGACTGAGTGTACACAGCTTTTTATTTATATTTATAAATTTGAGTTTAATTTATCCATATATACTTTTCAGCAGCCCTAGTTTGAATCAGGCAGCCTTGGGTTCTCCTTAGGCTGCTGCCTTTTAGCTAGCTCATATTGAACAAATAATTTAACCTCTATGATCCTCTGTTTGCAAATGAAATATAAATATGGCCGTCCCACTTCCCAGGTTTGTGACATCAAATGAGAACATATTTAAAGTTCTTAGCTGTGATGCTTACCCTGTTCATCACAATTTCTTCTGTGAAGAAGATAGTCCCTGGAAAATATGGAATGATTCTGATTTCAGAATTCTTCCCTTTTGCAGATCACAATATACTGTCCTCTGTGTGTGATAGGTGGGGAGGGGGGTAAAAACAGAAGTTGTTATTGGTTCCTCAATGTTTATTAGTCTACTTATTTATTCAATTCTATGCTGCGGATCCAACCCAGGTTTTGCACAAGTTAGATAAGCAGTCTGTCACTAAGCTACACCTCCTGTCCTTGGTTTGTTGTTGATGTTGCGTAGACTGGCCTGAATTCAGGATCCTCCTGCCTCCGCTTCCCAAGTACTGGGATTACATGTGTGTGTCACCATGCCTGAGAGATACTTCAGCTCTAAAAATGAGTTAAAGTCATGTTCTATAAAAGTCACAAAATGCAACTGTTAAAACAGGAGATCTTGTGTATGAGTAGAGAAGATAATGGTACTAGAAATGCAGATTAAGAAAATACATACTACAGATGAGCACACTTGACTCTAAAACTCAAAAAGAAAAAAAAAACCCAACAACACACTAAGCAAGAGAAACTCACAAAACCCACGCCTGACAAGAGACCAGAGCCTCTTAGTCTGGACTGTGAGACATGCTTCTGTCTAGCTCTACATGTGTCTTCTTCGCATCTTCCAGTCTGTAGACAGTTGAGCATACAAGCTTGATTTGGACGGCCTCTTCACACCTCTGTCTTTTGCCCTGACAGGTCTGCCCTGGGCCTGGCCTTTAAAGGTTCTCCCACCACCCTCTCCTGCAAACATTCTGTGTCTTGCCTGCCATTCTGCAGCTTCTGTGGGGCTGTGGTCATCAGCCCCCATCAGCCTCTCCAAGAATCCTTAAGCAAGAAAAAAAAAACCTGATAAACTGAACCACACAGTTGATCAAAGTCTTGCTGTTGTCCCCTTGCTAATTTCTTAGCCTTCAAATCTGGACTTGGGGATTTAGCTCAGCAGCATCCCTAGCTTTGGTCCCTAGGACCACCACCCACTTCCCTGAAAAAAAAAATTCAGAGTTTGAATGTCGCTTCTTTATGTAAGTAGTCCCTGTCCCATAGCCTGCAGGAAGGACCTTCCCTGTTAGTTGCCTTTGGACTGTCCCATGTTTTCTTTTATGTAAATATTTTTAATACTTAAGTTTGCCTTGTATAACACCACACAAAGGCTTTGCAAAAGGAAAAATTGTACCTCTTTTGATATCTGTGGAACCCATAGAGTCTATCACTGTGCCTGGTACTTGGTAGATGCTTTGTAAGCATTGGCACAGACACATACAACTAAAGTGGATGGTTTACCATGGCATCATTCCAGCTTGGCTTAGAGTCTCCTAATTATGATATTGCAGACAGCCATGTCAATTGGTAGACATTGGCATGGAGACGAAAGCTGTTTTCATTGTGCTTAGAGAATTAACACATTGCTGGGTGGCAGTGCCTTTGTCTGTTGTCATACTGCTGCCGTGAAGTGTTTGTTTGGTGACATGATGGATTTTCCTGTTATTTCCTTTGTAAGGACTATAACACTCAGTAGCCCAGCTGTTCCTCAAACTTGATTGTGTGTGGAAATCATTAGAAGCAAAGGGGTGTGTGTGTGTGTGTGTGTGTGTGTGTGTGTGTGTGTGTGTGTGCGTTTCCAGATGGAGATCCCAGGCCCCCCTCTGTATGGAGAGGGAAGAAGGGAAGGAGGGAGGGAGGGATCCTCATGTCTTAGGATTTCAGTTTTGTAGGAAGACAGCAGAATGGTCTAGTTCCCATATACTCTCCCCTGTTCAGTCCCTCTGTTGCCATCTAGTGTGTTAGTGTCAGGTTGCTATTGAAACATTATTAGCTAAAGTCTGTGTTTATTCACAGTTCTTTGCTTTTTGCTTTGTGCGCTACACTGGTCAGTGTTTTTGAAATGTTAATAGTACATGTTTATGTTAATGTATATTAGACAAACACCAGTTTATCTTGTCCATAGTGTTTGGGGTATGTTTCCCAAGAGAAGGACTGGAGATCAAGGCTTATGTGAGAGGAATGTGGAGGGAGATATTGCTGTAGTTACCCAGTCTTGATATTTGAGAAGAAAGGGAAAAGCAAGTATGTATTAGCTCCTACCCCACTTGTCAAAAGTAGCCCCCAGCGCACTACCACCGAGGCTGGTGATAGTCATTGGTAGATACCAAGCTGTCGTGGCAGCTTACTGTGGCCACAGTGAGTGAGCCCAGGAGTAGGCTCTTGTAAGCACTTGTTTACTATTCTTAACTAAATAAAAGGTAAATACATTTCATTTTTCAGTCCTCTCAGTCATTGTTTCTCAATTTTTAATTTAAATTCTTTACACACCTGGATTGAAGTCAGCTATTTTTTTTTTTTTTTTTTGATTTTTAATGTGTGTGCTTGTGTGTGTGGTTTTATTCAGACATTCAGATCTCTGGTCCATTTGGAATTTGACAACTGGCTTGAGAGATTCAACTTTACCCTTTCCACCTGGTTATTTAGCTACCCAAAGACTACTCCTTAGAAAACCCATTTGCTCTCAGTGTTTAGAGTCCTGTGGGTTTTTTTTTTTTTTTTTTTTTTGTCACAGATAATCAATTGTTCCTGTTTCTGCGTTTTCCATTCTGTTCACCTGTTCTGTATTTATCCCTGTGCTGATACTAATACCTGACTTTTAATTAAAGAAGCTTTAAGTTGGTTTGAATATTTTGTAGGGTTAGTACTATCATTGCTCTGGTAAGAATCCAGTAACTGTTCAGTCCATGAGGCTGGATATCTCAGCTGGTCTTCAGTATACTCTGGAATCTCAAAGAAGTAGGTTCCAATGCCAGCAAAAGAATGGATTTGCGAGGCAGACTGAAAGCAAGCCAGCAAAGAGGGCAAGCATCCTTCTTCCAGGTCCTTTATATAGGCAGCCAGAGAAAGTGGGGCCCAGATTAAAGGTATCTTCCTACCTCAGAAGATCTGGATTCATTGTGTATCTTCCCACTTCAAAAGACCAGGATTAAAAGTGCGTCTTCCCTACTTTAAATGATTTAATTAAGGAAAAAATCCCTCACAGATGTAAAACCCAGTTGCTTGGGTTTTAATTAATTCCAGATGTAGTCAAATTGACAACCAAGAATAGCCATCATCAACCCTTTGTCAACTTGACACATAATCATATCTCCTTCTGTCATGCTTAGTTTCCAAATGAAAACAATAGTCAGATCATAATTACACTTGTGGTGGTTTGAATAGACTCATATATTTGAATGACTGGCCATTAGGGTTTGGCAGGTACTTGAGAGGGAGCAGAAGGTGTGGGCTTGTTGGAGTGCATGTGGTCTTGTAGGAAGTGTGTCACTGGGGTAGGCTTTGAGGTTTCAAAAGCCCAACCCAAAAAAAGGAAGAAAGAAGGAAAGAAAGAAAGAAAGAAAGAAAGAAAGAAAGAAAGAAAGAAAGAAAGAAAGAAAGAAAGAAAGAAAAAGAAAAAAAACGAGTATGGTGTCCCACCCCTTTAATGCCAGCACTTCTGAGGCAGAGATGGGCAGATCTCTGAGTTTGAGGCCAGACTGGTCTACATAGCTAGTTTCAGGACAGGGTTACAAAGAGAAACCCTGTCTCCAAACAAATAAAAGCCCAAGCCAGGTCCACTGGCTCCCTCTTCCTGCTGCCTTCAGATCCAGTTGTAGAACTCTCAGCTACCATGTCTGCCTGTGTGCCACCATACTCCTTGATAAGGATAATGGACTAAACCTCTGAAAATATAAGCAAGCCCCAATTAAATGCTTTCTTTTATAAGAGCTGCCATGGTCATGGTGTCTCTTCATAGCAATACAGCACTAAGACAACACCTAACATGACATAAACATCCAATATACAATTGCAAATGCATTATAAATTTGAATAGATGGCAGTGTCCCTTGAGGGACATTCTTTTAGTAGCTCAAACTTAAAAATAATAACCACTGATATTCTCTTAATTGATGTTACATTACATGATGAAGAAATTGAGGAAAGAAAACACAAATATCTGTACAAATAGATTCATAACAAAATATGACAGAAAAACTCAGGTTAATTATAATCCTTGTTTCTGGGCACATGGCCTTAGTTGGTATTCATAATTATCTTCCTCTACTACCCATTCTGTATTTTCTCCACCCTCAAGCACCTCAAGCAGATGTTGGCTCTTTTCCTGAAGGGTCAGTGACCTTTGTCATCCTGCCTGCATTAGGTTGTTGTAGTTTCCCATTGACTTTAATCACAGGACATGATAGCACAAGAGATGCCCTAAAGCAGTGGTTCTTAACCTGTGGGTCGCAACCCCTTTCACAATGGTCATCTAAGATACAAATATTTACATTATGATTCCTAACACTAGCAAAATTACAGTTATAAAGTAGCAACAAAAATAATTTTTTGAGGCCTTTGGCGGTGGTGGTGCATACCTTTAATCCCAGCACTCGGGAGGCAGAGGCAGGTGGATCTCTGTGAGTTTGAGGCCAGCCTGGTCTACAGAGTGAGTCCAGGATAGGCTCCAAAGCTACACAAATAAACCCTGTCTCAAAAAAACCAAAAAAAAAAAATTTTTTTTTTTTTTTTGTGGTTGGGGTCACCACAACATGAGGAACTGTATTAAAGGGTCTAAACATTAGGAAGGTTGAGAACCATTCACTGCCCTAAAGGGTGTCCTGCACTCTAGACATAATCTCTTTCTCCATTGGAGAAGCAATCCAATTTCCCTGTGGTAATCTAGATCGATCAACCCTCCTAACACTGTCATTTCTTTCTTAGCTTGTTGGCTTAAGGGCAACAGAAGTCCCAAGTGGCTAGTCGGGAGTCTGAGCTTCTAGTTCAATAGGATGTTCATTGTGGCCCCTCTCAGGAACATTCCCCACTCTGGAACCCAAACTTCTAGGCCAGCAGAACTTAAGGTTACAGGAACAGGAAGCAAAAATTTTTGTAGTGGGTCACTAGGGATGATAGTGAGTGGAACCTCTTCCCTTTTACACCCCTTGATTCCTGGACCTATGGATCCTGACTATATCTTGGACTGATTCAAAGCATACATCACCTTCTGGAGAACCCTGCCCCAGCCCTCCAGGCTGCTGCCTCTTAATTGACTCAGTGTTGGTCTCTGCTGTTGGCAGATCTGGCACTCAGCAGCAGCTGTAGCCAGATCAGCCTTGGTGAGTGGAAGTCCGTGTTGTCCAGCCCATATGTAACCTCTGTCTTTGCCACCATGGCCACTTTTTTTTTATTGGCCTATTGGACAATGACCAGAATGGCTTGAGAAAGAGGCTGACTGTCCACAGAATGGCTCATCTTATTTGATTATTGAATTGACTTTGAATTTGATTATTGACTCCTCTGCTGAAGTCACCTTTGGTGAGCATTTAAATGGGACACAAGCATTTTCACATCCTTTGCCTGTTTGGAGAGATCTATCCATATACTTCTTCCCCAGATGTCTTTCTCACCAATGTTCCAATCATGCTCTTTCCTAGTCTCTGACCATCCAGCCAACCCATTGGCTACAGCTCGTGAGTCAGTGAATAATCACACATCTGGCCACTTCTCCTTCCAAACAGACTCTAATACCATGTGTACTGCTCCAAGTTCTGCCCACTGTGAAGGTTTCCCTTTGCTGCTGTCTTTCAGAGTTGTCCCAGGAAGGAGTTGTAATGCTGCAGCTGTCCACTTCTGGGTGGTGCCTGCATAATGTGCAGAACCACCAGTAAATCAGGCCCTGGTCTTCTCATCCTCAGTCAATGATCACAGGGTACACCCTTTGAGGCTCTAGGTGTATGCTTGGTGGCAGATGGCTTTGTTTTTTTATTTTTTTATTATTTTTATTAAGAAATTTTCTACTCACCCTACATACCACCCACAGATCCCACCTCCTCCCTCCTCCCACTCCCCAGCCCTCCCTCTCAAGCCAACCCCCATCCCCACATCCTCCAAATCAAGGTCTCCCATGGGGAGTCAGCATAGCCTGGCATACTGAGCCGAGGCAGGTCCAAGCCCCTCCCTGCCACACCAAGGCTGCACAAGGTGCCACACTGCAGGCACAAGGCTCCCAAAAGCCTGCCCAAGCACCAGGGATGGATCCCGATTCCCCTGCCCAGGTGTCCCCTAAACAGTTTGGGCTAAACAACTGTCTCCCGTATCCCGAGGGCCTAGTCCAGTCTCATGGAGGCTCCACAGCCACTAGTCCACAGTTCATGGGTTTCCACCAGTGTGGTGGGTCATCTCTGCATGTCTTCCCATCATGATCTCGACGTCCCCTGCCTGCAGAATCCCTCCTCTCTCCCATCAACTGGATTCCTGGAGCTTAACCTGGTGCCTGACTGCGGATCCCTGCATCTGCCTCCATCAGTCACTGGATAAAGGCTCTATGATGACAGTTAGGATATTCACTAGTCTGGTCACCAGAGTAGATCAGTCCAGGCGCCCCTTCAATCACTGCCAGCAGTCCAAGATGAGGTCATCCCTGTGGATTCCTGAGAGCTTCCCTGGTACCCTGCCTCTTCCCACTCCCATGATGTCTTCATCTATAACGGTATCTCCTTCCCTGCTCTCCCACTTTGTCCCTGCTCCAGCTCGACCCTCCCATTTCCCTATGTTCTCACCCTCTATTCCTTGCCCTCTGCTATCCCACCCCCACCCCCAGCCCGCTCATGCAGATCCCATCCACTGCTACTTTGCTGGGCGATCCCTGTGTCCCTCCCAGGGTTCCTCCCTGTCAGCTAGCCTCTCCGGAGCCGTGGGCTGCAGTCTGGCCATCCCTTGCCCTACATCTAGTATCCACTTATGAGTGAGTCAGTATGGCAGTTTCTCAGAAAATTGGGAATCAATCTTCAAGACCCAGCTATATGACTCTTGGGCATATACCCAAGGAATGCTCAACCTTACCACAAGGACACATGCTCAACTATTTTCATATCAGCATTATTCATAATAGCCAGAACCTGGAAACAACCTAGATGCCCCTCAACTGAAGAATGGATAAAGAAAATGTGGCACATATAAACAATGGAGTAATACTCAGCAGTGAAAAACAGTATTATGAAATTTGCAGGCAAATGAATGGATCTAGAAAATATCATCCTGAGTGAGGTAACCCAGACTCAGAAGGACAAACGTGGTATGTACTCACTCATAGGCAGATGGCTTTATAACGGGAGTAGAAAACATAGGCATTTGGGTAACTTCTTCATGTGGTTTTCTTTTGCCTTCAGGACCTACTCAGACCCAGTCACAGATATACCACTTCCATTTATTAATGGGTTGCCGCTGTGCACATCCTACTTTATGACTTGGTGGGACACATAACACCCAGCTTATGATGGGCAGCTCAGGTCTCATGATAACTTGGTGACCCATTGCCAAACATTTAGTATCCACCGAGGCCCAGTAGCAGGTCAAGAACTGTCTCTCAAAGGGAGAATAGTTGTCTGCATGTGATGGTAGAGTCTTGCTCCAGAATCCCAAAGGTCTCTTCTGTGATCCTATAGGGGCCTGCCAAAGGCTCCAAACAGCCTCCCTATCTTCTACTGACACAACAAGTCTGGTCTGCTGGATCATATGGTCCAATGGTAGAGTAGCCCGCCCAGCAGCCTGGACCTGTTGAAGAGCTCCTGCCCACTTCATCCAGTCAGCATAATGTCATCAATATAGTGAACTAATGTGATATTTTGTGGAAGAAACAGATGATCAAGACCCCTTATAACTAAGTTATGACACAGGACTAGAGAGTTATTATATCATTGAGGTGAAATTGTAAAGGTATACTACAGGCCTTGCTAACTGAAAGCAAATTGCTTCTGGTGGTCTTTATGGACAAGTACTGAGAAAAAGGTACTTGCTAGATCAATAGCCATGTAGCATGTACCAGGAGATGTGTTAATCTGCTCAAATACCACATCTGGTACAGCAGCTGTAATTGGAATCACTACTTGATTGAGTTTTCAATAATCAGCTGTCATTTTTGACAATCCATCTGACTTCTGAACTGGTCAGATAGGAGAGTTAAAGAGAGATGTGATGGGAACTGCCACCCCTGCATCTTTCAAGTCCTTGATGGTGGCACTGTTTCTGCAGTTCCTCCAGGGATGCCATACTGTTTTTGGTTCACTATTTTCCCCGGGCAGAGGCAACTCTAATAAAGGCTTCCATTTAGTCTTTCCAACCATAATAGCCCTCATTCCACAGGCCAGGGACCCAATGTGAGAATTCTGCCAACTTCTAAGTATATCTATCCCAATTATACACTCTAGGACTGGGGAAATAACCACAGGGTGAGTTCAGGGACCTACTGGACTTACTGTGAGTCAGACTTCAGCCAGAACTCCCTTAATCACCTGACCTCCATCAGCCCCTACTTTAACTGGAGGGCCACAGTGTTTCTTGGGGTCTCCCAGAATCAGCATCAATTCAGACCCAGTATCTAATAGACCCTGGAAAGTCTGATTATTTCCTTCTCCCAGTGTACTGTTGTTACCTTTGTAAAAGGCCGTAGGTCTCTCTGGGGAAGGACTGGGAAAGGCTAACAGTAAAACCTTTAGATATTTTTTCAAGGTCCTTCCTCAGGGGAATGTCTCTTCATTCAAGGGGGTCTGAGTCTGCAAACTGGCTCAAGTCTGGAAATTGATTCACAGATCAAGATTCCCTTTTACCACAATCCAATGGAGGCTTTCTTTCATTTGTTTGAGAGTTTTTCCACTTATAAAGATCAAACAAAAATACAGTTGCATTCTGTTTTTATTGTTATTTTGTTTTTGGTGTTTGTTTTTTTTTTGAGATAGGGCTTCTCTGTGTAGCCCATGTAGCCAAGGCTGTCCTGGAACTCTGTAGACGAGCCTGGTCTCCATCTCAAAGATCTGCCTGTCTCTGCCTCCTTAATGCAGGGATAAAAGGCATGCAGCACTACCCAGTGCAGGAGCATCTCTTTCATGCCTGGAAACACCATGATTGATTAGCCAGTACCAAAGGTCCACATGAATCATGCCACTGTAAAAATCACTTTGTACTGCCCATTACGGTTTAGGACATTATGGACATTGCTTTGCCTATGCTGCCCATTACGATAGCAACAATCACCTTGTCTTTAGTGACTCAGTGCTGCCACCTGGCCCAATTAAACCCATTGCATTTAATTCATCGAACTGAGAGAATCACTAAGGTCTGTCACAAGGAAAAGTGTGACAACAAAGCTCTTCAACTGGCCTGGTGCCTTCTCACTAGTTTACATCTTACAGGGTTAGAGAAAGGCATGTTTTCTGGGCCTTCCCATTGTGGAGGATTAGATTTTACACTTCGAGTACCTACTCTAGCATTGCAGTTTCCCTGAGCCTTAACATCTTTTCACCGACAATAAACTAAGGGACATCAGGCATCTCCAACCTTTTCAATAGACCATCTTTTGACAAATGCTTCAGCCAACCATTCAAACTTTTTTTTTTGTTTTGTTTTGTTTTTCAAGACAGGGTTTCTCTGTGTAGTTTTGGTGCCTGTCCTAGATCTTGCTCTGTAGACCAGACTGGCCTTGAACTCACAGAGATCCGCCTGGCTCTGCCTCCCAAGTGCTGGGATTAAAGGCGTGCACCCCCACCACCTGGCTCAAACAAACTTTTTGATACCTTTGTGGGTTTTTTGTTTGTTTGTTTTGGTTTGGTTTTTTAGTGAGAGCTTCTATTAATAAACCCAGAATCTCCATTCAGTGGGCCCATATCAATGAACTCAGCCTGATCTAGTTTTATGTTCCTTCCACCATTATCCCACACCCTTAAAATCCATTCCCTCACTTATTCCTCAGACTTCTGCTAGAATGAATTAGCAAACTCATTAAACTCTTTAGTAGTGTAGTGCACCTCCTCATGGACTACACTTCCTACCTCCTTTCTGGGAGCCTATTTAGCCTTCAGTCTGGTTTTAGGTCTAGAGGCAACTATTTTTGGACCTTGAGGGACATCAGTATTGCCTTGCCTGCTGTCTCCTTTAGAGAAAGTCACTGCTGGCTTAGCAGACAGTGAAGGAATAACTTCTTCAAAAGTGAACTAGACAGTGTTTCAGGACGTTGGGGTGTGAGTACATCTTTTGTTGAGGGTGGAGTGTAGCTAAAGTTTTCCTGCCTGGCCCACAGTCAGGACAAATCTCTATCACCCGCCAGTCCCACAGCCACTCAGACCCAACCAAGTAAACACAGAGACTTATATTGGTTACAAACTGTATGGCCATGGCAGGCTTCTTGCTAACTGTTCTTACAGCTTAAATTAATCCATTTCCATTAATCTATACCTTGCCACATGGCTCGTGGCTTACCGGCATCTTCACATGCTGTTTGTCATCATGGCGGCTGGCAGTGTCTCTCTGACTCAGCCTTCCACTTCCCAGCTTTATTCTCCTCCTTGTCCCGCCTACACTTCCTGCCTAGCCAATGACCAATCAGTGTTTTATTTATTGACTAATCAGCAACACATTTGCCATACAGAACATCCCACAGCAGTGGAGAGACTATTTCCTCAGGTGAGATAAACCCTGAGAATCTGAGGGTTTAAAGTTCCCAGCCTCAGTAGGGTCCTCCCACACATTCCCATCTCCAGTTACAGGATCCTATTCTTGACCAATTAATGCCCCTACTTTAAGCACCGACACCCACTGAGGCTGGGACTTGAATTTTCGCTGTAATTCAGGCAACCTTATAATGAGGGCTTCGGTTTGATTTTCCACACCCTGAGCTCTGTGACTTCTGAAGAGAAGATTCTCTTCCAGAGCACACTTAGAAACCTTTAGATTGTTTATGCGAGTTCATTGTTGGCCTTCACCATATTCGGAGATGCTAGAAGTTAGTCATTCTTTTTTGTCAGTTTATCCAGAAATGGTAGGAGCAACCAACTAGCATTGTTATTTTCCTTATTTTGCCACAAATAGTCAAAAATTTTATATACAGACTCACCGAATCCGTTGCCTCTCTCAGTTGGAAAATCAGGATAATCGAAGTATTTGTCTCCTTAAGTTAGTGAAAAAAAATTACACACACACACACACACACACACACACACACACACACACACAGATTTATTAATTAGAATGGCTTACAGGTTGTGGTCCAGCTCATCCAACAATGGCTGTTTACCAACAAATGGTTCAAGAATTCAGTAGTTATTTAGTCCACAGGGCTGGATATCTCAGCTGTTCCTCAGTATATGCTAGAATCCCAACAAAGTAGGCTCCAATGCTAGTGAAGGAATGGACTTGCCAGGCAGAGCGAGGGCGAGGAGGCAAAAAGCAAGCTTCCTTCTTCCCTTCTTCCTTGTCCTTTTTTGGTGGCCTGAAGAAGATGTGGCCCTGATTAAAGGTGGATCTTCACACCTCAAAAGATCTGGATTAAAAGTGGGTCTTCCCACTTCAAATGATTTAATTAAGAAAAAAAAGCCCCTCACATGTGTACCCAGACACTTGGGGTTAAGTTAATTCCAGATGTAGTCAAGTTGAGAACCAAGTACAGCCATCACAAAAACCAAACAAGCAGAGAAGCATATTTAGCAAACCATACAAGGGCGCTGGAGAGATGACTGTGGTTAAGAACATTAGCTCTCTTGCAGATAGATGACCTGGGTTTGATTCACAGAACCCACATGACCACCCACAATCACCGCTCACAATCATCTTTAATTCCACTTCCAGGGGACTCAAAGTCGTCTACTGACCATCCTGGGCAATAAGCACTTGTGTGGTACACATACATACATATGGGGAAAACACTCAAAATAAAGTGAATAAATCTAATTTTAAAAAGTGGCTTTAAAAGGGTAGATTCTGCAAGGGTAGATTCATAAACTCAAGAGTTCAGCAGCTCTCTGTTGATACTACAACAGAAATACTTGAAAAGGCCCTCCCTACTCTCAAGTCCCTCAGTTGTCCTTACCTTAGGGATTTAATTAGTCTGTGGTCATGCATTCATTTGTTTGAAGCCTCCAGATACTTAAATGTGCAACCAGAATTGAGGACTACTGAGCTAGTCCTGAGGTCGAGACTATGCCTGATTCATCCAGCACTGTAGTCTCAGCACTTATCATCAGAGTAGCTCAAAAGTGGTTAAGTGGTCAATAAATACGTGTTAAATGTTTCCTTAGTCCTTCAGTTTTCAGATACACAAGACTTCAGAGGCCATTTGCCTAGGGCTCTCGGGTTAACTGGCAAGTGGAGCAGTGAAGCCCAGATTTCTTGTTTTTCAGCTTTATTTTTTGGCAACTTTCCTTTGTACATATTTGCCTTCTCAGTTCTTACGTTGTTCAATGTTATGACTTCTACCCAGTTCCTACTCCACACTGAAGAGGGAGGAATGAGCCTTGGATGCTTAGAAAGCTAACTGGCTGGACCATGTTGTAGCATCAGTCAGTGTTCTGTGTCAGCCCACCTCTTAAGTCAAGTGGGAGTGGGACAGAGGAGAGAGAAGGAGGCGAAGAAACATGGAACTGAGAGTCACCGTGTTCTCTGCTGGGTATCAGCCTTGGAGCCTCTGACTTAGGTTACTCTTTCTTACTCTCTTTCTCTCTTTAAAAGATTTGTTTTTATTTTTAGTTATGTGCATGCACGTGTGTGCTGGTGCCTGTGGAAGCCATAGGTGGCAGATCCTTCTGGAACTGGAGTTATAGGTGGTTGTGAGCTGTCCAGGGTGGGTGCTGGAAACTGAACTTAGTCCTTGAGTCCTCTGCAAGAAGAGAATACACTTTTAACTGCTGAGTCATCTCTCTAGCCCCTCCCCCATTCTCTTTTCTTCCCTCCTTCCCCTATCTTTAATGGAGCTCTCCACCCCATTTCAGCAGCAATGCAATCAGATTTTTAGAATACTGACATTGGGTTGTTTGTCTGCTTATTTATTTATTTATTTAGTATTTTTGGTTTTTCGAGATAGGGTTTCTCTGTGTAACCCTAGCTGTCCTGGAACTCACTTTGTAGACCAGGCTGGCCTCACAGAGATCCATCTGTCTCTGTCTCCCAAGTGCTTGGGACTAAAGGTGTGGATTGTTTATTTTAATTAGGCTTCTCATGGCTTTCTGTTCAGGTGATTCCAGGTCCATCTTCTCATATCCCAGTTGCTTTATCCACTCTTGACTTGTGTATGCTCCCCAGAAAAGCTCCAAAAATGGTGGGGATCAAATAGGAAAAGCTATAATGAATTATAAAGGATTATGTAAGGGAATTGCCATCTGATTCAATTTGTGTGTGTGTGTGTGTGTGTGTGTGTGTGTGTGTGTGTGTGTGTCTGTCTGTCTGTCTGTCTCCTCTGAGATTGGTGGATTGGATTCTAGCAGTGATATGTTCTGTTTGGACCAGTCTAATAACAATAAGAAAAGATTTAAGAAGAAAAAAATTGAAGGCATAAGAGGGAGGGTACAAGGCAGAAAAGATTAACAGGACCAAGATTTAGAGAGATGGAAACCCTGGAAGATAAGGGAGACCTTTGGTACCATTTGTCCCTTTGAAGCAGTTGCCATTGGCAAACTTTGTTACCTGAGGTCAGAGCTCTAGTCCATTCTGTGGGACTGGGAAGACGATGGCATTCTTGTGTGCCAAGGAGGAAGAATGAAAATAAAAGCCCCACTTCCCCTGAAGACTCTACTTAGAGGTAAAGTAAACCAGAAATAGATTGTCCCAGAAACCAAGAGGCAAAAGGCACCAGGAGCAGACATCAAATCACTGGATTATTTGTGTGTTATAGAGAGTAAATGTGCTGCACCTTTGCGTGTTCACTGTGGCAGTCTCAGCACAGAGGTAAGAGCATGTGGTGTTTGTCCCTGCTGGGCACCTGTGAACAGGTGATTCTGCCACTTCTCCTCAGGTGTGTGTTCATGAGTGGGAGTGTTTTTACTTAATCCTGTACTAGGTTCTTTTCAGGATGGGATGAGAAATGAGACCGAGAGTCACAGTCATTTAGAGCTTAGAGCCAGAAAAGCCCCTGGAGGTCAGTACCATGACCTTGTCTTATTTATTTATTTGAGCTGTGTGCAGGTGTGCACTTTCCATGGCATGCATGTAGAGGTCAGAAGACAACTTTCAGGAGTCAGTCGCCACCTTCTACCTTGTTGAAACAGTGTCTCATTGTTTCCGATGCCCTGCATATTCCAGACTGACTGGCCTGCAAGCTTCTGAGCACTACCACATCTGCCTTTTAATGTGGGTTCCAAGGATCAAACTGAGGCAATCAGCCTTGTAGCTAGTGCTTTCACCCACTGAGTCATCTTCCTGGACTTGACCTTGTAATTTTTTTACGTATGTGTGTGCACCTGTCAAGTTATGGATGTGGTGGTCAGAGGGCAGTTTTATGGAGTTAGTTCTCAGCATCCACCTTTACGTGGTTCCAGCTGTCAAACTCAGATCATCAGACTTGCATGGCAAACACGTTTACCCACTTCACTAGCCTGCCTTGTGCATTTTATGTTTGAGACAGTGTACTTAGTAATTGTTTTCCGATACGTAAACACATGAGTATCTTATTGTACACAGTAAAAGTGACATTAAATATTTTATGTAAAACTTGAGGAATGTTGGCTACATGTAGTTTGCATAGTTAGACCTCTGATGACTGTCAGTTTTGAGCATGTGTAGGCTTCTTGCCATTCAGCATAACAGCTGATTACACAGTATTTATATGGTGTGAGATATTCGAAGCAACCCAGAGGTGATTTTAAACACATAGGAGGATGTGTAAATGCAGGACTATTTTATTTTGTTGTTACTCTTATTTTAATGTTATTTATTTTTGAATTTTTATTTTATTCGTGTGTGTGTGTGTGTGTGTGTGTGTGTGTGTGTGTGTGTGTGTGTGCGCGCGCGCGCGCGCGCGCGCGCGCGCACACACACGTCTGTGTCTGTGTCTGTGTGTCAGTGCTGGTATCAGCAGGGGCCAGAAGAGGGCATTGAATTTCCTGAAGCTGGAGTTACAGGCAGTTCTGAGCTGCCTGACATGGATGCTGGGATTTGAATTAGCATCTCCTGGAAGAGCAACAAGTGCTCTAGCCCCTACAGTGCTGTTTTATAAAAGAGATTTGAGGAGGGTAGCCTCTGTTCTGATTCTGTCCTTTGTAGTTTTTTGATTGGCCTATATTCTGTCTCTCAGTTGTCTTTTCAATATACTTGGACAAATTTCACTGGGTCTAGCTACTCAATCACTTACCTCAAATTTGATTTTTCCAAAGGTCTGCCCTTCACTGAGCTCAGATTTATTCAAGTCTTATTAGGTTAGATCCTCACCAAGCAGGGTGGTACACACCTCTGTGTTCCCTGAGGCAGAAAGGTAGTGAGTTTAAGGCCAGCCTGGCTTGCATACAGTTTAAGGCTAGCTACAAAAGACCAATCAAAAAAAAAAAAATTAAATCATGCAAAAGAAGACAAGCAATTTAGATTCTCTAACTTTGTGTTAAACATGGAAGAATTTGGGCCTGGCACTTGAAAAACCCTGTGTACAAAATAGAAACACATCCAATGCTGGAGCTAGTCTACCCATAGATAAAAATCAAATGTGTCCACTGGCCCGCTTCCTCCTGGCAGCTGAGATTGCCAACTGAGCAGCTCAAGGCTCTGTTGATAAACATTTTCTTTCCTGGGCAGAAGGGAATTGCTGTCCTTGATTTGTGTCACTGAGTGGAACAGAATTGTAAGCAACAGACTGATAGAGCCTCAGACAGGAGCAGCACTACAAAGGACCAGTTGGCCCCTTTGCAAAAGCAGGCAGTGATGTGTCTCTTAGTGTCATCTGTGGGTAATGAAGCAGTGTGACTGTCAAACTCACAGATGGGTCATCACTCATCAGACATGTATTTTCACTAGGCTTCTTCCTGGGCCATGTGAGTAGAAGACATGGTCTTACATACATGCAGCTCAGACACATGCCTCAAGCCTGTCTCAAACTAGACTTCACTACCCCGACATTAATGAACAATTGTCAACAAGGGTACCAGAAGCCATCAACATATGTTTTAACAAATACAGGACAGCAGAATATCCACGTAACCTCAGACTCTTTTCCCTCAAACCATACACAAAGTGTAACTCAAAATGAATTGAAACCTAAATACAACATCTAAACATTTAAACCTCTAAAGAGCTGGGGATATACCAAGTGTTAAGAAGGCTCTTGATTTAATTGCTGACTCCACAGTGCTAATGAGGGCTCTGTCACTCTGGGTATAAAGCCCTTATCACATGATTCACACATTTCTTTCCCCTTTTAGGGATTTTGCTCTCATTATTTGGATAATGCCATTTACAGCACTAACTTTTAACATTGATAACACTCGAGTTGTGTTGTGTTTGTTTGTTGTGCAGTATTAGGACCAGACCCAAGGCCTTATACACACTGAACAAGTGTCTGTCATTTGTTTTCTTTTTGTTGTCTGGTACCAGTGATTAAACCCAGAGCTTTCTTCCACCATTCAAAGTGTATGATGGGTTTCACTGTATGCACTTGTGCAAACATGACCACAGTTGAATCCTAGAGTGCTGTCAACATGCCGAGAGTCACTTGTGCTCACTAACTGCTGCTCCCCATTCTTACACAACCCCACCCTGAAACGTCTCATCTGCCTGCCATCTATGAATTCATCCACTCTGCAAGTGGAGTCATACAACAGATGGGTTTCTGACTGGCACCTTACACTGGGCACAGCATTTGTAAGACTCATTCATGCTACCTCAGTTTCAGTATTTCATTCCCTTTTATCCCACCCATGGACATAGCACACTTTGTTGATTCATGTTTGGATTTTGTAATGTAAAATGACTCTTGTTAAAAGCACTGGCTGCTCTTACAGAGGACCTGGGCACTCATCACATGGTGTCTCAGCAACCATCTGTAACTCTAGTTCCAGAAGATCCAACGCTTTCTTCTGGGCTCCATTAACACTGCACACATGTTGTACACATACATATATGCAGACAAAACACCTATACACATAAAATAAACAAAATCTTAAAAAACAAAAAGATAATTGAACTTACTACCATCCTCCCAGAATCTGAATGTATGGAGAGGCATACTTTGTAAGCAAAGTCGAAAACAGGCTTGATGAACCACTTGGTTCCCTGTCTCCACATCCAGGGGGACATATCATTCTGATTTCTCCCCATCCTTGTCTGTCTTCTACCATGGCACTAATTTAAGTCTGGTCAATATTATTCAAATGCTGCCCTGCACGTTGTTCAATATTAACACTGGAGTCCAAGGTAACACTCTTCTTGAGTGTTTTCAGGACATGTCTGTATCTCTCTGGATAGCTATGATCCTTTAGCCTAGCTTGTGGCCTCTCACATGAACTGAGCTCTCAGCCTCTTCAGATTAATTCCTCATTATTATGAAGCCGCTCTCACATGTTCCTTTTAGTCTTCCTGTTACTTAATGTATGATAATCTTGATTTGAGTGCCAGTTCTAAGTGATCAGTAGTTACATGTGGCCAATGCCTGTCATCCATCCTTGTAGAAAGCCCTCTTGGACAGTGCTGGTTTGCCTAGATACTCGGTATAGTAAGCACTCAGCAGTTATTTATTGAATGACTGAATATAATCATGGCTGTTATCTATGACAGGAATTTACCCAACCTCTGCTTTTGTACTTCAGCATCCCCTGTCTGGATTGTGAGGCAGATTATTGAATTACTAAGCCAGACCTAGGTATCTCTTCCTTCTTCATGTGCTTGGCTGTTACTGACTTCTTTAAAATTTTTACAAATTAATCCATTTTGCATAATCCAAAAATAGTGCCCAAGAATCAGAAGATGACAGTCATTTCCCCAAATCGACTCTGCCCTAAGTTAAGCACTGCTCACATGAGCCTTACGCAACTTGGTCAGTGGGCTCTAGCATAGCAATGATTCTTCCACATAGTTGAATCTAGATGCAGTGTGATCAGGGCAGAATCAGACCTGCTCTTTCTGGCACCTGTGTCTGCCCAACTATAAAGTTCATAGCCAGCCCAAGTCTAGCAGTTAACACACTAGATGGCAAAAGTTATCCACTGAATGAACGTATGCTGATAAGCTGAACACTTAATATTTTTAATTATAAATTATTTATTTATTTTTTTTTTCTAAAGCTTAACACTTTCTAGGCTTTTTTGGAGGGGAACACTTTCTGTTGTTAAGTATATGGGCAAGTCAGTCCTGCCCAGTTTTGCCAAAGATTACCTCCTGTCTCTCTACTGTTACACTGCCTCTTTTCTCTTCTTGAATAAAAATACTTGACTGTTTTAGAAAACATAAAGATCCTGATCCCACTGCCAGGGCCCCCTCAAACAGACCAAACACAACTGTCTTCCATATGCAAAGGATTCCTAGTCTGGTGACATGTAGGTTCCACAGCTGTCGGTCTAAAGTTCTTGGGTTCCTACAAGCTTAGTTCATTTGTCTCTGACGTTTTCCCAGTCATAATCTTGACCCTCCTTGCTCATATAATTCCTCTTCCCTCTCTTTGACTGGTCTCCTGGAGTGCGGTCTGGTGCATGAGCTGACTTTCTGGAGCCCATTACCTATGGTGGGACGCCTTGCTCAGCCTTGATGCAGTGGGGAGGGGCTTGATTCTGCCCCAACTAAATGTACCAGGCTTTGCTGACGCCCCATGGGAGGCCTTACCCTTTTGGAGAAGGGGATGGGGAGTGGACAGGGGAGAGGTAGGGGGTGGGAGGTGGGGGAAAGACTGGAGAGCATCGGGAGGAGAGATGAGAGGGGGAATCTGTGGTTGGTATGTAAAATGAATAAAAAAATTTCTTAAATAAGAAAAAAAAGAAAATGTAAAGAATATGGATAAGAAAGAATAGAAGGAAAATTGATCAGCCTCCTATTGTCAGAGGTAGTTGCTGCTGACTTACTGCTATGTACCCTGTTTCCTCTGATTACATGTGTTAAAAAGTGTCATGGACTTTTTTTTATACAGCGCATCATATTTAATTGTATGCTTTTATCGTTTAATTTAAAAATTGAGATTTAGTTACATCCAGTGAACATCTACTTTGAATTTAGCTCTGCTGCTCTCTGTCCATGTTATCTATCATTGTTTCTATCAGTTCATCATACTTTTAACATTTAATTACAAAATAACATTTTTTTATTGTGTGTGTGTGTGAATGCACACATGCTCATGTGCCATAGTATGCATGTGGAGGTCAGAAGACAACTTGTGGGAGTTTGTTCTCTCCTCTCACCATGTGAGACCCAAGGATTGAACTCAGATTGCCAGGCTTGGTGGCAAGTATCTTTATCCACTGAGCCATCTAATTTGCCCAATTTCCCCCCTTTTAATTAAAAATAGATTATTTTCTCATACAATATATCCTGATTACAGTTTCCCCTCCCTCTACTCCTCCAAGTCCCTCCCTATCTCCCCTTCCATCCAGATCCACCCCCTTTCTATCTCTGTTAGAAAAGAACAGGCTTCTAAGAGAGAGTAACAAAACATAACAAAATACAATATAATAAGATAAAAGAAAAAACATCGCATTGAAGTTGGACAAGGTAAACCAATGGAAGGAAAAGAGCCCCAAGAGAAGACACAAGAATCAGAGACCCACTTGTTCACACACTCAAGAGTCCCATAAAAATACTGAACTGGAGGTTGGGAATTTAGCTCAGTGGTAGAGTAGCAAGCACAAGGCCCTAGGTTCGGTCCTCAGCCCTGAAATTAAAAAGAAAAACTACTGAACTGAAAGCTGTAATACTTATGCGGAGGACCTGGTGCAGACCCATGTGGCCCTGTGCTTGCTGCATCAGTCTCTGTGAGTTCATGTGAGTTGATTTAGAGAACCTTGTTCTCCTGGTGTCCTGCATTCCTTCTGGGTTTTACACACTTTCTACCTCCTCTTCTGCAGGGTTCCCTGGGCTTTGAGGGGAGGGATTTGATGAAGATATCCCATTTAGAGCTGTATGTTTCAAGGTATTTCACTCTCTGCATAGTGTCTGGCCTGGGTCTCTGTATTTGTTCCCACTTGCTGCAGGAGGAAGCGTCTCTGATGATGGCTGAGCAAGGCTCTGATCTGTGAGTATAGCAGAATATCATTAGGAGTCATTTTATGAGTACTTTTTTTTTTTTTTTAAAGTAGACTGTTAGTATTTGGTTTTACCCCATCTAGTCTCTGGTTTGTGGTTACCCAAGAAGTGTCAGGTAGGGGTTCCATCTTGTAGAATGGGTCAAACATTGGTTGCTTACGCCCACAAGTTTTGTGCCACCATTGTCCTAGCATATTTTACAGGCAGGACAGCATTGTAGATCAAAGGTTTTGTGGGTGGGTTGGTGTTTACATTTCTCTTTTGGTAGCCTGAAGAATACCTGTAGTAAAGACACTAGAACGTTCTATGTAGGCACCAGCTCGACCTCTCCATGTTAAATGAGTTCTGTGGGTGTTGTATTTGGCAATTGGGCCCTGCTGTCAGTTTGTGGAGAGCAACCTATTGTCTTGGTAACAGCCTGGGTTGTTTGAAGATTTCCATGGGACCCCTCTGGCCATCAACTCAATTGGATGTAACTCAGTCCTGGTACTGAAGCTTAATTTGATGACAAGAGGCAGCCAGTTGGGACTCCATCTCCTTAATTATTTAGAGATTTCATAGGATTACCTTCATGTATTTTAGAAAGTTTCCACTGTCCTAGGTTTCCATACCACCCCTCAAATGCCTCTTAATTCTAGCTGCCTATCTCCACATTCCCTCCACCAACTGCATCTCCCTTCTCCCTCCCCACCTGATCTTTCCATTCCTGTACCCCTGTCATTTTTTTTTTTTTTCCGAGACAGGGTTTCTCTGTGTAGCTTTGCGCCTTTCCTGGGACTCACTTGGTAGCCCAGGCTGGCCTCGAACTCACAGAGATCCGCCTGGCTCTGCCTCCCCCTGTCATTTATTTAATGGCTAGTATCCACATATAAGTGAATACATACCATATTTATCTTTCTGGATTTGAGTTGCTTCACTCAGGATGGTATTTTCTAGTTCCATCCATTTGCCTGCAAATTTCATGATGTGACTTTTTTTGTTGTTAAGCAGCTGAGTAATACTCCATTGTATAAATGTACACATTTTCTTTATCCATTCTTCTGTTGAGGGACATTTAGGTTGTTTCCAAGTGTCCTTGTGATATGATGAAGTGTCCTTTGGGTATATGCCCACGAGTGGTATAGCTGGATCTTGTGGTAGATTGATTCTAGTCCTTCTGAGGAACTGCCACTCTGATTTCCATAGTGATTGTATAAGTTTGCAGTCTCACCAGCAATGAATGAGTTTTCTCTTATTCCACATCTTCAGCATGAGCTGTCACTTGTATTATTGATCTTAGCCATTCTGACAGGGTTAAAATAGAATCTCAAAGTAGTTTTGATTTACATTTCCCTGATGACTAAGGTGTTGAACATTTTTAAGTGTTTCTTAGCCATTTGAGTTTCTTGTATTGAGAATTCTCTGTTTAGATATGTACTCTATTTTTTAATTGGATTATTTTGTTTTTTGATATCTAGTTTCTTGAGTTCATATATTTTGGACATTAGTCCTCTATTTGATGTGGAGTTGGTAAAAAATCTTTTCCCATTTTGTAGGGTGCCACTTTGTACTAAGGATGGTGTCCTTTGCCTTACAGAAGCTTTTTAGTTTCATGAGGTCCCATTTATTAATTGTTGATCTTAGTGCTTGTGATAACAGTGTTCTATTCAGAAAGTCTCTTATGCCATGAGTTCAAGGCTATTCCCCATTTTGTCTTCTATCAGGTTCAGTGTGTCTGGTTTTATGTTGAGGTCTTTGATCTATTTCGAGTTGAGTTTTGTGCAGGGTGATAAGGATGGATCTATTTAATCAATATAAATTTAAAAAAAAATGTTTTAGAAAATGTCTCACCTCTCACAAGGTCTTACTCCTGGGTGATCTGGAACTGGCTGCATAGGCTGGCCTTGAATTTACAGAAATCTGCCTGTCTCTGCCTCCTGAGTGCTGGGATTAAAGGTGTGTGCCACCACTGCCCAACATATATGTATTAGTTTTAGAGACAAGTTTTGCTGCATAGCCTAGGCTAGTATTAAACTTGGATACTTGTCCAAGCCCTTTGCCCATCTATGATTTTTGGTCTTGTTGTTGTTAAAATGTAGGATTTTCTGATGTATCCTGGGTTGGTAAATACTGACCAGATAGGTAATCTGCAAATATTTTCTCCTGTTCTGTAAATTGTTTTTTTCAGTTTATTTCCATTGTACGCCGTATTATTTTTATTTGTTTATTTCTGTGGGTGGGTACAATATATACTTACAGAGGCCAGAGGTTGACATCAGGTGCTGGGGTTCTAGGACCATGGCTACCATACTTAGCTTTTGTGTAGTTGTTAGGCACCTGAGCTCAGCCTCGTAGCTGCGCAGCAAGCACATTGCCACAGCTTGCCAGGCCCTGTGTGCAGAAGTTTTAAGGTTTTACATATCTCATTTGCCTATTTTTATATTTGATTTTGTGACTAAGAAATTATGAAAATACAGTGTCCTGAAACCTTATGCTTTCTTTGGGGTGTTTTATAGTTTTAAGTCTTTATTTGATTTATTTTGAGTTTACTCTTATGTATGGGTTTGAGGTTCAACTTTATACTTTTTGTGTGTGGTGATCCAGTTTTCCCAGCACTGTGTGTTGAAGACTGACCTTCGCTGTGTATCCTTAGAAGCTTGATGAAGACCATTTTACCATATATACAAGGGTTTGCTCCAGGACTTTCTTTACTGCTTAATGTCTTAGATGTGTCTTTATGCCAGTACCATACCATGTTGGTGGTTGGGTTGTGTGTTTTAAGATAAGAAGTGTGAGACCTTCAACTTTGTCCTTTTTCAAGGTTGTTAAGGATGTTCAGAGTCCCTTGAGAATTTGTATGAATTTTAGGATTCTTTATTTTGTATTTCAGGTATGGTCGTCTTATTGTAAAGCTCAGACTTAATATATAGCCCAGGCTGGTCTTGAACATGATATTCCCTGCCTCATTTTCCTAAATTCTTGGATTATAGGAGTGTGCCACCATGCCCAATACAGAAAAATTTCTATGTCTGATTTTTGTAAATGCTATCAGGATTTTGTTTTGTCTTAAAATAGTGTCTTCCACTGATGCCCAGGCTGGTGACAAACTCACGTTCTCATGTGATCCTCTTGCCTCAGCTTCCCATGTTTCTGGGACTATAGGTGAATGCTACCTGTCAACCTGAGATTTTGATAGGGAGTACATAAAACTGTCAGTAATATCGATGTATTTTAAGTGTAGGAGGACGACAGGGGAGAGTGGAAAGCTGAGACTAAAGAAACGTAAAGGCTGCAATGAATCACAAGAGGAAAGACTGTAGATCCTGGTCACCAGGAGAGTGCCAAGAGCTGCCAAGTCTTTAGGGACAAGGGTCTCAGACCTGGGCCAAAGCTGTACTCTGGCCAGGAAGTATTAAGAGCGAAGGACTCCAGACTCCCTAGGCCTACATAAGAGCTTAACAATGTCAAGGGCTGAGGATCCCTCCCTTAGGCTTTCCTGGAATTCGAGCCAGCCACAAACTGAAGAGGCCGATTCCCTAGGCCCAGAGGCTTGCACAGCTGCATTGTGTCGCTCCCACCTGCTTGCTGCCACGCCTCACTATCCCTGAGTGTTGAGGGAAAGAAAGTGCCGAAGACCAACACTTGAAGAGCTCCATGCCTGACACGGTGTCACCTAGTGGAGTGGAGTTTTCTGCCCTTCCCTTGTTTCCTGTACTCCTGAGATTCCCATAATGCATCTGTTGTTCCATTTGATAACCCCCTGTAAGTCCATCAAGGCTCTCTTTACTTTCTTCATTTCCTTATTTCCCCTCCTTAGAGACAAGGTCTCACTTTGTAGCCCAGGCTGGCTTTGACCCTGTGATTCTCCTGCCTCAGCCTCCCCAGTGCTGGACTAATAGCATATGTCACCATGCTCACCTCTTTTACTCTATCGACTCAGAATTTTATTTTATTTTTTGAGACAGGGTTTCTCCGTATAGCCCTGACTGTCCTAGAACTTGCCATGTAGACCAGGCTGGCCTCTGCCTCCCCTTACCCCTAAATGTGGGATTAAAGACATGTGCCACCACACCCTGCTCCTGACTCAGTATTTCAGACACCTTGACATGGAGTTTGTTGGTTCATTCTTCTGCCTGGTAAGCCTGCTTTGGACTTGTAGTGAGCTTTGACTGTTTGTGCACTTCTCTCTGTTGATGTTCTCACTGCGCTGGTGCAGTGCACACTTCTTTCAGATGTCACCACATGCTCTCCCAGTTCATGGAGCATCCTTACTGTTGGGTACTGGGTATCCTGTGTCAGTTCACATACTCTTCTTCTATAGGACTACTTCTGACATTTAACTTTGACTGGGTCATGTGCCCCCCGGTTTTTGTTTGTTTGTTTGTTCTTGTCTCCATAGGAAAGGAGTCTGGAGCTGTCTCTTCGCTGTTACACTGACCATAAGCTCTCTAGTGCTCTCTGGTGAAGTAAGCTTTTTCTGGGGCCTAGTTTAACCTTTTCCTATAATAAAAAGTAATAAACTCTGAGCTCAAATGTGCAGGTCATAATTGGACCTGAGCTCTATTCCTCAATTATTATGAATGATAATAATAGCTCATGTTTCTTGATGTTATAATCACTTAACATAGATCATCTCATTTAATCTTTGCAACAATCCCAGGAGGTAGATGTTGTTAATAATGTTGTTCATTCTTGTAGGGGAAGAGCCTGGGGCAAGAAAAATCAAAACAACAGAGCAGTGTATTCTTGGTGGATACCAAGCTTGTGGTCACTGTACTAATTAGATGTTCAGAGTAGTACAGCACTTCTGGATATTCTGCACATTTGGTACCACATTCATTCTTATTTTTAAACATGTACAGATATTTTGCCCACATATATATTCGTGCTCCAAGTGCATACAGTGCCCACAGAGGCCAGAAGAAGGCATAAGATCCCCTGTAACTAAAGCTACCAATGGTTGTGAGCAGCTGTGTGGATATGCTGGGAATCAAACCTGAGTCCTCTGCAAAAGCAGCAGTGCTCTTAACTGCCAAGCCATCTCTCTAGCCCCTTGCATTCATTTTTTTTAATTAAAAAAATTTACATTTGTCACAAGGTCAGAAAGCTGTAAGACCTCAAGGCTTACACCACAGTGACCCACTTCCTCCAGCATTCTCCTAAAGGTTGCACAACCTTCCTGAATGACACCACCAGCTTGGAACCAGATGTTCAAACACATGAGCTCATGGTGTGTATGGGAGGGGTGCATTACACATTCAAATCACAATACTCCTAACAATACCACTGCTACCTAGTAGCTCAATGGGCTGGTGGCCAAGCCTTCGGTGTAAGCCTTTGGGGGTCTGATCTTAACTTGGGAAGGTATGAATTCTGGCTTCATCTTTGACTTGTCTCACCTGTTGAAGATAGAGCAGCGGTAGCCTTGCAGGTGATACTGATGAAATATTTCTCAATTGATCACATACTTTTCATTTTCCTAGTTCCTTTTCATTTTCCTAGTTCTCCATTTATTCTGGAAATGTTGTCTTGACAAATTTCAGTACATCAGGACAATACTGGAATAGCTCCCTTGTTCAGAAGGATAATCTGCTATTTGAAGATTGCTGACTTGATCCAGTTTTATCTTCCTATAAAACTTTTTAAGTCCACTAACGTCTGATTAGCTCACCAGCTAAGTGATGCTCATGTCTGACCCTGGAACAGGAGGACAGCATAAGCCAAGCTCCTCCTCACAGAACTTATGCTTCCTTAGCCTGTAGTGCTAGCTCTAGTCTTCATTTTTAAAAGAATATTTACAAGTGTTTGGGGTCTTTGTTCTGTTCCATTAATATCTAAGACCACATGAAACAATTGAATGATGAAAAAGATTACCTCTAACACATAACTGAAATCAAGCTGTTCTGTCTGCTGCTGCTGAGGCCAAACTCCACTTTTTTTTCTTTCCCAACATTTATTTATTTTGGGAAGTGGGGCAGGGAAGAAGATACCTGTGTGTCACAGCACTTATGTGGAGGTCAGAGGACAACTTGCAGGAGTCAGTTCTTTCCCCCTATCACATAGGTCCCAGGGATTGAACTCAGATTTTCAGGCTTGGCAGCAAGTACCTTACTGATTAAACCATCTTGCTGGCCCCCATCACCTTTTTTTTTTTGTTTTTTTAGAACAATCAATTATACATTGATTATACAAAATAGTGTGTTTTTAAAAAAAACCCACAAAATAGTGTGTTTCATTACATTTCTATATAGTGTATTTTGATCTTATTAATTCTTGTTACCCTTTCTTATCCCTCCCACTCCAGCTGCATGACTAAGTAAGTTATGTTAGGGTTGCTCACAGGAACACAGGCACCTCATTGGTGGCTATACCATTGAAGAAATTGTCTTTTTCTCCTCTAGCAACGTTAACTGCCTAGAGATACTTGGGGAGAGGTGGAGCCTGGAGGTGAGGGTGATGTCCAATGGCTGAGCATTAGATTGTCACTTTTCTCATCACAGTGACCAGTTAATGAGCCTCTGTACTTACCACTGCCCACTGCAAAAAAGTCCTAGCTAGAGCTTACAATGGCAAGAATGCTCAGGCCTTTGGTCCATTTGGAATTGACTTTTTTTCTTTTCTTTTTTTGGTCCAAGGTGAGATTAGAAAAAGAGACAGTCTTGTTCAATTTGTATTTTTGGCATCTTTGTCAAAAGTTGTGTGGAAATATATCTGGGTCCTTTGTTCTATTCCGTAGATTTTGTGTGGGTGTGTGTGTGCATTGTTTTCATTGCTATGGCTCTGTAGTATATCCTGGAGACAGGATTGCTCTGACTATCTGATGTCTTGTGTGTTTCCATATGAATTTTAAGCTTCAAATTTCATTATCTCTTAACTGGGCTAGCTTATAACTGGTCTCTTTATGTCCATTTTCCATTAAAAAAATGAGAACCAGATTGCATTACCCCTTGAAAAAAAAAAAGAAAGAAAAGAAAAAGAAAAAAGAAAAAAATCTCTTTGATTCCCTGTTTCATGAAGTCCTCTTACTTTCCTCTGTTCGGCGCCTGCTTACCTTGTCTGTCCCACCTGTCCCATGTGAGAGGGATGAATTCTAAGTTAGTTTCCCTTTATCTGAGGCCTTTCACAAGTGATTCCGTTGTATTTGAGAATCTTTCCCTGATATTTGGTCAACTGGACCCTTGTCACTCAAATCTTGGTGCATATGTCATTGTCTTTTTTTTTTTTTTAAATCACCTATTCTCTGTTTCTTGCTTGCTCTCTGCCCCTCCACACACACATACTTGAAGCATTCCCTGGCTTATCATCCATTTATCATCTGGCCTCTAACATTAGAATTAAATCACTAAATGGTTAACATTAGAATTAAGTCACTAGATGGTGGTGCATACGTTAACTGTGGGGATTGAGGCAGATGGATTTTGAGTTTGAGGTCTGGGCTACCTAGGGAGACTCTGGCCCCCTAAAAGGATATAACTACTGTAATTCACTGCTTGGTCTGTTGATCATCTTGCTGTTTAGCACCAAGAACCCTTCAAGTATTGGGTGTGTGTACCCATGTATATGCATGTGCCTGGAGTCTAGAGGTCTATGCTAGATGTCTTCCTCATTAGGATTTCCATCAAGCCTTATTTTTTGAGGCAATCTATCACAGAACCTGGAGCTTATTAGTTCATCTAGACTGGTGGCCAGCAAGCCTCAGGGATTGCAGGCATGTACCCTCATGCCTATCCCAGCATGCCTAGCTTTGTATGTTGATGCTGAGGATCCAAATTCAGGTCCTTATGACTTGTGCCATAAGCACTTTTTAGACCGAGCCTTGGCTCCAGTACCTCCTTCAAGCACTTAAGTGAATACAAACAAAAATCTCTGAGAGAGCGGCTATTTGATGGAAGAGTCTATTGTGGATGGGAATGCACCACTTCCACACTTGGAGCAGTAGTGAATTTTAAGATGTAACTATGCTTGCTTTTAGTAGAACATTTCCTTTTGGTATCTTAATTTAGATTTCCTCAAAATAGAGATATGGAATGACTTTACTTTACATTTTTTATTTTAAAGTTAAATACCACTGGAAGTCCAGTTGAACTGTATAATGTGGAGGAGGATTTAATTTACAATGTAGCAGTCATACAGTCCCTATCAGTTTAAGAAGGGTTTGATTTTTAAAAATTTTTGGAAAAAAATTAATTCATCTAGAATTCTAGGATATTGAGTGATTTCAAGACATTATTAACCAAAGATTTCTAGTATATGCCTAACTGTTCTACTCTCTCAAAGCTCATATGGGACTTAAACACAAGGGTCACAGTTAGTGACCCCCTTACTTTTAAAATGGGAAAATTTGGGGATGGTGGCCCAAAACTGCAAAGGATTTCTTCTTAAGCTGTATTCATATAGCATATGTGCCTTTTTTTTTTAAAGGTTGTGTGTTAGTTAGGGTTACTACTGCTGTGATGAAACCCATGATCAAGGCACTTTATAAAAGAAAGCATTTAATTGAGGCCTTGCTTGCAGTTTCAGACGATCAGTTCATTACCATCAGGACAGGAAGCATGGCTCTGAGAGCTCATATCTGATCTGTAAGTTGTAGGCACAGAGAGAGCAAGACTGGGCCTGGCATAGACTTTCAGAAGTTCAACTCCAGTGACACACTTCCTCCAACAAGGCCACAACTCTTAATCCTTCCTGAATAGTTCCAGCAACTTCAGACCAAGCATTCAAACAGATGAGCCATAGGTTGTATGTCTAGTTCTTGGGATAAGCTGTAATATCTGGTGGGTTCTGGAGCTGCCTCCTCCAGGTCTCCCCAGACAGCCCTGTCAGACCTGTATATTGTGTTTAGAGGCCTAGGGCCTGTACTAGACCAAGTTGCTTAACATAAGACAATATGTGAGGGGTTTTTGTTTTGTTTTATTATTTGTTTTCATAGTAATTTTTGAGTTTTAACTGATTTGGTCAGGAAGGGAATTTGGCAGGCTTTTGACACATATGCACTAACATGAGCCTCCATTAATTGTGGTTACTGTGTGCCATGCACTTCATCATCTTCACAGCATCCTCACGAAGTGTGTGCTCTTTCTCACTGCAGCCTTTAAGATAAGCCTTGAGGTTTCTCAGTAGTTAATAATCCACCAGGATTCAGAACTCCTCCTTACTGTAGCCACTGTGGAGGAAGATTTTGACTGGGGGACCAAGGAGAACTGGAAGTGGAGGTGCATTGCTGTGGGATGTTCTGTATGGCAAATGTGTTGCTGATTAGTCAATAAATAAAACACTGATTGGCCACTGGCTAGGCAGGAAGTGTAGGCGGGACAAGGAGGAGAATAAAGCTGGGAAGTGGAAGGCTGAGTCAGAGAGACACTGCCAGCTGCCATGACGACAAACAGCATGTGAAGATGCCGGTAAGCCACGAGCCATGTGGCAAGGTATAGATTAATGGAAATGGATTAATTTAAGCTGTAAGAACAGTTAGCAAGAAGCCTGCCATGGCCATACAGTTTGTAACCAATATAAGTCTCTGTGTTTACTTGTTTGGGTCTGAGCAGCTGTGGGACTGGCGGGTGATAGAGATTTGTCCTGACTGTAGGCCAGGCAGGAAAACCATAGCTACAGTGCATGACATATGGAGCCAAGTGAAGGAGGAGAGTGTGAAGGTATTGTTTTCCCCAAAATATTGTGCACCCTAATAAACTTATTTGGGGTCAGAGAACAGAACAGTCACTAGGTATAGAGGCCAGAAAATGGTGGCACACACACCTTTAATCATAGCATTCCTACAGCAGAAATCCATCCGGATCTCTGTGAGTTTAAAGCCACACTGGAAACAGCCAGGCATGGTGACTCACGTCTTTAATCCCAGGAAGTGAGCCTTTAATCCCAGGAAGTGATAGCAGAAAGCAGAAAGGTATATAAGGTGTAAAGACCAGAAACTAGAAGCTTTTAGCTGGTTAAGCTTTTAGGTTTTTGAGCAGCACAGTTCAGCTGAGGAACTGGCAAGGTGAGGTAGCTGTGGCTTGTTCTGCTTCTCTGATCTTCCAGTGTTCACCCCATTACCTGGCTCCAGGTTTGATTTTATTAACAAGACCTATTAAGATTCATTCTACAGGAGAGCATCATGTGAAACATCCAGGTTGGCAGGTGTGAGAGGAGACTGGAGTCCAGGACAGTGAGGCTCTGGAGGCTGACTGCTCAGCTGCAGAACTGGAACTACAGGGAAAAGGTGCTGCAGAGTGGTGCAAGTGGAGAGGGGGAGGGAGGGTAGGAACAGGAACTCAATTAGAACTAAATGAGACTAGAAAGAAGCAGGCATCTGAGGACACTCCCAAGTGCTCCCTGCTCATTGGAAACACCCCTGCTTGGACCATGGGATGGGAGTAGTATTTTTAGGCATGACTGTGATTTCCATTTGTGTCTCCTGTTTCGTATCTCCACGGAGAGTAGTGAATGTTCATATCCGTAAATGTCAGGACTGCTTTCTTGTTTTACTTGATTGGCACATCAGACTCTGTTCATATGTTCAGTTCTTATTTTGTTTCACGTACATCATGGCTGTGTGCCCACAACCTAAAAATGTGAAAGGGAAAACAGTTGCCAAGTAAAACTGGTAGGACAGCAGGATTTGACAGGCTCCTCTTAGTCTCTTGTGGTGAGATTGAGCACGACAGATCAGAAGTTTGCTCTCTTGGAACATTGATCATTTCACAGAAGAAAACATGTTGCTTCCAAAACTCAGGTGTTCATGCTACCCTAATGTCACTTGTTTAAAATATTCTCATTTAGCTTTTGAAAAATTTCAAGGATATGGAAACATTTGTGTTAATGTTTGTATTGTACATAGCATCCCAAATTTCTTTCTTTAGGGAAGTCCCAGGCAGCCCTTGTCCTGTAATTGGGGAAGAGTGCTCTGCCACAGCTGCAGGGGCTGGCTGCAGAGACCATTGTAGGGCTATATGACACTGGGGGAAAAGGAGAATGGGGTTAATCAGGGCAGCTGTGCTGGTCTGTGAGCACCAGCACTGACAGGATCTGCCAGAGGCTAGATGTCTTCCAAGGATGTGTTTGGGTGGTGAGTGGCAACTCACAGCAGGGCTCTAGGCTCCTCCACCTTCTGCAAGAGCCTTTCTATTTTATATAAGGTATTTGTTTTGTTTAGGGTTGCATGGAAGTACTAATTTAAAAAATAAGTAGCTGAAAAATGAATGCGTAGTTATTCTTTCCTAGTGTGTAGGGAAACTAAGTCCCAAAGCAAGAGTATGTGTTTTCTGCATCTCAGGTCTTTGATAGATGCCTTGGAGTGACCATTTGTGTTATTTAACATTTTATGGCCACAGAAGTACTCTTTGGCCCTATTCCAGAGAAAACTGGAGCTGTTAGAAGTCTTGGCTGTTCACTTCAGTTACTCTTCCATACACTTCCTTGTATTTCAGTGTTAACAGAACCATGTGGTCAAGGATCTGCCTGGTCTGAGAGGCAGATTCCTCTTCCCATTGGTCCCAACATCTTGTAAGCTCAGGTTTCTACCTATTTCTTCCTGAGTGTATATGAGCAGTTTAATCCTTTAGAGGTCTCTTGCCTTGCCATACATCTGGTAATCATAACGTTCAGTTCAGCTATATAAGATAGCATAAACAGATTGTAGTGCCCAGCCCTGCGATGTTGTTTACTTTCGGCATCGCTGTGACCAAATACACACCTGCCAAGAGGCAACTTAAAGGAGGAGGAAGAATGTATTTGGCCTCATGGTTTGAGGGTATACAGTCCATCATGGCAGAGAAGCCATGGTAGCAGGCAGCTCCATGATAGTAGGACATGTGACTGGGGCTCCATCTTAGTAGAGCACAAACCAGTGTGGAATAGGAAGCAGAGCCAGGCTGTAAACCTCAGGGTCCACCCTCAGCAGCCCCACCTCCACAGGCTCTGCATCTCCCCAGAGCAGTGCTACCGAGCAGTGCTACTGTCAAGCATTCAAACCCGAGCCTATGAGGACAGTTCACACCCAGACCATAACACACCTTTCTTAGAGCCATGGCTGCCCACCATCTAGTGAATAAATCCTCTTCTGCAGGCGGCTTGAACTAGATGGCTCATTGCTTTTAAGACACCAGTAGAGCATGTTAGAGTTAGACAAACCAGTGTCCGAGCCTTTGCTCTTCCACTTATGGCTGTGTGATGTTGAAAACATTTTACCTAACTACATTGGACTTTGTTTTGTTGTTTTTTTGTTTTTTTTCCCCAAGACAGGGTTTCTCTGTATAGCTTTGTGCCTTTCCTGGAACTCACTCTGTAGACCAGGCTGGCCTCAAACTCACAGAGATCCACCTGCCTCTGCCTCCCGATTAAAGGTGTGCGCCACCACCGCCCGGCGGACTTTGTTTTTTTTTTTTTTATTGTTAATTGGAGGGTCCTGGACAGTGATGTCTAAAATGCACTTACTAATAGGATTTGGTTTCATAACATTTATTTGTGCCAACTTTTGCCAGGACCTCAGGGCATAGTCCAGAAAGGTATAACCAGCCCCCCACCAGTGAGTTACTGGTGAAAAACATCTATAGGGCCTAGAAGTCCTCCATCCCCTGTCTCCTTCCACATGGATAGACTTATTTGTTATTATTTCCTAAATAAAACAATTATTTATGTAGGTTTTATATTATTGTTACATATGTTAGATATTATATGCTATCTAATTATGAGTTAAAGCATATGGAATGTATGTAGATATATGCAAATACTATAGCATTTTATATTAGTGACTTGAGCATGTGTGGATTTATCTATTCAGAGACCCAATATCCCACAGATACTAAGAGACAAATAAATGTATCTCCCTTGACCAAGGCAGGATTTTTCTGGAACTCACTCTGTAAACCTTGCTGACATTGAACTTGGAGATTTAACTGCCTTTGCCCTGAGTGCTGGGATTAAAGGTGTGCATCACCATCCCCGGCTTGAAGGTGGCCCCTCTATAGAGTCCCAGTAATCAGAGCTGTACAATGAGGGAGTATCTTGTGAGACAGTAAAGATTGTGCAGAACATTTATTTAATGTTGTATGCTCTATAAAGACTTAAACACATGCCTTGTTCGTGTGTATGATACACAAACTGTATCCATGTTACTACAGCTTTACCTGTGGGGTGTCTAGCTTGCCAACATTAGTGTTAACAAATAGGGCTTCTGGGATTTAAAGCTAGGCTGTTTTTTGCCTTGGAGTGTCCTATGTCTGCTACAATGTGATTCTGTCAAACAGCTGTTGTCACCAGAAGGTCACACTCAGAGGCTTGTGAGGAATACTGGGGAAGGTGTTCCAGATCAGCCTGGTTGGTGGTAATGTGAGTCAAGGAGGGGACCCAGACCCTAGATCTCCCTTACTCATCTGTCTGTTCCATGGGCCTGGTCATTGTATTTCCCTGAGTTGAGTTCTGGGCTCTTCTATCTCTGTGAGACAGAGATAGCCACATGAAGAGCTTCACCTCAACCCAGAGCACCTTTGTGACTGTGAATACTGGATCATTTTTCTCCCAGACCAGAGATAGGTACAGGCCAAAGGAGGTTCTTTCAGCAACCCCCTTATGAATATCTCTTTTTGTCAGTGCTATCCCGGGTGCTAGGAGTATGGAGCTTAACTCCATGTGCACACTCTGCTGTGGCGGGGCCCTCACCCCCAGATATGTGGGAGAGGCATGGCAGATGCTGTAATGCCACACAGTCCATGGCAGAGAAGAGAGCCACTAACCATCCTTGATAGTTCAGAAGAAGCAGGTACCCTGCTGGCCACAGGGCAGCAGGTTGCATGCCTGGCCTGGCTGGGACTAACCGAGAAAGGAAGAGCCACAAATGTCTGACCGAGTTTGGTGTTTGTTTTTTGTTTGTTTGTTTGTTTTTTGAGACAGGGTTTCTTTGTGTAGCCTTAATGGTCCTGGACTAGCTTTATAGGCCATGCTGGCCTCGAACTCACAGAGATTCCATCTGCCTCTACCTCCCGAGTGCTGGGATTAAAGGCGTGTGCCGTCACTGCCCAGCTAGTGTTTGTGAAGTTTTAACTGAAGAAACAATACTTCATAATCCAGGGGTTTTGCTTAATCTTATGGGCACAGGGTTAAAATAAGGTGGCATCAATATCATATTTGGCAAAGTACTCTGGCAGATTTTTAGGGTAGAATGGGATAAGAAAGTCCAGTTACTGATGTGAGAGTTACAGAAATGCTGAAGGCCAGAGCTCAGGCAGTATGTGTGCAAAGGGTCAGCCTCCAGAACCTTCCTGAATTTATTTGTGAAAAAGTTGAGTGACTCACTGGTTTTTATTTGAGATGTTTTCCCCTCCCTTATTTTATAAAAATTTGCAATCCAAATGCTGAAGGTTTTCCGTCGTGGCAGGTTTCGGGAGGCAGCCTCAGTACACTTGCCAAATCTCGCCAGCCTGAGCTTTACAAACGGGTAAACATTTCTCTTTCTTTTTGGCTGACATCTCATTTCCTTTTTCCTCTATTCTGAAAGTATTACAGCGATTTTTGTACTTCAAGGAACTGACGTTATGCACCTAGTAAATGAATAATCACATAAAGGAAACCACTAATGATGGTGGCCCTGCAGGGTCATCTTAGCTGTGGCATGGTGGGTAGTGTGAACTTTGACTGTGGTACTGGAGCAGCATGTGCACTTGTGCTGGTGTGGCAGTCGGGCAGCACACTGGATTTGGAAGAATTGTTCCATTCCCTGGCTGTCCTCGAAAGGTAGCCTGGCTATCACCTATGTGTGCTCATTTATAACATGGGTCATGTCTGATCTTTGCAGCAGCAACAGCCTTGGGAAGATGAGGTCATTAGGCAGATCACAATAGAGCAGGTCTCATTTTCACTGCAGAAACCCCACCCCTCCCCACCCTACTCAATTCTTAGAGGTGGGATGTGTTACGTGGATTTGCCCGGGATCCTAGGTGCACCCTGGGTTTGACTTTTTTCTCTAGACTAATCCAGCTCCCAACCTGAAGTCTAAGCAGTCACTGCATTAATCAGACTTGCTGGAATGATCACATGGTTTTCTAGCTGCCTCCCCTGTTAGCTGCCGCTTGTCAGCAGCTGGCGGAGCTGGAGGCTGCAGGCCCCTGTCTGCAGAGAGCCTTTTACTTCAGAATATTGGGGGGGTGTGGAAACCTCGCCTCTTTTTTTCTGCACTTTGCACCATCTGACTGACTAAATGGTTGTCCTCGGTACCAAAAAGGCCGCCATACAATCCAAGGAAATTGCCTCTGACTAGGTCATGTTTGCATTTGAAGAATTCAGGTATGTTCTGGGTTTTCTCTCAGTCTGATGCTGGGTTTTTGTTCTCTAGGTTTTTGCTGTGTAATGACTGCTTAGGCTCTGGCTAGTTCTACACATGAAAAGGGGTTCTTTTCTGCATTTGGTGGGGTTTATCCAGGTGGTGAGGGTCAGGGGTGTTTACTGCATGGAAGTGCAGCATGGATAATTGGTTTGATCTTGTGTAAATTCGTGGAGGACCCCACCTTGTGCATCCTGTGAGCTGTTCTTGCTGGTGTAGAGTTATGAATACAGAATAGCTACTGTACGTCCAGAATGAATCTTTTGCTATCTTTTGTTTTCTTCCTTTGTCAAACTCATGCAGTCTACCTCTGCTTTACAAAAAAAGGGAACTGTAGCAGCTAGGGTGAAAAATTCTGCAAATGGATCTGCATGGCTGGGTTGGATTTGGCTCTGGTTTCCTGTTATTAACGCCGCGGCTAGGCTGCTTCCAGGGATATGCCTTGACAACGTTTGTTAACAGGGTGCTTCTTTCCGGGGCTCTTCTGCTCTTGTCATCATTAATGTTCCAGATTAGATCCTTTGTGACTTCTTCCTTCTGCTCCTTCATCTCTTCCCAGGGAAGCTATCCCAGAGTCTGAATGTAGGAAGGGACGTGCAGCAGAGACAGTGTCCACGGATGAGAATAAAGGAGGCAGAAGGAGGACAGTCAGATCATTCGGTGCCCATTTCTATGGACAACTGTGTATGCATGTGTCTGTGTCTCACAGCTCCTCCTTTTTTCCAATGGAATTCCTGGGTCTTAGAACTAGGCATAAATACCACGTTGACTGTCAGAGAGGGTGATTGTGTGGCAAGGTAAAGCCTTGACAGGCCTTTTTTGTTCCTTCTAAATGTTACTGCAATAGACATTGAACCTGTAAGAGAAGAACCAGCCAACCAAGAGAGTAGATGGAGGATCATTAGATTTCCACAGAGAAAAGTAAGCTGCAAAGAGTGTCTCCACCCTTCTCTCTAAACTTGATACTTTGGGTTCTGGAAGTTATCCTTTGTTTCAGAGCATGTGCCTGCATTATTCTGAATGGAGCGGACTTGTGGTAAGGAAAGTCTTTCCATGTGACAACATGCCCTGATGACATGAGGCCTATACCCTTTCAGGGTGATCACACTCAGTGCTTTAGAATAGCTCCATTAGGGAACTATTTATTTAGTGTCTGGTGATGTAGTAGGTGCACACTTAGGAATGAATCAGGAATCCTGGGTTCTAGTCTTGGTTTCAAGATTAGTCTTGCATATCTGTAAGAGTCACTTAAGTTCTGGTCTAGTAAGATGAGTCAGCATATAAAGGTGCTTGCAGCTAAGACTGAGAACCCGAGTTTGAACCCTGCGACCCACATGGTGGAAGGAGAGAACTGACTCCTACAAGTTGTCTTTTGACCTCCACACACATGCACACACATATAAATAAATGCAATAACTTTTTTTTTTTTTTTTTGGGAGCTGAGGACCGAACCCAGGGCCTTGTGCTTGCTAGGCAAGCACTCTACCACTGAGCTAAATCCCCAACCCCTAACATTTTTAAAAGTTATAGAAGTTCTATAAATTATAGAAAGCTGCTGTGATGGTTTGAATGAGAATGGCCCCTGAAGGTTCATATGTTTGGATGCATGGTTCCCAGTTGGTTCTACATTAAGAAGTGTAGCCTTGTTGGAAGAGGTGTGCCACTGGGGGTGGGTTTTAAAGTTTCAAAAGCTCATGCCGTTCTCTTAGCTTAAGCATTCTACTAGCTCTGTCTTTATCTCTCTCTCTGTCTCTTTCTCTCTGCCTCTTTGCTGTGTCTCAAGATGTAAGTTCTCAGCTACTGCTCCACTGTCATGCTTGCCTGCTGTCATGCTTCCCACCATGATGGTCATGGATTTACCTCTGCAACTGAAAGCCCTTAGTAAACTTTTTCTACTTTAATTGCCTTGGTCATAGTATCTTATCACAGCAATAGAAAAGTAACTAAGATAGGTGTACTTCATGAAGCTCAGATTTAGTTGATAGCATTTTTCTCTGGATGGAGTCAGCCTTTAATGCCTCTTTGAGCAGAGTTTTTAGAGTCCCATTTTGATTTGTGGTTCAGGAGGAAGGATATAGAGCAGCAAAAAGTGTTGTCACTGTGATAGACTCTGACCCAAAAGCCAAAAAAGACTTGGTGGAAGGAAGTTAAGTTAATTGAGAAGATGGCATTATGGAAAGTAGACTAGAAATGGGAGTTTGTTATTTCCTTCTTCAGGATTCTGCCCAAATTGGCCTTAAAGAATCTTGCTAGATACAACTGCACACTACTTTAGTATCGTATAGACAGATGACGTTCTTTAGTTCAGGAGCTTATGTACCTGAGAACCTGGTGATGGTGGTGGGATGTCCTTGGGACTAGAGAGGAGTGTGACAGTTTAGTAATTCAGGGTGCTTCTTAAGATTTTAGAATCCCACAGAATCCTAGAGAGCTTATTGGGAATTCTGTGACATTGTAAATAAAAAATTCTTATAGAACTTGAGAATCAGCATTTCTAATGAGTTCCCAGGTGATTTTGGTACTACAGGTTTAGGGACCAGACTTTTAGATCCATTGAATTAGGGAGAGCAGACAGATTTGACTATCACAGAGATGAGAAGGTCGAGGAAAAGGCAGAGATGGGAATCTGCACAGAAGACATCAGGAGCAGAGAAGCAGTTCAAGTTCAGCCCTTATTTGGCATCTACGGCTTGATGGTTCCAGAACTTCCCTCAGGACGCCATACAGGAAATGGAGGAATGTGTGCATGACACTTTTGTTATCCCCCTGAATGCTGTAAATCACCTTTAGGTGTCTTATGGGGCCAAATACATGTAAATGGTGTATAAGTTGCTATACTGTGTTGTCCAAAGAATAATGCCAAGAAACCAGCCTGTACAGATGCAGACTCTCCCATATTTTTCTCCTCTTTCTTTTTCTCTTTCCTCTTTCTTTCTTTCCTCCTTTTTGTTTGTTTTTTGAGGCAGGGTCTCATGTTGAGTCCAGGTTGACCTCAAACTTGCCATGTAGCCAAGATGACCTTGAATTTTGATGTTCCTTCCGCGTCTCCCAAGTTCTTGGATTGTAGCCTTGTGCCACCACGCTCAGCTTCCCATATCTTTGGTGTGAGTTTGGTTGATCCTTAGATAACCTGCTATACAGGTGGGTAGATCAGCCAGGTGTGCTTGTGAGGCTCTGCTATGGCCAGCTCAGTTTGACACACAGCTCCTCCTTCTGTAGAGGTCTTGACGAACAGTGGTTTATAATCCTGTCACTGCCACATATTACCTCCATGGCCATAGCAAGTGTCTAGATCTTTCTTAGTGTCAATTTTCTTATCTGGAAAATGGGGATGGCCATTCTTGCCAGAAAAATCTCTACTGCTGTCAGCATGAGATGGGATCATGTAAACTATAAATTATACTAGCCCTTTCTACAGAAGACCAAGGGACAAAAGAACATTGGGGCAGCTCCATCAGATTGTCTGCATGTGCTTTTAGGTTTCCTGTATGGACACATTTCTCCATACACACCCCAACACTGAGGGCACAATGGCCACATTCATCTCCAAGAAGGAATCTAATTTTTATACAAAACGTTTGCATACCACCACTCCTTACTGAACTGTGAGTTCCTTGAGTGCTTTGGTGAATCCTGTCTGTCTTCAGCATTCTTTCCTTGGTGCTTAACACCGCTTGACATACAGTAGGGCTGTACTAAGCAATCAACACAGTTTATTCAACCAGGATTCTGAGAGGAATAAAGAGCAAGCAAGCCAGGTGGTTAACTTGGTGCCCTCCTGAGATCTATGCTGTGGTGTGTGCTAGACCAGAAGATCATGCAGGACAGCTGGTTGCTAACCCGACAGTGCTAAGAAGTGTCTCAGCAGAACACCCCACATGCAGAAGCACGTAGGGAATTTACTGCTGATTGCACCCTTCATGTAGAGTTACAAGATCCTAAAAGCTGGAGAGGTGGCTGGCATTTCCCAATGGTTATAGAATTGTGCCCATCATGGAACTATAACACTCGGCAAACACTGTAGCTTGCTGTTGTGGTAAGTATAGGTCATTTGTGTTTGGCCCTTTTAATTTTGCTTTTCTATGATACTGGAGTGGTTTTGCCTTAAAAAAAAAAAAAACAAAACAACAACAACCAGTATTAGAGACCTAAAGAGATAGCTTAGCCAGTTAAGTGCTTGCTGAACACTTAAGGACCTGGGGTTGAATCCCCAGAACCCATGGGAACCCAGGTGTGGTAGCACACATCTGTAATCCCAGTGTTCCTACAGATGATGGGAGCTGGGTACAGGAGAATTTCCACAAGCTTCACAGACCTCTCTTTCTCAGAATCCTTAGTACTTGATGATTCTGATTTATTTCCAGAAGTGATCCTATACACAATTCCAAGATCTAAAATCCTGTTGGAATGAATCAGTCACGTGGAAGTCACTATTTTGAGTCTGTTTTGGTTCTGTTTCATAGAATGGTTGAGGTTCAAACTCCAACTGACTTCTTTATTAATTCTAACTTATATCTGGTCTTGGGGAACGTTATAGTTTTTCCTTGCCCTCTTACTGGAATGTTGACACAGGTTAAAATGAATAGTATCAGAGAAGACATGAAGTTTGTAAGACTGAAGCACTCATGCAAGTGTCTAGAGCCAGAGCCTGGTCCCTCCCACTTTCAGGATTGCTGTCATGTGGTCAGTGGACCAGTACTTCAGTGGTTGGCAGCACAGTTATGAGGGATTACATCTCAGATAAGGTTAAGGGAGAAGCAAGCTGGGTAGGGAAAGGAAAGGGAAAGAAACTCAACAGATGCTGCCAGTCAGGTTTACATGGTAACCTCAGTCCATATAGGATCTTATCATTGAAGACAAGAGTATGACCAGACCTTGCCTCCAAAGTCTGGACCCATCACTCTATCTGTTTGCTTGACATCAGTGCAGGAAACCTGATAAGTACTTCACATTTAGCACTGGTCACAACTCTTCTGCTCTTTCTCAAACCCATTCTTTCTAGAGTCACCCACACTCCAGCCAGTGCCCACTCCTTTTCCTTATTCTTCCATGTCATCCTGCCAGCTCTCCCATTGCTAGTCTAGACTGCCCCACGTCTTCCTTGAGTCTCCATTGCAGCCTTGTTGTTCAGGCCTTCTGCCTTGCTCCTGTAGTCTTGCCCAGTTTTCCTTTTGGAGTTTAAACTCAAGTCATGTCACTCTTGTGCTCTAACCTCCCTGAGTGGGAGAGCCCAGACTACCATGATGCCTTGCATGTTTTGGTCAGCCAGGCTTGACAGTGCCCAGATTTCACCTCCAACAGCACTCCTGGCCTTTGGCACTCCAGCCACACCAGCCATACCAGCCTTGTGGTATTTACATTGCCCCTCTCTTCCTGAGGATGCTGCCTGCACTCCATCTTCTCTCTAGACCTACACTCAAGTGTTGCCTGGAGTCTCTTTTAAAAGCTTCTGTTTTAGCCTCCCCTTCTTTCTCCTTTGTTTGCTTTATTATCCTGTAACACCATCTATATATTCTAGATATTGATTGATTTTATATGTCAGCCATTTGTCCACTGCTGTTTCCCTAGTGCCTTTTGTTGTTTTGGTTTGGTTTTGGTTTTTCGAGACAGGGTTTCTCTTTGTAGCCCTGGCTGTCCTGGAATTTACTGTTGACTAGGCTGGCCTTGAACTCACAGAGATCCACTTGCCTCTGCCTCCCAAGTGCTAGGATTAAAGGCGTGCACCACCACCACCTGGCTCCCTAGTGCTTTTTATGTAATAAGTTCTAGTAAGTGTTTTAAATGAATGAAGGAAATGAGAATAGAATTTGAGAAAGGTTTGGTAATTTCATGAAGTCACCAGCAGTTAGAGGGATATCTGGTCAGTTTTATATTTTGTGGGTCTGCAGTGACATCTTGTGAATCCACCTGTGTCTTAGCAGTCAACACAATCATCAGAGACTCGTCTGGGATCCCAGGATCTGTCATGGTGCCTGTCACATGCTCCATAGTTGTAGGAAGGGACAGGAGAGAGGAAGAACAGAGGATCCCCTAGGATAGAGTGACTGACTCTTCCTGCTTCCCACAGCTTTTATGCCCAAGCTCTGCACAGTGACTGGGGCAGAGTGATTGTGCCATGATTGATTTTTGTAGAGTTGGCTGTACAGAAACTTGAGTGCTTCAAGTCAAGGCGTTATCTCAACACTTGTCAACCACCATTCCTCTGGAGATATTACATATCTGCTGTCAGAATTTGAATCAAGCCACAGTTCCTGTGAGGCTTACTCTTTGATTTCCTAGAGCCTTTTCCAATTCACAACCATGCGAGTCTTTAGAGGTGACAGTAGGAGCCCCGAGTTGGAAGAAATCAGCACAGAATGGCTAGTTAAGAGTGGGGAAGGGAATGGGAACAAGAAACACAGATGATCTTCACTGATGCCACAGTTTTGTTAGTGTCTGACAAGCCACAAGCAAAACAAACAAGTTAGCTGCCAGAATGGCAGAGCAGAACACACCAGTCTGCCTCCACATTGCAGTCACTGGAGAGTCTGCTCAACCAGAGGCAGTCCTGTGGGTCTGCAACCAGAGACTGACTCCAGTCATTTCAGGAGAAACAGATGTTGTGGCTGTGAGAAGTAATTCTCACTTTGCTACCTGTCTTATTAAAACAGGCTTTGGGGGTCATGTGTAGAAGGACTTGTGTGTGTGATGAAGCATTGCTATGCTTACATTCTGTGTTTGGGGATCCATGAGCTTAATCGGTGCTTAGCTGGTTCAGATGCTACTTAAAACAACCCTGGTATTGGCCCACTTTTTGCTTAAGGTGTAGTCAAAAACAAAATAAACTGAGTGGACAGAACAAAACCCATTACCTGAAGAAATGTGGGATGTGACCTGGGTCCCAGCACATTCTAGAACACCACTGTGGAGCCATGTGGCCCTTGGCAGACTTAGGAGAGTGTAGAAGTTGATCCCAATACATAGGCTCTATAAACTCTGGGAGTAGCTTTTGGAGGTGAGAAGATAGGTTTTTGTGCTTTTAGAATGACCATTCACCTGACATTTCCTGAAAAGCAACCAAATAGAAGCCATAGTTAGGGGTTAGAGAGATGGCTCAGAGGTTAAAGCACTGGCTACTCTTCCAGAGGTCCTGAGTTCAATTCCCAGCAACCACATGATAGCTCACAACCATCTATAATGAGATCTAGTGCCCTCTTCTGGTGTGCAGACATACATACAGGCAGAACGCTGTGTACATAATAAATAAAAAAATGATTTTTTAAAAAAAGAAGCCATAGTTGAAAATGGCATATGTGAACCTGTCTTCCAGAACTTACTGTCCTCAAGAGCTGCTGAACACATGCCAAAAGCTTGGAATAAGGAAGCCAAGGGTGGGAATAGCACCTTGGAAATCTGAGCTGAAGAAGAATGTCAGCCCTGGAGGAGGAGATGTCTCCTGGAGTGAACCCCTGTACCAGTAGCATGAGTTGTGGGGTTGGTGGGTGGGAATTCTGAGGACTGTTGGTAAAGTGTAGGAGCTTACTGTGGGAAGCAGAGAAAGGAGCTGGGTGCAATGTGTGCTCTCCCTCAGGCTTTGGCCAAGATGTGACCATGTCTGTGGCGATTTCTCTGTGTCCTGCAGAGGGCACCCTTTATCCCAAGGAAGTGATGTAAGTTCTCTGTGCTTTAATTTCCCTGTCTTTAAATGTGGTTGTTACCTACTGCAAGAGTTACTGTGCTTCTCGGGAGGCAGAGCCAGGAGGATCTCTGTGAGTTCGAGGCCAGCCTGGCCTACAAAGCGAGATCCAGGATAGGCACCAAAACACCACAGAGAAACCCTGTCTGGGGGGGGGGGTGGAGGGGGGGGTGGACAAAACAAAACGAAAAAAAAAAGTTACTGTGCTTAAATGAAACTTCTCATAGAAAGCATCTACCAAGGTGCCTGGAATTTAGAGTACACTAAATACATTAATAAGTCTACATTTACTGAAAGTAATACTAATTGATTAAAGGCATGTGCTACCACTACCTATCCTAAGTATCTAGTGGCTTTTCTGTTCTCTGACCCCAGATAGGTTTATTAGGGTACACAATATTTTGGGAAACACAATACCACCACACAGTACCTTTACATTTTGTTCCCCATTGTCTTCAAATGTGAGCACAATGGCTGCAGTGGGTTAAGTTCTTGTCAACTGTACCAAGCTTCTGGGCTGGGACATCTGTGAGGATCAGATTCCTGGTGTGAACAATGTGTGGGTCAAGTCATCTTTACCTATGACTGAAAAGTTAAAGGCAGCTTCCTTCAAAGACAGGCGAGAATGGGGTGAATGGGTCCTTCTGCTTTGGGGACAGTCCTTCCCAAGATATAATGCAGAACTCTGTTCATTGCTGGTAGAGCTTCTCATTTTCTGTACATAAAGCCCTTAGTGGTCTTTCTGTCCTTCCTCTTGCAGAAGTTTAGCTTCTGTGCTCCAGAGAACTGCTTGATCAGCAGGCTTGCTGGTGTCCCTCTAGAGTTCCAGCACTGGGGAGCTGGGTAGGATAACAAGCTAGCCTGGGCTACTGGGCTACATAGGCAGGCCCACCTTGGAGGTTGGGGGTAGGAGACCTGCTTTAGCTGTGGGTCTGTGCGTGCTTCTTTGCTCCCTGTCTAAACCCTTGTTTTCCTATTTAGACATCCTCTGAAGCCCAGGTCTGTGTATGCTTCTTCCTCGGATGCTTTTCCAGCCTCTACCCCACGTGTTTCTCTTCTTTTCTGAATTCCTATAGAACACTTAAGAGATCTAACCCGTAATCTACTAGTTAATGTTTCTTAACTAGGCAGAGGGTGACCAGAAGAGAGGACCACACTTCTTATGCTTTCATTCCAGCACACTTAAGCAGAGCTGGGTAGTCTTGGCTTCCCAGTACTTGTTGTGTTCCCATTTTTTTTCTTTAATTTCCTGCCACATTTGAATCATTGTTACAGACCAGAATGAAAAATTTATTTTCAGGAAATAAAAGGAAAGGGACAGGTGCTGCCGTTTGGATGTCTCATTTTTAAACATGAAAGTCTTTGAGGAGTTTGATAAAGCTATTGAACTTAATAAACAAGATCTGTTTGTAGTTGAGCAGAATTTATCCAAGTAACAAGAGCAGGAAGTGTGTGGTAGCTTTTCACATTTCTATGAATCAACAAAATGAGTTGTAAAATTTCATGTGGCCTTTAAAAGTCTTACTTGTTTATTTTGGCTTTTTGAGATAGGGTCCCAAGTAGCCCAAACTGATCTTGAACTCACTATGTAGCCAAGGCTTGTAACAGGAATTGCTAAATGGTCTTATAATAAAAAAACCGGAGCCAGATGTTGGGGTAAATGCTGAAAGATCAGAGAGACAAAGGAACAAGCCATAGCCACCTCTTACCTCTAGGACTCCTCAGCCTGAAAAGGCTTTAGTTCCTGTCTCCTCACACTTTACATACCTTTCTCTGCCCAGCTATTTCACTTCCTTCCTAGTGCTTCCTAGAAGGCATGTGACTTCTCAAGCAAAGGCATGAGATCTCAAGTGCTGGGATTAAAGGTGTGCGCCACCACTGCCTGGCATCTATGTTTAATCTAGTGGCTTGTTCTGTTCTCTGATCTTCAGGCAAATTTTATTAGGGTACACAATATATCACCACAAAGGCCAGCCTTGAAATCCTGATCCTCCTGCCTCCACTCCTGAGTGCTGGGATTACAGGTATGCACACCACTCTCAGCTGAAAGTTCTTATGTATTTAAATATAGTTTCTGATTCATCTATATTCAAACAGGGTAACAGTGCAGGTGTGCCCTCCATGTTCCACGAGTTAGTTATTGCATCTGATTTTCAGGTAGTCCATGAGTAGAAAGCAGGGGTTCCAGTGTTGGGTACATTGTGACCATTTTACCTCCCAGGTACCTAAAGGTCAGAGAACTTACATTGCATCTCAGACTCTCAGTGGGTTACTGCCAGTGCTAGAATTTGAATCTGCCTTTTAACTCTAAAAATTCTATTTTTTAATTATTCCACAGTCATCTCCTATTCTAATTTATAAAAAAACCGAAAATCTGTCAGACAGGACAATTATCTTCATTTTACATAACATTTTGCTGAATTAATGGACCCCACACCCTTACTGAACCTTGTCAGTGGTCAGTGTAATCTGCTCTCTCCTCTGTATTCATAAATACATGCACTTCTGTCCTCAGAAGAACCTAGTGAGGAAGCCGCTGTCAGAACTGAGGCATATCCTGGTTAGACGACTTCTCCAGCATCAGAGAGCTGCTGTGTGAACACAGGACCATCTTGATTCTGGGAGCTGTGCTTCGGCTGCTGTAACTCGGCCTTTCTGGAGGCTTTGGGGGAAGAGTTCTGGTGGTCATGTTGAAAGAAACTGTAAATTCCAGCCCACTGGAAAGAGACAGTATGCATTCTCAGGAGGACTCTGAGAAGAGCTACAGAGGGTAGACATTTTGCTTCCCGAGTTTCCCACATATGTCCTCGGAAGCAATCATTTTGCTTAACAATTTGGAACTTACGCTCAAGTACTGCTGTAGTAAAAGGAGAATCTTGGCATAGAATGTTAAAGAATATTTAAGAGAGCGAAAGAATGCTTAAGTCAAAATGCCTAAATGGAAGGAATCCAAAGTGTGTAAGATCAAATATCCCATTGGAATATGGGTTCAGAGTTATAGTTTATATAATTTGGGGTAAATCACTTATTCTTTTACTGGGGTGTATGCGTCATTTAGATTATATATCCAAAAATGCTTTGTAAATAGAAAAGCTCAAGCTCACATTGTCATAGTAGCTAGGACAGGACTTAGAAGAAGCTCTTAGAAGAAGACTTGGGATACAGTTTAGTGGGAGAACACTTGCCTAACAATGAGGCCCTGGGTTTTAGCCCTGGGTGGGTGGAGGTGTTGAATGGAAAGACAGTGAATTCTGCTTTGTACCTCTCTTGGTTCTCTAACTGGCATGTTAGAGCTGAAAATTCTTAAATAAGACTTTCTTGTTTGAATTTATTCCTTCCTTCCTTTCTTTCTCTTTCTTAATTTTTCTTTTTCTCTCTTTTTAAAATTTCTTTCTTTCTCACTCTTTCTTTCTGTTTCTTTTTCTGTCTTCCTTCCTTCCTTCCTTCCTTCCTTCCTTCCTTCCTTCCTTCCTTCCTTCCTTCCTTCCTTCCTTTCTCTCTCTCTCTCTCTCTCTCTCTCTCTCTCTCTCTCTCTCTGTCTTTCTTTCTTGCTTGCTTTTTTTCTTTCCTTTCTGACAGGGTCTCTCTATTAAGCAGCTCTGGATGTGGCTGTCATGAAACTACTATGTATATAGACCAGGCTGGCCTTGAACTCACAGAAATCTATCTACCTGCCTCTGCCTCCCAAGCACTGGGATTAAAGGTGTGTACCACTACACCCAGTTTGAATTTCTTTTTAGATTGTGTTTTGCTTGAGGAGTTTAATGGAATTCAATCAGAGATCATGTTTTTCTCCTTCACTTTATTATACGCCCCTTTGGATTTCTAAGTAAGTTCGCTTTTTGTTTTTCTGACACATCCCTGGCAGAAAGTGTTTCTTTGGATAATTCCAAAATGTTAAATTTCATTCACTAGTGTATTGGGCTTTTTAAAAAAATCTTTATTTTTTTATTCTGCTCACTCCCTCAGATGTGGCCATCTGTTTTTGGTTTGTTTTTTCTTGCTATTTTTAAAGAAATGTCTAGTGTATCATTCTGTTGATGTAATCACTCTAAATGTCTCCATGATAAAGTCTGGCTTGTGTGAAGGACTACCAAGGATGGAAAAACCTGCTGCTCCTTTGCACGCCAGAGCAGTTTCTACTGACAGGGAGGGGTGTGGGAGTGTTTTCACCCTTGGTCACTAAACCCTTTGTCCTTCTGCACATGGCCAGTGATGTGAGTTTAAGGTTATTCCAATGTATAAAGTATTGTATGAAAGACACCTTTTGAAAAGGTACTAAAATAAGTTTTTGCCTCATCTGTTTGTCTGCTAGGATAGTGTTGTTATTTCTCTACAGCTGCTGTGTGTGTCTAGCAGCTGGTTTAGAAGGGAGGAACTGGGAGGTAAGGACCTACTGTCCTCTCTCCTTAGTGATCCAGGCTTGTCCTCTGGCTTGTGGGACCCTGAACCTTTAACCCGACTTTAGGGATGAATTAAGGACAGGTCTGTCATGCACCAGTCCCCACTGAGAATCACGCTAACACCATTAGAAATGGTGCCAGGCCCATTCCCCAAAGACTGAAAGCCATGGAACCGTTTTTTCCAGCCTTGTGATGGCCGGAGAGATTGACGGCTGGAGAAAGTGTGTTCTCAGAGCAGCTTTCCCGGCGCCTTCCCAGGCAGTTACCCCTAATGAAGCTAGACTTAGCCACGAATGTTTTCCTCCTAGTGTTATGTGAAATTCCATATATTTTTTCTTGTTAGATTTTGTTACTTAAAATGTAGAGAATCTGGAGTAATGTGAAACTGGGAGAAATGAAAAACAAAATAGGAGTTAGGTTACTCTGACATCTAGAGGAGGTAACCATGGCAATCACCTTCAAAGTTGTCATTCTAAGTATTAACAGAGGACTCGGACACTCTGTGGCGTTAGTATGGACTAAATTGTGTTCCCACAAATTAACAAGTTGGAGCTCGAGTCCCAGTTGGACTGACTGTATTTAAGAAGATAAGGTTAGGGGCTGGAGAGATGGCTCAGCAGTTAAGAGCACTGGCTGCTCTCTCAGAGGACCCCGAGTTCAATTCCTAGCACCCACATGGCAGCTCACAACTGCCTCCAGTTCTAGGGGATCTGACACCCTCACACAGACACCATGTAGGCAAAACACCAATGCACATTTAAAAAAAAATTAGAAGATAAGGTTAATTGCTGTAGTAGGGATGGAGCCTTAGTTCAACATGACTAGAGTCCCTGTGAGAAGAGGAGAGCACCAGAACACTCATGAACAGAGAAGAGACCATGTAAGGATCCAGATGAAAGGCTGCCTGCCTGCCTGCCTGCCTGCCTGCCAGGGAGAGTGGTGTCCAGAGAAGCTTGCCTTGTGGTGATGTGAGGCTGCCCCCACACCGTGGCTGTAAGGTGCAGCCACAGTATAAATAGCTACAGAACAGAAGCCGGGCGGTGGTGGCGCACGCCTTTAATCCCAGCACTCGGGAGGCAGAGCCAGGCGGATCTCTGTGAGTTCGAGGCCAGCCTGGGCTACCAAGTGAGTTCCAGGAAAGGCGCAAAGCTACACAGAGAAACCCTGTCTCGAAAAAACCAAAAAAAAAAAAAAAAAAAAATAGCTACAGGAATTGTCACCCAGGCCAAGAAAGACTTTTCTAGCAGTATCCCTCACTCAGCTTGAGGCCTGCCTTCCCCTCCTGTTCCTCCAGGCAGAGGTAAGTCTCCTTCTTTCATGTTCTAGGACTACTCTGCCCGTACCTGTTTCTGTGCTTACCACACCCTCTGTCAGCCCTCACTTCTAAATGATGAGCTGCTTCTAGGAGCTTGTCGTGAGTCCTGGACTGGAATGACGGGCAACATGTGTGTCAGGTCCCCAGGGGAGTTTTCCTGGGAAGCACTGGCAGGGTGAAGGGCTTCAGAACAGCAAGAACAGTGCTCTACAGATTATGTTTTGAGAATAGCATTGAATTTTCACTTCCTTGAAGTAGAATTGTCAGGGTCTCCTGAGGGACTTCCAGTGGGTGGGGGAAGTACTGTGTACACTTTTTCAGGCATGGTATATGAGTGTATTTCCTTCATTCAGAGTCTGATGTTAGTGATATAGAAGAATATACTTTGTGTTGACTCAGCCAAGATCTGTATTTTAAAAAATACTATTTAATTAACATCATGCCCAGTAAGTTAGAAATTGATGGCAGATGAGAAAACAAACCTATGAAGGGCCAGAACTTGGCCATGGTTGGCAGGCTAGTAGCAGACCAGGACCTGAACTTTCTTCTGGTTCCACTGTGGTGGTAGCTTCTTCTTTTGGCCTCCATCCTGGCTGGGTGAGATGCAACAGACATGACAGCAAGAAGAAGCATCAGTAACCAGTTCTGTTTTGTTTTTTTTTAAAACAAAACAAAACAAAACAAAACAAAACAAAATTCTACCTTGGCCACACAGTAGATTAGAGGTTAAAAAAAAAACAAACCCAAAATCTTAAGAAGTTACCATTATTACTAAGCCCGGACAAAACAAATGCAACAGGTTTGAGGCCACCTATCTCCTGCCTCATGTGGGCAGAACTCGCAGCTCTGTCTGGCTGTAGATTCTCTGACCTGCAGCCAAAGAGCACAAGCCTATTCCTGAGCTGGCAAGTGAGGTGGACCTCCACCTCCTCTTATTCTTAATACCATGGAATCTTAGCTGCCAGGGCTCTTCGTCCCAAAGATTGCTGTCATAACCTGGTGAGCAGGACTGGCCCTGCTTCCACTGTGTTTGTTTTTTGGCTACCTTCATACCATTCTCCACTGTGGAGCCCAGACTGGCCTAGAGCTCCAGATCCACTGCCCCAGGCTTCTGAGCACTGAAATGCCAAGTACCACAAATGCTGTGATCACAAACAAAGGGAGGAAGGGTTTATTTCAGCTTATAGTATCTTGGGATATAGTCCATCCCAGTGAGGAAGTCATAGCAACAGGCACCAAGGGCAACTGGTCACATTGTGTATCAGTCAGGAAGCAGAGAGTGAGAGTGCCGCCACTCAGCTAGTTTCTCCGTTTTATTCAAAGTCTAGGGACCCAGCCCACGGAATGGTGCTGCCCACATTCAGAATGTCTTCCCACCACAGTTAACTTTGTCAAGGTAATCTCCTGGCATGGCTGGAGGATCGTCTTCTAGGTGATTCTAGAGCTACCAAGTTGACAATATTAGTCATCACAAGACCTAACCAATTTTCTTTTTAATTAACTAGTTTCTTTCTCCTATTTATTTATTTATTTGGGAGGGGGGAGCAAGCCATGGCTCATGTGCAAGTCAGACAGAGGACAGGGTAGTGAAGTCAGTTCTCTCCTTTCACCGTGTGATTCCCAAAGATCAAACTTGGATCTTCAAGCTTGGTGGCAAGTGTCTTTAGTGGTGGAGCCATCTCACCATCCCCAAGATAGTTTTGTAAAATGCAAAATGATAAACTGCTTACAACATTAAAACTCAAACAGAATAACATTAAGTCTTCAGACACCCTTACCTTCTTAGCAGAGGCCATAGTTTGGTTGGGAAGCTGTCTATAATGGTCTAAGGTACATCTCAGGACCCTGTATGTCCTAGGTATCCCCCCTCCCCCATGGTGTGTTGTGCTTTAAAGAGAAGACATTTTGATCTCATAAGGATTAAAATTGTTAGGTGGCAGGTCTGTGTTATTGGTTCCTGAAGGATTTCTTCTGGGTACTCTTGAATGGACTCTACCTCTCCCAATGCAGATGGACTCTTCAGAAGTCCTCAGGGCATGGAACTGATTTTTGCAGAGAAAAACGGTGGGAAGAAAATAGAGGCATTAGCCAGGCTACCAAATAAGCATGATACTCAAGAGGAAAGAGGACATTAGGAAGAGCATTAGAGCTTTTCAGAGTTTAGCCGTGGGACTGGCAACCGTGTAGGTAAGAATTAAACATGGCTCCTCATATACCTCCCCAGTTTCAGATCCTCCAGCTTTTCTAGTATGGTAGAGTTTCATTATTTTCTTAAAAATAGAACTTTAAATCAAATATACAATATGGACACAGGAGCTAGGTTTATTGAAATGATGGATAAACTACAGACAAGAAAATAACTGCTGAATGTCTTAGTAAACTTACTAGTGAGGCCCTGCCCCTTGAGTGATGGGTGCTAAGGAGCTGCTGCTCTGCACTGCCTGTCCTCTCTGCTTGTGTGACAGTGCCCTGGTGCTGGTCTTGGTGGTTTCTGTCCCTTTCTGCTTTGCATCTTGGCCCTAGGACAACCTTGGCAAACAGCTCATTGCACAAGGTGTTACTGGTGCTTTGCTGCCTTATTACACAATCTTAGCAGCCCCTTCTCTTTCTTTCTCTCTGTTGTGAACTTCAATTATCATCTTCTCTTTTGAGCCCTTCTTTCCCCTTCAGATCTGCTGTTTGGTTCCTCTTCTGACCTGTGTAGCCACATTTCTAAATGGTCTTATTAAGTAAAAAACACAGAGCCAGAAATTTGGGTTAAAGCCTTAGAGAGATCAGGGAAATACGGAAAGCCACCAGCTAACCTCACCTCACCAGCTCCAAGGAGAGCGACTTCCTGTCTACCTAGGCTTATATGCCTTGCTTTTCTGCCCTCTCTGGCCCAGCTACCTCACTTCCTCTTCCTACACAGCTCTGTCACTGTCTGTCTGTCTGTACAGACCTCCAGGTCTCTATGGTTGGTACTGGGATTAAAGGCGTGTGCCACCACACTTGGCTCTGTTCCCTAGTGTGGTCTTGAACACACAGAGATCCTGCCTACTAAGGGATTAAGGGTGTGTGCTGCCTGACTTCTTTGTTTACTTAAACTGCCTGGCCTTTCCCCCCTGATCTCCAGGAAAGCTTATTTATTAATGCACAAATAAAATATCACCACAGACCTGGGTCCTCTTCCTGTGGGTTCACAGCGGCCTCCAGCAGTCTGCTTTCATCTTGCCTTGCTCTGTGTTAGAGCTGGTTCTATATGTCATGGTTTCCTCCATGTTTTTCTTAAGCTTTGGAACAAGAAATGGCTTTTACTACTCTGCTCCTCAGAAGACTTGTCTGGGCAGTACGTAAGCTCTTCCGTGGGCTCCCGGTCCTTTCACATGTTTGTTCAGCACTTCATTACTTCACTGCATGTGTGTTCAGTTTGTTTGGACCACAAATAGCCTCAAGGGCTTTCAATGCAAATAATACCGTAGGCGTGAAAGAATAGATGAAATAGTGGGTATAGTAATACATCAAGTGTAGCACCATAAATCTGTGGTGCTTTGGTAGCATTTTATTTATAGCCAGTATACCACAGTATATATGTAGAAACAGTTACATTGCAGTTGGAATATATGACTGTTGTTAACAGAAAAGACCTCACTTCTGGTGTTCCATTTAACTCCATGCCTAGGGGAAAAGCAGCATTAAAAGAAGAACGTTCTGGAGCCAGTGGGATGGCTCACCAGATTAAGGCACTTGCCACCAAACCTGACAACCTGAGTTCAGTCCTTGGAATTCAAATAGTGAATGGAGAAAACTGACTCTCAAAGGTTATCTATCCTCTGACTTCTGTACACATGTACTATGGCATATGAACCCTGTGGCATTTGTGACCCAACCCTCTCCCCACAGGAACGTGTAAATTTTTTTAAGTTCTATTTGGAGATTGGGGAGGATACCTTTACTTCCCTCCTAACTCCTAGGTCCAAGGCTGTGCTTTTCCATTGGGGGAGCCTTGAGGCTGAGTGTCTGTGCAGTTGGATGCTTTCCTTTAAACAGAGGGTTTGAATGTCCTGTCTGCTTCACAGAATAGTTTGGAAAATGAACAGCATAAAGTTTCTGGAGAAATTTTGTAAACTAGAGGGCAGGTCTAACATAACATAACAGGGCAGAGGTTGTGGGGGGCAGGTCAGTGGTGTAAACAGTGGTTTGGTGTCCTCTACTAACTAGCTGAATGGTGGGAGCGACTCTGTGCTTCAGCTTTTCTCCTAATAGAAATAAAATAATGATGATAAATGTGAAGATGCTGACACATAGTAGGTGCTTTGCGAAGAGGTCCTCATCAGGAGTTTATCATGATGTCACACTATTAGGCTTAGGTTCTGGGTAGTCCCCAAATGGGTTTTGCAGTGGAGGCAGATATCTGTAAATGAAGTTAGTATATTTTCTCTTGTATTTTTGGCCAACTGTTTTATGTGTGTGCCAACTTAGAACTCCTGTTTGAAAGCTTTGTCTTTGATTTACAGAGGAAACATTCTAAGATGGGATTCACTGGTGAGTCACTGGTGGAAACAAACTAGTGAGTAGTGTCTTCCTTAGAACACAGAAGCCACAGATGGGAGCTACATGTAGAATGGAAATAATTAATAGCATCGCTAACAAAAATTAGAATATCAAGTTAATTGTAATAGTGTGTTTAAACTTTGTGCCCAAAATATTATGATTTGGACATGTGACCAGCAAGAAAATTATTGGTAAGCTGTGTTATATTACTTTCCTGCAGGTGTGTTATGTATTTATACCTGTGTCACTTTTCAATTCAGAGTGGCCACATTTCAAGGGCTTAATGATCACTTGTAACTTGAGACTGATCCTGATAAACTGAGACCTAGAGAGTCACCAAGACAGAGATTCCCTAGTACATTGTTGCACACAACAAAGGGGTTTAGAAGTACCAGGCAACCATGCCCAGTTACTGTGGCAAACCTTGCTGTGTGTTAGGTTCCCCACACACTTGCCGTCCCAGCATGCACTACAGTGATGGGAACATTGTGAGCTCCCTCCTCTGGCCAGGGGAAGAAGGCTGCAGCAGAGCTTCAGCAAGTTCACATGCTCACTCTCTCATTTCTTTTCTTTCAAATGTTTTAATTTTAATTAAAATATAATTATATCATTTCTCCCTTCAACTCCCCTTGTCCCCCACATTCATGGCTTCTTTTCTTTGCTAGTGTTACATGTGCACACATGCACACGCTCAAAAATTTGTTTCATCTGATAGGAAGGGCTTCTTTGGGAGGTTAGGAGTCACTTTGAACAATTAATGGTGGTTACGAACCCAGGCCCCTGAAAAAAAATCACACTCTTAAGCTGAAACATTGTATTAACTCTGCATTTTATGGCCCCGAAGCCCCTGTTCTGTAACAGTGCAAAACAGTGTGTAGAGGGTATGTGCCCTAGGCATCGTCAAAGTTTGAGATGTTTACAGGAAATATTAGTGTGAGTGATTAGCCTGGCATGTTTCTGGTTGTAGAGCAAGAGCATACAGCAGTAATGTTTTAATTGGCAGTCACTGTCCCAACTGACTACTATTAAATGAGTTAAAATAGCCCTTCCCACTTACATTTGCTTTGTGGTATCACATTGACTTCTGGCTCTTTCACATGGAATAATAAGAACAGGTGATGGAGACAGGCCCAGGACAGCAAGGTGAAGAAGCTTGCCAAGAGTCCTACAGGGCATGGGCCTGCAGCCAAGTCCTCTGGTTTCAATATCCAGGCTTTTCACACCATGCTTCCAGAAAGCTTCCTCTACCAGTGCCTCAAAGCCTTTGTTGTTCAGTTTGTTGGTGGGTTACTGAAGCATGTCACATCAGGCTGTGCACTACAGAAACTTCTCCATGGGTGTCGTGGATCCAGAGTAGGGAAGGAGGACATCACCAAGGCATGGCAGGAAGGGTTTCACAGACAACCTGAGTGCTGTGGAGCAGTGTGAGTTCCCTATGTGTTCTCCTGCTTGCAGGGTTCCCAGGGAAATCAGTTTGGCAGGAGCATAGGTGACAAGGTTGCCTGGAGTTGGGGTTAAGAGCAAAGACAAATGGTCACAGAAGAACGTCAGATGTGCACTTGGTGAAAGAAGCCACTCTGAAAGGCTGCACGTAAGAATTGCAGCTATTTACCATTCTGGAAAACTACAGAAACTAAGTCAGTAGCTGTCAAGAAATGGGTAGAAGGGACAGGTCCTCAGAATGCAGTCTTTAAAAAATTTAAGTTCATAACAGTATTGAGAGGGGGGTAGATATTTCCCATACTCCCCACCCCATATATGCATATCCTCCTCCATTATAAACAGCCCCCAGTGGAATATACAGTTGTTATAATCAGTGAACACACATGGATACTTTCTACTCACCTAATTCCATTATTTATTCTTGATACTGTACACCCAAGTGTCTGTGGGTTTGGACAAAGATAAAGTGATATGTGTCTGTCATTATAAAAGGGGTGGGCTATGCCTGTTGTGGGGGCAATAATACATGGGAACTATCTGCCTCTTTTTCCATTTTGTTATGTGTCTAAAATTCTTTTTCCTTTCTCTTTTTCTTTTCAAGTCTTTTTTAAGAAGGGAGGGGACTGAGGAGATGGTTCAGCAGTTAAGGCTTTCTGCTCTTGCAGAGAACTAGAGTTCGTTCCCATCATCCCCATCAAGTGGCACACAATACACATAATTAACAATAAAATAATTTTTAAAATTTAATAAAAAGGGAAAGTGAGGTTGAGTAATGAGAGCTAATGGCCAGGTGAAGACCCAGACCTTGAGGACACTGAGTACCTGGGAAATGGAGAATCTGGGTCTCGGTGCTGTCTAAAGGCAAGCTCAAGGCTAGTGGCTTTGAGAAAAGCTTACAGGAGTGAACAAGGCTCAGCAGCTTTCCATGTCTACTAATATAGAAAGATTTGACTGACATATACAAACCATGGGTTCTAGACCTAGATGATAGAAATAACATTTTTTTTAAACAATAAACTCAATAGAACAATGGCTCCTTGTTAGCTAGACCATACTAATTATACACGAAAGTGGAATTCCGTGAAGTTGAGTCCTCTGAATAGAGAAATAGCTGTCAAGTGGCCCAATGTTTCTAAGATACTGGAGGTGGTATGGAGTGTGGTTCCACCTCTCACTGCAGGGTCACATTGCAGTGTAAGCCAGTGAGCAGGTGAGAGGGATCTCAGTGACTAGCTTTGTGATAGAGACAATGTACCTCTTATAGACCTTGGTATTGATGACAGCTGTGTGCTGTGCCGGGGTCTCTGCAATTGCTTCCAAAGCTGTTGAGTCCTCTGAGAACTGCTTTTAAAGAAAATCCTATACATAACAAATCGTCATCAATATAGATGAGCGTTAGCATTATTAATAGAGTGCTACCTGAGCACTCTTCTCTCTAGCAAGCATCTCTAATTGGTGATATGCTCTACTGTTTGAGAGTCTTTCCCAATCACTGCTTCCTGAAGCCTTCACAGGTAGGAATAAGACAGAAGACTGAGGCAGGGAGGTCAACTTCAGAAGCCACACTAAGACTACTCAGCATGACCCCTCATCCTCAGGATGAGGAAAGCAAGGTTTCCAAACGGAGCAGACAAGTTTAAGTTGGCCCCTGTTTCCAGCTGCCACATCATTGCCAAGGGCTGGGGCTCCCCATAGCCAGCTCAGCACACCAGCACACCCCAGAGCATAATCTATGAAGTTGCATTTAATTAACAATTTTGTTTGAAAAAGCAAATTTGAACAGTTTTTTGAAAAGGTTTCAGTGTTTTAGAAAATTAATTCCTTAATATAGTGAGTATATTTCCTCTCTACCAGGCTAGGAAACTACGCTCTACCAGCTTCCTCCCTAGTAACAGTTTTGTTGGCCACATTTGAAGCGGTACCATTGGCTTTAGGAAAAGAGCATTTTTAAATAGAACAGACTCCTGTTTTTACAACAGTGTCTCTCTCAGGAGGGACAGGGATGCCCTGAGACCAGGTGACTGGCCTGAAGTTACTCCAGTGCTGGTGCAAACACAGGTGTCAGGTCCCCACCCCAGCCTTATCCCCAGCCTTCAACTCCTAGTCGTACTTTGGTTCATGGCTCCTTTAGTGCTTGGTCCTGCCTCTGGTTTATCCAGTATCTCCTGAGTCCCTTCCAGAGAGACTGGCAGGCCTGCTTCCATGAGCTGCGGGGGACCCAAGGAACAGACTTGCTTAGAGCTGCTGGGAGGCTCTGTACTGTGGAGTTTATCCTGGAGTTCTGCCCTTCTTGGCACAGGGCTGGGACCCTGACCATCACATTTCATTTTGGTAGGCTCCAGAAATTCCGAAGACTGATCTTTGCTTGTCTGCCTTTGCTGCCATGTGATGGTGATGGAATTAAACAAAGCATGTGAAGTGGGCTATCTTAAATGTAAATCATCACCAGAATACTAAAGGTGTTACATCTAATTCAGAAATGTACTGGCAGCTTCCTGCTTCTTTCCTTGACTCTTTTCTCCTCCTCCATTCTTCTCTCACTCTCTCTGTCCTAAGCTGCAGTGTGTTTAAGGGGGTCTTGGAGCTTTAGGCAAACCCCTACCCAGCCCCTCATCCCCCCTGCTCTTTCTCATTCACTGAGGTGCAGTCCCCTCTCCTGTTGCAACAAGCAGAAATGTCTTAGCATTGCCAAATACCTCCTAAAGGGAAAACCACCTTTCTCTCCAATCTAGATGAAAGCCATGCTTTATAGACTGTAGAGGTAATAATAAAAGGAGAGCCCATTTGATGAAATTATTTTGAATATTAATGGAATATATATTTTCTAGAACCTGGTCTGTAAGTCCTCCTGTGGCCTTATTCTTTCCTGCTGTGCCTTTTTGCAGCCATCTTTATCACTGTCCAAACTGAGGAAAGGACCCTGCTTCTGTTCTCAGTCACCTCCTTCATTGTTCTGACCCCACAGTTTATATCTGATTGCCTTTACTAAGGGACTGGACGACATCGTACTTAACTTGATATCCATGGAATTTATCTTGCAAGGCATCATTGAATAGGTACCCAGGTGTCCGTTAGGCAAGTGTAGTAGTCAGGGTTCTCCAGAGTAGAAGAATTTATAGAACAAATCAATCTCAATCTCTCTCTCTCTCTCTCTCTCTCTCTCTCTCTCTCTCTCTCTCTCTCTATATATATATATATATATATATATATATATATATATATATAATATAAAAAGGGGATTTAAGAAACACTTGTTCAGTTGGAGCCTCTGTTGGGCCCCTGCACAGTCCAGAAAGCTCCCATTACTCCTTCCCTCCCTCCCTCCCTCTTTCCATCTCTCTCTCTCCAAACCTCAGAGAATCTCCCAACAAAGGAAAGGTACCAAAAAGTCCAGTTCCACATTCTTGGTGAATATTGCAACTTCTTCCCCTGAGGCCGCCAGCCGCTCAAGTCCCCACCTAAGCACTCAGCTTTTGACCATCCTTGGGCACAAACCCAGCTTGTGGTGGACACATCATCACCCCTCGCCTACAATCTATAAAATCTCTCTGCCTTAATTCAGGTGCTCGACTTCTCTGGCCTTGTTGTCTGAGATGGGTGAACCTGCCCAGGAGTTGCTTTGCTCAGTATACTTGTTACTTTTTCAATTGGACTTGGTCTGACTTACTGTGGAGAAACTTATCAGGGATCAGAAAACCTATTATGACTTACAGGCTGTGATCTACCTAATCTAACAATGGCTGCCTGTGAATGGGAAGTCCAAGAATCCAATAGTTGCTCAGTCCACTAGGCTGGATGTCTCAGCTGGTCTTCAGTATATGCTGGAATCCTGAAGAAGTAGGCTCTATTGCCAGTGAAGAAATGGATATGCTATCAAGATGACAGCAAGCAGGCAAAGAGCAAAATCTTCCTTCTTCCATGTCCTTATATAGGCTTCCAGCAGAAGGTGTGGTCCAGATTAGATCTGGATTAAAGGTCTGTCTTCTACCTCAAAAATCTGAATTAGAAGTAGATCTTGCCACTTCAAATTAAGCAGAAATCCCTCACATATGTGCCCTCCGTTTTGGGGTTTTCATTAATTCCTGATGCTGACAAGTTGGCATCAGAGCAAGGAAGTCTCTCACATAGGTAGTAACACCTCTCAGTTTGCAAAACTCTTCTCATACCTGCTGCCTCGCTTGAACCTTGCCAGAGCTCTTCGAGGTAGAAAGGACAGAGATTAATCTCTCACCTAAAGGTGAGTACAATGTTCAGAGGACTGGGGTCAGAGGGGAATGTGCTGACTTCCTGCTGGGCCACATTGCCCATGGGAGATCCCTAAGCAGCGGGTTTCAGTTCTGACCTCTGCCCTGCGTGAGGTAGATAAGTAAAGCTAAGTCTGTCAGTGATGTCTTTTTTACCCCAGTGTGTGTCTGTGGTTAATGGATGGGATGAGTTATGGAATGAACCAATGGATTCTTGAACTCCTCTGAGGCTAGTGTGGGCCTGCATGATCTTAAGTAGTCTTGGCAACTTTTTCTTCCAGCCATATCCCAGATTTCAGAAGCCAGGCTTGTTTCCAGCCTAATTAGAGCAGTAGATCACCCAAAACATCTCAGAACAGAAGCAAGATCTTTACCAGAACCTGTTTGGTCCAGTTTTCCTCCCCATTTTGTCATCAGAAAAGGTCGAAATTCAGGAATGTAAGATTCCTTTTCCTGCAGAGGTCCCTGAGACTGTGATCCGAAAGACCAGAAACCCAATAAGGAGGGTTTATCTCTGAAGGAGGTGCCAGCACTCTTCAGCAAACACAGTTCTGGCTTAAGAATTTTGACCAAGTAAGCATCTGAAGCCTGGCTTCCAAATTCAGTCTGCAGCCACAGTTGGACACCTTGGACACATGCAGTCTATTTGTGAGGCTCTAAGGGCAGAGACAGTCAGTAGAGTTGTTGAGCCACCTTTGGCAACTGCACGATCAGAATGAAAGTAAGTCATTGAATCCAGTCTCTTCCCTAAAGCAGAGGTACCCTGCAGTTAACTATGTCTTGATTGCCGCCATTGAATCCAATTAATTTCCCCCATGGAGCTTCCGCCTTATGAAAGTAGGAAGTGTCCTATCCATGTCTGGACTCTAGTGTCAGCACAGTGCCTGATGCTAGCCACTGATCCAACTTTACTCCTTCAGGTCACGGATGACTTTGTTTCCAGTGAGCTCCATGCCATAGGTCCAGAGCTAGTGATCACATTGCACACCTTTCAACACCTGGGCTGCACAGCCCTGCTTTCCTCGGCCTTCGTTTCAACTATCTCAACACCCTCTAAGAATATTTCTGGTTGTCAGAACCCCTCTTAAGTTGTGATATCAAAACTAATCTTGGTGCTCCATGTGCTATCTAGCCTAGGCAAGAGAATGGGTTGCCTGTTTCATAGAGGAAATGATTCCCTGCCTCAGGGTTTGATTTAGCTTTATGCTATGAGATACATATATATTACCAGCAGGTTTGTCATGTGTGTCATAAGGTCTCTTATGGGAGGTTGGGTACTTGGATAGAGTCCAGAAACAGATCCAGAAAAGCATGTCAACTGACGTTCACCGGAGGTGTGAAGGTGACTCAGTGATGAAAACTTAGCTTGACAAAGGGCACCTGAGTGCTCATACATTATACACAGACAGATCTGGTAGGGAAGAGGGGAGCTCACCAGACAGTCAGTGAGCTTAAGGTTCAATGAGAGATCCTGTTTCAAAAAATAAAATGGAGAGTGATAGAGGAAGACATTGTCCTGTGTGTGCTCACAAGTACACGTGTTGACACACTACACATGTACTTGGCAGTAATGAAACAACTCGGGTTTTGAAGTGAGCCAAAGACTTTGGACCCTTTAGCAAAGAGATATACCGAGGGCGAATGGGCATGTGACAAGATACACAGAATCATTAATCACTAGGCAATGCAAATTAAAATTACAGTAAGATCTCATTATGCACTTATTAGAATAGCAGACAGGAATGCCCTGCAGTGGTAGCTTTCCTACACTGCTAGAAAGAGCCAGAGCAGTCCAGCTACTGTCAGTGAAATCTCTAGTTAACTAACTGGCCATCCTGAATGTTTACTTTCCAGACAGGAAAAATCTGTGTGTGACTATTTCCAGCAGCCCTATTTACAACTATCAAGAATGGTAAGCTATTCAGATGCCCTTCAACTATATGGATAAATACTATGAACTGCATTCATACGGTGAAATACTATGAAAAAGACACAAGAAGCCACTGTGCTTACTAGTAAACACAGCAGTTTTGGTGAACTCGGGTATTACACGCTAAGTGAAGAAAGCTTGTGTGTAAGGTTGCATAGGAGAGGATCCCATTAGTGTGGCATTCTTCAGTAGACAGCATTTCGAAAATGGAGGATGGCTTGGTGGCTACCAGAAAGGGGTTTGTATGTGTGACTGCCATGGGTGAGCCAGAGGGTGTGGTAGGGGTTGAACTATGTATGGAGTTTTCTATAGTGTAGCTACACAAATGTTACATTTGTAGAAAGCAAATCCAGCCCCAAAGCTCAGAGAAACAGTCCCAGCACCTGTAGATGATAACTGGTGCCTTGTCATTATTCTCCTTTGGATTTGTTTGATTTGAAATTAGCCAAATCCAACTGATGTGGAACTCACTGTGTAGCCTAGGCTGGCCTTAACTTGGCAGCCATTTTCATGCCCCTGCCTCCCGATGCTAGGGTTATAGGTGTACACCACCATGCCTGACTCTTTCTTTACATCCTCTTTAAACCCACTGGAGTGTTGTGAGGAGGCCCGAGGCTTGGGAAAGAGCTTTTGGAATCAGTGGCTTTCAGGTGGGGTTAGTTCTTGAGCTTGCCTTGATGCCAAAGAGCACACAGCACTGCTACATTCTGGTGACCTTTTCCCTCAGAAGTGTGCTGGCTTCCTTGTGTTTTCTGTTTATTCTCTAGATAGCTGAAGTAACTTGAGAATTATCAGCTTGGGCAAGGCCCTTTCTAGTGAAGATTATTACTGATACGAGCCAGGATGGTGGGATGGCTTTCCTCAGCCATCTTAAAGCCCCACTCTTCCTTATAACCCACTTGAAAATGTTTATATTTTCATTCTGCATTTAGGGCAGTTTTTAACCATAGCTTTATTGAGATATAATTTACATATTATAAATCCACCCATTTGAAATTTATAATGGAATGAGTTTCATCAGACTGTAACCGGTCATGGAACATTCTTATTATTCAAGATAGTAACTACTCATTAGTGTGGTAGCTTTGCTTCAATTTTTCTTTCCCATTGGTTCAGAGATCCCCAGTGTCTGTGTCATGCCCTCACTCTTGAATGTACTGTTGCTGCCTTCTGTTCTTTGCAGACAAAATACCCCAAACATACCCAAAACATACTGTGACTTAAAATTTTTGTTCTAAAGTTGGAACTATGCTTTCTTTAAAAGTGGTCATTAATTGTCGTTGCATATTCAGACTCAGCCTTTAGGTAATAAGAAACTTCACTAAGCAAATACAGTGGACCACTCAGCACTTGGGAGGCAGAAGCAGGAAGATCATGAGTTTGAGGCCAGCCTAAGCTACCTATAGAGACTGGAGAGGTGGCTTAGCGGCTGCTTTTCCAGAGGACCCTAGTTCAATTCCCAGTACCTACATGGTCACTCACAGCCATCTCTAACAAACTGCAGTTTCTTTTTTTCTTTTTCGGGACAGGGTTTCTCTGTGTAGCTTTGGAGCCTGTCCTGGATCTTGCTCTGCAGACCAGGCTGGGCTCAAACTCACAGAGATCCACCTGCCTCTGCCTCCTGAGTGCTGGGATTAAAGGCGTGTGCCGCCGCCACGTGGCTTCTAACTCTGGTTTCAAAGCCCTCTTCTAGCCTCCCCAGGTACCAAGTATGCATGTGGTACACAGACATACATATAGGCAAAACATCCATACACATATTTTAAAATAATATATGAACAAATAATACATAAATAACAAAGTAAACTCCATAACCCAACTAGCTATGGAGTGCGAGCTTTTTCCTCCAACTCTGAGGGATCTGTCCTACTGTCTCACTACCTCACTGCTGCTGGGTATAGACGGTACTCTGGATTTTGTTCTGCCAGTGGTTTGGTTTTCCATGGAAAGTTTTTATAATTTCCCCTTTATCTTTGATATCCTTAAACATGCTCTGTGTTTATGTGGAGACAGGTGTGCACTTATCTCTTTCCCTAACTGTATTTGTGCTCTGCTCTGAGCTTTTACATTGCTCTGGAATTCTGCATAATTCTGTCATTATTTGTCCAAATATTTTATCTCTATTTTTCTTTCCCTCCAAGATGCCTTTTATAGAGAAATCGATGTTTCTGCTCCTGCCTCTCTCTAAGCCTCTTTTCCTTTCTTGTTTTTGTCAGTTCTGTGAATCTCTCTGGGTGTTTTGTTTTGTTATTTTTCTAACCACTGCCTAGACTGCTGGGCCTGTTGAATTCTGTGAAGGCTAAAAGTTGGTTGGTTCCTGTTTGTTTCTTGTTGCTTATCCCCACTTAGTGCTTTAAGTAACTTTCCTTCTCTCCAAAGGCATTTATAAAGCCCATTGCATTTGAAACTTCCGCTTTTCATGGTCGAGGTCACTGCTCTGTTTCCTTCTAAGTCTTTTTTTCATGATGCTTGCATTCCTGCAAGATAGACTCCCCTGAGAGTTTATCATTATGTTCTTGGACATTCAATTTCCATACCTGCTTATGCTGCAGATGCGTTTAGCAGGAGCTTGGTTAGGAAGGAAGTACATAAGGGAGGCTGCCCTAATATGCCATAGGCTCAACCCTCCTTTTCCATGTCTGTCCTTGCCTGTATGGCTAGTGACTTAGGTACTTCTTGAGTCCCAGTCCTTCCAGCAGAAGAACTTAACTAAGATTCTGAACATGTATCATATATCAAGAGCGGAGCCAGATCAAACTTAATAAAAGGTGACTGAACCAAAGGGCAGTGTTCTTGGAGAATAAGTGGATGATTCCATGCCTGTGATATTTCCCTGCATTTTGCTCAGTAAACACTGTTGGTGAGGTAAAATGTGTAAGCTGAGTCTTGGAAGGCAAGCCCAATTTTGATTGCAGATAGATGGAGAGGAATTTCTGGAGGGAGGATAACTAGGAGTGAAGGCGCAGAAGCCTGAGTTTAGGCTGGGCTTTACCTCTCCTGTGTCAATTCATGAATGTGAAGAGTGCATGTAAAGTCAGATCAAAGCAACATCCTCATGAGTGCAAAGTCCATGAAAGTCTTGGGTCATAGGTAGCTAAAGAGACAGGTTATGTTTCCCCTACAGGATTGCTCAAGTGCTGGCATCTGGCTGTTTACACTTTGTTTTCCAAGCCCTGTACTTGAAGAGAAAAAGCCCGTGAGGGCAAACCCTAGGCTGCCAGTGGATACTTGGGAATTTTGCATTTTGCCTGGGGTGTGTAGTAAGCTGGTCTTCACAGAGCTGGTCCACTTAGGCAGTACAGCAAGAACAGCAACTATGTTGTATGAGTGAGCACAGCTGTCTAGCTGTGTAAGAGTGTAAGGCAGTCTTTGAAAATACTCTAGCAAAGCCAACTTCCATTTTGGTTTTTCAAGTCATAGTTGAGGCTCTAAAGACTCACTCAGATAGTGACAGCACAAATAACATATCAATTAAAAGGCCTAGTGCACGTTGCTAATGCAACTTAATTTCATCAAGTTGGAGATGGTAGCAAATTTTGGGTGATGATTTCTCTTCCCTCTTTACTCCAAGACCTCCCTGCTTTCTTTTCAGAATGCCCACTTTTACTACAGATGATGAAGTGCCAGTTCTACAAGAATTATCTCCTGTGCTGTCAGTCAAAGTCCCTTTTGCTGTCCCCAAGGGCTGAGTGTTCAAAGTTGACATCCCAGAGTGGTAATGTTGAAGGTTGTGGGCCATTAGGAAGAGGTCATTAGAGGTCACTAAAGGCATGTCCTGGAAACTGTGGAGGGATCATAGCCTCTCACTCTATGGGCTTCCTGGCTAGCATTGTAAGTCATTTGCTCTGCCAACTGCTTTTGCCATTGTGTGTCACCATTACCAGAGGCTCAGAGCATGGGGCTGCCTGATCTTAGACTGGGCCCTTCAAAAGCATGAGCTCAGTCTCTTCAGTAGTAGGTGTCCAGGCATTTCGTTGTAGTGATATGAAGGTGATGAACATGATGCTGGTGAGGTTACTCCTTCAGAGAACACATAGACGCTTGAAGCCAATTGAACGTCTTTATTCACTGGCCGGTGGGCCACACAGAGAGCTTGCCCAAATTGTGTAACCGCGAGCCTTACCAATCTTGGCTTTTTTGCACATAGACTTCCATTAGCAAGAACAGTTACCAATAAGCAAAGCTACAGAAGCCAAAAAGTAAAGTTAGTATATTTAGGGACTTTCCCAGAACTGTGGACATGCTGAATTAGGTCTCTGTTCTCGTTTTGACAGGTGTTAGGGTCTAGATGCTGGGCTCATAAGTCAGAATGGTGCCTTGGTATCTCTAATATGGCATCAGTTGCACTAGGTTCTAGGGCCTGATACAATGCTCATATGCATTGCACTGAGGTGAGAGGAGCAGTGCTTAGCCTGTTTGCCCATCTCTCTCAGAGGCTTCCTAAGTAAAGAGATTCCTGGCTTTGGGGTCAGCCCCTGGCTTGTTTTAACAGATTCCAAGTTCTTTGGAATCCAGCAATGTGAGAAGTACCTCTTGCAGGTCAAGTGGATGTTTCTGTGCTGATATGCCGTAGCCAGAGGCTTTGGCCTGTCTGCTACAGGTGTTGGTGTCCTTCCTCTTGATTCCTTCATATGTTCCTTTGTGCAGTCACCATTTACCCTAAGCCTGCAAGGTACCTGCCCTAAGCTCTGTGCTGGTACTGAGCTTGGTTCATGGTATCATATTACAAGCTGCTTCCTCAACAGGATAGGTTTATTCCTCACCAAACTGCTTCCCCAGTGCCAACATCCCCTATCCTATTTTTCCAACATTTTCTGTTGTCTTGGCATGATTGATTTAGGGCCTGTTATGCATAGTTTTTTGTTTTGGTTGGTTTTTGTATGCGGAAAGGGGGCATATGTGACATAGTATGTATGCAGAGGTCAGAGGACAACCTGCAAGAGTCAATCTTCTTTCTCCTTCCTCTGGGATCAGACTCAGCTCGTTAGGCTTGGTGGTAAGCTCTCTTCCCTGCTGACCATCTCAAGGCCTCATCCATGGAGTTTTAATAAAGCTATTCCTTTCAGTGAACAAATGAGGAAGCCAGAGTTGAGGGTGGGGATGATAACCATGGAGTTCTGCATAAAGCAAGGGCAGGCCAGGGCCTCTCTCCTTCCTTGCTCCTTCCCATAATTCTGCTAAGTGTATTATTGAAGCTCTATGGTTGAGTTAAAAGACCTCCCGAAAGGTTCACTCTAGCTACCTGCTTACTGGAACCAGAAAAGATAATAGCATCATGTAAAGGACAGAGGAAGTGGGGAAGGAAACTGAAAGGCACTTTCTCACAGAGATAGTTACACATAGGCCAGCATCTTCAGGAAATGGAAAAAAAAAGCCTTTGCTAGTGTAATAACCATAACTAATTCTACTTCTGTCCTTGATGAAGTGATGGTAATGACTTACTTTAAAACCAGCTGTAAAATGAACAAAATCTACACAGGGTACTGAAGCTCACAGAATACCAAATCCTTGCTGTTTTTAGTTGCTAAATGGATAGCCTAGGACTCTGATTCTTGAGAAGAAGTACGATGATAAGCCCCACAGTGGCCAGAGCCGTCTGCCTCTGTTTGCTTTTCTGTCTTAGAGAAAATGGTGGTGCCCAAGCTAAAGAGATCACAGGAAGGTGATCCTGGGATTCCAGGTTACATGTAGGAAGACTTGGTAAGAACTAGAGAAGGAGGAAGCTCTGTGGTCTGAACAGAGACTGTGGAGTTGTATGAAGGCTCCACTTGAGCTGTTGCCTTAGGACTGCCTGTGTATGTGTGGTGCTCTCCAAGGAGCCCAGCTCAGAATGCCGTCTGCAGAGCTAAGCACTGAGTGTGATGCTAGAGGTCATGTAATGCTGCAGGAAGTAGGACAGTCACCTCAGCTGAGCAAAGACACACTGTGGTTTGAACGTAAAATGTCTCCCTCAGGCTGGTAGTCCCCAGTTGATAGTACTGTTTGAAAGGGTTGTGGAACCTTTAGGAGGTGGAGCCTTACTGGGGGAAAGTAGGTCACTTAAAGTGGGGGCCTTGAGGTTTTATCCCCTGACCCCACTTCCTATCTGTTTTCTGCTTCTTGATTACTGACACAGTGTGACCAGATACCTAATACTCCTACCTTTCCTGACATAAAAGACTTTCTTCCTTTGTTTGTTCATAGTCACTCTGTAGACTATGCTGACCTTGAACTCACAGAGACCCACCTACTACTGCCTCCCAAATACCAGGCTAAAAGTGTGTGTCACCACACCTGGCTGGATCCCTTCTTAAACCATTAGCCCAAGCAAACCTTTCCTTGGGTTTTTGTCACAGCAACAAGACAAATAACTAACATAGAAAACTGGCCCTCAGAAAGTGCCTGCCATGAAAGTGTAAGGACCTGAATTGAGTTCAGATCTCTGGCCCCATGTAAAAGGCACGCATGGCAGCATGCATCTGTAACCCCATTGCAGTGGTTGAAAAGGAGGCAAGATAGATCTAGCTCACTGGCCAATGATGGAGTGCCAGGATCAGTGAAGGATCTTGTCTCGGTGAAGGACAAAGATGGTATGAAGTAGACGATACCCAGGATTGAATGGCCTCCATGGGCACACACAAGTGTACAGTCACTCACACATACACAAATGTGAACACATATGTACAACACACACACAACAACAAAGAAATGCAGACAGTAGAAGCCTGGCTCATAAGGTTTCAGAGTGGAACAAGGCCTTTGTCCGGGCCAGGATTAAAGTCCATTCCTGTGATATTCGGGGGAAAATGTATGCCTGTGTTCTGCCTGTGTCCTGAGAACTTGAGTAAGGCTAACTCCAAAAGCAGTAGACCTGCCAGGCCTGCTGCCTTACACCTTGAACCTCATAACTCAGGAGGCAGAGGCGATGGATCTCTCTGAGTTTCAGGCTGGCCTGGTCTGCATAGTAAGTTCCATCTCTGGCTGCTGAGTGAGACCCTGTCTTTAAGAGGAAAAAAAAAAGCAGTGAACTCATTTGTTTGGCAAGGGATGATTCAAGGCCACGGAGCCACTCAGCTTGTGGCAGTGCCTTTGCTCCGGCTCTTGTCCAGGTCTACCGTGAGAGCAGCAAGTGGGATAGAAACTAGAGGCGTACACTTTCGGAGGAAGGAGCCGTGGGCAAGTTAAAGTTTCAGACGAGGTGGTGTAAATGTAGCTGTAGTTATTAGATAGGAGCTCATGTTTCATAGGGATGATAGGAAAGGTTCCCTGAGGAGACCTGAGCCGCCAAAAGCTCCCCCTTGTGAAAATGTGAGTTTATTTGACACGAGAGAGCCTACAGTAAGAGTGTCTGCAGGGGTCCCTGCTGGACCAACACCCAGAGAGGTGTTTCCTGGGGTCAGCCTACAGTAAGAGTGTCTGCAGGGGTCCCTGCTGGGCCAACACCCAGAGAAGTGTTTCCTGGGGTCAGCCTTCATGGCACAGAACAACTTTGATCCAGGCTACATCTCCAGGTGAAGGTGCGAGGTAGGATGGTGTCAAAGAGAGTGGAAGGCTCACACCAGGTCCAGCCCACTGAAGCCAGGCAGTGTGTGGCAGGATCAGATTCCTTACAGGAAGCCCTGAGAGGCCTGTCTCAGAAGCTGAAGTGGAGAGTAATTGAAGAAGACACCCTGTGTCAACCTCTGACCTATATACATGTGTACATACATGCATGCATGCACCCATAGATACACACACATCAATACATACACACAAAAGAAAAAAACTAAAGAACTTCCTGGGCTTGGTGGTTCATGTTTGTGATCCTAGCACCTGGAAAGTAGAGACAGGATCAGGAGTTCAAGGTCATTCTTGGCTACATAGAGTTTGAGGCCAGCTAAAAATCAAAAGAAAGGTCACTTGGGAAGAAGGGTCAGAGTAATGTATTGCATGCTTTAAAAGATGAAGGACGGAGCCATGGGCCAAGGAATGTGGTATTATGTAGGAGGTGGGAAAGAGAAGGGGCTAATTCCTCTGCAGAGCCTCAAGAAGGAAGTATGGTATTTCCACTGTCTTAATTTAGCCTAGTGAGATCTGTGTTGAAAATCTGATCTGTATTGGACTTGTGACCTACTGTTACCCTACAGAATTATAAGATAATACATTTTTATTGCTGTAAGCCACTAAGTTTGTGGTTATTTGTTACAGTACTAACAATAAAGAATACAGAATAGAAAGTGTTCTTAATAAAAGCTCCAAGATGTATAAAATAAATATTAACAGAACTGAAGATGGAGAGAGACATATACTCCCTTAAGCCGCTTAGAGATTTTAAGGCCTTTCTCTTAGCAACTGATAAAATATATAAAGAAAATAGTAAGGACATAGAAGTCCAGCACCTATTAACCACCTTGACCTAATTGACATTGCAGAGAACATACTTTCTCTCTTGTGACCATGGTATGTTCACCAAACTGGACTATATATTGGACCCTAAAAGTCTCTGTACAGATTAAAACAATTCAATTCATACCTGGAGATATAAAAGAAATCATATTAAGCAAATGCTCTGACCACAGTAGAACTGAGTAAATAGCAATAGAGCAAGAAAACACCAAAGATTTTGAAGCAAAACAAAATTAAATAACACACTTCCAAATAATCCACAAATAAAAAGAAAAATTCACAAGGGAAAAATAGCAAATACTTCAACCAGCAAAAAACAAAACCACAGGTCAAAAACATGGTTTGCAGCTGACATGTGCTTAACAGGAAATAGAGATCTTTAGAGCCTTTGAAAATGCATTTTCAATGTTCAAAGGATGTTCATGCTTCCAGTTAGAACAGGCCCTTTATGCTGTTCTTCACACAGCTATCTCCCATTGTTGCAATAATATTTCAGTGCATCTATTTGCCCACAGATCCCTCTATCCACTGTGCCCTCAGCCCTTCTTTCCGTTTTCATAGGATCTCACTGTGTATCCCAGACTGGCCTCAAACCCATGAACCTCCTGAGTGCTGGCATTGCAGGTGTGCCGATCGCATCAGGCCGTAGGACTGTAAAAGCTGTCTTAAAGACAAGGCCTGCCCCTTATTCCAGTTCTTAGTTTTTGGTTTCTAGCACAGTGCATGACTTTTTGTGAGTTTTCTGCTAAGTTAAGGAAACTCGAAGAATAGATCTTCATGGAAATCCATGGAATAGGCCAAAGAATCACCCTGTGGTCCAGTTAAGGAAATGGAGGCCACAGTCTCTGAGTAGGTGACAAACCTAGGTTCCCCATGTTCCTGCAGTGTTCTTTCACCTGAGAATTGCTGACTGCAGCATCCTGTTAGAAAGATGTGTCTTGCAATCACAATGCAAATCTACCCTAGAATCAAATGGAAAGTCTGTTATAGCTGTACACACTGTACAGGCCCTTGTTCTCACAACCTGCCAGGACTTTCTGAGTCTAGCAGTCTCCTCACAGGGTCCTCTAGGAAGTCATCTGCCATGACCCTGCACTATGTCAAGTGGAAACCAGAGTGTAGATTCTGCAGTAGTTCTGACCTAGACCAGACAATGGACAACAGTCACTGTTGGGGCCAGCACCACAGCCTGGTCCCCAGGTCCTGCCAGCTTTGTTAGGTCTCAAACCCTGGACAAAGGGCTAACTAAAGTGCCTGTTAACATATGAAAGTGGACACTGTCCACCAGCCTCTCTCAGCATCTCCAGTTCCTGTTACAGAGTCATCCTGGCTGGTGTGCCCCACCCTAACCCTAGACTCTGCAGCCCACAGACTGGGCTACTCTTCCCCCAACTGCTCTTCCCTATAACTTAGCTTTTTGGCTCAGTCCTCTTAGCCTCTTTGTCTCTGGGTCTTCTTGTCTCCTGGCTCACTCCTGGCCTCTTGACTCCTGGCTCTCCCCTCCCCCCGCCTTTCTCCTCACGTAGCCCAGTTCAGTTTGCTGGTCATGTCCACTCTGGACTCTACCTCTGTCTGTGCTCTCCCTTGTAATAAAACCTCAACCCCTTAGGAGCAGTCGTGCCCTCTTTTTATTTCTTCTTGTCACTCAGCAGGAAACTCAGGAGCTTGAGATTGCCAGTCTCAGGCCCAGGCAGCAGAGCTCAGCCGCCTACACTGCTGGGGCCCTGTGCTGTTAGCTTCTTGTTTCGCTGTTTTCTACGTAGGTTTCAGTTTTTCACTTGGGTTTGTTTCCCCTTTGTCTCTGGTTCAGCTTCCTTTTCCTGTTTGGTTTTAAGTAGAGTCTAAAATCGTAGCTGTCTTCACAGGGTCTATGCTCCTCTGGTCCACAGAACCTCCTGTGCAGCCTTCATTCAGCCATGGCCCCAGGGTGAGTACAAGAACCCAGAATGGGACAGAGGGGTGTGAAGAGGAGACCTAGATTCTTAATGTTGAAGGTTCTGTAGAGGTCATCTCTGGTCCTCTTGGATACCAGTCAGTGATGGGAACATCTAGGACCAGAGGGCTTACCAAAATCCTAGAGCAATTTAATGGCCTCCATCCCCTCTGCTGTTTCCAGTCCCTGGTCTGTGCTTGTGAATGCTGATGACCTTGAATCACTTTTGTCCAAAGACTTACCCAGAATTGACCACCTACCTTGGTGGGTAGAAGGGATTCTGAACTCTGAGGGGAGTGTTTTTTGACTCAGAGGTGTGAGTGGTGGGTCTAGGCTGTCTGTAGAATGTCCTGAAGCAGCTTGTATCCTGTGCCTCTGGACCAGGATGAAAGACCTGAGTTCCTTTTACACAAATCTCTGGAGAGATTTGTCCCCCTTTGGCTTCTGGGCCCATAGACAATGTTGAACATGGTTGAGTGGTAATCATCTGCAAACCATGTTGTATTATTGTGAGTGGACATGAGTGCCCCTTTCTCTGTAATTTACATGAAAGGTCATGATAGGACCAAGTTTTTTTTTAAATAGATTTATTTATTTATGTATTTTATGTATATGAGTGCTCTATTTTGCATGAATGCCTGCATGACAGAAGAGGGCATTAGATGGTTGTGAGCCACCATGTGGTTCCCGGGAATTGAACTCAGGACCTCTGGAAGAACAGCCAGTACTCTTAACCACCAAGCCATTTCTCCAGCCCCAGGACTAAGTTTTATACTCCAAGAGTTGGGACTTTTATTTGTTTAAATCATTATAGCCTTGTGTCTTCACATAAAATAATAATCCCCGACTTTAAGAATTATTTGTTTGCTGCCTCACTCCTTTAATCCCAGCATTTGGGATTGGGCAGGAGGACCTCTTGAGTTTGAGGCCAGCATGGTCTACAGAGTTCCAGGATAGCCAGGACTACACTGAGAAACCCTGTCTCCAAACAAACAAACAAACAAACAAATTATTTGCAAAATGCTACTTCATCACCTGTCTTCTTTTGCCCTTCTTGGATGGATGAGGAAGGTGTTACTGCTTCTGCCTTGTGTCTGAGGATGCTGAGGCTGTGAAAGGCTGTGAGATTTCCCCAAGGCCCACCTGGTTGAGGAGGGACCAGGCCTGGAGCCTACTCAATGTACTGTCCAGGCTCTTGAAACACATTGTCAGTGAGCTATTAGAGGGAGAGAGACAGCGAGTACAGCCTGCCGGTTGCTCCTGGGCAGTCAGAAAGCATAGCTGCCCCTCCGGTTAGTCTCTGCTGAGGAGCTGCAGCCCAGCTCAGCCAGGGAAACACTGATTTGTTGCTTGAACTTTGAGGTATTCCTCCTCCTTTGCAGCCAATTTTCTGTCATTTTAGTAGTTTTTCTATAGCTTCAAGGGATTTGTGCATGGAGCTGTGAAAAACAGAATACTTTCCATTGAGAGGTATGATATTTTCAGTTGTAAATTACATTGTAAACAATTGAGGAAGCTTACTGCTGGTTACTGGTGGTAGAAAATAGTACCAGGAGGAAATAGGGAGGAGGCACTGAGTTTTTAAAGGCCTTTTAACCCTTAGACATTGGAGAAGTTGCAGCTGGAAAGCACCCTGGAGAGAGTGACTGCAGGTCCAGGGCAGCAGCACGTCAGGCCTTGAACTTTCCACTCTAGCCGGAATAACTGCTCTGTGCTCCTTACGCACTCCCAGCCTTGTGCTGAAGAAAAGCCCTTTGCACCGTGTCATTGTGAATGACGATGAGTTGGAAGTCTCATTTCCAGCTCTGGAGACCTAGGGTTGGGCAAAGCTTTCTGCGTGAGTTAGTAGCTGAAGGTTAGGCAGAAGCCAAGTTTTCTGGTGTCTCCTTCCTCATCAAGGTTGTGTGTGCTTCTCTATGCAGATAGGCTCATGACTTGACACTGGGAATGTCCGTGTGAGAAATGATAACATCTGGATTTCCCACTTAACCCTGGTGTCCATGACGGGGCTTCATAGTGCTTCCTGTCACCAAGGCCACTTCGGACCAGGAGCCCTTTTCTGAGCACCTAGTCAGAGATAGTCTTGTATATTAATAAAAGACCAGCCTTAATAATATACTTCCCAGGGACTCAGAAGAGAAACTATGAACGGTGAGAACTATTTTTAGGAAATGAATCTAAGTACACCAGTCTCTTTGTCTGTCTACTTTATTCCTCTGAGATAAAATCCTCTCTACACAACTTCAGTTCTGCTCTCTTGCCTAGCTCCTTTCTTGCCTGATCTCTCTCTACATTTATCTGCTGTCCCCTCTAAGTTCTAACTTAATTCTCTCATCTTGGTTCTGCCCCATCTAGGTCCTTCTCATCGTGTACTTACCCATCTAGTACTTCCCCATCTGGCTGTTCCTCATCTTCCATCCTGACCTCCAGTTCTCTAGTCAAAAATCCTCTCCCACCAAAATCCTCAATATCCTCTCTTCGTTCTCCTTATGCCTCAGTTCCCCTCAGTCCCTGAGGTGTTCAGTTATAAACCCAAGCCATAGCGATCCTCTGGCAGAGCAAGGTCACCAGGATTGTATTCTTACTGGGTCATAAAGGCAGGTAAGAATTCTCCTCAGGCAGTGACTGTCAGACTTCATTTTACATCCCAAGAGGGGGGTGGTAAAGGAGGAGGTGAATTGAGAGCTAATTTCAAGAAGGGGATCTATGTGTTCAGTCTACATTCCTAGAAGTAGTTAGATAAAAAGTTAGGAATCTATAATGTTAGTAATAGAAAAGGACGGTCTCAGATTGCACAAGAAATAAAGCTGACCTAGGGAACAGGCGTGGTTTCCACAAGGGTGTGTTACCTTAGTTCAGGAGATCATTTGGCCTTGGATGCTTGATAGGTATTTTAGATAAATACACTGTTAGGAGTTCTTGGAAGCACTCATAGCATTACAAGAAAATCACTGTGGGAACCAGCTAATATATATACAAAAACTAAAATTTCAACAAGACTTCTTAAGCCATGCTTGACCTTCAGAAAAGTCCTTGACTTTTTCAAGTAGTAGCTTTTGTGATAGGAGCTGAATTCTCTTCCACACTTGTCAGGACACAGAACACTGTATCACAGCAGTACTGATGAGGACAAATGGGGGGAAATGAGCTCCCCCCCAGCAACTGAGCTTCTGAAGTAGATCAGTGACGGAGTGATATGAAAATGGCATAGAGATGGATCATACACGGGAGCATCACATGAAGGCAAGCCCAATACCCAGAGAACGCCAAAGATTATATGTACTTTCCATGTAGACAGTCCATCTAGAAAGAGGAATGGGCCCTCAGCTGGTTAAGTGACATACTGCCTGGGTGTGTGTAGCTTCCATTGTCTTCCTCTTGTGGCATAGTACATGTCCACATGTCCTATGAAATTCCAGAGAGGGTTATCCTGACAATTGGATTCTTTCTAAGGGATCCACTTTCAGTGGACAAGGGAGTCAGGAAAAGCTCCTCTTACACATTTGCTATTCCGTGAAGCTGGAAATTGTCCACACACCAGGGTCACAAACCAGGGGACAGCATTCCTGGACTCCTTCACAAACATTATTCACAAATGCATATCTGTTTCACAGAGAAATAAACCAAGAGGAGGAGAAAGGACTGGACCACAAGAGTAGCTAGTGAATGGTAGATCCAAGCCTGGAATGAGTTTCCTGAATGCTGTGCTGTCTTAGAGGAAGAGCTGACCTCCAGCCTCCGACCTATCAAGGGATAAGAGCTACAACGGAGTGAGGAAATACTCTGTATGGGACAGTGCAGCACAGACAATATGTAGGCAAATGTAATGCCGTATTCCCATAATCCCAGTACTTGAAAGTCTGAGGCAAGAAGGTTGCTGTGAGGTTGAGGCCAACCTGGTCCACATAGTGAGCAATTTAGTGAAATTCTGTCTCAAAACAAACAAACAAACAAACAAAAAACCTACAACAACAAAAAATCCTAGGTAGCATGAGCATCTGTGGTTGAGGGGTTGGGGCTGTTGATAGAAAGTGGCCTCTTAGAGAATGCTGAAGCATGGGAAGAATTTCTTTCAAACAGGCCATAGCAGGTGTCAGTCAGCCTGGGCTGCTGGAGCTGCTGGAGACAGTTTTACTAGGAGCAGAGGAACAGCAGGCAACAGTGAAGAAATCATCAGCGAGCTAGAAGAAGAGCATCTGGAGCAATGGGAGAGAATGGTGGGCCACCACCTTAGCTGTCCTTTGTGGGAACATTTTCTTTAACCCTGCAGTGGTTACATGAGACAGACATAAAATTTAGAAATGAAAACTGGTGGAGCAGAGAGGGACAGCAAGTGCCCTGAGGTGAGAGCAATTCGGTGAACCGGAGAACCAGAAAAATATCGGGAGGGCCTAGTCATGTGACTGTGGGAAAAATGGAAGGAAATGAGGCCAGGGATGTAGCACCCAAAGCCTGTCAGTGCACACAAAAAGTTTGATTTTACTTATAAAGTTATGAGAAGCTTTGGAGGGAAGGACAGCTAACTGAAGCCTGAGCACGTTCCCACTGGCCACTGTGGGTAATAGTTGGCACGTTGACAAGAGTGGAGGTAGAAAGTCTTCTTGGGGAGCTGCCTCAGTCATCCAGGTCAGAGGCAGTAGACTGGTGGTGGGTCTAGGGCAAGGTGGAGAGAGGTAGCCTGATGCAGTAGGAATGTGGGAGGGATAGTTTGAAGGACTTCCTAGTATACCCATGTGGGTGGGAAGGAAGTCCAGGGATCTGGTGTGACTCAGGTGGGTATTGGTTCCTGAGGAAACAGGGCTTAATTCAGGCAGCCTGGAAGAAGCTGTGGGCTTTGGACTCTGTGCAGCATACATCCCCCAAAATGTTTCTTGCACAAGGCTGACAAGCAGGAATTAGCCAATATCACAATGTAGCCTTGGAGGAATACAATGTGAATGAGTAGTTGATTGTCTGCCCTTCCAGTGTGAGCCAGTGCCATTCAGTCCCATCCCTAGTCTCCCAGTGGTCTTTAAATGTTTAGGATTTTTTTTTTCTCAAGCACTTATCACTTCCTGACGTATCTCATAATCATTCAGGTTTTGTTCACTATTTGTTTTCCCTCTCACCCATTCAGAACTAGAATACCAGTTCTGAGACAGCAGGGACTTTTGGTCCTTTTAGTTCCCTAGTATTTCTCCAAAGCCTAAGATAATGTCTGGGAACTCACACTTATTGAATTTCTAGGTTGATTTCTCTGTTTGAAACTCTGTACTTGGAGATGCTTGGCTGCCATAGCTACTGCTCAGTGGAGCTTCCTCCAGTGTCAGACATTGTGGTTGCTCTGAGTGGGGAAGGATAGTGGCCCCCTGTGCAGTTGATACTGGCTGTCCACACAGTTGTCTTCACTGCTCTCAGGAGATCTCTGAAGATCTCCTGTGTGTGAAGATATCTGAGTCACCTACAGCCTCAACGAGCCCCCTTGGATTTCCTTCAAGGTCATCTGTCCCAGAAGCGTGTGACCAAGCAAGCCTCAAAGACCACAGAGTTACTCTTTTCCCTGGGACCTGATGCCACATTATCTAGGAGAACTTCTGAAAGGTTTATCCTCCCTCATCACCAAGCTTCTGGTCACTCAAAACAGGGCATCAGGTTCCTCAGGCACCAAGTAGAAAACATGGGTGAACTGGTCAAGCCCAGTGGCTACTCTGGTAATTGAGTCACTGAGGAGAGAAGTCCAAAAGCTGCCCTTGTGTAAGTGCTGGGGGACAAGCATTCTACCAGTTGAGCTACATGTGTTGCATGTCACCCCCAGCTTCTGAGGTGGGGTCTTGCTTTCTCCCAAGTGAGACAGCACTGTAAGGTGCTTGTTCTGGGTCACACAGGGTCTTTTCTGCAGGGGATTAGAGCAAGGTCTTTTGTGCCACATCTGTCCTTACAGTTGCAGCTCCTCGAGGGAACTTTTTCCAAACTGTCCTCAAGGTTAGAATCAAGGCCTCTTACTCTGAGTGTTTACAGCCTCGATCGTTCCACACTGTCACTAACTCCGCTCTCCTGTAGCAAGTTTTGCACCTCTCTGGCAAGGGTCTGTTGTCCTAGAGCTGCTTGGGAGCAGGGTATATGTTGCTCGTTTCTGTCTGTTCCTGTGCCTAATAAATAGTGCACAACTACTCATCTGTTGATTGGACTGAACCGAAAGGCTGTGCTGAGGATTGGGGGTATTAGTTGAGACTGCATGCTCATTCCCAGGCTCCTAATTTACCCTCAGAGCTGAACAGTGCCCTAGTCCTTGTCCCAAATTGGTCTCCACAGCTGTCTTGAGATTGTGCTGAAACCCATTCTACTTAATCAAAATCACAGACTGATAGATAACACAGTTTGAACTAGAACATATCAGACTTTCTGAATGCTTTTGAAGCACTAAGTAGCCTAATGTCCACATGACCTGTTAGGTGGCTTTCCAAGCAAGGGGTAAAGTTGGTGGCTTTGAGATGATTTAGGAAGTGCTGTGAGTCTAAGAATATGAGATTTCCGTAACAGTTTGTTGGGGTATTCTTTTGAGAATCCTCAAGTCTTCAAAGAGAAGTGGAGACCAGCTGTATATACATTTAGGATGGTGGCCTCATTGCTTAAAGAGCAAACATCTGAATTCCCTGTGACCTCCCAGTCTGAACCTCTAACTAGTCTGGATGGAAGAAAAGATGTCTGGGCACATGGAAGGAAGCTGCAGACCGAGTGGGTCCACCTGAAAGCATAGCATGTGGCGGTTTACTGCTCCTCTGGACAGGTGTTTTCCTTGTTCAGGATGTCCTTAACTGGGTGCCAGTCACATTTGGTTCACTTCTCTCCTGCTTCCTCAGCTTCAGACTTGAAAGATAGTCCTGCACGGTCATTACCCTAGTACTGGGTTGTATGTACTCATTACCTCTCTATGTGTGGCAGAACGGTGAACTAGCTGGGCTAGACCTTGCTTTCTGACGTTCTCCAGCATTCATTCATAGCCATGTTCTCCGGCACACGTGTGTATGTTTTTGATCATAAAAGCAGAAAAAGAGCCTTGTGGAGAGGCCCCAAGCTACTGCTGTGTCTCACCCCATGGCAGCTCTGAGGATGAGAAAGGACAAGACCTTGGAAGGGCAGCTAGAGCAGGGCAGGTGGAGCATGTGAGAGTGATGAGGACAGTGCAGGAGGCTGGAAGACACCTCCAGATGGTTCCTATCCAGTGACATTTCCCCATAAACTTCATGTAACGCAGTGTGAAGTGGGAGTAAATGGAACGATGACTTCATTTTGAGTGCCCACCAAATCCTTGTAGGCTTTGCCATGCCAGGTTCTACCGTACTAGCGTGTGATAGCTTTCCAAAGATGTGGGAACTAAGACCCTGTTTGCTTTACCCACAGCCTCTTACCTGAAATCCAGTAGATGAGCAGGAGCTCTGCCTCATCCTAGAGCCACCAAGTAGGCTCTTATGAGGGACTGCCTTGCTCCCAGCTCTGGGGGCCTTCTTCAGTGATGGTCTCATCCACTTTTAGGGATCACTTTTGGTGTTATATGGTGAAAGCAAACAAGTCAGGACTTTATGCGTTGCCTCAGAGTCTGGTCCAGTTTCTTGACTTGGGGCATGTGTCACTGCGTACTCCACCACTCACTAATTCCAGGCTGCCAAGTCAAAGGCAGCTAGTTTATATCAAGTGAATATGGAGTGGGAGTCTGGCAGTACAGACATGTCCTGACCTCCAGAAACTTACAGTCTTGAGGCACATAAGCTCTAAATAACTTTTTGTTTTTGTTTTTTGTTTTTCAAGACAAGGTTTCTCTGTAACAGCTCTGGCTGTCCTGGAACTTGCTCTGTAGAACAGGCTGGCCTTGAACTCACAGAGTTCAGCCTTGCCTCTGCCTCCCAAGTGCTGGGATTAAAAGCATGCACCACCACCACCCAGCTCTAAATAGCTTTTATAAAAGCACCAAAGTGATCAGATACACACAGGATCTGCAGTGGGGCCAGATGCAGAGACACCTCCTGGGGACATGAGTGACACCAATGTGTCACTATGGCACTGGTTTGTGGGTGAGAACTCTTCCTTTCCTGGATCATAATCCTCAGGACAGACACATGTTTAAGGCAGCATGCCTTACTCTTAGCAGTTGTCAAGTGAGTAGGAATGAATGGACAGGAGTTCTCAAGGTAGTGGTCCTTCATCTAAGCTTTGAGTCAGACCTCTGGATGTAGGAAGGAGAATGCATCTTAGGAAATAGTGTTCCTAACTACCTGAATAACAATGAAGTCATTTTCAAGGCCCAAATGTTGTGGGGATGTTTTTTTCTGCCAAGCACTGCTTTACCACCCGACACAGGCTGCTAGCCTCCCTCACTGAAGTGTGCTGGGCAATGTAACATCAGTTCCAGGACATCGACAAGCGAAATTCCATGGGCCAAGCCCAGGATCCACCCTGTTGTCCTGGTCCTCCCAAGGTGGGAATGGAACTGTGGCCTACATCTTTTACATCAGTCCTTAGGGAAACCTGTCAGGAGGCATTGTCCAACAGAGGGACCTGAAATAGCTGTTGGAGTAGCTTTTAGGAAAACACTTAGGTGGTAGGTTTGGGACATGATAGTAGAGCTCAAAGAAGGATTATCTCACACTTTGACTTAGGGCTTTTGCAAAGAGGTAATACACCACACACGTGGTAGCACACGCCTTTAATTCCAGCACTCAGCAGGCAGAGGCCACCCTGGTTTACATAAGTGAGTTCCAGACCAGCCAGAGCTACATGTCAAGACCCTGTCTCAAAAGAAAGGTAACATGTGTCTGAATTCTTTACAGATTAATGGGAATTACTTGTGTCAGTTCAGCTGGAAAGAGTGTCCTAGGCAGAAGAGAATGATCTGGGCCAGAGAGGCCACAGAAGCGGTACCTGTTAGGAGCCAGGAGTAGTTCCACCAGACTAGATGGGGGAGGGGCTCAGCTGGAGACCATTTGGGAGAACAGAATGTGAAGGGTTCTGAGGAACTGCCAGGAGCTAGGTAGTAACACATACCCTTCCAGGCTGTGCCTTACCTGCTGACACAGTGTGTATCTTAATTCCACCAGGTAAACCGTCAGGGAAATGAGGAAAGAGGAGGGAGGGCAGATAGTTGAAGGAAGATGAGCTTACAGACATCAGTTTGTCTGAGGTCATAATAGCTGTAAGTGGCCAGGCTCCCAGAGAGAGAGGTGTGGTGGGACTCAGGAGGCTGGAGGTAGGAAAGCAGCCAGAGAACTCTTGTGATGCTGTAGGTGAGGAAGGGCTTAGGCACTGGCAGCAAGGGGGACAGAAAGCAGCAGAGCTGAGACATGTTTAGGAAATGCAACAGCTGGCCTTTTAGCCTCAAAGGGCGAGGATCAAAGAGGTAAGTATCTGCAGTGACGCCCAGGTGTCAGGTGTGGCCTTGAGGCGGGGCTACTGGCACTTCATATATTAGGAAACATTGTGAAGGTTTCCTGTTTGAGCATGTTGAGTTTTGAGGTACCTAAGGTATAGCCAGTAGTCTGAAATATAGGGTCAGGATCAGAGAGCTTCATTAACCCAGGATCTCTCAACATACTGGTGATCACTGTGAACACTGTGGCCATGGGTGAGAACCATGAGAACCTTCCAGGATTGTTGGCACCAGAATCTGCAATCACGTAGAGACCCAGGCCCTGTCTGAAACTCACACTGAGCCAGAAACACATAAGGGGATCTGGGGACTTGTTTTGTAATAAGCACCTTGTTAGTTTTTACAACACACACAATTTTGAGAGCCGTGGGCATGGAGTGAGAGAAGAAATTGGAAATAGCTCACATTTGGGAAGCAGCAAGATTTAAGGTAAGCTTTAAAATCGACTTGAAGCAGGGGCCCATTTGAGGGCATGGCCAAGGCATATTTCACACACCCTCGTCTTTATAAATGATTTCAGAGTTTCCTAGACACTTCACACCTTTCCTCGGCCCCAGCTAAAGAACCTGATATAAGAGGAATGTAGTAGACTCAAAACTATGAAGGAGGCTGAAAAATGAATCCCCTAAACCATCCTAGCGAACCAGGAGAGTTAGTCAGGAGACATTTCAAAACTAAAGACAGCAGCATTAGAGTCTCCAGGAGCAGTCTGGTGATTTGGGAGACTCTCTTTCATGTATCCTCAGGAACAGAAGCCAGCTCCAGTGGCAGCTTGAAGAGTAGGAGGACTAGGGGTAAACGTAGACCATCAGTTTGCTGAAAGAAAGGATCTGGAGGGGAGCCACTGAGAGTAAGGGCCAGTCTACTGGAGTTTATTAGGCGTGTCCTCTGAGTTATAGTCCTCTGAGTGAAAGATAACATTTCTAAAATGTGAACCACCATTAGGGTGACCACCTTGTGCCAGTGTGCCTGGACTGTTCTGGTTTCCATAGGGAATGTCCTACATCCTGGGAAGCCCCTGAGTCACATGGTCTTGTTGGAAAGATAAAACAAACCTCCAAACCAGAGTGGGTGAGCTGTTTTGTGTGACAGAAACCATCAAGCCAGCACACTGGGCCTGAGCAGGACAACCACTCGCTTCTGGGCCAGTACACAGCACCCCTACACTGCTATGCCCTCCTGGATGTTAGTGTGGCCCAGGGAGCCAGTTTCTACCCTGGACCTGGGCTGAGGAGAGGCAGCTGACAGCTTCAGCAGCTTCCCTCTGTGGATTTGATTACCCTCAGAGTTGTGGCTTACTGCTCCCTATCCTAGCCCCTTGTGAAGCAGAGGACTCTGCTTGGTGATCTGTGGCAGATGCTGTTAGTAGCCACACTGTCTCTGAGACAGTGGGGTAGAAGTGCCACTGGAATGTCCCATTAGCACACAATCACAAGTGTACCTTTTCTCCCACACTCTTAGAGCCATTGTTCAGTAATTGATTACCAGTGTGCACCAGGTGCTGGGGACTGGTTTCATCAAGAGAAAAACAAGAGTCTCTACCTTCAAGAGCTCATAGTCTCGGGGACAGACACTGAGAATCAGGACACACAAGTGCTGTGGTTGAGACAAAGGAGAGCATGTATCTCTAATCAGACAGGTACAACCAAGTCTGATGCCTTTCCCAAGTACATGATTAAGTTTCAAAATTGTATTAGAAAGTGTGGGGTATGTTTTGCCTGTATGCCTTTTAAGAGAGATACCAATGGATATTCAAAAGTAGTCTATGGTGTATGGTCTAAAAGAGTCAACTGCTCAGCCAGTGAGTGACAAGGCAGAACATGTTACTTCCATTCTTCCCTTCACACAGTGCTTGGCAGTTTTCTGGAGGGCCTCTGAGGTCAGACAGTGCTCTTCAGGTTCACATGAGGAAATGCTGTATTCCTCCTCTACCACAGAAGTGCAATGGGAAGCTTTCTTTGGAGTGTGTCTTCAAGGCATTTTGAGAGAAACTACAGGCTCACATATTTTTTTTTACACTTCTTATACGAGCCCAAGACAGTAATGGAATTGAGCTACCTTCCTGCCTTCTGCCAGGGAGGAACCCCTCATTGGACACTGTACGGACTGCTTAGAGCAGCCTGTGATGTCCCAGGAGGAAAAGCTCAGAACCTGGTAGTTTAGTGTCATTCAGAACAAATCACAGTATGTATTTTGAATCATCCCCTCAAATACACACATACAGACACAGTTATAGTATGATCATATGAAAAGCCTGAAGACATTGGGACCTCATGAGAACCACCCTCATCTTTCCTCTCCAGCTTTGTAGGGTTGAATTTTATCAGAGCCATGGAGCTCTGAGGCCATGTGCATGCTGGCCTGAGTTACCAGGGGCCTGTTGAGAAGGAAGTAGGAAGCCTTTTTTTTTTTTCAGAAGATCATTTTATATGTCTAGATTTTAAAAATTCATCCACATACATCTCTACATTATTCACTAAGCTATCAAATTTCTTCAAATGCTAGCTGACTTAGACATAAGTTCACTATGCCCATGGAGTGTGTGTGGTGCTGTTTGTGTTCATCCAAGTGAATGGGCTGAGAAGGCAGTTGAACTGCTCGAACCCAGCAGCAATGACAGCTGCATAGCCATTGAGATTTTACCCACCCCCCCAAACTCCAAGGCCTAATCAGCTCACATTAGCAATATAAATGGCAAGAAAAATGTGCACTTCCTTTCATTTAGACTTACTAGTAGCGATAAACTGAGAGACAGAAAAGTACCATTCAAATGAGAGAAAACAACCGCGTTTTTGGTTAACCACAAGAGCGCAAAGTGTTAAAAACAACAGCCAAAAAAAAAAAAAAAAGAAGAAGAAAAAGAAAAAGAAAGAAAGGAAATAGGAACCTGTCTGCCACTGGTGCTAAAATATCTAGCACGTGACAGCGCAGTGCAAATGCTTTATTTCTTTTATCTTTCTTACTAAGACCCCTGATACATCGCACCCACTCTGGTGGCCTGCAGCTCTCTGCATACTGTGTGCTTCATGCCTCTGCCTCTGTCTGGGCTGTCTGCCTCCTCTGCCTGGACTCCTACATCCACTTCATCTAGGAGCTGAACACTGTCATCTTTAACCCCAAACCACTTTCTTCATAAGTCTCCCTTGGTTCCCACAAGTTCTCTTGGCCAGGTAAGATTTGTAGTTCTTTGTCTGATTCCTATCTGTAAGCTTCCTGCAGGTAGCCACTGCCCTATTCATCTGTTTTTTTGACTCACTGGCATCTGTGCTAAGGTTAACACACCCAATTTATCACCTACATACTAGAAGAAAAGCTGATAAATAAGGAATTCAATTGACGAGAGTTACTGAAATGGCAAAGGGGTTGGTAGTAGCTTTGCCATGAGGTAATGGGTAGAAAGACCAAGATGATCCTTCAGTGGTCTGGTGGGCTGCCGTGGACTGTTCAGAAAACACTCTGTGACTGAAAAGCAAGGAGTAGAGTGTACTGAGACCTAGGAGGGCTATCTAAATCAGTCATTCAACCACCAACAGGGCTCTTTAGAGAGGAGTCAGTCAATGCCCAATTATTCAAAGGCTTGCTTGTATTGTCAGGACTGCTTTATTGAATGTGATGGAGAATTGGTTTATATCTAGGGCTCTTTTCAGCTCTGAGAGTCTCCAGTGAGCACTTATTAGACACTTGCTGTATGCACTCTACCAAAAGGTAATAGTCCATATTCTGAACCACGGGATCTGAGCCACAGAAGAGATCCTGAGCTCAGACCTCTACACTCAGGATGCGTTGGTCACATTTCCAGATCACAGAGGACCGACTGATCCTAAAAAGCATCACTTCTGTGCTGGGTACAAGGCTCTTTTTCCAAATAGTTTGGTTCCCTACCCTTACTGTGATGAAATGAACACAGTGTGACACTTTTCTTGCCTGCTTGGTCTGGTCCTTATGATTACCCAGCAGTGAATTACTGTTCACTTTGCTTCTTCACTGTTACTCTGCACGGTGTAGACTTTATTTCCAGTCTACTGCTGTCCTGCTTGGTCTCTTTTATAAACACTCACTCTCCAATTGTCAGCCACTTCTTAGCTTTTCAATTGGGTAATTACATGCTACTACATGCTACTTACATGCTACTAAGACTGTGTTCAAGATTCTTGGGTTCTGAAAACTAAATAGTTTGCAGGTGTCTTCATGTATTCATTTTAATGGTGACATTTACCTCTCCAGAGAATGCTTCTGCTGATTCTTTGGTTTTCTGACATATTCTGAACAGGTGCTTTGCCAGGTGTCTTCAGCCCAGAACCAGTGTGTGTGGATAACTGTTGCTCAGTTCTTTAGGTCAGCTAACTTCCTCATTGTCTCCACAGCATTTCTAATGCTGTCTTGTCTTGATACTAGATATAAACTGAACACTTTGATGGATGCTGCAAAGAAATCCTCTGTGTGGTGTACTCTGAAATTAAACATAACTGGCTGGATATCTGAGATTCTTTCTCTGGGTACCTGGATAAACTCATGTGAATCCTTTCCAGCCCCTCAGCCACTCTTTCCTCTTCATCAAATGGGGGGTAATTAGTGACTACATCATAAGCTGTAAGGCAGCAGCATTTAGATTCATTGTATTATTTAACATAGGATTTATAATAACTAATAATAATTCCTCTTTTCTTCAAGCACTCCTCTTTGCAAAGCAAAGCTGTGAGTCCCCCAAGCTGTGGGATTTGGGCAGATACTCTTCTACTCTGCATAGTCTTTTTTGGGTGACAAACTCATCACTTCACAGAATAGCACTGCTGTGAACAGTTAGAAGTTCTGGCAGCAAGTTTATGTCATGCTGCCTTTGACCTCTATCCCACCATAGCCAGGTATGACACTGCGGATTTTCTTCTCTCTGCAGTGAACAGAGTATCTGCCAAGCGCGGGCTTCCGTGATGGTCTACGATGACACCAGTAAGAAATGGGTACCAATCAAGCCTGGCCAGCAGGGATTCAGCCGGATCAACATTTACCACAACACTGCCAGCAACACCTTCAGAGTTGTTGGAGTCAAGCTACAGGATCAGCAGGTAAGTGCTGGAGTCAGCATCACACCCCTGAGCTGCGAGCCTCCCAGTGCATGCTTGGTGAAAAGAGGGCCCAGGCACTTCACCATCTGGAGAGAGATCGGGGTTCAACCCTGACTCTGCAGCCTTATAGCCAAAGTGTGAAACCAAAAGCAAAGTATCTCTTCTGAGAGTCACTTCCCATGTCATATGCAAACAGTAAGCTACATCTTTCTGCTCTGTTGTGTCAGATCAGAATATAATGACAGATAAAATAGAAAATAAAATAAAACATTCTGTCAGATCAGACTAAAATAACAATTGTGAGAAGTCTTTGAAAAATACAGTATGCATGGGCTAGGGAGATGCCTCTGTAGATAAAAGTGCACAAGTGTGAGAACTAGAATTTAGGTCCCCAGAATTAATTAAAAAATTAGACAAATTGGTGGCCATCTGCAGCCCCAACACTCAGGAGAAAGAGATGGGGATCCCCAGGGCAGGCTGACTAGCCAGACTAACTAACTAGAACCTGCAAGCTCCATATCCAACCAGAGACCCTGCCTCAATAAATAAGGCAGGGAATGATCACCAAATGTGGTAGTACATACCTTTAATTCCAGCACTCAGGAGGCAAAGGCAGGCTAATCTATATGAGTTTGAGATCAGCCTGGTCTACACAGTGAGTGCTAGACCAGCCAAAGTTACATAGTGAGACCTTGTCTAAAAAATTTTTTTAAGTAGAACACAATTAAAGAAGACACTTGACATCAACCTCTGGCACCTACACTTACACTTGGATGCAAATAAGCATACATAAATGCACACCAAACATTCAAAAAAAAGAAAGAAAGAGAAAAATATATAGATGTTTTAGTCACATTCTGTACTTACATTTATAATTTGCTACTGAGATTTGGGGTTATAACCCCAACTTGACTTTGAAGAGAACGCCAAGGTGATAGGAGGATGGTATCATCTCTCCCTAGCATACAGCCTGGACAAATCAGCTGAGGCAGGTACAAGTCATTTCCCCTGTCCATTCATGTCACACACAACCAAGGCAAAGTGGTCTAATGTAACTTAGTGACCTTGGTAAGTGCCTCAGTGCTCCCTACCCTGTTGCCTGTTGGAAGATTGACAAAGCATTTTGAGCAGTGAGGCTGGAAGATCTGTGGTTTTGTTGTTTATTAAAACAACAGCTGAGATGGCTCAGTGGGGGACTGTCCTTCCAGAGGACCTGGGTTCAATTTCCAACACCCACATGTCAACTTACAACTGTCTGTAACTCCAGTTCCAGGGCATCCAATGCCTTTTTCTGGTTTCCTCGGACACCAAGTGCTCACAGACATACATGGTACTTAGATATACATGTAGGCATACACATAAAGCAATAATAATAATAATAATAATAATAATTGTTGCTGTTGTTGGCCGAGCGGTGGTGGCACACGCCTTTAATCATAGCACTTGGGAGGCAGTGGCAGGAGGATCTCAGTGAGTTCAAGGCCAGCCTGGTCTACAAAGCAAGTTCCAGGACAGCCAGGACTGTTACACAGAGAAACCCTTTCTCGGAAAAACAACAACAACAACAAAGGCAAAAACAAAACAAATAATAATAATAATAATTGTTGTTGTTTAAAAACATCTCTCCTTAAACAATGTTTTCAGGTGGCTTTTTGGTCAAGCTGGCTAAGAGAACAGCAGGTTCCCTGCTGTCTCTGAAGCTGGCAGCAAGTTAACAATGTAAAGACAAACTTGGACTTCTGGTTTAAATGTTGCCCACTGGACAGGTTTCTGCATTGGCTCAAACAGTCCTAGTGAGTTTCAGAGTCTGTGTCCCTTTTAGGCAAGAGAGACAAACACACTTCTGGACTCTGCTCCAAGGTAGCCTGCCTAACCCTGAGCTTGTGCAGCCTTTCCTTTCCCTTGTTGATGTCTCTCTAGGCATCTCCTTGGACATGAAGTCCATTGCTGGCTACTATTCCTGCATCAAAGTGCACCTAAGTGATTGCTGTTTTAATTTTTTTAATCTGCAGCTGAGGCAGGGAATCTCAATCAGTGTCTCATGCATGGTAAGCTAAGCAAAGGCTTCATGTGGCCTAGGCAAGCACTCTACCACTGAGTCACAGCTGTAGTCTTTACTGATAACTTGTGGCAAATTTTCTATTCCTATCACACCATTTGGTTGCTCATGAACCTCTAGTACTGTGAACCAAATGGATTTCTTTTCTCTATAAAGTTAGCCTGCTTCTGATGCTCCATTGTAGTAATGAAAACAGACTAACAGCAAGTATACTGTTAAAAGATGCTGTGTGTTACACTGTGAGCCGGTGAGGTGATCTGGGTTTGGGGGAAGATTTTGAGAAGGTTATTCTGTCATCAGATGGAGATTTGGGTCTCAAGAGTCTACCAGCCTGTAGATTCTATATTGTTTTTAGATCCTAGCCAATAGCACAGCAGCCAGGGAGATTGTTCTCTACCATTAAGCTTCTTTCTTTGTAAAAGATCTTTAGATTATTTTTACTCAGAAGACTCAAAACCATGTTAGACAGTATTTGGTGTTTCAAGGGCTTCCTCTTAAAAAAAAAAAAAGGAAAGGCACTCCCATGTACTCCTACACTCCCCAAAATAAAACGTGCACACAGTGTTATTATGAGCTCCTATGTGGAAAGTGCAACATTTAAAAATAAGCTTATCCTTCGAAAGTACCTAAATGAGTCCTGCCAAATCCTGGGGAATTATCTTTAAAATAAACCTGACTAGAAAAGGTTGAAAGTGAAGGATTAGAAAACTGTAAACCTTAGAAACACTATCATAATAAGCTGGTGGCTGGTATGTATGTCAGATATGACAGGCAACAAGTATTCCAAAGAAAGACTGACCTTTTTAATAAGAGGCTCCATCAGAAGAGAAGTCACAGAAGCCCTAAATTTGAATGCATCTAATAATGTATGTTCTAAATATATAAGCAGAAATGGACCAATCTAAAGGTTTCAGGAAATAGACTAATTGCGAAGCCTACTTGCAGATTCTAATCATGCCTCCAAGTAGCATACTGAAGAAGTAGACAGAAATGAGTGGAAACAAAGGGATTTTTGTTAGCATTATTAACCAGCTTGACCTGATTTATGTTGTGGAAACTGCAGCCAACACCTGTACAGTATTACAGGAGTCTTAGTTGGGCTTTCTATTGCTGTGAAAAGACACCATGACCACAGCAAACTGTTAATAAGGAAAGCATTTAATTGGGGCTGGCTTACGGTCCATTATTATTATGGTAGGGAGCATGACGGCACACAGGCAAACATGGTCCTGGAGAAGGAGCTGAGAGTTCTGCATCTGGATCAGCAGGCAGCAGAAAGAGAGCGACACTGGGTCTGGCTTGAGCTTCTGAAACCTCAAAGCCTACCTCCAGTGACACACTTCTCCAACAAGGCCACACCTCCAATAATAACACTCCTATGAGCCTATGGGGGTCATTTTCATTCAAACCACAACAAGATATATACCAACATAGCCCTTATGCTAGACTATGGGGCACACCAAAATGAAAATGATCAAAATCATGCAGAGTATATTCTTTTAAAATTTCTATTATTATTTTTCTATATTTGGTGTGTGTTGTACATACTGTGTGGATGCATGTCATCACTCGTGTGAAGTTCAAAGGATAACTTTATGGAGTTGATTCACTTCTTCCGCTTTTACATAGGCACTGAGCATTGCAAGACTTGCATAACAAGCACCTTTGCCTGCTGGGCCATCTCACCAGCCCCTAGAGTGTATTCTTTGATCACAGAGGGATCAAACCAGAGTCAGTAACAGGAAGATAACTAATAAAACCTCCACATTTGTTTTCGTTGTACAATCAGTTAGTGTGCAGTCGTCATGAAAAGTAGTAGATTACTAACGGAATCAGGACAAACAAGAAATGGAAATGTAAGACAGAGAATACTTAGTGCTTCTCAATCGTGAAGATCAGCACAGCTTGTGAGCACACAGGAGAAATTTTGTGTTATAGATGTATATATTACAAAAGAAGAATGATTAAAATTGGCGGTCTGTGCTTTTTATCTCAGGAAGCTAGGGAAATAGTTAAATCCAACAAAAGTAGGAGGGAGAAAACCATAATTTTTTTTTTTTTATCTAACTGGGTCTGGAGAGATGGCTCAGACATTCAGTGTTTGCTGCTTTTGCAGAGAACCTGAGTTCTGTTCCCAGTACCCACAGCAAGCAGCTCACAACCAGCATCAAAGAGTCCAACACAACACCCTCCTCGGATCTCCTATACACATTCGGTATTCACACACACACAAGCAAATACATAAAAATATTTTTAAATGAAATTTTAAAAACTCTAACAATATAAAGTGTATTAATAAATATCTTGGTTCTTTGAAGCAAAAATGTTGGTTCTCTAAAAATAAAATTAAGAAACTCATAATAAGTCAAGCGATTTTTTTAAAGAAAAATACAAATTGTGAATATCAGAAATCAGAAGGGTAGTATTACTATTACCCTGTAAACATTGAAAATCAATATGCTGGGAAGTTAGGCAGCTTAAATTAGGTAGAGTATTTATGGCCAAGTGCCTTAAAAGCTGCCAAAGCGAACATGAGAGTAATAGAAAAACTAAATCATGTTGTATACTAAAGCAATTTAGTCTATAATTCCAAGTGTAACCTTCCCACAAAGGAAACCTCAGGCACAGGTGGCCACCCCAGTGAACTCTACCATGCATTTGGGGGGAAACAGTGCTAGACTTACAGAGCACCTGTAGCAGGAATCTTAAAAGTTCTTATTAATAAAACAAACCCAGAGCCAAGTATTGGGGTGAAGCTGGAAGATCAGAGAGACAGAACAAGCCACAGCTAACCTCACCTGGCCAACTTCTCAGCTGATCTTGTTTCCTCAGTGTTCTCATATCCGAATGGCTCTCAGCTGAACTGTGCTGCTGGAAGCCTGAAAGCTTAACTAGCCAAAAGCTTAACCAGCCAAATGCTTCTAGTTCCTGGTCCTCACGCCTTATATACTTTTCTGCTTTCTACCACCACTCCCTGGGATTAAAGGCTCGCTTTCTGGGATTAAAGGCGTGTGTCATCATGCCTGGCCGTTTCCAATGTGGCCTTGAACTCACAGAGATCCAGAGGGATTTCTACTTCTGGAGTGCTAGGATTAAAGGTGTGAGTGCCACCATTTTCTAGCCTTTGTATCTAGTGGCTGCTCTGTCTCTGACCCCAGATAAGTTTATTAGGGTGCACAATATTTTGGAGAACACAATACCACCACAAGCACCCAGAGGTGAGAGGACAGATCCTGCTTATCTGAACAATGAATTAATGACTTGAGCCAAATAAATGTTTTTTAAACTCCTGACAAGTGATATGATTTATTACAGGAATGCAAAGTTAACTTAACAAGGGGGAACTGTATAAATTAGAAAAGGCATTTAGTAAAACTCAGTGTCCCTTCATGATATTCCTGTTAGATAGCTATTAGTGTAGAGAAGCGTCAACAAGATGGCTCAGTAGGTAAAGGTGCTTGCTGCCAAACCTGGTGACCTGAGTTCAGTCCCCAGAATCCACAGGGAGGGGAAAGAACCAACTCCCACTGGTCCTCTCACCTCCATGCTCATTCCATGGCACACACATGTATATACCCCTGCATACACACATATGCACACAAAGAAATGCAATAAACATTTTTAAATAGTGAAGAGAGTCTGAATTGCCTACAAACTATTATGGTACTATGATTACTATAACATATATTAACATATTGTTATGCTAAATGAGTTTAGTAGACACCTGTATTTTTTTTAATATATTAGCAATAAATAAAATGAAACTGTTTGAAATGGTATTTGAAAGCTTACCAGACAATTTTCAAGGCTTAGGAATAACTCTCACTGCAACTGCACACCTTCCATACACTGGAAGCTGGTAAGATGTCTGAGAGGACTCAAGCAGCCAAGCCGCTAGGAGACTGACCACATTCATGAACTGAGGCCGGGCTGTTATTAGATGTCACTTCTTCAAAATCTCACCCACTTAAAATTCCAGCAAGTGTTTTATAGAAACTAGTAGTTTGCTTCTAAGATTCATATGAAAATGTATAGGCTCTAAAAGAGCTGAGATCATCTTGAAAACCAAGGTGGGGGCTTGCACTGTCCTATTTCAAGTCGTACTATAAAGCTGCAGTAATTGAGGCAGGGAGATACTGGCATTAGGATCAACTTGCAGACTCATAAATTAAGGAAAGGCTATGTAAAGCCACACATATGTGGTCCTTTGACTTATGACAAGGTGTCTTTATGTTCAGCAAGGAAAAGATGTTCTTTTTAATAAATAACCTCAGATTAGTCCATGTAAAATATGCGTACGCCATACTTCAGAATTTTTTCAGCCTGAGCATTAAAGGCAAACAGTAGCTGGGCACTCAGGAAGCTGAGGTGGGAAGACTGCTTCAGACCAAGAATCCAGGGCTAGCCTAGGCAATGTAGCAAAGCTCCATCTTGAAAGAAGCGTGGGAGAGGGGCTCAGAAACCAATAAAACTTTGAAAGGAAAATACAGGAAATTTTTCTCATGACTTTAAGGAAAACGAGATTCTTGACCAGACATTAAGAAGCAGTAACTAGGGACTGGAGAGATGACTCAGTAGTTAAGAGCACTTGCTGTTGTTGTAGAGGACCCAGGTTCAGTTCCCAGCATCCTCATGGTGGCTCACAACCATTTGTAAATCCAGTTGTAGGGTATATGATACCCTCTTCTGACCTCCACTGGCACTACACATTCATATGGTACACATACATGCAAGGAAAACATATAAAATAAATAAATCTAAAAATTTGACAAAAAGAATTAGCTATAGAGACATTATGGATGAACTTCATTAACACTAAGGCGTTTCCTTACAGTACATTAAGAGAATAGAAAGGCAAGCTATAGCCTGGGAGAGAATACTGCCCCCCAAATATATAATAGGCTGATTCAATCAGGAAGGATATATGCAAAGCTAAAAAATAACTCTTAAAAAGCAAAATAGCTTGCACAAGGACTTCCCCAAAGAGTAGTGGACAGAAGTGACAAGCTGACAGTGTGGCAAATGTGAGGAAGGTGCTCAGCCATTGTCTATGGGGAAACACTGTGGAAACCACCCTGGGGGAAGCACTCCACACAACCCAAGGTGCAATTCAGAAGCCAAACAATTCTGAGTATTTATGGCCAAGTGGATCTCTCATATGTAGCTCAGGAGGGTGGAAATTGGTACCATCTCGCTGAGAAACCTTCTGACCAAGGCTACTAAACCTAAATGCACACAGACCATACCCCTCCCTCCTGGATCTATGCCCAAAGAAGCAAGAGCTTGTATCTGCTACAAATAAAAATATTCATAGAGCAAAATAGCCACGGGCTAGAGACCAATTCAGATGCTCATCACCAAGAGCATGAAGAAGTTATTTGCAGTTAAAGTGGAATGTGTAGCCCACAGTGGTGGTGCATGCCTGAAATTCCACCACTGGAGAGGAAAGGGCAGAAGGTTCATGAGTTTGAACCTCTTGCTCCATAGCAAGTTCCAGACCAGCCTGGGCTATGTAGCAAGACCCTGTCTAGGCACGGGGGCAGGGAGATAAATGGATTTTCACAGGCATTGTGTTAAATGGAAGGAGCCGGCAATGAGGCCATATGCCTTATCAATCCATTTCTAGTTTAAGAATTGGCAAGAGTTAACTGATAATGAGAAAAGGTAGATCATAGTTATCTCTGGGGGAGGGCACTGCTGAGAAAAGGGACATCAGAAGAGAGCTGTACCATCCCAAAGTGGCCACACAGTGACACAAATGCCCAGCTGTGTCCTCTGACTTGCTCTACGTGGAACAAGAAAAAGGAATGGAGCTCCCAAGTGGGCACTAAGATTTTAGCTGTCACCAGTAAAGCCTATCTGGCAGTTGGGGAATATCAGACTTCCCACTGTCTTTGGTCAAGTGACATATTAGCTGTGCATTATCTGCTCATGCATTCAAGGCACACTTTGTGGGACTCTGCTTTATAAGAGGTCAGTTTAGAAGTTGTGAAAATAAATTTTAAAATGTTGGTGTCTCTCTGGTAGTTCGGCTTATAGGAGTGTTTTATCTTCACTGTTGTATCTTAGGTGATATATTATTCACACTATTGTCTTCCCTTTGCATTTGACGGAATCTACCCACAGTTGCTCAGCTAAAAAGGAACAAACAGGATTCAGTGTACAGTGCTTTGGCTCAATCCTCTACTCATTCCTTGTACTGAGAACCACCATGTCTTCCAAGCAGTTGTAGACTGTTAGGTTATTTGTAGATAGTAGCTAGCAGCCTTTAGGCTCCAGGGATAGCAACAACACAAATACCAGACCCAAGAGCTTCAGTATGTATTCTCCAAGAAAGTGCCACTGCACCCTGCCATTATAAGGTCTTAAGACCCTGTGCAGCCAGAACCAATCCAGAAGGCTCCAGAGGTCAAAGCCAGGCCACGAGAAATTAGAGAACAATGTTAACTCATTTTGCTGGCAGTGAGCTGTAGCACGGAGTCCCCTCTGCAGACCCTTCCAGCTCTCCCATTAGTTTACTGTGTAACTTTGTACAAGTCACTTGTTTTCCCTGGTCCTGATTTCCCAACTATAAAGAGAATTCCTAAAATCCCTGTGAGTTCTTGTCAGTGACTGTGCTAGCCACAATCTTTCTGTACCTGGGATGGTATTATTTTCCTCCTGATGCTTGCATGGCTGAGTCCCCTCTGAGAATGTAGCCAGCCATCTCACCTCATAGTTTTGGAAGTCTCACTTCCCCAGAGGATCTCCCCAGGCAGTCTTTCATTTGTTCTTTCTCAACCAGCCTCAGTATAATGTCACTTCCAGGCTTCTCCTTCACAATGTTCTCTTTTAGCTTGCTCTGGTTTCTTAATGTCCATCAAAACTATAGAGGGAAAATTGAACATCTGCTATGGGATGACTGGGGCAGAATGGAAGAAGTTCTTAGCTCCCTGATTCTGTGCGAGACTTCAGCCTCTAACCCAATGGTTCTTAACCTTACAAACACTGTGATCCTTTAATACAGTTCCTCATGTTGTGGTGACTTCCAACCATAAAAATTTTTTGTTACTTCATAACAGTAATTTTGCTCTTGTTATGAATCATGATGTAAATATCTGTGTTTTCTGATGGTCTTGTGTGACCCTTGTGAAAGGGTTATTTTGACAACCTCCCAAGGGGTCGTGAACCACAGGTTGAAAACTATCGCTCTAACCTTAAGAGCCATTTTAACCATGCTTACTTGGCAGTGCATCTCATATATACCCTCCACAAAAGCTTGAGCCTTTTTTCGGTAGTGTAAAACTAAACTAGTGAATCTCCAGCTCGGGTCTTGTGCTTATCAGTACACAAGTGTAAGTCTGCTCCTACTCAGGAACCTGTCTGTATATAGATATTAGCCCAAATACCCACCTGTTGCTATGTAGCAGGTAAGTTGTGAAATGATTGCATCTCTTCTCCTGACTTAGTGTATGTGTCCAATGACTCACCTCATATGTTCATTTCATTATACATGGACCTAAGTCTACCTTGCATGTGCGGGAGAGCTAGGATGATGCTGTTCTAGATGTTGTCTATAACTGCTGTCCTCTGGCTTTTCCTGATCCAGTAGCACAGCAATATGAGCGGTCAAGGAGAGCAGCAAACCATTACTCTATTCTTCCCACTTCACAGGCAAGAAGACTCTTAGCCGGAGGATCAGCTGCAGCTAAGTGATGGCTGCAGCCTAGAGTGGTGTCAGCACTGACTTCACAGAGCACCACTTACTAGATCGCCTGAAATCTTTCTCTTTCAGTGTCTAGAAGAGCAAATATCTAGAAGCCAGCAGACCTGCTGTTGAGTCTCTGCTGGCCGCGGCCCCCTGAATGTCTGCCTCCTCTGTCTCTTTCTCTGCCTGGCTTAGCATTGCACCTGACAGCTATGATGTCTGGTGGTTGATTAATAACAGAAATAGTAATGAGACTGTATGTGTGTAGTATATTCATTTCTACACGTCATCCTTGAAAATAGAACTTGTTTATTATGAATTCTGAACACACTGCTGAGGGTCATGGGAAATTGAGACCAAACTGCAGAAGACTGTTACCCTTAAGGAGCTTCGTACCTAGAAGATATGGATAAAGCATAGCTAAGATAGCTGGCACCACGAGATCCTTTCAGAATCCCCACAAGGTCAGTAAGGCAGCATTAGTATTTCTATCTTATTGTTAGAGAAACTGAGCCTCAGAAAACAGCATTGATCCCCTGAGTGGCACAGCCAAGAGACAGGGTCTGGACCAGAACCCAACCAGAGAAACTGACCCCCAGCTCAGACCTAGTTAGGTGAAACAAGTTTTCCAGCTGTTCACTTACGGTCTGAAATGCCTGACCGCCCTTTCCCTTCTGTGAACCTCATCCCCCACCCCTCCCCTGTGAATGAAAGGATACAGTATCTTTGCTCCATGGCAGCTTCCTCCAGCTCTCTTACATTTTATTTATTTACATGTATTTCTATCTTTTCTCCTCCAGGTTGTGATCAATTATTCAATCGTGAAAGGGCTGAAGTACAATCAGGCAACACCCACCTTCCACCAGTGGCGAGATGCCCGTCAGGTCTATGGCTTAAACTTTGCAAGTAAGGAAGAGGCAACCACTTTCTCCAATGCGATGCTCTTTGCTCTGAACATCATGAATTCCCAAGAAGGAGGTAAGCAGGGTTTGTCTTTGCTGGAGGCTGAGACTCCCTCTTGTTCTGTCTGTGTCCCAGTTCTGATTGTGTCCTGACATTACTACTTCATTTACTGACACGACGTAGAGCCTCACAAGCCTGTTACTTGAGGTTCACAGTAATGACTGAGAATAAAGGAGAGGGAACAATGTGCCATTTGTGAAATGCAGGTTTGTACTAATGTGTTCCTGCAGCCCTCCGTGAGACATGGTTTATGTTGGCCATCCTACTGATGTGTTCCAGAACACATACCTGACAAGAAACTGGCTAGGCAGAATAGATAAGAAGTGAACGGAGTCCTAACCTCAAGGCACTTTAGAATTTAATTTAGAGTTCACAGATTCATAACTAGCTTACTATTTATTAGTTAGTTCTACAGTGAGCACTGGAATAAAATATGTGCAAAGTACTTGGGGACTGCAAAAGGAAACAAGTAACTGCCCATCCGGGCTGTAAGGGAGGCCCTGACAGCAGTGGTGACGTGTGAGCCAAAGCTCAGAGGAGCAAGGATGACACTAAACAGGGTGTGTTGAGGGGGGAGCTGCTGTTGCAGAGGTGGAGGTGGGAGAGCTTTCATGTGTCAAAAAAAACCCCAAAAACCAACCAAACAAACAACCACAGTGCAGTGTATCTGGGGCCTGAGCGCAGTGCACAGCAGCTAGATGAAACTGGAAGGTGGCAAGTTGGACCCCGTGAGGCTTGGGCATGGGACTAGCAAAAGCACCTGAGCAGAGCAGTTATAGCAGAGCACCAAACTGCTGGCAGCTTTGGGCAGCTTTGCAACTGCAAATGAGCCTTCCCAAAGAGGGCGTATTGCTGGTCTCAGACATGGTCCTACAGTTGGCAGGCATCTTAACCTTGGTGGAGCACAGGGGTGGTGGAGCACAGGGGTGGTAGAGCACAGTGGTGGTGGAGCACAGGGGTGGTGGAGCACAGTGGTGGTGGAGCATGGGGGTGGTGGAGCACGGTGGTGGTGGAGCATGGGAGTGGTAGAACACAGGGGTGGTGGAGCACAGGGGTGGTGGAGCATAGTTGTGGTGGAGCATGGTGGTGGTAGAGCACAGGGGTGGTGGAGCACAGTGGTGGTGGAGTATGGGGGTGGTGGAGCACGGAGGTGGTAGAGCACGGAGGTGGTGGAGCACGGAGGTGGTGGAGCACGGAGGTGGTGGAGCACAGTGGTGGTGGAGCATAGTGGTGGTGGGCCAGGCTTGGAGCCACTTTCCTTGGTTTGAGCTCTGGTTTGCTGCATTCCAGTCAAAAAACCATTGAGCAACTTACTGGAGGTTCCTGGGCCTCAGCGTCCCTGCCTACAAATGCAGCCATGAAGAGTTGCTTTTACTTTTAAATGAGCTAGATGGTTGTCATCTCTTGATATTAGCATATGTATTATGTCACTGCTGTTGCTACTGCCCACAGCTACCACCACTGCTGTTACCACCACTACCAAAACTCAGAAGTAAGGAGACAGGTGCCCAAGCTGCTAAAAGGAGATGGTATTTAAACATATATTGAGCCTGACATTGGTGCTTTGGGGCCCAGCTTAAACACGTCAAGAGGTTTCGTGAGCTAATAAAACTATATGGAGTACAGTTCTGTGAGTCATGTATGTTTTCTCTTGCAGTGCTAAGACACCATGACCAAGGCAGCTTATAGAAGAAAGAGTTTATAGGCCTACCGGTTCAGAGGGTTAGAGTCTGTGACCATCAGGATGGTTTGAGGGAGCATGGCAATAGGCAGGCAGGCATGGCACTGGAGAATAGTCATAGGGCGGCTGGAGTGCTTACAAGGAATGGCATTGGCTTTTGAAATCTCAAAGCCCACCCCCAGTGACACACTTCCTTCAACAACAACACACCTCCTAATGATTCCCAAAATGGTTTCACCAACTAGAAACCAATCATTCAAACATGAGCCTGTGGGGGCCATTTTCATTAGAGCATTCCTGTCCAGCCAAGCTCCTCCATGTGTGTATTTCCTGACTAGAACTATTAAAGGGGAAGAGAAATGTCTTTGTTAGAAACCAAATCCTTTCAAAGCAAGTGCTTAAATAAAAGCAGCTTTTACTATAGTCACTGTGGCCCCACAAACAGTCAGTGCAGCCCTCGTTTTCAGATAAAGTAGTCATGAACTATCACGAGGGAAGAGCTTATTGGGGTCACATGGTATCAATTCTAACTCAGGCCCACATCCCCAATGGATGGAATGAGCATTCTTGTTGAGGTTGGAATGGAGCCTGCCAGTCTGGGTGTGTGGATACAGTTCGTGTGGCTGGTTAGCAGTTGATAGTGGCTGCTGAGGATTGAACTTTCTCAGCAACTGATGTGTAAGCCTCCTTAATGATCATGCACAAATATGAAGCAGGTGTCTACAATGCTTACGTGTAACTACCCAGTACTTACCAAGCCTGAAAGGCACCCTTGACCCAAAGGCTTCAGCAGCCACACAATTTCCTCCATACTGCAGAGTTATTCTGACAGATTTTGAACTTCTGATTATACAGTTGTTTGCTCTGTATACAACTGATTGTCCAAGTTGTGTGGATTGTATAGTTGCTTGTAGCATGACATCTTGAGTCCCAAAGTCGTGCAGGATTCAGGGCCTAGGGTGGCATCTAGCAACCTCATAAACAGACATACCCCTTTCTTTCCCCCTTGGGAATCTCTTCTTGTAAGGCAGGTGTCTGGTTCCTGTGACCTTCTAGGGGTTTCTGTAGACCTCTGTCTCTACAGGTGGGGCTTGCTCAGCTTTTCCTAACCCTCAGTATGTGGACAGACACTGGTGTGGACTTGGGGTCCTTCCAAGCCTGCAGACACAGGCTACTTTGCTGTCCTATCTTAAAGTAAGCAAAACCCCCACCCCTTAATACCAGAACATGTCTTTGTGTCTTCAAGCTCTTAGTTAACTCTCACCACATCCCTGGCAGATGGTATCTCAGACACCTTCCCTGCTGTCTGGACCAGGGAGCCAAAACTCAGAGAGGAAGTAACTGCCCAGAAATCCCATAACCGCTGCTGAAACTCAATGCTGGGACCAAGTTGTTTTCACAGTTCTATTTTCTGGATGCTAAAAATCAAACATTTCTGCCTCAAAAGATTTCTTTTATTCACTTCTTTCTCTCCACAGTGGGATGTACTAGCTTGTTTTTGTTTGATCTTGTTTAGTTTTGTTGTTGTTTTCAGACAGGGACCTCTATAGCCAAGGATGACTGTAGCTGAAGTTTTCCTGGTCCCACCCGGCTTCCATGGTCCCGCACCAAGTAAACACACAGAGGCTTATATTAATTAAAACTTCTCAGTCATTAGCTCAGGCCTACCACTGACTAGCTCTTACACTTAAATTAACCCATAATTCTTATTTATGTTTAGCCACTGTGGCTTGGTACCTTTTTCTCAGTTCTGCCTTTACATCTTGCCTTCTCTGTGTCTGGCTGGCGACTCCTGACTCAGCCTTCCTGTTCCCAGAATTCTCCTCTCTCTTTGTCCTGCCTATACTTACTGCCTGGCTACTGGCCAATCAGCACTTTATTTATTAACCAATCAGAGCAGCACATTCACAGCATACAGAGCAATATCCACAGCAGATGACCTTAAACCCTTGATCCTCCTGCCTTAGCTTCTGGAATACTAGAATTACAAGTGAGCGCTAGCTTGCCCAGCTTTGTTTAGGTGTTTTGTTCTGTTTTGAAGACAAGGTTTTTCTATGTAGCCTAGGCTTACCTCACACTTGCAATCTCCCTATCTCATTTTCCTGAGTGGTAGGATTGCAGGCCTGCACCTCCATGTCTGGCCTGAAAACCACTATTAACTCAGGCTTCTCACATTATTCTGGAAGAGGACAAAGTACAGCAGAGTAGTATTTTTTTACTGTCTAAATTCTCCATGGAAGAGATTCTCAAGCATTTGACTCTTGACAGATCTGCTTTGCTGATTTTTTTTTTTTTTTTTTTTACTAGATACCTACTGGATCTAGCTTCTTGTTTTAGTGAGTTTTGGATACCCAGTCTTCAACTTCAGGCCTAATCCAGGAAAATAAAGTCAATTTAGCAGGTACAAAATAGCTAAAGTAATAGTAACAGAGCCAGGTGTTTCCCACTGCCTATGAAGAAGTAAGGCATCTTAGAGCTAGCAGAAGCTCTCACAGGACTCAGACACAACTCTGAATTCAGGAATTGGCCTGAGTGGGGATGAGTTTCAGTCTCTGGCTTACTAAGGCTTTTTCTACAGATGTTGACATCTAGAAATCATCTGAGATGGGAAGAGCTATCTAGTTCTAATCCTGCTCCTGTCAGTGTTAAGGAAGTCAAGCTCTCTCTGTGGGTTGCTCTGGAAGCCCCAACTAGTGGAAACAGTGCTACAGCCTAGCTGTGGTGGCTGCCATCTGTGTCTACTGCTAATCTACAGAGCATTCCCCACAGACCATGTGACCCAGCTTTCCTGGGTACTGTGTGACAAGGCATGGTGTGATGGCTATCACACTATGATACTTAGGCTCAGGTGGGACTTGCGGAGGGGAACTTCTTTGGCCTAGGGGCATGTAATGATTATGGCAATAGTTAATACTTAGGTTTTCTCTTCAAAGCCTACATTCCCCCCCCCCCAGGCTACTTATCCAGGTGGCCCTTCCCTGTTATTCTTGAGAAATGGTTCTCACCAACCAAGAAGCCTAGTTGAGATGAGGGCCTAGGAACCCCCAAGAACACCTAATTGGGCTACAGAAGTATTTTCTTAAACTAAAGCACTTAGAACAGCCAGGACAGCTACTGTGATACACATTTTTTTAGAAATGGTTTTAGGATCCAAAAAAGGTGTGTGAGGCCAAATCTTGTGTGGAGTTGAGAGTGAAGGTTAGGTCTATGTTTGAAATCCACTGCTGCAGCTTTGCTTCCAGGGGTCAGGGAAGGTGCAAATTCAGGTTGGTGAGCTCTGCCTATGCTGAAGCTGCTGGTGGGCTTATATTGAGGATTAGATCTCAGGTAGGACAGCAAGCCTGGCTCATGCCATCGTTCCGGTTCCTTGCAGGAGAATGAGATGAACTTTAGGGTCAATGTCTGCCTTGTTGTGACTATTGAACTGCTGATACCACTTCCAGAAAGCACTGAACTGTCTCTGCCTGCATTGTTCATCTGCCTAGACCCCAATTGAAGAGAGGTATTGACCACTGTTCTTCTACACCCTGTCCTGCTCAGTTTCCCTCTGTACCTCAGACATCCTCTAGCAGCAGGGAGACTGTGTTAGTTAGGGTTTCTATTGCTGTGAAGAGACACCATAACCACAGCAACTCTTATAAAGGAGAAACATTTAGTTGGGGTGGTTTACATTTTCACAGGTTTAGTCCATTATTATGGTGCTACATGGTGCTGAAGAAGGAGCTGAGAGTTCCTACATCTTGATACAAAGGGAACAGGAAGTGAACTGAGACACTGGGTGTATCTTGAACATAGGAGACCTCAAAACCTGCCCCTACAGTGACACACTTCCCCCAACAAGGCCACATCTATTCCAACAAAGGTATACCTTCTAATAGTGCTACTCCCTATGAGATTGTGGGGGCTAATTACATTCAAATTACCACATTCCACTCCCTGGCCCCCATAAGGTTGTAACATTATCATAATGCAAAATACATTTAGTCCAACTTCAAAAGTCCCCATAGTCTATCACAGTCTCAACAATGTTTAAAAGTCCAAAGTTCAAAGTCTGTTCTGAGATTCATGAAATCTCTTAATTGTAATCCCCTATAAAATCAAAATAAAAAAAAAACAAACAGATCACGTACTTCCAACATATAAAAGCACAGGATATTCATTACTGTTCCAAAACATAGGGAAGGGAGCATAGTGAGGAAATATTGAACTTTTTCAGCTAAACCAAAAACTAGCTGGGCAAACTCCAGACACTACATCTCCATGTCTGATGTCAAAGCTCTCTTCAGATCTCCAACTCCTTTCAGCTTTGTTGACTGCAACACACTTTTTTCTCTTGCGCTGGTTCCACTTCCTGTTATCAGCTTTCCACAACTCTGGCATCTCCAACATCTTAGAGTCTCCAAGGCAATCCAGGCTTCAACTTCACAGCTTTATTAAATGGCCTCTCTAGGCCTCCATGCAGGGATACCTCTGACACATGCCTGGCTTCAGTGCTTTCCTTAGTCACTCCTTAACTCTAAAGCCAGAACCACGTGGCCAAAACTTCCAAGTTCTGCTGCTTACTGGGGCTGGAACTTGGCCCACTTGTTCAATTACATCTTCAGTTTTCTGTTTTCAATGGTTTTCTTCACTACCTAATCTTGGCTGCCCTGAAACTGGATCTGTAGACCAGGCTGGCCTCAAACTCAGAGATCTGCCAGCCTCTGTCTTCCCAGTGCTGGGATTAAAGGTGTGTACCACCACACCTGGTTCTAAGTTTTTCTTTAATTCCTTTTCACAAATTGGAAAGTTATCTAGGTAGGATCTGGCCCTGAGGTTTGCCACTCCCTTAATTCCATTTCTTAATCTGTTTATCTCCTTGAACACAGGCCTTAGTTCCAGTCTATGTCTTGGTGCTCTTCTTCTCCTCAAATTGTATGTTTTGTATTTTTCCTTGCTCAGCTTGCCCCTTTTCATTATAAATCTACTCCAACAAAGGCACACCTCCTAATAGTGCCACTCCTAGTGAGCTTATGGGAGCCAGTTAATTCGCTTGAGTCAGTAGGAAGAGTCTAGTATCCAGAGTCCTTCGAGTCAGGAGGCAGGGTTCTAACCCAGCTCCCCTGCTGCACTGCAGAGCTCAGGGTTTTGTTTGTTTCTTTACCTTCACTGGTGTTCTAAACTCTGAAATGGTAGGGTTGGTGTAGGTAAAGATTATTTCACAGGGAAAGCATGGAAACAGAAAAGTGTTTAGTGATGTAGTATACAGGTCAAGCTTACAAATGAAGAACTGCTTCAAACTAAGGGTGTGGTAGCACACGCCTTTAATCCCAGCACTCAGGAAGCAGAGACAGGCATATCTCTCTGAGTTCAAGGCCAGCCTGGTCTACAAAGTAAGTTCCAGGACAGTCAAAGCTACACAGAGAAACCCTGCCTCAGGGAGGAAAAAAAAAAAAGAATTGCTTCACCTGTCCGTCCCATCAAATGCATGAAGGTAGAAAATAGATTATTAATGTTTTGATCCAGAACTTTGTTTTAAGAAAAAAAGTTCTATTTTTAAACAGTTCTAGAATATACTAGATTTTCTAGGAATCTATGGCATATATCAAAAGAAAACTGTTTGGTTCTGTTTGTAACTTTACTGAGACGTGTTGTCTGTTTTGGAAAACCCTATCTCTAGCGTTGTAGCAGTGTTATTTTTGTCATCCAGATGACTTCCCTGTAACAAATCCATCTGTGGCAGCCACGTTTCCTCAGAGTCTGTGGGCAGGTGCAAGCAGCTCTCTGATTCTGTCTCCTGCTGTAGGTGTGTCTGACCTTTTACATATGCGGTGGACGCTTTATTATAGATCACTTCTCTGCCTCCCTTACAGAACACTTAGGGTGCTACCCAGATTTTTCTTATCTATGTAGAGCAATTGTATAATCCCTGAGCTGCATTTCAGGGTAATACAGAAGACATTTCAAAATGTTGGTTATAGAGAAGAGCTTTGATTCTGAGAGGCTAGAGAACTGCTTGGCCTGGAAGCTGTGTAAAATCAGACTCCCTCCTTGTTCCATATCTGTTTTTTCATTTCATTGTCACTTAGCAGTTCCCCATCCCACAGTGGGGAAAACTGAGTCTCAAAGGGAGGAACTGTGGTGGCACTTGGTCCCAACCACTTAACTAACTTGACTCTGTAAAGAAAACAAGGTGAGAAAGAACATTGCTTTTCCATTTCTCCTGAGACAGCAGGTGTGGTTTGAAACAAAATGGCCCCCAAAGGGAGTGGTACCATTAGGAAGTGTGGCATCATGGAGGTGGGCTTTGAGGTCTCATAAATGCTTAAGCCACGCCCAGTGTCCCAGACCACTTCCTGTTGCCTCTGATGTGGATGTAGCCAGCACCATGTCTGCCTGCATGCCACCATACTCCCAGCCACCATGCTCCCTGCCATGATGATAATGGGCTAACCCTCTGAAACTGAAAGCTGCCACCTCAATTAAATGTTTCCCTTTGTAAGAGTTGCCATGGTCATGGTGTCTCTTAACAGCAATAGAAATCCTAAGATAGTGGGTATCAGAAGAGAAGAGCATGGTGGGAAGAACCAGGATACCATGACTCAAATTCTGTTTTGCTGCTTGGGTCCTGAGCATGTTGCTGCATCTGCAGATGGTCATAATGCCTTGCACCAGTGGTGGTTATGTGACCTGACTATGGTGTAAGATGCCTTGTGCCAGGCATAGTCCTTAAGGGCTATTACCCCACCCTAAGTCTCCACATCCAGCATTCTCTCAGACGACTTTAGTTCTCTCAAAGCTTACCACAGACGTCTTGTAATAATGTTATTCCAGGGAGCAGGGCCAGGATGGTGCTTGAAGCAGGGCACCTAGATGATGGGACTTTGCCTCCTTCCCCCTCAAACTTCAGCTGATGTTTCCAAAGGCAGATGGCCAGCCCCAGATGGGGCGTTCTGAGTTGGAACTGGGGAAGCCTTTCGTGTCACAAAGCCAAGTTTGTCACCAGTGGACAGGGTCTGGGCCAGGTGTTTCCAGGTTCTTAGCCTCTTATCTCACTGACAATCAGGGCTCATACAGATTTGCAAAAAATTGCAAGATAACTTATCTGGAACAAAGCCATAGTGCAGTTTAAAGAGGAATAACACTGTCATCACTGACATCAGGTCACATGAATGTGGGGCGACACTTGGGACCCCAGTTATTGTTTGAGGCTTCCTCTATGGAGTTCAAGCAAAGGAGGAACTGGTTACTAAGGGGTGTAGTTTAGGTGGTTCTGTTTTGATTGATAGATTAGGTTATATAATCATTTTTCTACTGCGCATGGCTCTTCTCATAATGCATCTGATTTTAATGATGTGATATATGTACCCAATTATACATTGCCGTAAGATCGTAAATACGTGGTTCTTCCTAAAAGAGTACTTAGACAATTTTGCTTTATGCAGTCAAAACCAGTTGAAGCCAGATCAACTCTTCTGTTCTTCCTATTACCTGGGTACATTAGGAATACGCTTGTATAGAAACTCTAAGTTTGATAATTGCACATGGTGGAGAAACTTATACCACTGTTTAGAGAGCGGGTACATGTAGTCCAGTGTCATGCAGGTGGGGATCTGAGGAGGTTCTGAGGTTTTAGGACATTGCTCAGAGAGGGGATATATGCATAGTACAAGCAAGTGAAAGAGCTAGGCTGCCCACTGCATTAATTACTGCAAGAGAGCTGTGCATAACCCGAAACCAAACAGGATCACAGGCCACTAAACTACCCCATGCTTACCTGCCTCAAGTTTACATTTTGTAGGTGACAGACTCGCATCTAATCCGGGGTAAGGCTCACATAGTAGATTAAAGCTAGGTGCACACCAGAGGGTTCTCCCATTATCCCAGGCAATCTGGGTCTGAAATGCCCTTTCTTCCTGGAGTCTTGGATCAGAGTGGGGCTTTGGAAATTAGGCAAGCAACGAGCATTTTTTCCCTTGTGGCTCTTGGCTAGTGAAGACTGTCTAGACTTTCCCAGTAGGTATAGTGCAGGACCCACAGATACTTCTGAGAGGCAGACTATGCCATATCTAGAACTTGGAACTCTTCCTTTTGCATCCTGGGAAGACAAGAGGCCCCCCCCCATGAGTCTGAGCCACAGTGTCTACAACAACAGTGTAAAACTGAATTCACAGCCCTGCTGTTGTGATAGGCCATTTGACTTTGGGCAAGACTTGAGCCTCAATTTCCCATCTGGAAATATGATACCTACCAGAAATGAGATCATGGAGGTGAAAATTCTAATGACAGGAGTTTTAAAGACAAGTTGAGCAGAATAGCCTTAGCCTGAAGTTAGGGGTTAGCCATGAAGGTATGTGCAAGCTCACTGTGGAAGTAGACGGCTCCTTTAAAAGCATGAACCTGATACCAGAAGCTGCAACCTGGCAAAGCCCGGATGTTAGATCTGGTTTAGAAAGGGGCAGGGGGTGGAGCAGGAAGATGACCAGTGAGGGCAAGATTGCAGGTTTGGGGTTGGATTTGGCAGATTTCAGACTAGTTGTCTGAGGAGTGCCGGGAGCCAGCAAACTACTCCAGGATCTCACCTTGAAATAACCAAAATAGTTCTGCTTTACTGATATTATGTAGTGGGACTCTGAAAAAAGAGAGAGAGAAATCTCTCAGCTTAGTGGAAATCCACATTGGGCCACTTGAAGTGATGTAAAGTGATCTCTCAGAACATAATGGTATGTCTTTTTCATATGTGGCTTGATGTTAAAATATCATGACTATTAAGATCTGACCGTCCTAGGGCAGATAACAAATGTTTTCCCAGATTTTCCAATCACCCCATTCCCACCCCCATGCAATGTCCTTATTCAGTGCTTAGTGGCCCACTGGCTGCAACATGCTTGGAGCCAGGGGAAAGAGCCCACCAAAGGAATGTCTAGCCACACATTTTGTGAATGACACCATTCAGGCCTGTGCGTGGGCATAGTCTTGTTTCCTTACTGAGAAGCTGGGAGAAATCTTAAATCTCAGAGCTTCTTGAAGTCAGCCCTAGTTTTGCTTCCCACAACCCTTTTTTTCCCCTGGAAATTATTAAACTCCCTCCCCTCCCCGCCAAAGAAATAGATTGCTGAACTGTTTGTGGGGCTGTTAGCTGTTGGTGTGCCAAGGTCACACTCTCACCCAGGCTTTGTTCCCATCTTCTGCTTCATCCCATCTGCCCTGCCCCCTAGTGGCCACACTGTAAAAGTTGGACCTTTGTGCTTGTCCACCGTGTCACCAGATGAAGCAGGGTCCCTGTAACATTCTCCAAACCAACAATATGCATGTCACTTGCCACACTTTGCTTCTACGGTGTTTTTCCTGCCTCTGACCCCGTCTCCTTCCTTCCTTGCCTGACACATTCAGAATCCTTTAATGCCTCACTCTCCCCAGTGTGCTCCATGGGGCTGTATTTTTTGCTTCTATCTTGCCAGCATCACTTAGGCACAGCTCATGGGTTCAGTCAGGTTTAGAAATTTAAAAATGGTCCTTTTTATCCCTAGACTTTCAAAATCCAGCATGATTCGGTGACTTACCAGCAGTGGTGGTGCACGCCTTTAATCCCAGCACTTGGGAGGCTGACACAGGCGGATCTCCGAGTTCGAGGCCAGCCTGGTCTACAGAGAGAAACCCTGTTTCGAAAAACAAACAAACAAACAAATCCAGCATGATATCTGGTGTAGGAGCCCTCAATACAACCTGACCAGGCTTGGGGAGCAAGCCAGGACCAGGGGATATGGTAGATCTGGAGTTCATTTACTAACCCCTAGTCCTTAACTCAGCTTCAGGAGCTGGGCTGTGTCCTAGGAGAACTCTGCTATCTTATGGTCTCTTACCAGCTCCCTCAGCCCCATCCATTTACTGTCCCTCTCCTTAAGTGTGAGGACAGACCTAACAAGTTAGCCTTTACTTCACTTCCAGAAGAGGGCCAAGCATCCATCTGGCCTGACTGCCAGTGCTTCTTAAGTTGTTGATCTGCACAGCCCTCGACAATACACCCTGCCTTACTTGACTTCATGCCTTGGCCCAGTGCTCTCCTGCTGGTGACCTCTCTTTTCCATTGCTCTGTCTGTGAAGCCATCCCAGATGCTCAGAGAACCTTGGATCCTTTCCCTAGCTATGAACACACTGCTGCCATTCCACTGGCCAGAACTTTTGGTTGCCTTGGTTGGGCTGTGAGCTCCTTTGGAGCAAGCTCCTTGCCTTCCATATCTGTATTTATTTACATCCTAAAGAGATTGCCATGTGTTTGTGGTTTATGCACGAGTGAGTGAGTGATGAGTGAGTAAGTGAGTAAGTTCACCATGTGTTCCTGTGTCATTCTGTGCACCTTGCGTACGTACTCCATATTCCCTGCCTCACTATCCTCTTCTGAAGACCACGATGAAGCTTCTGAATCATCAGCACCGTTTACCACCTGTGAAACTGGGCTCAAGGTGAGGGGTGCTATCTGTGATTGAGGGACATGGTCAATGGAATTGTCTCACACAGAAATCGCACCCGTCACCTTGGCCTGCTGAGCACCACCCCAAACCAAGAAGTACACCATCCCACCATCGGCCTTGGTGAAGGACCTGTGACTGTGACCATGAGGTGTATGTGCTGCAAAAGGAGCTTTGGATGCAGACCTGGACAGTGTGCGGGTCTCTGTGACCACCATGGCCTGCAGAGTAACAGTCTATGGAGATAAGAAAGTAGTTCCATCACTCATGACTAAGTAGCTGGTGTTGGTTCAAAGTTCAGGAGTCTGACCTTGAATAATTTAGTTCATGCATATTTAAGCCCAGCACAATTTGATGTAAACTTTCCTGGTGATAATTAACTCAGTCCCATATACACAATAAAGCTTAAGGTGTAACTACATCAAAATTCTTTGTAAAGTACATGTGACACCTTCCATAAAGATGGGTTCTAGCCGGGCGGTGGTGGCGCACGCCTTTAATCCCAGCACTCGGGAGGCAGAGCCAGGTGGATCTCTGTGAGTTCAAGGCCACAGAGTGAGATCCAGGACAGGCACCAAAACAACACAGAGAAACCCTGTCTCGGAAAAAAAAAAAAAAAAAAAAAAAAAAAAAAAAGCAAAACAAAACAAAAAAAAAGATGGGTTCTATAGATTAACTACATGTGACACCTTCCATAATGCTAGGTTCTATAGACAAGCTCATGAAAAAGGTCTGGGGAGGATCCGGTGTGGTCTTTGCCACACAGACATCGCTAAGGTTATCAGTCTGTTAACCACAACTGCTCCCAAACTTCTGGTTGGATAACAAGTTATGTATCCCTCCCTTTGAAGGAACAGCCCTGTGAGTTTAGCATTCCTGTTTCCCCTAGTGCTGATCTGTGAGCATAAAAACTTCCATAGGAGAGATCTGTTCTCCAGCCCTTGTGAAGTCACTTACCCTTTTTAAGACTTTTTCTCCATCTGTGAAATGGGTTGTCATGGGGGTGGGGGGTGTGAGGGCAGCATGAGACATTATACAAGTTCTTTGTCACCTGAAAATCACTAGGGCAGCTTGAAATCCCTCTCCTTGCAAAGCAGGGGTCCCCACTGTCACTCAAGTGACAGTGCTGATAGTGCACTGGGGCACACAGGATGATGGGACATGGTCTCTGTGGGAAGCGGGTTGGTGGCTTGGGAGTTTACATCAAGATCTGAGGAAAAGCTGTGCCTGGGCTTTAGGGTATCCTTCATGGGAACCTTTGATCTCTGAGCATCGCACAGTCCTACTGCTGTGGCCTTGTCCTTTAAAGTGCTGCTGGCTCATCTGCAGTTTACATCCCAGAAGAGAAAGACTGTCTCCTTCTCCACCACCAGGTCACTTCCTTAACACTGATTGCAACGTGCCTTTGGGGCTTCAGGCTCCTGAAACACCATATACCCAATGAGAATTTGTGAGACAGTGAGCCAGAGCATACCCACCTGGTGCACTCCTGTCCTGGGCACTCAGGGAGCAGCCAGGTGAGGTGCCATACCTATAGTCAGCACAGGCAATGGCAGGAGGGACATTGACGGAGGCAGGAGACCCTGCTGTGCCCTAGCTGCCTGCATCTGCTCCCCACACTGTCATCCTTAGCAACTGTGCGCCTAAAGCAATCATTCCCCATACCCCCATGCCAAGTCTTAAGTTTCCTTATCTTTAAAGTGGACACAAGGGCTGGTGAGGTGGCTTAGTTGATAAAGGTGCTTGCTGCCAAGCCTGACAACCAGAGTTCAGGACCCACAATGGTGGAATGAAAGAACCAACTCCTGAAAGTTGTGCTCTGACTTCCATACATGCATACATATAAATAAATACATAAATAGGTAGGGAGGCAGAGCGAGAGACAGAAACAGAGACAGAGAGAGACAGAGGTAGACATCATTGCCCTTTTGAGGCTCAAGTTATGGTAAGGGAGAGAGGATGGAGTCCTGGTCCCTTTGGATCTCACATTGCTGGAGTGACAGCACTGGGACTGTCATAAGCTCTTTACAGAAAGGAAAACCCTCCCTTTCCACACTGTCATTGTACAGTCTCCTAGCCTCCCTGTGTCTTCATAGTATCTCCTGGATCCTGTAAAGAGATGTTAGGAACTGTTGCCTCTACTTTAAGAATGAGGAAGCAAAGGTTCACAGCATTCCATAATTTGCTGAATGCTACACTAGTGAGAGAGACTTCAGTTTTCAGTCCAGGGCTCTGCCTATCATACGGCCTCCCAAAGAGACTCTGTTTGCGTGGCAGCTAGCACACTGTCTGTCTAACGATAACCCACTGTAGTTGGAAGTTTTCCTGTGTCCCGCCTGGTCCTGCAGCCCCTCCCACCTTCATCAGGGGCTAATTAGGAACACTTCACTTGGCCCATCTTTGTGGGCAGAGATGCTAGAGTAAGTGGGGAATTCATTTATGTCCACTTTCTTTTTCTCTCAGCATGTATAATCTCTTTCCTACAGAATAACTCCATACCTGGTATGGTAATATACACCTGTAATCCTAGCACTTGGGAGGCCAAGCAGGAGGATTGCTTCAAGTTTAACACCAACTTGGACTACATAATGAATCTTTGTCTCAAATAAAAAACACAGCAATAATAATTTCACAAGTGGCTTTTTGCCAACTTCAACTCTTGTATGAGAAGAGCCAACTCAAATAGTAGTAAATAGTCATCCCCAGGGCTTGGAAAGCCAAGTCCTGAAGTGAGATGCAACCTTAGCTTTCTAGAGTAGATAGGGTATGTGATTATGAGGCCCTATGCCCACCTGCTTGTCTGCTGCCTGCCTTCATCCAACTTTCCGTTCCTTTAAAACAAGTGGATTTTTATAACACCCACCCAGTCAATTTGACTATTCCTGCATGTAGCCCACCTGAATCTCTTTTCCACACAGCAAGCAGATCTTTCCAGTTCTAGGTCCAACCTGATCACTTCTTCTTCAATCAGAGCTCTCAGGGCCATCAGTCTTAACTCCGAATGAAGTCCAAGCCGTTACAGGGTTTGCATGCTCTAGTCCTGGCTGCCTTTCTGGATTGCCTCTCCTTACTCCACTTTGTGTTTATCTAGACATACTGGTCTCCTACTATTCCCCAGAAATGCAAGGGTTTGATTCAGGGTCCATAGCCCTGTAGCTGGAGTTTTCCTGCCTGGCCCACAGTCAGGATAAATCTCTCTCACCTGCCAGTCCCACAGCTGCTCAGACCCGACCAAGTAAACACAGAGACTTATATTGGTTACAAACTGTATGGCCGTGGCAGGCTTCTTGCTAACTGTTCTTACAGCTTAAATTAATTCATTTCCATTAATCTATACCTTGCCACATGGCTCGTGACTTACCGGCATCTTCACATGCTGTTTCTCATCGTGGTGGCTGGCAGTGTCTCTCTGACTCAGCCTTCCACTTCCCAGCTTTATTCTCCTCCTTGTCCCGCCTACACTTCCTGCCTAGCCAATGGCCAATCAGTGTTTTATTTATTGACTAATTAGCAACACATTTGCCATACAGAACATCCCACAGCACTTCCCCCTTTTTTTTTCAAAAAGGAAGGTTTTAACCTTAACAAAGTAAAATTACATATAATTTGAGAATTTGGGTGTAGCTTCTCTTACTACTTCCTGCTGGAGGGGGGCGCTGTATCTTATGGGGAAACAAAGAAAATTTTAGGATTATGGAATAGTCCATGAGGCTGTATCGTCTGAGCCAGATGCCTTCAAACCGTTCTGGATGTTGGATCATCTGGGCCATGGTGTCATCGGAGACCTTTCAGGGGGTCTTGGCTGGTCAAACCTGATATATCTTAATCTTGAACAAATCCATAGCCTCTGGCTTTCTGTGGAAACAAAAGAGACTCTTTTCCAAAGCAACATATCCTTATATCCAAATTTTGAAGTCAAGGTATCTTTAAAATATACATTTTGGCATAACTCAACAGCTTTTACAATCAAATGTTTTTCTGCAGTTAAAAATCCCAAAGACAACACAATGCAGATTCTCTGTGTAATATCCATTTTTACGTGGCTTATTTTTTATACTACCTTTACTGTCTCTTTAAAGACTTTATTTTTTAAAACTATGTATTTGTTTCTATAACTCTATATATCATCTTTTTTGTCTCTTTCAAGCCTACGTATCTTTTACACACATTGTAAACTATTACATCTGAATTTGTCTTATTGTGAATCTATTGCCTTAAACTGCAGCAGCTGTGGCTGTTGGCCCCACCCACCTCAGCTTCCCAACATGGCGGTGTTACCTTTTCCACCAGCTCTGGGAGCTATTGTGGGTCTATGCTTTTATCCAAGCAGCCTGTAGTCCAGAAACCTCTTTTTTTTTTGTTTTGTACTAGCAAAGTCTAAATCCACCATGCAGCTTAATGTGCCACTTGCAGAGGCCTCATTCCCGCCATACGGCAGGTTGAGCGCGCACACTAGGAACCCACCAGTAGCTCAAACTGGCAGCTGCCGCTCATTTGAGAGAGACAATTAGGAAGCTGTTTTTAGCTCCGTTTTAGAATCTTTTTTCTCAGTTTTTAGGTGGAAAATCTTGCCACCATGTTGGATGCCATTTGTAGCTGGAGTTTTCCTGCCTGGCCCACAGTCAGGATAAATCTCTCTCACCTGCCAGTCCCACAGCCGCTCAGACCCGACCAAGTAAACACAGAGACTTATACTGGTTACAAACTGTATGGCCATGGCAGGCTTCTTGCTAACTGTTCTTACAGCTTAAATTAATTCATTTCCATTAATCTATACCTTGCCACATGGCTCGTGACTTACCGGCATCTTCACATGCTGTTTCTCATCGTGGTGGCTGGCAGTGTCTCTCTGACTCAGCCTTCCACTTCCCAGCTTTATTCTCCTCCTTGTCCCGCCTACACTTCCTGCCTAGCCAATGGCCAATCAGTGTTTTATTTATTGACTAATTAGCAACACATTTGCCATACAGAACATCCCACAGCAGAGCCCTTTTCTGGCCTTCCTGGTACTTGGTGCACAGACATAAATACAGGAAACACTCATATGCATAAAATAAAAACAAAACTTCAAAAAAATCCATACATATTTTTGCTGAATATGATAGTACACACCTGGAATCATACCACTTAACTCAGGAGCTCAGGACTCATGAGGCCAAAGCAAGGAGATCATGAATTCAAGACCAACCCCAGCGACATGGCAAGACCTAGTCTTTAAAAATAGTCGTATGTACTTGGCATATCTACATGCTGCTCCAGAGAAGCACAGAGGGAACAGGTATCACTATGAGGAGCAACTCCAGGGAGTCCATACATTAGAGAAAGGAGGAGTTCCATGGGCTTAGCTGCCTGATCCAAGTAGGGTCACTGGTGAGAAGAGGTAGTGAGAAGCTAGGTCGGGAATCCAAGAGACCTCAGGTCCCAGACTGCGTGTTCCCCATGAGAAGCACTGTGGAGTCTTTATAGTTCCCTGTCCAAGGAACGCTGAGAAAGGACTATACTTTCTGATCTTCAGCCTGTGAGCACAGGCTTAAGGAGGCAAGCCTGAGAAGAGGCCAGTGGGAGGCTGATGGGAAGTCCTCCAAGTGATAACACAAGAGGTTGATAGATAGATAGATAGATAGATAGATAGATAGATAGATAGATAGATAGCATAAATCCTAATTGATCTTAATAATAAAACCCAGAGCCAGATATCAGGGTAAATACTGAAAGATCAGTAAAGGAGTCAGCCACTAGAGAGACTTCTCACCAGTACTGAATCTTCAGCCTGACAGGGGCCAAGCTCCTGTCTCCACCCCGCCTTATCACTTCCTCTCTCTGCCCAGCCTTATCACTTCCTGTTTCCTCCTCCCAAGTGCTGGGATTAAAGGTATGTGCCACCACTGCCTGGCCTCGAGTGGCTAGCTCTGCACTCTGATCTTCAGGCAAGATTTATTTGTTAATGAACATACAAAATATCACCACAGATATAGACACGTCAGAGAGCATGCATTTACAGTTTTCAGGAGAAACCACAGTCCATGTGGGGAAATAGACATCTCTTGTAAACACTGCTAACTTTGATATCCCATATAGAATGTGGGCACCCTGTGTATTATGCCAGACCCTACCCTGGGGTGCTGCGGTACAGGGGAGGTTGATTGACGAGCAGTCCACATTATTGATAACAAGCATTGAATTAGGCCACTCAGAGAAGCCCACAGTCAAGGAGGAGAGAAAAGGAAGCAACTGCCTCAGCCTCCTGAGTAGTAAAGGAAGGTGAAGTATAGAGAGCTGCTATTGTGTTACTTCTCCCTAGGAGTCATAGAGCAACATGTGTTCAGCCCAGATAGAGGGTACCAACTGACTCCACCCATGTCCAGCATAGACCAGTGTGTTTACTGGGGGATTCAGGAACAGTGACCATCTCCAAAAAGTGCTACCCAGCCAGCCAGCCTTGACACCCTGCTCTGGTTTCATTTTTGCTGCTATTATAAAACATCCTGGCCAGAAACAATGCAGGGGAGAAAGGGCTTTGTTTGGCTTACAGTTTACATACCATCCCTCAGGGACATCGAAGGAGGAACATAAGCAGCTAGTCACAGCCACATTCAAGAGTGAAGAGCAAATAAATGCATCCTTGCTTGCTCTCAACTAGCTTTCTCTTCTCTGGACCCCTGCAAGACTTTTTCTCAGGTGGCTCTAGGTTGTGTCAAGTTGACAGCCCCCAAGGAGCAGGAGCAGCTAGAGTAGACAGAGCAATGATGTCTGGCATCTCAGGGTCTGGTGATACCTCCCGTTGCTGTTCCCGTGGACCTGGTTGTCACTGTTTTGCCTGTCTCATGCCATAGCTGACAGCAAAGTATATGTAGCCACCATAGCAGCTCTGCTCTGGAAGGTGGTGCTCATGGCACACCCCGAAGAAACAACTACAACAGCTGCAGAGCCAGACTTTGTGAGCCAGGGCACAGCAGGAACAGGAACACTGGCCTGACACACAGAAGACACCAGCGTCGCTCTACCCACAGGCATGGCAGCACCGAGGCATGGCTGAGTGTGCAGTGGCATGCCCAGAGACAGTAAGGGTGGCAGTGTCGTGTGAGCGGTGAATGCTGACAGTTGAGTCACTCCTGCACACGCCTTGGAGCTGGGAAGACTAGGAAAAGCTCAGGATGACAGGAGCGTGTTAGGAGAGAAGGCAGATAGATTGGTGACAAAAGAACAAGGGGCCTAAGGAGGACCAGGCAGGAGCCAGTGGCAAAGCTGCACAGTGCCCAGGAATTCATCTCTCTGCTCACCTGTCCTCTCTCCCTGCACACGTTCCCTACTTCCATCAGGGTAAGAGGAGAGCTGGGATGGGAGGTCCCTGCAGACAGACATCTGGTATCCTTGAAGCCTGTGAGCAGAGCTGCTACAAGGGGTCTGTCGACACAGTCCCTCAGGGCCCATGGAGCATGTTGGAATCAGGTAGCCAGGAGGGTTCTGATAGGTTGGCTGGGAAGCTTCATTAAAGATTGACAAAGTGAAGCCCACTTGCCTGCAGGACAGCATATCGGTTACCACTGTACCAGCCAGACGGCTGAGGAAGAGGAGGTAAGTGGCCAGGATGCGAAAGGCGCCTCGCCGACTGTGCAGAGGAGCCCTGCCCGTAATGGTCAGCAGGGAGTGGACCTTTCACTGCTTCTGCTTCTGCCACTGTGACTGCACCGTGCTTTGCAGAGTGACCTGTAGGTGATGGAGCTCCTCCCTCTCCTTCCTGCTCCTCTTGGGATTCTTCTCTATTCCCAACTGCTGGGGCTGGGGTAGGGGGGCTGAGTGCTGCATCTTGGGGAGAGCATCTCTCACTGCATCCAGGGTCTTTGCAGAAGTGGCAGGATAAACTGGCATTGAGAGGCCTGGGCTCTTGCTCCAGCTGCAGTGCCCAATAGAGGTCTGATCACCTCAGGTGAGAGGTCCACCTTTCCCAAGTTGAGACTCAGTTTCCCTACCTATAAAGGAAAACTAGTATATCCTACTGAAAAATTAGGCAGTTTAACCCCCCAAAGTGATATGAAAATGGTTTGTAAGCCATAAAGATACGAGATGGTTAGTGTAATTTATTCTGTTTGAGCTTCATTTTAAGATTAATTTTGTGTCCTTTAATGAGTTTTTTAGGGAAGACGTGAAAAAATTGTCACTAGGAAAACTGCTTTTGACTTTGTGTTGGCTCTGATGTGGACATAACCTTGGGGAAGCCACTGCCCGATTCCCTGGGTTCTCAAGACCCCTCCATGCAAAGAGAGGGTGGGGAACCATAGAAGGGGTACTCACTGGTACCAAGTCTCTTGCTGTTACCTGTCAAAATTAGAAGAGGTCCTCTCCTCTGCCATGTTATTTCTGAAGCCCAATGGCAAGGGCTGGTCAGTTCTTTTCCCTGTGTGGCCAGGGCTTCTCCGTTCTTGGAAGCAGTCTCCCTGTTTGTAAGAAAGGCCCTCCCGTGCAACAGAGCTTTCACAGCCTGACCTCTTGGACCAGGTGGTGTCTGCTGGTTACAAGGAGTCCAGTTATAACTATCCAGCCCAGGGCCAGGGCTCAGGGATGAGGGACTGTTGCTAGAGTATCAGCGGTGGCAGATCAGCCAACAAAGATATTATCTGAGCACAGCAGCCACTGGCTGTCAGCCATCATGAGTCTAAATTGCTGTCCCAGAGACTAGAAAAGACTGGAAAATTCATGCAGCATTCCTTTAAGCAAGCAACTAAACTAGCATTAAAATGTGGAGGTGGGCAGGCATGGTAGCACATGCCTTTAATTCCAGCATCAGGAAGCAGAGGCAAGTGGATCTCTGTGAATTCCAGACCAGCCTGGTCTACATAGTGAATTCCAAGCCAGCTAGAGCTATATAGTGAGATGCTGTCTCAAAAAAAAAAAAAAAATGTGGAAGGTGGTGGCGGTCAAGCATTTGTCCACTGGTGAGCTTGACACAGGAGCTGCCTTTGCCTTATAAGTACGGATGTGGAGGTTTATGTAGCCAAGACTGAGTATAAGATGCTAAAGGGGCTAGCTAGAGTCCTGGGCTGGGGGACATTTGCCCTGGGAGCTTGCTCCAGCCTTCCTACCCATTTCTGTGTAGCTTGGCCCAGGTAACTCTACAGTGGTCAGATCCTGGTTCTCGGACTCCGTTCTTATGTGGACACTTGTCTGCATGACAGCAGGAACAACATCCATACAGAAGGAAGGGCCTAGTCTCCAGCCAACAGGGAAAGAGGGAAAGCAAGCAGCTACAGAGATGGTAGCAAGGGAAGCGGAGAGCCACTCAAGAGGGCTTGGGAGACTGCCCAGCTCAAACCAGGTGGCTGTCGTTTGCTGGCCAGAAGTTACATCAGGCGTTACTGAGCGGGTGTAGGTCCTTTGTCTCTGGAGCTCCCGGGATCTCAGGTTCCATCTTTTCAAAAGGCCAGGAGATGCCTTTCCTATAGAGGATAGCCGGAAACTTAGCCTGTGCTCTGTCCCAGAGGAGTGGGGGCTGCTGTCCTGAGTCTCATGGGTGGAATGGGAGGGAGCAGAAGACTTTTATTAGGAGCAGCTGGCAGCTTGCTTCAGCTGCCCTCCTCAGAATGTAAAGTTACACAAGACACCCAGGCAAGAGACTGCAGGGACTTGTAGCTACTTGCTTACCTGTCCCAAAGGTGGTCCCTGCATAATTTGAAAATTCAAAATGAGGAGAAACTCCACTATCCCAAGATCCCCAATGTCAATATTTGGTGTGTTTCCTAGTTTGTCCTTTTGAATTGTAGAGGTTTGGAGGCTGGAGCAGATTTGCTGCTCAGTGGCAGAGCGTTTGCCTAGTATGCACAAGGCCCCAGATTTAATCCCTAGGACCAAAGGCAGGATAGGGGTTAGAGAGAAATGATCCTTATTTCCATCTTTTGCATGTATAGGAAACTGAGGCCCAAAGAAGTAAAGAACTCCCCACAGCACTTACTTAGTGGCAAACCCAGCAAAGTCTAATCCCAGAACCCAGGAAGCTGCGAGTTCAAGACCAGCCTGAGCTACATAGTGAAACCCTGTCTCAAAATGCCAAAAATAAATACAGTGAAATAAAATCACCCTGAAGGAGATTTCTATAAATGTAAGCATGCTAGAAGAGCACAGCCAGGAATGGGAAGGAGCTGAAAGGTGAGACTGAGGGCTAGTGGGAGGACTGGAGGAAAGCAGAGCATGGTTCCCCCAGAAGACCACCCCTCTAATCCCATCAGACTTGTGGGGACAGCTCTGGCCCAACAGTTTTCAGACATGAAGAGGATTTTCCGCACAGGACCCAGTTGATACCCAGTGTATTCTAGTCCTTTCCTCCTTTACCCCAGCCACTACAGGTGACCCAGAATACCTCACCTGCTCTGTTCTCTTGAAGTTTATTGGGTACGGGCTCTGGCTTAGCCACTCTTGCCTGCTCTGAGAGTCTTTGAACTATAGACCTCTGCTGTTTTTCTAAGATTTTTCTTGTCACCAGTGTGCTCGGCCATTGCTTGGAGATCTCCAGAGGGTTTGTCAGCCATCTTTATTCATCAAGTATTCATTGTATGTTGACTGGGTGCCAAGAATTGTGAGAGTGCTGGGAATCTGGAGGTGTCAACAGTGGAGGCATGGTTAGACTGTGCCTGTGCTCTTCCTGTCTTCTGAACCTGACAAACACATATAACATGCCCTAGTAAGCACAAAAGCTCAACACGAAAGGCCAGATACAGAGCACTTTGTGCACCTGGGCACTCATGACCTGACTTGTCCATGTCTCAGCATCTTGGCCAGGTGTGAGGGCAATGGGGGCAGAGGAGAGCTGTCTACATCTGGTTCATTCTCTCTGAACCTGAACCCCAGTTCTTTTCTCTGCTGTCTCTTCATCCCTTCCCCCACACAAGGGCAGCATTCCCGAAGATGATGGTACCGTTTTCAAAATCCTTAGCAAATCCTTATAGCAAAGACAGGTATTATGGTAGTCCTCTGTAAAGGAGCAATACACTGCCTAGGGAGATAATTCAGTAAAGTGCTTGAGAACCTGAGTATGAACCCCAGAACCCACATACGAAAGGAGTGATGATATGTACTTATAATCTCAGACTGGGAAGGCAGAGACAGGCAGATCCCTTGGGTTCACTGGCCAGCTAGCTTAGCTGAATGGGTGTGTTCTAGGCCAGTGAGAGTTGAATGGCACCTGAGAAATGACATTCTGAGGTTGTTCTCTGACCTACACATGCACCCTCAGACATGTGCATAAATTCATGTGTGTGCACATACTCAAAGTGGTGCAGTATAAGTAAGGAGTGTGATTGTACACATCAGAACTGTTTCCTCCTTCATAGTATGCCAGCCACTGAAACTGACAGGAATTTTGAAAGAGAAAGAGTTTATTCACAAGGTGGTCAAGTATGGAGATGGGTGAGCGGTCTCAGATCAGCCTCCCCAGGGATAGGGTTGGAAGATACTTGTGGGCAAAACAGGGTGTTTTGAGGTGTGGGAAAGGTGGTGGGAGTAGACTAATCCATGCTCTGCCTGTGCATAATCATCTTCACAAACCACCCTGGAGGCTTTTTAAGAAATCACAGCACAGCTAGAGGTGGTGACATAGGCCTGTGATGCCAGAATTCAGGAAGCCAAGGCAGGAGAACTGTGAAGTAGAAGCCAGCCTATGCTACATAAAAAGACAAAGAAAGAAAGAAAAAAGGTATGCCTATAACCCCAGCTTAGGATGATTAGGAGTTCAAGGTCATCCTGCCTCAAACATGGGATGGATTGGGGTATGAGGACATTAGAATGATCTCAGAGTGGAATTTGGGGCCTTCTTTTGATATAAGATCACCAAAGGGTTAGTGATTTCCAAAAAAGTAGGTTTCAAATACTTGAAAAAAAAATCCAGATGACCATTATGACCCACACATCAGCAAAACTAGTAGAAGACTAATAATATATTGCTCAGGTGCATTTCCTCCCAAAATAGTGATTTTTTTTTTAAATTAGCTGAAAGCATGGCAAGTTGCATGGTTTTTACAGATTTACCTCAGTTTCAAGAATAAGATTACTCAGTATTTTTTGTTGTTTTTTGTTTTGTTTTGTTTTTCAAGACAGGGTCTCACTATGTCTGTCTGGGGCTGTCCTGGAACTCTCTTTGTAGACCAGGCTGGTCTTGAACTCAGAGATCTGCCTGCCTCTGCCTCCTGAGTACTGGGATTAAAGGCGAGCACCACCATGCCCCAAAAGCTTGCTTAGTCTTGAAGCCTGTGAAGGGTGGAGGAGGTTGCTCTTACTGTGAAGGGTGGAGGGGGTTGCTCTCACTGTGAAGGGTGGAGGAGGTTGCTCTCACTGTGAAGGTGGAGGGGGTTGCTCTCACTGTGAAGGGTGGAGGGGGTTGCTCTCACTGTGAAGGTGGAGGGGGTTGCTGTCACTGTGAAGGTGGAGGGGGTTGCTGTCACTGTGAAGGTGGAGGGGGTTGCTCTCACTGTGAAGGTGGAGGGGGTTGCTCTCACTGTGAAGGTGGAGGGGGTTGCTCTCACTGTGAAGGTGGAGGGGGTTGCTCTCACTGTGAAGGGTGGAGGGGGTTGCTCTCACTGTGAAGGTGGAGGGGGTTGCTCTCACTGTGAAGGTGGAGGGGTTGCTCTCACTGGCTTGTCACCTGCAGTGGGTTCTGGGTGTGCTTCTTCCCTGCCCAGTCTCCTGCTCTCTTAGAGGGGATCCAGTCTCCTGTCTCCCACTGTCTTCCAGCTACACTCTGCCGGGCCTTTCTGGTCCATCTTCTCCAGCCGGCTTCCTCTCTCCTCCTGTCATTCTGCTTACATCTATGAGCCCAGAGGTGGAGACTGGCTCCTCTTCACTCTCTCTTCTTATTTATTTCCTGTTGTGGCTCCCACCTTGTGACCTTCAAGGATAGAGGACATCCTCTGATTTCCCAGATGTTTGGGAAGAATTAGTGGGTGGTGGCACTTGGAATTGAGGCTAGGAAGCAGACCTCCCCAGCATCGGGAAGTCACTCCTCCCCAAGAACCATCATAGTCCAGTGGGCCTGACGCAGACAAGTTTAGGTTCTGGTTTCAGCTGAGGCTCAGCCTCCATCCCCTAGCAGCTCTTTGTGTTCTGAGAGGAGGGCCTAGTCCTACGTCTTCTCTTCCATCTCTTGCCTGGCCTGCTGCCAGGGGCAAGACCCGCTGCAGGGGCTGGACTCACAGCTGCCAGTCATGCCCTGTGGGGGGTTACAGGTGAATGTCACCACTCCTAGCTTTTACATGGGTGCTGGGGATCAGGCCTCAAGCTTGTGCAGCAAGCATGTCACACCCCCATGCAGCCACCTTTGAGTCCAACCCCAGGTGTTCTTTTAGGGGCCCGCCACCCAGCTCCCAAATAAATCACACAGAGAGGCTTGTTTTTAATTATGAATGCTCGGCCTTAGCTTGGCTAGTTTCTTGCCAGATTTTCTTAGCTTTAAATTATCCTATCTACCTTTTGCCTCTGAGCTTTTCCCATTCTCTTACTTCTGTAAATCTTACTGTTGGTCTGTGGCTTGCTGTGTAGCTGGGTGGCTGGCCCCTGGGTCCTCCCCCTTCTCCTTCTCTGGCAGCTTCTTCCTCTCCTCCCAGATTTCTCCTTCCATATATCCTCTCTGCCTGCCGTCTCCACCTATCCTTTCTCCTGCCTTTCTATTGGCCATTCAGTTCTTTATTAGACCATCAGGTGTTTTAGACAGGCACAATAACACAGCTTTACAGAGTTAAACAAATGCGAAATAAAAGTAACACACCTTAAAATAATATTCTACAACACCCAGGGGATCCAGTGCCCTTTCTAGCCACCATGAGCACCCATGCTTATACGGCAGACACAGAGACACATACATAAATAAATCTTTTTTAAAAATACCCTTAAGTACTCAGCTGTAGAAGGTAGATCAGGGGAACAGGGGGCCTCCTTTTTCTTAGCCTACATCCTACAGGGTCACAGCTCAGCTCAGGAGGCAGGAGGTGGCACAATGAATCTGCCATCTTGGCCTGTGGTTACAGCCATCAGCCAAGTTATCTGCAGTAGTCAGCATAGGACAGATGAGTGTCTTATTGGTCATGTCCAGAGCTTTCCTGCTGATACCTACTCCCACTTAAGAAGACTGCCTTGCTCAAGAGGCCCTTGTAAGTGGGCTGTTGTCCAGGGTTTCCCAAGAGACCAGCAACCATTCTGGAGGAATAAGTCTCTTACCCAACCCTTCTATCTGACCCTGTCATGGGACAGCTGGACAAATGGGTAGGGAAGAGGGCATCCAGAGGTATCTTCTGCTTTTGACTGACTCTAAAGTGTGTCTTCAGGACAGAGCTCTGGGTCTGTGAGGGACTATGGCTCCTGGTGGCCTTCCCCTGCTCTCTGTAGTAGCAGGTGAGCTGAGGGTTTGGGAGTCTAGGCCAGCATGAAGATCAAAGAATCCAAGTGTATGACAGCAGAACACTGTGAGCATGGCTGCTGTCAGACCTTGCAGCAGCCCCTGTGGGCCAGGCATCCAGGGTCTTAGTCCTGAGGTAGGGACGAGGCCTCAGACAACAAGCAACCCAAGGGTGCCAGAATAGGAACTCAGCATGCAGGAGGAGGAAGGACAAAGTCTAAACTTGGAGGTGAGCTCAGTTGTTCAAGCTAGAACCTAAGGCCAGTGAATTAGTTACTTGTCTGCTGCTGTGAGAAAACACCATAACCAAAAGCAGCTTCCTTAACTTTGGCTCGCAGTCCCAGAGGGATAGTGCCATCATGGTGGGAAGGAGTGTGGCAGGAACAGGAAGCAGAGAGCACAAACTAAAAGGAGCAGAAGGCTGTGAACTCCCAAAGCCTGCCCCCAGGGGCAAACCCACTCCACAAAGGCTTACCTCCTAAATCTCTTCATACAGCACCACTGACTGGTGACCAGGTGTTCAGATAGCCAGGGCTATGGAGGCAGTTTTCATTTCAACCACCACAGCCTTCGCCAGGCTAACAGCAGAGTCCCAGAATGTAGGGCTGAGGTGCTATGAAACCTGCAGTCGCCAGAATGAGTGAGGCAGGGGTCAAGGAACCCTTTGTACTGTGCAGACCGAAGGTGAAACCTGAGAGCAGTATCTAGGGACAGGGCAGCTTGTGGCTCTTCAGGTGGCATGTGAGTCCACTATCTCGTTCTTCAAGCCAGTCTCAGTCTGACATCATGGTGAGACTGAACTTGAGAAAGAGTGTGACCTTTAGCAAGTATTTTGTCGTGCTCTGCATCTTGCATAACCTTTGAGCAAGTCATCTAACCTTCCTGGGCCTGGTTTTCTTGGTGGTCCCAAGTCCTCAGGGACACCACCTAGCTGTGTGAGCATTACAATTGAAATATAGATTAAGTAAAGAAAGTGCCTGGGCGTTACTCTGATCATGCTCCCATAGTACAGTAACACTTTCTGCACAGGAGAGGATTAGAAGGAAGACCCTGGGCTTCAGGGAGCAGGAGGCTGAAGAGTCTCCCTACTGTCTGAGGTTGTAAACTTGCACTCACTTCACCCAAAGGTGGAAACAAAGCTGCTTGCACATCCCCTCCGCCAGCCACTGAGCATGCACTTCCCGAGGGACACCTGGCCCTCGGGAAACAATCAGCTCTTTCTTGGGTTGGAGCAGCAGCCTAGATTTCTCTTTAAATGTTGCACAAAGCATGCTAAGGTGGGCTCCCAGCACCAGCCCTCCTGTGAACATTGGGCTCAGCAGTGGGATCCTACTCTTTTGGGTCCAAAGTGTACCCAAAGAGCCAAAGGGTTTCATGGTGGCCCAGAACAAAGGGAGCAGGACCTCACTGTGCTACTCAGAGCTGCAGACTCCCAGTGTGAGCAGCAGGTACAAGGAGGGACTATCCCACACGTGTAGTCCCTGGGTTCAGTCTAGCCCTGCCACTCACCCGCTGGAGGCATTAGTCCTGTACTCCACCCAGCAGAGTTGATGATTCTTAACACGCTGGTGATGGAGCTAAGGGAACAGGCAAGTGAGGAAGCAGAGACAGCAAGTGCTGTTAAAAGTGGGTACATGTCAACACCTAGAACTTGGGGTCCCACCTATGCTTCAGAGGGAGGAGCCCCAGGGAATGAAGAAGAAAGGGTGAGTGAGAGACCAGTGTATGCAGGGGTTGCACAGGTGAGAAGGCAAAGGGGTGGAGAGCATGCCATTACAGTTCTTTGTTGGGGCCTTTCTTCCCTCTACTGACCACTCCACTCTGCATCTCTTCCCTACAGGCCCCGCCACACAGCGTCAGGTGCAGAATGGCCCCTCTCCTGAGGAGATGGACATCCAGAGAAGGTAACTCCATGTCCCACAGGTGCCTGCCTGAAAGCTTCCCAGTAGTGCCAAGAGCACCCTTCGGCTAGTCGAGACATAGTACATCTCGGGCCAGCACTCTCAGGGGGTAACAGGGAACATCTACTCCCTGCCAGAGACCTGTGAGCTCAATGCAGATTAAGGATACATGTCCCTGGCATGCAGATCCATACTTCCATAAACCCCTTCTGAAGCATGCCTATAACTCTGTAGTACCAGGTGGCCCTCTGATGGGGGACTAGATGGAGACATGTGGTCTTCTGACCATTTCTCCTGAGGCCACATCTATTGAAGCCATAAGTGTCAAACAGCCAGGTGAGCCCATCAGCCCACTCACTCCACTGAATCAAATCAGCCAGAGCGTCGCGTGAGCTTTGAGACGCTTCCTGTTCAGTATGTTCCAGCTTGCCAATCCTCTTCCATCTAGGTACTTGAACCCAACACATCCCTGTCTTTATAGGGGGCAGCCCAGGGATATGAGGAGATCGCTCAGTCAGTAAAGTACTTGCAAGACATGGATTAGCTCCTCAATGCTCTTTTTTTTTTCCCCACAAAAAGTTAGATATAGCACCACCCACTTGAACTCCAAGTTTAGAAGGCAGAGACAGACAAACCCTGAGTTCACTGGCCAGCCAGCCTTGCTGTGAGAGGCCTTGTCTCAAAAGAAAGAAAAAGTGAATGATGCCCAGGAACAACATTCAGGGTAGACCTTTTGCCTCCACACACGTGTGCACATGCAAATACACACACACAGAGCCCAGTGCTGTGGCTCTCGGGTACCACAGAACCAGATTTCATGCCTGGGATCTCGGGGCACAGAGAGGTCAAGGTGTCTGCTCTGGTTGCTTTTCAGACAAGTGATGGAGCAGCAGCAGCACCGCCAGGAGTCTCTGGAGCGAAGAATCTCTGCCACAGGTGAGTGAGAGTCCCCTTCCTCCAGCTACCACCCACACTGCCCCGGTGGCCCCAGCTCAGACAGCTCCCACTACTTCACCACTGGGCTCAAGTCTGGTTAGGGCTGTAGGATTGGGGAGCCCCTGGGCCTCTCATTGTCCCGTTCTCAGTGTCAGCAGGGCACCGAGAGCTAGAGACATGCTTTCAACAAGGCAGGCAGCAGTCCTGCCCCCAGAAAGGCATGCTGGTCCTAACATGACGTGCACACAGTGTCTTGGGTGCTGGAGACAATCAGAGTCGGGATCGAGGCCAGAGAGGAGTGCCAGAGCAGGCTTCCTGGGTGCCAAGTGGGACTTAGCACACCCCGAGAAGGCATGTCAGGAGCACTGATGGACAGGACTTTTTCAGTTGCCTTGTACTTGTGTAGCCTTATCTTACCTAACTTGCTCAGTGCATTCTCAAGTTCTGTCTTGCTCAGGGGAAAACAGCTGAGCTGTTTTCCAAGCACCCTGCACTCAGGTGATATTGCCCTCTCACCTGATACTGCAGCACCTCCTCTCCGTTGCCCATGCCCCTGTACACAGTCCTTGAGCAAGTCCAGTTCTGACATCCTGTCAGCCCCTCCCATGCTGGGACACAGCTCTGAAGTGCAGCCTACCCTGCACTCTCCTTCCCACCTCCGCGCCAGCACTAGCATCTTCTTTCTTTTCCTCCCAGGCATCCCATTCTCTTTGCTCACCCCTGCTTCCTTCACTTAACTGGATACTTCCTCTCCTGTCTGGTCCCAAGAACTTCAGGCTTCACAGGCATCCTGTGTGCCTGCTCTTGGTAGCGCTTGCCTCGCAGCACGTCTGTGTTCACCTCTATGCTGTGTTCTCTCTTTACTAGGCCTCAAGCACCCTGTGCTGTTTTCCTCCACATATGGCACAGTGCCTGACACACAGTGGAAGCTCAGACAGTATTCGCTAGGGATGCCTGCCTGGGTGCACAGTGAGTGCCAGCACTCAGCATCCATGGCTCCTTGATCAAAGTCTGGTCAGCTCTGGGACCCACAGTTACTGCTTACAGTCCCCAGGGACCAAGGGCTAGTCCCAGTTATATCTTGAAACCAATTCCAGTCAATGGCTAAGATGGAGCCAGGTACTTAGAATGGAAAAAGGTCCTGCCAGGAACTCCCTCCCACTAGAAAAGCATGGGTGGAACCAGAGGAAGTTTGTTAAGCCACTGGATGCCATAGCCAGGCCCCAGATGCCGGAGACACTGGAATAGAGAGTGATTGTAACAGGGCTGAGCTCTGCAGGGCCTTCCTGAGAGATGGAGACTGTTCTGTTCCTCATGGCTCTGATGAGCAAGCTGCCCTTCCTTCTTTTCCAGGGACCTGAAATAAAAACAGCAGGCTGGACACCAGCTAGGTGTTGGAGACTGACTCCTCCCCATTGCATTTCAGGGCCCATCCTCCCACCAGGGCATCCCTCATCGGCAGCCAGCGCCACCCTCTCATGTAGTGGACCTCCACCCCCACCTCCACCCCCAGTTCCACCTCCACCCACAGGGGCTACGCCCCCGCCCCCACCCCCTCTGCCCGCTGGAGGAGCCCAGGGGGCCAACCACGATGAGAGCTCTGCATCAGGACTGGCTGCTGCCCTGGCCGGAGCCAAGCTGAGGAGGGTGCAGCGGGTAAGAGGGTGGACATGCCAGTCACCCTTCACACATCAGCAAAGCACCTCTCACCCTGCCCTCACCTGCCGTCAGTGAGACGCTGGACAAAAGGCTGTGCCCAGGCCCAGCCAGCTCTCTGCCAGTTATTAAACAAGTAAACAGGGACAGCACTTTGTCAGCTACAAGCTGCCTTAGTTAATAAGTGCTGAATCTGCCTTTGCTTTTCCCATGGAACTTGCTTCCAGCTGACTCAGTTTGCTCCCCACCCCTGGGGTGCATGTGCTCTGGAATGAGCAGCATGTGGTCATAAAAGAGTGCCTCTGATGCATATCTCTGGCTTGAAATTTGCTTCCCTCCTCTCTTGTGACCAACTGACTTTGGCAAGGACTCAAGCCTGTGAGCCTACCATGCCAGTCCCTGGTCCGCCTTTTCTAGAGTCTTCTTTTCTGACCTGTGCAGTTGGGAGTGTTGGGCTAGCAGCCTCATTCCTGAGGTCTTTCTCCATCCTGCGTCCCCTGGGGCTGCTGCTCCCACCACTGAACCGGAGTGTGACATACACACGCTTCCTCACCCTCAGCCAGAAGACGCCTCTGGAGGCTCCAGTCCGAGTGGGACCTCCAAGTCCGATGCCAACCGGGCCAGCAGCGGGGGAGGAGGAGGAGGCCTCATGGAAGAGATGAACAAACTCCTGGCCAAGAGGTGGGTCTGATGCCTTCAGAGCCTGTGTGCCTTTTGGGAAACTATGATCCTCAGCAGAAGGTCATTGCTAAGACACATTCAGGGGGCAAGAAGAGCACCCCTACACTCGCGAGCCCAACAAACAGAAAGCATACTCCCGGAGTTTTAGAGAGCTCTTTAGAGAATGTGGAAGGGGCGAGGATGGAATTACAAGATGACTTGAGCCCATAGAGATGGGAGAAGATAGGCCCCTCTGTGTCAGCGTTGGCTCTGGTTGCCCCAGTAGGTATGGCTCTAGCCTGCACAGGCCATTATTGCCTGTCATCCTTAAGTGTGACCAGCACTAGGAATGCTGACCCTGGGTTACTAAGGCTATGACTGACCTGAAGAACCAGAGGGCACAGGAGCAGGCCTAGTATCAGAGCACTCTGTGCCTGAGCAAAGCTCCGCACAGATGAAGCCACAGCAAGGCCTGTTCCCTGATGCTCCAGTAGTGCAGTAGTTGAGAGTACCTGGCAGGGTAGGCTGGCCAGGCATCCTCACACATCAGCAAAGCACCTCTCACCTCACTGGCTGCTCCCTGGCCGGAGCCAAGCTGAGGAGGGTGCAGCGGGTACGAGGGTGGACATGCCAGTCACCCTTCACACATCAGCAAAGCACCTCTCACCCCGCCCTCACCTGCTGTCAGTGAGACGCTGGACAAAAGGCTGTGCCCCATAACCAAGTAAGTAGACCTATCCCGGGATGAGGAGACAGCTGTGTGACCCTGCCGCTTGCTTTCTCCTTCTCTTCTACCTTCCAGGCTGACCAACCTAAGTGAAAACTATGCCTAATTCATTGTTGTCCTAATTCATCTCATTAAATCCAAGAGGGAGGTTCTGTGAGTATGAAGAGAGGAGACGGGTCCAGAAGTGCAGGCAGCTGGGCTGTTGCTTCACGGTGGCCCCGAACCTGGCCTCCTCTGCACATACAGCAGCTACAGCATTGAAGACTAGTGTGAGAGGGCAGTGAGGTGGCCTGTAGCTTTGGCCTTCCCAAGCCTCCTAGAAGGCCTAGGCAGACATCAGTCACCCAGACAGGAGCCAGACGTGTAAGCAGCCTTCACATAACAGTAAGTCCTGGCCTGCAGGAGGGAGAGAGTGGGCCTCACAGGGGAGGCTCCAGCTACTCAGCCTAGACAAGTGCAGTCCTCTGGGCTGGGAGATAGAGGTGCCAGGTGGTGTGCAGGCATCTGCACATGCTGAGAAGCCTGGTGCATGTGGAGGACGGGGCTGCTAGAGGTAGGCTGGAGCTAAGGCTGGATTGCCCAGGGGGCTTGCATCTCAGAGCCCTCGGAGGTGAAAAGGGCTTCAGATAAGAGTAGAAAAGAAAATGTTTACACCTTCCCAGTGAGCTTAACAACTTGGCCTAGATCATGTACCCAAAATGAGAGGGAGTACTCTTTCCCTCTCGAAAAACAGGAGAAGGCCAGAGGCAGTGGGAGCCATGGAGCTGCCAGGTGCCAGGGTGGAGGTAGAGGTGGATCCAGGCCCTACAAAGCAAATGTGCTTTGCACAGTCCGCAGGATCAACCAAACAACTCTTTGGCATCCACCTCAGTGAGACTGACAGCCCTGCAGCTTTGGTCTCCTGCTTCTCTTTCGGCAGGGGTCTGCCTGCAGTGGAGAACAGGGGATGTGAGCACTCAGGGCTGCTGTGTGACCAGCCCCGACACGGGCCTTTCCCTCTAAGTCTCAGCAGTGGAGAGTGGAGTGCCTTGTCTAGTTGTCTTTTGTCAGCTTTTCAGTGTTGGGATGGAACTCATGGCCTCCCTCGCACATGCTAGGCAAATGTATTACCACTGAGGCACACTTTTAGGCCAGGATACCCTCTATTTTTAAGAGCTAAAACATGGGCTTCTGGGCATCAATGCATTGAAATGGGGTAAAGTGGCTGGGTAGACCAGTAGTTGTCCAGGGAGAGGTGACGGTGACTGGCATAAAGAGGCTAGCAGTGAGGACAGGTGTGTGGAATGAGTAGCTAGAGCTGTCCTGAGATGAGACAGCTGTGTGAGCCCTGCCACTGCAGCCAGAGGCAGCTCCTCACCACACACTCCTCACCACTTCACTCCTGGTAAGCCACTCACCTTAGGTTATGAGAGCCTAAAGCTTTGGGGGCCTCACACATTGAAAATCCACCAGAGCACACTGTTGGGAAGTATGGGAGGCCTGCGTTGACCTGGGAGGGAGCCAGGTGCAGGTGACCATTGAGACCAGAAGCATTGTAAAGTTAGAGTCCTGTAAAAGGAGTTTCCACGTATGTGAGGAAAATGCAGGTGTTGAGCATAGGGCAGCCCTGCTGCTCTCAGGGCACCTTTAGCTGCTTGGTGTTGTCCTGGTCTGGGAAGGGTGTGACTAGGTTAACTGAGGTCCCAGACAGGAGAGCAGCAAAATGTGACTTGATGCTGGGGTCGAGGTTCCCCAGCCAGCCAGCTGCAACAGAACCCCGTGCAGCTCTGACCCAGAGACAGACTGTAGGCCAGGGTACCAGTCTATCCATAGGCCTTGTGTGTCTTGGGAGTGTAGCCTCTCAGCTAAACCCTATCCCTGGAGACCTAAACAGAGTACAGCCAGCTTCTTTCTCCCTCAGAAGCTGTGGCCACCACCAGCTGAGCTGAACAAAGAAACACCCAAACCCAAGGGCTTCCTTCCTGCCCAGACTAGTTTTGAGTCTAGGTCACGGGTGAGCACAGAAGGTCTTACCCCCTGGCCTTGGCTCATGTGAGGAAGGGTACCTGACTAAAGCAGCCTGTTCATATAAACAGACATCCTGATCCACGCATGACCCACTGGGGAACCCAGGGTGGGCATGGAGGCAGCCCAGAGTTGTAGATCACTGTGAAACCTTGGGAAACTGATTTGTATTTTTTTCTCCCCAATATCTAGGAGGAAAGCAGCCTCCCAGACAGACAAGCCCCCTGACAGAAAGGAAGACGAGAGCCAAACGGTAGGCACCACCCCCTTCCCCCCCCTCAGCCCCCCCCCCACACACACACCCTCAGGCTTGCCTCCCAGCAAATCTGCCAGCAAGGTCACTGGGAACTATGCCTGGTGTGGAGGTAGCTAGTGGGGAGGGAGGGACAGGGACCCCTTCGTGGAGTGGGCCCAGCCAGGCTTGCACCTCCTGAGCATTCTCTTGACCAGACCCTTGGAGCCATCGCCCAGCAGGGAAAGCAGAAGTAAGTGGGAAAGTCACGGCCGCCAGGAGTGCTGGGAAGAACCCCAGTGGAGCCACAGCGCCACTGTACTCCAGCATTCCAGGGCTGCATCAAGGGATTTGGGTGCATCTGCTGAAGTCTTGGGAAGTCAGACGGTTTTATTTCAAAATTACTTAATTCTAAACATTTCACTTGAGTCCGTCAAGCCCAGTGGGAGCTGAGGTCCCCAGCCATGGCAGAGAATCCTAGAAACCTGGGCAGCCATATGAAGCCTGGTCTGGCAGCAGAGCTCCCAGCCTCAACTTCTGTCTATGGTCACCAGTTTTCTTTATGTACATGATAAGCTTTCTTAAAACAAATAGAATTGTACTGGGGCGACTGAGTATACACCTCAGATACAAACAGCGTGAAGGCTGCACCTCACCAGCAGAACTAGAGAGAATTGTAGCTACCTGGGACCAGTGTATGCTTCCTGCCTCACTTTGCCCACCTGCTCAGCCGGTGAGGTGGGCCTGGTGCCCCTGGGCTCCAGTCTGCTCCTCACTGTGCTCTGTGCTGCTTCGCCGGGCCTGGGCATGTGCAGTTCTCTCTGCCACCAGCCAGCACTTCTGCGTGATCTTTGCTCCCTGCACATGGCCTCTCAGACCCCAGGTTAGGGAGGTTACCCCCATTCCTCTAGCTCTCTGCTTCTGCCCTGCCTTCATACACTCAGGGTTGCCTTGCAGGCCTGCCAGGGACCAAACCAAGGTCCTCACCCACTGACCTGCGTCTTGCACCCCTGGAAACTTAAACCACACATGCTGGAAATACAAAGGCCTGTGTGGCCAGGAAGCACAGGATGTTTACATAGGTGTGTTAGGACCTGGTAGCCACATTTTCTTGATTCAGCACTGTCTTTTCTTAGGTCGTAGCTAATACCCCACCTCCCCCAGCCCCAGCTTCATAGTTCCTTGGGCCACAGAACCTTGAGGAGTGGATTTCACTATTTTTTCCACCCTTTTTTTAGATCTTCCTGTATAAATCAGGCCTGGATAGGGTGCTAGGGGGTAAGAAGCTGTCTTTCTGAGGCTCTTTCCTCCTCACTGTCCAGTCTGGTAACCCTGCTGTGACATGAGGGTTTTGTTCTTTAGTGATAGACATCTCCTAATCATATTCCTTGAGGACATTTGGAAAGCAAGCTGGTACAAAGGTGTCCTGCCTTGTCCCTAAGCAGCCTTCCTAACTAGACTAATGAAAGAGCCCTTCTCTCCCATTTTAGGAAGATCCTAGCACCTCCCCATCCCCAGGGACCCGAGCCACCAGCCAGCCACCTAATTCCTCAGGTAAGAGGGCACCTAGCCCAACAAGTCTTGAGGTCTTAGAGCAAGTGGTCAGCTAATCTGGCTACTTCACTCTATGGGCGAGTAGAGAGGGTCAAGTCTACTGAGTTCCAGATCCTCAGCGCTTCCCAAGTAGACCAGGCAGACAGCTGGGCAGGTGTGATAAGGAGACTTTAACCCTGGTCCAGCTAAGGGAAGGTACTAAGAGTATCATGTAGGGCCTTGGCTAGGGGCTGGGCTACCATGTGGTGGTGAGGTGTTTCTTTTTTTTTTTTACAGTCCAGAGCTTCCATACTGCAGTCGAGCAAGGTACCACTTAGCCCCACCCCTGGCCAAGGAGCTCTTTAATGTCCCATTTTATGTGTGCTGTGTAATGCCAACTAGATAGATGCTGTAGTTAGATCACCAATGGACCTTACTCTATCAGAAACACAGCCTGGCCTGCCCCACCTGGTCACTGCAGTCAGCTGTGGCAGAAGGGATGTGTTTCGGAGAGTGTCATGAGGCTTGGCTGTAGGAAGACGACCCAGATGCTGGTTATTCAGGCTTCAGTTGACACTGCACTCAATGTCAGCCTTGCACTAAGCTTGGGGCTCATGTATGTGGTAAGGAGAGGCAAAGGAGTCAGCTTGCCCACCTGACAGATGGATGTTCTTGCCAGCTTGTCTATACCAGTGTACATGTCTGCCAACCTTCTAGGACTTCCTGGGATATTGCTCCCTGTATTGGTCAGTGTTGCTATCATTATTTTCCTACTGTGTGAGTTAAGGAATTTCCCATGCTTAGCAGTTTTTGGCTCCCTGTGGTGAAGTATTCTATTGAGGCCTCACCTGGAGTATAGCTGTGGCCTCAGGACCTGTTCCGATAAGCCCTTTGCACCTGCCAGGTGGCTTTGAGATAACCTGCCTCAGACCTGAGGCTGGCCTGCAGACAAGGCTCAGCTTAGGGCAGCCTCACCGCCCCTTTGCTCGACCCCTGGCCAGTGTGTTCCGCTCAGTTTAGTATATTTCCTGTGAATTGGAGCATGAATTGTAATCTAGTACAACAAAGGTTGAGCATTCCCAGCCCCCAAACCCAAAATGCTCCAGATTCTGAAACTTTTCCAGCAAGTTTCAGGTGAACTCTGAATCTGCAACACCTCTGGTCCCAAGTGTCTCCGACGAGGAGCCCTCTGCCTGTAGCAGTAGACTTAGAAAGGGAAAGCGGCTTCCGCCGAGGAAGGGAGCGGGCCAGACTCAGTGTGAGGAGCCTGGCCGAAGGAGCACTAATGAGAGTGTTGGGAGGAGTCCCCATCTGCTCCTTGTAGCTGATAGCTCTGCTTCCCTATCAGCTGGACCACGCTCCATGGAGAGGACTCAAGTTTCTAAGGAACAGGAACCCTGGAGTTGGGAAACGATGACAGTAGGGCTGCCTACAGTTCCAAGGGTGCCCTGGTGAAGGGGGACTGAAACTCAGGAGCCAGGTTGCAGCTCTGCTCTGAGCAGCCTTCCCACAGTCGCTCTGCACCCAGAGCCTGGGCAGGCTCCTGCGAGGGGTGTTTAGGAGTGGGGTGACACCGAGCCCTTTCGACTCTGACCCTTTGTGAAATGAATTGACAGAGGCTGGCCGAAAGCCTTGGGAACGGAGCAACTCGGTGGAGAAACCTGTGTCCTCGTTGCTGTCCAGGTGAGCTGTTCTGGAAGGGCCAAAAGACGAGTCTCATGGGCGGGCTTTGGCACTGGTTCACATGTCTGTTTCATTCCATTGCCGTAGAACCCCGTCTGTGGCAAAGAGCCCCGAAGCTAAGAGTCCCCTTCAGTCGCAGCCTCACTCTAGGTACCGACAACCCTCCTGCCCATGTGTTACCTGGGCTCTGGGGCCTCCTCTGTCTCCTTGCCCATGACTAACACCTCCCAGCCCTGTCTCGTGTCTTGGTATTAACAACTTGCTCTGGGAAGGGTGGTCTGCTCTTTCAGACCTGGGGAAAGCTAGGGACCCTCCAGTGGTGTAGGCTGGCTCCTCCCTCTCCTGAGAAGGGAAAGCCAGAGCCCTGGAGAGGCGTGACTTGTGAGGGAAAGGGAGACAAAACAGAGAGCCATCGGTCCCTACCACGCAGGGAAGCTGTGGGGACTGCTGCACCCCTCAGCCCGGCATCCTGCCCCTTCTGGTCATTCTTGGTCCCCTTCCTTTGCCTTCAGCACACCTAGCCAGACTCCCCACAAATCAGCTGACCATGTTTCCCAAACCAAATGCCAGTGTAACAGCAAGATAGACTCTTGAGAACTAAGCTGGCCCAAAAAATCAAAAATCGTGACTGAAGCCTGCATTTGAAGACCCTTAAGCCCACACCAGGAATTATCTCCACTGACCACCCCAAATGGAAGCCAGCAGCTCTTGTCACAGAGCAGGTGACACCAGAAGCCTGGCTTGCAGAATGAGACAAGGTGATGAGCAGAGTAGAGCTCCAGCATGGCCCTGACAGGCATGCCCATGGTCAGCCAGGCTGTGCACCAGGGATAACTGTGGCTCCTGGAGAGGCCCTGGAGAAGACTGAGGACAGAGGTAGAGGTAGTCTGGGGTAGCTTTAGAGAGGGGCCGGCCAAGCCTCCCTCTGGGTGAGAGAGAATCTGTTGCACAGACATTTGGGAGGCAGCCTCCAATGTGAAGGGATGGGAGGTGCTGAGTCTTGAGCATAAGCACCCTAGCACAGTCAAAGGACAGGCCAGTAGGAGCAGAGAAGGTGGAAAACAGGAAGGGGCAGCATGGAGATTGACGGCGAGCTCACCGTCTATATGCAGGGTCCCTGCAGAGCACCTGAGCACAGGCGGGTCGCTCTGTCAGGAGAGGAAAGCTGACAGAGGAGGGTGGAATAGCCGGTGGCCTTCCAGCAGAGCTAGTCCTGACAGCTAGTGGAGTCTCCAAGTATGGTCCCACCTTCTCAGTGGCTGAGGCTTCTCTCGTAGAATGAAATCTCTCTGCAGCTTCAAGCCAAACCTGATCTTTTTTTGTTTTGTTTTTGTTGTTGTTTGGTTTTGATTTTGGTTTTTTGAGACAGGGTTTCTCTGTGTCCTGAAACTTGCTCTGTAGACCAGGCTGGCCTTGAACTCACAGAGATCCTCCAGCCTCTGCCTCCCTAGTGCTGGGATTAAAGGTGTGCACCACCACCACCACCACCCGCCCCCCGCCCAGCCTTGCCAAATCTGGTCTTTAGTTTCAGTAAAGATGTACAGTAACCACCGCTCAAGCACTCATGCTGTTCACGGTTGCTGTCAATATGGAGGTGGGAGTGCTGAGTCTTGAAGAAGTAAGGCAGATTACCCCAGTCTCCCAGAAGTCACTGCTGAAATGGTGCCTGCAACCCACAGGAAGGGCCTGAAGCTTGGGTTATTTGCTTATCGGAACCCAGAATTCCTGGTAGACCTACCTGTTCAGCACCGACATCTGTGTAGCTCACCCAGAACACATGCAGGAACACTTCTTCCAAGCTTTGCAGATCACTGGCCCTCTCTCTCTACTAACACGACCCCTCACAACTAAGCTGTCTCCATAAATGGACATTTGAACTCCATCACATCCCAGTCTCCCTACCTGGTTCCAGCCACATTTCTTCCCCTGGAGCCACAGGCTTCAATGGCTGTTCTCTCCATATGGGCAGAGAGTTGGGTCTAGAGTGTGTCTGCCTTCAGCACCTCCACCATGTTCTGAAAGATCCTGGAGTTAGATTCACATTGTGGCTAATGAGTATCTGGGGAGAATGCCTGTACCGGAGGCATTGAAGTTCAGATCAGTAATCTCTGTCCAGAACCTGTTCAAAGTATAACCAATAAAGAAAGAGCAAAAGGAAAGTACACTGGTCCAAAAAGTCAAAGATGGTGACTGAAGCCTGCATTTGAAGGCCCCTAAGCCCACACCAGGAATTATCTCCACTGACCACCCCAAATGGAAGCCAGCAGCTCTTGTCACAGAGCAGGTGACACCAGAAGCCTGACTTGCAGAATGAGACAAGGTGATGAGCAGAGTAGAGCTCCAGCATGGCCCTGACAGGCATGCCCATGGTCAGCCAGGCTGTGCACCAGGGATAACTGTGGCTCCTGGAGAGGCCCTGGAGAAGACTGAGGACAGAGGTAGAGGTAGTCTGGGGTAGCTTTAGAGAGGGGCCGGCCAAGCCTCCCTCTGGGTGAGAGAGAATCTGTTGCACAGACATTTGGGAGGCAGCCTAGGATGGTACCCTCAGCATGGAGCTAACTACGATTCCACTGCTACAGTTGTTGGGTTTCACCAACCAGAGGTCAGCTGGAGCACAAGCTCCATGTGGAGGAAGATGTTATCAGTGCTGTTTCTCTCCAGGGAGACAGGAGGCACTAATGCTGTTTTTCTCAGTTGCCTCCTCTACCTAAGGCCTGTCAAGCCAGAAGACTGCTCCTGTGTGGCCCCATGTCCTGACTCGGACTGGGAAATGTGGTTAAGGGATTGAGGAGACCTTTAAAGGACAGGACATTCACATCCTTTCCCAGCAGCCCTACAGCAGAAGGGCTGGAGAGCAGGTGGTTCTTGGACCCTAAGCAGAGGTCTCTGACACCTCAAGCTTCCCCAGCATGGGTGCCTATAGACCCCAGCACCCACCCTCCTACACCTACCATTCTTCTTCCAGGGTGAAGCCTGCCGGGAGTGTAAATGATGTGGGCCTGGATGCCTTAGATTTGGACAGGATGAAACAGGTGAGAGCCGGTAGCTTTCAGCAGGCTGGGGACTATCTCTAGTCAGTGGCTCCCATGCTTGACTGCCACAAAGCAGGGAGCTGGCCAGTGGAGGAAAAGGGAGTGCCTGGGCACCCTGCAGCCTGCCTCTGGGCCCCCTCCATCATGACTGAGGGGTGCTGAGAGCAGGGCCTGGCTGAGGAAGAGACCCCTGCAGCACATCCCCAGAGTCAGCGTCTGTCTCTTCACTCTGAGATTCTGCCCAGCAGGAAATCCTGGAGGAGGTGGTGCGAGAGCTCCACAAGGTAAAAGAGGAGATCATCGATGGTGAGTGGGGGCTACTCCAGCCGGGGAGGAGCTCACTGTCCCCACCATCCCACACTCACCCCATCGTAGCTGGGGAAACTGGGGCTCAGGAAACTGAAGCGGATTACTGAGAATGCACCTCTCCCTGGGGTGTGGTTCTGTGTCTGAGATCCTCCTTGCCTCAGCTTCCTCCCAGAAGATCGCCCTGTGGAGGAGAGGGTGGGCTTGGAGACACCCTCCAAGTTTCTGTCCCTTCCTAGTCTATTGCCTATCCAATCTTCCTGTCACTGCTGTCTCTAGAGAGTGCCTGACTCCTTCACAGCCTGCATGACCCTGTCTAGGGAGCCCCTGGCTCCAGAAAGTCGGACTGTGATGCTCACATCACATCTGTCCCCACCAGGGCCTTTAAGGAGCTGGCTCGGGCTGGAACAGAACAGCAAAGCACAGCCTGCACCCATCCTCCCCCGGGTGTCCCCCCCTGTCACTGGTGCCCAGGCTGTCCGCAGTGACCCGAGCTAGAAAGACCTGTGAAGCCAGAGGGACAGCTGACCGCAGGCTCCCACAGGGGAGATGTGCACAGAGGTGCTGCTGAGACCTGGCAGCCAGTAGCTATAATAGCTACACTCCTTGGCCACAGAGACCACAATTTCTGTCAGTCCAGTCCCACCAGAGGACAAGTCTAGGAGAGTGTTCATGATGTGGGGACGGAGACAACACAACTATGGAGCAGTTCACTGCCTTACTGCTGCCCCACAGTTCCATGCTTGGGGGGCTCCCTTTCTGGCACTTGGGGAAATAGTCAGAAACCCCAAGCATAGTCAAGCTGTCTTCAAGAGAGCTGCCTGGGAAGAGACAGGCAGTGGTGAGAGCCTAGCTTCAATCACTGCCTGCCATCATCATGTAGGCCCATGCTAAGAGCCTGCAGAAAAGTGTGAGGTGGTGGCCCTTCTCTGGCTGTTGGCTCCAGCCAGGTCTGTCCACTGTGAGGGTACCAGAGGCCTGTGACGGAAGAGGGGAAGGGAGGGGAGCTCAGAGAAGGGAGCCCAGATCTGGGGAAGAGACAGGATGAAGGGCCAGAGGAAGGAAGAGCAGTTTGGGAAGGCTTAATGAGTCTCAGGCAGGCAGAACAGAGCCAGCCCTAGAGGAGAAAGGCTGGGCCATGGCACCAGCACAGTCTACAGCTCTGTGGCCAGAGACTCCTGCTGTACCACACTCACTAGACAGCTTCCACCCTGTGTGGGGAGGGACTCAAGGGCCTTTGAGCAGATGTAGGTACTCACCTGTCAGACTCTAGGAAGACCTGGGTCCCTCCCACAGCATCCCGAGGAAGCTCTGAAGCAAGGCATAGCCTTTGGCCCTTTCAAGCCCTTCATTAGGAGCGGAAGCACATGAGGTCTGGGTTGTCTCCCCAAAGATCTGTCAGAGCTGCCCTGCTGGTGAACCTCTAGCCCATGTGTGGTCTCTGGCAGCCTGAACAGGGTGCTTCCCTGCTACACTGAACCTCCCTCTCCTATCCTGCCCTTAGCCATCAGGCAGGAGTTAAGTGGGATCAGCACCACGTAAGATGGCGCCAGCCGTGGAGGATCGCGAGGAGCCGTGCTATCCCCAGCACACAGCAAGCCTGCAGAAGCTGGGATGTGCTTAAGTCTCAACCTGTGATACAATATTAAAATGAGGAGACAAACTTCAGCTCCTGGATTTTTAGCGTATCTGACACAGAACACCGGGTCTATTCTTTTTTGTATTTTATATTTGCTTATTTAAGTGTACATTTCTTTGGTTTATAGAGAGAACACCCCAAAATCACCTGCTTTATTAGATGGCTTCCGAGTTTTCTCCTGGTGACACTGTTAGCTCCTCGGCTGGCAGTGAGCAGCTGGGTGCAGTGTGGCCTTTCCACGCCACAGAGCTGTCAGAATACAGCTCAGACCCAGCAGCCATGGTGTTTCAGTCTGTCCACGCAGTGCGTGTTATGTCCACACGATAATAAATAAACCGTTCACTGTCCACACTCAGGCTCGGGCTTGCTCTCTCATGCGCCGGCTCTTGGCTGCCTTGGTGGGATGCCTTTGTACAGTGAGTACCCAGACAAGAGCGTGCAGGACTAAAGAGATCAAGAGGGACATCAGAGAGCAGCTGGACCCCATCAGAACATCCCCAGGACCCAAGAGTATGGCCAGGCCACCAGGCGTCTCCTACATGTGGAGCTGAGCTCAGGTCCTGCCTGTGGAGAGCCATATAGCCCCAGGGTCACAAGGTAGGTGGGCTCTGACTGTAACACACCCTGGATTCAAGGGTTCCATGTGCAATCTGCCTGTCAAGTGCTGGAAGTGTGCCCAGGGCCCAGGGAGCTCAGAAGAACAATCCATGGCAACCTAGGGAAGTCCCAGCACTTAATCTTCATTGTAGCTACAGAGAGCCTCTGACCCTTGGTCCCAAGGTCCATGCCCATATGGCCAGGAGACTAGCAACTGGAGCCTTGTGCCCATTCCCCATGTGACCTCCCATGGTCACCAGGATCATAGAGCAGAATGCCTACTGGTGTGCTCAGTGCTGAGGACTGGGTAGAAAGGGACGGGGTGAGATCCTTGGCACATTCCATATCATTGAGTTCCAATCACCCTAAAAGCCAGGAATGTGATCGTTGAGCCTGGCCAAGGCAGTACACACCACATACTTGAGAGGATCTTCGCTACAGCCCTCCTACCCAGACCTCCCAGCCTCTCCCAAAATGTCCTCAGCATAGCCTAATCACAAATCCTTCAGAGGTACCCTTAGCCCCAGACCTCTGACATGAGGGGAGGTCTCAACACAGACTATGGCACTATCTGCAGGAAGTAGGCTGGTGGGCCAGGTGCAGTCGGGCTCAGCCAAGGCCGTGGATGGCAGCTGGCCTCACTGGGAGTCCCCTCAACTCCTGAAGTAGCTTGTGTGCACAGGAAGAAGCCACCTGCCTTGTCTCAAAGTCCTCATGTCTCGGAAGTTCTTGGACCAGGCCTTCTAAGTCATCTCAACAGTCACACTATTCAGAGACACCTGTTCCTGGAACACAGGGCCACTCCCAGGCATGGGGCAAGGACTGTAGCACACCCTCCTTCCCTGGCTGCCTCTGTGGTGGTGTCATTGGCTAAGCCTCGTACCACAAACCCCAGGATGTAGTGGGAGCTGTACGGCTAGGCCCACTCTTGTCCCTGTCTGCCAAGGGACCCTCCCAGCATACTGCTGCTACCTGCTCTGGACACCAGGACCCACTATGGTCCAGCCCCTTAGGACCAGGTCACTAACCAAAGCTGTCTCTCTAGTCACAGCTATGCCATCACATCAGTATTTATGACCCATTCAGTTCCATGTAGGATGGAGGGGAGATGAACCCCATGCTGCTAGTCTGACCCAACCCTGTCCAAGGATATGGATCCTATACTGCCAGCCTGACCCTGTACAAGCTCAGGATGGTTTCACAGGTCAAAGGGCCTAAAGTAGAGCTGTCCTGTGGCTTGGAGGGGACCTTCTGCAGTCCATATCTGGAGGCTTCTCCATGGTGGCAGAGGCCTCAGGGACACAACCTTCTAGACACAGTCATGGGGCTGACCTTCACCCACCTGGATTTAGGCCTCATTCTCTGAGAGCCCAGGATCAGGCCAAGACTCCATCCTGCCCAAAAGAAGGACAACACATTGACTACAAAGACAAATGTTAGATTTAATCTAGGGCACAAGAACAGAGAAACCAGCTCCATGGGACCACAGACACCGAGTATCCCAGTCAGAGAGAAGGCCCAGAGAGATTTAGGTAAGCCTGGTTACTCCAGCCATAGCCTGCATCCCCTGTTGCTGGGCCCAACAGGGCCAGAGACAGCCTAGACTGCAGGAGCTGATGTAGCCAGACATGTTCTGTGGCCCTGGCCCACGGACATGCGGGCAAGAGGCGTGGAGCTGCCCACTCAGGACTGCTGGCCGGCAGGGCTCACAGGCGGTCCTCTGCCAGCTTATACTTGCGCTTAACCCTGGAGTAGGGCCCCAGAGAGTCCTCAAATACAAAGTCCCAAAGCACCTTCACCCAGGAGTGGTGCTGCGGCAGGTGGTCATAGTATTCGGGCGCAATCTTCCGCACCTGTGGAGAGGGGTTGGGGTCAAGGCTGCACCTTGGCTGGTACTCTAGCACACATACTGTGAGTGCACACGTGCACACACACACACTCCAGCTGCAGGTGAAAGAGGCCCCAGCAGGGAAGGCACCACAGCCTGAGTGCCTCACCTCGGAACCCACCAACGTTCTAATCCAAAAGGTCAAGGTGGATCCATCATGGTCCTGCAGAGTTCTGAGGCCTGCACCTGCTGGCCTTGAATAACACCCTCACTCCTCACCCCAGCGTCCTATGCTCTGCCAGGCTCCGGGCTTCAGCTTTTACTGCTTCCTCACCCAACACGTGTCTCCACACCCAGCCTTTACCCTGACCTGATACGCAGTGTCTACCCCCTCCCCCAGGGAGTGTTCCGACCACAGCACCTGTAACCAGAACACCACATTGCTGTGGAGATCATCCTCCCACCTCCCCAGGGAAGGCACTGCTCCACATCTGAAATGGGTCCTGCAGGCAGCCTCCTCTCCAGCCCACAGCAGGTGCTCTGTGAAGACTGCGCCTGCCTGTCAAAGGCGGCCTCCTTAGACTCAAGCTTGGCCTCTGAAACATGCTATCCCTTTTAACCTCTGCCTTCTTCTCAAATGTACATTTGAGTGTAGCAGTCGTGGAAAGGGCAGCTTCATTGGTTGCATGAGCAGAGCATTGGGAAAAATCCAAAGCCACCCAGCCCAGTAATGTGTGCACACTGGACAAGCACACACACACACACACACACACACACACACACACACACACACACACCCCTCTGGGCACCCAGGAAGGACATATACAAACATACTCAGGAATGAGAACCCTCCCCCACTGCTGCCCCTTGCCATACCTAGCCATTGGCATTCAAGGCCTCCTGTTCCTCTATCTCGACCTTCACACCTCCACCTCAGCCTCCCTCCCTGTGGCTGTAGCCGGTCCCCATAGGTTATAAGGACAAGACTACACCCCCCGCTGTCTGGCCAGCTCCAGACTGGGAGCAGTGTGCCCATACTGTTACTTGGCTGGGACAGGAAGTGAGCAGCAGTAGGCGGGAGACAGAAAGCAGAGTGCTTCCCATGGCGTCCACTGATACAGAAAAGGAAGCCCAAGTACGGGGCAAGTACTGGAGCAGGGACGCAGGATGGGCAGGTCCCATCAGCAGGCTTCCAGCAGCTGTACATTAACCTAAGCTGCTAATCTGCATCTGCTTTGAGACACTGTCTTATCTGGATCCGCCTCCTCTGTCTCCAGGCAGGCACTCCAAAAGTGAGTAGCCATCCCCTTTCCGACCCACAAACAAAAGTCAGCCTAGGAATGGCAGAGCTCCTCTCTTCCCTCCTCATTCCTCCCATGCCCGCTGAGCCTAAGCTGAGCACTTACCAGTGGCAGGTAGCAGCCGGGGATGCTGGGGAAGTCGTGGTGCTCCATGTGGTAGCCCACATTGAAGGTGATCCAGTTGAGGGGCCCATAGTAGGAGTAAGTCTCATGGCCCTTCGTGAACATATAATGCTCAGCCACAAAATGGCCAGAGATAGGGTGTAGGCCCAGGCCTAGGAAGGAGCTGGCTAGAAGGTAGACTATGGGTTTGATCCCCCAGAGGGCAAAAATGGTCATGTCGACTGCCAACTGCACCAGGGTATTGAGCATCTCCATACGGGTCACCGCCTTGGGGTTCACACAGAGAGGCCGTAACGAGTAGAAGAAAGGTTGGAGCACCAGCCAGAGCAGCTTGCGGGCCGGCGTACAGAAGAACCAGCCTTCAAAGTTCGTGGGAATGTCCACGTCCAGCCCGTCGCCACCCAGGTAACGATGGTGGTCCACGTGGTACTTTTTGAAGGATGTGGCATAGGGTACGCCAATGGGCAGATTAGCGAAGACGGCAAACCAGCGGTTGCGGGAGGCAAAGTTTGTGCCAAAGGCAGTGTTGTGTGAGATGTCGTGGATGGCCAGTGTCAGCGAGTGGTTGATGCAGCCACCGAAGGCGTAAGCCCAGAACAGCAGCCATCGCCAAGAGAGCCCCTGCACCAGCCAGCAGGCCAGCAACTGCACCAGCACCAATCCCAGCACTGTCCATTTGATGTGGGGGTCTGGCCGCATCAGGGCCTTGATGGCTGGGTACTTGGCTACAGGGAAGACAAGAATGATGAGTGACTTGGCATCCGTTGAATCTCATCCTGTCATCCCCCACCTTCAGTCCTCAGCAGTGCCCTAAAAGTGATCAGGAGTCCACCCCCTACCCTCAAGGGTCTTGGAAAGAAAGGCATGCTATCCCAAAACTTTGTGTCTTGGAAGAGTTGCAGCCTGGACTGTGGTGTGCACAGGATCGCCTACCTCTGACCACCTTCAGGAAGAGACTGGGAGACTTCCCAGGGTGGGGGAATTTGCCACCAGCCTAAATAATAGTGCCGGTGTCACAACAGGTCACACAAAGATAATGGCATAGCCGGGTGGCAGTGCGCACGCCTTTAATCCCAGCACCCGGGAGGCAGAGAGCCAGGTGGATCTCTGTGAGTTCGAGGCCAGCCTGGTCGACAGAACGAGATCCAGGACAGGCACCAAGACAGGGAGAAACCCTGTCTCGAAAAACAAAAAAAAAAAAACAAAAAAAGATAATGGTATATTGGAAACCTTCTGGCCCCCAATGTTTCAGTGAACACAGGTCCATGTCATGTGCGGCTAGGTACTTGGGCACAGCCAGAGAGGGACGATGTGGACTGGTCACTCTCAAACTCTCGCCACTTGGGGTGGCGAGGCATGGCTTGGGAGGCAGTCCCTAAACCAAATAAGCACTGCAGAGAGGCTAACCAAATGCCAGCTGTCACTTCAGGGCAGCGAGTGTCCATCCCTGTATATTTGTGCTTTTTGTATTTTGTTTTCTAGAAAAGGAACAAATGGTGCATGTGGAAGTTAGCCAAGCCAAGAAGGACAAGGAGGGAAGGACAGACAGAATGATAACACATTTAGGCAAGACAGCTGTGCCTTCTAGAAACCTCTGATGAAGGAGGTGGCATTTTCTGGTCTGACAGTAAGTGCTGCATCCAGGAACAGAGGGTCATCAAAAACTCAGGGTGACAGATACCCCCAAGGTCTGCTCTGTTGGCTCCTTGGACAAGGACAGGCATCCCAGAGATGGGGCCAGCACTGTCCTGCAGATGGGGAAACTTGGCCAGCCAGGCACGATCTTATCCTAGGGCACCTCAGTTAAATAGCACCAGTCCTCAGCATCAGCACCACTCTGAGTAGACAGGGACCTTGACTTGCCTTGCCCAGGGCTGGCCTGTAGAGAGGGTCTCCCAGGACCATAGCAGGGGCTGTGGCCTTGACTGGAACTGGCAAGACCATGTGAACAGCAGTGATGGCTCTATGGCATGTGACTGTCATCAATGCCTCCAGCTTACACACCCAAAGTGACATGCCAAGTGTAACACAAAGCCCTGGATTCATTCCCAGCACTGCATGAACAGAGTGTGTTGACACACACCTGTAATCTCAGCACTTGGGAATAGAGGCAAGAGGATCAGAAGTCCAAGATATTTCTTGTCGACATAGTGAGTTTGAGGTAGCCTGGGCTGCATGAGACCATGTATAAACAAACAAATGGGCAAATCATATATATGTTTTACCACAAGAGAAAAATGTTTGGCCAGACAGTGTTGGCTTATGCCTTTGATCTCAGCACTCAGGAGGCAGAGGCAGGCAGGTCTCTGAGTTTGAAGCCAGCCTGGTCTACAGAGTGAGTTCCAGGACAGCCAGGGAAACTCAGAGAAACCCTGGCTCAAAAATAAAGGAAAGGAAGGAAGAGAGGGAAAGGGAGAGGGAGAGGGAGAGGGAGAGGGAGAGGGAGAGGGAGAGGGAGAGGGAGAGGGAGAGGGAGAGGGAGAGAGAGAGAGAGAGAGAGAGAGAGAGAGAGAGAGAGAGAGAGATATTACGTTGGGAGACACACATAATCATGCCTATGGTCCCAGCCACTCAGGAGCTGAGGCAGGAGGTTCCAGGAGTTCCAGACCATTAGACAAAGCATAACTGAAATCCCCACTGTTTAAGAATTCCAGCTCCCAAATACCTCACCTGAGCAATCTGGCATGGGCCTGAGATAAGGCCTTGCTAGCTGCCGAAGAGATTTCAGGGCCAAGCTAAGGCAGGCTGCCAGGGGCTGTTTGTTGAAGTTCATGGTAGCATGTGGTGTGATGAGCCTGGGCATTTTACATCAGGGTGTTAAATGTTTCCCTTTCAACTCTGCCCACAGTTACTTAATCCCTACCCCCAGATTCCTGGGAGAACCTGGGCACTAGGAGACCAAGCTGCTCCCAGGCAGACTGTCTCTATTTTCAAATGGGGAGACCATTTAGCACCAGTGGTGAGCAGAATAATACAACTCCCAAAATGCCCACATGCTAACACCACACCCTGTGACCACCTTAGGTTAAAAATGGTCAAGAAGAGGCACATGTATCATCAAAGTCATCACAATGCTCCCCAGGCATGCAAGAGCCAAGCTGGGAGCCAAGGGCTAAGTGAGGCATGTGGAGAGAGGCCACCTGTCTTACAACAGACAGGAAGTCCTATGAGGAAGGTGGGTGACTCCAGAAGCCAGGGAAGACCAGGGAACCTGCTCCCCCATGGAGCTTCCAGAAGGAACACAACTCTGCTGATGTGGATTTCAGCCCAGTAAGACTGGGCCAGAATTGCTAATGTCTAGAGCAAAGGATACTGTGAAGTGGTACACACCCAAAACTGGTGACTCCATTCAGGACCTCCTCCTCCCAGCCTTGGGACAGAGGCCAGCCAAGCATGGCCTGGCCTCTGAGGACCCTGCTGCTCACCAGTCCGGGTAAGCCAGCATCATCCCTCTGGACCCAGCAGGGCCATGGCTCTGGGCACATAGGGCACAACTGATATGTGAGCCACTCTCTGGCCTTCCACTGGAGGGACTGATGTGCCTGCCACTACCTGGAAGTTGGGGGGTAGGGGGACAGGTACAGAGCCAGAGTTAGGATACCACCAGGGAATGCCTCAGTGCTACAGGAAAATGGAGGGGAACCCAGGACCATGGAGAAGGTGGCATGTCTTCATGACAGAATAGGGACATCTGCAGGAAGACATTGTCCCCACCAGGAAAATCGCATGCAAAGTGTCTGCATCTGTGCATGCTACCAACTTCCCAGTCCCCCATGGGTGGCCTCTGTGTACCTGCCTCACCCACTCAGCCTCCCTCGGGCAACAGCCAGCCTCCCTCTCTCTTACCCAGGAACCCACTAGCTCCAGCTAAGGATTTTCAGAAGGCAGCTGCCCTTGCTTCCCCTTGGAAGGGAGCCAAGCATCAGCGCAAGAGGGCAGGTCCAGCCACACCTGTATCAGGTGAGCCCCAACCAGGTGAACTCCAGGGCAGCAGGGCCCAGGCCTTAGCTTAGATATAAGCAGGCACATTCGGGATACACCTGAAGACACAGCCTAGCAGCGGTGACTGTGGGCTTGTACTGGCTGGTTCTGTGTGTCAACTTGACACAAGCTAGAGTCATCAGGGGAAGGAGCCTCAGCTGAGGAAATGCCTCCATGAAATCCAGGTGTAAGGCATTTTCTCATGTAATGATCAATGTGGAAGGGCCCAGCCCATGGTGGGTGGGGCCATCCCTGGGCTGTTGGTCCTGGGTTCTGTAAGAAAGCAGGCTGAGTAAGCCATGGGAAGCAAGCTAGTAAGAAGCACTCCTCCATGGCCTCTGCATCAGCTCCTGCCTCCAGGTTACTGCCCTATTTGAGTTCCTGTCCTGACTTATTTCGGTGATGAATAGCAATGCTGAAGTGTAAGCCAAATAAACCCTTTCCTCCCCAACTTGCTTTTTGGTCATGGTATTTCATCAAAGCAATAGAAACCCTAAGACAAATTGGTACTAGAAGTGGGGTATTGCTGTGACAAACCTGACCATGTTTTGGGGGAGGATTGTGGAAGGACTTTGGAATTTTGGGCTAGAAGAGCCATTGAGTATTAAGAGCTGTGTGGGATGTTCTTTAGGAGCTTGAAAGATAAGAATGTTAAGAGCCATGCAGAAGATGGAGACCTGACTTGTGAAGTTTCAAAGGAAAGTTTAAAGACTCTATCAGGGCCACTTGTTATTCTGAGTTAAGATCCTGTGTTTCTGGTTAGCTGAAGTTGAAGAATCAGCTGTGATTAACGAGACACTAGAACTACTAAAGCAAAATTTTGCTTTGCTAGAATTCTTGATGCTGGTTGGCTGGAGCTAAGAAATTATCAGTGATTAAGAAGAGACTAGGATCACTGAGATGAAATCTTCTGGGAAGTGATTCCTGGAAGCACAGAGAAACTGTGTTCTGCTGTAGAATAATCCTCTTGCAGACTGTGAAGATTTGTCACTGTGATTGGTTTAATAAACAAGCTGACTGGTCAATAGCTGAACAGGATAAGGTTAAACAGGAGAGCCAAACTGAGAATGCTGGGAAGGAGAAGGGCAGCATCAGGAGTCACCAGCTATACTCAGAGGGAGCAAATGAACATGGCATGCTAATAAAGGTACTGCCATGTGGCAAAGCATAAATAGAAATATGGGTTAACTTAAAATGTAAGAGCTAGTTAGTAATAAGCCTGAGCTATTGGCCAAGCATTTATAATTAATATAGGCCTCTGTGTGGTAATTTGGGAAGCAACTGCCAGGTATTTGGGAACTGGCAGGTGGGAGAGAAATATCCAATTATAGTGTTCCAGAGGTGGCCAAAGTTGTACCTCATGCTGGCAGCCAGACTTGATAATGTGTAAGAGCCATCCAGGTGGTACTGGTTTTGAAGGCATGAAGGAGTCATGGAGAGCAGCTGAAAGAAACTTGGCACTATGAGAGGCAAAAAAAAAAGGCCATTGGTGAAGGTGCAGCCTCAGTGGCAATTGAAGGTCCAGGACTGAAGGGGTCATGCAAAGGAGTTGAGGCTTGGCACTGTGAAGAGAGCCTATGAGAGGCTATTGGTGAAAGTGCAGCCCAGATGCAGCCTAAGACCCCAGGGTTTTGGAGATGCCAGTACCATGGGAAGTCCACCAAGAACAGCAGCAACATTGAAATGGAACCTGCTGGAGTCTAGAAGACAAGCTATGTGTGCTGTGTAGGGTGGAGCTGGGGAAGTGACCCAAGCTATTTGCAGGAGTCCAGAAGATTGTGAGTGGATCCCAGATAATTGGACATTGAGTTATTTATACTGAAATTTGGTTTTGCTTGGTTCAGAGTGTGATGGTGCCCTGGTTCTTCCCTTTATAAGAAGGTATCTAATTTTTATTTTTAAAGGGGCTCACAGATGAAAGACTTGAACTTTTAAAAAATATTGGACTGAAATTTTAAAGACTGATTTTAGTGTGAGATCTTGGGGATGAATAATAAAGGAAGAGATATGGCTTAATAGTGTTTGTGTGTCAAGTTGACGAGGGGTCAGTTGTACTGGCTGGGTTTGTGTGTCAACTTGATACAAGCTAGAGTCATCAAGGGAAGGAGCCTCAGCTGAGGAAATGCCTCCATGAGATCCAGGTGTAAGGCATTTTCTCATTTAATGATCAATGGGAGAGGGCCCAGCCCATGGTGGGTGGTGGGTTCTATAAGAAAGTGGGCTGAAGAGATGGCTCAGTGTTAAGAGCATTGATTGCTGTTCCAGAGGTCCTGAGTTCAATTCTCAGCAACTACATGGTGGCTTACAACCATCTATAGTGGGATCTGATGTCTTCTTCTGGCATAAAGGTGTACATGCAGATAGAGCATTCATGTACATAATATAAATAAATTAATTTTAAAAAAGAAAGAAAAACAGGCTGAGCAGGCCATGTGGAACAAGCCAGTAAGCAGCTCCCTTCTGTGGCCTCTGCATCAGCTCCTGCCTCCAGGATCCTGCCTTGTTTGAGTTCCTGTCCTGACTTCCTTCAGTGATGAATAGCAATGCTGAAATGTAAGCCAAATAAACCCTTTCCTCCCCAACTTGCTTTTTGGTTATGGTGTTTCAATTGAAACCTAATCAGAAACCTAAATAGAAACCTAATTAAAACAGGGCTGCTTGCTCAGTGACCCCTCCCTCCCCTCTGCCCAGGCCCTGTGCAAGAAACCCTGTGCTCCCCCCACCTCCCCAACAGCTCCCAATGACTCAACTGCACCCTGGAGTCCTAGCTGGCCCTCCTCTGCCTCAGGTCACCCACCGGACCTCCCATAGAGGAGAAACACCCCACATGGAAGGACAGTGTTCCCTCTCTAGCCCATCCTGACCACCCTAAGCTGCCTCCTGACAGACCCTGTGCAGCCCACACTGCTGCTGAGCCCTCCATCCAATGGGCATGCCGCTTGAGTCTCCTCTCGTGGACACGGGCAGTATCCAGCCTCTAGCCCACTGAGCCTCTAGCCTGGATACCTTATGCATGTCTCAAGAGTTCTCTACTCTGCTCCATGACCTGGAGGCCAGCCTTGACAACCATCTAGAACTCCACAGCCAAGCATCCTCAGACTTCGAGCCAGTGTCCCCCTCTCTCTTGGGCTGCCTTCTCCGCCCCACTCCTGATATGATTTCCCTGACAGCCCACAGAACTAGGAGCACATGGAGGTGGCATCTTCCCTAGGGGCCCATGGCCACTGGGTCTAAGGGGGCCTGACCTAAATGCCCCAGATTTGCCACTTATGTGTGCTAGTCACTTGTTCTTAAGGACCCAGAGCCTATGGTGACAACCCCATCCTCAAGACACTCTTTTTTTTTTTTGGGTTTTAGAAACAAGGTTTCTCTGTGTAGCCCTGGCTGTCCTGAAACTTGCTCTATAGAGCAGGCTGGCCCCGAACTCACAGAGATCCACCTGCCTCTGCCTCCCGAGTGCTGGGATTAAAGGCATGCACTGCCACTGCTGCCACTACCACCACCACCCAGCCACAAGACACTCTTAACCTGTACCTCTGAGGAAGCCTTGGTTTTTCCAGAAATTCTCTTGATATGTCAACTGTGTCATCAGGGACAGAGTCAAGAGCTGGGCAAGGGAGCAGCAGAGAGGGGCCGCCGGCTGCAGGCCACTCCAGCACTCTCCCAACTGACCCATGGAGATGGCGACCCCTTGCTCTCTTTGGTCTGCAGTAGGGTCCCACCAGGGAGACCTCCCATCACTTCCATTCTGAAACCGTCATGCCTCTCCCCTCCCAGCCTGGCATCAACACCATCCAGGACAGGATCCTCCCACCCCCTTCCCAGGGAGGTAAGTAGTGCACAAGACCAGTCTGGCTATAGGCAATGATGGTTGGTTCCTGTGTCATGGGATCCAGTAGTTCAGCTCCCCGCCCCCACCACCAAACTGCTTAGTGGGGATGATGCCCCCTAGTGACCATAGGCAGAAGTGCTCAAATGAACATAGTCCCACCAGGTCTACCACAGCAGACCAGCCTCTCATTCAGGCACCTGGAGCCTTCCTAGACGACTTTCTCCCAGACGACTACCTCTGACTGCGAGGATATCTCCCCACTACTTTGATATCTCCCAGTTTTGAGCCACAGACAAGCCTGGCCCTGCCCTAGCTTGTCGGAGGCCTCTGGGAGACCCACACAGCACAAGATATCAACAATGGTCCAGAGTGTCTTCCTGAGTCTCACATCTACCTTACCTCCTCACCTGCCACTTGTTAGACCTGCTTTGTATCCTGGTGGTGGATATGGATACAGGTCTCTGGGGATCCCCAACTGATGAGAGAGGAGGGTCCATCTAAGAACTGGGGAAAGGCGTGTGAGCTCACACAGGGCACATAGTATGTCCTGGCTAAGGCGCTGTGAGAGGGCCAGTGTGCTGGACCCTCATACTGAAACTTACCCACTGAAAATGCCAAGGTAGTTGGGGGTGGGAATGGCCTCAGACCCTAAGGAGTGTTCGAGGTGATAGAAGATTAGGTCATGTTACAAACTAAGGACCCCTGGAGTGTGGCCTTAAAATAAAGGACTTGCATGACATGTTAATACACCTCCATAAGGCTGTTAAATACTAAAGAACATGGCATTAAGACAGGCTAAGTGCAGCGTCCCAGAACATGTGAGCCGTGCTAGCAAGGTATGTTGGGGACATGGAGACAGTGCTCCATCTGAGTGAAACTCAGGCAGCCCAAACTCAGATCTCCACATGACCAGTTAGGAAGTAGGGTGATTAAATCACAAGATGGGTCCCTTGTGATGGGATCAGTAGACAGACAATACACCAGAGTGCTCCCTCGCCTCTCGGCTACCCAAGGACATGATAAAAACAAGGAAGTGACCCTCACCTGATCATGCATCTGGCACCTAGACTGATCCTGGTTGCCTTTGGCTAGGGGTGGCCATGGTGTTTAGAGGATCTATTGCTTCTGTTTCCCCAAATCCCAGAGCCACTGGGCACCAGACACAGCTGAGCATTGAATGAGAAAGTCCAGTGCAGAGTTACATCTGGGGACAAAGGTAGAGGGTGTGGCACCCTAGAGGAGAGCGGGGGAGGGGAAGGTGACAGGGGAGGGGTGCTGGCATGTGGGTTGACTCACAGGGCTCCTGGGCACAGGAACCAGAGTGGGAATCTTGTCCTCAGCTCTACTTCAGGGATGCACCCAGGAGCCAGCCACGATGGAAACAGTTACAGAAATTGGTAAATGCCTCAACTTGGGGCTTTCAATTCCTTCCAGAGGGTAAATGTGGTTTCACATTTACCATATGCCCGTGTGCACACATGCATGTGTGTGTGTGTGCATTTGTGCACATACTTGTGCGTGTGTTGCCAGAATTTTCTTTGGAATATTTGAAGCTAAGACCTGAAGAATACGCACTAAATCAGTTGATGAAAGGGAAGAAAAATAAACCTAGCTGGCACTTGGGGGGCAGAAGCAGGTGGATCTCTGAGTTTGAGGCCAGCCCAGTTTCCAGAACAGCCAAAGCTACAAAGAGAAACCCTGTCTTGAAAAACCGAAAAAGAAGAAGGAGGGAGGGAGGGAGGGAGGAGAGGGAGGGAGGGAGGGAGGGAGGGAGGAGGAGGAGGAGGAGGAGGAGGAGGAGGAGAAGAAGACGTCTAGCTGGGGATGGGAGGGTCCTGGTGTCGGCCTAGCGTATACCAGGTCCTAAGTTCCATCCCTAGCACCACAAAAATAATCAGCCCAGCACAGAACAATGCTTACAAAGGCCAGGAAGTTGCCTGGGCCTTCCAGATTGGGGAGAAGGCAAAACACAGTGAAGAGTTGCAGGGTCAGTGTCTGGGTGTCTCTAATAGGCCAGGGCAGAGGCCAGAGTTCAGCATTGGAAGGTGTAACAGAATATCAGGGCCACTACCTCCTGCACTGCCGGGGGCCCGATCCTGATCCCCACATCCCATTTCCCCATTCCTGCCTAGCACAGCTCTATACACGCCTGCCCCTCAACACAACACTACCCTGACCACAAAACCATGGTCCTAGAACTGGGCAAAAAACACCAGGCCCTCAAGGAGACACTGGCACTGAAGGTAGCCACACAGATGGGCAGGAAGGCAGGCAGACCCCTCTTTTGTAATCTCAGACCCTGCCTGGCAGAGGAGGCTACAGACTCAACCAGATCCTTGCATATCCCAGCAAGAGGCAGGCTTCCTGCCAGTCACCCTGGAGTCTGCATGTCCCTGGCTGAGTGACCAAAGCCTCGCCTTCCCCTGGCAGCTCACTCTGTGCCCTAGACTCTCTGGCGGCATTTGGGTCTTCTGATCTTCCCAAAGGCCATCGCCACCAAGAGAAGTCATAGCCTGGCCTCTCCTAAGCAAACAATCCAACAACTGACTTTTATTTCCTGGTTTCCCGTGTGTGTGTGTGTGTGTGTGTGTGTGTGTGTGTGTGTGTGTGTGTGTGTGTGTGGGTGTGTGTACCTTGCTTTCATATGTTTTTTAAAAAGCAAACAAAACTACAAAGCTATTTATTTTCAAAAAAACAAACCCAAGCTTGTGGTCCTGGGCCTGGCTCAGTGTGTAATGGATCAGCTTCCTGCCTGCCCTGGCCTGAGATGCTACCGCGGACCTTATTTTCTTAGGACTGTGCCAGGAGAACATGTTCTCATTCTAGGCAGCAACAAGGGGTGGACTTTGGTCTTATCGCAGAACACCTGGGCCAACTCCTAGCAATGACTTCCTGGGATCTGATTGGGAGATTATGGTCTTAACCGAACGCCTGTCAGGCCCAGAGCTTGATGTAGCTACCAGCCAGCTGTATGGACTACAAATGGACCTGAGCAATCCAGGCCTTGGTGGCCTCTGGACTATTCAGCACAGGGCAAATCACTCCTCTCTGATTGACACTTGGCTTCTGAAAAGAGACAGAGCAATTATGTGCAGGATCCCCCCGAGACTGGGGGAAGGAAAGATGGGGGCTTCTGCACCCCATCATCAGTGAGTTGCCAGCCCTATCTGTGGGAGGTTGAAAATGATAACAGCTTCTGTCGATATCTGTGGGGATCCTGGTCTGAATGCTTCATACATCACCTCCCAAGTCTGAACCACAACTTCTTAAGGAAGGCTTTACCTTCAGCCTTCTCTCTTGCCCAAGCTGCAACTGACTCACCCTTAACTCACAAGTGACTCTTGGAACCCTGACCATGGGATCAGTCTGCCTACCAGCCACTAAACTTCTGCGGCCGAGCCCAGAGCTTGGGCAATGGAGCTGGAGAAGCAGAGCTAAGAGAGAGCCTGCACCTGACATCAGAGCAGCCAATGGGGTGGGGTGGGGTGCTTCCTGGAGGGTTGGTCAATGCAGGAAAGACCAGAACCTAAGCAGATGAAAGAACACACATCCCAAGTCACCAGCACAAACTGGGCAGGTATCAGGAAGCCACAGTCCTTACAGCAGGGGCATGAATGAAGCTCCCTGAAGATGATAGCTCTCTTGCTGTGCCTGGACCAGAGTGCCCCCCTCAACTCCCCCCGGCCTCTGCCCCGCTCCCTTTCCCCCACCAATCTCTCTAGGAAATCAGGATGTATTCCAGGGTCCATGGCTTCTCTGATTAGAGATATTTAGGGCTGGGCTGTAGCTCAGCTGGTGGAGTGTTGCTTAGTGTGTGCAAAGCCCTGGGTTGATTCCCCAGCACCCCATAAATGCTGGGTGTTGTGGTAAGTGCCTGTAATTCCAGTACTAGGAAGGCAGAGAACAGGGGATCACAAATTTGAAGCCCACCTGTGCATCTAGGAGGGAGGGAGGTCCTTGCCATGTATCCTGGAGTCCCCGACACCTTACTGGCTCTCATCCCTCAGGGAGCCTGCCTTATTCTCTCTACTGGGCAGAACAACCACACCATTTCACAGATGGGGGCAGGGACACAGGCACGGGGGGGAGGGGTTTACAGGTGCAGTTCGTCTGGACTCCATGAGCACCTGTGGGCAGGGACACACAGCTGCCATGTGTGTCTCTGCTCACAGGTCCTCTCTACCTGAGGCCTGATGCCTGGAGAACTCAGGAAGAGAAGCTGGAGAGCCAGGGGAGGGGCTGAGGGGGGCTCCTGCTCCAGCCTTAGCACAATCAGCACCTCAGCCATGGCACCTGCCCTCCTCCTGTGGCGGGAGTGCCTGTTAAGTTCACCCAAGTAGGGAGGATGGCTTACTCAGACATGTAGGAGACAACCACAAGATACAGACCCACAGGACAATTTCCAGGCCCTGAGCCCCTAAACTGTAGCTACAGCAGCCCAGGTGCACCCTGAGTTTGAAAGATGTGAAAGTCAGAGATGGAAAAAACATCTTCCACAGTTAGGGGTAGGTCAGGGAGACGTCAAAAACAAAAACCCTAAGAAAAAGACCTGGCCAAAGACAACTAGAGACCTGGACACCAGCCGGGATACCACCGGGGAGGAAAATGGAAGTCGACCATTGAGTAAATGTCAGTTAAACCCACGGGAAACAGCATCGCCAATCCGATGAGGCAGTTTAACAGATGCCGGGGCACCCAAGTGAGCTGGGGGAAGTGAGAGCTGCGAGAGGCATCCGGGCATAGGGCATAGGGAGGCTTGGGGATGGAAAGAAGGCACTCCTGTCACGCACCCTCCACCTGCGGAGCCCGAGATGCCTGCCAGTCTCGTGGAATCCGCAGGACGGGGCCCACCCAGGGAAATGATCTCGAAGAGGTCTGCTGCAGGAGAGCCGCGTTCCACCGGTAGGAACCTCGGGTCTCCCGCTTCCCGAGAGGGTGTGTCTCCCGAGCTTGCTATTCCCGGTGGACAGGCTTGGCCGACGCAAGGGGGATCTGCGCACAGCAGGTGCCTATTGGTTGTGGGTGAAGAACCCGCAGCACGCGCTGATCAGCTCCCCTACTGTCCCCCCATCCCGCTGCCGCCACTGGTCCCCGGCTATGGTCGCACGCGCTCACCGAGCATCTCCTTGCGCCGCTGCGTGTGTGGCTGGTCGCTGTAGACCCACTCGAAGTCGCTGCGGCCCTCGCTGTTGCCCATGGTGGGGACACTGAGTTGTGCTCACCTGTCGCAGGGTGCCCGCTGCTGGCAGGGATCTAAGGGCCCGGGAGGGGGCGGGGTGAAGGGCGGGGCGGAGGCTTCGGAGACTCGTGGGCGGACCTAGGGCAGGTCGCCGTGGTGCCCCAGAACCCAAAAGGCCTGGGTTGGGAGATGCAGCCCTGCAGGAGCCACTGCGGAACACCCAGAGTCCTTGACTCCCTGACCGCGTGGCGATGCCCACTGCCACTTGCAGGCTGTGCGCTCCGGTGCACACCTGTCTCCAGGCCTGGCTGGCCTCACTACGAAGCGCAGTTCACTCTGTGCTCTAGACTCTTGGGCCTTTGGGCCTTCTGATCCTGGCGTCCTGGTCTCCGTAGAGGAGTAAGTGGGAATGAATGTTGCAGGACTAGGAGCTGGGGAGAGGTGCCCGCAAGCAAGGAGCTTGGGACAGACAGGCCCCAGCAATGACTTCCCGGCTTGTCCTTTTCACGCAAGGCAGAGGGGCATAAAGACACAGCAAAAGCACGGAAGTGAGTCAAACATGGGGAACAGAGGTATAGAGATGATTCAGGGTGATCTGTGCCAAGGCACAGATTGGCTTTGGAACAGTTTTTGCACTGGATCTTGTAGGGCAAGTAGGGGATCAAGAGCCCCATAAAAGGGAGGGCGTTGATGGTTAAGGGAACAGCAGGTGCAAAGCTTGGGAAGTAAAGAGCAGCCTCGGACGGACGTTCTTCAGGTGAGGACTTGGATCTGTGGGGGTGACAGAGGAGGTCTCATCTGCTCTCCACCTGCTTCTGGTGTTCCAGAGGCTCAGTTTTGGCCTCTTGGTGGCCTTGTCTGGAACAGCAGCCAAGGCCACCACAGGCAGGCATGGGATGGAAAGTGTCCTCTCCTTCCTGAGGCCCAGGAGCATGGACCACTCTCAGCCCTGGCTGGAACTGAGGAGGAGGGCCGAGACAGCGACATCTGGGTGGGGAGGGGCACCAAGGACTGATCCACAGTCCAGTGAGGAAGACACTCAGCCAGCCAGAGCCCATCGCTGCCACATCAAGAAGGACCCTCCGCTGCCATCCCACCAGCTGACAGATACGGTAACTGGGCCAGCAGGTGAGAAGGCCTTACCTCAGGCATGCAGGAATATGGGCAGACTATAGCAGGACCCAGTCCCTAAGGCAAACCTATACCAGGACCCAGTCCCTAACCTCTGGCCTGGAGAGCTGTACCAACATTAAAGCACTTGCCAGGTGCTGACCTCCATGTTGACCTCTGTGATTTTCCATCTTGATGCTTGTACCTGGGGTTCTGGCTTTTGGCTTCCTCCGGCCTGGGTCAGGGTTAGAAAACATATTCTTCACTTGGGACACCACCTGCCTGGAGAAAAGTAAGCCAGGGTACTCAATTCATAGAGGGGACAATTGAGGCCAAAGAGGACTGAGGTACCCAGGCATGGTAGCACACACCTGTAACACCTGCACACAGGAGGCTGAGGCAGGAGTTGCAAGGATGAGGTCAGCCTGGGCTATAAGGTAACACCCTGTCAAAGGAAAGAGGGGAAGGAAGACAGAAAAGGGAGTTTGGGGTGCTTTGCATATACTTGTGTGTATCTCTGGTGTCCCCACGAGCAACTCTTGTCACACATAGAACAGTGGTCCTGTAAGATTATAAAGGAGCTGAAGCATTCCTCTGGCCAAACACCGTGGTAGCACACGCATCCTCACAGTGTCTGAAGGGATGCTGGTGTGAGCAGATGTGTAACCCCACAGCAGACAATCACGTGCCGTGAGGCGCAGTCCGTGGTAGTAACACCAGGCTGTGCGTTCACAGCGCTTCACACTGTCTTTGCCCAGATTGATCCCTGTGCTTATTAAGCATTAGGTCACGGAGGCTGTCAATGTGCCTCAGGCTAGAAGCCTTGCCTAGCATCCCAAGGCCCCAGTCCAGCCACCTCATTGTACACACCGTGTATTTGTAAGGTAGTGTGCTGTGGTGTGCCCCGTGTCTCACTGCATTGTCTCCACTGCACCATTTAATTATGCTTTCTGCATGGTGGCTTCAGGAGCAGCAGGCATCAATACACAGAGGTTAGAGGCCAGGGTTGTGTAAACGTGCTGTTACATTGTCCGGTTAGCACAATGGCTAAATCCCCTAACCATATGTTTTATGAAACACGTCCTTACTTCACAATGAGGATACACACACACACACACGTATATGTATATATATATGTATATATGATTATGCAATTATACATATCTCTATATTAGACACAATATTTAGTCCCTGGTAAGTTGGTAAGCAGAGACTCTCATGGCCTGGAAGTGGGAGGAAGCTTGAAAGGCAGCTACCTCAGTGAGTCCTTGGCATCATCACATGTCCCTAGGCTTGGGTTGCTGCCTGCTGGCTCTTACTTAGGAACTGATTGTGATCTTTTATTACATGGTTCTGGTGTCAGAACTTGTCTGAGGACTTGGGTACTGTCCCTTGGTGACAGAAATCAGCCCAGAATTCATTGCTATCAAACCCCTGCCCTTCAGAGCCAACAACTTGGCTCGTGGCCAGGACCCTAAGTCAGTGACCTCCCAGGGAAGTCACTCCAACAAAGAAAGGCAGCCCTCCAGAAAAGGGGAGAATGGGTTTCCTGGAAAGAGAGGGAATAGAATTGTATGGAGGGTGGGCACAACCCAGCCTTCCAAGAGCCTGCATGGTGACACAGTGTGCTGCAATTTCAGGCCCTGGAGGCAGAGCCAGAGGACAAGCTCAAGAGCTTCCACACCAACTCCAGTGTCATCTGTGTGACATGAACAATTATGTCAATAATAACGGACAGGAGATACGTGTCCCACGGGACTAAGCTCCCTGGAGGTCCCTGGCAGAGTGCCCGTGTTATGCCTCTTCTTGAAGGAGACGTGCTTCACAGATCATGAACTCTCTGGGCTATGGGTTCTGTATAACTGTTTTTCTGATAATGTTTTAATTAATCTATAAAACATAGCCAAAATTAATGAATGCTTGGGTTGTGAACTGTGGAGGAAAGGGGAAGCTGGACATGGACCTTATTTAGATATAGCAGATGAGCTATTCCTTAAAGACCCCAAGCCACTAGATAAAAAAAAATATAATAATTCAGACACTTCTAGGGAATGAACACTCACCCACTAGGAATTCTTTAGGAATCCCAACTAAAGTGATTTATGGCAGAAAATGTTATCTCATAGGAGGCAGATGGTGGGCCCCTCTGTTGAGGAAGTTCAGCATGGAAAGCTTAAGGACTACAACAGAACCCCTTCCCCTTACAGGAGTAAAAGTACAAGAGTCCATATTTCAGCAGGTAAAAAGGTTTTATAGTAAAGAGATATATGGTAAAGAACTGAAGAAAGACTTAGGGAGGATCTGCAGCATCCAGATTGGCTAAGTGGGTCATGAGAACCAGAAAAGTAGAAGTGCATAATAAACTAGCGAGCTGCTGAGGTAAGATGAAGGACACGGCCGCAACCGCAAAGAAGCCTTCTCAAGTCCAGGGACTGTACTAAGTTTAAAAAACACAGACTGCTCTTTGGGTCATAATGTTCTTGTGGGTGAAGGGATATGTCTAGCGCCGATTAATAATTGTGTGCTTGCTGTGTTTTAAAGATGATGTGGTTGAATTATTGCCAAGCTCTTGTTGTTCCTTGTATGACTTGATAGTTTTCTGTATATAAACTACTGATTTGCAGAAGTAAAATTGCAGCAGATTCAAACCACTTCTGAGTGTGTTGTCCGTCTGTCATTCGCCAAATCCTTGCCTTGCTGACTACCCAAGCTCTGGTCCCCCTACGGTCGTGGTACCCCCGATGGGCCAGTCCGTGGCAAAGAGCAGCTACATAGTAAGTCTCAGAAACAAACAAACGAATAAGGTAACACTCCCCAAAGGTGTTTCATGCTTGAAAACAAAAACCAAGGTTGAGAATGCGTCTCAGTGACAAGGCTTGGTTCCATCTCCACACAAAATAAATATTAAAAATCAATCAATAAATAATATGCATCCAACTAAAAATAATTTTAAAACAGCACCCTGGCAAACCAGTGTTCCTTGTTCTCTGATTCTTGGTCAACGCGGATGGGAGGAGTCCCAGCGGGAGGGTCCTGCACCATGAATGCCAGCATTCCTGTCTCACCATGATGGATAGCACCCCCCAAAATGAATCAAAATAAATCCTTCCTCCTAAGTGGTTTTCAGGTATTTGCTCATAACTGTGTGAAAAGTAACTAGGCAGTACCTCCTGGAAGGGATACCCAACTACTTATTAACTCGAGTGCACTTAGCCCTAAGGTGTTGGAAAAATCATTGTTTGCTGGGTGGGTGAGGTAATTGATGGAATTTGAGCTAAAGAAATTTTATACCTAGATAATGATGGGTATGATGTATACTCTCAGAGAAAGGTCATTGCTCCATTGCTCTCCACTTTCAACTTTGAGACAGGGTCTCTCGCTGACCCCACAGCTTGCTGACTGGGCAGTCTAAACTAGCAGCTTAATCTGGGGAGCTCCAGTCTCATCTCAAGAGCTAGGGGACTGCAGGGGGCTACCATGCCAAGCTGGAATTCAAAACTTATTATCATTATTATTACTAGTGTGTGTACATGATGGGGGAGGTGCATGTCCCCATAGGCATGTGGGGGTTAGAGGAAAACTTTGTAGTATGGTGTGGTGGCTTGAATGAGAACTGTTCCCCAGAGGCACCAGTATTTGGTCCCAGTCAGTGGTGATGTCTGGAGAAGTTTAGGAGATGTGGCTTTGGTAGAGGAAGTACATTCCTGGGGGTGGGCTTGGAGAGTTCATAGCTTCTCCCTACTTCCTGTTCATTCTCCGCTTGGTACTCTCAGCTTCCTGCTCCTGTGGCAGTGCCTGCCACTCACTGCTTGCCTCCCTGCCAGGCTGGACTCTTATTCTTCTGGAACCCTAAGTCCAAATAAACCCTTCCTCCTGAAAGTTACCTTGGCCCTTGGTGCCTATCAAAGCAGCAGGAAGTAACTAATACAGCAGGTTCTCTCCTTCCATCTTTACACGGGGTCTAGAGATTGAACTTAGTCATCAGGCCTGTGTGGCAAGGGCTTTAACCACTGAGCCAACTCCCCAGCCTTCTGTCATTTGGGTTGTTGACAAAGGGTCTCTGGGAGCCCAAGCGAGCCTCAGTCTCTCTGTGTAGCCAAGGGTGACCTTGGACTCCTCATCCTCCTTCCACCTTCCAAATTCTGATATTATTGAAAAGTGTGAAGATTTTTGAAGAAGAACCCTTTAGGGCTAGAGGTCAGATCAATGGAGTAAGTTCTTACTTAGTAGTGTACGTAAACCTGGCCTCCACCCTCCCAACCTCAAATAAAAAAATAAGTAAAAAAAAAAAAAATTCCAGCACCAAGGGAGACAGACACAGGCGGATCTCTGAGTTCAAGGCCAGCCTGGTCTACAGAGTGAGTTCCAGGGCAGCCAGGACTACACAGTGTAGCCCTGTCTTGAAAAATTAAAAAAAAATATATAAAGGAGCCTGTAAAAGAGGAGACCTCAGGCAACCTGAGACACCAACATGATCTTACCAGATTTCTCAAAGCAGTGGCATGAGTCCTCATTGCTTTCTCCAAAGAAGAAGCCATCTCAATGACCTTCAATTATTAATAATTCTATATGATCATGGTAGTCCTTGTTTGTGGTGATATATTGTGTACCCTAATAAACTTGCCTGAGGATCAGAGGGCAGAGCCAGCCATTAGATTAGACATAGAGGTCAGGCAGTGGTGGCACACACTTTAATCCCAGCACTTGAGATCTCATGCTTTTGCTTGGGAAGCAAACATTCCTTTAATCCCAGGAAGTAATATGGCAGGGCAGAGAAAGGTATATAAGGTGTGAGGAAACAGGAACTCACTCTCTTGAGGCTGGGGATTTCGTAGAGGGAAGAACTAGTGGCTGGCTGCTCTGCTTCTCTGATCTTTCAGCTTTCACTCTGATATCTGGCTCTGGGTTTTTTGTTAAAAGACCGTCTAAGATTTGAACAACACTTGTCTGCATTGGTTAGTCCAGCAACGTGTTATATTACACATGACTTAACCACAGGGCTGTATCTGGGATTCATTGACAGCCAGTTTGCTCCTGGTCACCTGGTACAATGTTCTTGTGCAAGCTGGAAAGCTATGGGACAATACTTGCATGTGGCATGTTGAAGAAGCAAGAGAAGCCCACTGTTTGTGGGAAACTGTAAGAGCCAATGTTACATTTTAAGTTTTAATTACTATGCCTAAGAGATCCATGAAACAAAAATGCCTCTGACCTGTAAGCCCCTTGCCCAAGGACAGATAGTTCCTGAAATGCTGGTGGCTATTGTTTATGGGAGATAACAAGTCACATGTTTTTCACTCCCCTAATCAAGTTGTTTGACCCATCTGTACTGGATGTGCTTGATCACATATGGGTGGGAGGTTCACAGGCTGGAGATATGTCAGATGTATGCTTCCCCCTGACTGAACCTGATGGGAAATGCAATGAATTATGGGTTTTCTTTCTTAAGTCTACAAACTATAATGCTGAGCTGTTTCCCAGGAACCTGGGTATGGGCTGGCCAGAGTCCATCTACCTGGCCAGTATTTAAGTAAAGCTTGCTTCAAATTTGGCTTTAAACTGTGATGGTGGTCTTATTCTTGATCGGTAGGCAGGATTAACAAAACCTCACTAAGTTGGAGGACACAGTAAAACAATGGTAATAGTCACTTTAGACTCTTATTTGGTCTACACAATGAACCATGAAATGCATAAAGTAAATGGTGTCCTTACCGTGTGCAGAATTGTAGGGCTAGCCATGTTGATACATATGGCTATGTGGTGATTTGAAAGAAAATGGCACTCATAGGGAGTGGCACTATTAGGAAGTGTGGCCTTATTGGAGGAAGTGTGGCCTTCTTGGAGGAAATGTGTCACTGTGGGGGTGGGCTTTATGAGGTCTCCTATGCTCAAGCGACACCTAGGGGCACAGTTGCTTCTGCCCTGTGGATCCAGATGTAAAACTCTCAGTTCCTTCTCCAGCACCATGTCTGCCTGCACGTAGCCATGTCCCACCATGATGATAATGGACTAAACCTCTGAAACTGTAAGCTACCCAATTAAATGCCTTCCTTTATAAGAGTTGCTGTGGTCATGGTGTCTCTTCACAGCGATAGAACACTAAGACAGGCCACACAGTAGGTGTTCTCATATCACCATCTGCATCATCATCATCAGCAGCAGCAGCAGCAGCAGCAGCGTAATAATAATAATAATCACCCCGTGATTTGCTGTCCCTGGACAGTTGAGTCACAAGGTGACAGAGGTTTCTCAACCATTGTATAGGATCCCTGTTGTATATGTGGTGTTTTTTTGACTAGCATGTCATTTTATGGCATGTGATTGGTGTCTTAATCTCTAGGGAACATCCCTGGTCATCCCCCAAATGTAAAATAAGTCCTGGCTAAGGAGATGCTCTTTCATAATTCATGATGGCTCACTAAGAAAGGAGCAGATAGCTTGAGTTCAATGACTGACAGAGGAGGGAGATGGAAGTCTTTAGACTGGAGTGAGCGGGGCTGGCAGCTTAGAAAACTCCCTTTGCCCACGTTGAGACCTCTTCTGTGGTGTGTAGCTGCACACATCCCTTAAGAACCCATGGGTAAAGACAGTAAAGACTTCATATTGTTTCCTTGGGGGCAGCTATCCCCTCCATACTTTGGTTTCTAAACCTCAAATGGTTGTTCAGAACCTAATGGCTGAACAGAGCCCGAGAGCGCTCAACAGAGATACAGATTAGCTCAAAGGAGCTTCCAAATTGACAAGTCCTGTCTGCAGAGGAAGTGATAGCCAAATAGTTCAACAGAACAACAACAAAACAACAACAACAACAACAACTAAAAGCCAGTCACCAAATGGTAGTGACCAGCAATGGTTCAAAAAGAACCCTGGCAGCTAATAAGAACCTCCCTGCTGCACCCCACCCCCAAACAAACAAACAAACAAATCAGGAAGGTGAAGCTGGAAGTGTCTCGATGGGGAGAGACTTACCAAAGATCAGACTTTTTCCAGAATTCCGAGTCCAAATACCCCTGTTCTGTTTCAGCAAGCCGAGGTAAAAATGCTGGCCGAAGTGGAGGGTAGGGGAATGTCCCTGGAATAAGAGGACCCCAGCAAGTGCTGTGACCCTCCCATCTTTCCATCCAGGTCCAACTTGCTGTGAGAGACAGACACCCTCCCCACCAGCTATGTCTTTCCCCCTGGATGACTCACCAAAACTGTTACTGGAGCTAGGGTCAGAGCCCGCGCCCTGGCAGCCCTAAACGGCTAGGCTCGCCATTCAGCCTCAGTACATCAGGTAACAGAGTGAAAAACCTAGAAAAGAGAGTCATTCAATAGGGACACACTGGAAAGAGGGGCAAAGGGATCCGGTGACTGCCCTAGTCCATCTTGGGAGTCACATGAGGGTAAGGTTTAACCAGAAGACAAGAGATACACAAATCTAAGTAGAACCTCTGATGCGTGGTCCCCACCACTATGGTCTGAGCACAAGTCCCATAGGCTGTGAAGCTGTCAGTCTTCCCCAGAGACAAGCAAGTTCCATCTCTGTTTGGCTCCAGAGTTTCAGAGATAATTCTTTTTTTCTTCCCAGCATGAGATTCCTGGGGCAGCTCCAAACTCTTGTGGACCCACTGTTTTATTGGGGAGCACTGTCTTAATAGTTGGGTAGCCAAGTGTCTCTTTAAGACATCTTTTCTGACAAGGCCAGTTACATCTCTTCAGGCTTTGGCTCTTCCAGCCCAGGCTGCTCTGCCTCCTGTTGCTCTGTCCATGGATAGCCATGCTCAGGTCTCTTGGCTGTAGACCAAGGGAGAATTCTAGCCTGCTGTGGTCTGTAAAGACAGCACTGGAGCTCCAAAGCCATCTCTATCCCTGGAGCACCTAGAAATAACCAAGTAAGAAACCTCTGTCCGCTGGGCAGTGGTAGCACACGCCTTTAATCCCAGCACTCAGGAGGCAGAGGCAGGCAGATCTCTGTGAGTTCGAGGCCAGCCTGATCTCCAAAGCGAGTTCCAGGAAAGGTGCAAAGCTACATAGAGAAACCCTGTCTCGAAAACAAACAAACAAACAAACAAACAAACAAAAACCTCTGTCCACTTCACTCTTGAGTTTCTGTTTTTAAAATTCATCGTACGCTGAAAATTAAGATGATTGGCATGCCACTTTTGAAGTTTGCAAGAGTGTATTGTGTTGGAAGATGTATTTATTTTCATTGTGTGTGTGTGGGTGTTCTGCCTGCATGTATGTCTGTGCACCGCTTTTGTGCCTGGTGCCCTTAGAGGCCAGAAGAGGGCATCAGATCTCCTTGAACTGAAATTACAGACAGTTGTAAACCAATATGTGGATGCTGGGAATTGAACGTGGGTCTCCTGGAAAAGCAGCCAGTGCTCTTAACTGCTGAGCCATCTCTCCAGCTGCAATGTGTGCATGCATGTGTGTTCAAACGTGAGTGTTTGGGAACTGTGTAAGAGCCATTGTTTCGGTGTCTGGTTTAAAATGCAAGGATTCCGAAAAATCTGAATTTGAAACAATAAAAGGAACTGGTTTTACCGGACAGCCTTATCTTAAAATGTTAGCTGATTGAATGTAATCTTGAGCTGACTTCCTTGAAATGGTTTGGATCCAAGGTCTTCCAACAGCAGTTCCGGAAATGGCTGAGGAAAAAAATCTGGTTTTTTAAATTTTCTCTCAGGATTTACCAGAGAGATAACTGTGGTGGTATTGTGTTTCCCAAAATATTGTGCACGCTAATAAACTTATCTAGGGTTAGAGAACAGGACAGCCACAATATTAAACATAGAGGATAGGCAGTGGTAGCACATGCCTTTAATCCCAGCATTCCAGAGGCAGAAATCCCTCTGGATCTCTGTGAGTTCAAGGCCACATTGGAAACAGCCAGGCATGGTGACTCACGCCTTTAATCCCAAGAAGTGAGCCTTTAATCCCAGGGAGTGATGGCAGAAGGCAGAAAGATATATAAGGCGTGAAGACCAGAAACTAGCAGCTTTTAGCTAGTTAAGCTTCAGGCTTTCGAGCAGCAGTTCAGCTGAGAGCCATTGAGATGAGGACACAGAAGCTTCCAGTCTGAGGAAACAGGATCACCTGAGGAATTGGCAAGGTGAGGTGGCTGTGGCTTGTTCTGCTTCTCTGATCTTCCAGAGTTCACCCCAATAACTGGCCTCAGGTTTGATCTTATTAATAAGACTCTTTAAGATTCCTGCTACAGATAATTATTTACAAGGTGATTAAAATGTTAAAATGGGCTTTTATGAAATGACTCAGAAAAATCTCAAAGCTGCTTTTTGCTAGGCAAATGTAAAATATAAGATGGGAAAAAAAGTTTTAGGATTGGCATGCATGCAGAGATACTTTCACATGTTTTCTGGGTCTTGGTCCACTTGAAATTTATGACTATTTTTATCAATGCTACTATGAGATAATTTTGGTATTAGAAAAATTGCTAAGCAATAATATATTTTGTTGTAAACAGTGCTGTAGAATTAGGTATCTGGATGGTATATGTTGGTGAGGAATCAGGCTTCCTTTCTACGTGTCCTTAGTATTGCTAGAAATTGGAAGACTTACTCAGGAGACTCAAAGATCATTTGATGGATCCTGAAGAAGGAGAAGAGGAGAGGCAGGCTATAAATCCTGGCAGCTGCAAAGGGAGATGGAAAGAGAAAAAGCATGCCTTTGACGTTAGAAGTGGAGAAAGCAGGCAGGCTCAGGGAGGGAATCTGTGTGGAATGAATGGAGAAGCGGGGATTTGGGTCAGTATCTGAAGAAGAGGAAGAAGTGGAAGGGGCTTCCAATAGGGCTCAGTGGGTAAGGACACTGGCTGCCATGCCTGAGTTCAGTTCCCAGAACCTTCACACTGGAGGCAATGAGAACAGGGGGTCGAAACTCTCTTGTATAATATTAGAGGGACCAGCCTTAATATTATACATCCCAGGGGCTCAGGAGAGAGAACTACTAACGGCAAGGACTATTTTCAGGAAATAGAATCTCAGCACACCGAGCTCTATAGTCCACTTGCTTTAATTTCTCTGGCATAACATCCTATTTACACAGCTTCAGTTCTGTTCTCATGCCTAGCTCCTTTCTTGCCTGTTTTCTCTCTACACTTATCTAAGTTCTATCTTAATTCTCTCATCTTAATTTTGCCTCATCTAGGTCCTTTTCAGCTTGTTCTTACCCAGCTAAGTACTTCCCCATCTGGCTCTTCCTCATCTTCCATCTCGTTCCTCTAGTCCTCTCTTCTAGCCCTTCAATCTAGTTCTTCCCCATCTCAGTTTGTTCCTCGCAAGTTCTTACCCGTCTAGTTCTTCCATACTCTTTTCTCTTCTCTGTTTCCCAGTGCCCTGGAAGTCCTGGTATATAGCCAGGCTTCCAGGGTCAACTGGAGGGGTGATAAGAATCACATTGAGAGGCAATATCCATTAATTATCATTTGCAACCCCAAAGGGAAGTGACCAATGAATTAACTAAAGGCTAAATTCGGGTAATATCTAAGAAGAGGGAATCTTATGTGCTCAACTATAGTCTTAAACGTGATTAGTAGAAAATGTTAAGACTCTATACGTTGCTAGGTCAATGGGAGAAAATAAAACTGTCTTCTTTTTTCCTGTGGCTCATATCTGTCTAAGGTATCTGCTATTTTTCTGCAGGGTGGGGGAAAAGTGTGCTCAGTTGCTAGGCAACCTGTGTACAGCTAGATGCCTCTGGTGATAGTTAAAGGGAGATCTGGAACTAGAGGTAAGGTTTGGGAAAGGAGGAAGTAAAGCTTAATTGGCACATCTGCCAGGCCTTCTCAAACGGGTAGCCTGGATGCTTAAGTCTGTTCTTAGAGAGTACAGAGGTATCTCTGATAAGGTACTTTTCTCCATCTGGGGATGGACCTGGCTGGATGTTGCCAATGATGATAATTACAGGGAGGCTTGAACCTAGAATAGGAGGAAAATGGTGGCCTCCACCAAGAAAGGGAGATGGAAACTTTAATCCAGATATTTTTGATTCCTCCTGAAGGAGTGTGGAAACAATGTGGCAATTGATGGAGTGATTGCTGCAAGTTTTATTGGATTCCTAGATTAAAAAGAGCTTCCAGAAAAGGTGAGCTTCCTTTTTTGGAAGCTCTGAAAATTAGATTAGGTCTTCCTTGGAATTGTTGGGATATAGAAGGACAGAAGTTGCTGACCTGCAGGGACAGATTTCTTGTCTGAGGTTTTTGTGGCCCACCAGTCATGGGGCTTGGTGTTTGCAGAGGGCTGAGGAGGAACTTAGATGGCTACAGGGGTCTTGAGATCAGAGCAGGCTATGTGAGAAGGAAATGACTGTGTAACAGAGCTCACATGGGAGGTTTATTGGGAGTGGGGTACAGAGGTGGCCTCTGAGCAAGAACAGAAGGAAGAGAGAGAGGGGTATACTGTAAGAAGGCCTTTGTGAGGCATTCTAGGAACTGAGATGGGTTTTCATGTTTGTCTTGGATGACCTTTGATGGATATATATATATATATAGGAAGGTGAGACTATAGGATTGGGTGGAATTCTTTAGTGAAACAGGCAGAGTTAGATGTATAAGACTCAAGTGTTTTTTCTATTTGAGAGAGCTCACTTAATGAAAAGAGGACATGTACCTTAACCAGGCCATCCACCCTGGCAGCCTCCTGCAAAGGGAGAACTGTCACTGGGTTAGACTGGGTATAGAGGATGAAGGAGGTCTCACAGTGGGGCAGGAGTGAGTAGCAGAGGGACTGAAGTCTGCTGGTGGAGTGAAAGTGGGTGCTAGAAGAGCCTGTTGCTGGAGAGGAGGAAAAGGAGACCAAAGGAGCTGCAGGAGGAGGAGTTGTAGGTTGAGGTCAGTAAGGTGCAGGCTCATTAGCAGAGTCAAGAGCAGTGGAGGGTTCCTCTAGTTCAGGCTTCGTAGCTAGCAGGAGCTGAGTGGGAGCACAGGAAGAACAGAGGGAAAGCTTGGAGGGAAGATAAGAGAAAGCTTGGACATGGGGTACCTCCTTCCCATCTACCCAGTCGCTGGTAGAAGCTGCAAAGGTTCTATATAATATAAGGATCTAGGGTGCAAGTAGGTGGCCAGTTGGATTATCTAAGGGGTATTGGGGCTAGATTTGACTGCAAAGATTGACAAGTTTATAAGCCCTAAAGTTGAATGCTAGATGTAGAGGTCTGAGGTTTTCCAAAAGACATCCCAGGTGGGAACTTGGAGGTATGAATGGAGTACATAGTTCCCATTAGTGAGACTAAGGAAGGCCCATAATCTTAGTAAGTGGGAAAGGGCAGGAGTCCCAAGACCGGGAGAGAGAAAAATATCATCCTTAGGAATAGACAAGTAGGGAAAATTTAAGCTGTACTTATCTGGAGTCCTTCTGACCTCTATGGTGATATTTTATTTGTACTGAAATGTGATTTTATTTGTATGTTAATAAATAAAGTTGCCTGGGGGTCAGAGCTAATAGCAAGCCATAGCGAAAGCTGGGTGTTGGTGGCGCACGCCTTTAATCCCAGCACTTGGTAGGCAGAGCTAGGTAGATCTCTGTGTGTTCAAGGATACAGCCAGCATTGGATACACATGCCTTTAATCTCAATACCAACCATAGAAGACCTGGAGGTCTGTACAGACAGGCAGTGACAAGGCAGTCATGTGGTTGGGTTTACAACCAATGAGAAGGCAGAACAGAAAGTCTTTATAAAGACAGACACACAGGAAGTAGGTCTCTTTCGGAGAGGTAGGACCACTGCAAGAGGAAGGGTAAGGTTTTAGCTCTTAGCTCTGACCTCTTGGCTTTCTTCTTTGCATTGGTTCTGTGTTTCTTATTGAATAAGATGGTTACTTCTATAGACCTCTGTGAAGTGGATCCAAGTTTTATAACTCTTTTACTCCTCTGATGCCTCTAAGAACTATCTTACAAAATGACATAAAAGTTTTAGATACATTAGTATTACCAATCTGTATTGAACTCCATATCATAGACAAAGTATCTGTAAAACAGCAGAAGTTGACTCATACCTTTGATGAGAAGTACTTTTAGGTTTATATTTAGATGACAACTAAAATAAATCTAAAATGTTGAACTTGTGACTGAACAGTAAGTAGTCATTGCTTTACCAACTTATGAGAACTTTATTAAATGTTAAGCTCTGAACTGTTATATCATAGAATGGGAGAACAATCTGAAACATTTCTTACAATCTAAATCATTTATATCTTTAAAACTTATATTTATATCTTAAATCATTTTTTGGAGATCTTCATAGCTTATAAGCTTTTATATCCTCAGACCTTGCTTTAGACCCATAGTTAAAGCTTTATGACTTATTTAAATTTTTGTATCTTAGAATATTTTTTAAAAGAGTTAACAAGCTGGCTATAGCCTTGCAGAAGAATTTTGTTGTCTGATGTTGAGGTCTTTGATCCACTTGGACTTAAGTTTTGTGCATGGTGACAGATATGGATCTATTTGCAATCTGCTACATGCTGACATCCAGCTATGCCAGCACAACTTGTTAAAGATGCTTTCTTTTTTCCATTGTACAGTTTTGGCTTCTTTGTCAAAAATCAGATGTTCATACATACACGGATTAATATCAGGGTGTTCAATTCGATTGCATTGGTCCCACATGTCGGTTTTTATGCCAGTACCAAGCCGTTTTTATTACTGTAGCTCTATAGTAGAGCTTGAAGTCTGGGATCATGATGCCTCCAGAACTTTATCATGAAGAGGTGTTGGATTTTGTCAAAGGCTTTTTCAGCATCCAATGAGAAGATAATGTGTTTTTTTCAGTTTGTTTATATGGTACATTACATTGACAGATTTTCATATGTTGAACCATCTTTGCATCCCTGGGACAAAGCCTACTTGGTCATGGTGGATAATTTTTTGGATGTGTTCTTGGATTCGGTTTGCCAATATTTTGTTGAGTATTTTTGCATCAATGTTCATGAGGGAGATTGGTCTGTAATTCTCTTTTTTTGTTGCATCTTTGTGTGGTTTGGGTATCAGGGTAACTGTAGCCTCATAAAAAGAGTTTGGTAATGTTCCTTCTGTTTCTATTGTGTGGAATAATTTGAAGAGTATTGGAATTAGCTCTTTGAAAATCTTGTAGAATTCTGTGCTGAAACCATGTGGACCTGGGCTTTTTTTGGTTGGGAGACTTTTAATGACTGTTTCTATTTCCTTTGTGGTTATTGGTCTATTTAAATGGTTTATCTAGTCTTGATTTAACTTTGGTATGTGGTTCTTATCCAGAAAATTGTCCATTTCTTTCAGATTTTCCAATTTTGTGGAGTATAGGTTTTTGAAGTATAACCTAATGATTCTCTGGATTTCCTCATTGTCTGTTGTTATGTCTCCCTTTTCATTTCTGATTTTGTTGATTTGGATGCTCTTTCTCTGCCTTTTGGTTAGTTTGGATAAGGGCTTGTCTATCTTGTTGATTTTTTTTTAAAAAAAACCCAACTCTTTGTTTCATTGATTCTTTGTATTGTTCTCTTTGTTTCTATTTTATTGATTTCAGTCCTCAATTTGATTATTTCCTGGTATCTATTCCTCCTGGGTGAGTTTGCTTCTTCTTGTTCTAGAGCTTTCAAGTGTGCTGTTAAGTTGCAAGTGTAAGATTTCTCCATCTTCTTTATGTAGGCATTTAGTGCTATGAATTTTCCTCTTAGAACTGCTTTCATGGTGTCCCATAAGTTTGGATATGTTGTACTTACATTTTCATTCAATTCTAGGAAATCTTTAATTTCTTTCTTTATTTCTTTCTTGACCCATTGGCAATTCATTTGGGCATTATTCAGTTTCCATGAGATTATAGGCTTTCTGTAGTTTTTGTTGTTGTTGAAATCTAACTTTAAGCCATGCTGGTCTGATAAAATACAGGCAGTTATTCCAATTTTTTTTTGTATCTGTTGAGATTTGCTTTGTGACTGAGCATGTGGTCAGTTTTAGAGGAGGTCCCATGGAGTGCTGAGAAGAAGGTATATTGTTTTGTGTTAGGGTGGAATGTTCTGTAGATATCTATTAAGTCCATTTGAGTCATAACTTCTTCATTAGTTAGGTCGCTTATTTCTCTGTTAAGTTTCTGTCTGGTAGATCTATCCAATGGTGAGAGTGGGGTGTTGAAATCTCCCACTACTAGTGTGTGGAGTTTGATGTACAATTTAAGCTTTAGTAGTGTTTGTTTTAAAAATGTGAGTGCCCTTGTATTTGGGGTATAGATATTCACAATTGAGACTTCATCTTAGTGGATTTTTCCTGTGATAAATATGTCATGTCCTTCCCAATCTCTTTCAATTGATTTTAGTTTGAAGTCTATTTTATTAGATATTAGGATAGCTACACCAGCTTGCTTCTTAAGTTCATTTGATTGGAAAGTCTTTTCCCAGCCTTTTACTCTGAGGTAGTGTCTGTCTTTGAAGTTGAGGTGTGTTTCTTGCATGCAGCAGAAGGATAGATCCTATATTCATATCTATTCTGTCAGCCTGTGTCTTTTTTTGGTGAATTGAGACCATTGATATTAAGGGATATTAATGACCAGTGATTGTTAATTCCTGTTATTTTTTGTTCGTAGTGTTGTGTGTTTCCTTTCTTTGGTATTTGTTGGTGTGAGATTATCTATTGCCTGTGTTTTCATGGTTGTGTCTAACTTCCTTAGGATGGGTTTTTCCTTCTGGTGCTTTCTGTAGGGCTGGATTTGTGGATAGATATTGTTTAAATCAGGTTTTATCATGAAATATTTTGTTTACTTTGTCTATGGTGATTGAGAGTTTTGCTGGATATAATAGTCTGGGTTGGCATCCATGATCTCTGCATAACATCTGTCTAGGCCCTTCTGGCTTTCAGAGTCTCCGTTGAAAAATCAGATGCTATTCTGATGGGTCTGTCTTTATATGTTACTTGGCCTTTTTCCTTTGCAGCTCTTAATATTTTTTCTTTATTCTTTATGTTTAGTGGTTTGATTATTATGTGGCGAGGGGACTTTTTTTTAATCCAGTCTGTTGTGTAAGCTTCTTGTACCTTTGTAGGCATTTACTTTTTAAGGTTGGTATGCTGATATTTTGTGCTGAAATGTGATTTTATTTGTATGTTAATAAAGTTACCTGGGCATAAGAGCTAAGAGCAAGCCATTAAGCAGAAGTCTGGTAGTGGTAGCACATGCCCTTAATCCAAACACATGGCAGGCAGAATCTCTGTGTGTTCAAGGACACAGCCAGTATGGTGACACACACCTTTAATCTCAGTACCAACCATAGAGACCTGGAGGTCTGTATAGACAGGCAGTGATGAGGAAGTCATGTGGTTGGGTTGACAGCCAATGAGAAGGCAGAACAGAAAGGAAATAAAAAGACAGGACACAGGAAGAAGTTCTCTCTCTCAGGGGAAGGACAGCAGTGACTGGTAAGATAAGGTGGTCTTAGCTCTTGGCTACTGCTTGTTCTCTGAACTTTTAACTCTTTATTTGGCTCTGTGTTTCTTATTTAATAAGACCATTTAGAATTACATCTACATTTGGTGCCCACATGGCAAGACTTCATTAAAAAACTGTTGGTGCAGACAATGATGAAATCCAGAGAATCATCAGGTCATACTTCAAAAACCTGTATTCCACAAAATTGGAAAATCTGAAAGAAATGGACAATTTTCTGGATAGGTACCACATACCTAAGTTAAATCAAGACCAGATAAACTCTTTAAATAGACCAATAACCACAAAGGAAATAGAAACAGTCATTAAAAGTCTCCCAAACAAAAAAAGCCTAGGACCAGATGGTTTCAAGGCAGAATTCTACCAGATTTTCAAAGAAGAACTAATACCAATACTCTTCAAATTGTTCCACACAATAGAAACAGAAGGAACATTACCAAATGCTTTTTATGAAGCTACAGTTACCCTGATACCCAAACCACACAAAGATGCAACAAAAAAAGAGAATTACAGACCAATCTCCCTCATGAACATTGATGCAAAAAATACTCAATAAAATGCTGGCTAACCAAATCCAGGAACACATCAAAATAATTATCCACCATGACCAAGAGGGTTTCATTCCAGGGATGCAAGGATGGTTCAACATACGAAAATCTATCAATGTAATGTACCATATAAACAAACTGAAAGAAAAAAAACACAATATCATCTCATTGGATGCTGAAAAAGCCTTTGACAAAATCCAACACCCCTTCATGATAAAGGTTGTAGAGAGATCAAGAATACAAGGAACGTGCCTAAACATAATAAAGGCAATTTACAGCAAGCTGTCAGCCAACATCAAATTAAGTGGAGAGAAACTCAAAGCGATTCCACTAAAATCAGGAACAAAACAAGGCTGTCCACTCTCCACATACTTATTCAACATAGTACTTGAAGTTCTATCTAGAGCAATAAGACAAAAAAGGGAGGTCAAGGGGATACAAATTGGAAAGTAAGAAGTCAAACTTTCATTATTTGCAGACAATATGATAGTATACATAAGTGACCCCAAAAATTCTACCAGAGAACTCCTACAGCTGATAAACTCCTTCAGTAAGGTGGCAGGATACAAGATTAACTCAAAAAAATCAGTAGCCCTCCTATATACAAATGATAAATGGGCTGAGAAAGAAATCAGAGAAACATCACCCTTTACAATAGTCAAAAATAATATAAAATACCTTGGGGTAACTCTAACTAAGCAAGTGAAAGACCTGTATGATAAGAACTTTAAGTCTCTGAAGAAAGAAAGTGAAAAAGATAGCAGAAAATGGAAAGATCTCCAATGCTCATGGATAGGTAGAATCAACATAGTAAAAATGGCAGTCTTACCAAAAGCAATCTACAGATTCAATGCAATCCCCATCAAAATCTCAACACAATTCTTCACAGACTGGAAAGAACAATACTTAACTTTATATGGAAAAAAAAACCTAGGATAGCTAAAAGAATCCTGTATAATAAAGCAACCTCTGGAGGTATCATGCTCCTTGACCTCAAGCTCTACTATAGAGCTACAGTAATAAAAACAGCTACAGTAATGGTATAAAAACCGACATGTGGACCATAGAATTGAATTGAAGACCCTGACATTAATCCACACACCTATGAATATATGGTTTTCGACAAAGAAGCCAAAACTGTACCATGGAAAAAAGAAAGCATCTTCAACAAATGGTGCTGGCATAACTGGATGCCAACATGCAGAAGATTGTAAAAAGATCCATAACTGTCACCATGCACAAAACTCAAGTCCAAGTAGATCAAATACCTCAACCTAAATCCAGTTACACTGAACTTGATAGAAGAGAAAGGAAGAAGTAGTCTGGAATACAATGGAATAGGAGACCGTTTCCTAAATATAACACCAGTAGCACAGACACTGAGAGAAACAATTCATAAATCTGACCTCCTGAAACTGAGAAACTTTTGTAGAGCACAGTCAACAAGACAAAATGACAGCCTACTGAATGGGAAAAGATCTTCACCAACCCCACATCTGACAGAGGCTGATCTCCAAAATATATAAAGAACTCAAAAAGCTAGACTTCAAAATACTGAACAATCCAATTAAAAAATGGGCTACAGAGCTTAACAGAGAATTCTCAACAGAAGAATCTCAAATGGCTGAAAAGCATTTAAGGAATTGCTCAACATCCTTATTCATCAAGGAATTGCACATCAAAACAACTCTGAGATACCATCTTACACCTGTCAGAATGGCTAAGATCAAAAACACTGAAGACAGCTTATGTTGGAGAGGATGTGGAGCAAGGGGAACACTCCTCCACTGTTGGTGGGAGAGCAAACTTGTACAACCACTGTGGATATCAGCATGGCGCTTTCTCAGAAAATTGGGAATAAGTCTTCCTCAAGACCCATCTATACCACTCTTGGGAATATACCCAAGGAATGCTCAATCTTACCACAAGGACACATGCTCAACTGTGTTCATATCAGCATTATTCATAATAGCAAGAATGTGGAAACAACCTATATGCCCCACAACTGAAGAATGGATAAAGAAAATGTGGCACATATACACAATGGAGTACTACTCAGCAGTAAACAACAATGATATCATGAAATTTGCAGGCAAATGGATAGAACTAGAAAACATCATCTTGACTGAGGTAACCCAGACTCAGAAGGACAAACATGGTATGTACTCTTGCATAAGTGGATACTAGATGTGAGGGAAGGGTTGGCCAGACTGCAACCCATAACTCCAGAGAGGCTAGCTAACAGGGAAAGACCTTAGGAGGGACACAGGGGTGACCCTGTGAAGAAATGGATGAGATCTACATGAGTGGACTGGGTGTGTGTGGGAGGCGGCAGAGGGTGAGGAGTGGGGGATGAGAACATAGGGAAATGGGAGGGTCAAGCTAGAACAGGGACAGTGTGGGAGGGCAGGGAGGAAGATACCATGATAGATGAGGACATCATGAGAATAGGAAGAAGCAGGGTGCTGGGGAGGTTCTCAGGAATCCACAAGGATGACCCCACCTTGGTCTGCTGGCAGTGGTCCAGAGGGTGCCTGGACTGGTCTACTCTGGTGACCAGTCTAGTAAATAACCTAGCTGTCATCATAGAGCCTTTGTCCAGTGACTGATGGAGGCAGATGCAGAGATCCACAGCCAGGCACCAGGCTGAGCTCTGGGAATCCAACTGATGAGAAAGATGAGGGATTCTGCAGGTGAGGGACATAGAGATCATGATGGGAGGACAGGCAGAGATGACCGACCACACTAGTGGAAGCCCATGAACTGTGGACTGGTGGCTGTGGAGCCCCCATGGGACTGGACTAAGCCCTCTGGATATGGAAGACAGTTGTTTGGCTCGAACTGTTTTGGGGGCATCCAGGCAGGGGGATCAGGATCTGTCCCTGGTCTATGGGCAGGCTTCTGGAATCCAGTGCCTGTGGTGTGACACCTTGCACAGCCTTGGTGCAGTGGGAAGGAGCTTGGACCTGCCTAGCCTCAGTGTGCTGGGCTCTGCTGATTCCCCTTGGGAGACCTTGATTTGGGGGATGTGGGGATGTGGAGTGGCTTGGGAAAGAGGGCTGGGGGGTGGCAGGAGGGAGGAGGGGGGATCTGTGGATGGTATGTGGAGTGAGTAGAAAATTTCTTAATATGGAAAAATGAAAAAAATAAAAAATTTATCTTTGTAAAAAAACAAAAAACAAAACAAACAAACAAAAACCCCAAAAAACCATTGGTGGTTACAGGCCCGGCTCAGCTAGGCCCAACTCGGCCCCAACTCAGCCAGAGTTTACAGGCCCTAGGCCTGGCCGGAGTTACCAGTCCGGCTGCACTTGACTTTAGCTACAGCTGAAGCTGCTTTCAGCTAAATCATCGACTCACATGGTTGGAGCTTAAGGAAGCCACAGCTCAGGCTCAAATAGTCTCACACGGGAGCACGTGGCTGGATTTCAGCTTTTAGCCAGAACGTGTGGCTATGCTTTCTTTCTTTTTTTTCTTTCTCTCTCTCTCTTCGGATTCACATCTCAGATGCTAGGTAGCTGTTTTAAAATGCCCTCGGATTTCTACTGTTCTACACAGACTTGGTAAGTCAATTAAGATATCAGATATATTAAAGGGAAAAACTACTTGAAAGAGAAAATTTTTTCCACATTAAAAAAAATGGGTGTTATCTGTACAATAGAAGGAAATTGGCCTTTATTTGATAAAACTTTAGGCAGTCTGAAAATGGAACAATTATATGAGAAGATTAATGTTGATGGGATGTACATTACACCAATTATGCATATTATTATGTTACTTATCCTTATTTTACAATTTAAAAAGATAGTCAATTTAAGTGCCAAGATAAAAGTTTTAGAAAACCCTGTTAAAGTGAATTATAGAGAAATTCAGACTCAGACAGAAGAATTTAAGGGTGAAATTGTTTCAGGATTGGATTATAAGGTTACAGAAAGAAAGCCTGTTTTCAAACAATCAAACTTAATTTATACAGTAACCATACAGCAGCTATCTGGTTAAGTGAATGTACAAAATAATTGGACTCCAATTGAAATGTTAGATTTAAGAAGGCTTAAGGAGGCAATAGTATCTTATGGCATGCATTCCCCATTTGTAAAGCAACTGTTAAACTCCTGGTCAACTTGTAATAAGATTATTCCTCAGGACTGGAAAGAGCTGGTAAATGCTGTCCTGGAACCTGGAGCACAGCTGCAGTGGCACATGTGGTTCAGAGATGAAAAAACCATAGAAACTCAATGGAGGGCTAGAGGTGTGGACATCTCCCAGGATCAGCTTCTTTGAGAAGGCCAATATGCTGGAAATACAAACACAATGTTTATATAATAACCAAACCTTAATTCTGTGTCGAATGTCAGCCATGAATGCATGGGACAGAATTGAAGAAGCAGGAAAGAAAACTGAGTTATTCACAAAAGTTATACAGGGCCCAAAAGAATCCTTCATGGATTTCTTACAAAGACTGACTTCAGCAGTAAATAGAATGGTCCTGAATTCAGAAGCTAGACAGATAATAATCAAATCTTTGGCTTTTGAGAACAGGAAGCCAGCATGCAAGAGAATAATCAGGCCATTAAAGGCAAGATCTGCACCCTTGGAAGGTTGGATTAGAGACATGGTTAATGTTGAGTCTCATGGCCATGATGATGTGGATAGGAGAAGCAATTTCAAGAGGTCTGAGGAATGTCATATGTTTTGGATGTGGAAAGCAAGGTCATTTGAAAAGGGACTGTAAACAGGGCATTCCTAGAAACAATGTTTCTTCAAGGAACAATGGCAACAGAATGCCCCTTCCTTCTGGAGTATGCAGAAGTTGTAGTAAGGGTAAACATTGGACCAACAAATGTATATCAACAAGGGACAGACAAGGTAATCCTTTGCCTCAGTCTGGAAACTCCCAGATGGGCCTCAGGCAGGCCCTCACAGTAAATCCAGTACAGGTCTTTCTTGCAGTCATAGAATAAAACCCTAGTCAGAGCAATTAAATAACCAAATGCATATTGGAATAAACCAGGCTGCTTGATGGAAACGCTGAGACAGAGAGAACAGAAAATTCAGAAGAAACCATAAAGAAAATTTTTTGGCAAACTTCTATAAATGAACAAAGACCAAAATTAACAATAAGAATAAATGTTTTGTTGTCTGGTCTGGTAGATACAGGTGCTGATGTGACCATAATTGCACCAGAATTTTGGCATCCAACTTGGCCTATTCAGGAGGTAAGCATTCAGCTGTTAGGGATTGGAACATTATCTCAAGTGAAACAGAGTGCAAGATGGCTCAAATGTATAGATCCAGAAGGACAGAGAGGAAAATTAAAACCATGTGTGGCTAACATCGCTATGAACTTATGGGATCAAGGTCTGTTACAAGAATGGAATACTCAGATTAACATCCCTCCAACCTCAGAAACAAATCATAAACTAGCACATGTTTCTGAGAGAAATATTAGAAGGTATTATCCTAATGAGTGGTTACCAGTCATCCAGATTGTACAAGAACAGGGCACAACAACTGATAATCTTCCAAAGATACCAACAGCTCTACCTTTAAAAATGGTTAACAGACAAGCCTGTATGGGTTCAGCAATGGCCTTTAACAACAGAGAAACTCCAGGCTCTAGAAGAGCTGGTACAAGAGCAATAAAATGCTCAGCATATTGAAGAATCAACCAGCCCTTGGAATTCTCCCGTATTTGTTATTAAAAAGAAATCTGGTAAATGAAGAATTTTAACAGACATTAGAGCATTTAACAAAGTAATTCAGCCAATGGGCTCTCTACAATCTGGAATTCCTTTGCCTACTCTGTTACCTAAAGGATGGCCTCTTATAGTTATTGATTTAAAAGACTGTTTCTTTTCAATACCCTTACAAGAAAAAGACAGAGAAAGATTTGCCTTCACAGTGCCTACTTATAATAATTCTCAGCTGGTTAAGAGAGATCAATGGAGGGTCTTCCCACAGGGAATGTTGAATAGTCCAACCCTATGCCAATATTTTGTACAACAGCCATTTTAAGTGATATGTAAAAAATTTCCTAAATCCAAAATTAATCATTATATGGATGATATTTTACTATCTGACTCAAATGCAGATACTTTAGAAAGAATGTTTGGAGAAGTAAAGAAAATTTTGCCTTGCTGGGGATTACAAATTGCTCCTGAAAAGATACAAGGAGGAGATTCTATTATTTAGGATATAAAATAGAACTACAAAAAATTAGACCCCAAAAGGTGCAAATTAGGAGAGATCAATTACAGAATCTTAATGACTTTCAAAGATTTTTTTGGAGACATTTCTCATCTACGAACTATTGCTGGGGTAAATAATGATGAACTGAATAATTTGTTCATAACCTTAGAAGGTGACAAGGACTTAAATAGTCCAAGGGAATTATCACAGAAGCTGAGAAAGAATTGGCCTCGGTAGAAAAGAACGTACAGGAAGGACATGTGGATCATATCGATCCAGAGCTGGATTGCATTTTGGTTATTTTAACCTCTAGGCATTCTCCTATAGGAATTTTAATGCAGAGGGAAGATACTATATTGGAATGGATTTTTACCAAATAAACAGAGTAAAAAATTAAAAACTTATGTGGAAAAAAATTTCTGACTTGATTTTGAAAGGAAAATTAAGACTTCGTCAATTAGCAGGAACAGACCTAGCAGAAATTGTTGTACCTTTAACTAAGGAGGACTTTGAAAAATTATGGGCAGTAAGTGAACCTTGGCAAAGAGCTTACAGTAATTTTTTGGGAGAGATTAGCAGCAAATATTCAAAAAGTGATAGAATTGATCGTATAAAGAGAGTTGATTGGATTTTGCCTGCAATTGTATGGAAACTACCCATATCTGGAGCTTGTACATTTTATACAGATACAAACAAACAAGGAAAGGCAGGTTACAAATCAGAAAATTTAAGTAAAGTGGTTCAAAGTCCTTATAATTCAGTTCAAAAATTGGAATTGTATGCTATTCTGTTGGTATTAATGGATTTTTCAGAACCTCTCAACATAGTTACTGACTCTCAGTATGCTGAAAGAATGGTATTACATATTGAGACTGCAGAATTTATCCCTGATGAGTCAGAATTAACTTCACTATTTATTCAGTTACAAGATATATTCAGGAATAGGAGTCATCCTTTATATATAACTCAAATTCGATCCCATATGGGCCTGCCAGGCCCTCTAGCACAAAGTAATGATGAGGTTGATAAATTATTGATAGGAAATATGCTGGAGGCCTCAGAGTTTCATAAAAAACATCATGTCAATAGTAAAGGTTTAAAGAAGGATTTTTCCATAACCTGGCAACAAGTCAAGGAAATTAAAAGGAAATGTCCTACTTGTTCCTTTTACAATCAGACTCCATTACCAGCAGGATGTAACCCAAAGGGTACTCAGAGGAATGAAATCTGGCAGATGGATGTGTTTCACTTTGCAGAATTTGGAAAATTGAAATATGTACACCATACCATTGATACTTATTCAGGATTTCAATGGGCAACTGCTTTGAGTTCTGAAAAAGCTGATTCTGTAATCACTCATTTGCTAGAAGTTATGGCCATCATGGGTGTACCTGCACAAATTAAAACTGATAATGCTCCAGCATATGTCTCTGGTAAAATGAAACTGTTTTTTACTTATTACAATATAAAGCATATTATAGGTATACCACATAATCCTACAGGCCAAGCAGTTATAGAAAGATCAAACAGAACTCTAAAGGATATGCTAAATAAACAGAAAAGGGTAACAAAATCCCCCAGAAATAGACTGCATAATGCTCTATTAACTTTGAATTTTCTCAGTGCTAATGAGAAAGGAACAACAGCTGCAGAGAGAAATTGGATAATAGAAAAAACTACAGAATTAAATCAGCCTATATACTTTAAGAATATGCTGACCTCAGAATGGAAACCAGGATATGTGTTACATTGGGGACGAGGTTTTGCTTTTGTTTCTACAGGGGAAGATATGTTGTGGATACCATCAAATTGATAAAAGTTTGATTTGAACAAGAGAGACCTCTTAATTAGAAGACGTGATAGTTCATCAACCAGCATGACCATCCATTTTAAACAAACTTATACCATTAACACATGCCTTTTCATTTAATCAGATATAACTTGCCAAAAGGGAACCTCCCCCAAAATTAGTCTTGGGGAAAGGTTTTTGTTTTTGTCTTTTAGGAGAATGAAGGCTAAGGAATCTGAAGAACACTGGACAAATGAGACAACTGAAGAAAAAGGACAAATCATCTAAAAAAATGTCCCAAGAAAAAGAGTAAAATGGCCTATTGGTATATCACCTATAAAATTGCATAAGTCTTTCTAAATGTTTGTTTCTGCTCTTCTCTAAAGACGTTTAACACTATTGGTCTTCTTGTAGTTCCAGTTCAATTAAAATTTAAAGCTGGCTTTGAAGTTAGAGAATGGCTCTCTCCTTCTTTAAACCCAAGCATGTTGTTAAAAGGAAAATGCAAACTCCCTGTATAATTCCATAAAAAAGCCATTTTCTGATATGGGACAGGAAAAAACAAACAAACAAACAAACAAACAAACACTTTAAGGGACTATTCTATTACTACTAATCTCAATTCTTTGATTCTGTTCTGATTCTTTAAACTTTTTTTAAAGTATGAATTTTATATCAAAATTTACAAGATTAATATATATTTTAAACTTTGTTAAGATATTAATGGTCATATAGAGTACTAATTCTAGAAAAAAGGCTTCAATTAGCTGCCTATACATGTCTTTGTGTTTGAGTCTTTATCAGTTTTCTGCAGGGAATCATGACCAGGCCTAACATCAAATTTGAAGTCTCCAGTAAGAAGAAGGGGCCCCACCACAACAACAATTCCACATGGACAATAATAATATCACTAACCAGACAAACATCATCTACAGATCAGCTTTGGACTACAAACTGCTCAGAGCAATTTTGAGGTGGCTAGCTGAGATGATCCAGTTTCACAGACTACTTGAATAAGGACTTGATATAAGCCCTGAACATTGGCATTATGCAGACTGGGCAACAAAGGATATAGCTACCTTTCCTAGAATTTGACAATTAACACAAAATTTTTCTTTTCAGCATAAAGATACCATATCCAGCAGGAAGCAATTTTAAGAATATGATGCCCACATTCCCAAAGAGGTGATGTGTGCATTGTATTGGAAAAATAAAGAGAAGATATAGATACAATATAGATAAAAGGATAGATTATTGAATCTACTTTTAAAAGACAATTACTAGTTTTAAATACTTTGACATTGGATTGGATTTTTTTATATTTTATACAAATTATATATATTGAGATTGATTTTGTTAGAAAATGCTATACGTATATTTCTAATCTTGTTCAAGAGATTGTATTTATACTGTTAATTTAACAATTTAATGCAATTTGCTAATCCTTGAATGTTATTATTACCAACTATTAGGATATAAAGAAATGGGAGTTAGTAGTTAGACATTACAATTGAACTGGTAGTCATATTAGGTTGTTTTCATGATCAAGCAGATATATTTTAGATAGATAGGTCATCTTCAAACCCTTCAGAGGTCCTCAGAATATGGCATTTAAAATGTTTTAATAACTTAGAAATTTTTCTTTTTTTATGACCATGAGACATGTCGGCTCCTGGCAGTACCAATCTACTTTAGAGAAAATATGGGTATTGAAGAAACTGCATATCGAATTAACTTTCACTGTGGCAAAAGTTAGCCACTGGACAACAAAGTATCCTCTAATCGGCTGCTGACAAGCAGGACAAAATTGACAGACAGGACACGAAACAAAGGACTACCAATTCTTGCCAAGACAAGTGTGGTTGCGGCTTTAACAAAAGGCATCTTCTGAGGCCAGGACAATATGGCACCATCCCTGAAGTGGCCTTTGCAATCCAAAAAAGGTACAGAGCCCTTTTCTTTGAAGGCAGTTGAACTGACAGTGGACCGATGGCTTCTGACATGCAGTGGAACAGCAGCTGAAACAGTTATTCTTGAAAGAGTAACTAAGCTGGCAGAGTCTAACCTCTCAATGGTAGACTGGCATTTAATAGAGGGATGCGGAGAAGAACAGGATGCTGAGATGAAGCCAGACACACAAGCCAAGAAGAATGGATGGCTGAATTTAAAAAACATTAACAATTTTCAGAATTTAAAATGCTGAATCATGACAGGACACTAGTGGAATTCAGGTGTTTCTGGTACATAAACTACTCTCACCAAATGTGAGGTCGAACTATTGGTCTTGTGTACACCCTACTTCACAAATGATTCTGTCAGATATGCTAAACCTATAGGCTAAAGATGATACCCCAATGCTGCAAAGAAACCTCGAGTGACTGTCCAAGCAGCTGGCTGTTTCTGTCAACTCACGACTTCTTGGAAGTCACTTGTGTGTACTTCCTGTTTTTATTTTTTTAGGTAATATTATTTCCTTCTTAGGTCTCTGAGGGAGTTGAAGATAAGATAGTTATAGTTATAGTTAAAGATTAGATAGTTATAGTTATACTTTTCCTTGTTAAGAATTTCAGAAAAGAAACTCACTAAAGAAGTGTAAATGCATAAATTTGAAAGACATTATAAGATAGTTCTGTTAGTAATATAAGTTAGGATAAAAAGTGAATCAGGTACATTTTGGACTTAATAGGATAGATAATAGAATTATTTTCTCTGAATTTGTCAAATGCAAATGGACTAGACATTGTTTAAGTATTTATTGCTTGTACATATTGTATATAGTTATTGTACTTATTGTATATAGTTTTTCTTATATTAGTTATAACTTTTCTCCTTTTTTCTTTTTATTAGAATAGAAGGGGGAAATATGGTGATATTTTATTTGTGCTGAAATGTGATTTTATTTGTATGTTAATAAAGTTGCCTAGGCATCAGATCTAAGAGCAAGCCATTAAGCAGAAGTCTGGTAGTAGTAGCACATGCCCTTAATCCAATCACATGGCAGGCAGAATCTCTGTGTGTTCAAGGACACAGCCAGTATGGTGACACACGCCTTTAATCTCAGTACCAACCATAGAGACCTGGAGGTCTGTATAGACAGGCAGTGATGAGGAAGTCATGTGGTTGGGTTGACAGCCAATGAGAAGGCAGAACAGAAAGGAAATAAAAAGACAGGACATGGGGCTGGAGAGATGGCTCAGAGGTTAAGAGCACTGCTTGCTCTTCCAGAGGTCCTGAGTTCAATTCCCAGCAACCACATGGTGGCTCACAACCATCTGTAATGAGATCTGGTGCCCTCTTCTGGTCTACAGGCGTACATGCAGACGGAACACTGTATCCATAATAAAAAAATAAATCCTTAAAAAAAAAAGACAGGACACAGGAAGAAGTTCTCTCTCTCAGGGGAAGGACAGCAGTGAATGGTAAGATAAGGTAGTCTTAGTTCTTGGCTACTGCTTGATCTCTGGGCTTTTGACTCTTTATTTGGCTCTGTGTTTCTTATTTAATAAGACCATTTAGAATTACATCTACAGGTTGGGAAAGTTTTCTTCTATGATTTTGTTGAATATATTTTCTGTGCCTTTGAGTTGGTATTCTTCTCCTTCTTCTATCCCTATTATTCTTAGATTTGGCCTTTTCCTGGATGTTTGGTGTTACAACTCTTTCGGATTTAGTGTTTTCTTTCACTGATGAATCTGTTTCCTCTATTGTATCTTCAATGCCAAAGATTCTGTCTTCCATCTTTTGCATTCTGTTGGTTATGCTTGTATGTGTAGTTCCTGTTCATTTACTCAAATTTTCCATTTCCAGCATTTCCTCAGTTTGTGTCTTCTTTATTGTCTCTATTTCAGTGTTCAAATCTTGAACTCTTTCATTCACCTGTTTAATTGCTTTTTCTTGACTTTCTTTAAGGGATTTATTGATTCCTTCCAATTTTTTGTTTGTCTTCTCTTTGAATTCTTTAAAGGAAATTTTCATTTCTGTTTTAAAGGCCTCTATCATCTTCTTAAAGTCATTTTTAAGGTTGATTTCTTCTGCTTCTGTGTTGGGATATTCATGTCTTGCTGATGTAGCATCACTAGGTTCTGGTGGTGCCATATTGGTCTTTATGTTGTTGACTGTATTGTTGCACTGGCATCTACCCACCTCTTCCTCTACTCCATGTAAGTGTTATCTGTGACTGGGGAAGCCTCTTTTGGTCTGATTGATACTCTTGGTGTAATGGGAGCTCTTGGTCTAATCCGGGCTCTTGGTCCAATTTTTGCTGGAGGATTCTGTGTCTCAGGGAGCAGATCTTAGTCCAGTGGGCACTAGTGGGCTCTGTCTCAGGGAGCAGCTATTCCTATTCTGTGCAGGGCAGGTCCTGTTTTCCTGTTCCCAGTTGGTACAGTGCGGGCTTATGACTCCAGTGGTCACTGGTGTCACAGGGGGGCTGTTTTCTTGGTGAGGGGGCAAGGGAAGAGGCATCTGACTGGTCTCTGGAACTCCAATGGCTTGGGGAAGGGGCACAAAATATGCCCCCGGGGCCTAGGTGCTAGGGACCTGGTCTGCCCAATCCAGAGATGGGGTCTTACCTGTTCCCAGTTGGTGCAGGGTGGGTTTATGACTTGTGGTTGTTGTTTTAAACATGTTTTTAAACAATAATTACATGCATACATACACACAGTTGGATCCAAGTTAAATTCATATATATATTTAAATATAAGTCATATACTTGTCCACATACACACACACACACACACACACACACACACACACACACACACACACATATGTATATATATATCCATGTTTAACATAAATCATTACCTATTTTTAAAATGAAGGAAATCAACCAGAATTAACCTAATATGGTCAAATTTTAAATTTAGTATTTGTAGGTATGAGAAACCATAACCAACATAGTTTATATCCCCTCCAGCCTTTTTTTTTTTTTTTTATTTCCAGGCAACAGAAATTTTTACCAAAAATCTTTCTTGTGATTTCCCTCACTAGTCTAGAATATATTATATGACTACAATATTTCAAACAAGGATAAAAAATGCGTGCATATGTCATAAAAAGAATAATTTTAAATTTGTATCAACAATGTACCAATGTGAAACATCTGAAACTAGCAGTAGTTTTTTTAAATAATAGTAATAATAGTTGGATCTAACTTATAAGCATATATGCATAATTAAATCCAGATCATATTTATATTTATGTGTTTTATATATATAAAGAATTAAGTTTAGGCCATATATGTGCATATATATCTTAAATAGGAGTTGAACCATATATATATATATCCATGTATGGAACTTTAATTTTAAGCCCTTTGTCATAAGCTTAAAGCCAAATTTTGTTATAAATTATATAGATTTAAACCATATCTCATAAACAATTTATAAGTCTTGAGATATGAGCTTTTAGTATAATAATAATTATTATTATGATTACTTATGAGCCACCCTCCAAGACTGTAGCTGCTCCCTGAGACAGTCTGCCAGCACCAACTGGACTAAGAGATGAGTCTTTGTTCTCATAGCCAATCACTCCAGCCTTTAGGCTTTGGGCCCAGGGACACAACCCCATGCCCCCACACCACCACCCATTGCAGTACCAGTTTCAGGCCAGCAGGCAGGTCTCCTGAAGGCATACCAGACTACCACTATCCCCCACCAGACCCTGTAACCTACAAACCCCCCACAAACCCACCCATCCTCTGAGACTACAGCTGCTCCCTGAGACACAGAGTCCATCAACACTGATTGGACCAAGAGCTCCAATTAGACTAAGAACTCCCATTGAACCAAGAGCTTTGATTGGACCAAGAGTATCAATCAGACCAAAAGAGGCTCCCTCAGACACAGACACCACTTGCACCGAGTGGACAAAAAGATAGGTAGATGCCAGTGCAAAAATACAGTCAACAACATAAAGACCAATATGACACCAACAGAACCTAGTAGTTCTATATCAGCAAGAACTGAACATCCCAACACAGAAGCAAAAGAAATCAACCTTAAAAATGACTTTAAGAACATGATAGAAGTAAAATTAAATTAATTATAAAATAAAATATTTTTAAAAAAAGAAAAAAAGAAGGTGATAGAGGCCTTTAAAGAAGAAATTAAAATTTCCTTAAAGAAGTCAAGGAAAAGACAAACAAAAAATTGGAAGAAATCAATAAATCCCTTAAAGAAAGTCAAGAAAACCAAGAAAAAGCAATTAAACAGGTGAATGAAAGAGTTCAAGATTTGAAAACTGAAATAGAGGCAATAAAGAAGACACAAACTGAGGAAATGCTGGAAATGGAAAATTTGAGTAAATGAACAGGAACTACACATACAAGCATAACCAGCAGAATGCAAGAGATGGAAGACAGAATCTTTGGCATTGAAGATACAATAGAGGAAATAGATTCATCAGTCAAAGAAAACATTAAAGCCAACAAAGTCATAACATAAAATGTCCAGAAATTTGGGTCACCATGAAAAGGCCAAATCTAAGAATAATAGGGATAGAAGAAGGAGAATACCAGATCAAAGGCACAGAAAATATATTCAACAAAATCATAGAAGGAAAGTTTTCCAACCTAAAGAATGAAATACCTATGAAGATACAAGAAGCTGACAGAACACCAAATAGACAGGATAAAAAAAAGTCCCCTTGCCACATAATAATCAAACCACTAAACATACAGAGTAAAGAAAAAATATTAAGAGATGCAAAGGAAAAAGGCCAAGTAACATGTAAAGGCAGAAGTATCAGAATAATACCTGATTTCTCAATAGAGACTCTGAAAGCCAGAAGGTCCTGCACAGATGTTATGCAGACACTAAGAGACCATGGATGCCAACCCAGAGTATTATATTCAGCAAGACTCTCAATCACCATAGACAAAGTAAACAAAATATTTCACAGTAAAACCACATAGCAGCATTATTCCTAATAGCCAGAACCTGAACAATCTAGATGCCCCTCAACTGAAGAATGGATAAAGAAAATGTGGCACATATACACAATGGAGTACTACTCAGCAGAGAAAAACAGTGACATTTGACATGAAATTTGCAGGCAAATGGATGGAACTAGAAAATATCATCCCAAGTGAGATAACCCAGACTCAGAAGGACAATCATGGTATGGACTCACTCATAAGTGGATACTAGATGTAAAGCAAAGGATAACCAGACTGCAACCAGAGAAGCTAGCTAACAAGGAGGACACTAGGAGGGATGCACAGATTACCCTGCAAAGGAGAAATAGATGAGATCTCCATGAGCAAATGGGGGTGAGGTGGGGCAGTGAAGGGTCAGGCATGGGGGATGAGAACATAAGGGATTGGGATGTTTGAGCTGGAACAGAGAGCAATGAAAGAGGTACCATGATAAAGGGAGACATCATGGGGATAGAGAGAAACAGGGTGCTAGGGAAGTCCCCAGTAATCCACAAGGATAACCCCACCTTAGACTACTGGCAATAGTCAAGAGGGCACCTGAACTTGCCTACTCTGATAATCAGATTGGTGAATACCTTAACTGTCATCATAGAGCCTTCATCCAGTAACTAATGGAAGCAGATGCAGAGATCCATGGCCAGGTACCAGGCTGAGCTCCTGGGGTCCAGTTGATGAGAGAGAGGAAGGATTCTATGAGCAAGGGACATCAAGAACATGATGGGGAAACATACAGAGATGGCCAGGACAAACTAGTGGGAACTCATGAACTGTGGACCAATAGCTGTGGAGCCCCTATGGAATTGGACTAGACCCTCTGCATAGATGAGACAGTTGTTTAGCTTGAACTGTTTAGGGAGCCCCTGGCAGTGGGATTGGGATCCATCTCTGGTGCATGAGAGGGCTTTTTGGAGCACAGTACCCATTGTGGGACACTTTACACAGCCTTGGTGCAGGGGGGAAGGCTTGGACCTGCCTCAACTGAGTGTATCAGGCTCTGTTGACTTTCCATGGGAGGCCTTGTCTTGGAGGAGGTGGGAATGGGGGGTGGGTTGTGGGGGAATGCTAGGGGGCAGGATGAGGGAGGAGAGGGGGATCTGTGCTTGGTATGTAAAATGAATAGAAAATTTCCTAATAATAAAAAAAGAAAATCCCTCAAAATCTGCTAGATTTATCTGATAGTTGATTTAAATCAAGTTAAGTTGGTAATGAAGATTATCTATCACAATCTCATTAAATTTAGGATGACATATGTTATTACTGAAAAAAATTATTTACCTTTATTATATCAGACCCAATGACCAGAGCATCCAGAGGTAGATTTTATGTTTGGGCAGTAAGAAAAGGCTGCAGCCAGTATTATTGAATATAGTTGACTAATACATTTAGAAATAAGTATATAGTGGCCACTTTCATGCATTCAAACCAGATAAAACTTTTCTTACTTTCTTTAGCCGAATTTTTAGGTGAGGGAGGGGCAGCAGGCCATTCATGCTTTCCTGATGGGGCTGCTCCCTTGCTGTTTGACCCCGGTGTTTCCTGTGCTGCTAAGGAGCATGTGCCATTTCTGTTGGGATCTAAAAAATTATCACCCAGGAGAAGTGGCTGGCAGTGGGCATCTGAGGTGCCTGGCCTCATATGTCCTTTGCCCTCCCCTGTTGGGCTCCTCCTTGGTATTTCCTGGACTGTAGTATCTGCAGCGGGGTCGGTCCTCTCCCTGACTGCAGGCTCCTGAGACAGCAAAGAGCAGGGAAGGGTGGCAAACACTACCTTTACATCCCTGAAATCTGGAAATGAGAAAACAAACCTGAAAGGGGCCCTGAGACTAGAGGACCTTGGCCCAGGGTAAACATTAATTTACTTACAATCATCACAAAGAGACTGACAACAGGTAACTCAACAAACAAAATAGAAGAGATGTTCAGAAGGAAGAACGCTGTGTGCAGGGACCTCAGGATCCCAACCAGTCCTAAACAAGTCCTGAAGGGCTACAGATCAGCAACCCAACAGCCAGAAGAGGGTTTCAAGTGTCCTCCGCCCCCTCATAGGTCATTGGTGCATCCACCTACTCTTTTTTTTGTTTTGTTTTGTTTGTTTTTGTTTTTCAAGACAGGTTTTCTCTGTGTAGCTTTGTGCATTTCCTGGAAATCACTCTGTAGCCCAGGCTGGCCTGGAACTCACAGAGATCCTCCTGCCTCTACCTCCCGAGTGCTGGGAGCATCCACCTACTCTTATTGAGCTCCAGTCTGTCTAGACACCAGATACCAGAACCAAAACCTTACCGATTGGCCAAAACCAGTAGAATAAGTTTGCCAGAGACTTGGGGTGCACCCCCCAGAACCAGTATTACAAGAATTCCCAGGTTTTGGCACCAATGTTGGGTCTGGGGTCTGAAAATAATGGGGACAGACCACCAAAGTCTATTAAACCAGAAGCAAACTTTATTCCAGAAAAATAATAATTAAAAAACTAAAACAAAATGAAACAAAACAAAAGACACTGCAGGGCACAAAAGCTTATCAGCTAGATGAGACCACAACCAATGTTGGAATTGTGGGGCTGTGGCAATGGAGGCAGGTACTGGCCCCCTTTTATAGTATCAGGCACAGGATGCATGCTAGAAGTCACATAGAAACAACTATTAAAAGTTAACTTTGGCCCAGGCAGTTGTTGGCTATAAGGAGCAAGAGGGTTAAAGTTAACCCCTGGCTGTTGACAGAGAAGCTGGCTGTAAAGCAGACAGCCATTGTTAGCAGTTAACCTTTAGAGCTAAAGAGTGTCAATTTTTATCTCTTAAGCTTATAATTTTATATTTCTGTATTCCTGGACCCTTCAATAAGGGGAATATAGTACATGTGCATAGGGAGAGTGTTCTACTCAGGGGCTGTGGCAGCTACAGTGTCACATCCTGGCTACTGCTGATGACTTGTCCTGCTAGGTCCCTGTGGGCAGGCCAGTGTAAGTGCCTGAATGTCAGCACCCCCTCCACAACTCCCTCCTGGCAACTCAAGTTCTCTCAAACACTAATAAAATGTCCTCAAGCTTCCTGTGCTCATTGCATGAGTTGGCTGTTTGAAACCTGGGGCCTGTGCAGGATCGCTTGGCTCGGCCTGGGAGGAGGGGACTGGACCTACCTGGACTGAGTCTACCAGGTTGATCTCAGTCCACGGGGGAGGCTTTGCCCTGGAGGAGGTGGGAATGGGGGGTGGGCTGGGGGGAAGGTGAGGGGGGCCGGGGGGGGGGGAGAACAAGGGAATCCGTGGCTGATATGTAGAACTGAATTGTATTGCAAAATAAAAATAAAAATTAAAAAAAATTCTTTCATTAATGAAGCTAAGAACCCAAAGAGGAGACCCCAACTTCCCCCATAATATTTGGTGCCCAATATAGGGCTCCCCAAAGCTTCTAGTAAAATTTCTGCTTTGGATGAAAGAGATGATCCATTTCCCCCTCTGTTCAAAAGATATCTCTCTTCAGTGTACATGTCTGATAGGAAACTCACTGTTGCAGTCTGTGCTGTTTTGTATACAAGTTTGAAATCTCGTCCCTTCCTGCTGTGTGGTCACCTGACAAGGTCTAGTATCACTTAAGAGTTCACCCTCAGGGAATGTCTGTAGATATAATTATCTTGATTATGTTAATTGAGGTGGAAAGTGTAAGTAAATTGGTTGCAATAACTCTGGGTTTGGTCCCGGGTTTTGGCACCAACAATGTAAGTAAATTTGTTGCAGCAACTCTGGGGAAAGGTGTCCTGACTACCTGGGGAGCAGGCAATACCTTGAGCTGCTTAGGACAGCTCTGATGGCTGAAGCTGCAAGGAGAAAGTTCAGGACTGGAGGGTGAGGTATCCCGGACACCTCGAGCTGCTCAAAACAAAAGCTCTGCCCTGAAGGTGTCCCTGACACCTGGAGCTGTTTCGCACAGCTCTGATGCCTGGAACTGCAAAGAAGCAGCCCAACCCTGGAAGGGAAATTTTTCTGACTTCTCGGGAGTCAGGCCTGGAACTGCTTCAGCAGGGAAGGGTATCCTGACTGTTCAGGAAAGTCAAGGTATACCTGGTGTGATGGGGGATGGTCTCCCCACAGGATATAGCAATCCTGCTCCTCTCCTGTAGGGTCACTACAGCTGAGCTTTGTTCAGCCCCCACTTAAGGGGGCTTCCTAGCAGAGCTCTATTTCTCCAGCCTAAGATGTTGCTTCTTTTGCTTCACTCTGCAAAAGGGGAAACCCCTGCAGAAATGTAGCAATCTCCTCCCGCTCCAGAGAAAAGTGTTACTTTTCAACTCTCTTTTGCTCTGTCCACTGAGGGATGTCTCAGCAAAGATCTTCTGTTTAGCTCCTCCTTGCTCTGCTCTTTCAGCTCTCCCTTGTTTTTTCCACTGAGGAACATCTTAGCAAGGATCTTCTCTACACCAGTGAATGAAGATCTTCACACTCAAAACTCTTTTGAGACAGATTTATTTGGGAAGGAGGAGTCCAGGAGAGCAGCTGCCTCTACCAGGGTAGAGAGAATAGCCTTTTTTCTAACTGACTAGGCAGGACAGTTTACACATGAAGTCTTGGGGGTGGAGTCAACCAGGGATTGACTTGGGGCCCAGGGTTCTACTGTTCTGCTCTGTGATTGGTTGGTTTCACAAGTCACTTGGCCAGGGGCAGAGATGGCTCTGATCTGACTAAGCCAAACTGTGTCTCTTTCTGCCCTGATCTGAGCCACCTTTCCCTAGTTCTGGGCTCTGGGATCAGGGTGGGTTTCTTTAGCCAGCCCCTTTCCCTACAGAAAGACATATCCACAGTGGGTCCTGACCTTCTCTGCCTGGGATCCTGGGCTATATAAATGGAGAAAAGGAACAGAGAGCTGCTGCAGGTCTCCCACTCAGCCTCTTGACTGTGGAAGCTTCAAAATCTGCCACACCTTTAATCCAAATGCTGGGTTTGTGCTGAGTATGTGCTGCTGCTTTTGCAGAGGACCTTTGGTTCCTAGCACCCTCGTGGGTCAGCTCACAATCACCTGTAACTCCAGCCCACGATCACCTGTAACTCCAGCCCCCAATACTTCACTAACACCTTCACTCTCACTCACTCCCACACACACATACACACACACACACAAACACACACACACACACACACACACACATACACACACACACACACACACACACACACACACACAAAGTAATTTTAGGTCTGGAAAGATGGCTCAGAAGTTAAGAGCATTGACAGCCTTTTCAGAGTCCTGATTTCAACTCCCAGCACCAAAATGGTGGCTTACAACCATCTACAATGAGATCTGATGCCCTCTTCTGGTGTATAGGCAAACATGCAGACAGAACACTGTATACATAATAAATAAATAAATCTTTAAAAATTAAAAAAAAAATTCTTAAAAGGCCTTTGCCTGTGCATGATGTGTGAGTGTGGGCACATGTGCTTTAGCACACATGTGGAGATCAGGGAACAACTCTGTGGAGTCAGTTCTCTCCTTCCACTTTATGTGGAAATCAGACAATGGTGGGGGACCCAGGGGCATCTGGGAGGAACCTGAGGGGGCAAGGGGGCACCTGGGATCTTCCTCTGCTTTCCTCTGCTGGCACATGCACAAGCTCCATCAATTGCACCTCTCTCTCTCTCTCTCTCTCTCTCTCTCTCTCTCTCTCTCTCTCTCTCTCACACACACACACACACACACACACACACACACACACACACAGAGAGAGAGAGAGAGAGAGAGAGAGAGAGAGAGAGAGAGAGAGAGAGAGAGAGAGAGAATTAGAAAAGCAGTTTTAAAAAAATAAAGAAGAGGAAATTCAAAACCTAACCCTTCTAGTGGCCTGCTATGGTCTCAACAGTGCCAAGACTTGGAAATGTCCAGCATACCTTGTTTGGGTGGGAGCTTCACCTCAACCCCTGGCACCCTGGCATTCGTATACCCAAAGAGTCTGGAATGTTCTGATGGAAGATCCACCTCAACTCTCCTCCCCTATCTCTTTCCCTTCTAGCAGGAGTCTTAAAAGTTCTTATTAATAAAAACAAATCCGGGCTGGGTATTGGGGTGAATGCTGGAAGATCAGAGAGACAGAACAGACCACAGCTACCTCACCTTGCCAATTCCTCAGCTGATCCTGTTTCCACAGACTGGAAGCCTCTGAGTCCTTATCTGGAATGAATCTCAGCTGAACTGCTACTCAAAAGCCTAAAAGCTTAACCAGGCCAAAAGCTTCTAGTTTCTGGTCTTCACGTCTTACATATCTTTCCTTTCTGCCATCACTTCCTGGGATTAAAGGCTTGCTTTCTGGGATTAAAGGCATGAGTCACCATGCTTGTCTGTATCCTTGAACAGATGGATTTCTGCCTCTGGAATGCTAGGATTAAAGGTGTGAGTGCCACTATTTTCTAGCCTTTGTGTCTAGTGGCTGTTCTGTCTCTGACCCCAGATAAGTTTATTAGGGTGCACAATATTATGGGAACACAATACCACCACATTCCCTAAACCCACCCCTTCAAAGCCTGCAACTCCCCTCCCCTTCTCTTTCCCCAAACCCACCCCTTCAAAGCCTGCCAAACACAGCTCCTCCCTGAGAGAGGTTCAAGACCACTCCCACAGGGTATATAAGCTGCATCCCTGAAAACAGACACGTGGTTCTTCCAGTCTCACATCCCTGTCTCCTCTCTGTAGGCCAGGGAATTGCCTGGGAACACTTTACCCATTAAACCTGGCCTTTTCCAGTTTGGTCTGATTCAGTTTGCTGCATCGGCAGACAGGCCTTCAGGGTACAAAGATTTATCACACCTGACCACTGTTGTCCACCTTGGCTATAGGGAACCTCAGGGACACTGATAAGGGCTGGGTAGAGCTCTGAGCTACAGCTTGTGCTGAGCATATTTGAGGCCCTGGATGATTTGCTAGTACACACACACACACACACACACACACACACACACACACACACACGCACGCTCACGCAATACATTCACTGACATAAAACACTCACATGCTACATCCAGATAAGGTTTGTTTTCCACCCTTTCCACAAGTATGTTAGGATACCATAGAGAGGAAGGTTGCAGGCACACAGGACTTTCTCTGATAAGTGTCTAAAAGGAAAGGGGGCAATGACAGAAGAACAGTAGAGGGAGGAGATGAAATAAAAATAAAAATGAATTTTGGAGGCTGGAGGGACAGCTCAACAGTCAAGAAAACTGGAGGACTTAGATTCAGCTCCCAGCACCCACATGATATCTTACAACCACCCCTAAATCTAGTTCCATGGGATCTGACACCCTCTCCTGGCCTCCATGGGTATTGCACACATGTTGTATACAAATACCTATGTCCAGACAAAACACTTAATACACATAAAATAAAGAAACCTAAGAAAAAAGTTCAAAGGAAATTTGTGTGTGAGAGTGTATTAGTATACATATGTGTGGGTCTGTGTGTATGCACATGTGTGGGTGTATGTAACCAGGCATGGAGACCACAGGTATATGTCACTCTCTGCCTTATTCTATTGAGACAAGGTCTTTCATTGAATGAAGCTAGGCTGGTAGTCAGCAAGCCCCAACAGATGTTCCTGTGTCTGCTGCCCACAGTGTTGCGGTTACAGGTACAGGTGTGGTCACCCAACTTTTATGTTAGTGCTCAGGATTCAAACAGGGTCTTTTGATACTGCAACAAGCATTCTTGTCCACTGAGCCATCTCTCCAGCACAAAAGAAGGAAATTTAAAACACCAAGACGTATAGACCATTTTAAACAAATTTTTAAAAGACTGTGTGTGCGTGTGTGTATGCATGCTCATGTAGATTTGTATTTATGAGTGCAGGTGCCCATGGAGGCCAGAAGAAGGTATTGGATCTCCTGGTGCTGGAGTTACAGGTAGTTGTAGTTGTAGGGAACTATGGTGGTTTGAAAGAAAATGGCCACAAAAGGGAGTGGCACTGTTAGATGTGGCCTTGTTGGAGTGGGTCCTATGCTCAAGTCACACCCAGTGTCTTAGAACACTTCCTGTTGCCTGTGTGTCAAGATGTAAGAACTATCAGCTACTTCTCTAGCTCCATGTATGCCTGCATGCAGCCTTGCTTCCCACCATGGGGATAATAGACTAAACCTCTGAACTGTATGCCAAACCCAATTTAACGCTTTCCTTTATAAGACTTGCAGTGGTCATGGTGTCTCTTCACAGCAACAGAAACACAAACTAAGACAGGAACCAAACCTAAGTCATCTGCAAGAGCAGTATACTTCTCCAGGTCCATAAAAAAAAATTCTATTTTGAGAGTGTTTCTTCTCACTATACACCTTTTGCTTAGAACTTACTATATAGACCAGGATGCCCTCAAAATCACTGAGATTTGCCTGCCCCTGCAATCCCAGTGCTGGGATTAAAGGTGTATGCTACCACTGCTCAGCTGAGCTAAGACTTTTTAAGGGAAAAGCAAAGTGAAAGGAAAGGCTGAACCACAGTGCTAGCCTGTGCACCAGACCTGGAAGTGTCACTCTGCACCACATGAAGTGGGCATGGTAGTGCATGTCTGCATTCCCAGCATTCAGGAGGATCAGAAGTGGAGGGTCATCCTTGACTGCACAGCAAGTTCAAAGCCAGCTCAGGGTTACATGAGACACTAAAAAAAAATACAGGGAAAAGAATGATCTCTTGGGGAGAGGCTCTGCCCCTCCATCTTCTTCTCTTAAATGAAGACAACCTGGGGTATTAGCTGCAGAAGACAATAAAGTGTTTGTCTAATTATTCTTTATCAATAAAAACTCGGGAGTCAGATATGGGGGTAAGAACCTGAATGATCAGAGAAGTGGAGTGAACAGTGACCTCCTATCTCTGTCAGTCCTCCATCCAAAAAGGGCCAAGACACTCTCTAAGTTCCACCCTACTACTTCCTGTCTATCTGTCCTCAGTCCTCCAAAACCTCTATGATTAATTTTGGTCAGCTGGTAACTAGCTCTGCCCTCTGATTCAAAGCAAATTTTATTGTCAGAATACAATCAAAGTATCACACAACATTCCCTTTTTTTGTCTAAATAAAAAGGGAAGGTTTTAATTCTGACATAGTAAAACTATATACAATAAGAACAATTATCATGTAAGAATTGCATTCACTATGTCCAGTCAATTTGCACTTGGCAAATTTGATCCTGTGTTGGTGAGTCTAAAGTTCTGTACCTAAATCACTTTCTATATTAACTTGTATTATCAACCCAAAACAATTTTTGACCTCATTTTCTTAGATAAAAATTTAAGTTTTATGTCATATACTTTACAATTCTTTTGTGAGTTTTTTTCTGAATTTTGTAGCAAGAAAAACTAAAACTATCTAGTCTTCAACTCCATCAGAGACCCAAGAAGGATAAAATATTACTTGTGTAAACAGGAAGTACAGAGGAAAGAAATTCCAAAACTACAGAAATGATAGAAATAGGTGCTGGAGAGAGGGCTCCGCAGTTAAGAGCACTGACTGCTCTTCCAGAGGACCCAGGTTCAATTCCCAGCACCTACATGGCAATTTACAGCTGTCTGTAACTCCATATCTGACACTCTCACACAGACATACATGATGGCAAAATACCAATGCAAATGCAATAAAAGTAAATAAATTATATAAAAAAAGAAATAACAGAAACTGCTGACTGCCTGGACAGTCACTCAAGTTTCCTCTGCAATGTTGGGATATGCATCTTCAGCCTATGGGTCTAGAATATCTGACAGACTTTTCTGTGAAGCAGGAATTTTGAAGGACTGTCCCACCTTGTCTTGGTAAAGATCAACAGTTACTTTCTTTTGTGTCCTGCTTGTCCAATTTGGACAGGGCACTGTCAGCAGTTGAGGCAAGGGCAGTTTCTTGCCTAGTGGCTAACTTTTGCCACAAAGAAAGTAAACTCCACGTGGAGTTTCTTTGATGCCCATCATCTCTTCTGAAGTAGATTGGTGTTGCCAGGAGCAGACATGTCTCACTGTCATGAAAAGTTTTATGTTATTAAACATCTTAAATGCCATATTCTGTAGATCTCTAAAGTGTTTCAAGACCAACTATCTATCTAAAATATATCTATTTTTTACCTTGAAAGCATACATAATATAACTACAAGTTTGATTGTAATATGTAGCTAACTACTAACCTGCATTTCTTTATTATCCTAAATAGTTTGTAATAATAACTTTCAAGGACTAGAAATTTACATTGCATTGTTAAATAGCTGCCTTAAACAAAAATAGAAACATATTCACAGTATGTTCTAACAAAAATAACTTTAAATTTGTATCAATATATAAAAATACCTTAAACAAGAATAGAAACATATACATTATAATAAAAATAACATTAAATTTGTATCAATATACAAAAATCCATACCAATGTAAAATATTTAAGACTAGGAGTTGCTTTTTCAGTTTAAAAGTAGATTCAATAGTCTACCCTCTTATCCTATTATTTCTGTATCCCCTCTTATTCCTTTCAGAATGAGATCCCTGAATCTAATCACCTTTGTTCAGCTGTTTTTCTTGACCATTACTGATAACAACTTGTAACCAACTCCCCTAAATGATGACAAATATCCATAACCCATATAATGCCCAAAAAACCACCCACCCCACCTCTTGGCGATGTGAACATTGTGTTCTCTAGATTGCTTCTTGCTATCTGGTGGGGGGGGGGTGACAGCATCTCTAGGGGACCCTGAGAAAGTTGAGATAATGGTCAAGTTCTGGGAGAGCTAGCTGTATCATTTGTTGCCAGTCACTGTGTAATGGGAAAGTGTAGGGCTTATCTGAAGTCCTGGCTGCAGTAATGTGTGAGGCTGAACCATCTCAGCTAACTACCTTGAAATTGTCCTGAGCAGTTTGTAGTCCAAAGCTGATCTGTGGGTAGTGTTTGTCATCTTAATGGACTTACCACAATCCAGAAATCATAGTTGTGGGGCTCCATCATCCTTTTGGAGACTTCAAAGGTTGCTGTTGGGAATGGTCACAGCTCACTGCAGAAAACTTAAAAATTTTAAGTGTCATATGCAGCAGATCTCAGAGAGGTTAAAGGACCACAATATGTTAAATATATCCAGAGAACACAAACTTAATTCCTAGTTACCTGATTCAGACTCAAGCCCAAAATCATGTACAGGAAGCTAGATTAAACCTTTTTCTTGAATTAGTATGATATATGACCATTAATATGACAATAGAAAATTTAAATATATATATATATATATATCTTATAAATTTTGAGATATTTATTTCTTAAGAAAAAATTTAGAGTCAAAATAAAACCAAAGGGTTACAAGATTAGTAGAAATATAATAGTTCCTTAATTTTGGTGTTTCTTCTGTCCCATACCAGGTGGCTCTTCTGACATTGGACAGAGATTTTTGGATTTTCCTTTTTTTTATTGAGTAATATTTGAAAGTTCATTTTTACTTTCTTTCTTTATATATATATATACATATATATGTATATGTATATGTATATATATATAAAATTAACTTAATTTCACATATCAGCCACGATTCCCCCATCCTCCCTCCTCCCATCCCCCATCCCTCCCCTCAATCGACCCCCCATTCCCACCTCCTCAAAGGCAAAGGCAAGGTCTCCCCTGGGGAGTCAGCCCAGCCTGGTAGACTACTCAGCCGAGGCAGGTCCAGTCCCCTCCTCCCTACACCAAGGCTGAACAAAGTGCCTCAGCATAGGCTCCAGGCTCCAAAAAGCCAGCCCATGCACCAAGGACAGGTCATGGCTCCACTGCCTGGGGGCCTCCCAAACAGTTCAAGCTAATCAACTGTCCCACTTATCCAGAGGGCCCGGTCCAGTTCCATGGAGGCTCCTCAGCCATTGGTTCACAGTTCATGCATTTCCACTAGTTTGGCTATTTGTCACTGTGCTTTTTCCAATCATGGTCTCAATATCTCTTGCTCATGGAATCCGATTGATGAGAGAGAGGAGAGATACTGCAGGTGAGGGACGTCGAGATCATGATGGGAGGATGTGCAGAGATGATGAACCACACTAGTGGAAACCCATGAACTGTGGACTGGTGGCTGTGGAGCCCCCATGGGACTGGACTAGGCCCTCTGGACACGGAAGACGGTTGTTTGGCTCGAACTGTTTAGGGGGCACCCAGGCAGGGGGATCGGGATCTGTCCCTGGTGCATGGGCAGGCTTCTGGGAATCCGGTGCCTGTGGTGCGACACCTGGCACAGCCTTGATGCAGTGGGAAGGGGCTTGGACCTGCCTAGGCTCAGTGAGCTGGGCTTTGCTGACTCCCCATGGGAGACCTCAATTTGGAGGATGTGGGGATGTGGGGTGGCTTGGGAAAGAGGGCTGGGGGTGGGAGGAGGGAGGAGGGGGTCTGTGGATAGCATGAGGAGTGAGTAGAAAATTTCTTAATAAAGAAAAAAAAATCTCTCGCTCATACAATCCCTCCTCTCTCTCGCCGATTGGGCTCCCAGAGCTCCACCTGGGGCTCAGCCATGGATCTCTGCATCTGCTTCCATCAGACACTGAATGAGAGTTCTATCATGACAGCCAGGGTATTCGGCCATCCAATCACCAGAGCAGGTCAGCTCAGGCACTCTCTCGACCATTGCCAGTAGTCTACAGTGGAGGTATCTTTGTGGATTTCTGGGGACCTCTCTAGCACTCTGCTTCTTCCTACTCCCCTGGGGTCTTCATTCATCATGGTATCTCCTCCCTGTTCTCCCACTCTGCTCCTGATCCAGCTGATACCTCCTGCTCCCCTAAACTCTCTTTCCCCCGACCCTTGCCCTCCATTATCCCCCCACCCCTAATTTGCTCATGTAGATCTCATCCATTTCTCTGTCATTGGGCGATCCCTGTGTCTTTCTCAGGGTTCTTTTTACTAGGTAGCCTCCCTGGAGTTGTGAGTTGCAGTCTGGTTATCCTTTGCTTTACATCTAGTTTTCACTTATGAGTGAGTACACACCATGTTTGTCTTTCTGAGTCTGGGTTACCTCACTCAGGATGATTTTTTCTAGTTCCATCCATTTGCCTGCAAACTTCATGATGTCATTGTTTTTCTCTGCTGAGTAGTACTCCATTGTGTATATGTACCACATTTTCTTTATCCATTCTTCAGTTGAAGGGCATATAGGTTGTTTCCAGGTTCTGGCTATTACAAATAGTGCTGCTATGAACATAGTATGTGTCCTTGTGGTATGATTGAGCATTCCTTGGGTATATGCCCAAAAGTGGTATAACTGGGTCTTGAGGGAGGTTGATTCCCAATTTTCAAAGAAAATGCCATATTGATTTCCAAAGTGGCTGTACAAGTTTGCATTCCCACCAACAGTGGAGGAGAGTTCCCCTTGCTCCACATCCTCTCCAGCATAAGCTGTCTTCAGTGTTTTTGATCTTACCTATTCTGATGGATGTAAGATGGTATCTCAGAGTTGTTTTGATTTGCATTTCTCTGATGATTAAGGATGTTGAGCAATTCCTTAAATGTCTTTCAGTCACTTGAGCTTCTTCTGTTGAGAATTCTCTGTATAGCTCTATAGTCCATTTTTAAATTGGACTCTTGGGTATTTTAATGCCTAATTTCTTAAGTTCTTTATATATTCTGGATATCAGCCCTCTGTCAGATGTGGGGTTGGTGAAGATCTTTTCCCATTCTGTAGGCTGTCTTTTTGTCTTGTTGACTGTGTCCTTTGCCCTACAAAAACTTCTCAGTTTCAAAAGGTCCCATTTATTAATTGTTTCTCTCAGTGTCTGTGCTACTGGTGTTATATTTAGGAAGTGGTCTCCGGTGCCAATGCATTCAAGACTACTTCCTACTTTCTCTTCTATCAGGTTCAGAATAACTGGATCTATGTTGAGGTCTTTGATCTACTTGGACTTAAGTTTTGTGCATGGTGACAGATATGGATCTATTTGCAGTCTTCTACATGTTGACATCCAGTTAAGTCAGCACCATTTGGAGAAGATGCTTTCTTTTTTCCATTGTACAGTTTTGGCTTCTTTGTCAAAAATCATATGTTCATAGGTGTGCGGATTATTGTTGGGGTCTTCAGTTCGGTTCCAATTTTCCTTTAACAAGCATGCTTGGGTTTAAAGAATGAGAGAGCCATGCTCCAACTGCAAAGCCAGCTTTAATTTTTAACTAAACTGGGACTACAAAAACAGCATTTGTCTTGTATGTCTGTAGAGAACAGCAGAAACAAACATCAGGAAATAGTTATGAGATTTTATCTTATTGGAAGTGTGATATACCATTAGTCCAATTTACTCTTTTTCTTGGGACATTTTTTTCTGGATGAGTCATCCTTTTTTATCAAATGTAATATGTCTTTCCAAATCAACATAATGGCCCTCACCAAGAATTTGATCTTGGGAAATCTCATAACCTCTAACCCTACCTTGCTGTTCTATGACCCTAGCTTCACCTCTCAATCATGTTTTCCATCATGTCTGAGGACCAATTTCTAATACTGCTGTAACTAAATCTTTCCAGTCTTGTTGAATATTCTGCTCCAAGTGGGCCATGAAGTTAACATCTGCTTCACAAAAGGTGAATGCATACCATATGAAACTATTGCTTCCTTAAATCTCTTCAAATGTAACATTTCTATCAGATTCCAGTTAACTTCTGAATAGACTTGGGGGGTGCCTATTGTTTGGTGGCTAAGTTGATTATCCCTTCATTTAATTGTTCCATTTTCAAACCTTCCTTTGTGGAACTATACAGAGACCTAACTCCTTGTGTCATAATATTTCCCATTTTTAACACGGGGGGGGGGGAGTTTTCTTTTAAACTAATCCCCTTACCCTTAAGAATTCCCAGATATCGCAACAGATCTGCTGATGATGATGGTGAAGTGTGAGGCTGGCCATTGCTGTGTAGCACAGCTGTGTGGAGAACAGAGGTGTGCATGGACTGGGGGAAGAAAACTGCAGCTTTCAGCTCATGTGTAGCTGGGAGCTGAGAGTGTGTGGTGGTTGCAGCAACAATATACACTCAAACAGATGACAAGGCAGCTAGCTGACCTGGTGTGGAAGTGGCTCAGAGGTAGGGGTCCAGAGGAAGCCTGCAACCCATGGGGAGAGAGAGTCAGCCACCTTAGAAGTGAACACAGGAACATGCAAAAGAAGCAGGTGTGGTGGGGAGTGAGGGCACGGGTCCAGTGGTGCTGCTGGCCAGTGGTGGACAGCTAACTCCATGGTGTTTGGATCCCAGGCACTTGGGGAGTTTGGGGTTGGGAATAGGTTGCAGCTGGAGGCTGTTGTAGAGAGTCTGCAACAGGAAAATCCCAGACTCACTCATAGGGCTTGAGGTGAGGGAGGAAAAGCCAGCTTGTAGCAGTGGCTCCAGTGGTTGCAAAGCCAGAGGCAAGTGGCTATCTCGTGATTTTATATCCCAAGTTGGATTCTAGAGGAAGCATTTATCTAATTATTCTTTATCAGTTAAAACCTCAGGAGTCAGATATCAAGGTAAGAACCTGAATGAGCAGAGAAGTGATGGAGAAGCGACCAGTGACCTCTTATCTCTTTTGTTCCTCCATCCAAAAGGGCCAAGTCCCTCTCTAAGCCCCACCCTACTACTTCCTGTCTCTTCATCTGTCCTCAGTCCTCTAAAACTTCTATGGTTAATTTTGGCTGCCTAGTAGCTAGCTCTGCCCTCTAATTCAAAGCAAACTTTATTGTCAGAAATAAAGCAAACTTTATTTATTTTATGTGATCAAAAGATCACACAAGACATCCTCCCAAAGGAAAGTGTCAGAGACCAAACATGGACCATAGAAAAGTGCTAGCTAAGCCAGAGAATAAGCCCCTACCCTAAACCAGATGCCCCCGAAGATAAAGAACAGGTCAGGCAGGTCAGGTAGCATAGCAACAGAACAATGGGCCCTGACCAGTGACCTTACCACCTAGCAGCCTCACGACTTGCACGACTTGCACATAGCCCCTCACCTGCACATCCCCCTTCACCTGCACATACGGCACTTCGTGCACCCCTTCCCTCCTCCCCTCCCCCTCCCATACTATATAAGCCTTGCTGAGGAGAATAAAATTTGCAGCTTGATCAGAACACACTGTCTTGCTGTCTTCTCTCGTGTCTCCCCCATCCCTCTCATTCTCTCCCACAGGTGGGTCACCCCCGTTGACACCCCGCTGGCCGGGGCAACTGGCGCCCAACGTGGTGGCTCAACCCTCGCCTTGTTGGGAGTTGAACGTCCTTCTCCAGGAAAGCCCAGACGTCTATTGGAGATTTTTGGTGATTGTCCGTTGAGACCACCAGACTCGACGCCCTTGCTTGACGATCCGGAGGAGAGCGGGAAGGACGAGGTTAGTCTAAATTTAGGCTTAACCATGGGACAGGGAAGTTCTTCCCATTACCTTTTTCCTTAAGGGCTTTAAAGAGGCCCTCAAGACAGGAGGGATAAGGGTTCGTTAAAAAAAAAGACCTCAACAAATTCTTTAGTTACTTAGAGGACTGTTGTTCCTGGTTTCCCCAAGAAGGGACGATTGATGTTAAGGATATCCTAAAGGTTTATAAAAAAAAAAAAAAAAAAAAAGATTTAGGAGACCCCTAAAAGCTGCCAACCTTTTAGGGAGAAAACTGCCATTACTTCATTCAGGGTCTTACAAGGAGGTAACACAATATTATCACACTACCAGACCTCCTGAGAGTGTAAACTAGAGTTAATGAAGTTCACTATGTTCTCCATAGCAGCAGTGTGCTGTTACAAACAGGTTTTTTGTTCTCAAACTAAATGGATCTAAGGACCAACTTGAGCCTAAACTTCTAAATTGCTAACTAGGAGCTCACTCCAGCAGCCATCATTTAAATAGCAATGCAAGGGCCACAGCCAGAGCCAGTTTAAAAACTAATGGCAACTCCCAGCTCTCCTAAAAAAGTGTCTTTTTCTCTCTCTTTCCTCTTTCTGGGTTGACTTTTAAGTTCTTGGTAATTTACAAAAATCTTGGCCAAGTACAAGAACTTCAGTTAACTCATTGCAAAAACAGGTCCTGCTTAGGGGACGCCCTGCTACGACCTGTATGGATTCAACAGACCCCCAAAGACGTTTGGGGGTTGGAATCCCAAACATCTGCCTTCTTCCCTCTGAACCTAACTATCTGCTATCTGCATCTCAGCTCACTTCTGCCTGTGAGTCATCTCCACCCTTCTCCTCACCTTGCCATTTCCGGTGGCTATCTGGCTTGATACAGACTGGGTGCAGCTGCTACAAAAAAAAAAAAAAAAAAATCCTCCTTTGTTTTACTGTTTTACTATGCTTATCTCATTTCTTGATACTCCTTAAAGGATTTATTAATGTGTTACTCTCCTCATATATTATATTTTTGAATAAGAGTTCCTGTTTCTATATTAAAATAACTTCAGTTCAAACTTAATATTTTTAAGGCTAAACTGATGGGCATATCAATTCATTACTTAGCCCCCTAGCATTTAAAATGTTTAAGCTTTGGATAAAACTGTCATAACCCTTATTGTCAGGGTTTTGTCCAAACTATGCATTGAGATCATTTAGATTATATCCCCATTTACCAGGCCTATAAGATAATTTGCCTTGCTATCCAAATTCATAGAAAAGGTAGCTTGCCAAACAGATTTCAAAATAAACTTTGACTGTTCCTTTGTTTAAAGGAATTCATCACATTGGCTGCTCTCAGTAATCAATCACCTATATCTCCTGATGAATTAAATACAAAAATGCTTTTAGATGTAAAGTTTTTATAAGGATATAAATGATTAGATATAAAGAATGTTTAAGAACATTAAGAAATAGTTTATTATATGTGTAATGCAAATAATTGGGATAGAGAAATATAACATATAAACATCTAGATATGTTATAAATAATACATAAATCTCAATAAGTAACCCAGAGATACTGAGGATGTATGCCTAAGTTAGATCTATGGATAAGGTTTTTATTGAGGTCTGAGATAGATATATAGGCTTTAAAAATAAACTTATGTATACCTTAATACAAAAGTCTATGGACCTCCTCAGAAGGGACACTGGGGTTAATTATAGGCCGTAGCTCCTCGACTGTACAAGCAAGGTTGCCCTAGGGATGTGCTATTCTGACTTTACTGGAGAGATTAAGATCATTGTACAATTCAGATTCATATAGGGCAGCGCCTAAGGGAGCTGCTGATGCGGATTCTAGTGATATGGCCTTCTGGGTTCAGGAATTTAAATATTCCAAACAACTAAACACTTAAAATATAGGGAAAGAAGATAATTTGCTTGCTAGACATAAACATAGATGTTTCTTATATTTCAGAAAAAGATTGGCCAAGTACTTAAGATGACTATTACCTCTTCGTCTCTTACAGGCGTAGGTCAAGCTAATAATGTAGCCAGAAGGTCAGGAAAATCTAATGCTCCTATCTGGATCAAACAATGGCTTTTAAATGCTGAGAAAATTATAATTGCTACCTGTCTGGTGGAGGAAAAACTTAAATATTGGGCATATAAAGTCCCCACCAGCCCTTAAATTACCCCAATATCTTTTTATTTAGGAAAATCAGGCTTATAGACTGTTACAGGTCCTTAAAAAATTAAATAAAATTTATTAAAGCCAAGGAAAGTCTCACAGCCTGGCTTGCCATCTCCCAGGGCCATCCCCAGAAATAAAAAAAAAAAATAGTCATAGATATACAGGATTGCTTCTTTACCATACCTCCTCAACCTAAAGATTGTCAGCATTTCAAATATTTTTAACTTGCCTACTCACCCTACCATGATGGAGGCCAAAGCTGACATACAGAGCAGGAAATGCGAGTTCTGTTTATCCAGGACTCTCATTGAACAAAGTTCCTCATTATATATACAGATTAACTATCAAAACTAACTGTCAATTATAGCTTCTTCATAGTCCCTCAACCTATATGTATGTATACATGTATATGTATATACATATATCTTACAATACATTTATTGTACAGATGATATATTTATATCAAACTATGAAACTTGTGTGTCTATAGAATGGCAGCTAGCTCTACAGGATACACCTTTTCATATGTCTGTTCAACAATTATAAATTCTCTCCCTATGGAAGCTTACCCACGAGGCTTATGTCCTTATGATTTATAGTTATAAAACAAAAAAAAAGTGATACACCATTTCTTTCACTGCCTTTTAATTTTAGGAATGCCTGGAGCTCATATATAGACAACAGCCTTACATATACTTCAAGAGCTCTTAAGAATTGGTGCTTGATTTTTCATATCCCCCACTACAGGTATTCCTCATCACCACCAGGCCAAGTCACAAAGTTACACCTAAGCCTCTATGATCTCCTCACTGATATTTAAAAAGGCCCTGATGTTTTCATAATGTCAGGAGGAGGATACATGTCTTCATAGGACATTGACCCGCCTTTATGAATCCTGGTTTGCTTGGTCACACCATATATTGGCAGCTGCAGGACAAAGGCGCTCTAAAGCTGCCAGTCTAAATACAGGCTGTTATTTACCTCTAGATTCTTAAATATTGAGTCTTAAATATAAATAAATTGATACAATTCCAGATCCTTTTGATGAACTGTTCATCAAAACTTATAGAAATATGATTAGAACTAATCTGTTCTAAATGTATTTTATTAATTTTTGTCAAAATATATATGAGACTTGAGAGATATATAAATGACACATTTCAGATTTCATTTTCTGGCTATCCTGATGTTTTGTTGAGGCTCCAAGGACTCATAATTTTGCTCTGATAAAGTTCACCACTGTTATATTGCTAACATGTCTAAGATTTTGTCTATTAAGAAGGTTCTCATAAGCTTCAGGAGATCATGCCGGCGGTGATGGCGCACGATCAACATTTGCCAATGCCCACAAGCCAAGAAGGACTGGGAGGAATACAACCTGACTACAGTTTATATCTCCCACTGACAAATTTTCTTTTTCTTCTCTGGGGGTGGGGTCAGACTGCCCACAATTGCAAAATTTATTGAAGGGAGGAAAGCGTAGGATGCCCCAACCCGTGACTGCAGTCATTCTGGTTGTCCTCCTGGGGGCCGGAGCTGCAGGGGCCGGTACTGGCATAGCTTCCCTGGTTTTATCTAATCAACATTATTCAGAGCTTAGAATTTCCATAGATGAAGATATAGGGCAGCTTGAGTGAGGCATTTCCGCCCTTGAATCCTCCCTCACCTCCCTTTCAAAGGTGGTCCTCCAAAACCGCCGAGGGCTCAACCTCCTCTTTTTACAGCAAGGAGGTCTGTGTGCCGCTCTTAAGGAAGAATGCTGCTTTTATACTGATCACACAGGAGTAGCAAGGGATAGCATGGCCAAAGTCCGGGAAGGCTTAGAGAAGCGCAAAAAAGAAAGAGATCAAGAGCTAGGCTGGTTCCAAAATTAGTTCTCTGCATCTCCCTGGCTAATCACCCCCCTGCCGTCCCTTCTGGGACCCTTGGTTGGCCTCATTCTTGTCTTGACATTCGGCCCTTGGGCCTTGTCTCGACTAACTCGATTAGTGCACGGTCAGCTGGCCGAACTTCAGGCAAAACAAATTCAGGTTCATTACCATCACCTCCATCTCCATGATCGTGGTCTCGATGAACCAGATACAGACTCCATATCAGCACAGGCCCCTCCGCCCAGGGGAGGATGCACCTGTGCCTGGGAGCTGGAGCCCACTGCATAGGGGATTGAGGGTGCAGCTGGGACTGCAGAAGGCAGGGAGACTAAAGTGCTCCACCATCCTGGGTGCCTTGGATGACAAGCTCTATTGCATGGCGGTTATGCAGACCCTATACTCTTTCCTCCAGAATTCAAACCCGCCCCCTGTAAAAAACTGCATCGTCCCAGCCTCCTTCGGGGCATGTGGGGACGCCTGCATGGACCGACAGCCGATAATGGAACCTATCAGGGATAGAGCTCTGTCACCCCTCTCCCGTCATGGCAAAAATATTTGGGCCTCCTTTCTTTGTTTTGCTATACGTATAGAAGGGGGAGATGTCAGAGACCAAACATGGACCATAGAAAAGTACTAGCTAAGCCAGAGAACAAGCCCCTACCCTAAACCAGATGCCCCCGAAGATAAAGAACAGGTCAGGCAGGTCAGGTAGCATAGCAACAGAACAATGGGCCCTGACCAGTGACCTTACCACCTAGCAGCCTCACGACTTGCACGACTTGCACATAGCCCCTCACCTGCACATCCCCCTTCACCTGCACATACGGCACTTCGTGCACCCCTTCCCTCCTCCCCTCCCCCTCCCATACTATATAAGCCTTGCTGAGGAGAATAAAATTTGCAGCTTGATCAGAACACACTGTCTTGCTGTCTTCTCTCGTGTCTCCCCCATCCCTCTCATTCTCTCCCACAGGTGGGTCACCCCCGTTGACACCCTGCTGGCCGGGGCAGGAAAGGATCAATAACCCAGGCACCAGAGACAAAAGTGGTTTCAGGCAGCTCTAAGTCACAGCTCAATCTGCATGTCATAGTTTGAATGCTATTGCAACCCCCTCCCCACACCCCACCCCACCACACCCCTGGCTAAGCTCATAGAGAATGGCACTACTGGAAGGTATGGCCTTGTTGTAGGAAGTGTGCCACTGTGGAGGCTGGCTTTGAGGTCTCATATATGTTTAAACCATGCCTAGTATCTCAGATCACTTTCTGTTGCCTGTATATCAAGTTGTAAAATTCTCAGCTCCTTCTCTAGCACCACGTTTGCCTGTGTTCCACCATGGTGATAATGGACTGAACCTCTGAACTGTAAGCCACTCAATTAAATGTCTTCCTTTATAAGAGTTGTCATGGTCACAGTGTCTCTTTGCAGCAATAGAAACCCTAACTAAGACACTGCATATTGCTCAACTTTCATTTAGTCACTTTTATGAGTTGTAACACTGTTACAGGAAAGGTATAATAGGGGAAATTTTCTCATTCAGTTCTGGACACAGTTGTTATGAAAACGGTTTCTTTTGCCAGTTTGCAGCCCCTCTGTTTATCCTTCTAGAAAATAGCAAGCAATGTACCTTTGAGTCTGGTGACTGCAATGATGATAGGGAGGCCCTCCTGTCCTGACTCCACTCTGTGCTTGTTCAGTCAGTTCTCAGCCTCTACCCCCTTCTCCAAACAGTCATGCCTGCTTCAGCAACACATTTGAGATTTCCACAGCCTTGACTGTGGTCCAGATGTCTTAACCTGCTTGCCTTCACTCAGGCTGTCAAGTTCATCTAGCCTGCTCCTAAGATGCCCTTCACTGGTGTTAGAATCTATTCCTTTAGGGTTCTCACTGAAAGCACGCTGATGAATTGGTAAAGGAAAAAAACTTTTTAAAGTGTTTTCATTTGTTTAATGTCTGCGAGTGGAGTGTGAATGTGCTACAGGCTGCCTGGGGAGGTCAGGGACAACTTTGTGGAACTGGATCTCTCCTTCCACTCTTATGAGGGCTCCAGGGATTGAACTCAGGTAATTAGTCGTTGCAGCAAGCTCTTTGACATCCTGAGCTGGGGAGGGCAGGGGGTCCCTACAAGCTTCATGGCTGGCAGAGGGAAAAAGCATGTGAGGCAAGAAGGGAACTTGGTTCAGCATGACTTAGCCAGTGCCTGGTTCAAACTTCTAGAGTCTGACGCCAGGCCAGTTTATTTCAGACATATTTCAGTTCTGTATGATTTTGGAAAAAAAGTTTCCTGGTAACAATCATCCCAATCCCACGTGCACAGTAAAACTTAAGGCATGACTGCATAGAAACTCCTTTGCAAAGTGCATGTGACCGCTACCATGAAGACAGGTTCTATAGCTTAAGGGCCTAGGAGCTGGTGTGGTCTCTGACTGAGATAATGTGGAGGTCTCCAGGCTATGAAGTACATGTGACATCTGCCCGAAGGATGAGTTCTATTGATGGAGAAACAAAGCTAAAGATACATATCTAGGGAGGGAAGAGTCTGGGATAAACATTCTGGGGTATTCAGATGAGCCCTGACCCTATAGAGAGTAAAGGTCACCAGGTTATTAACTACATCTATTCCCAGTCTTCCAGGTAAAAAGCAGACATTTATTTCCTTCATTGAGGAGATAACCCTCCATGGTTAACATTCCTGGTTTCTCTAGTGCTTATCTTCAAGCACTCATGCTTTCTACATAGAGCCATCGTACCAGCTAGGCAGTGGTTCTCACTCTTCCTAATGCTGTGATCCTTCACCACAGTTCCTCATGTTGTGGTAACCCTCAACCATAAAATTACTGTTGTTGCTATTCTATAACTGTAATTTTGCTACTGTTTATGAATTGTAATGTAAATATCTGATATGCAGGATATCTGATATGTAATCCTCGTGAAAGGGTCATTTGACCCCCCACAGGGGTTGTGACACCCCAGATTGAGAACTACTGAGCTGGTGGAAGGCTTTCTCTTGTTTCTGCTGTGTTGCATGCTCCAGGATGGCTCATGAGCTTCTGGCTGGTTGTCCTGTCTCCACCTCCCATCTTACAGTAGAAAAGAGATGGGATTACCAAGAGCCGGCTTGTGCCTCTGAATGTCTCTTGGTGCCCAAGCTCAGGGATACATTTTTTTTTTTGATACAGAGTTTTTAAAGGCAAAACCCATAAGGATCATAATTTATATCAAAGTTAGATGAGGGTCAGAGTAACCTTGAATCTTTGATCTGGCAGAGAATAGTAATTATTTTAGACATAACATGCAAAAACTTTCCCTCTTCCTTGTCCTTTAGGTGCTCTGCCACCAGAAAGTGTGGCCTAGATTTAAGGGTGGGTCTCTGACCTCAAATATTCCAACCAATAAAGATCCCTTACAGGTACATCCACCTGTTTGGGTTTTTGTTAATTCCAGATGTCCTCAAGTTGACAGCCAAGATTAGCCATTATGTGTGAAGACTCTCCAGGGGCCTGCCACAGTTCATTCCAAGTCAGTTGACCTCAGGAGTTGGCAGATAAGAAAATGAAAAATGTAAGTGGTCCCCAAAGGACTGCATCACCACAGAGTCCCACTCCATCCAGGATGGTGATCCCATGGATGCTGCACCATGGAGGGATCCTTACCCTTCAACTCATTCACTCAGACTTTCAGGACATGGGCAGAACAGCCAGGGGCTTTGATAGAAGGAGAGTGGGCCCTAGTTCATTTATCAGCAGAACCCTTGTCCTTCATTTCAGACCTCACAACCGGTGTTTGCTCCCTGAATTTCTGAGAAGTCTACGTTTGCCCTCCCCAGACAGAATAGTTCATTAATCATTCTAGTGCTTTCCAGTCCTGCAGCTCCCAGCTTTCATAGATCTGTTGGCACTCTCTCTACCTGGGGTGAGTATACAGTTCTTTGTGTTCCCCACAGGTTCAACATATTAGAAATAGGGGAGGCTGGTTGAGTCATTTGTTGAGTAATTATTTGGTTATGTGACACAGAACTCCAGCTGACCTGTCTATTTATGACTAAAAGAAACAATATGGTGATGTTCTGTCTTAAGAGTGCTCTTAGAGATGTCCCCACCCCACACCATGGGCATAGATATGCTGGTTCTGACCCTTGCCTGAGGGGAGTTGTCCCAGTAGTCCAGAACAACCAAATCAGCTACCACCCAGACCCACACCCAGGGCTTTGAGTTGGCCCACCCCAACATCTACCCCATCTATGACCTGCCATAGTGTGTGAGGAACTGGCCCTGTGGAACCATAGCCACAGGATCTCTATGATTTGGGGCAACATCAGGATATCTGAGAGGAGTTTCCATGAAGATCCAGTATTGATGGTATGTACCAGAAGCCAGAGGCCTTGAACCAGACCAGCAACTCATTGCAATAAACATTTGCAAGTAAAGCTGAATGGACAAAAGGGTACACTGTGTGACACATCATAGCTCTCAATGCCACTAAGTTGAATGAAAAGGTTTTGAGAGGCAGGAAAGATGAAGGAGCAAAGTGTTTTCTATGTTTGTTTGTTTTGTTTTTAATTAATAATTTTAAAATTTCCTATCAGGGAGGCACTACATGGGTGAGGGGCTGATATGGAGAAAATGAGAAATGAACAGGACTAGGGTACATAAAATTCCCAAGGAATCAATAAAAATATGTAAAAAAGAGAAAGAAATATTAAATTTAATAAATACTACCCAATTATCCTCTTGAATTAAAAAAAAGAACACTGAAGTGTGATCCTAATTAGTCTTAACAATAGAAACCAGGCATCAGATATCAGGGTGAAACCTGAAAGATCAGAGAAGCAGAGCAGCAGCCACTAGAAACTTCTTACCTCTATGAATTCTTTAACCAAAAGGGCCAAGATCCTGTCTCCACCACACTTTATTACTTCCTCTCTCCACCTAGTCTTGTCATATTCTATCTCCTATCTGTACAGACCTCCAGACCTCTATGGTTAATTAGTGGCTAGCTCCACCTTCTGATCTCCAGGCAAGCTTTATTTGTCAGAACACAAACAAAATACCGCACATTTCCCCCTTTTTGTCTAAATAAAAAGTGAAAGTTTTAAACTAACATAAAAAACTATATACAATAAATATAATAACTATATACAAATATATACAGGCAATAATTACATTACCAATGTCTAGTCCATTAGCATTTAACAAAATCAGAGAAAATACTCCATTATCTACCCTATCTTGGTGGGTCCAAAGTCTTGTACCTAAGTCACTTTCTATCCTAACTTGTATTACCAACCCAAAACTATCATTTTATGTCTCTCAAACTTATACACTTTATACCTCTTTTGTATCTTTTCTGAATTGTTAAAAAGGAAAAATATAATTATGACTATCTAGTCTACAACTTCATCAGAGACCTGAGAAGGATATAATATTACTTGAATAAACAGGAAGTGTAGCAAAAACAACTTCTAAAAATAAGAAATGACAGAAACAGCTGGCTGCCTGGACAATCATCCAAGGTTCTTCTGTAATGTTGGGGCATCAATCTACAGCCTGCATGCCTAGAATATCTGACAGACTTATCTGTGAAGCAGTATTTTTGAAGGATTTTCTGACCTTGTTTTGGCAAAGTTCTACAGTCACTTTCTTTTGTGTACTGCTTGTCCCATTTGGACAGCATACTGTCAGCAGTCAAAGCAAGGGCAGTTCCTTGCCCAGTGGCTAATTTTGCCATAAAGAAAGTAAACTCCATCTGGTGTTTCTTTGATGCCCATCATCTCTGAAGTAGATTGGTGCTGCCAGGAGCAGACATGTCTCAATGTCAAAAAAAAAAAAAAAAAGAACCTTATGTTATTAAATCACCTTAAATGCCACATTCTACAGATCTCTGAAGTATTTGAAGACCATCTGTCTATGTAAACTATATCTCTGTTTGACCTTGAAAACATACCTAACATGAGTACAAGTGTGATTGCAATAGGTGACTAACTACTAACCTGCATTTCTTTATTACCCTAAATAGTTTGAAGTAATAACTTTCAAGGACTAGAAATTTACATTACATTGTTAAATGAGCTGTATAGGTACAATATATTGAACAAGAGTAGAAACATATATACAGTATGTTCTAACCAAAATAACCTTAAATTTGTACTAATATAGAAAAATCTATATCAATGTAAAATATTTAACACTAATAGTTGCTTTTTTGGTTTAAAAGTAGATTCAGTAATCTACCTTTTTATTCTATCATTTCTATTACATGTATAGAGTATAACAAAAATAACCTCAAATTTGTATCAATATACAAAAATCCAAGCCAATGTAAAATATTTAAAACTACTTGTTGCTTTTTTGTTTCTGTGTCCTCATCTGAATGGAGACCATAATTTGTTATATACATCCAGAGTACAGAAGAATAATTCTTAGTTACCTGATAGAGTCTCAAACCTGAAATCATGTACAGGAAGCTAGATGAAGCCTTTTTCTAGAATTACTACTCTATATAACCATTAATGTCATGACAAAAAATTTAAAAATATATAATATATATATTAGTATTATAAATTTTGATATACTATTCACACCTTAAGAGAAGTTTTAAAGAGTAAAAATGAAACCAAAGGATCATGAGATTAGTAGCAATAGAATAGTCCCTTAATTTTGGTTTTTCTTCTGTCCCGTATCAGGTGGCTCTTCTGACATGAGACAGAGATTTTGGATTTTCCTTTTAACAAGCATGCTTGGGTTTAGAGAAGGAGAGAGCCACACTCCAACTCTAAAGCCAGCTTTAATTTTTAATTAAACTGGGACTACAAAAAGACTGTTGGGTCCTGACCCCTGTTCCTTGGGTAGCTGTTGCCTTGCTTGCTGACCTTGATCAGATGTCCTCCCTGTGCTAATTCCCTGCCGGTTTCATTCCTCCTAAACAGCTTATCAGAGGTTCCTTGTTTGCATATCCTGCATATTGGTGTAATGCTAGAATGTAAAACATCTGTAGTGAACTTTTGCCCTCCCAGGTTCTTCCACTCTGCTGTAAGCCTGTATTTAAGGCCTCTTCCCTCCTTCAATAAAGGGCATTCTACTGAGATGAATGAACCACTGTCTTGTCCCTGTTTTAATCCTCAGCCCCTCACTTGGACATGGTGAACAGGCAGTAGCATGGGCACTACAAAAGACCATTTGCATTATGTGTCTGTAGAGAACAGCAGAAACAAACATTTAGGAAGATTTATACTGTTGGAAATGTGATATATCAATAGGCCAATTTACTTCTTTTCTTGGTACATTTTATCTGAATGATTCATCCTTTTTCCTCAAATGTCTCATTTGTCCAATGTTCTTCAGATTCCTTAGCCTTCATTCTCCTGGAAAGACAAAAGCAAAACCCTGCCCCAACCCTAACTTTGGGGAGTTTCCCTTTTGGCAACTTATATTTAATCAAATGAAAAGCATTTGATAGTCTTGTAAGTTAGTTTAGATTAAAAAGTCATACTGGTTGATGAACTATCACCTCTTCTAATCAAGAGATCTCTCTTGTTCAAATCAAACCAATCATCGCTTTTCTTCTCCTGTGGAAACAAAAGCAAAACCCCAATGTAACACACATCCTGGTTTCCGTTCTGAGGTCAACACAGTTTTTTTTTTGTTTTTTTTTGTTTTTTTTTTTGTTTTTTTTTTTGGTTTTTCGAGACAGGGTTTCTCTGTGTAGCTTTGCGCCTTTCCTGGAACTCGCTTTGGAGACCAGGCTGGCCTTGAACTCACAGAGATCCGCCTGGCTCTGCCTCCCGAGTGCTGGGATTAAAGGCGTGCGCCACCACCGCCCGGCTCAACACAGTTTTAAAGTATACAAGCTGATTTAATTCGGTAATTTTTTCTGTTATCCAATGTATCTCCTCAGCTGTCATTCCATTCTCATTAGTGTTTAGAAAATTTAAAGTTAATAAAGCATTGTACAATCTATCTCTGGAGGTCTTTATTACTCCTTTCTGTTTATTAAGCATATCTTTTAGAGTTCGATTAGATCTTTCTAAAACTTCTTGTCTTGTAGGATTGTTTTGTTTTGTTTTGTTTTCAAGACAAGGTTTCACCTTTCCTGAAACTCACTCTGTAGTCCAAGCTGGCCTCAAACTCACAGGAATCTACCTGCCTCTACCTCCCAAGTGCTGGGATTAAAGGCATGTGCCACCACTGCCCGGCTTGTCCTATAGGATTGTGTAGTATACCTGTGATATGCTTTATGTTGTAATAAGCAAAAAACTATTTCATTTTACCAGAGACATATGCTGAAGCATTATCAGTCTTAATTTTTATAGGTATTCCCATGATAGCCATGACTTCTAATAGATGTGTAATTACAGAATCAGCTTTTTCAAAATTCAAAGCAGTTGCCCATTCAAAACATATTTATTGTATGTTGTACATATTTTAATTTTCCAAATTCTACAAAATGAAATATGTCCATTTGCCAAATTTCATTTCTTTGAAATACTCTTTGGGTTACTACCTGCAGATAGTGGAGTTTGGTTAGACAGGGAACAAATAGGACATTTTCTTATAATTTCCTTGGCTTGTTGCCAAGTGATGGAAAAAAAAATCTTATTTTAAACCCAGACTTCTCAATAGAGACTATGAAAACTAGAAGGGCCTGGACAAATGTTACACAGACAATAAGAGACCACGGGTGCCAACCCAGACTATTATACCCAGCAAAACTCTCAATCACCATAGACGGAGTAAACAAAATATTCCATGATAAAACCTGATTTAAACAATACCTGTCCACAAACCCAGCCCTACAGAAAGCACTAGAAGGAAAAAATCCAACCTAAAGAAGCTAAACACACCCATGAAAACTCAGGCAATAGTTAATCTCACACCAACAAACACCAAAGAAGGACAACACAACATGACCACAAAAAATAACAGAAATTAACAATCACTGGTCATTAATATCCATCAATATCAATGGTCTCAATTCACCTATAAAGAGACACAGAATACCAGAATGGATAAGAAAACAGGATCCATCCTTTTGCTGCATACAAGAAACACACCTTGGCCGGGCGGTGGTGGCGCACACCTTTAATCCCAGCACTCGGGAGGCAGAGCCAGGCGGATCTCTGTGAGTTCGAGGCCAGCCTGGACTACCAAGTGAGTTCCAGGAAAGGCGCAAAGCTACACAGAGAAACCCTGTCTCGAAAAAAAAAACCAAAAAAAAAAAAAAAAAAAAGAAACACACCTTATCTTCAAAGACAGACACTACCTCAGAGTAAAGGGCTGGGAAAAGGCTTTCCAAGCAAATGGACCTAAGAAACAAGCTGGTGTAGCTATCCTAATATCTAATAAAATAGACTTCAAACTAAAATCAATCAAGAGATCAGGATGGACATTTCATATTTATCACAAGAAAAATCAAAAAAATGAAGTCTTGATTCTGAACGTTTATGCCCCAAATACAAAGGCACCCACATTTATAAAAGAAACATTACTAAAGCTTAAAACATACATCAAACCCCACACATTTGTAGTGGGAGATTTCAACACACCATTCTCACCAAAAGACAGATCTACCAGACTGAAATTTAACAAAGAAATAAAGAACCTAACAGATGTTATGACTCAAATGGACTTAATAGATATCTACAGAACATTCCATCCTAACACAAAAGAATATACCTTCTTCTCAGCATCCTATGGAACCTCCTCAAAAATTGACCACATGCTTGGTCACAAAACAAATCTCAACAGATACAAAAACATTGGAATAACCTCCTGTATCTTATTGGACCAGCATGGCTAAAAGTTAGATTTCAACCACAACAAAAATTACAGAAAGCCTACAATCTCATGGAAACTGAATAATGCCCACCTGAAACATCAATGGGCCAAGGAAGAAATAAAGAGATTAAAGATTTCCTAGAATTCAATAAAAATGAAAGTACAACATACCCAAACTTATGGGGCACTATGAAAGCAGTGCTAAAAGGAAAATTCATGGCTGTAAATGCACACATAAAAAAGATGGAGAAATCTCATACCAATGAATTAACAGCACAACTGAAAGCTCTAGAACAAAAAGAAACAAACTCACCCAGGAGAAATAGATGCCAGGAAATAATCAAATTGAGGACTGAAATCAATAAAATAGAAACAAAGAGAACAATACAAAAAAATCAATGAAACAAAGAGTTGGTTCTTTGAAAAAAATCAACAAGATAGACAAACCCCTAGCCAAATTAACCAAAAGGCAAAGAGAGAGCACCCAAATTAACAAAATCAGAAATGAAAAGGGAGACATAACAAGAGACAATGAGGAAAACCAGAGAACCATCAGGTCGTACTTCAAAAACCTCTACTCCACAAAATTGGAAAATCCGGAAGAAACAGACAATTTTCTGGATAGATACCACATACCAAAATTAAATCAAGACCAGATAAACCATTTAAATAGACTAATAACCCCTAAAGAAATAGAAACAGTCATCAAAAGTCTCCCAACCAAAAAAAAAAAAAAGCCCAGGACAGATGGTTTCAGTGCAGAATTCTACCAGACTTTCAAAGAAGAACAAATACCAATACTCTTCAAATTGCTCCACACAATAGAAACAGAAGGAACACTACCAAACCCTTTTTATGAGGCTACAATTACCCTGATAACCAAACCACACAAAGATGCAACAAAGAAAGAGAATTACAGACCAATCTCCCTCATGAACATTGATTCAAAAATACTCAACAAAATATTGACAAACCAAATCCAAGAATACATCAAAAAAATTATCCACCATGACCAAGTAGGTTTCATCCCAGGGATGCAAGGATAGTTCAACATACAAAAATCAGTCAATGTAATACACAATATAAACAAACTGAAAGAAAAAAAACCACATGATCATCTCATTAGATGTTGAAAAAGCTTTTGACAAAATCCAACAGCCCTTCATGATAAAGGTCTTACAGAGATCAGGAATACAAGGAACATTCCTAAACATAATAAAGGCAATTTACAGCAAGCCAACAGCCATCATCAAATTAAATGGAGAGAAACTCAAAGTGATACCACTAAAATCAGGAACAAGATAAGGCTGTCCACTCTCTCCATATTTATTCAATATAGTACTAGAAGTTCTAGCTAGAGCAATAAGACAACAAAAGAAGATCAAAGGGATACAAATTGGAAAGGAAGAACTCAAACTTTCACTATTTGCAGACAATATGATAGTATACATAAGTGACCCCAAAAATTCTACCAGGGAACTCCTACAACTGATAAACTCCTTCAGTAAAGTGGCAGGATACAAGATCAACTCAAAAAAATCAGTAGCCCTCCTATACACAAATGATAAAAGGGCTGAGAAAGAAGTCAGAGAAACATCACCCTTTACAATAGCCACAAATAATATAAAATACCTTGGGATAACACTAACTAAACAAATGAAGGACCTTTTGACAAGAACTTTAAATCTCTAAAGAAAGAAATTGAGGAAGATATCAGAAAATGGAAGGACCTCCCATGCTCATGGATAGGTAGGATTAACATAGTAAAAATTGCAATCTTACCAAAAGTAATCTACAGATTCAATGCAATCCCCATAAAAATACCAATACAATTCTTCACAGACTTGGAAAGAAAAATACTCAACTTCATATGGAAAAACAAAAGACCCAGGATAGCTAAAAGAATCCTGTATGATAAAGCAACCTCTTGAGGCATCACCATCCATGACCTCAAGCTCTACTATAGAGCTATAGTAATAAAAACAATTTGGTACTGGTATAAAAACCAACATATGGACCAATGGAATTGAATTGAAGACCCTGACATTAATCCACACATATATGAACACCTGATTTTTGACAAAGAAGTCAAAACTATACAATGGAAAAAAGAAAGTATCTTCAACAAATGGTGCTGGCATAACTGGATGTCAATATCTAAAAGATTACAAATAGATCCATATCTGTCACCATGCACAAAACTCAAGTCCAAGTGGATCAAAGACCTCAACATAAATCCAGTTACACTAAACGTAATAGAAGAGAAAGTAGGAAGTACTCTTGAATGCATTGGCACTGGAGATCCCTTCCTAAATATAACACCAACAGCACAGACACTGAGCACAACAATTAATGAATGGGACCTCTTGAAACTGAGAAGCTTTTGCAGGGCAAAGGACACAGTCAATAAGACAAAAAGACAGCCTACAGAATGGGAAAAGATCTTCACCAACACCACGTCTGACAGAGGATTGATCTCCACAGTATATAAAGAACTCAAGAAATTAGACACCAAAATACTGAACAATCCAATTAAAAAATGGGCTAAAGAACTAAACAGAGAAATTACAAAAGAAGAATCACAAATGGCTGAAAGACATTTAAAGAAATCCTCAACATCCTTAATCATCAGAGAAATGCAAATCAAAACGACTCCGAGATACCACCTTACACCTGCCAGAATGGCTATGATAAAAAACACTAATGATAGTCAATGTTGGAGAGGATGTGGAGCAAAGGGAACACTCCTCCACTGTTGGTGGGAATGCAAACTTATACAACCACTTTGGAAATCAGTATGGTGGTTTCTCAGAAAATTGGGAATTGAACTACCTCAAGACCCAGCCATACCACTCTTGGGCATACACCCAAGGAATGCTCAATCATACCACAAAGATACATGCTCAACTATGTTCATAGCAGCATTATTTGTAATAGCCAGAACCTGGAAACAACCTAGATGCCGGTCAACTGAAGAATGGATTAAGAAAATGTGGTACATATACACAATGGAATACTACTCAGCAAAGAAAAACCATGACAGCATGAAATTTGCATGCAAATGGATGGAACTAGAAAAAATCATCCTGAGTGAGGTAACCCAAACCCAGAAGGACAAACATGGTATGTACTCACTCATAAGTGGATTCTAGATACAAAGCAAAGAACAATCAGACTGCAACCCACAGAACCATGGAGGCTATTTATAGAGCATGGGGGACCCTAGGATGACTGTGGCTTATAATAAGTTTTGGTTTTACTCAATTACCGAGTAAGCCTCAATGAAACATTTCACTATTAAAATAAGAATTTATACTGTACCAAACTGATAATACAAAAATAAATAAATTAATTTAAAAAAATAAAAATAAAAATAAAAAATTAAAGAAAAATTTGAACTATTAAAAAAAACCAAACAAACATATTTTGCTAAAGTAAAAAGGGGGAACTAGAGGCTCATCATTCCTCTCCACATTCTATTCTTTCCCTTGTTTTATTTATCTTAAATTTTTTACTGGTGGATTCTGCTGGAGTATCCAATGCAGATAAGCACTGGAGGGCTCCTGTTGCAAATCACCCTCTGGAGCGACAGAAGGATCTTTCTACTGGCATTTGATGGGGACCTGATCTAGTGTTGGTGTGGGCCTGGGGGTCTGTTTATGGCTTTCCTCAGGACAATGAGGTTCCTCTTTGGGTTCCTGAGTGCTGTGTGAGCCCTGTGGCTGCTGCTGAAGCCCAACATGGCAGGGACCTATTGGGCCTTCGTGAAAAACTCCCCCCTTCTGATGCCAATGGGGATTGAGAGCCCAATATGATCAGCTTTGGCAAGCATTAATGTAAGCCTAGGAACTGTAGCCATGCGGTTGAATTCTCCAGAAGGTAATGTGTGGTAACTGCTTTTTCAAGAATGTTTGAGAAAGTGTCACCCAGGCACCTTGGAGATTAAAGGGTAACCCTGACATTTGGTAGTATGGTCACTGACCTCCATTTGTTAACAGTACCATGCCAGCTAAGCCTTTTCATTTTCACAATCCTCTTCAAGCTGGTGTAGTACCTACTTTTCAGGAGTGGCTCTGTGCAACATTTATTGGTCTCCAGAAATTCATATAGCCCCCTTTGAAGACACCTTAAAATTTGTGAGCCTGAATATAGCCATTATGAGACCATTAGTTCTGCTCCTTGTGAGCTGCCTGTTTATTCTGTTCTTTTGCAGAGCTGCCAGCTTAAGTCATGTTGGGATCAAGAAAAATGGGCCTTGGCAGTTCGTGTTCCTGGAGTTGTGTCCATGCCAGTGGATGCCCACACACTCCAGAAGAGAATTTGACATTGCTGCTGCCATTGTTGCTGTTATAGCAGTGGCGGCCACTGCTGCTACTGTTTCTGGGATTACCATTTCATAATTGCTTACTACAGCTAGCACAATGGAGACCCTGGCAGCAAAAGTAGCTACCACAGTTAAATAATCTTTTATTCTATTGGCATGATAAATTTAATTCAATAGTTATATACATTTCGATTGGCTTTGAAAGTTATAAATTTATAAACTCAAGTTCCGTTTGCTTTTAGGATACCATCTTACAAGGACTCCAATTGGCAGTAAGGCTCATTAAGGAAGGGAATGGCTCAATTGCCTTTAGCCTACTGGATATGGGTGGATTAGGACTTCTGTTGGTCTTTTCTGTGTCGAACACACAGATTGCAAGCTCAGCACCACTTTGAGATCTTTGGCAGCAGTTAACTGCAGTTCACACGATTGCACCTGTATGATAATGAGTATTCAGAGATGGGTAATGCCTGGGGGGCGCTCACCAACCTAAGACAGAGTGCTTGTGTGGCCTGAGCAGGCGTCTCCATGACAGGTAAGGTGACCTGCTGACGTCCCACGCAACCTAAGTCAGAAGCTCATTTTTTAGTAAAAGAGGGGACCAGTAGGGTCCTGGCCCCCATTATGGGTAACTGTTGCCTTGCTTGCTGACCTTGACCTTGATGTCCTCCCTATGCTAATTCTCTGCCGGATTCCACCCTCCTGAATACTTAAGGGAAGTTCCTTGTCTGTGTATCATGCATATTGGGTGTTAACAGCTTAGACGCAAGATTGTAAAACATCTGTAGCAAACGTCTGCCTTTTGGGGGTTCTCTCATTGTGCTGTAAGCCTATATTTAAGACCTCCTCCCTCCTTCAATAAAAGGCATTCGGCATTTTTAAAAAAAGCCAAATTACAAGCAGTAACCAGACTTCATGGGAGAATCCATACCACTCAGCCAGACTTCCTCCAAGAATATAGAAAGCATTCAACATTGTGTAAAACCCTGTAACAATGCAGGATTTTTTCTTTTGTTCTTTCTCTGTTGTAGAATATTATGGGTAGCTTTTGTTTATGTTGCATTTGTTTAACTCTGTGAAGCTGTGATACTGTGTCTGTCTAAAACACCTGATGGTCTAATAAAGAACTGAATGGCAAAAAAAAGACATACAGGCAAAACATTTGTACACATAAAAATAATGATAAATAAAATCCAGATAATGATATGAAAAAAGACTGACAAGCATAAAAAACAAACAAACAAACAAAAAACCCCTTGCTATTAACTTGGTGGGTTTTCTTTTTTGTAAAATTCTGAGGCTTCCAGCACATTTCCTACTAATAACTGATCAATTTCAACATTACTCTGTGGTAGAGGACCTGGTAGACCTACATGGGATCTAATATGTGTTATATATAAGGAATAATTTCTATTTCTGATTACTTCTTGTAACTGAATATATAACCAAGTCAGTTCTTAAACATCTGGAATAAATTCAGTAGTTTCAATATGTAAGGCAATACTTTATGCATATTGAGAGTCAGTAATTATATTAAGAGGTTTTGGAAAATCTAATAATACCATGAGAATAGCATATAATTCTGACTTTTGAACAGAATCATAAGGTCTTTGAACCACTTCATTCAAATTTTCTGATTTATACCCTGCCTTTCCTGATTTGTTTGCAGCAGTATAGAATGTAGGGGCACCAGAAATTTGAGTTCCCCATACAATGTGAGGAAGGATCCAGTTAGTTCTCTTTATGAATTGAAGTATCTTGCTTTTGGGATATCTATTGCTAACCTCTTTTGCTGTGGATATCGCTCTGTATAAATAAACACGGATTGACCAGTAGCCAGACAGGAAGTATAGGCAGGACTAACAGAGAGGAGAATTGAGGGAACAGGAAGGCAGAGGGGGAGACTGCCTGGGGCTGCTGCAAGGACAAGGAAGATGTAAGGTACCAGTAAGCCACAAGCCATGTGGCAAAGTATAGATTAATAGAAATGGGCTAAATATAAGAGTAAGAGCTAGACAATGATAGGCCTGAGTTAATGGCCAAGTGTTTAAATAATGTAAGAGTCTGTGTGTTTATTTTATAAGTGGGCTCTGGGATTGGCAGGACTTGGTGGGAGCTGGAGAGAAATTCTCCAGCTATACTCTTTCAAAAAATTACTGCAAGCTCTTTGTCAATGTTCATTATTGGTCCATAAAAAGGAAATTTAAAATTTCAGCATTAGTAAAATGTACTACAATTTTTTTGTTGGGTTCATTACTATCAATTGACAAAGTCTTAATTTTCCTTTTAGAATCAACTCAGGAACCTCTTCCACGTTTATCTTTAATTCTTTACTCTGTTTGTGTGGTGAAAATATTCATTCTAAGATAATATCTTCCCTCTGCATTAAAATCCCTGTAGGGGAATGTGCAGAGGGTAAAATAACCAGGATGCAATCAAGCTCTGGATCCAGATGATCCACATGTGCATCATGTAATTTCAACCAAAGCCAATTCTCTCTCAGCTTCCACTGATAATTCTCTTGGACTATTTAAGTCCTAGTCACCTTTTAAGGTTTGAAACAAATAACTCAATTCTTGAGTTGCTTCTCCAATAGTGGGCTGTAGATATGTAATGTCTCCCAGCAATCTTTGAAAGTATTGAGTACACAATTGATCTCTCTGATTTGCACCTTTTAGGACTGAATTTTTTGTAAGCCTATTTTATGTCCTAAGTAATTAATAGAATCTCCTCATTGCATTTTTTTCAGGAGCAATTTGTGATCTCCAACAAGGAAAAATTTTCTTTACTTCTTCAAACATTTTTCCTAAGTATCTACATTTAAATCACCTAGTAAAATATTGTCCATGTAATGGTAAACTATAGATTGAGGAAACTGTACATGAATCATTGCCAAAGGCTGTCATACAAAATATTGGCACAGGATAGGACTGTTAAACATCCCTGTGGGAGAACCTTCCATTGATATCTTGTAAAAGGATGAGAGTTATAAGTAGGCACTGTGAAAGCTCATTTTTCTCTATCCTTTTCTTGTTAAGGTATAGTGAAGAAATAGTCTTTTAAATTAATAACAATAATAAACCATCCTTTAGTTAATAGTGAAGGCAGAATTCCAGGCTGTAAATATCCCATTGGCTGAATAACCTTATTAACAGCTCTTAGATCTGTTACCATTCTCCATTTTTCAGATTTCTTTTTAATGACAAACATAGGACAATTCCAAGTACTGGTCAATTCCTCAATATGTTGAGCATTTAGCTACTCCTATACCAGCTGTTCTAAGGTATAGTCTGTGGTGATATTTTATTTGTGCTTTAGTAAATAAAGTTTGCCTGGAGATCAGAGGAAATAGCAAGCCATTTTAAGTAAACAAAGAAGTCAGGCAGTGGTACCACATGCCCTTAATCTTGTCATTTAGTAGGCAGGATCTCTGTGTGTTCAAAGCCACACTATGGAACAGAGCCAAGTGTGGTGACATATGCCTTTAATCCCAGTACCAACCATGGAAGCCTGGAGGTCTGTACAGACAGAAAGTGACAGAGCTGTGTAGGAAGAGGAAGTGAGGTAGTTGGGCTAAGAGAGCCAATGAGAGGGCAGAACAGCAAGGAGATAAAGGTATGGGTAGACAGGAAGTAACTTGCATTAGGAAGCTGCAGAGTTGGTGAGGTAAGTTTGACTGGTGGTTTTTCTCTAATCTTTCTAAGACTTTCACTCCTATATTTGGCTCTGTGTTTTTTATTTAATAAGACTATTTTAGAAATTCCTCTACAGTAGTCAGAAGGTTTCTTTGGTCCCGCCTGGCCCACTGTGGACACACAGCTACTTATAAAATAACCACTCAGAGGCTTATATTAATTATAACTGCTCAGCCATTAATTCAAGCTTATTACTGACTAGCTCTTACATTTAAATTAACCCACTATTCTTATCTATGTTTGCCCACATGGCTTGGTACCTTTTCTCAGCTCTTCCTTGTCATCTTGCTTCCTCTGTTTCTGGCTGGCAGCTCCTGATTCTGCCCTTACTCTTTCCAGCATTCTCCTCATCTGTTTGCCCTGCCCATACTTCCTGCCTGGCTACTGGTCAATCAGCATTTTATTAAACTAGTATACAAGAGCATTATCCCACCACATTTTCCCTTTTCTGTCTAATCAGAAAGGAAGGTTTTAGCCGGGCGGTGGTGGCGCACGCCTTTAATCCCAGCACTCGGGAGGCAGAGCCAGGTGGATCTCTGTGAGTTCGAGGCCAGCCTGGTCTCCAAAGCGAGTTCCAGGAAAGGCGCAAAGCTACACAGAGAAACCCTGTCTCGAAAAACAAAAAAAAAAAGGAAGGTTTTAACATTAACATAGTAAAATTACATATAATAGAACAGTTATTAAGTAAGAATTAAAGTTACAATCTAGCCTATTTGTATTTGGCAAAATTAAAGAAAATATTCTATCATCTATCCTATATTTGTGAGTATAAAGTTTCATATCTAATTTATCTTTTCTCATAACCATGGAAAATTATAACTATTTAGTCTTCAGCTACATCAAAGACTGTAGATATAACCAACTGTCTTATTAAATAAGAAACACAGAGCCGATTCAGAGAAGAAAGCCAAGAGGTCAGAGCTAAGAGCCTCACCCTTCCTGATTCAGCGATTCTCTTCAGCCAAGAGAGCTCTCTGAAAAAGACCTACTTCCTGTGTGTATGTCTTTATATAGTCTAGCTGTTCTGCCTTCTCATTTGTTGTAAACCCAAACACGTGACTGCCTCGTCACTGCCTGTATGTACCGCCCTCCAGGTCCTTAAAGGCGTGCACCACCGCCGCCATACACTTGCTATGGCTCTAATAGCTCTGACCCCCAGGCAACTTTATTTATTAACATACAATTAAAATCACATTTCAGTACAAGTAAAATACCACCACAAAAGACCATAGAGGATATATTACCTAAGTAAACAGTAAGTGCATTGTAAGCAACTTCCAAAAATCTAGAATGACAGAGACAGCTGGCTGCCTAGACAATCACCAAAAGTTCCTCCACAACATTGGGGCATCCATCATCAGCTTAAAGGCCTAGAGTTTTTAAGTCACTTCTGTGTGTGTCCTGTAGAATATCTGGCAGTCTCATCTGAGAAACAGGAACCTGAAGGACCATCTCATCTTGCAAAGTTTAGTGGTCACCTTCCTATGGGTCCTGCATGTCCAGTCAATACAACATTTTGTCAAGTAGTCCAGGCAGAACAATTTCTTGCCCAAATGACTACTTTTGCCAAGAAGAAGATAAACCCCATATGGAGTGTCTTCAATGGCCATCATCTTCCTTGAAGTAATTGGTGCTGCCAGGAGCAGATGTTTCTCATTGTCTAGAAAAGTCTAAGTTTTTAAATGCCATATTCTGTAAGGTCTTTGAAGTGTTTGAAGATTACTTACCTAATTGAAGTATATCTATGTATACCTATAAAACTTAACTAACATAACTATAAGTTTGATTATCATAGATGACTAATAATCTGCATTTCTTAATTATACATTACAGTTTCAAATGAGCTGCACAAACATAATACCTTAAACAAGAGTAGAAACATACATACAGTATGACAAAATTAACTTTAAATTTGTAATAAATTAAAATCTATAGCAATGTAAAACACTTTAGACAAGTTGTTGCTCTTTAAAAGTAGATTCAATAATCTACCTTTTCATCCTATCATATCTATATCCTACATTTCTATATCATATCCCCCTTTCTTCTTTTAGAAAGAGATTGACTGACCAATAACAATTTGCAACCAATAATCTAAACAAAGACAAACATCCATAATCCATTTTTTTGGTAATGTAGGTGTAGTGTTCTAGGTTACTTCCTGCTGATTGAGGGTGCTGGTAGTCTTATGGGGACACAAAGAAAATTTTAGGATTATGATCAAGTCCTTACTGGAGTAGCCTGTGACACTGTATTCTCTGAGCCAGTTACCTTGAAACTGTTCTGGATGTTGGATCATCTGGAGACCTCTCGGGGGTCTTGGGTGATCAAACCACATTAGTGTGAAAGCAATCCATAGGTTCTCATCTTCTGTGGAAACAAAAGCAGAAACTCTTTTCCAAAGCAACGTATCCTTTAGACATAAATTTTGAAGTCAAGATACCTTAAAATATACATTTTAGTTTAACTCAGCAGCATTTACAATCAAATGTCTTTCTGTAGTTAAAAATCCTAAAGGGCTAGAGAGATGGCTCAGAGGTTAAGAGCACCAACTGCGCCGGTTGTGGTGGTGCAGCCGGTTGTGGTGGCGCACGCCGGTAGGATTTGCTGAAGGAGGCAGAGGCAGGAGGATCACAAGTTCGAGACCAGCCTGGGCTACACATTTTTAAAAAAAAAGAGCACCAACTGCTCTTGTAGAGGTCCTGAGTTCAATTCCCAGCACCCACATGGTGGCTCACAACCATCTGTAATGAGATCTGGCATCCTCTTCTGGCCTGCAGTCATACATGCAGGCAGAACACCATATACATAATAAATAAATAAATCTTTAAAAAAATCCCAAAGACAATATAATCTGTGTATGATTTCCATGTTTATGTGGCTTAACTTTTATATTAATTTTACTGTCTCTTTGAAGACTTTATTTTTTAAAACTATCTATTTCTTTATATAACTGCATATATTCCTTTCTCTCTCTCTTCCAAGCCTGTGTACATTTTTACACACATTGTAAACCATTTAGAGTTTTATTACATCTTAATCTGTCTTACTGTGAATCTATAATCCTTCTCTGACCAGGAGAGATTTTAAACTGCTAAGCTGCATGGCTAAGAAAAAATGCGGCAGACTTGGCTGCTGACTCTGCCCACCTTAGCTTTCCAACATGGTGATGGTACATTTACTACCAACTCTGGGAACCATGTGCACCACCAACTCTCAGAAGCAGTGGGTCTATGCCTTCATCAAAGCAGAGCGTAGCCCAGAAACCATTTTTTTTGGTCTATACTAGTTAAAGCTAATTCTTCCATGCAGCATGCTGCATGGCTTAGAGACTTGTAGATATCTATGTGTACTGCAGGGGGAATCCACCATGCTTTAGGTCAGGCTGACATCTGGGAACCCATCATGGCCATGGGACATGTTCATTGTACAGGAGCCTGCCATGAGTGACAAGAAATAGGAAGGTGCTCTTAGCTACATTTATAATCTCTTCTTAAGCTATCTCAGGTTCAGTTGGAAATTCTTGCCACCATGTCTGGGCGCCATTCGTAGTCAGAAGGTTTCTTGGGTCCCACATAGCCCCCCGTGGACCCACAGCCACTTATAAAATAACCACTCAGAGGCTTATATTAATTATAATAACTCGGCCATTAACTCAAGCTTATTACTGACTAGCTCTTACATTTAAATTAACCCACCATTCTTATCTATGTTTACCTACATGACTTGGTACCTTTTCTCAGTTCTTCCTTGTCATCTTGCTTCCTCTGTGTCTGCCTGGCGGCTCCTGATTCTGCCCTTCTTCTTCTAAGCATTCTCCTCATCTGCTTGCCGCCACCTATACTTCCTGCCTGGCTACTGGCCAATCAGCATTTTGTTAAACCACTGTACAAGAGCATTATCCCACAGCACTAAGGCATGTAATTTTTTCTGATGTGAAAGGTCATCATTCCACCCAGACAGATTTGTCAGTCAACCATTTTAAAGGTAGAGCTATTGGTACCTTTGAAAGATCAACAGCTGTTGTGTCCTGTTTTTTTGTTTTTGTTTTTGTTTTTGGTTTTTTTTTTTTTTTTTGGTTTTTCGAGACAGGGTTTCTCTGTGTAGCTTCGCGCCTGTCCTGGAACTCACTTGGTAGCCCAGGCTGGCCTCGAACTCACAGAGATCCGCCTGGCTCTGCCTCCCGAGTGCTGGGATTAAAGGCGTGCGCCACCACTGCCCGGCTGTGTCCTGTTTTTGTACAACCTGAATGGTCAGTGTCTGTTCTTTATAATACCTTTTAATATTTTTCCCATATAAATATTTAATATTTAATATTTTTAACTTATGTTAGTTTATGGTTTGTTTCTGAGACTGGAGGAATGTTAATCTGGGTATTCCATTGCTGTAACAAATCGTGTCACCATAAATTCATTGCTATATTAGCTATATATGGCATTAATTTTTTCTCTGCACTTCTGGCCCAATAAATTCAACCCATCTCATGCCTCATTTTACCTAAGATAAAGTTCCAGTCACTAAATGTTGAACATTATCTCCTGACGAGGCCAATTTGGATGCCAAGATGTTAGGGCAATTATTGTTACATCTGCCCTCTGTCTACAAGACCTGCAATTACAATGTCATTTATTTGTACCTTTACCTTTGATCTTTGATCATATATAGAAGTTGCCAAAATATTTACTTTATGGTTGCTCCTGAAGTTTTTGTTTTATCTTCTAAAGCTGTTCTATCATTCAGAGCAGTATGGTTCTTTACAATAGGCATTAGGTGTTTTAATTGCTCTTGGGAGAAGTTTCTCCCATGGTAACAGGGAATAGCTGAACCAAATTTAACATGGGGGCCTGTGAGAGGCCCCCCCAAAGGCATTTCCCAATTACAAAGGGTTACCCTGTCTGTCCTTTGTTGATCTGCATTCATTCATTGGTCCAATGTCAACCTTTTCCACACCATACTCAAGAAGGCAGGGTCCTTCTTTTCAGCATATTTCTAGAAAAAAAACACTGTTTCTAGGAATGCCCTGTCTACAATCCCTTTTTAGGTCATCTTGTTTGTCACAATGAAATCACCTGACATTTTGATTTTAACCTGGAAATCACCTCTCCTATCCAAACATCATCATGGTTATGAGATTCAATATTGACTGTATCTTGGATTCATTTCTCTATGGGTGCTGATCTTGCCTTTAAGGTCTAATTACCCTTTTGCATTGTGAATAAGCATTTTCAGAAGCCAAAGATTCAATTATTATTTGTTTAGCTTCTGAATTTGGTATTGTTCTATTTACAGCTGAAGTCAATCTTTATAAAATTCAATGAGGATTTATTTTGGGCCTTGTATAACTTTAGTAAATGCCTCAGTTCTTTTTCTATTTCTTCAATTCTGTCCCAAGCATTCAAAGCTACTGCGTGGCATAGAGACAGAGTGTGATCATCATATAGAGACTGTCTTTGTATATCAGCATAATCACCGTCTCCAAAAAGTTGGTCTTGGTAGGTTTCAATACCTCTAGCCCTGTTTCACTGTTCAATGGTCCTAGCCTCATCTTTTCACCAGGTCCTCCACTGTAATTGAGGACCAGGTTCCAATACTGCTGTAACCAAGTTTCCCTATTCTTGTGGGACAATTCTGTTACTAGCTAACCATGCTTCACAAAAAGGTGAATGTATACCATATGACACTATCGCTTGCTTAAATCTCCTCAAATTTAACATTTCCACAGGAATCCAGTCAGCTCTTGCATAACCTTGAGGATACCTGTCATTTGGCAGTTGATCCCATAAGGTGACTGGATAATTAAGGTTGACTGTTTGATAACCTTGGACTGTTCCTCCCTAATTTTATAATTTAATGGTGAGGTTCCTTTTCCTTTAAATTCCTCTGTCTGTGTCTGAATATCTCTGTTATCTGTTTTAATAAGTTTTTCTAAGGCTTGTGACTTTTTAATATTAAGTTTTTCTAAGGTTTGCATATTATCAGTCACATTTTTGTTCTCTTCACCAGTAAATACTTCTAAAGCTTTTATTTTCTTGGTTAAAATTGTATTAATCTTCTTCTTATTGTTGTTCTTCTCTGCAGCAACTATTTCTAGAGCCTTTATTTCATTGGTCCAAACTGTATTAATCTCCATAGTCTTTTTATTCCTTCAGCAATAAATATTTCTAGAGCTTTTATCTTATTGGTCAAAATTGTACTAATCTCCTTAGTTTTTTTTCTTTTCAGCAGTAAATATTTCTAGAGCTTTTATCTTATTGGTCAACATTTTCTCCTTAGTAATTATTAGTAAGGTGTGTATATTATCAGTAGTAGCCTTTTCTAAGGCCTGTATCTTAGCACCCATATCAACCAACTTTTTTAGGGATAAAACAAGAATTATCAAACTGATAATATGATTATAATTGACATTATATAAATCCCATCTAAATTAATTATTTTCTCATTTAATTGTTCCATTTTAAAACCATCCATTGTGTAACCATACAGAGACCTAACTCCCTCCATAACTTTTCCATTTCTTTTTTTGGTTTTTCGAGACAGGGTTTCTCTGTGTAGCTTTGCGCCTTTCCTGGAACTCACTTTGGAGACCAGGCTGGCCTCAAGAGATGGATCAGCCATCAAAGGCTAGGCTCACAACCAAAACTTTTCCATTTTTTAATGTGGGAAGAACTCTTCTTTTTAAAATTACTCCCCTTTAAGAATTCTCAACTGTCTCACCAAATCTGCTGACAATGATGGTGAAGATGATGGTGAAGTGTGAGGCTGACTGCTGCTGCATAGAACAGTAGAAACCCAAGTGGGTGTCAAGCCAGCTAGTGTGGCAGCAGCCTGAGGTGGGGTCTAGGAAAAATCCACAACCCACCAGCAGAGCAAGGGGCTGTCTGAAAAATGCACACAGTGGATCCTAGGGAAGAAGAATATGTGGTGGGAGCTGCCCAAAGGCAGAACTGGCTGGTGGGAATGGGCTAATTCTGGCAGCATTTGGAGCCCAAGTGCCTGTGGACTATGCTGCAGAGAGGCTGTAACAGAAAAATCCTAAACTTGCTCTGAGAGCTTGAAGTGGAAAAAAAATGAGAAAAATCTGGCTGTTGCTGAACCCATACAGACTTGTCTGTTAACCATTTTAAAGGTAGAGCTGTTGGTGTCTTTGAAAGATCAGCAGTTGTTGTACCCTGTTCTTGTACAATTTGGATGGCTGGTGACTATTCTTTACAATAATACCTCCTAATATTTCTCTCAGAAACATGTTAGTTTATGGTGTGTTTCTGAGGTTGGAGGAATGTTAATCTGGGTATTCCTTTGTTGTAATAGATCACAGCCCCATAAATTCATAACTATATTTAGCAACATATGGCTTTAATTTTCCTCTCTGTCCTTTTGGCCCTATACATTCAAGCCATCTTTTGATCTGTTTCACTTGAGATAATTGTTCCAATACCAAACAGCTGAACATTTACCTCCTGAAGAGGCCAATTTGGATGCCAAAATTCTGGTGCAATTATTGTTACATCACACCTGTGTCTACAAGACCTTCCAAGAGAACATCATTTATTCATATTTTTAATTTGAGTCTTTGTTCATTTATAGAAGTTTGCCAAAAAATTTGCTTTAGGGTTTCTCCTGAATTTCCTGTTTTCTCTGCAACAGCTGTTCTATCACCCTGAGCAGTCTGATTTATTCCAATAGGCATTTGGTTATTTAATTGCTCTGAGAAGAGATTTCTCATATGATGGCAGAAAGGGACTGAACTGAATTTTCCATGGGGACTGGCAAGAGGCCCCTCAGGGAGTTTCCCAATGGCAGAGGGAAAGGATTACCTTGTCTATTCCCTCTTGATCTACATTCCTTAGTTCAGTGTTTACCTTTACCAAAACTTCTGCATAATCCAGAACAGAGGGGCATTCTGTTGCCTTTGTTTCTTGAACAAACATTCTTTCTAGGAACACCCTGTTTACACTCCCTTTTCAGGTGACCTTGTTTACTGTAATTAAAACATCTGACAATCCCCACCCAATTGAGAACAGGTAATTCTGTTTGGGCAAACCATGTCCTTAACTCCTGGGCTCCAGAGGCACATCCTGTGCCCCTCCCCAAAGCCATTGGAGCCCCAGGGTCTGGTCAGCTGCCCCATCCCCAGCACCCTTGCCAAGAAAACAGCCCTCTGTGACACCAGTGAAAACTGGAAACATAAACCCAACCTGCACCAGTTGGGAACAGGTAAGGCCCCATTGCTGGACTGGGCAAACCATATCCCTGGCCCCTAGATCCTGGGGACACATCCTGTGCCCCTAACCCAAGCCATTGGAGTCCCAGGGAACAGCCAGCTGCCTCTTAACCCACCCCTCACCTAGAAAGCAGCCCCCTGTGACACCAATGAACACTGGAGACATAAGCCCACCCTGCACTGAATGGGAACAGAAAACAGGTCCCACCCTGCACCAATTGGGAATAGCTGTTCCCTGAGACAGAGCCCACTGGTGCCCACTGGACTAAGATCTGCTCCCTGAGACACAGAATTGATCAGCACCAATTGAACCAAGAGCATGGATTAGACCAAGAGCTCCCATTACACCAAGAGTATCAATCAGACCAAGAGAGGCTCCCTCAGACACAAACACCACTGGCACAGAGTGGAGGAAGACATGGGTAGACACCAATGCAAAAATAAAGTCAAAAACATAGAGACCAATATGGCATCATCAGAACACAGTGTTGCTACATCAGCAAGACCTGAACATCCCAAGCAGAAGAAGCAGAAGAAACAGACCTTAAAAATGACTTTAAGAAGATGATAGAGGCCTTTAAAGAGGAAATGAAAACTACCCTTAAGGAATTCAAAGAAAAGACAAACAAAAAAAAAATGGAAGAAATCAATAAATCCCTTAAAGAAAGTCAAGAAAGAGAAATTAAGCAGGTGAATGAAACAGTCTAAGATTTGAAAACTGAAATAGAGACAATAAAGAAGACACAACCTGAGGGAATACTGGAAATGGAAAATCTGAGTAAATGAACAGGAACTACAGATACAAGCATAACCAACAGAGTGCAAGAGACAGAAGAGAGAATCTCTGGCACTGAAGATACAATAAAGGAAATAGATTCGCCAGTCAAACAAAACATTAAAGCCAAAAAGACATAACACATGACATCCAGGAAATTTGGGACACCATGAAAAGACCAAACCTAAGAATAATAGGGATAGAAGGAAAAGAAGAAGAAGAAAAAGAAGAAGAAGAAGAAGAAGAAGAAGAAGAAGAAGAAGAAGAAGAAGAAGAAGACCAACTCAAAGGCACAGAAAATATATTCAACAAAATCATAGAAGAAAACTTTCCCAACTTAAAGAAGGAAATGCCTATGAAGGTACAAGAAGCTTACAAAACACCAAATAGAATGAATAAAAAAACCACCCCTCACCACATAATAATCAAACCACTAAACATACAGAATAAAGAAAAATATTAAGAACTGCAAAGGAAAAAGGCCAAATAACATATAAAGGCAGACCCATCAGAATAACACCTGACTTCTCAATGGAGACTCTGAAAGGCAGAAGGCCCTGGACAGATGTTATGCAGACACTAAGAGACCATGGATGTCAACCCAGATTATTATATCCATCAAAACTCTCAATTGCCATAGAAGGAGTAAACAAAATATTCCATGATAAAACCAAATTAAAACCTATACACAAATCCAGCCCTACAGAAAGCACTAGAAGGAAAAATCCAACCTAAGGAAGCTAGATACACCCATGAAAACACAGGCAATAGATAATCCCACACCAACAAATAACAAAGAAGAGAAACACATAACACTACGAACAAAACATAACAGGAATTAACAATCACTAGTCATTAATATCCATTAATATCAAAGGTCTCAATTCACCTATAAAAAGACACGGGCTAACAAAATGGATACAAAAACAGGATCCATCCTGTTGCATACAAGAAACACACCTCAACTTCAAAGACAGACACTACCTGAGAGTAAAGGGCTGGGAAAAGACTTTCCAATCAAATGGATTCAAGAAGCAAGCTGGTGTAGCTATCCTAATATCTAATAAAATAGACTTCAAACTAAAATCAATTGAAAGAGATCAGGAAGGACATTACATATTTATCAAAGGGAAAATCTGACAAGATGAAGTCTCAATTCTTAACAATAATGCCCCAAATATAAGGGCATCCACACTTGTAAAAGAAACATTACTAAAGCTTAAATCACACATCAAACCGCACACACTAGTAGTGGGGGATTTCACTACCCCACTCTTACCACTGGATAGATCTGCCAGACTGAAACTTCACAGAGAAATAAGGGACCTAACAGAAATTATGACTTAAATGGATGTAATAGATATCTACAGAACGTTCCACCCTACCAAAAAAAGAATATACCTTCTTCTCAGCACCCCATTGAACATTCTTTAAAACTGACCACATGCTTGGTCACAAAGCAAATCTCAACAGATACAAAAAAATTGGAATAACCTCCTGCATTTTATCAGACCAGCATGGCTAAAAGTTAGATTTCAACCACAACAAAAATTACAGAAAGCCTACAACCTTATGGAAACTGAATAATGCCCAATGAATCACCAATGGGTCAAGGAAGAAATAAAGAAAGAAATTAAAGATTTCCTAGAATTCAATGAAAATGAAAGTATAACATACCCAAACTTATGGGACACTATGAAATCAGTGCTAAGAGGAAAATTTATAGTGATAAATACCCACATAAAGAAGATGGAGAAATCTCACACTAGTGACTTAACAGCATGCCTGAAAGCTCTAGAACAAAAAGAAGCAAATTCACCCAGGAGGAATCGATGCCAGAACAACACAAAGAATCAATAAAACAAAGAGTTGGTTCTTTAAGAAAATCATCAAGATAGTCAAGCTCTTATCCAAATTAACCAAAACGCAGAGAGAGAGAGCATCCAAATCAACAAAATCAGAAATGAAAAGGAAGACATAACAACAGACAATGAGAAAATCCAGAGAATTATCAGGTCATACTTCAAAAACCTGTACTCCACAAATTGGAAAATCTGAAAGAAATGGACAGTTTTCTGGATAGGTACCATATACCAAAGTTAAATCAAGACCAGATAAACTATTTAAGGAAATAGAAAGAGTCATTAAAAGTCTCCCAACCAAAAAAAAAAAAAAAAAAAAAAAAAAGGACTAGATGGTTTCAGTGTAGAATCCTACCAGATTTTCAAAGAAGAGCTAATTCCAATACTCTTCAAATTGTTCCACACAATTGAAACAGAAGAAACATTATCAAACTCTTTTTATGAGACTACAGTTACCCTGATACCCAAACCACACAAAAATGCAACAAAAAAGAGAATTACAGACCAATCTCCCTCATGAACATTGATGCAAAAATACTCAATAAAATATTGGCAAACCAAATCCAAGAACACATAAGAAAAAAATGATCCTCCATGACCAAGCAGGCTTCATCCCAGGGATGCAAGGATGGCTCAACATATGAAAATCTGTCAATGTAATACACCATATAAGCAAACTGAATGTAAAAACCCACATGATGCTCTCATTGGATGCTGAAAAAACCTTTGACAAAATCCAACACTCCTTCATGATAAAGGTCCTAGAGAGATCAGGAATACAAGGAACATACCTAAACATAATAAAGGCAATTTACAGCAAGCCGACAGCCAACATCAAATTAAATGGAGAGAAACTCAAAGCGATTCCACTAAAATCAAGAACAAGACAAAGCTGTGTAGATGTAACAGTCTTATTAAATAAGAAACACAGAACCACATGCAAAGTTAAAAGCCTAAGAGGTCAGAGCAGTAGCTAAGAGCTGACACTAAAACCGCCTTCTTACCACCTGCTGCTGCTGCCGCCGTCCGTCCCCTGAGAAAAAGACCTACTTCCTGTGTATCTGTCTGTTTATTGACTTTCTATTCTGCCTTCTCATTGGTTGTAAACCCAACCACATGACTTCCTCATCACTGCCTGTCTATACAGACCTCTAGGTCTCTATGGTTGGTATTGAGATTAAAGGCATGTGTCTCCACGCTGGTGGTGTCCTTGAACACAGAGATCTGCCTGTAATGTGATTGGGATTAAGGGTGTGTACTACCACTGCCAGACTTCTGCTATGGCTTGCTATTAGCTCTGACACCCAGGTAACTTTATTTATTAACATACAAATAAAATCACATTTCAGCACAAATAAAATTGTTATGCCCAGATCAGGACCCCAAAGAGACCACTGGAGACTGAAGATATCCAGAACGCAATAACAAGGTTTATTCTATAGATAAAAGCCTAGGCAGGGAACTCGTTTCTACACCCAATATAGTGAGGCAGGGAGGAGTTCCTCTTTCTTTGTGAGGCTAGCTTTTTAAAGGCAAAAACCATAAGCCCTTCAGGGCAGTTGGGGGGTTGGGGGTTTGGCATAGGTTTAATTGGGTGAGGGTATGTAACCTTTGAATTTACTGGTTGGGGGTTACAATTATCATTTTGGAGGCAGTCCGGGACAAGTCCCAGGCTTTGTCCTTGAGCTTCCATGGGGCCCGGCCAGCCTTGCACGTTCACATTGACCCATGCACATAGCTCTAAGTTGGTGAAGGGTCCCAGACAGTAAACAACTGGCTGAACCTTGAACAGTCAGAGTACATACAGAAAGGGAGCTAGTGCAAGGACTATGTCTTTTGTTCATGGCCCTCACAGAAACTGCTTTCTTAAGTCTCAGGAAACTGAAATTGAGGCCTGATCTCTGAGAGAAGACTGACAGCCTGTTATAGCATCTTCTTGGTCCTTTCAAAAATATCACCATATTTCACCCTTTCTATTTTAATAAAAAGAAAAAAAGGAAAAAAGTTATAACTAATATAAGAAAAACTATATACAAAAGTACAATAACTATATACCATATATACAAGCAATAAATACCTAAACAATGCCTAGTCCATTTGCATTTGACAAATCCAGAGAAAATAATTCCATTATCTATCCTATTTTGGTAAGTCCAAAATGTACCTGATTCACTTTGTATCCTAACTTATATTACTAACAGAACTATCTTATAATGTCTTTCAAATTTATACACTTACACCTCTTTAGTGAGTTTCTTTTCTGAGATTCTTAACAAGGAAAACTATAACTATGTAATCTTTAACTAACTATAACGATCTAATCTTCAACTCCCTCAGAGACCCAAGAAGGAAAAAATAAAAACAGAAAGTGCTTGCAAGCAGCATGTGAGTTGACAGAAACAGCCAGCTACCTGGACAGTCACTCAAGGTTTCTCCTCAGTGTTGGGGCATCATCTTCAGCCTATCTGAAGCCTTAGCATATCTGACAGACTCATTTGTGAAGTAGGATGTGCACAAGGTCAACAGTTCGACCTCACATTTGGTGAGAGCAGTCCATGTGCCAGAAACACCTGAATTCCACTAGTGTCATGTCATGATTCAGGATTTTAAATTCTGGAAATTGTTGTTTTTATTTTTTGAATTCAGCTGTCCATTCTTCTTGGCTTGTATGTATGGCTTCATCTTGGCATCCTGTTCTTATCCACATTTCTTTCTTCTCAGCTTGTGGGTGGTTTTAACTCTTTTATTAAATGCCAGTCTACCATTGAGAGTTTAGACTCTATCAGCTTAGTTACTCTTCCAAGAATAACTGTTTCAGCTACTGTCCATTCCACTGTACACCAGAAGCCATCAGTCCACTGCCTGTTCAGCTGCCTTCAAAGAAAATGGCACTGTACCTTTACCAGATTGCAAAGGCCACTTCGGGAATGGTGCCATATTGTCCTGGCCTCAGAAGATGCCTTTTGTTAAAGCCAAAACCACTTGTCTTGGCAAGAATCAGTAGTCCTTTGTTTCGTGGCCTGTCTGTCCATTTTGTCCTGTTTGTCAACAGTTGATTAGAGGATACTTTGTTGTCCAGTGGCTAACTTTTGCCACAATGAAAGTTAATTCAATATGCAGTTTCTTCAATGCCCATATTTTCAATGAAGTAGATTGGTACTGCCAGGAGCCGACATAGTCATAACAAAAAAGAAAAATTTTCTAAGTTATTAAAATATTTTAGATGCCATATTCTGTAGATCTCTGAAGGGTTTGAAGATGACATGTCTATCTAAAATATATCTGCTCAATCTTGAAAATATACCTAATATGACTACAAGTTCTATTGAAATGTCTAACTACTAACTTTCATTTTCTTATATCCTAATAATTGGTAATAATACCATTCAAGGATCAGCAAATTGCATTACATCATTAAATGAATGGTATAAGTAAAATATCTTGAACAAGATTAGAAATATATGTATGGCATTTTCTAACAATATCAACCTCAATATATATAATTTGTATACAATATACAAAAATCTAATCCAATTAAAGTATTTAAAACTAGTAATTGTCTTTTAAAAGTAGATTCCATAATCTATCTTTTTATTCATTTTGTATCTATGTCTTCTCTATTTTTCCAAGTAGATTCAATAATCTACCCTCTATTCCATCATTTCTATGTATTTTTTAAACAAGAACCTTAAATCTAATCTCCTTTGCTTAGCCCTTTTCCTAATCCTTAACAACCACTTGTAACCAACTCTCCTAAACAATGAAAATTATCCCAGACCCCAAACCCATTAGAAGACCAAGAAAACACCCGCCCCACACCACCTCTTTGGAAATGTGGGTGTCGTATTCTTAAAATTGTTTCCTGCTGGATATGGGCAAAGGTATCTTTATTCTGAAAAGAAAAATTTTGGGTTAATTGTCAAATTCTAGGAAAGGTAGCTATATCCTTTGTTGTCCAGTCTGAGCATAATGCCAAAGTTCAGGGTTTATGTCAAGTCTTTATTCAAGTAGTCTTTGAAACTGGATCATCTCAGCTAGCCATCTAAAAATTGCTCTGAGCAATTTGTAATCCAAAGCTGATCTGTAGATGGTGTTTGTCAGCTTAGTGATATTATTGTCCACAAGGAATTGTTGTTGTGGGGCCCCGTCTTCTTTCTGGAGACTTCAGTTGATGTTAGGCCTGGCCCTGATTTCCTACAGAAAACTGATAAGAGACTCAAACACAAGACATGTATAGGTAGCTAATTGAAGCCTTTTTTCTAGAATTAATTAGTACTCTATATGACCATTAATATCTTAACAAAGTTTAAAATGTATATATATATATATATATATATATAAATCTTGTAAATTTTGATATAAAATTCATACTTAAAGAAAAATTTAAAGAATCAGAATAGAATCAAAGAATTGAGACTAGTAGTAATAGAATAGTCCCTTAATTAATTTGGTTTTTCTCCTGTCCCATATCAGAAGACGGCTCTTTCTTTTGGCATGATAAAGGGAGTTTGCATTTTCCTTTTAATAACAAGTTTGAGTTCAAAGAAGGAGAGAGCCATTCTCCAACTCCAAAGTCAGCTTCAAATTTTAATTGAACTGGGACAACAAGAAGACCAATAGTGTTAAATGTCTTTAGAAAAGAGCAGAAACAAACGTTTAGGAAGACTTATGAAATTTTATAGATGATATACCAATAGGCCATTTTACTCTTTTTCTTGGGACATTTTTTTCTAGATGATTTGTCCTTTTTCTTCAGATGTCTCATTTGTCCAGTGTTCTTCAGATTCCTTAGCCTTCATTATCCTAAAAGACAAAACCAAAAACCTTTCCCCAAGACTAATTTTGGGGAGGTTCCCTTTTGGCAAGTTACATCTGATTAAATGAAAAAGCATGTGTTAATGGTATAAGTTAGTTTAAATTGAATGGTCATACTGGTTGATGAACTATCACGTCTTCTAATTAAGAGGTCTCTCTTGTTCAAATCGAACCGTTATTCATACAGAGGCTGTCCACTCTCCCCATATTTATTCAATATAGTACTTGAAGTTCTAGCTAGAGCAATAAGACAACAAAAGGATATCAAAGGGATAGAAATTGGAAAGGAAGAATTTAAACTTTCACTATTTGCAGATGATATGATAGTGTACATAAGTGACTCCAAAAAATCTACCAGGGATCTCCTACAGCTGATAAACTCCTTCAGTGTTGTGGCAGGATACAAGATTAACTCAAAAAATCAGTAGCCCTCCTATATACAAATTATAAAAGGACTGAGAAAGAAATCAGAGAAACATTACCCTTTACAATAGCCACAAATAATATAAAATACCTTGGGGTAACTCTAACTAAGCAAGTAAAGGACTTGTATGATAAGAACTTTAAGTCTCTGAAGAAAGAAATTGAAGAAGGTATCAGAAAATGGAAAGATCTCCTATGCTCAGAGAGAGGCGGTCTTACCAAAAGCAATCTACAGATTCAATGCAATCCCCATAAAAATACTAACATAATTCTTCACAGACCTGGGAAGAATAATACTCAACTTCATATAGAAAAAACAAAAAACCCAGGATAGCTAAAAGAATCCTGTACAATAAAGCCACCTCTGGAGGCATCATGAGCCCTGACTTCAAGCTCTACTATAGAGCTACAGTAATAAAAACAGCTTGGTACTGGCATAAAAATGACATGTGGACCAATAGAATCTAATTGAAGACCCTGATATTAATTCACACATATATGAACACCTGATTTTTTACAAAGAAGCCAAAACTGTACCAAGGAAAAAAGAAAACATCTTCAACAAATGGTGCTGGCATAACTGCATATCAGCTTGTAGTAGATTGCAAACAGATCCATATCTGTTACCATGCACAAAACTTAAGTCCAAGTGGATCAAAAACCTCAACATAAATCCAGTTACTCTGAACCTGATAGAAGAGAAAGTGGGAAGTAGTCTTGAATGCATTGGCACAGGAGATCACTTTGTAAATATAGCACCAGTAGCACAGACACTGAGAGCAACAATTAATAAATGGGACTTCTTGAAACTGAGAAGCTTTTGTAGGGCAAAAGACAAGGTCAATAAGACAAAACAACAGCCTGCAGAATGGTAAAAGATCTTCACCAACCCCACATCTGACAGAGGGCTGATCTCCAAAATATATAAAGAACTCAAGAAACTAGACACCAAAATACCTAACAGTCCAATTTTTAAAAATGGACCATAGAGCTATACAGAGAATTCTCAAGAGAAGAATCTCAAATGGCTGAGAGACATTTAAAGAATTGCTCAACATGCTTAGTCATCAGGGAAATGCAAATCAAAATGACTCTGAGATACCACCTTATACCTATGAGAATGGCGAAGAGCAAAAACACTGAAGACAGCTTATGTTGGAGAGGATGTGGAGCAAGGGGAACACTCCTCCACTGTTGATGGTAATGCAAACTTGTACAGCCACTCTGGAAATCAGTATGGTGGTTTCTCAGGAAACTGGGAATCAATCTTCCTCAAGACCCAACTATACCACTCTTGGGTATATACCCAAGGAATGCTCAATCATACCACAAGGACACATGCTCAACTATGTTCATAGCAGCATTATTTATAATAGCCAGAACCTGAAAACCACCTAGATGTCCCTCAACTGAAGAATGGATAAAGAAATTGTGGTACATATACATAATGGAATACTACTCAGCAGAGAAAAAACAATGACATCATGAGGTTTGCAGGCAAATCAATGGAACTAGAAAATATCATTCTGAGTGAGGTAACCCAGAGTCAGAAGGACAAACATGGTATGTTCTCACTAATAAGTGGAGACTGGATATAATGCAAAGGATAACCAGGCTGCAAACCACAGCTCCAGGGAGAGCAAGGAAAGAGATACCATGATAAATGAAGACATCATGGGAATAGAAAGAGGCAGAATGCTAGGGAGGTTCCCAGGAATCCACAAGGGTGACTCCACCATAGGCTACTGGCAATAGTTGAGAGAGTGCCTGAATTGGCCTACTCTGGTGATCAGATGGCTGAATACTCTAACTGTCATCATAGAACCCTCATCCAGTGACTGATGGAAGTAGATGCAGAGATCCACTGCCAGGTCCCAGGCTGAGCTCCAGGAGTCAAATCGATGAGAGAGAGGAGGGATTCTATTAACAATGTATATCGAGACCATGATTGGAAAAAATACAGAGACAACTAGCCAAACTAGAGGAAATGCATGAACTGTGGACCAATAGCTGAGGAGTCCCCATGGTACTGGACTAGGCCCTCTGGATATGTGAGACAGTTGTTTAGCTTAAACTGTTTAGGGGGGCCCCAGGCATTGGGATTGGGACCTGTCCCTAGTGCATGAGCTGGCTTTTTGGAGCCTAGTGCCTATGGTGAGACACTTTGCACAGCCTTGGTGCATGGAGGAGGGGCTTAGACCTGCGTTAAGTGAATGTACCAGGCTCTGCTGAATCCCCATGGGAGACCTTGCCTTGGAGGAGGTGTGAATGGGAGGTGGTTTGGGGGGAAAGGCTGGGGCAGGAGGAGGGAGGACAGGGGAATCTGTGGTTGGTATATAAAATGAATAGAAAAATCTCTTAATAAAAAAACTGACATTATTATTATTCCTCAATCTTTTGATATCACCTCTCTTGTTCACATATCATCATCATCATGAGACTCAATATTAATTGTGTCCCTGATCCACTCCTCCAAGGGTACTGATCTTGCCTTTAGTGGCCTGATTACCCTCTTGCATGATGCATTTGTGTTCTCAAAAGCCAAAGATTCAATTATTATCTGTCTAGCTACTGAATTTGGTATCATTCTATTTACTGCTGAAGACAGCCTTTGCAAGAAATCCATGAAGGATTCTTTGGGGTCCTGTATAACTTTTGTAAGTGATTCAATTTTCTTCTCTGCTTCCTCCATTATGTCCCGTGCATCCATGTGGCATAGAATTAAGGTTTGGTTATCATATAAACGTTGTCTTTGTATATCAGTGTAATCACCTTCTCCAAGAAGCTGATCCTGGGAAATTTCCACACCTCAAGTCCTACATCATTGTTCTATTGTTCTAGCTTCTTTTTAAACCATGTCCTTCATTGTAATTTTGGACTGGCCTCTAGCACCACTGCAACTAATTCTTTCCAGTCTGAGGGATAATTCTATTACAAGTTGACCATGAGTTTAACATCTGCTTTACAAATGGAGAATGCATGCCATATGATACTATAGCTTCTTTAAATCTCCTCAAATCTAACATCTCCAATGGAGTCCAGTTAGCTCATACACACCCTTGAGCATTTGGCAATTCCCGTAAGGTTACGGGGTAGATTAATGTCTTCTGTCTGGTAACCTGAGACTATTTCTCTGTAACTGTGTAATTCAATCCTGTGATAGATTCACCTTTAAATTCTTCTGTCTGGATCTGAATTTCTCTGTAATTCATTTTAACAGGTTTTTCTAAATTCAATCTTGAGATAGAGTCACCTTTAAATTCTTCTGTCTGGGTCTGAATTTCTCTATAATTCATTTTAACAGGTTTTTCTAAAGATTTTATCTTTTTTAGAGCTTTATTTAGAGAGAGAGAGAGAGAGAGAGAGAGAGAGAGAGAGAGAGAGAGAGAGAGCGAGAGAGAGAGAGAGAGAGCGAGAGCACATGGAGGACAGAGGGAATATGGGGGGGGAGAATACAGAAAGAGGGAGCACAGAGAGGGCACACCTGCTTTTTTAGGCTGGGATGTCATCGCAGGCTGGTGACGTAATAAGGACACAATCCTTATATCCCAGACTTTCACTTATTATAAAAAAGCAGGTAGATGGGAATAGGGGCATCATTTCTCTCAAAAGCTGCTTCTAGCTGACTGTTGGATTTCTGTTGGCTCTTGGGGGAATGGGGAAGGGGAGTCTTCTCAGGTAGACAGGCATTGTGTGATACTGTATGCCATCCATTGCTCTAAAGCTTTTATCTTGGCACTCAAATTGAGCAACCTTTTTAATGCTAAAATAAAAATGATCAAACAAATAGTATTCATAATTAATGTATGTACATCTCATCAGCATTAATTATTCTCTCATTTAATTGTTTCACTTTCAGACTGCCTAATGTGTTATCAAACAGAGACCAAATTCCTTCCATTGTAAAAATGTTTCCCATTTTTTAATGTGTGGAAAAATTCTCTTTTAACTAATTTCACCCTTTAAGATATCTTAATTGACTTACCAAGTCTATCGACTATGAAGAACAGTAGAAGTCCAAGGGAATTTCAAAGCAGCTACCTAGTGTGTTGACAGTCTTAGATGGGAATACAGAGAGACCCCACTACCCACCAAGAGAAAAAAAGCCAGAGACTCCTCTGGCCCACATGAGGTGGAAATCCAGCCTGAGCTAGGGGTCCTTTAAGGCCACAAGCAGATTTTTATTGAATTCTTGCCACAATTGTTGGAGTGCCAATTGTAGACAAATTGCTAAACAGTCTTATTAATAAAAAACTTGGAGCCAGAAATTGGGGTTAAACCTGAGAGAGTTCAGAGGAATAGGAAAAGCCACAGTTAACCTCAAGTCACCAACTCCACAGCTTCCAAAGTGAGCTACTTCCTGTCTACCTACACCTATATGCCTAAATGTGGTGATGTATTGTGTTCCCCCAATATATTGTGTCTCCCAATAAAATTTACCTGGGGATCAGAGGAAAAAGCCAGCCACTATATTAACATAGAAGTCAGGCAATGGTAGCACATGCCTTTAATCCTATCACTTGGGAGGCAGGGATCTGTCTGTATCTCTGTGAGTTCAAGGACACATTGGGAACAAACCCAGGCACAGTTATAAATGCCTTAAATCCCAGCACTAACCATAGAGGTCTGGAGGTCTGTATAGACAGACAGGAAGTGACAGAGCTGGGCAGGAAGAGGAAGTGATGTAGCTGGTCTGAGAAAGCAAATGAGAGAACAGACAGAAAGGTATATAGGTGTGAGTAGACAGGAAGTAGCTCACTTTAGAAGCTGTGGAGTTGGTGAGGTTAGCTGTCGATTTTCCTATTCCTCTGATTTCTCTCAGGCTCTAACCCCAATTTCTGGCTCCAAGTTTTTCATTAATTAATAAGACCATTTAGCAATTCATCTACAAAAGCTTTTGTTTCAAGTACTTTCATTTCCCCCACTGACCTGGAGTGAAGTCCTGAAGGGTCTTTGCCTCTGGCAATAAGCTCCATCTGAGTGCACACAGACATGTGGATGCAACCAGCCTGGGGACTGGGTCAGGTGAAAGGCCTGATTAGGGAAATACACCTGTCCTAATGCGAGCTTAGAGATAACAAAATCCTCCCTTGATAAAAAAGCAGAACCTTGATTTCAGTATGAACACAAACCACACAGACACTGTAAATAGATATTGGAAGTTGTGTATTTGAAAGGCATGATGAGAAATGTAGTAATAGCATGATGCTATAAAGAAAGGCGTTCTAGGAAATGCAGTTTTGCAGGTAAAGATGCAATACTGACTGGAAAAACTGTTTTTTCAGCTTGAAATGAAGCTTCCTTCCTAAGAATTACTAGAAGGCTTAGATTTACTTCCCAAAAAGCTGAGAGCAAACAAACAGCTTGCCTCGTAGGAGATAATTAAAATGAAAAAAAGCTTATGAGATTGAATTATGTTTAAGATTCCAGAGAAACATTGATATCATTAAAAACACCCATGGTAAACTTAAAAAACAGATTTAAAAAATTGAGAAGGAGGAAAATTGTCTGAGAGTTTGTTGAATGTCAGCTCCAATGAAAAACTGAAAGGATATGAAGCTCGGAGCTGTTTTGCTTTTGGCTGTACAGTCTCCTTTGAGAAAATGCCTTATATTGCCTAATAGCTGTGCAGAGTGTTTTTTATGGTAGCTGGATAACAAAGAGCTACCTATAAGGGCAGTGAAGTCACTTAGAAGTACATTATGCCCCTTAGAAGGTTTTTCTTCTCATTCTCTTTTTGGGTTTAATAAATAACAGTTTACTTTTATTTCTATTTTCTAAATGAAGTCCAAAGAAAATTACTTTCTGTCTTGTTGGAAGATAATGTTAAATCTCTTCTAGGTGTTAAGAAATCTTTTAGGTGTTTGCTAAGTTAGATATTTGCTAATGGTAGCCCTATAGAGAGTTTGCTAAGAGATTCTTCCTTGTGTAAGTTAGTTCTGTTAAGAGTAAGAAGTATCTTTGTTAAGGTAGTCCTATAGAGTTTCCTTAAGAATATACGCTTGTAAGAAGTATAAATAAGCATATGTTGAATGTGAGTTTGTGAAAAATGTAAATGTTGAGTGTGAGTCTAAATACTTAATGTAAATACATGTAGTAAATGGCCATGCTAGTTGTATACATACATTAAATAGAATAAGCTTTAGGCATAAAAATATTGTGTAGGCTTAAATAAGACTTTGGTAAGGATTATAAAGTAGTTCTATAGAATTTAAATTTAAATAACAAAGTAATTTAGAGTAGGTTTTTGACAACCTGGGATGCAGAAAACAGAATCCATAGCAGACTGCAAACTGGCAGGTCCAAAAGCCACCAATAACAACAAAAAGTCACTCCAGAGACTGCCAGCTTCAAAAAAAGCAGCAGAACATGTGCAACTGAGACCAGAAAGGGATCAGCACAGTGCAGGTGGCAGACCCCTGAGACAGTGAAAACAGTGAGGTTCTGAAACCTTTGAGATGCTACACCACAAAAAAGGTGAATGGCATACAGTGGCTTGGAGAGTCCAGCAGCTTACCTCACCTCAGGAAAGGTGAACAGTGAGCAGCAATGAGCAATGGAGACTGCAGAGACCAGACTGCTTCTGGAGCTCAAGAGCAGAGCAGTGTTAGCACTGGATGAACAGCTGAGACACTCAAAACTGCTGAGTGCTCCAGGCTGAACAGTCAGACTAGGGCTCTGCAGGAACTGCTGAGATACAGAGGAGCTCCCAGCAGCAAGGTATGCTGGATCCATAGAGTTGCCCTAGGGCTACATTTGGCAGTGCAACAGAACAGCATATGAAGGATTCCAGGACCCAGGGTGCTGAGCACTATACTGTTGGCGAAACAGTTAATGGGACCCTCCCCAAGCCAAGGTTGCTATGGGAAAGCCACAGCTCAGCTCATAGCAGCTGGAGTGTGATATGAGGCGTTTGAAAGCTCTCTAGCCTCAGGACACAGGGGTCTAGGAATGGCCTGGTTATGGAAGGCTACAGACTGCAAAGTGCAGTGGTAGCTGAAAGCAAAAGTTTCAGAGAAGCTTGCTTGAACTGAGAAAAAGTTTTGGTTATGGGACTCCTCATATTTGGAGCTGTTTGCTATACCATGACTTAAGGGCAGCTGACAAGCTAGACCCTGATTTTGAGTGATCAGAGGAACTTTTAAACCTTGTACCAGAATTTCTTCTTTTGAACTTTTAGGACTTAAATGAAATGGACAGTAGTGATTTCATTGCAATGGGACTTGTGAATATAGAGTCTATTAACAGTGATGGTTCATGAACTGGTTTTGTGTTAAAAATGGAATTGTTTAAGTGAAGAAGTTTGGGTTTAAAAATTATAAAGAAAAGGGGTAATTAATATTCCCCAGTCTATTTAATTTAAAAAGTACTGTCTTGTTATTGAGTGGATTGTCATGTTTGTATAGTTATATTAAGAGATTGCTTTAAAGTGTAAGGAGTTCTATTAATATATTTCTTTTGGAAAGTTTTTAAAGTGTTAATGGTTATATTGGATGTAAGTCTGAGAGAATTATAACTATGTATAGGAATATTTATGTTAGAATTATATTAACCTGTTAATGTTAATGATGAAGCTAAGGGAGTCTTTAAATTTGATGTGGTTGCATCAAGAGTTTTTGAGATCCACCCGGGGCCTAGCCATGGATCTCTGCATCCAGATCCCTCAGTAGTTGGATGGGGTTTCTAGCACGACAATTAGGGTGTTTGGCCATCCCATCACCAGAGTAGGTCAGTTCGGGCTGTCTCTCGACCATTGCCAGCAGTCTGTTGTGGGGGTATCTTTGTGGATTTCTGTGGGCCTCTCTAGCACTTTGCTTCTTCCTATTCTCATGTGGTCTTCATTTACCATGGTCTCCTATTCCTTGTTCTCCCTCTCTGTTGTTGATCCAGCTGGGATCTCCCACTCCCCCAAGCTCTCTTTCCCTCGACCCTCGCCTTTCATTACCCCCACTCATGTCCAGGCTGTTCATGTAGATCTCATCCATTTCTCCATCATTGGGCAATCCCTGTGTCTTTCTTGGGGTTCTGTTTTCCAGGTAGCCTCCCTGGTGATGTGAGTAGCAGTCCAGTCATCCAGGTGGATCTCTGGGAGTCCAATTAGCGAGAAAGAAGAGGGTTTATATGAATGAGAATTGTTGAGACCAAGGTTGGATAAAGCACAGGGACAAATAGCCAAACGAATGGAAACATATGAACTATGAACCAATGGCTGAGGGGTCACCAACTGGATCAGGCCCTCTGAATGGGTGAGACAGTTGATTGGCTTGATCTGTTTGGGAGGCATCCAGGCAGTGGGACCAGGTCCTGTGCTCGGCCTGGGAGGAGGGGTCTGGACCTACCTGGACTGAGTCTACCAGGTTGATCTCAGTCCATGGGGGAGGCTTTGCCCTGGAGGAGGTGGGAATGGGGGTTGGGCTGGGGGGGAAGGTGAGGGGGGCGGGAGGGGGGGAGAACAAGGGAATCTGTGGCTGATATGTAGAACTGAATTGTATTGCAAAATAAAAATTAAAAAATTAAAAAAAAAGAGTTTTTGAGTTAAAGGGCTTGATGCAGCTAAGACTGCTGTAGTCACCTTAGACCCACTCCAAAAAAGAAATGCCATCTTTATCATCCTCTACTCCTGTAATGGGAGTGTGAAAGCTATGGAGATTGCTGTGAGCTCTTAATGGGGAGTTTTTATATATATATTAAGAAGGGGGAACCTGTTTGAGCTCATTTAGGTGTCCTAGTCACTTTACCCAGCAGGTTTGCATAAAGAGGATGATTGGACCACAGGCTTAATTAAGTACCAGGCGTCTGAGATGGTCTGCACTTGACTGTGCTGGGGGGAATGTCTTTTGCTCCACCCCTTGGCATTCCTTTAAAAAACCCTTTGGCAGAGGCAGTCAAGGTCTGATGGATTAGGATCCAGGCCATCCTGAGTCTATCCTGTATTTTCTATCTGTTTCTCTCCCCTTTATAATTTTATCTAATATTTCCTGCTGCTCCTACTCAAGAGTACCCTGAGGAAAAGTGGGAGTACTCAAAGACCCACAGACATGCAGCCACTTAATATTTGTAAGCATTACAACTCAGATGGAAAGATACCCTGGCAGCCAGAAGCCAAGGAATACCACAAAGTCACACCACAGAGCAAACCTCACACAAGAGATTTATTGGGAAGGAAAAAACTGGGGAGTGGCTGCCTCTGCTCAAGTGACAAACAGCAGCAAACTGAACAGAGTACAGGGCTTATATAGAGTTTCTTGGGAAGGGGGTGGAACTTCTCAGTGTGGAGCTTTCCAAGGTGGAGATTGGTAGGATTTTATGTCCATAGATTGAGACTTTTACTCTGTAGAATGGAGGCAGGATCCAGAAGTCAGAGCATTTAGAAAAGCAGGAAAAAGGGGGTTAGGAAGGGTAGTATCCAATTCCATATGGGACTATCATTGAGCCACTAGCCAGAGGCATCAAACTGTTTCTTACATTTTTGGACATCCATCTGGAGTTGTCAGATCTTGTCTTTTACTATACCTGTCTGGTTGACATAGAAGCAACTCATTCCTCCCTGAGGAAGAGACAAAGATCACCTCTTTCTGCTGTTAGTGAATCTAATGCTCATTGATTTTGTATCACTTATGGTGGCCTAGTGAGTTTATTTGGCCCTGGAGGGTAAGGATAGTCTGAGCCACCAATTGGAGATCCTGGATGAAGTGAAAGGAAAACTGATGGTAAATACCTAAGGAAGTAGTCAGTCCTGGGTTTTGGCAACAAAATGTGTTACAACTCTGGAGGGAAAGGTATCCTCGCTGTTGGAAGCCAGGCTATACCTTGTGAGCATTATAACTCTTAAGGGAAAGGTATTCTGGATGTCAGAAGCCAGACTATACCTAAAGTTCAGAAGGGAAAAGTATCCAGGCTATTGGAAGCTAAACTATACCCATAGGTGTTACAGCTCAAAAGGGAAAGGTATTCTGGCACACCTGGGTGGCTTTCATAGTAAAGTAAACAAAGCTAGGAGCTCTGTAGTGACACCCAGTAGAAGGGGAGAGACAAGTGGTTAGATCAGGTAGAGGAGAAAATAGCTGAAAAAGTGCAAGTGTCTTAGTAAGTAGAATTGCACATGTGGTAGGGCCCTGAAGGACATTGCAGGGAGTATGCCTACATAGTGGGCAGCCAAAATGGCATTTCTGTGGAATAATCCTCTTGTACACTATAAAGATTTGTCACTCAATTTGGTTTAATAAAATGCTGATTGGCCAGTAGCCAGGTGGGAAAATAGGTGGGGAGACCAAACTAAGGATGAATGGAAGAAGAAGGGTGGAGTCAGAGGAGACAACAGACAGCCACTGAGGAAGCATGATGTGTATAAAATGAGGTAACAATCCATGATCCATGTGGTAAAACAGAGATAAAAATATGGGTTAATTTAAGTGTAAAAATTAGCTAGAACAAGCCTGAGCTATCAGCCAAGCATTTATAATTTATATTAAGTCTCCAAGTCAGTTATTTGGGAAGCAGCTGCCAGTTATTGGGAGCAAGTGGTCAGGACAGGAAAACTTCACCTACAGGGCATAGAAGATTCTTTCTTACAAGGTCAGAGATAAGAGGCTTAAGCCCCCTGAGGTCATGGATTGAGAGAGTGGGTATTGAGCCTGGATATAATTTGTAGGGTTTGATGGGGCTGGTAAAGCTGTAATCCTATCCTGACAATAGGGGATCAAGATGTGGGTCTCTAAAATTCGGTCAGGACTAAATAGGTGGCCCCAGTGTTCAGGCAGAGAGAGATAGATCACCCTGATACTGTGATGAGGTTCCCAGTGAGAGATGGCAGTGGTCAGGCCAAGGGAGCCCAGGTTCCCTCAGTTGTTCAAGGCAAGATCTAAGAGGTCAACTGAAGGGCCATCTGGGATTGATGTCCCCATGTCACAGGGGACAGTCAACACCCCAATGCCTTTCTTGATGGTACCTTGGACATGGTCCAGGTGGTTTATGAGGGATAAGACAGGCCTAAGCCCAGTGACCCCCCCCCCCCCCCCGCCCGACTGCATTAGAAACAGAGACCTGGAAGTTCTCAAACTTTGGAAGGCCATGGAGCCTGGACAGTTGCTATGGCCAGTCAAAAGGCCTTCACTACCATAAGGAATTTTTGTTTTCAGACTTTTTCACCTCTCCTATGAAATACCTTAGAGGTCATTGCTAAAACTTCTGCCTGTGGAGTCAGGGGTCCTTTCTGTAGAGAAAACTCTGAGAGAAGAATTAGGTCATAAGGAGTTGTTTTTTCTCTAGGGGTCTTGAGACCCAGATTGGTTTATTGTAAGAGGGTCTCAATAAAGTCTGGGAATTGCTATGGGTTATCATGTTTGTTCTGGATGACCTCTTGGATTTTCTTCATAACCTACGTCTTTAAGGGTGGCCATCCAGGAGGCAGGTCACAGGCTGATCCCTAGGAAGGATGCTCCCTGGGATACTGTAATTTCATTTAGCATCCTGTTCAGGGTCTTCCTCAGCCCTGACTGGATGGGCAGTCTGTCACTGAGAAGGGAGAAAGGGAAACCAGTGAGGCTGGAAAGGAAGAGAAGGGACTATGGGTTGAGGCTTGTTAGTGTGATCAAAAATAGGGGAAGAATCATCTGGTTTGGGTCTCAGAGCTAGCAGGAGTTGTTTTTCCTTGGATGGCTTATGTCACGTGGTCAGTTTTATCAAGATGGGAGTGAGGTCACATGACAAAGTCCATCCTTTCCAATCCTAGCAATGATGGCTGTCAGCCACATAGCTATCTCCATCTCAGTGGAGGACAGCACCTAAGGTGGCAGCAAGCCACATGTGTCCTTTAAGATTACCTATGTATATCAACCCTGGTGTTAAGAGTTTTAAACTAGCCCTTTTGTTACAGATTTTTACAGGGTTTTAATCAGACCCAATATACTTACAAATCTTGAGGTACAGGAAGTTTAGGCAATCGTTTTACAAATTTTGAAATAAGATTTATATGTTATGAAAAGTTTTAGAGACTTAAACCAAACCAAAAAAGTATGAAATGAGTAGCTATAGTCCCCACTGGAAATAGTCCATCCCTTTATTTTGCTTTGCTCTCCTTTCTCTGTCTCACAGTAGATAGCTCACCTGATATTTTGTAAAGAAAACTTTAAACAAGTATGCTTGGGTCTAGAGGAGGAGGAGCCATACCTAACTCTAGAGCCAGATTTTTTTTTTTTTTTTTGGTTTTTCGAGACAGGGTTTCTCTGTGTAGCTTTGCGCCTTTCCTGGAACTCACTTGGTAGCCCAGGCTGGCCTCGAACTCACAGAGATCCGCCTGGCTCTGCCTCCCAAGAGCTGGGATTAAAGGTGTGCGCCACCACCGCCCGGCTAGAGCCAGATTTTAATTCAAGTGGGACAGCATAAAACAACAGTCTAGCGCCACTCATACCTAAAAGACACCTGAATACCTGTAAAACAGAATCTAGCAAGCTGAGAACAAAGAAGGCTTAGAGATAGGAAAGTTTTGAGTTCTGGCTATTGACAAAGGATGCTGCAGGAAGCAGCTGAGAGACGTGCCTGCCAGTGACGTGTGTGCAGGGTGCAAGCATGCTCCAGCTGGCCTACTCTGCTTCCTTCTCCTCCTACTAGGTCTTGCTCCTAGCTCCTGCTTTTCAGCAAAAGTACAGATTCATCTATGGTAACTTAAAAGGCAGGACATTTACACAGTTTGTGTGGTGGGGCAGCTAGAAAAAAAACAGGGCTTGGAGACAAGAAATGGGGAATGTGGAAATCTCTTTCCATTTCCCTGATCACTCACAGTATTTGTAAAGGTCCCAAATAATATTAGGATCTAGGATGCCATTAGGTGGCCCTTTGGATTGATTATCTAAGGGATATTGAAGTCGTTTGATAGCAAAAGTGAATACATTTAGTGTCCTTCAGGTTGGGTGTCAGTTGGAGAGGCTGGAGGTTTTCTAAGAGGCATCCCAAAGGGGAATGAGAGGGTATGGAAGACACATTCCCATGGATGAGAGAAAAGGAAAATATCACGTCAGCCTATAGTCATGGGTGTCCCCAGGACTCAGGGAAGACTGAAAGAAGACCAAGCTCTTCAGTGGGTCATCAACACACTCAACAGGGGTCAGGGGCTTAACCTGGCTAAGACAACAGAAAGACTTGGCACTTGGCACCAGGGTTTTTGTAGAGGCAAGAAGGCAAGAATGAAAACCGAGCTCTAGCAGGAGAAGTCCCTTCCATAGGAAAGGGTTGGGATTACCAGCAGCTCCAGGGGAAAGGTGAGAGAAGAGGGCAGGAAGGGGTACAATAGCCTGGTTAGGCCTAAGGAAATGGCAGGATTGCAGCTCCAAGTGGGGGTGGGATGGGGTAGGTGAAGAGGGCCAGCCATAATGTTAAAGACCGTGGCTAGCGGAGTAGCATTCCATTGTGTATATGTACCACATTTTGTTTATCCATTCTTCAGTTGAAGGGCATCTAGGTTGTTTCCATGTTCTGGCTATTACAAACAATGCTGATATGAACATAACTGAACAAGTACTCTTGTGGTGTGGTTGAGCATTCCTTGGGTATATGCCCAAGAGTGGTATAGCTCGATCTTGGGGGAGATGGATTCCCAATTTTCTAAGAAAGCGCCATATTGATTTCCAAAGTGGTTGTACAAGCTTGCATTCCCACCAGCAGTGGAGGAGAATTCCCCTAGCTCCACATCCTCTCCAGCATAAGGTGTCTTCAGTGTATTTGATCTTAGCCATTCTGACAGGTGTAAGGTGGACTATGAACCAATGGCTGAGGGGTCACCAACTGGATCAGGCCCTCTGAATGGGTGAGACAGTTGATTGGCTTGATCTGTTTGGGAGGCATCCAGGCAGTGGGACCAGGTCCTGTGCTCATTGCATGAGTCGGCTGTTTGAAACCTGGGGCCTATGCAGGATCACTTGGCTTGGCCTGGGAGGAGGGGACTGGACCTACCTGAACTGAGTCTACCAGGTTGATCTCAGTCCGTGGGGGAGGCTTTGCCCTGGAGGAGGTGGGAATGGGGGTGGGTTGGGGGGAAGGTGAGGGGGGCAGGAGGGGGGAGAACAAGGGAATCCGTGGCTGATATGTAGAACTGAATTGTATTGCAAAATAAAAATAAAAAAAGAAAGAAAAAAGAAAAAAAAAAGACTGTGGCTAGGGTTACCTCTGGCTCTAAGGTATCAGAGGGGTGCCAGACACTCAACAGCCACTTCCTCAGACTCAAGGAAACATTTACACTGACCAAAGGGTAAACTTACCTAATTGCTGCTGATGGATGGGGTGCTGAGTGATCAGTGAGCCAGAAGGTGAGTCTGTTGCAGGTGGACTGGAGATAAGGGATGGATCCCAGTGCAGCTTGGACCATGAGGGGATACCAAATGTAAGCATTGCAGCTCGTGTGGAAAGGTATCCTGGCAGCCAGGAGCTAAGGAATTCCACAAAGTCACACCACACAACAAACCTCACATAAGATATTTATTGGGAGGGAAAAACCCAGGGGAGTGGCTGCCTCTGCTCAGATGAGAAACAGCAGCCAAATGAACAGAATACAAGGCTTATGTAGAGTTTCTTGGCAGGGGGTGGTGTGGGCCTTGAACCTCCAGCTCACTCCTACTTGATCCAGAAAGACTCATTCCTCTCCCCAGTCACTCAGAGAATCTCTGAACAAAGGGAAGCCATCCAAAAAGCCCAGTTTCCCATTCTTGGAGACTACAGCAGCTCCTGCCCTGAAGTTGCCAGGCGCCCGAGTCCCCACCCAAGCATTCCAGCTTTTGACCATACTTGGGCACAAACCTAGCTTGTGGTGGACACATTATCACTCCTAGTCTACAGGTTGTATAAACTCCCTGCTTTAGTTTGGGCATGTGACTTCTCCTGCCTTGATCTCCAGGGCTGGAGAACTCACCTGAGAGTTGTTTTGCTCAAGTAAACCTATTCTTTTACTTTTTTGATTCGGCTTGATCTGGCTTACTGCATCAGCAGAGAAACCTATTATCAGGGTACAGATATTAGGTGGAACTTTTCAGTGTGGAGCTTTCCAGGGTGGACATTGGTGGAATTTCATGTATATAGATTGGAATTTTTACTCTTTAGGATTGGGGCAGGGCCAGCAGTTAGGGCAGTTATAGTGTTCTGTGGGTGGAATCTGGCAGTTAGAGGTCTTTGGGGGAGGGCCTTGGCATTTTATTCAAGATGCTATTCTTGACATGCCAAACTTAAAATGTGTGTGTATGTGTGTGTGTGTGTGTGTGTGTGTGTGTGTGTGAGGGGCATATATATGTATGTATGTATGCATTTTAAAGATACAACTTTTTTCTCTTATAGCTTCTTTTTTAACTGAAAATAGGTGTTTTTTATGTAATATATGCTGACCATAGTTTTCCCTCCCCAAATTCCTCCCAGATCCTCCCCACATCCCCAAATCCACTCCCTTTCTTTCTCTATCATCAGAAAATAAACAGGCATCTAAAATAAATAAATAAATAAATAAATAATAAAACAAAAACAGAATAGGAAAAATAATAATCCCAGCACTCGGGAGGCAGAGGCAGGTGAATCTCTGTGAGTTTGAGGCTATCCTGAGTTCCAGGACAGCCAAGGCTACATAGAGAAACCCTGTATCAAAAAAATCAATCTTGGAGTCTTTTTGTCCTGATACCTGGTAGCTGCTTTCAAAATTAACACACAGAGGCTTACATTAATTATAAATGTTTGGCCGATGGTAAGGTAAAAAATCGCCAAAGAAAATAAGCAGTAGAAATGCAGAAACACACACACACACACACACACACACACACACACACACACACACACACACACACACACACTTGCTGTGGGATGATCCTTCTGTGTGCTGTGAAAATGTATTGTTCTCATTGGTTGATAATAAAGCTGTTTTTGGCCTATGGTAAGGCAGGATAAGGTTAGGGAGGAAGAATCAAACTAAGGACTCAGAGAAAGAGGGGCGGAGTAGAGACAGATGTGAGCCGACTGCCCAAGAAGCAAGATGCCAGAGAACCGGTAAGCCACGGACCACGTGGCAATAAATAGGTTAGTAGATATGGGCTAATTTAAATGTAAGAGCTAGTTAGTCATAAGCCTGAGCCATCGGCCAAACATTTATAATTAATGTAAGCCTCTGTGTGTTAATTTTGAAAGCAGCTACCAGGTATCAGGACAAAAAGACTCCAAATCCGTTTACACACACACACACACACACACACACACACACACACACACACACACACACACACAAAGAGAGAGAGAGAGATTGAGAGAGAGAGAAATCCCATAAAAGCACAAAACAGGTAAACATAATAATATATAAACAAAAGACTGGTAAGGTAAAAAATGCCCAAAGTATTATGAGATAAAAATCCTTCAAAAACATCATTGAGTTTGCTTTGTGTTTGCTTTGAGTTTGCTGGGCATGGGGTCTGCCCTTAAGTGTGGTTTATATTCCCTGTGAGATCCTATTGGAGAAAATGAATTTTTCCTTTGTAAGTGGTTGTCAATTCTGAGTTAGGGATGGAAGCTTGAATCCACTTCCCCTCTCAGTGCTGGGACCTCATCTGGCTTAGACCTTTGTAGGTCCAATGCATGCTGCCTCAGTCTTTGTGAGTTCATATGTGCATCAGTCCTGTTGGATCCAGAATGCTTTGTTTCCTTGGTGTCCTCCATCTCCACTGGCTCTTACAGTCTTTCTGCAGAGTTTCATTAAGTCCTGAGGGGGAGGGGTTTCATGGAGACATCCCATTTAGGACTGAGTGTTCCAAGGCCTCCCATTCTCTGCACAATGTCCTTTTGTGGGTCTCTATATTTGTTCCCATCTGCTGCAGGAGGAAGCTTCTCTGATGATGGCTGAGCAGGACACTAATGTATGAGTATAGTATAATGTCATTAGGAGGTATTTTATTGCTGTGTTCCTTTAGCAGAACAATAGTATTTGTGCCATAACGTTTGTGCCACTATTGGACCCGTGTATTATGCAGGCAGACCACGTTTGTAAATTGAAGGGTTTGTAACTGGGGTGGTGTTTACCTTCGTCCTTTGATAGAGTACAGAGTACCTTCCAGCACCATGAGCTAGTGCAGGAGTGAAGGCTCTAGGAAGGCACCAACTTGGCTCCTTCGTGTTCAATGAGTTATATTTGTGTTGTCTTCAGTAATAGGGCCTTACCATCAATTGGTGGAGAGCAACCAATAGCCTAAGTTGTTTAGGGGTTTCTATGGGGTCCCTTAAGCCAACAATTCAATTAGATGTAACCCATCCCTGGCACTGGAGATTTCATTTGGTGGTGAGAGACGTCTGGTTGAAGTTTTTCTCTTCCCCACTATTTGGTGATTGATTACATTTAGATTTCTGTCATATATGCACATATTTTAAGAAGCTTCTATTGTGGTAGTTTTCTCTCTGTAATAGCCCTGGCTGTCCTGGAACTTGCTTTGTAAACCAGGCTGGCCTTGAACTTACAGAGATCTGCCTGCCTCTGCCTCCTGAGTGTTGGGATTAAAGGCATGAGCCACTACACCCAGCAATTCTTGTGTTTTTATTTGCTTGCTTTTGTTTTTTTGAGACAGGATTTCTCTGTGTAGCTCTGGCTGTCCTGGAACTTGCCCTGTAGATTAAAGGCATGTGCCACCACCACCCGGCTGAAGATTCTTTTATTTTGTGTATGTGGATGTTTTGTTTCCATGTGTTTATGTGCACCATGTGTGTGCAGTGACCAAAGAGGACATTAGATCCCCGGGAACTGGAGTTACAGATGGCTGTGAATCACCATGTGGGTGCTGGGAATCTAATTCAGGTCCTCTGGAAGAAGAGCCAGTGCTCTTAACCTCTAAGCCATCTTTCCCACCCCTTATCTGCTATTTAAAAATAATTTTACTACATTTTTATTTCCTTAATGGGGTGGGGTGTGCATACTATGTTATATGTGTAGAGGTCAGAGGACAGTTTGCAGACGTCAGTTCTCTCCTTCCATCATGTGGCTCCTGGGGATAGAACTCATTCGCCAGGCTTGGCGGGAAGCACCCCTACCTGCTGTGCCATCTCACTAGCGATTTTCAGGCTTTTCAACAGAGTCAAAGATCACTGACTATTTTTTTCCTCACATTACCTTGTTCATTTGTTTTGAGACAGGGTCTCTCTACGCACCCCTGGCTGGTTGAGATCACTGTGTAGGCCAGTTCAGCCTTGAACTCATGGAAGTCCACCTGCCTCTCTGCCTCTCATGTTCTGGAATTAAAGGCGTGTACAACCACTCCTGGCTTACATTTTTTTTTATTTAAATGTAACGTAATTTTTGTTTGTATCTGTTTGTTTCATCCCAGGCTGGCCTCCAGTGTGTAGCTGAGGATGACTTAGAACTTTTGCTCTCCTGCCTCCACCTCCTGAATGCTGGGACTACAAGTGTATTCACTACACCAGTGTCTACAGTATCAGGGATGGAAGGGATGGGCTTTGTGCATGCTTGGCAAGCACTACCAGCCGAACTACATCTCCGCCCCTGAAATACAGTTTTTATTGTTTCATTTTGCATATATGATATTTTGTCTGCATGCATGTCTGTGTACCATTTGCATACCTGGTGACCATGAAGACCAGATAAGGGCATCAGATCCCCTGGATCTGGAGTTAGAGATAGTTGTGAGTTATCTAGTGGGTGCTGGGAATCAAACCTTAGTCTTCTGTAATAGCAGCCAGTGCTCTTAGTCACTGAGCCATCTCTCCAGCCCCCTTTGAAATCTTTTAAATGAATGCATTATAGTGCTAGTTAAACAGGACATGAATGACATGGCCTTCGACATCAGGTAAAAGTGGGATCCACTTATGGTCAGTGTTGCTGTGTTTTTAAAATCTTGTAATAACTAAAAAAACTGCAAAGCTTCTAAACATTGCTTCAAAACTCAACATTTCTACACAACTGTGATTCAGATTTGATGTTTGTAAAATACATCTTTGCATGTTCATAATCCTCTCTTGTACTTAATTCCTCTAGAATGCAAAGTATAACACACAGTGAGGGGTGGAGAGATGGCTCAGACATTGAGAGTGCATACTGACCTTGCCGGGGACCTGAATTCCATTGCCCACACCCACGTCTGATACCCAAAGCACCTGCACTCATGCGTACACCCTCCCCACAGATGTACACATAATTAAAAATAAAATTTTAATAAACAAAAAACCATCTCACAGTAAGAGAGCCTGCCATGAGGGCTCTGATGCCCTGAGTTAAATTCATAGAATCCATGTGGTGATTAAACTACATCGCTGGTGACATGGTCTGGCAGTGAAGTTACGGGATCGTTGGCCACCGCCAGGCAGAGCTGACCTGTTCAGCATTTCTGGCAACACTGGAACATCAAGATAAGACCTGGATTCATAGGTATGCATAAATCTCACATGTTACTTCACTCACATCAGCAGATAAGACAAATTTATAGCTAGGTGGGTAGGTGGGTGTGACTAGGCATGTTTTCCCTGAACTTTGGACAAACAAGGCCCGCCAGTGTATAACTCCCTTGAATGCAACCATGTGTGACAAAATTAAAAAGGCAATTAGTGTTCAGGGTAAATTTCAGTTTAAAAATAAAATTAGAGCTGCACAGTGGTGGTGGCCCATGCCTTTAACCCCAGCACTGGAGAGCTAGAAGCAGATGGATCTCTGTTTGAGGCCAGCCTGGTCTACAGAGCAAGTTCTAGGATAGCCAAAGCTACACAGAGAAACCCTGTCTCAAAAAATAAAATAAAATTAGAGATAGTAAACTCTGAATCTCTGGCTTTGTCATACTCACCATTAATCCCAGGTCTTAGGAGGCAGAAGCAGATAGAGCTCTGTGAGTTCAAGGCTAGCCTGGTCTACACAGTGAGCTCCTATCTTTACACAAAAGGTTTTCCTTAGGAGACTATAAAGAGTACCATAGCTGGTCAGGAGTTAGTGTTACACACTTGATTACCTCCATCAGTTTCCTACTTAGTAGCCCTTCAAACTCTTTTTTGTATTAAAAAAAAAAAAGGAAAATAAAAGCAAAACAAAAAACTTTGCATTTTGTGCTTTCAGAAATAATTATTTTCTTTTCAAATAATAGAATTAGGATCAACTGGCATTCATGGTACTGTGAGGTACTCTGCACACTACCAGAGAAGAAGAGAAATCATCAAACTGAGACCTACAACAGTGGCCTGCCTGCAAAATGTGCTGGTGCAATAGTGGCGCAAACGTTACGGGAGCAACAATAACGTGTTTTAAGATTTATTTGGTTTTTTTTTTTTTTTTTTGGTTTTTTCGAGACAGGGTTTCTCTGTAGTTTTGCACCTTTCCTGGAACTCACTTTGTAGACCAGGCTGGCCTCGAACTCACAGAGATCCGCCTGGCTCTGCCTCCCGAGTGCTGGGATTAAAGACGTGCGCCACCACTGCCCAGCAAGATTTATTTATTTTTGTGTGCACTGGTGTTTTGCCTCTGTGTAGGTCTGGGTGAGAGTGCCAGATTCCCTGAAACTGGAGTTACAAACAGCTGTGAGTTGCCATGTGGGTGCTGGGAATTGAACTCAGGTCCTCTGGAAGAGCAGCAGCCAGTGCTCTCAACCTCTGAGCCATCACTCCAACCCCAACAATTTTTTAAAAATTGAATTTAAGGCCCACTCCATGGGATAGAACCACACTTGACACTGCTATAGTGGCCAAGAGCCACTGGGCAGTGGTGGCACATGCCTTTAATTCCAACACTTGGGAAGCAGAGTCAGGTGGATCTCTGTGAGTCTGAGGCCAGCCTGGTCTACAGAGAGAGATCCAGGACAGCCAGGGCCACACAGAGAAATCCTGCCTTGAAAAACTAGGGCAAAAAAAGAATTAGGATAAGAGTTCTAAGGCAAACTTATAGGTAAACATAGACTCATGTTAAAACTATTTTATATGGTCTTTCTTGAAAAACCATAGTGGTAAAGTCAGAAGGACCTGTTGCTAAAAATAACAGAGAAAGCTTGGATTTCAGAGGCACAGGTTTCAAATTATAATTAATGTTTATAAATTCTGGGTCTAGTCATTTCCTTTTTTTTTTGCACATTTCCTCTATATTCATCTTTCTTCCTAGTTTTTCTGATTGAATTTCTGATTCTGATTGAATTTCTTTTATAACTTAGACCCAAGGATAGAAATAATGTTTGGGGAAGAATATTTACTAGAAGATTAAAATGTTCCTCTTCCACCAAAAAACAAAACAAAACAAAAAATTACCTCACTTATTCCAGCCTGTCCATAAGTAACCAGTGCTGTATTTTAAAAGTGGCACCATACAACAGGGCCCACATAGGAGGTTTATTGAGGGGAGGGAAGAGAAGGGGCAGAGAAGGGGGCAGAGATGGATCCCTGGGAAAGAGAATGAATGGAGAGGGAGACAGAGAGACAGAGGAGATAGACAAGGCCTGTCTTTTATAAGGAGACATAGTGAACATGCACAGGGGGTGCTCTTAGTGACTGCAGCTGAGGTATATCCTGTCAAGACCCCAAGGGCAGGCCAGTACAGATGCCCAAATGCTAACATTCCTCCCTTTTGTTTATTATAAAAAGGTGAGGAGCTAGAAAGGGGTAGCAGGTAAGGCAGGGATGAGGTTGCTGTGTTCTCAAGACTGCTTCCTGCTGGCGTGGAGGATGTCAATCATCTTTGGGGGACCTGAGAAAACTAGGGCACTGGCCACATCTTGGGGTAGCTGGCTGTTTCACTTCACTGTCCTGCACCACTTGGACCTGGCAATATGTTACTCAAGGTGAATCCATGTCAACTTCCTGGAGCTCCCAAAAAATCATGATGAGGTCACCAGCCAAGATGGAGGAGAGCCACGTGGTTGATGTTAATAGTTACATGCATACATACAGAATTAAACAGGAGTTGAGTAAAAAGAAAGGGAGAACTGCTGTGGGATGTTCTGTATGTTAAAGGTGTTGCTCTGATTGGTTAATAAATAAAGCACTGATTGGCCAGTAGCCAGGCAGAAAGTATAGGTGGGATAAGGAGAGAGGAGAATTCTGGGAAGTGGAAGGCTGAGGCAGAGAGACGCTGCCAGCCACCGCCATGAAAAGTGAGATGTAAGGTACCGGTAAGCCACAAGCCACGTGGCAACTTATAGACTAATAGATATGGGTTAATTTAAGATATAAGAACTAGGTAACAAGAAGCCCGCTACAGCCATACAGTTTGTAAGTGATATAAGTCTCTGCGTGTTTACTTGGTTGAGTCTAAGCGGCTGCAGGACTGGTGGGTGAGAGAGATTTGTCCTGACCATGGGCCAGGCAGGACTGGAGAAAACTCCAGCTACAGAGAACCAGTGTGTGCTGAGCAAGATGAGGCTGGCTTCTCCATCTCTGATTCACATGTTGCAGCAAACAGACAGGATATTTAGAGAGGGAGAGCAGACAGACACAAGCAGGATTAGAGCAAAGAAAAAGAAAGTGGAGAATTCTCTCTTGGTTCCCCAACTGCCTGGTCCAAAGAATGGTCAGTGGGTTACCAAAAGACATCCCAATGGGAGGGAAGAGGTGTAGGCACAGTTTCCAAGGACGAGGCAGAGAGAAGAAGATCCAAAGGCCTGAATGTTCTGGCATCCCAGGAATCCAGGGAGGATCAGATTAAGTAGGCACAAGCTATTCAGTATGCTGTCACACAAGAACAGAGGCCTAGGGCTCTGAGCCCAAGAGAGACACAGTCACCTGTTACCAGGACTTCGAGAAAAGCCAGAAGGCAAGGAGAGGACTGTGCTCCAGAAATGAATCCTCACATCTAGGGGAGTGGTCAGAGGCAGGTAGCCCCACCAGAGACCCAATTGTTGGTACGGAATGGAAGGCAATGGTGAATGAGAAAGCCAATTTGCTGCAGGTTAAAGAGCAGATCCCTTATGGGTGAGAGAGGCAGATTAGGTCCCAGCATGAAGTGGGTACCTTTGGTGGGCCCTGCCAAGGTATGCCACTAAGCAAACATGCCACGCACAACAGAGTCAGTGCAAGAGGTTTATTGGGAGGGAGAGAGCTGAGGAGTGAAAGAGCGAAAGGCTGCATCGGAGTGGGGAGGCAGGCAGACAAGAGGAAGAGAAGAGAGAGAGAGAAGAGGCAAGAGAGGAAATTAGAGACAAGGAGAAGAGAGTAAGGGGCAAGAGAAGAGGCAAAGAGAATCAGCTCTGCCTGGAGGGCACTTTTAAAGGGTGCACATGCCGTGGCCCACAGCTGAACCTGAATATGGCTCCACATTCATTTTGTCACTTATTAGCTGTGGGACCATGACAGGATTGGTGGAGAGAAATTGGCGGCTCTCCTCTCCACAGGTCCAACTCCTTTTCCAGCTTTACAGTGTTCTGTGTGTTCTTTCAGAAAGTCATCCAAACCCAATGTGGAAACTGAGGAAGTTCATGTTACAGTTTTGCAGAGGCGGAGAAGTGGGTGAGCTGACCAAACACAGAAATCAGGATTTTTTTCACCTCTGTGCAGGTTCCTTCTTCCTTCCACCAGCTGAGTCATCGGGGGAGAGCGGGTATGTGTGTGTGTGTGTGTGTGTGTGTGTGTGTGTGTGTGTGTGTGTGTGTGTGTGAGAGAGAGAGAGAGAGAGAGAGAGAGAGAGAGAGAGAGAGAGAGAGAGAGAGAGAGAGAGAGATCTTCCACGCCATCTAGGTTTGTCTCCACTGCTTCTTGGTAGAAGCAAGATTAGCAGAGTTTGGGTGGGGTTAGCTTGCTCTGGAGGCTGCTCTCAGGGGCCAGTGTTTTCTGCTCAACTGCCACTGGACCTAAGCAGCCTTAAAGGACTTTTGAAAAGGAGTCATTGTTTTCTTCTTTCTTACAATAATAACTCACCGTATAGAACAAACATGTAACAAGGTCTGTATACAGAAAGTTTTCCAGGACAAGAGGCTAAAAGACCACTGACTGTCTGGAAACTAACTTCAGCATTTGCTAAAATGCATCAGTTGACAAGACTTTGTGAATTTACTCCACACTGGGATTGGAGTTATAGTTGATCCTGGGAATCCCACTAAATTTGAACACCATGCTCCTATAACCTCAGGGAAGAAACAGGGTAAGGCAGAAGGCAAAGAGATGTGCCTCATTTTCATGGTGCCTTGTCTAAGGTTTCTTTTATCATGTACTATTGCCTTAAAAACTGGGCGCTGTGATGGGTAATGTCAATTTGACTAGATATACAGTCACCTAGGAGACACTTCCTTGGGTAATTACAGGGATGTTTAGTGAAGAGAGAAGAATTCCATGGGCTGGATGATATTTTAATTGTACTGAAATGTGATTTTATTTGTATGTTAATAAATGAAGTTGCCTGGGGGTCAGAGCTAATAGCAAGCCATCCCAGAAGCCATTGGTGGTGGTGCATGCCTTTAATCAAGCTCTTGGGAGGCAGAGCTAGGCAGATCTCTGTGTGTTCAAGGATACAGCCAGCATGGAGACACACACCTTTAATCTCAATACCAACCATAGAAGACCTGGAGGTCTGTACAGACAGGCAATGATGAGGAGATCATGTGGTTGAGTTTACAACCAATGAGAAGGCAGAATAGAAAGTCTATAAAAAAGACAAATAGACAGGAAGTAGCTCTCTTGCTGAGGAAGACAGCAGCGGCAGTGAAGGGTAAGGTTTTTAGCTCTTAGCTATTGCTCTGACCTCTTGGACTTTCATTTTTGCATTGGCTCTGTGTTTCTTATTTAATAAGATGGTTACATCTACACTGGAGTCCTGGAAAGAATGAAAAGGAAGCAAGTGAGTGGACCTCCAGGAGTCATCCCTCTGTCTCCTGACCAGGGACACAATGTGACCAATTGCCTCACGCTCCTGAGACCATGCCGTCCCCCACCATCACTACTGTGGACTGTATCACATTGAACTATGAGCTAAAATATGCCTTTCTTTCCTTGGTTGCCTTTGTTGGGTGTTTTCTCACAGCAAGAAGAAAAATATGGTTACATGAACACAATGCATAATAAGTTTAAATGAAAGATGTTGGCACTCACAATAGGACCTCCAAAGACATGCTCCCAGAGACCCTTTACCTCCAACTAGGCCCTCCTTCCTCTCTCTACTAGTTCCCCAGATTGGCATCAACTCATGCCTCATATGACAAAGCTAGTCCAAGGCCCATGACTCAGGAGGCTGGATGTAGACCCTAGGATGGATCAACTAGTGATTTTTTTTGCTAAAAGGACATGTTGTCAAACTGCCTTCTAAATATTTCTGTTTACAGCCATGGATTAGTGCCATTCTCAGCCTTGGCCTCTGTAGTGGGCAGCAGTCAATGCAAAGGCTCATAACTGCTCAAAGTGCTGAAAATAAGAGTTGGGGGCTATGCTGACTGGTTTTGTGTCAACCTGACACAAGCTAGAGTTATCTGGAAGGAGGGAAGCTCGATTGAGAAAATGTCTCCATAAGACCGGGCTATAAGGCATTCTCTAAATTACTGATTGATGCAAGAGGGCCCAGCCCATTGTGGGAGAGCCACCCCTGGATTAGTGGTCCTGGGTTCTATAGGATGGCAGGCTGAGCAAGTCATGGAGAGGAAGCCAGTAAACAGTGTTCCTCTACAGCCTCTGCATCAGCTCCTGCCTTCAGGTGCCTGCCCTGCTTGAGTTCCTGTCCTGACTTCCTTTGATGATGAACAGTGATATGGAAGTGTAAGCCAAATAAACCCCTTCCTCCCCAACTTGCTTTGGTCGTGGTGTTTCATCACAGCAACAGAAACCCTAACTAACACAGGTGCTCAGCCTTAAATGGAGCATCTGTACCAAACCTCCACCACAACCCTGCCCCGAGGCTCAGGACGCATCGTGGAGGAGGGCACAGAAAGGATGTAAGAGCCAGAGGACCAGGAGGAACGCTATGGAGTGCTGTCTTCCGGAAGGACATGGCTGCTGGATTCAGGAACTCACTGTAGCCATGGTTACCTGCATAAGATAGGGTCAGCAAAACCAGTCAACATTGGCAGCACTAACTGGATTTTGGGATACAGAGGGAGTAGGGGAGGGTATGCTGGGGGTGTCTGGAGGGAGTTGGATTGAGAGTGGGTAGGATTTGTATACATGTATGGAGTGTCAAAGAACAAACTAAAAATATTTTATGACTATGACCCCCAACAACAACGTCTGAATCCGTGAAGGACATCAGAGTCCTCGGGACTCAACTCTCTTCCCAAAGGTCCCCCTTACTGGCAACCAGGTCTTCAGCAAATGATATTTGGAGGAACAGTTAAGATTCGAATCCTAACAAGCCTCCTTCCCCTTGGGTACATGCAATGTCGTTACTCTGTACCTGAGCTCCACTACACTGTAACTTCATGTTGTACAAAAATATGGCTGCCACCTTGACAGGAACCCAATGAAACAGTGTAAGTGTTAGGGTGGGTGGATCTGAAACACTTTTTTTTTTTAAAGATTTATTTATGTATTATGTATACAGTGTTCAATCTGCATATATACCTTCAGGCCAGAAGAGGACGCCAGATTTCATTATGGAAGCATGTGAACCACCATGTGGCTGCTGGGAATGGAACTCAGGACCTCTGGAAGGACAGTCAGGGCTCTTAACCTCTGAGCCATTTCTCCAGCCCATGAAACATCTTTTAACACACTTTTCAACTCCAGGAGGGGATTGCTCTAGACTTGGAAAGTTCGGAGCTCTTTTCTTATGTCGATCCAATGTGGTTATTTACAGGTGCTTCCACTCAGGTCTCTCCTCTTCACTCCCTTACACGGGGCTCTATCACTTTAAGGCAATTTACCCAATCAAGGCTCTGGAATGTTCTTTGAATGTGGGACTAGGTAGAGTATGACTAACCTAAGCCCAGGATTAATACCTTGTCACCTGCCCTGTCCTGTCCCTCTTTGATACAGTCTTTGATACAGTCAGGGGTCAACTTTGTAGGGCAAATCCTGGCCCTGGGATGCTTCCTGGCACACAGATCCCTTGTGAGGTATGTCCCAGGGGAAGCACCTTGTGCTGGAGCCAACCCTCAAGGGATGCAAGAGAGGATTGAAACAAGGAGCACCTCCCTGCCCCTGACTTCAGGAGTCTGCCTTCCACTGAACATGACTGTATTTTCAGGGGACAATCTGTACGTACAGCCACACATCTCTGAGATTCTCCAAAGGCTTCAGCCATATCCCTCAGGAAAATGTCATCAGTGGGGTCCTGCCCAGCTGCTCATCTCAACCTTCTCCACTCCTAACTTTGCCCTCACTCTCGGGGTATCTCTTCCTGAGGTCTGTAGCTGGGCCACATCCCATGCCCACAAGCCCAGGGCAGCTTGTCACCAGCCCTGAGAGTTTAGTTTAGCTTGGTTTGACACCAACCTTTTCAGTGCAGGGGAGATGGGGGAGCACCAGTCAAGAGGTGGCATGAGTAAGTGGATAGATTAGGAGCCAGTGTTTGTGACAGCAACTCCCACAGGAAACCTGTACAAATAGAGTGTACAGGAAGCCACGGCTGCTCTGACTACCTGTGCATATGCAGGTGTGTGGTGGTATTTTACTTGTACTGAAATGTGATTTTAATTGTATGTTAATACATAAAGTTGTCTGGGGGTCAGAGCTATTAGAGCCATAGCAAGTGCATGGCAGCGGTGGCACACGCCTTTAAGGACCTGGAGGGCGGTACATTCAAGCAGTGACGAGGCAGTCACGTGTTTGGGTTTACAACCAATGAGAAGGCAGAACAGCTAGACTATATAAAGACATATACACAGGAAGTAGGTCTTTTTCGGAGAGCTCTCTTGGCTGAAGAGGATCGCTGAAGCAGGAAGGGTGAGGCTCTTAGCTCTGACCTCTTGGCTTTCTTCTCTGAATCGGCTCTGTGTTTCTTATTTAATAAGATGGTTGGTTACATCTACATTTGGCACCCAACGTGACAAGAATCCATTAAAAACCACTTAACTTGGCTTGGCGGCAGGTCTGGTTTCCCACCTGGGCGGCCGGCTCCCTAGCCCGGGCCCAGGTCGGCTTGGCCTCAGGCCGGACAAACCTTGAGCTACTTGCTTAAAGCCGGTGCTACAAACAACTCAGGCCTGCCCTGCCGAACAGGGCCCCAGCCTGTAAAGCCAACGCATGTGGTTGGAGCTTAAAGTAGCCAGAGCCAAGGCTTGACTAGGCTCAAGCAGGAACACGTGGCTGGATTTAAGCTCTTAGGCAGAACTTGCAGCTACAGTTCTTGCGTGTTCTCTCTCTCTCTCTCTCTCTCTCTCTCTCTCTCTCTCTCTCTCTCTCTCTGGATTCACACCTCGGACACTAGGTGGCTGTTTTGAAATTCCCTCAGATTGGTACTGTTCTACGAGGACTTGGTAAGTCACTTAACATATCAGATATTTTAAAGGAAACTATTTAAAAGAGAAATTTTTTTCCACATTAAAAAAAATGGGTTTTCTGTGTTCATTGGAAGAAAATTGGGCTTTGTTTGCAAGTTTAGGCAGTCTGACAATGGAACAGCTATATGAAAAGATTAATGTTGATCGAATTATGCATTTTATTACTATGCTTATTCTCATGTTACTATTTAAAAAGATAGTCAATTTAAGTGCCAGGGTGACAGCTTTAGAAAAACTTGTTAAACCTGTAAAAACTCAGACAGAAGAAACTAACAGTGAAGTTGCTTCAAGATTGGATCATAGGGTTACAGAAAGAAAGCCTGTTTTCACACAGTCACCCTTAGTTTGTCCAGTAACCGTACAGCAGTTGCCTGATCAAATGACTACACAAAATATTTGGGCTCCAATTGAAATGTTAGATTTACGAAGGTTTAAGGAGGCAATAGTATCTTATGGCATGCATTCCCCATATGTAAAGCAAATGTTAAACTCTTGGTCAACATATAATAGGATTGTACCACAGGACTGGTGGGAGCTGGCACAAGCTGTTCTTGAACCCAGTCAAAGGCTTCAGTGGCTAACTTGGTTCAAGGATGAAGCTAAAAACATAGAAAAACAGTGGAGGGATAAAGGAATACAAATCTGCCAGGATCAGCTTATTGGAGAAGGTCAATATGCTTCAGCACAAACACAATGTTTATATGATGTCCAAACCCTAATTTTATGTCGAACAGCAGCCTTGAATGCATGGGACAGAGTTGAGGAACCAGGAAAAAAACTGAGTCATTTACAAAGGTTGTACAAGGCCCAAAAGAATCTTTCACAGATTTTTTACAAAGACTGGCTTCAGCAGTAAAGAGAATGGTCTCGGATTCAGAAGCTAGTAAGATAATAATTGAATCTTTTGCCTTTGAGAATGCAAATGCAGCATGCAAAACAATAATCAGGCCGTTAAAGGCAAGATCTGCACCTTTGGAAGATTGGATTAGAGACACGGTAAATGTTGAAGCTCATGAGCATGATGATACGTGGGTAGGAGAAGCAATTTCAAAAGGTTTGAGGAATGTTAGATGTTTTGGATGTGGAAAGCAAGGACATTTGAAAAGGGACTGTACACAGGTCATTCCTAGAAACAATGTTTCTTCAAGGAACAATGGCAACAGAATGCCCCTTCCTTCTGGAGTATGCAGAAGGTGTGGTAAGGGAAAACACTGGACCAACAAATGTAGATCAACAAGGGACAGACAGGGTAATCCTTTGCCTCAGTCTTCAGGAAACTCCCAGAGTGGCCTCATGCAGGCCCCAATAACAAATCCAGTTCAAACCTTTCCTGCAGTCATAGAGGAAACCCCTACTCAGAGCAATTAAATAACCAAATGCCTATTGGAATAAATCATGTTGGTCAAGATGATGAAACAGAGAGAATAGAAAATTCAGGAGAAAACATAAAGAAAATTTTTTGGCAAACTTCTATTAATGAACAAAGACCAAAATTATCGATAAAAATAAATGGTGTTTTGTTGTCTGGTCTGGTAGACACAGGTGCGGACATTACCATAATTGCACCAGAATTTTGGCATCCAACTTGGCCTATTCAGGAGGTAAACATTCAACTGTTAGGAATTAGGACATTATCTCAGGTGAAAAAAAGTGCAAGATGGCTCGAATGTATAGGTCCAGAAGGACAGAGAGGAAAATTGAAACCATATGTAGCTAACATAGCTATGAATCTGTGGGGTCGAGACTTGTTGCAACAATGGAATACTCAGATTAACATCCCTCCAATCTCAGAAACAAATCATAAACTAGCACATGTTTCTGAGAGAAATATTAGAAGGCATTATTCTGAGTGGTCACCAGCCATCCATATTATACAAGAACAGGGCACAACAACTGATGATCTTCCAAAAATAACAACAGCTCTACCTTTAAAATGGTTAACAGACAAGCCTGTATGGGTCCAGCAATGGCCTTTAACAACAGAGAAACTCCAGGCTTTAGAAGAGCTGGTAGAAGAACAGTTAAATGCTCAGCATACTGAGGAATCAACCAGCCCTTGGAATTCTCCTGTATTTGTTATTAAGAAGAAATCTGGTAAATGGAGAATGATAACAGACCTTAGAGCAATTAACAAAGTAATTCAGCCAATGGGCTCTCTACAATCTGGAATTCCTTTGCCTACTCTGTTACCAAAAGGATATGGCCTCTCATAGTTATTGATTTAAAAGACTGTTTCTTTTCAATACCCTTACAAGAAAAAGACAGAGAAAGATTTGCTTTCACAGTGCCTACTTATAATAATTCTCAACCGGTTAAAAGATTTCAATGGAGGGTCCTCCCACAGGGAATGTTGAATAGCCCAACTCTGTGCCAATATTTTGTACAACAGCAATTGGAAGTGATACATTAAAAATTTCCTAAATCTATAATTTATCATTATATGGATGATATTTTACTAGCTGACTCAAATGCAGATACTTTAGAGAGAATGTTTGAAGAAGTAAAAAAAATTTTGCCTTGCTGGGGATTACAAATTGCTCCTGAAAAGATACAAAGAGGAGATTCTATTAATTATTTAGGATATAAAATAGAGCTACAAAAAATTAGACCCCAAAAGGTGCAAATTAGGAGAGATCGACTACAGACTCTTAATGACTTTCAAAGATTATTTGGAGATATTTCTCATCTACGAACTATTGTTGGGGTAAAAAATGATGAACTGCATAATTTGTTCAAAACCTTAGAAGGTGACAGGGACTTATTATCACCTGAAGCTGAGAAAGAATTGGCCTTGGTAGAAAAGAAAGTACATGAAGGGCACGTGAATCGTATTGATCCAAAGCTGAATTGCATTTTGGTTATTTTACCTTCTAGGCATTCTCCTACAAGAATATTAATGCAGAGGGAAGATATTATATTGGAATGGATATTTTTACCAAATAAACCAAATAAAAAATTAAAAACTTATGTGGAAAAAATCTCTGACTTGATTTGGAAAGGAAAATTGAGACTTCGTCAATTAGCAGGAATAGACCCAGCAGAAATTGTCATACCTTTAACTAAGGAGGACATTGAAAAATTATGGACAGAAAGTGAACCTTGGCAAAGAGCTTGCAGTAATTTTTTTGGGAGAAATTAACAGCAAATATCCCAAAAGCAATAGAATTGATCTTATAAAGAGAGCTGATTGGATCTTGCCTCGAATTGTATGGGAAAAGCCCATATCTGGAGTTCAGACATTTTATACAGATGCCAACAAACAAGGAAAGGCAGGTTACAAATCAGAAAATTTAAGTAAAGTGGTTCAAAGTCCTTATAATTCAGTTCAGAAATCAGAATTGTATGCTATTCTGTTGGTATTAATGGATTTTTCAGAACCTCTCAACATAGTAACTGACTCTCAGTATGCTGAAAGAGTAGTATTACATATTGAGACTGCAGAATTTATCCCTGATGCTTCAGAATTAACTTCACTATTTATTCAATTACAAGATACAATCAGGAAAAGGAGTCATCCTTTATATATAACTCACATTCGATCCCATACTGGTCTGCCAGGCCCTCTAGCACAAGGCAATGATGAGATTGATAAATTATTGATAGGAAATGTGCTGGAGGCCTCAGAATTTCATAAAAAACATCATGTCAATAGTAAAGGCTTAAAAAAGGATTTTTCCATAACCTAACAACAAGCCAAAGAAATAGTAAAGAAATGTCCTACTTGTTCCTTCTACAATCAAACGCCATTACCAGCAGGATGTTACCCAAAAGGTACTCAAAGGAATGAAATCTGGCAGATGGACGTGTTTCACTTTGCAGAATTTGGAAAACTGAAATATGTACACCACACTATCAATACTTATTCAGGATTTCAGTGGGCAACTGCTTTGAGTTCTGAAAAAGCTGATTCTGTAATCACTCATTTTCTAGAAGTTATGGCCATCATGGGTATACCTGCACAAATCAAAACTGATAATGCTCCATCATATGTCTCTGTTAAAATGAAACAGTTTTTTGCTTATTACAATATAAAGCATATTACAGGCATACCACATAATCCTACAGGTGAAGCAATTGTAGAAAGATCAAACAGAACTCTAAAGGATATGCTAAATTAACAGAAAGGGGTAACAAACCCCCCCAGAAACAGACTTCATAATGCTCTATTAACTTTGAAATTACTTAATGCCAATGAGAAAGGAACAACAGCTGCAGAGAGACATTGGATAATAGAAAAAACTACAGAATTAAATCAGCCTATATACTTTAAGGATGTGCTGACCTCAGAATGGAAACCAGGGTATGTGTTACGTTGGGGATGAGGTTTTGCTTTTGTTTCTACAGGAGAAGATAAGTTGCGGGTACCATCAAAATTGATAAAGGTTTGATTTGAACAAGAGAAACCTCTTAATTAGAGGAGGTGATAGTTCATCAACCAGCATGCACATCCAATTTAAACTAACTTATACCAGTAACACATGTCTTTTCATTTAATCAGATAATAACTTGCCAAAAAGGAACATCCCCAAAATTAGTCTTGGGGAAAGGTTTTTGTTTTTGTCTTTTAGGAGAATGAAGGTTAAGGAATCTGAAGAACACTGGACAAATGAGACAACTGAAGAAAAGGGACAAATCATCTATCCCAGGAAACAGAGTGAAACGGCATATGGGTATATATTATCTAAAAAATTTTATGTCTTCCTAATGTTTGTTTCTGCTTTTCTCTAAAAATTTAACACTATTGGTTCTAATAGTCCCAGTTCAATTAAAATTTAAAGCTGACTTTGGAGTTGGAGAACGGCTCTCTCCTTCTATATACTCAAGCATGTTGTTAAAAGGAAAATGCAAACTCCCTGTATTATGCCAGGATAAAAGAGCCATCTTCTGCTATGGGACAGGAGAAAAGCCAAATTAATTAAGGGACTATTCTATTACTAATCTCAACTCTTTGATTCTATTCTGATTCTTTAAACTTTTCTTAAAGTATAAATTTTATATCAAAATTTACAAGATTAATAATATATGGATATATATACATTTTAACCTTTGTTAAGATATGAATGGTCATATAGAGTACTAATTAATTCTAGAAAAAAGGCTTCAACTAGCTGCATATATATGTCTTTGTGTTCGAGTCTCTTATCAGTTTTCTGCAGGAAATCACGGCCAGGCCTAACATCAACTGAAGTCTCCAGGAAGAAGTTGGGGCCCCACAACAACAATTCCTCATGGACAATAATAACATCATTAAGCTGACAAACATCATCTACAGATCAGCTTTGAACTACAAAGTGCTCAGAGCAATTTTGAGATGACTAGCTGAGATGATCCAGTCTCAAAGACTACTTGAATAAGGACTTGAGATAAACCCTGAACTTTGGCATTATACACAGACTGGATAATGAAGGACATAGTTACCTTTCCTAGAATTTGACAATTAACCTAAAATTTTTCTTTTAGGATAAAGACAACTTCACCCATACCCAGCAGGAAGCAATTTTAAGAATACGACACCCACATTCCCAAAGAGGTGGTGTGGGGTGGGTGGTTTTTTGGTCTTTTTAATGAGTTTTGGGTCTGGGATAATTTTCATTGTTTAGGGGAGTTGGTTACAAGTTGTTGTCAAGGCTTAGGACAAAGGCCAAGCAGATTAGATTTAAGGTTCTTGTTTTTAAAAAAAAAAAAAGAGAAAGAAAGAAGAAAAAGACAATTACTAGTTTTAAATACTTTACATTGGATTGGATTGTTTTATATTGTATACAAATTATATATATTGAAATTGATATTGTTAGAAAATGCTATATGTATATTTCTAATTGTACTTATACTGTTCATTTAACAATGCAATTTTCTGAGCCTTGAATGTTATTATTACCAACTATTAGGATATAAAGAAATGAAAGTTAGTAGTTAGACATTACAATAGAACTTGTAGTCATATTAGATATGTTTTAAAAATTGAGCAGATATATTTTAGACAGGTCATCTTCAAACCCTTCAGAGATCTACAGAATATGGCATTTAAAATGTTTTAATAACTTAGAAAATTTTTCTTTTTTGTTATGATTATGAGACATGTCGGCTCCTGGCAGTACCAATCTACTTCAGAGAAAATATGGGCATTGAAGAAACTGCATATGGAGTTAACTTTCATTATGGCAAAAGTTAGCCACTGGACAACAAAGTATCCTCGAATCAACTGCTGACAAAATGGACAGACAGGACATGAAACAAAGGACTACTGATTCTTGCCAAAACAAGTGTGGTTATGGCTTTATCAAAAGGCATCTTCTGAGGCCAGGACAATATGACACCATCCCTGAAGTGGCCTTCGCAATTTGGAAAAGGTACAGTGCCCTTTTCTTCGAAGGCTGCTGAACAGGCAGTGGGCCGATGGCTTCTGATGTGCAATGGAACAGCAGCTGAAACAGTTATTCTTGAAGAGTAACTAAGCTCACGCCTCTCAATAGTAGACTGGCATTTGATAGAGGGATGTGGAGAAGAACGGGATGCTGAGATGAAGCCATATATACACAGCCAAGAAGAATGGACAGTTGAATTAAAAAACCATCAACAATTTCCAGAATTTAAAATCCTGAATCATAACATGACACTAGTGGAATTCAGGTGTTTCTGGTACATGGACTGTGCTCACCCAATGTGAGGTTGAACTGTTGACCTTGTGTACATCCTACTTCACAAATGAGTCTGTCAGATATGCTAAGCCTATAGGCTGAAGATGATGCCCCAGCATTGCGGAGAAACCTCAGGTGACTGTCCAGGCAGCTGGCTGTTTCTGTCAACTCACAAATTTTTTGGAAGTTGCTTGTATTCACTTTCTGTTTTTATTTTTGTTAGCTAATATTATTTCCTTCTTGGGTCTCTGAGGGTGTTGAAGATTAGTTAGTTATAGTTGAAGGTTAGTTAGTTATAGTTGAAGATTAATTAGGATAGAAAGTGAATTAGATACATTTTGGACTTAACAAAATAGGATAGATAATGAAATTATTTTCTCTGAATTTGTCAAATACAAATGGACTAGACATTGTTTAGACATTTATTACTTGTATATATTGTATATAGTCCTTGTACTTTTGTATATAGTTTTTCTTTTGTTAGTTATAACCTTTTTCTTTTTTTTCCTTTTTATTAAAATAGAAAAGGGGAAATGTGGTGGTATTTTACTTGTACTGAAATGTGATTTTAATTGTATGTTAATAAATAAAGTTGTCTGGGGGTCAGAGCTATTAGAGTCATAGCAAGTGCGTGGCGGCGGTGGTGCACGCCTTTAAGGACCTGGAGGGCGGTACATTCAGGCAGTGACGAGGCAGTCATGTGTTTGGGTTTACAACCAATGAGAAGACAGAACAGCTGGACTATATAAAGACATATACACAGGAAGTAGGTCTTTTTCGGAGAGCTCTCTTGGCTGAAGAGGATCGCTGAAGCAGGAAGGGTGAGGCTCTTAGCTCTGACCTCTTGGCTTTCTTCTCTGAATCGGCTCTGTGTTTCTTATTTAATAAGATGGTTGGTTACATCTACACAGGTGTGTCCAAGTATGTCAATCCTGTGGGGGAGTACACAGATGTGAGTTCCTGTGCTGTGTAGGTGGCTGCACATTTGTCTTCCTGCATACTTGCACGTGAGCCATGGTTTACAAAACCTAGAAGGGTGCTCCCAAGCTAGGCAAGGATGGCTTGGGGTGGAGGTGGGGGACTTTGGGGACAAGAATTTTATTTTATTGCTTATTCTGTAAGTTTTACAAGTATGAATCACTGGAAACATAAAATGTTGTGTTTTTGTAGGGCAAATCCTGGCTAATGTGTTTTCCAGCCAGATCCTCTTGCCTCAACCTGCTAAGTACTGGGATGACAGGCATGTAAAGAGGACTTTTTATTATTTGTATGTATGTAGACAGGAGGCAGGTGTGGCACGGTTCATGGAAGTCAGAGGACAACTTGTGGGAGTTAGTTCTCTTCGTCCACCGTGTGAGAGTCTTGGGGACTTGGGGCAAGCATCTTACTCCCTGAGCCATCTTTAAGACCTGGGGATATTTTCAAACACAGTTTTCAGTTTAAGGACCCTTTGCTCTAGGAAAATGGCAGCGTTTTTGCGTTCTCTTTGTGAGCCATGCCCCCTAACAGTCTTGGGGAGCTGGGCGGTTTCTCTCTGGGGTCTGGAACAGGACTAAGGAATGAAGTCTTCTCCCAGGGAGACTGAACCCAGGTGCAGCCTCCTAGTCTCACCTGCTATGTGCCTACTGCTGACCTCAGGGATAGGAAAGGGGGTCCAGGTGAAAGAACCTGCTCTGGGTGGACAAGGGGTTATAGAGATTTGGTTGGGTAGGAGAACTATAGCCCTAGACCCTAGGTGACCTCAGACCCTTGTCAGGAGCAAGGCAAGCCAAACTGCTGTGACCAAAGCCATCAAGGGCTGTCTTGGCACTCTTGATGCCCTAAATTCCAACTCTTTTCAACAATGGATGACACTTAGTCCTTATTCCAGTGTGAAAAAGCTGGTGTGTCAAGTTCCCTCTGCTGTGATTCAATGTTAACCAGTCACTTGCCCTGGGTTAGGCTGGGGAAGAAAAGGATTTGAGTGTTACTATGGTTAGTACAGTGGCATACGGGGTAACAATATCAAAGAAGCCAGGTTCCAAAGGCATGTGGTTCCATTTAGACAAAAGACTTAGCTATGGTGGCAAACATTCAAATAGTAGTTGTCTTGCATGGGGGCTGGTGGCATTCCTGAAGACTGGCCATGGCTGGAACTTGATATGGGCAGAGCTGTAGGTGGTATCTCTGTAAATAAAACATACCAATAAGCTATTGTGATGACTTCCCATTGGGACTAATAGGTCCCTGTGTTTGAGTTCCTCACAGGCAGGCTGGACTTCTCTGCAGAGCCAAGGGCAGCCATCCATCTACCCAGTGGGGTGAAAGCATGGGGATCTCTAGTTTATAACCATAAAACTTCAGAGTTCTTTCCAGAAAACTGGAGCTGTGCTAGCTCTCTGGTCCTAGGAGAAGAGACAGAAATATGAAGCCTGTGATGTCAGCAGTGGTACCACAGCCCATTGGCATAGTCAGGCAGGGATGGGGCCATATGAGAGGAGCGGGACTGATGTCAACGAGAACCAGGTAAAGTCTGCTCTGAATCACAGAGAACAGGGAGGGCATCCAGCAGAGAAAGCTGGGTGGAGGGTGACAACCCCGGTGGAAGAAACTTAGGGAAGCAAAGTCCAAAAGGGAGGAATGTGGGTGAAGGTGTAGTCTAGACATGCTGCCCTAGATGGGAGTCACCTGGGAGACTAACAAGGCGGGTGTAGTCGTCTTCAGCACAGCGTGTCACCAGGCAATGCTGGGTTCTTCTGGGAAATCTGAGATTCTGAGACTATAGAAGTTGAGAATCATTCAGAATTTGGCTTTTGAAACAGACTCTCACTGTGTGGCCTTGGTTAGCTTGAAATTCACTATATGGACCAGCCTGGCCTTGAACTCACAGAGATCCACCTGCCTCTGCCTCCCGAGTGCTGGGATTAAGAGCCTGCACCATGCTCAACTCAGACAATTTTATATTACATTTTAACATTTTTAGTGTGCACCTCTGCATGACATGTACAGGAGTGCACATGTGGGATCAGAGGACAACATGTGAGGCTTCTTCCACCATGTGGGTCCCAAAGATGGAACTCAGGTAATCAGGTTTAGCAACAAGCCCCTTTACCCACTGAGCCCATCTCACTGGCCTTCTAGAATGCTTTTAAATTTTTTAATATTATTTTAAATTTTATTTAAGTTAAATTTAATTAATTTGATGTTAAATTTATTATTTTAATTAAATATTATTTAATAAAAATTTTTATTTTAATAAAAATATAATTATATCATTTTTCTCCCTCTGAGCCCTTCATGCCCTCTCCTTCACTCCCTGTCATATCCATGGGCTCTTTCTATTTGATTATTATTGGTGTGTGTGTGTGTGTGTGTGTGTGTGTGTGTGTGTGTGTGTACTATATATACACATACATACATACATTTAGTATTGTTTGTGTGTATATGATTTCAGGGCTGGCTACTTGGCATCGCATAACCAAACTAGGGGGCTCATCCCTGGGAAGGCTATTTCTCCCTCTTTCAGCATCCATAGCTGCCTGTAGTTCTTGTCTATAAACAGGGCCCTGTGAGGTTTCTCCCATTCACATTAGCTTATCTATTGGTGTTGTCATCATTCAGGTCTTATTTAGATAGCCAGACTGTTGATAGGGTATAGCTTCCCTGCCTTCAGGGAATATTCTAATGAGATGATATTAAACATGATTTGTTTGTAGTCAGAAGGTTTCTCTGTCCCGCCAGGCTCCCGGAGTCCCGTGGCCCACTTATAAAATAATCACTCGGAAGCTTATGTTAATTATAACTGCTTGGCCATTAGCTCAGGCTTATTACTGACTAGCTCTTACACTTAATTTAACCCATAATTCTTATTTATGTTTTGCCATGTGCCTTGGGACCTCTTCTCAGTTCTGCCTTATCATCTTGCTTCCTCTGTGTCTGGATGGCGACTCCTGACTCTCCTTTCCTCTTCCCAGAATTCTTCTCATCTGCTTGGCCCGCCTATACCTCCTGTCTGGCTACTGGCCAATCAGCATTTTATTTATCAACCAATCAGAACAACACATATTCACAGCATACAGAAAGATATCCCGCAGCATTTGGTTTTGAATATGTGTCAGTCATGCCTGGGTTTGCAGAATGTTTTGAGAAGGAGCAAATTGCAAGGCAGATCTGATACCATCCATCTACTCAGAGATCCTGTGTTGGCTGAACTCATGATTTAGTGGCTTTGGCTACACCTCTGACTACACCTTTGGCTACACCAGCAGACATGGTGGTGAACACAGAAGATACTTCCTTTGGGAACTGCATGTGAGGGCAAGGAACCTGGTGGGTGACTTTTGCTGCCTTGGCAGGGAAAAGTTCCAGCAGGAAGCAAACCATAATGCCTTTGAATTCCAACTTAGTAGGGCCACCGAGGTTTTTGCAGGAGATGTGGGACAAAATAGCTTCATTATCATTCAGAAAACCATCACTTCATCATTGGAGCATCTTAAAATGGGGCTCAAATTTATTTTATTTTACTCTCTCTCTCTCTCTCTCTCTCTCTCTCTCTCTCTCTCTCTCTCTCTCTCTCTCTGTGTGTGTGTGTGTGTGTGTGTGTGTGTGTGTGTGTGTGTGTGCGTTTGTATATGTGTTCCAGGGATCAAACTCAGGTGGTCAGGCTCAGCATAGCAAGTGTTCTTGCCTGCTGAAGCCTCCCACTGGTTCCTACAATGGGAATCTTAAATGTGGGCACACCTGAAATGCCAGCAGGCTAAAGCAAGAGAAGAGACTGTTCAGCCTGAGACCAGTGGGACTACATACACAGTGAGACCCTATTTCAAAACAGCAAACAAGGGTCTGAAGAGTGATCTTGAGTGTGCCCAGTGGTTAAGAGTCTTGCTACTCTTTCTGGAGACCACAGCTCAGTTCCCAGCACCTGTCAGGCAGCTCACAACCACCTGTCACTCAAGCTTCAGGGGAGCCAATGCCCTTTTCTGGCTTCCAAGGGCATGCACACATATATAAGTAAATAAAAATAAAATAAATGTTTAAAAAATGTATCAAGCAACTATAACAACCAAAAACAAAACAAAGAAACAAAAAAACCAGCATGATATCTTAGATGAAAGGACACACATTTGTGTAGGTTGAGTTTTCCTGCCTGGCCCACAGTCAGGACAAATCTCTGTCACCTGCCAGTCCCACAGCCTTTCAAACCCAACTAAGTAAACACAGAGGCTTATTTTGCTTACAAACTGTATGGCCGTGGCAGGCTTCTTGCTAACTGTTCTTACAGCTTAAATTAACCCATTTCTATTAATCTATACCTTGCCACGTGGCTCGTGGCTTACCGGTATCTTCACATGCTGTTTCTCATCGTGGCAGCTGGCAGTGTCTCTCTGACTCAGCCTTCCACTTCCCAGCTTTATTCTCCTCCTTGCCCCGCCTACACTTCCTGCCTAGCCAACGGCCAATCAGTGTTTTATTTATTGACTAATTAGCAACACATTTGCCATACAGAACATCCCACAGCACTTCCCCCTTTTTTTTAAAAAAAAAAGGAAGGTTTTAACCTTAACAAAGTAAAATTACATATAATTTGGGAATTTGGGCGTAGCTTCTCTTACTACTTCCTGCTGGAGGGGGGCGCTGTATCTTATGGGGAAACAAAGAAAATTTTAGGATTATGGAATAGTCCATGAGGCTGTATCATCTGAGCCAGATGCCTTCAAACCGTTCTGGATGTTGGATCATCTGGGCCATGGTGTCATCGGAGAACTTTCAGGAGGTCTTGGCTGGTCAAACCTGATGTATCTTAATCTGGAACAAATCCATAGCCTCTGGCTTTCTGTGGGAACAAAAGCAGAGTCTCCTTTCCAAAGTAACATATCCTTATATTCAAATTTTGAAGTCAAGGTACCTTTAAAGTATACATTTTGGCATAACTCAACAGCTTTTACAATCAAATGTTTTTCTGCAGTTAAAAGTCCCAAAGACAACACAATGCAGATTCTCTGTGTAATATCCATTTTTACGTGGCTTATTTTTTACACTACCTTTACTGTCTCTTTAAAGACTTTATTTTTTAAAACTATGTATTTGTTTCTATAACTCTATATATCATCTTTTTTGTCTCTTTCAAGCCTACGTATCTTTTACACACATTGCAAACTATTACATCTGAATCTGTCTTATTGTGAATCTCTTGCTTTAAACTGCAGCAGCTGTGGCTGCTGGCTCCGCCCACCTCAGCTTCCCAACATGGCAGTGGTTTACCGCCAGCTCTGGGAGCTATCGTGGGTCTATGCTTTTATCCAAGCAGCAAGTAGCCCAGAAACCCTTTTTTGTTTTGCACTAGCAAAGGCTAAATCCACCATGTAGCTTAATGTGCCACTTGCAGAGGCCTCATTCCCACCATACCGCAGGTCGAGCACGCATACTAGGAACCCACAAGTAGCTCAAACTGGCAGCTGCCGCTCATTTGAGAGAGACAATTAGGAACTGTTTTTAGCTCCGTTTTAGAATCTTTTTTTCTCAGTTTTTAGGTGGAAACTCTTGCCACCACGTTGGACGCCATTTGTAGGTTGAGTTTTCCTGCCTGGCCCACAGTCAGGACAAATCTCTGTCACCTGCCAGTCCCACAGCCTTTCAAACCCAACTAAGTAAACACAGAGGCTTATTTTGCTTACAAACTGTATGGCCGTGGCAGGCTTCTTGCTAACTGTTCTTACAGCTTAAATTAACCCATTTCTATTAATCTATACCTTGCCACGTGGCTCGTGGCTTACCGGTATCTTCACATGCTGTTTCTCATCGTGGCAGCTGGCAGTGTCTCTCTGACTCAGCCTTCCACTTCCCAGCTTTATTCTCCTCCTTGCCCCGCCTACACTTCCTGCCTAGCCAACGGCCAATCAGTGTTTTATTTATTGACTAATTAGCAACACATTTGCCATACAGAACATCCCACAGCACATTTGAAAATTACATCTACGCATTACATAGGTAGTATGGAATTAATGCATTTTGCCCTGACATCTTCCTCTAAAGAATCCTGTTGTGTTAAAGATGGAGGAAAGGAGAGAAGACAGGCATAAAAACAAAAACTAAAGTGTGATGACTGCTCATAGTCAGAATCAGATACTCTTCAGGCTCTTTGGGGAAATGAAGGGTTAAGAAATGTAAGAATAATAAAAAAGAATTTTAAAAAAAAGTGAAGCCAGGTGGTGGTGGCCCACACCTTTAATCCCAGCACTCGGAAGGTAGAGGCAGGTGGATCTCTGTGAGTTGGAGGCCAGCCTGGGCTACAGAGTGAGTTCCAGGACAGTCAAGACTGTTACACAGAGAAACCTTGTATCAAAAAACCAAAAGTAGAAAAAGAAAAAGGGGGGGGGGAACCAGGTGGCAGAGGTGGCCCCCAGGCCTTTGTTTTGTTTTTTGAAACAAGGTTTCTCTGTGTAACAGCCCAGCTGTCCTGGAACTCACTCTGTAGACCAGGCTGGCCTTGAACTAAGGGAGATCTGCCAGGCCTCTGCTTCCTGAGTGCTGGGATTAAAGGCGTGCATCACCACTGCCTGATTTGCTCCACCACCTCCAGGGTGGTGCACACCTTTGATCCCAGCATTCAGAGGCTGGCAGATCTCTATGAGTTCAAGGCTTGGTCTACAGAGTGAGTTCCAGGACAGTCAGGGCTACAAACCAAAACATGTAAAAGCACAGGTTTTGTTTTTTAGGGCTCTTTCCATGGGTAGCTGGGAATTTGTACCAAAGAAGAAACTGCAGTTGCCAGGTCCATCTTCAGCTCCGTGATGTTCCGCTTGGCCATACACATTAAGCTCAGGGCTGGAGAGATGGCTCAGTGGTTAAGAGCACTGGCTGCTCTCCCAGAAGACCTGGGTTCAGTTCTCAGTATCCACATGGCAGCTCACAAGTGTCTGTAACTCCAGTTCCACAGGATCTGGCACTCTCACACAGACATACATGCAGGCAAAACATCAATGTACATTAAAAAAAAACTGGAATAAAGGTGATTAAAAAATAAAATAAATGTGATGTACAGATGCAGGCAAAACACCCATACATATAAGTGGATGCTTGATCTGGAATGGCATGGAACCTGTTCCCTGATGGCAGAGTCATCCCAAAGGAAGGGAGAGTTCAGTAGTCATGTCAGCTGGTACCAATGAATTGCTTCAAAACCAACTCATACATGATGTCTGCCCAAAGAATCATGTATTTGTTAAAATATGGCATATAGGGAAAAAAACTACCTTTGAAAATTGAAAAAAAGAAAGAATATATGTACAAATACAATTACCAAGATATTAGAAGGAACTATATGTATCCAGATTAAGCAAATGTTTTATTATCTACATAAATATCAAGAAGACAGTGTCCCTGGACATCCAAATGGCCTCAGGTGGCAGCCTAGATCACAAATATCTAAGTGGGCCTCATTGGTAACACAGGCCACAGTCATTAACATATACTCCGGTTGTGGCAGAGCCTCGGACCCAGACACGGCCCTCAAAGGCAGCCCAGGCCTGGAGAAAGGGTCTTCCTGTGTAGCTCTGTCTGCCCTAGAACTCACTATGTAGACCAGGCTGGCCTCAAACTCATAGATATCCACCTGCCTCTGCCTCCCAAGCACTTGATTTGAAAAAAAATTATTTTTTAAGAATTAGGGGCCATTAGGACTGGGCAGGTGAGGGACAGCCACAAAGCCACCAGTTTTTTAATAAAAATTACAGAAAATCTATGTGACTACATTCCCCAATTACAAGGGAAATCAAACCAGAAATTGATAACAGAACTAAAACCTGAAAGGCCTTAGTACCTTCAAATTTTAAACCTCTTAAATTACTGTTGCATCAAATGGGAAATGAAATGAAATTTCAGAATATCTAGAAAACAATTGCAATATCACACAACAGAACCTAAGATGTACCACTATGGCAGTAGTCAGAGGGAAATACATAGCTTTTGATACTTATTAACAAAGATAAATGAAACTAATGAACTAAGTAACTTGACAAGGGCAAAAAAGTTCAACAAACCAATGAAACAGAAGAAAAGAAATAAAGATACAATGTAAAAATAAAGTTTAAGTGTAACACAAATTTTAAAAGGTCTTATTAATAGCAAAAATCCAGAGTCCGATATTGGGGTGAAAGCTGAAAGATTAGAGAAACACAACAAGCCAGCCACGTTCTTATCTCTATGAAATCCTCATCAGCCTCAAGAACTTGAGTTCCTATTTCCTCATGCCTTATATACCTTTTTCTGCCCAGGCATCACTTCCTGGGATTAAAGGCATGTGTGCTTCCCAAGCAGAAGCATGAGATCTCAAGTGCTGGGATTAAAGGTGTGTGCCACCACTGCCTGGCTCTGTTTCTATCATGTAGCCTGGTGTAGCCTTGAACTCACAGAGATCTGTCTGGATCTGTCTCCTGAGTGATAGGATTAAAGGTGTGTGCCACCACTGCCTGACCTCTAAGTCTAATTTAGTGGATGGCTCTTTCCTCTGATACTCAGGCAAGTTTATTAGGGTACACAATATATTACTACATTTCCCCTTTTTTGTCTAACTTAATAAAAGAAGGTTATAACTAATGTAAGAAAAACTATATACAATAAGCATATACAATATATACAGTCAAGAATTACATTAACAATGTCCAGTCCATTAACATTTGACAGATTCAGAGAAAATATTCCATTATTCATCCTATTTTGGTGAGTCCAAAATATTGTGCCTAATTCACGTTCTATTCTAACATGTATTACCAACCAAAAATATCTTTTGATGTCTTTCAATCTTATACACTTTATACTCTTCAGTGAGTAACAAGGAAAACTACAACTATAACTATCTAATCTTCAACTCCCTCAGAAACCCAAGAAGGAAATAATATTACCTGAGTAAGCAGGAAGTGCAAACAAGTGGCTTCCAAAAAATGTGAGAAATGACAGAAACAGCTGGCTGCCTGGACAGTCACCCAAGATTTCTCTGCAACATTGGGGCATCCATCTTCGGCCTACAGGTCTAGCATATCTGACAGATTAATCTGTGAAGCAGGATTTTCTGAAAGGGCTGTCCTACCTTGTCTTAGCAGAGTTTGACAGTCCTTTCTTTTGTGTCCTGCTTGTCCATTCTGGACAGCATACTGTCAGCAGTTGAAACAAGGGCATTTTTTTGCCCAGTGGCTAACTTGCCACAAAGAAAGTAAACTCCATGTGGAGTTTCTTCAAGGCCCATCATCTCTGAAGTATATTGGTGCACCAGGAGCAGACATGTCTCATTGTCATTAAAAAAAAAATCTGTGTTATTAAGTAAATTAAGTCAGTGTAGTAGCACACAGCACCCGAAGGGCACAGGTAGGAGGATCAGGAGGATTGCAGGCCAGCCTGGGCTACATAGCAGAGACTTCTGTCAAAAAGCAACAGTGGGGCCAGGTGCACGCCTTTAATCCCAGCACTCGGGAGGCAGAGCCAGGCAGATCTCTGTGAGTTCGAGGCCAGCCTGGACTACCAAGTGAGTCCTAGGAAAGGCGCAAAGCTACACAGAGAAACCCTGTCTCGAAGAAAAAAAAAAGCAACAGTGGGTCTGAAGAGGTGGCTTAACTGTTAAGAGCACTTGCTATTGCTGCAGAGTACCCGAGTTCCATTCCCAGCACCCACACTGTAGGACTCACAACTCCTCTAACCCCAGCTCCAGGGCATTAGAAACCCTCTTCTGACTTCCACAGGCACCTGAAGCCACATGTACATAGAAACAAGCAGACACATATACATAAACAAAACATGTAGGGAGGGGAAAGAGAGGCTAGAAGAGAATGAATAAACCAATTAGAAAATAGATTGAAGCCGAGCAGTGGCGGTACACGCCTTTAATCCCAGCACTTGGGAAGCTGGGAAGCAGGTGGATCTCTGAGTTCGGGGCCAGCCTGATCTACAAAGCGAGTTTCAAGGCAGCCAGGATTGTTACACAGAGAAACCCTGTCTCAAAAAACAAACAAAAAAGAAAAGAAAAGAAAAGAAAAAGAAAGAAAGAAAGAAAATAGATGGAGAAGAGGGGCTGGAGGGAAGGCTCAGAGGTTATTGAGGGTATGTGTTGCTCTTGCAGAGGGCCAGGGTTTGATTCCCAGCACCCAGATGGTGGCTCACAAGTCTGTAATATCAGTTTCAGGGATTCTACATCCTCTTCTACATGTTGATGCAGACATGCAGGTAAAATACACATACACATACACCATACACATAAAATAAAATACATCTTTAAAAACAGATTAGCCTATGTGTTGGAGAGATGGCTCAGCAGGAAATTGAACCCGGGTTCAATCCCCAGCACCCACAAGGCAGCTCACAACCATCTGTAACTCCACATTCCAGATGATCTGACACCCTGACACAGACATACACTTGCAGGCAAATGCACACCAATGCATATGAAACAAAAATAAAAATAAAACAGATAAAGAGTTGATCTAGATAGAGGAGAAGGGACTGAAATGCAAATTACACTGAAGTAAATGAAAGTGGAGATGACTTTTCACGACTTTCCAACCCTCCTCTTCACAGGAGGATGGTAGTCATGACCCTAGGTGAGTCTGGGTCAGTTTCCATTTGTGCCCAGCTATGGCTTCCAGGGCAAGTGACTCCCCAAACTTACCCCCTTCCGAGCCTGTCCCGCAAAGCCCTGCTTAGCATGGCTCCCTTTATTGAAAGCTGATTTGCACTCATTTACAGAGGCAGGACTTGTACCGGCTCTAGGCAGGGACATCCCCAGGCGAGGGCGCTCAGGGGCGCGGCTGAGTCGGGTTCGCGTTCTCAACCTCAGGTGGCCTCGGAACCGGGAAGACTCGTCCCTAGTGTCCACGCCGCAAGACGTGGGGCGTGAGACCTGAACGAGACCAGCCGACTTCGAGAGCCCACGGATCGCGGCCACTTCTAACTGGGCGCACGGCCGGGTCATGGCCCCGCGACGCCTTCTGCTGGCCGGTCTCTCTCCGGCCCGAGGACCTGGAGGGCGGTGCTTCGGGGCCAGCGGGACCGCCCCGCACAAGGATTGGCCACCCAGGTCACGTGTGACGAAGGAGGCGGGGCCTGTAGCGGCCCTCAGCGCTGTGCTTCACTTTTCCGCGGTGCTGCCTCCCTGCTAACCACACGTCCCTCAAGTCCAGTTCCCGCTTTCTGCACACTGGACAGGTCGCGCTGTGGTCGCTCGGGATTCTTAGGCTCTGTGCACCTTCCTGCCACCTGCACCGACACCCTGCTGGTCCGTTCTGTACCGCTGACTTTTCAGCGCTGTCTCCCCTTCAGGCAGAGAGTCGGGTATGCAGTAGGCACTTAACACTGTGTGGATGCAGATAAGGCTTAGGAACTACATCCCGAGCCCTGGGTTGATGTCGGCGCCCATACACTTTTTCCTGGGGTCCTGGTTAGCTTTCCTATTGCTGTGACAGAATACTTTGATCAAAAGCAACCTGGAGGGGTCGAGGTGTGATGTCAGTTATGGAGGCAGGAGCTGAAGTAGAGAGCACAGAGGAACGTGGCATACTGGCTTGCTCCCTATGCTTTCTGATACAATCCAGGCCCACCTGCCCAGAGACAGCAATTAAGAAAATGCTCCCACAGATGTGCCCACAGGCCATTCTGATGGAGGCAAAGTGAGATTTCCTCTTTCCAGGTACGTCTAGGTTGTGTCCTGTTGACAGAAACTATAACACTGGGGCATTCATTGGAAGCTCCCACAGGCTGATGGCTGCCCTGGATCCCTAGGCTGGACTGCCTGGTTACAGTGCTTGGGGACACCTGCGTGCCAGTCTGTTGAGAGTCTGGAGCTGTGCTGGAGGAAAAGAAGGGGCAAAGCCTGGAAGGGTCAGCGCCCAGGGGTGGGTTGGAGGAGAGATTAGGAGTACACCTGGGACAGCCACAGGCATATACCCTGACCTCAGGGCCAAGGGGATCAGATAGGCCCATTATGAGAACCCTGCTCTGACCTGAGTCCCAATCTCTCATCACTGCAAACCTCCGGTGCTTTCACTCCAAGCTCCCTTCTCCAGATACACTGCGCTCATCACCTTCCAGACCAAGGTAATTCCAGAGTACCCTCCACTCCACCATACTTTCCATACACCTTGGCTGGCTCAGCACTGCCCTGAAGCTCCTCAGGGGCTAGATTCTGGAGTCATTCCCAAGCCCTGGGTCCGGCATCCTTAAGGCTGCCTTGCAGAACACCTCCTTCCTGGACTTGCAAACAGTGCAGGCTGACTGATTCACTGACAATGAGCTGGAGGCTTCTGTGGACCAGCTAGCAAGACGAAGATGAAACCCACGAAAAAGGCCTTTCCGTTTCGCGAGCTGTTAAAGTTAACATCTTCATCAGCCATTGCCTTCAGTAACAGCTGAAAGTTAGCTATTCTCAGGACCTCTCAGGGAGGCTGGACTCTCTGTGTGTACAGGGCTTCCCACACCCAGCAGCAGGGCTGTAGGTGTGTTACAATCTCAGATCTGAGCTCAGAGAAATCCAGGTAGGTTATTTCATTTTTGTGCATCCATTTTTTCCCTCTCCTTTTTACTTTTTTCCAATGAGATTAGTGACAGTCACACACTTTGTCATTATTTTCGTTTTGGTCCTGATGACGTAATTTGTACTTTTAGCATTCTACCCCTGAGGTGCACCCCCACCCCAGGTGCACGTTTTTCTGTTTTCAAGATAAGGTCCTGCTAAGCAACTCAAATTGGTGTGAACTTGTGACCCTCCTGTCTTAGCCTCCTGAGGGCTGGGGTTACAGGCTTATGCCAGAATGCTACGCTCAGGTACACATTTTTATTTTTTTTTATGTATCTGTATGTATAGTTGCATGCATGTGTATATGCAGGTTCACCTATGTGCAGGTGCATGTGTTACATATGCACATGTGTGTGGGTGCACTTGGATGTACATGTGTAAAGATCAGAGGTCAATGTTGAGTGTCTTCCTCAATTACTCTACACTTTGTTTGGAGATAGGATCTCTAACTGAACCCTTTTGGCTAGACTGGCAAGCCAATTAGCCTCTTGGACCTGCCTGTCTCCTCCCATCCCCTCCAGCACTGGAGTTACAGACGTGTTCCACCATGCCTGGTTTTGATGTGGTGCTGGGGCTGAGCTCAGTCCCCTTCCATGCCCCGCCCCCTGCCCTCAAGCGCTTTACTCCATAAGCCATTTCCCAGTCCTTTCTTCAGGTTCTTATCTCCATGTTTAAAAGACTTATCATAACAGTGCCAATTATTCACTTTGAGACGTTATCAATAACTGCCTGCCTTTGAAAGGTAAGGGCTCAGCTGTTAAACCTCCACACCACACTCACCTCCTTGCCCTGTTCTCATGGGGAATCAAAACTACCAGTCTTTCTTGTCTGGAACTTGTATGTCCCTTCCTGCCTTGTGTGAGGACAAAAGGACCCGGAAGATGGCAGGAGCACTTGCCACAGGGCCAGTGCAGCACACCAAATGCACCCATCAGTGACATCTGCTCAAGGGCTTCACGTATTTTTAAGGACTTTTTATAATTTTATTTAAGTATATTGTGTAATTCAGGCACATGTTTATGCACACATGTGCATGCAGGAGCCTGAATAGGCCAGAAAGGGTGTTGGATCCCCTGGAACTGGAGTTGCAGACCGTTCTGAGCTGAGTGGGTGCTGGCCCTGAGCATGGGTCCTCTACAAGAGTAGTAAGTGTTCTTAACCATGCAGCCATCTCTCCGGTCCTATGAACATATTTTTAGTTTAGCTGGGAGAAGTTTCAAACATACAGGAGTAGATTGAGGAGTGTGATGAGCCCCAGGAATATGACATCACAACTGCCATCAACCTACAGGCCAAAAAGTGACTACTTTTATTGTTTCCACCATTTCTTTTCTTCTTCCTCCTGTTTGTTCTTGGTGTTGGTTTGTTTTGTTTTACTGAGTCACTAGCCCGAGTTGGCCTTGAACTCAATGCACATGGGTGACCTTGAACTGCTCTGCCTGCCTCTTCCTTCTGAGGGATTACAGGCATGCACCATCCAGCCTGGTGCCCTCTTTTTGGGTAAATGATGACACACTACATGCAAGAATCAAGAGCTTCCTAGGTAACAATAGGTGATGGTTACACATACGGTACATGTTCATTGCGGAAACTGGGAAGTAGATACATTGTCCACTCCTAAGCTTACCACCCACCCTTCTTCTGGGCATCCATACAGGACCACATGGAAACTGACAGATCTAGATATTTTCCCACACACATTTAAAAAAAATCTCTGAGGCTAGAGGGATGGCTTTGTGATTAAGAGTACTTGATGCTATTGTAGGAGAGCTGGGTTTGGCTCTAGCATACACATGGTGGCTCACCACTAGCTGTAGCTCCAAGGGAGCCAATGCCCTTTTCTGCTCTCTAGGGCACTCCACCTATATACATACATACAAATAAGGTAAGTAGACTTTAAAAGTTAAACACAGGGAGTCATAATCCTACTCTGCACTGATTGGGAACAGGTAAGGCCACATATCTGGACTGGGCAGACCAGGTCCCTAGCACCTAGGCCCTGGGGGCATATTCCGTGCCCCTCCCTCCAGCCATTGGGGCCCCAGGGACCAGGCAGCTGCCTTTTCCCCTGTCCCCTCACCAGAAAACTATCACCTGTGACACCAGCAACCACTGGAGTCATAAGCACACTATGCACTGATTGGGAACAGGTAAGAACCCATCTCCAGACTGGGCAGAGTAGGTCTCTAGCCCCTAAGACCTGTGGGCACAGTCTGAGACCCTCTCCCCAGCCATTGGAGTCCCAGGAACTGGGCAGCTTGCCCCCCTGCCCCCTCACCAAGAAAACAATCACCTATGACACCAGTGATTACTGGAGTCATAAGCCAACCCTGCACTAAATAACTTTTCCCTGAGACAGAGCCCACTAGTGCCCACTGGACTAAAAACTGCTCCATGAGACACAGAATCCAATAGCACCAATTGGACAAAGAGCCTGTATTAGACCAAGAGTATCAATCAGACCAAGAGAGGCTCCCTCAGGCATAGACACCATTTTCACCAAGTGGAGGAAGAGATGAGTAGATGGCAGTACAAAAATACAGTCAAAAACATAAAGACCAATATGGCACCATCAGAACCTAGTGGTTCTACATCAGCAAGACCTGAACATCCCAACAGAGAAGAAGCAGAAGAAATCGACCTTAAAAATGACTTTAAGAAGATGATAGAGGCATTTAAAGAGGGAATGAAAAAATTCCTTAAAGAAATCAAAGAAAAGACAAACAAAAAATTGGAAGGAATCAATAAAGAAATTGAGGAAAAGACAAACAAAAAATTGGAAGAAATCAATAAATCCCTTAAAGAAAGTCAAGAACAAGCAATTAAATAGGTGAAGGAAACAGTCCAAGTTCTGAAAACTGAAATGGGAGCAATAAAGAAGACACAAACTGAGGAAATGCTGGAAATGGAATGTCTGAGTAAATGAACAGGAACTACAGATGTAAGAATAACCAACAAAATACAAGTGATGGAAGAGAGGGTCTCTGGCCTCTCAAGATACGATAGAGAAAACAGATTTGTCAAAGAAACACTAAAGCCAAAAAAGTCATAACACAAAATGTCCAGGAAATTTGGGACACCATGAAAAGACCAAAACTAAGAATAATATGGATAGAAGAAGGAGAAGAAAACCAACTCAAAGTAACAGAAAATATATTCAACACAATCATAGAAGAAAACTTTCCCAACCTAAAGAAGGAAATGCCAATGAAGATACAAGAAGGTTACAGAACACCAAATAGACTGGATCAGAAAGAAAAAACGTTCCCTTGCCACATTACAGTCAAACCACTAAACATACAGAATAAAGAAAATATATTAAGAGCTGCAAAGGAAAAAGGCCAAGTAACATATAAAGGCAGACCCATCAGAATAACATCTGACTTCTCAGTGGAGACACTGAAAGCCAGAAGGTCCTGGACAGATGTTATGCAGACACTAAGAGACCATGGATGCCAACCCACACTACTATACCCAGCAAAACTCTCAATCAACATAGACAGAGTAAACAAAATATTCCATGATAAAACCAGATTTAAACAATACCTATCCACAAATCCAGCCCTACAGAAAGTACTAGAAGGAAAAATCCAATGAAAGAAAGTTAGATACACCCATGAAAACACAGGAAATAGATAATCCCACACCAACAAATAACAAAGAAGAGAAACACACAACACTACCCCCCAAAATAACAGGAATTAACAATCACTGATCATTAATATCTATTAATATCAATGGTCTCAATTTGCTTATACAAAGACACAGGCTAACAGAATGGATACAAAAACAGGATCCATCTTTCTGCATATGTGTTGCTTGAGTTTTCCTGCCTGGCCCACAGTCAGGACAAATCTCTCTCACCTGCCAGTCCCACAGCCTCTCAGACCCGACAAAGTAAACACAAAGACTTATATTGGTTACAAACTGTATGGCCGTGGCAAGCTTCTTGCTAACTGTTCTTACAGCTTAAATGAATCCATTTCTATAAATCTATACCTTGCCACATGGCTCATGGCTTACCGGCATCTTCACATGCTGTTTCTCATCATGGCGGCTGGCAGTGTCTCTCTGACTCAGCCTTCCACTTCCCAGTTTTTTCTCCTCCTTGTCCCGCCTATACTTCCTGCCTGGCCACTGACCAATCAGTGATTTATTTATTGACCAATCAGCAACATATTTGACATACAGATCATCCCAGAGCACATATGAGAAACACACCTCAACTTCAAAGACAGACACTACCTCAGAGTGAAAGGCTGGGAAAAGACTTTCCAATCAAATGCATTTAACAAGCAAGCTGGTGTAGCTATCCTAATATCTAATAAAATAGACTTCAAACTAAAATCAATTGAAAGAGATTGGGAAGGAAATTACATATTTATCACAGATAAAATCCAACAAGATGAAGTCTCAATTCTGAATATTTACGCCCCCAAATACAAGGTCACCCACATTTGTTAAAGAAATATTACTAAACCTTAAATTGCACATCAAACCCCACACACTACTAGTGGAAAATTTCAACACCCCACTCTCACCAATGGATAGATCTGCCAGACTGAAATTTAACAAGAAATAAGGGACCTAACAGAAGTTTTGACTCAAATGGACTTAATAGATATCTAAAGAACATTCCACCCTAATACAAAAGAATATACCTTCTTCTCAGCACCCCATGGAACATTCTCTAAAATTGACCACATGCTTGGTCACAAAACAAATCTCAACAAATACAAAAAAATTAGAATAACCTCCTGTATTTTATCAGACCAGCATGGCTTAAAGTTAGATTTCAACAACAACAAAAATTACAGAAAGCTTACAATCTTATGGAAACTGAAAATGCCCAAATGAATCACCAATGAGTCAAGGAGGAAATAAAAAAAGAAATTAAAGATTTCCTAGAATTCAATGAAAATGAATGTACTACACACCCAAACTTATGGGACACTGTGAAAGCAATGCTAAGAGGTAAATTCATAGCACTGAATGCCCACATAAAGAAGATGGAGAAATCTCACACTAGTGACTTAACAACACACCTGAAATCTCTAGAATAAGAAGCAGACTCACCCAAAAGGAATAGACATCAGGGAATAATCAAATTGGGGGCTGAAATCAATAAAATAGAAACAAAGAGAACAATACAAAGAATCAATGAAACAAAGAGTTGGTTCTTTGAGAAAAATCAACAAGATAGACAAGCCCTTATCCAAATTAACCAAAAGGCAGAGAGAGAGCATCCAAATTAACAAAATCAGAAATGAAAAGGGAGACATAACAACAGACAATGGGGAAATCCAGAGAATCATCAGGTCATATTTCAAAAACCTATACTCCACAAAATTGGAAAATCTGAAAGAAATGGACAACTTTCTCGATAGGTCCTACATATCAAAGTTAAATCAAGACCAGGTAAACCATTTAAATAGACCAATAACCCCTAAGAAAATAGAAACAGTCATTAAAAGTCTTCCACCCAAAAAAAGCCCAGGACCAGATGGTTTCAGTGCAGAATTCTACCATATTTTCAAAAAAGAGCTAATTCCAATACTCTTCAAATTATTCCACACAACAGAAACAGAAGGAACATTACCAAACTCTTTATGAGGCTACAGTTACCCTGATACCCAAATCACACAAAGATGCAACAAAAAAAGAGAATTACAGACCAATCTCCCTCATGAACATTAATGCAAAAATGCTCAATAAAATATTGGCAAACTGAATCTAAGAACACATCAAAACAATTATCCACCATGACCAAGTAGGCTTCATCCCAGAGACGCAAGGGTGGTTCAACATACGAAAATCTGTCAATGTAATACACCATATAAACAAACTGAAAGAAGCTGATTACTGGCTTTCTCTGCTTGCTTTCTTATACAACCCAGGACCGCCTGCCTATGAGTGGCACTACCCCTCCCCACATGGGATACCCATCCCCTATCACATCAACCATTAATCAACAAAATGTGCCCACACTTGACTACATGCCAATATAATGGAGAAACTTTCTCAGTAACCTCATTTTGTCTTCATGTATGTGAAATGTGCCACATATGTGCAGTGCCTACAGAGGCCAAAAGAGTACCTTGGATTCCCTGGAATTAGAGGCAATTGTGAGCTTACAGGTATGTAAAGGGGACTAAACTCAGGTCCTCTGCAAGAGCAAAAGGTGCTCTCAATCATTGAATCATCTCTCTATCCTCTATTTATATATACATTTTTGTTTTTATGAGGATGATGGATAATTTATTTTCTGAGTTTTAACATTTCAGATAAAAATATAATTTCCCACCTTTCCTTTTCTTCCCCTGGTATGGCGATATTTTATTTTGTACTAAAATGTTATTTGTATGTTAACAAATAAAGTTGCCTGGGGGTCAGAGCTACTAGCAAGCCATAGGAAAGCCAGGCGGTGGTGGCATACGCTTGTAATCCCAGCACTTGGTAGGCAGAGCTAGGTAAGTCTCTGTGTGTTCAGGGATACAGCCAGCATTGCATACACACGCCTTTAATCTCAATATCAACCATAGAAGACCTGCAGGTCTATACAGACAGGCAGTGACGAGGCAGTCATGTGGTTAGGTTTACAACCAATGAGAAGGCAGAACAGAAAGTCTATATAAAGACTTTAACACAGGAAGTAGCTCTCTTTCAGAAGGGTAAGGTTTTAGCTCTTAGCTCTGACCTCTTGGCTTTCTTCTTTGCATTGGTTCTGTGTTTCTTATTTAATAAGACGGTTGGTTACATCTACATTTGGCACCCAACGTGACAAGAATCCATTAAAAACCACTTGGCTTGGCTTGGCGGCAGGTCCGGTTTCCCGCCTGGGTGGCCCAGCTCCCTGACTCAGGCCCAGGTCCACTTGGTCTCAGGCCGGACTGACCATAGCCCCAAGTGGTTACACACAGCTGTTGCTACTCACTTAAAGCTGGTGCTACAAACAACTCAGGCCTGCCCTGCCCAACAGGGCCCTTGCCTGTAAAGCCAATGCACGTGGTTGGGGCTTAATATCCTGGATAACAAAGGATATAGTTACCTTTCTTAGAATTTGACCTTAACCTAAATTTGACTTAACCTAAATTTTTTCTTTTCAGGATAAAGATACCTTTGCCCATACCCAGGAGGAAGCAATTTTAAGAATACAATGCCCACATTCCCAAAGAGGTGGTGTGGGGCGGGTGGTTTTTTGGTCTTTTTAATGGGTTTTGGGTCTGGGATAATTTTCATTGATTAGGGGGGTTGGTTACAAGTTGTTGTCAAGGGTTAGGAAAAGGGCTAAGCAAAGGAGATTAGATTTAAGGTTCTTGTTTAAAAAGAAAGAAAGCAAAGAAAAATGTAAATACTTTACATTGGATTGGATTGTTTTATATTGTATACAAATTATATATATTGAAATTAATATTGTTAGAAAATGCTATATGTATATTTCTAATTGTACTTATACCATTCATTTAACAATGTAATGCAATTTTCTGATCCTTGAATGATATTATTACCAACTATTAGGATATAAAGAAATGAAAGTTAGTAGTTAGACATTATAATAGAACTTGTAGTCATATTAGGTATGTTTTCAAGATTGAGCAGATATATTTTAGATAAACAGGTCATCTTCAAACCCTTCAGAGATCTACAGAATATGGCATTTAAAATGTTTTAATAACTTAGAAATTTTTTCTTTTTTGTTATGATTATGAGACATGTCAGCTCCTGGCAGTACCAATCTACTTCAGAGAAAATATGGGCATTGAAAAAATGGCAATTGGAGTTAACTTTCATTGTGGCAAAAGTTAGCCACTGGACAACAAAGTATCCTCAAATCAACTGCTGACAAACAGGACAGACAGGACATGAAACAAAGGACTACTGATTCTTGCCAAAACAAGTGTGGTAATGGCTTTATCAAAAGGCATCTTCTGAGGCCAGGACAATATGGCACCATCCCTGAAGTGACCTTCGCAATCCGGAAAAGGTACAGTGCCTTTTCTTCTAAGGCAGCTGAACAGGCAGTGGGCCAATGGCTTCTGATGGGCAATGGAACAACAGCTGAAACAGTTATTCTTGAAGAGTAATTAAGCTCACACCTCTCAATAGTAGAATGGCATTTAATAGAGGGATGTGGAGAAGAACGGGATGCTGAGATGAGGCCACATACACACATAGCCAAGAAGAATGGACAGCTGAATTTAAAAAACCATCAACAATTTCCAGAATTTAAAATCCTGAATCATGACATGACACTAGTGGAATTCAGGTGTTTCTGGTACATGGACTGCTCTTACCCAATGTGAAGTTGAACTGTTGACCTTGTAGACATCCTACTTCACAAATGAGTCTGTCAGATATGCTAAGCCTATAGGCCGAAGATGATGCCCCAACACTGCGGAGAAACCTCAGATGACTGTCCAGGCAGCTGGCTGTTTCTGTATACTCACAATTTTTTGGAAGTTGCTTGCATGTACTTCCTGTTTTTTATTTTTGTTAGCTAATATTATTTCCTTCTTGGGTCTCTGAGGGAGTTGAAGATTAGTTAGTTATAGCTGAAGATTAATTAGGATAGAAAGTGAATTAGATACATTTTGAACTTACCAAAATAGAATAGATAATGGAATTATTTTCTCTGAATTTGTCAAATACAAATGGACTAGACATTGTTTAGGTATTTATTACTTGTATATATTGTATATAGTTATTGTACTTTTGTATATAGTTTTTCTTATGTTAGTTATAAGTTTTTTCCTTTTTTCTTTTTATTAAAATAGAAAAGGGGAAATATGGTGATATTTTATTTTGTACTAAAATGTTATTTGTATGTTAATAAATAAAGTTGCCTGGGGGTCAGAGCTATTAGCAAGCCATAGGAAAGCTGGGCGGTGGTGGTTACATCTACACCCTAGACTTTCCCATGTTGCCTCCATCCAACTGCTCCTGTGCACCTCCAAGAAAACCATCTCAAACCCATGACTGCTTTTTCTTTGACTATTATGGTTGTGCATATAAGTGCACCCTATTGGGTCCTTTTAATGTCGCTTCTATGTCCATGATACATGGATTGACCACTAGTGTTGGATAACCAAGGGACTCATTCTTGGGAAAGACTAATTATCTTTCTTTCAGAAGTAATTAATTGCCTGCCTATTTGTACACATTATAAAATCATTTTTGGAATAAAATTAATAACCTAAAAAAAAGAAAAAAACACATGATCATCTCATTGGATGCTGAAAAAGCCTTTGACAAAATCCAACACCCCTTCATGATAAAGGTCCTAGCGAGACTAGGAATACAAGGACCTTACCTGAATATAATAAAGGCAATTTCCAGCAAGCCGACAGCCAACATCAAATTAAATGGAGAGAAACTCAAAGCGATTCCACTAACATCAGGAACAAGACAATGCTGTCCACTCTCCCCATATTTATTCAGTACAGTACTTGAAGTTTTAGCTAGAGCAATAAGACAACAAAAGGATATCAAAGGGATACAAATTGGAAAGGAAGAAGTCAAACTTTCACTATTTGCAGACGATAAAACAGTGTACATAAGTGACCCCAAAAATTCCACCAGGGAACCCCTGCAGCTGATAAACTCCTTCAGTAATGTGGCAGGATATAAGATTAACTCAAAAAATCAGTAGCCCTCCTATATACAAATGATAAATGGGCTGAGAAAGAAATCAGAGAAACATCACACTTTACAATAGCCACAAATAATATAAAATACCTTGGAGTAACTCTAAGCAAGTAAAAGACCTGTATGATAAGAACTTTAAGTCTCTGAAGAAAGAAATTGAAGAAGATATCAGAAAATGGAAAGATCTCCCATGCTCAGGGATAGAAAGGATTAACATAATAAAAATGGCAATCTTACCAAAAGCAATCTACAGATTCAATGCAATCCCCATTAAAATCCCAACACAGCTGGGCAGTGGTAGTGCACACCTTTAATCCCAGCACTTGGCAGGCAGAGACAGGTCGATTTCTGTGAGTTCGAGGCCAGCCTGGTCTACAGAGCGAGTTCCAGGACAGGCTCCAAAGCTACAGAGAAACTCTGCCTTGAAAAAACAAACAAATAAACAAACAAACAAACATCCCAGCACAATTCTTCACAGACCTGGAAAGAACAATACTCAACTTCATTTTGAAAAACAGAATACCCAGGATAGCTAAAAGAAATCCTGTACAACAAAGCCACCTCTGGAGGCATCATGATCCCTGACCTCAAGCTCTACTATAGAGCTACAGTAATAAAAACAGCTTGGTACTGGCATAAAAAACCAACACGTGGACCAATGGAATCAAATTGAAGACCATGATATTAATATACACACCTATGAACATACGATTTTTGACAAAGAAGCCAAAACTGTACAATGGAAAAAAGAAAGCATCCTCTACAAATGATGCTGGCATAACTGAATATCAACATGTAGAAGACTGCAAATAGATCCATATCTGTCACCATGCACAAAACTCAAGTCCAAGTGGATCAAAGACCTCAACATAAACCCAGTTACACTGAACCTGACAGAAGAGAAAGTGGGAAGTAGTCTTGAACACATTGGCACAGGAGACCACTTCCTAAATATAACACCAGTAGCACAGACACTGAGAGCAACAATTAATAAATGGGACTTCTTGAAACTGAGCTTTTGTAGGGCAAAGTACATAGTCAACAAGACAAAACAACAGCCTACAGAATGGGAAAAGATCTTCACCAACCCCACATCTGACAGAGGCTGATCTCCAAAATATATAAAGAACTCAAAAAGCTAGACTTCAAAATACTGAACAATCCAATTAACAAAATGGACTACAGAGCTTAACAGAATTCTCAACAGAAGAATCTCAAATGGCTGAAAGACATTTAAGGAATTGCTTAACACCCTTAGCCATCAGGGAAATGCAAACCAAAACAACTCTGAGATACCATCTTACACCTGTCAGAATGGCTAAGATCAAAAATACTGAAGACAGCTTATGTTGGAGAGGATATGGAGCAAGAAGAACACAAAATAATAATAATAAAAATCTTTTAAAAAAATCCCTAATCATCATGTTGAGCAAGGTATAGAGGCAGAACCAACTTGCAGCTTGGTCTAGAAGGGCTTTATTCTCTACAGGTTCATAAATGGTTACGGCTTGGAAAAAAATAAATACAAGATACCTATCCTGTGTATGTGAGTGTGGAAGTAAATGTACCAGAATATGTGTGAAAGTCAAACCCTCAGTTCTGGGGATCAAATTCAGGTTGTCAGCCTTGTGGGCAAGGACCTTAATATGCTGAATAATCTCCCTTACCCTGCCTTTGCCTAAAAAAATATTTTGTTGAGGAGATGAGTCAGTAGTTAAGAGGACCTAGGTCTGGTTCTCAGCACCCACACCATGGCTCACCATGGCTTACAACTGTCCATAACTCTAGTTCCAGGGGATCCAATACCCTCTTCTAACCTCTGTAGGCACACACATGGTATACCTACACACATGCAAGCAAAACACCTATACAAATAAAATGAAAATTTTTTCAATTATTTTATTAATTTGATGTGTATTAGTGTTTTGCCTTCATGCATGTCAGTGCCAACAGAAGCCAGAAGAGGGTCCCAGAAACTGGAGTTACAGACAGTTGTGAACCACCATGTGGATAATGGGAACCAAAGCCAAGTCCTCTGGAAGAGCAGCAAGTGTCCTTACTTATAGGCAGAGTTTTCCTGTTTTCGGCCTGAATTCATGAAAAAGCCACTTGCCTGTGACTTTATAGTCACCAGCACAGGCTGGAGCTGCACAATTCCAGAGTCACTCCCCCCCACCTGCCCCCAGCTAAGTTTTTGTTGCAGCCTTTCTGCAACAAACTTCACAGGCATGGGCTCAGAACACTGCCAGAGTTAGCCCATCATCACCAGCCAGTTCTGCCTTTAGGCAACTCCCACTGCACGTGTTTCTTCTCCACAATCTCCTGTTTGCGTTTATCAGACAGAGAGTTCCCTTTCCCAGTGGGTTATGGGCTTTTCCTGGACACCATACTTGGGCTGCTGCCACACTAGGTAACTACCTTGACACCCACTGGGGCTTCTACTGTCTTATGCAGCAGCAGTCAGCTTCACATCTTCACCATCATCTGAATTGTCATCGTCAGCAGATTTGTTGAGACTGTTGGGATTTCTTAAAGGGAGGAATTAGTTAAAAGAAATATTTTTCACATGTTAAAAAATGGGAAAAACTATTACATTAGAGGGAGTTAGGTCTCTGTATGATAATACACTGGACTGTTTGAAAATGGAACAATTAAATGAGAGGATAATTAATTTAGATGGGATTTATGTAATGTCAATTATAAACATTGGTTTTATCATTTTTATTTTATCACTAAAAAGTTGGTTAATAGGAGTGCTAAGATACAAGTTTTAGAAAAACTTATTAGAACAGATCATAGAGAAATTCAAACTCAGACAGAAGAATTTAAAGGATAACCAATTTCAGCATTGCAGTATAAGGCTAGAGAGGAACAGCCATGGATTTCAAACAACAAAATTTAATTTATCTAGTAACCTTACAGGAACTGCCAATGATAGCTATCCCCAAGGCTGTGTAAGAGCTGAATGGACTCCTGTGCAAATGTTAGATTTGAGGAGATTCAAGGAGGCTATCATCTCATATGGCAGGCATTCACCTTTGTGAAGCAGATGTTAAAACATGTGGTCAACTTGTAACAGAATTATCCCTCAAGACTAGAGAGACTTGGTTACAAAAGCCTTGGAGCCTGATCCTCAGTTACGGTGGAGGACCTGGTGGAAAGTTGAGGCTAAGACCATTAAACAATGAAGTAGGGCTAGAAGTATGGAACTCTCCCAAGACAAACTTGGAAAGGCACATTATGCTAATGTAGAAAGGTAATCTCTACATGATGACAACACCTTGGCTTTATGTCAAGCAGCAGTTTTGAATGCTTTGGAGAGAATTGAAGAAGTAGAAAAGAAAACTGAGTAATTTACTAAAGCTATACAGGGCCCAAAAGAAATATTCACTGATTTCATACAAAGACTGACTTCAGACAAAGATTGACTTCAGCAGTAAATAGAATGATACCAAAGTCAGAAGCTAGACAAATAATAATTGAATCTCTGACTTGTCTAAATGATAATGCATAATGCAAAGCAGTAAATAGGCCATTAAAGGCAAGATCAGCACTCATACAGGGACGGATCCAAAGTACAATCAATATTGAATCTCATAACCATGATGATGCTTGGATAGGAGAGGTGATTTCCAGAGGTTTGAAGAAAAATCAAAATGTCAAATATTTCAATTATGGGAAACAAGGTCACCTAAAATGGGATTGTAAACAAGGTGTTCCTATAAACAATGTTTTTTCTAAGAACAAGACCAACAGAACACTCCTCCCTTCTAGATTATGCAGAAAGTGTGGCAAAGGCAGGCATTGGACAGATGAATGAGGATCAAAAAGGGACAGACAAGATAACCCTTTGTCATTGGGAAACACCTTGAGGGGACTCTCACAGGTCCCCATGTCAAATTTGGGTCAGTCATTTCCTGTCATCATGGAGGAAACTCCTTTCTAGAGTGATTAAAGGACATAATACCTACTATAAAAAAAAACCCACACTGCTCTGGATGATAGAACAGCTATAGAAGAGAGAACAAAAAGTTCAACAGAAACTGTAAAGTAAATATTTTGGCAAACTTGTACAAATGGACAAAGAGCAAAATTAAAAATAAATGGTATTGTCATTGAAGGTCTTATGGACATAGGTGCAGATATAACAATATTTGCACCAGAATATTGGCTTACAAATTGGCCTCTTCATGAGATAAATGTTCAGCTTTTAGGGATTGGAACATTATCTCAGGTACAACAGAGAGTAAGATGGGTTGAATGTATAGGGCCAGAAGGACAGAGAGGAAAATTAAAGCCATATGTGGATAACATAGCATTGAACTTATGGGGATGTGACTTGTTACAACAATGGAATACCCAGATTAACATCCCTCCAATCTCAGAAACAAACCGTAAATTAATGTATGATTCTGGGAAAATATTAGAAGGTATTATAAAGAACAGTTACCATTCAGGTTGTACAAAAACAGGGCACAACAGCTACTGATCTTTCAAAGGCACCACCAGCCCTACATTTAAAATGGTTGACAGACAAACCTGTATGGGTTGGGTGATGGCCTTTAACATCAGAGAAACTGTAGGCCTTAGAACAGTTAGGACAGGAGCAGCTAAATGCTCAGCACACTGAAGAATCAACCAGCCCTTGGGATTCTCCTGTATTTGTTAATAAAAAGAAATCTGTAAAATGGAGAATGGTAACAGATCTAAGAGCTGTTAATAAGGTAATTCAGCCAATAGGCTTTTTTCAGTCTAGAATTCCTTTGCCTTCTCTGTTACCTAAAGAATGGCCTCTTATAGTTATTGATTTAAAAGATTGTTTCTTTACTATACCTTTACAAAAAAAGACAAGAAAATTTTGCCTTCATGGTGCATACTTATAATAATTCTCAGCCTGTTAAGAGATATCAATGGAAGATTCTCCCACAGGGAATGTTAAATATCACCCTGTTCCAATATTTTGTATGATAGCTGTTGGAAATTATATGTAAGCTATTTACTCAAACTGTAACTTACCATTACATGGATAACATCTTACTAGCTAATTCAAATATAAATACTTTAGAAAGAATGTTTGAAAAAGTAAAGAAAATTTTGCCTTGTTGGGGATTACACATTGCTCCTGAAAAAATAAGAAGAGGAGATTCTCTTAATTATTTAGGATATAAAATGAGGCTACAAAAAATTCTACTCCAAAAGGTGCAAATTAGGAGAGATTAATTGCAGACTCTTAATGACTTTCAAAGACTGCTGGGAGACATTACCCATCCATGGCCCACTATTGGAGGAAAAAGTAAAGAACTGATTAAATTGTTTCAAACCTTAAAAGTTGACAAGGACTTAAATAGTCCAAGATAATTATCAGCTGAAGCTGAGAGAGAATTGGCTTTGGTGGAAAATAAATTGCAGGATGCGCATGTGGATCATTTGGATCTAGTGCTTGATTGCATTCTGGTTATTTTACCCTCTATAAATTCTCCTATATGAATATTAATGTAGATGGAAGATATTATTTTAGAATAGATATTTTTACCACATAAAGAGAGTAGAAAATTAAAAACTTATGTGGAAAAGGTCTCAGAGTTGATTCTAAAAGGAAAATTGAGACTTCATCAATTAGTAGGAATAGAACCAGCAGAAATTATAGTACCTTTTACTAGTGATGAAATTGACAAATTATGGGGAGAAAGAGAACATTGGCAAAGAGCTTGAAGTAATTTTTTTGGGAGAGATTAACAGCAAATATCCCAAAAGCAAGAGAATTCAATTTATGAAGAAAACTAATTGGATTCTTCCTCATATTGTACAGGAAACACCAATTTCTAGAGCCCCTACATTCTATACTAATGCAAATAAATCAGGAAAGGACTGTTATAAATCAGGAAATTTAAGTAAAGTGGCTCAAAGCCCCTATGATTCTGTCCAAAAGTCAGAGTTATATGGCATTCTGGATATTTACAGAACCTCTTAACACAGTTACTGACTCTCAGTATGTAGAAAGGGTTGTTTCATACATTGAAACTGTTGAATTGATTCCTGATGAGTAAGAATTAACTTTGGTATTTATTCAGTTATAAGAAATAATCAGGAATAGCAATCATCCCTTATATATAACACACATCAGATCCCATAAAGGTCTGCCAGATCCTCTAGTATAAGGTAATAAAGAAATTGATCAACTGTTGATAGGAAATGTGCTGGAGGCCTCAGAGTTTCATTTAAAAAAAAAGCATCATATCAACAACAAGGGTTTGAAAAGGATTTTTCCATCACTTGGCAACAAGCCAAGGAAATTATAAGAAATGTCCTACTTGTTATTTATACAACCAAAGTCTACTACCTGCAGGATGTAACTCAAAGGGTATTCAAAGGAATGAAATCTGGCAGATGGAGGTGTTTAATTTTGCAGAATTTGGAAAATTAAAATATGTACACCATACAATAGATATGTTTTCAATTTCAGTGGGCAGCTGCTTTGAGTTCTAAATAGGCTGATTCTATAATTTTATAGTCACGCATTTGCTAGAAGTTGTGGCCTGCTGTGAGATGTCTTTCTGTATGCTTTGAATATGTATTGCTCTGATTGGTTGATAAAAAAAAAAGCTTCATTGGCCTATGGCAAGGCAGCTCAGAGGCAGGCCAGAAATCCAAGCAAATATACTGAAAGAAAAAAGGAGAAGAGAGGGAGATGCCAGCCACCATCAAAGGATCAGCAAGATGCTTGCAGACGTAATGCCATGGCCACATGGCAACTTATAGATTAATAGAAATGGGTTAAGTTATAAGAGCTAGCTAGCAAGAAGCCTACCATAGGCCATACAATTGGTAATTAATATTAAGCCACTGAATGATTATTTTATAAGTAGCCAAAAGACTGTGGGGCCAGGCTGGGCTAGAAAAACCTTCCAGCTACAGGTGGCCATCATGAGTACACATGTACAAACTAAGACTGACATTGCTCCTGCATATGTCTCTAGCAAAATGAAACAGGTTTTTGCTTGTCACAATATAAAGCATATTACAGAAAATCCCACTGACCCTCCAAGACTGCAACTGTTCCCTGAGACAGAGCCCGCCAGCACCTGATTGGACTACAAGATCAGTCTTGATCCTCATACCCGAACACCCAGTCCATAGGCTTTGGGCCCAGGGACACAACCTTGTGCCCCTATATTACCACCTGTTGCAGTTCCAGTATCAGGCCAGTCAGCAGGTAGACCTACTGCAGACAGGTCAGACTACCAAAATCCCCCATCAGACCCTGTAGCCCACAAGCCCCACCACTCCCAACCCACCCACATGCCAAGATTGCAGCTACTCCCTGACACAGAGCCCATTAGCACCAATTAGACTAAGAGTTGCTCCCTGAGACAAAGAGTCCATCAGCCCAAATAGACCAAGAGCTCCCACTGGAACAAGAGTATCAATCAGACCAAGAGAGGCTCCCTTAGACACAGACACCACTTGCACCAAGTGGAGAAAGAGATGGGTAGACGGCAGTGCAAAAATACAGTCACAACATAAAAACCAATATGGCTCCATCAGAACCTATATCAGCAAGACCTGAACATCCAAACATAGAATAAACGGAAGATATCAACCATAAAAATGACTTTAAGAAGATATTAGAGATCTTAAAAGAGGAAATGAAAAGTTCCCTTAAAGAAATCAAGGAAAAGTCAAACAAAAATGGGAAGAAATCAGTAAATGCCTTGAAAACCAAGAGACAGCAATTAAACAAGTGAGGGAAACAGTTCAAGATTTGAAAACTGAAATGGAGACAATAAAGAAGACACAAACTGAGGGAATGCTGGAAGTGGAAAATCTGAGTAAATGAACAGGAACTACAGATGCAAGCATGACCAACAGAATGCAATAGATGGAAGATCGGATCTCTGGCATTGAAGATACGATAGAGGAAAAGGAATCATCAGTCAAAGAAAACACTAAAGTCAACAAAGTCATGACCCAAAATGTCCAGGAAATTTGGGACACCATGAAAAGACCAAAACTAAGAATAATATGGATAGAAGAAGGAGAAGAAAACCAACTCAAAGTAACAGAAAATATATTCAACAAAATCATAGAAGAAAACTTTCCCAACCTAAAGAAGGAAATGCCTATAAAGATCAAGAAGCTTACAGAACACCAAATAGACTGGATCAAAAAAAAAAAGTCCACTCACCACATAATAATTAAACCACTAAACATACAGAATAAAGAAAAAATATTAAGAGCTGCAAAGGAAAAGGCCAAGTAACATATAAAGGCAGATCCATAAGAATAACACCTGACTTCTCAATGGAGACTCTAAAAACCAGAAGGTCCTGGACAGATGTTATGCAGACACTAAGAGACCATGGATGCCAACCCAGATTATTATACCCAGCAAAACTCTCAATCAACATAGACAGAGTAAACAAAATATTCCATGATAAAACCAGATTTAAGCAATATCTCTCCACAAATCCAGTCCTACAGAAAGCACTTAAGAAAAAAACCAACACAAGGAAGTTAGATACACCCATGAAAACACAGGCAATAGGTAGTCCCATACGAACAAATACCAAAGAAGAGAAACATACAATACTACCACCAAAAAATAACAGGAAATAACAATCACTGATCATTAATATCCATCAATATCAATGGTCTCAATTCACCTATAAAAAGACACAGGCTAACAGAATGGATAGGAAAACAAGATCCATCCATTTGCTGCGTACAAGAAACGCACCTCAACTTCAAAGACAGACACTACCTCAGAATAAAAGGCTGGGAAAAGACTTTCCAATCAAATGGATTTAAGAAGCAAGCTGGTGTAGCTATCCTAATATCTAATAAAATAGACTTCAAAATAGAATCAATTGAAAAAGATCGGAGCCAGGCAGTGGTGGTGCATGCCTTTAATCCCAGCACTTGGGAGGCAGAGGCAGGCAGATCTTTGTGAGTTCAAGGTCAGCCTAGTCTACAAAGCGAGTTCCAGGAAAGGCGCAAAGCTACACAGAGAAACCCTGTCTTGAAAGAGAGAGAGAGAGAGAGAGAGAGAGAGAGAGAGAGAGAGAGAGAGAGAGAGAGAGAGAGAGAGATCGGGAAGGACACTACATATTTATCCCAGAGAAAAACCAACAAGATGAAGTCTCAATTCTGAATATTTATGCCCCAAATACAAGGACACCTACAGTCATTAAAGAAACATTACTAAAGCTTAAATTGCACATCAAACCCCATACACTAGTAGTGGGAGACTTCAACACCCCACTCTCACCAATGGACAGGTCTGCCAGACAGAAACTTAACAGAGAAATAAAGGAACTGACAGACATTATGACTCAAATAGACTTAATAGATATGTATAGAATATTCCACCCTAACACAAAAGAATATACATTCTTTTCAGCACCCCATGGAACATTCTCCGAAACTGACCACACACTTGGTCATGAAACAAATCTCAACAGATACAAAAAAAATTGAAATATCTTCCTGTATCTTATCAAACCACCACAGCTTAAAGTTAGATTTCAACAACAACAAAAATTACAGAAAGCTTACAATCTCATGGAAACTGAATAATGCCCAATTGAATCACCAATAGGTCAAGGAAGAAATTAAGAAAGAAGTTAAAGATTTCCTAGAATCCAATGACAATGAATATACAACATACCCAAACTTATGGGACACCATGAAAGCAGTGTAAAGAGGTAAATTCATAGCACTAAATGCCCACATAAAGAAGTTGGGGAAATCTCACACTAGTGACTTAACAGCACAACTGAAAGCTCTAAAACAAGAAAAAGCAAACTCACCCAGGAGAAACAGATGCCAGGAAATAATCAAATTGAGGGCTGAAATCAATAAAATAGAAACAAAGAGAACAATACAAAGAATCAATGAAACAACGAGTTGGTTCTTTGAGAAAATCAACAAGATAGACAAGCCCTTATCCAAATTAACCATAAGGCAGAGAGAGAGAGTATCCAAATTAAAATCAGAAATGAAAAGGGGGACATAACAACAGACAATGAGGAAATCTAGAGAATCATCAGGTCATACTTCAAAAACCTGTACTCTACAAAATTGAAAAATCTGAAAGAAATAGACAATTTTCTGGATAGGTACCCCATACCAAAGTTAAATCAAGACCACATAAACTATTTAAATAGACTAATAACCCCTAAGGAAATAGAAATGGTCATTAAGTCTCCCAACCAATAAAAGCCCAGGAACAGATGGTTTCGGTGCAGAATTCGACCAGATTTTCAAAGACACCAGTACTCTTCAAATTGTTCCACACAATAGAAACAGAAGCAACATAACCAAACTCTTTTTATGAGGCTACAGTTATCATGATACACAAACCACACAAAGATGCAACAAAAAAAAAGAGAATTACAGACCAGTCTCCCTTGTGAACATTGATGCAAAAATACTCAATAAAATATTGGCTAACCAAATCCAGAAACACTTCAAAAAATTATCCACCATGACCAAGTAGGCTTTATCCCAGGGATGCAAGGATGGTTCAACATACGAAAATCTGTTAATGTAATACACCATATAAACAAACTCAAAGAAAAAAACCACATGATCATCTCAATGGATGCTGAAAACGCCTTTGACAAAATCCAACACCCCTTCATTATAAAGGTTCTATAAAGAAAAGGAATACAAGGAATATACCGAAACATAATAAAGGCAATTTACAGCAAGTCAACAGCCAACATCAAATTAAATGAGAAGAAACTCAAAGCGATTCCACTAAAATCAGGAACAAGACAATGCTGTCCACTCTCCCCATACTTATTCAACATAGTACTTGAAATTCTGGCTAGAGCAATAAGACAACAAAAGGAGATCAAAGGGATACAAATTGAAAGAAAGAACTCAAACTTTCACTATTTGCAGATGATATGATAGTATACATAAGTGACCCAAAAAATTTTATCAAGGAACTCCTATAGCTGATAAACTCCTTCAGTAAGGTGGCAGGATACAAGATTAACTGAAAAATTCAGTAGCTTTCCAATATGCAAAAGATAAATGGGCTGAGAAAGAAATCAGAGAAACATCACCCTTTACAATAGCTACAACTAATATAAAATACCTTGGGGTAACTCAACTAAGTAAGTGAAAGACATGTGTGATAAGAACTTTCAGTCTCTGAAGAGAGAAATAGAAGAAGATATCAGAAAATGGAAATATCTCCCGTACAATCAACATAGTAAAAATGTCAATCTTACCAAAAGCAATCTACAGATTCAATGCAATTCCCATCAAAATACCAACACAATTCTTCATAGACTTGGAAAGAACAATACTTAATTTTATGTGGAAAAATAAAAAGCCTAGGATAGCTAAAAGAATCCTGTATAATAAAGCAACCTCTGGAGGCATCATAATACCTGACCTCAAGCTCTACTATAGAGCTACAGTAATAAAAACAGTTTGGTACTGGCATAAAAATTGACACATGGACCAATGGAATCAAATTGAAGACCCAGACATTAATCCTATGAACATACAATTTTCAACAAAGAAGCCAAAACTATACCATGGAAAAAAAGAAAGCATCTTCAACAAATGATGCTGGCATAACTGGATGTCAACATGCAGAAGACTGCAAATAGATCCATACCTGTCACCATGCATAAAACTCAAGTCCAAGTGAATCAAAGACCTCAACATAAATCCAGTTACACTGAACTTGATAGAAGAGAAAGTAGGAAGTATTCTGGAATGCATTGGCACAGGAGACCACTTCCTAAATATAACACCAGTAGCACAGACACTGAGAGCAACAATTAATAAATGGGACCACTTGAAATGGAGAAGCTTTTGTAGAGCAAAGGACACAGTCAATAAGACAAAACTACAGCCTACAGAATGGGAAAAGGTCTTCACCAACCACACATCTGACAGAGGGCTGATCTCCAAAATATATAAAGAACTCAAAAAGCTAGACTTCAAAATGCTGAACAATCCAATTAAAAAATGAACTACAGAGCTTAACAGAGAATTCTCAACAGAAGAATCTCAAATGGCTGAAAGACATTTAAGGAATTGCTCAACATCCCTAATTATCAGGGAAATGTAAATCAAAACAATTCTAAGATAACATCTTACACTTGTCATAATGGCTAAGATCAAAAACACTGAAGACAGCTTATGCTGGAGAGGATGTGGAGCTAAGGGAACACTCCTCCATTGTTGGTGGGAATGAAAACTTGTACAGCCACTCTGGAAATCAGTAGGGTGCTTTCTCAGAAAATTGGGAATAAGTCTTCCTCAAGACCCATCTATACCACTCTTGGGCATATACCCAAGGAATGCTCAATCTTACCACAAGCACACATGCTTAGCTATGTTCATATCAGCATTATTCATAATAGCAAGAACCTCAAAACAACCTAGAAGGCCCTCAACTGAAGAATGGATAAAGAAAATGTGGCATATATACACAATGGAGTACTACTCAGCAGTAAACAACAATGATATCATGAAATTTGCAGGCAAATGGATGGAACTAGAAAATATCACCCTGAGTGAGGTAACTCAGACTCAGAAGGAAAAACATAGTATGTACTCACTCATAAGTGGATACTAGATGTGAGAGAAGGGATGGACAAACTGCAATCCAAAACTCCAGAGAGGCTAGCTAACAGGGAAAGACCCTAGGAGGGAAACATGGATGGCCCTGCAAAGATAAAGTGGATGATATCTACATGAGTGGACTGGGTGTGGGGGGTGGCAGAGGGTGAGGAGTGGGAGATGAGAACATAGGGAACAGGGAGGGTGGAGATGGAACAGGAACAGAGTGGGAGGGCAGGCAGAGAGGAAGGTACCGTGATAGATGAGGACATCATGGGAATAGAAAGAGGCAGGGTGCTGGGGAGGCTCTCAGGAATCCACAAGGATGACCTCAGCTTGGTCTGCTGGCAATGGTCCAGAGGGTGCTTGGACTGGTCTACTCTGGTGACCAGTCTAGTGAATAACCTAGCTGTCATCATAGAGCCTTTGTCCAGTGACTGATGGAGGCAGATGCAGAGATCCATGGCCAGGCACCAGGCTGAGCATTGGGAATCCAATTTATGAGAGAGAGAATGGATTCTGCAGGCAAGGGACGTCAAGATCATGATGGGAGGATGTGCAGCGATGACCGGTCACACTATTGGAAGCCCATGACCTGTGGACAGGTGGCTGTTTTGCCCCCATGAGACTTGACTAGGCCCTCTGTATATGGAAGATGGTTGTTTGGCTCGAACTGTTTGTGGGGCACACAGGCAGGGGGATAGGGATCTGTCCCTGGTGCATGGGCAGGCTTCTGGGAATCTGGTGCCTGTGGTGTGTTGCTTTGCACAGCCTTGGTGCAATTGGAAGGGGCTTGGACCTGCCTAGGCTCAGTGTGCTGAGCTCTGCCGCCTCCCCAAGGGAGACCTTGATTTGGGGGATTTGGGGATGCAGGGTGGCTTGGGAGAGAGGGCTGGGGGAAGGAGGAGGGGTGGTCTGTTGGGGGTATGTAGAGTGAGTAGAAATTTTCTTTTTCTTTTTTTTTCTAGTTATGAATGCTCAGCCTTATCTTAGGCTTGTCCCACTGGCTCTTATAACTTAAATTAACCTGTTTCTCTTCATCTGCTTTTTACCCTGGGGTATTTTACCTTTCTTTTCTTCCATATGTCCTACTTTCTGGCTTCTCTTGTCTGGCTGGCTGGTGTCTGCCTGACTGACTGGCCCTGGGTGTCTCCCTCTCTTTCTCTCTAGTTCTCTCTTGTCTCTCATTCTTCAAGCCTAGCGTCCTCCTGCTTATTCTCTCTGCCTGCCAGCCCCACCTATGCCTCTACTGCCTAACTATTGGCCATTCAGCATTTTATTGGACCATCAATTGCCTTAGGCAGGCAAGCTAAAACAAATGTAACACATCTTTACATAATTAAACAAATGCAGCATAAACAAATGTAACATATCTTTGCCTGGTTAAACAAATGCAGCATTTTTCTTATAAAATTTTCTTAACAAATTTTCTTAATAAAGAAAAATGGAGGGGTTGGGGATTTAGCTCAGTAGGAGAGCATTTGCCTAGCAAGCCCAAGGCCCTGGGTTTGGTCCTCAGCTCTGAAAAAAAAGAAAAATAGAAAAAAAATAAATAAGAAACACAAAACCAAATACAGAGGTAATAGCCAAAGAGATCAGAGAACTAGTGAAGAGCCATGAATACCTTATCTTACCACCTCACTACCATGGCTTCCCCAGAGGGAACTTCTTCCTGTGTAACCTGTGTTTTTATTGCCTTTCTGTTCTGCTTTCTTCTTGACTCTAAGCCCAACCACATGACTTCCTCGTCATTGCTTACCTATATAGACCTCCAGGTCACTATGGTTGGTACTGGGATTAAAGGCTCATGTCACCACGCTTGACTGTGTCCTTGACCACACATTGACTCTACCTGCCATGTGATTTGATTAAATTGGGTGGTCATGGGGGTTGATGAACTATCACCTCTTCTAATTAAGAGGTCTTTCTTGTTCATATTGAACCTTTATCAATTTTGAAGGTATCCACAGCTTATCTTCTTTTGTAGAAACAAAAGCAAAACCTCGTCCCCAACATAACACATATCCTGGTTTCCATTCTGAGGTCAACACATCCTTAAAGTATATAGGCTGATTTAATTCATTAGTTTTTTCCATTATCCAATGTTTCTCTGCAACTGTTCTTCCTTTCTCATTGGCAATGAGAAAATTCAAAGTTAATAGAACATTGTGTAGCATCTGTTTCTGGGGTTTTTTTTTTTACTCCTTTCTGTTTATTAAGCATATTCTTTAGAGTTCTGTTTGATCTTTCTACAACTCCTTGGCCTGTAGGATTTTGTGGTATACCTGTAATATGCTTTATATTGTAATAAGCAAAACACTGTTTCATTTGACTAAAGACATATGCTGGAAAATTATCAGTTTTAATTTGTGCAGGTATATCCATGATGGCCATAACTTCTAGCAAATGTGTGATTACAGAATCAGCTTTCTTAGAACTCAAAGCAGTTGCCAATTGAAATCCTGAATATGTATCAATGATATGGTGTACATATTTCAATTTTCCAAATTCTACAAAGTGAAACACATTCATCTGCCAGATTGCATCACTCTGTAACCCTTTGGGTTACATCCTGCTGGTAATGGAGTCTGATTGTAAAAGGAACAAGTAGGACATTTCCTTACAATTTCCTTGGCTTGTTGCCAGGTTATGGAAAATCTTTTTTTAAACCTTTACTATTGACATGGTGTTTTTAATAAAGTTCTGAGGCCTCTAGCACATTTCCTATCATTAATTTATCAATCTCACCATTATCTTGTGCTAGAGGGCCTGGCAGACCGTATGGCATTGGATGTGAGTTATATATAAGGGATGCTTCCTAGTCCTGATTATATATTGTAACTGAATAAAGTTAATTCTGACTCATCAGGGATAAATTCTGCAGTCTCAATATGCAAGACCACTCTTTCAGCATACTGAGAATCACTAACTATGTTGAGAGGTTCTGAAGAATCCATTAATACCAACAGAATAGCATACAATTCTGATATTTGAACTGAATTATAAGGACTTTGAACCACTTTACTTAAATTTTCTGACCTGTAACCTGCCTTTCTTTGTTTGTGTCTGTATAAAATGTACCAGCTCCAGATATGGGTGTTTCCTGTACAATGTGAAGCAAAATCCAATCAGCTTTCTTTATAAGTTTAATTCTATCGCTTTTGGGATAGTTGCTGTTAATCTCTCCCAAAAAAGTACCGCAAGCTCTTTGTTAAGGTTCACTTTCTGCCCATAATTTTTCAATGTCCTCCTTAGTTAAAGGTATAACAATTTCTGCTGGGTCTATTCTTGCTAATTGACAAAGTCTCAATTTTCCTTTCAAAATCAAGTCAGAGATCTTTTCTACATAAGTTTTTAATTTTTTACTTTGTTTATTGGGTAGAAATATCCATTTCAATATAATTTCTTCCCTCTGCATTAAAATTCCTGTAGGAGAATAACTAGAAGGTAAAATAACTAAAATGCAATCCAGCTTCCTGTCGACATGATCCACGTGTCCTTCCTGTACTTTCTTTTCTACCAAGACCAATTCTTTTTCAGCTTCAGGTGATAATTCACTTGGACTATTTAAGTCCTTGTCACCTTCTAAGGTTTTGAACTAATTACTCAGTTCATCAATTTTTACCCCAGCAATAGTTCGTAGATGAGAAATGTCTCCAAAAAAATCTTTGAAAGTCATTAAGATTCCGTAATTGATCTCTCCTAATTTGCATCTTTTGGGGTCTAATTTTTTGTAGACCTATTTTATATCTAAATAATTAATAGAATCTCCTGTTTGTATCTTTTCAGGAGCCATTTGTAATCCCAAACAAGGCAAAATTTTCTTTACTTCTTCAAACATTCTTTCTAAAATATCTGCATTTGCATCAGCTAGTAAAATATTATCAATATAATGAAAAATTATAGATTTAGGAAAATTTTCTTGTATCACTTACAATGGCTGTTGTACAAAATATTGGCACAGGGTTGAGCTATTCAACATTCCCTGTGGGAGGACCCTCCATTGATCTCTCTTAACCAGCTGAGAATTATTATAAGTAGGTACTGTGAAGGCAAATCTTTCTCTCTCTATTTCTTGTAAGGGTATTGAAAAGAAACAGTCTTTTAAATCAATAACTATAAGAGGCCATCCTATAGGTAACAGAGTAGGCAAAGGAATTCCAGATTGTAGAGATCTCATTGGCTGAATTACTTTGTTAATTGCTCTAAGGTCTGTTACCATTCTCCATTTACCAGATTTCTTTTTAATAACAAATACAGGAGAATTCTAAGGGTTGGTTGATTCCTCAATATGCTGAGCATTTAACTGTTTTTCTACCAGCTCTTCTAAAGCCTGGAGTTTCTGTGTTATTAAAGGCCATTGATGAGCCCATACAGGCTTGTCCATTAACCGTTTTAAAGGTAGAGCTGTTGGTGTCTTTGAAAGATCGTCAGTTGTTGTGCCCTGTTCTTGTACAATCTGGATGGTTGGTGACCACTCGTTAGAATAATACCTTCTACCCAGCAGTGGTGGCACACGCCTGTAAACCCAGCATTTGGGAGGCAGAAGCAGGTGGGTCTCTGTAAGTTCGAGACCAGCCTGGTCTACAGAGCTAGTCCAGGACAGGCTCCAAAGCTACAGAGAAACCCTGTCTCAATAAAAAAAAAAAAAAGAATACCTTATAATATTTCTCTAGAAACTTGTTAGTTTATTATTTGTTTCTGAGATTGGAGGAATGTTAATCTGAGTATTCCATTCTTGCAATAGATCATAGCCCCATGAATTCATAGCTATGTTAGCCACATATGGCTTTAATTTTCCTCTCTGTCCTTCTGGACCTATATATTTGAGCCATCTTGCACTCTGTTTCACTTGAGATAATGTTCCAATCCCTAACAGCTGAACGTTTACCTCCTGAAGAGGCCAAGTTGGATGCCAAAATTCTGGTGTAATCATTGTCACATCTGCACCTATATCTACTACACCATCCAACAAAACATCATTTATTCATATTTTTTAATTTTGGTCTTTGTTCATTTATAGAAGTTTGCCAAAAAATTTGCTTTATGGCTTCTCCTGATTTTTCTATTCTCTCTGCCTCAGCTGTTCTATCACCCCAAGCAGCCTGATTTATTTCAATAGGCATTTGGTTATTTAATTGATCTGACTAGGCATTTCTTCTATGATAGCAGGAAAGGTTTGAACTGGATTTGCTGTGGGGGCCTGCATGAGGCCCCTCTGGGAGTTTTCCAAGGACAAAGGCAAAGGATTACCTTGTCTGTCCCTTGATGATCTACATTCGTTGATCCAATGTTTACCCTTACCACACCTTCTGCATACTCCAAAAGGGAGAGGCATTCTGTTGCTGTTCCTGGAATAAGCATTCTTTCTAGGAATGCCCTGTTTACATTCCCTTTTCAAATGACCTTGCTTTCCACATCCAAAACATCTGACATTCCTCAAACCTTTTTAAATTTCTTCTCCTATCCACATATCATCATGGTCATGAGACTCAACATTAATTGTGTCCCTGATCCAGGCCTCCAAGGGTGCAGATCTTCCTTTAATGGTCTGATTATTCTTTTGCATGCTGCATTCTCATTTTCAAAAGCCAAAGATTCGATTATTATCTGTCTAGCTTCTGAATTCTGGACCATTCTATTTACTGCTGAAGACAGCCTTTGTAAGAAATCTGTGAAGGATTCTTTCAGGCCCTGTATAACTTTTGTGAATGACTCAATTTTCTTTCCTGCTTCCTCAATTCTGTCCCATGCATTCATGAGGCCATGCAGCATAGAATTAAGGTTTGGTTATCATATAAACATTGTCTTTGTATTTCAGCATATTGGCCTTCTCCAAGGAGCTGATCCTGGGAAATTTCCACACCTCTAGCTCTCCATTGACTTCTATGGTCTTAGCCGCATCTCTGTACCACATGTGCCACTGCAGTTGTGCTCAGGATTCCAGGGCAGTGGTAACTAATTCTTTTCCAGTATTGAGGAATAATCCTATTACAAGTTGACCAGGAGTCTAACATTTGATTTACAAATGGAGAATGTATGCCATAAGATACTATAGCCTCCTTAAACCTCCTTAAATCTAACATTTCAACTGGAATCCAATTATTTTGTGCATGACTTTGATCAGGTAGTTGCTCTATGGTTACTAGATAAATTAAGTTTCATTGTTTGAAAACAGGCTGTTTTTCTGTAACCTTATAATCCAATCCTGAAATAATTTCACCCTTAAATTCAACTGTCTGAGTCTGAATTTCTCTATAATTCACTTTAACAGGGGTTTCTAAAGCTTTTATCTTGGCACTTAAATTGATTATCTTTTTAAATTGTAAAATAAGGATAAGTAAAGTAATAATATGCATAATTGGTGTAATGTACATCCCATCAACATTAATCCTCTCATGCAATTGTTCCATTTTCACACAAGTTTTAAAACAGTCTAATTTTTTTTTTTTTTTTTTTGGTTTTTCGAGACAGGGTTTCTCTGTGTAGCTTTGCGCCTTTCCTGGATCTCGCTCTGTAGACCAGGCTGGCCTCGAACTCACAGAGATCCGCCTGCCTCTGCCTCCTAAGTGCTGGGATTAAAGGCGTGTGCCACCACCGCCCGGCCAGTCTAATGTTTTATCAAACTAAGACCAATTGCTTTCATTGTAAAGATATTTCCCATTTTTTTAATGTGGGAAAAATTTTTCTCTTCTAAGTAGTTTCTTCCTTTAAGATATCTGATATCAGGGCTGGAGAGATGGCTCAGTGGTTAAGAGCACTGGCTGCTATTCCAGAGGATCCAGGTTCAATTCCCAGCACCCACATAGCAGCTCACAACTGTCTGTAACTCCAGTTCCAAAGAGAAAGCAGCTGTCATTAAGTCATATGCTACTACCCCTTCTGCTCCACCACCACTGCTGGCAGCTACCCCTCCACCACAGTATTCTTGGGGCAATCTACCCCAATACCAGCATGCCTCAGGAGGTGGCTACTCTCCCACCATGCCAGGTGTCTTACAACCCTCACAGCTTGCACCACTGTCAGTCCATAGGCCCATAGAAGTCTTTCCAGTCAGTATGGGCCCAAATGCCGATGCCCAGCCCTGAATTCCCACACCCATAACTGATCTCCCCATCATCTGGAAGGCAGCCAATGAGTCAGGCTCAGATTCTCCCTACTTCAGCAAGTCATTGCTCAATGGTTGATGCAGTTACAAACATATTTCCATTGGTAACATTTTCTTAAAGCTGTGTTGGAGCCTGCATTCTTTCTCAGTTGGAGATCAGTCTATGATGATCAGGCAGAATACTGGGCCTGGACCAACATCTTGCTTAATGTCCTAGTGACCTATGATATGCTCAGAGGACACCAGGCACAGATTTGTTTGAATGCCTATTTTCAACAGGCCTCAGACCTGGCCCTCAAGGCCCTACAAGGGGCTCAGGAGGGCCTATAAGCACTAGGTGTCTCTGCCAAGGGACATGCCCCTGCCCCTGGTGAGATGGAGATATCCTATCTCCCTCCAATAGCAGTCACTGCCCCCCTGCTAACCCATGGGTGGGGGTATGCTTGTGTTTTTCCTCAGAGTGCTACTATGCCAATATGGGTCCCAGCAAGAGATGGGTGCTTGGCCATAGATCAGCCTGCTTCCACCAAGGAGAAAATCACCCAAAATGGGTAATATATAGATTCACCTTTCTTGCTCTCATTGCCCCTCTAAAGGCTGAAGACTTTTGGAGACTTGCTTTTCCTCATTTTGTATGATGCCTTTTGAGATGAGGAACATTTGTTTAGCAGGCCAGGAGTTAGCTAAATATATTAAATGCACATGGTCAGCTAAGTTTCTCCATTACAGCTAACACATGAAATTTTCCAATTAAATCAGACAAGAGCACAGGTTATGGCCTTTGACTCTATTTTTTGAAAAGTTTTGGCATGATATAAAGAGGCTGTTTGATCCCTCCTGGATTTCACTTATGTTTTGATTGACAGAGTAGTGCTTTTGATCTTTCTCCTTTTGAAGTGTCTCCTACAGCACATTCAACAACAATAGGTGGCCACTAAGGTGACTCTGTAGGTGTTAATGGCTCTTAGACATCCAACTCATAGCCCTCTACAGGAGGTTATGCATGCCTGACTTTCTGAAATTCAAAAGGCCTGACACTCTGCATTGGGATGATTCCCCAAGGATGGACGCTCTTCGAGAGCTGGTAGTCAAGACAGGTAAGAGCTTGTTTGACAAGGCAACCTATCACAGGCACAGTCCAGTTGCTGAGCCCCTCTAAGGCAGGGTCAACAAGGCCAGAGCAAAGAACTCTGACTCCCATCCATGTAATAAAATAAAAGGGTGGAAATGTTATAGGACAGGCCCCTAGGTGCTGTGGGATGGTCTGTATGTCAAATCTGTTGCTCTGATTGGTCAATAAATAAAACACTGATTGGCCAGTGGCCAGGCAGGAAGTATAGGTGGGACTAACAGAGAAGTGAGAGAACAGGAAGCTGAGTGAAGGAGACACTGCCAGCCGCCGCCATGACAAACAGCATGTGAAGACGTCGATAAGCCACGAGCCATGTGGCAAGGTATAGATTTATAGAAATGGATTAATTTAAGATGTAAGAACTAGATAGCTAGAAGCCTGAGCCATTAGGCCAAACAGTTTAAGCAATATAAGTCTCTGTGTTTACTTGGTTGGGTCTGAGCAGCTGTGGGACTGGTGAGTGACAGAGATTTGTCCTGACTGTGGGCAAGGCAGGAAAACTCTAGCTACACCTAGGGTCAAGGAAATTGGCTCAGACAAGTTGCCAAGGCATTCACACAACATACTCCTTAAGAGCAACCTAGAGTCTGCCTGAGGGCCTAGCAACAGGAGCTGTCAGAGTTCCTGATTGTGCCCAGCCAATGAGGGATGTGTAGATGAAATTCTAAATGGTCTTAGTAAATAAGAAACATAGAGCCAAATACAGAGTCAAAGCCTAAGAGATCAGAGCAAGAGTCACAACTCCCTTTAGTTTACCACTCACTGCTGTCACTTCCCTTGAGAGAGAGACCTTCTCCTGTGTGACCCATCTTTTTATTGCCTTTCTGTTCTACCTTCTCATTGCCTCTAAACACAACCACATGATTTCCTCATCACTGCCTGTCAATACAGACCTCCAGGTCTCTATATTTGGTACTGGGATTAAAGGTTCGGGTCACCGCTTACTGTGTCCTTGACCACACATAGATTCTGCCTGCCTTGTGATTGGATTAAGGGCATGTGCCACCACCACTAGACTTCCACTAAATGGCTTACTTTTAGCTCTGATCCGCAGGCAACTTTATTTATTAACATACAAATAAAATCACATTTCAGCACAAATAAAATATCACCATATGGAAGACCTCACAGACTGGGTGCTAGAAGGAGGGTATATAAGGCCTTCCCTGTTATTGAATAAAGGAGTTTGTCATTTGTCTTCAATGGACTCCCGGTGTCTGTGTCATTGATGCAATACCTTCTCACCTCCTCGATTGAGGGGGAGGACCCAAGCTACAGTTGGAGATTACAAATTGCTCCTGAAAAGATACAAAGAGGAGATTCTATTAATTATTTAGGATATAAAATAGGTCTACAAAATAATTAGACCCCAAAAGGTGCAAATTAGGAGAGATCGATTACAGACTCTTAATGACTTTCAAAGATTATTCGGAGACATTCCCCATCTACTGACTGTTGTTGGGTTAAAAAAAAAAAGATGAACTGAGTAATTTGTTCAAAATTTTAGAGGGTGACAAGGACTTAAATAGTCCAAGAGAATTAGCAGCTGAAGTTGAGAGAGAATTGACTTTGGTGGAAAAGAAGACATAGGATGCACATGTAGATAGTGTTTTTCCAAAGCTTGATTTCATTTTGGTTATTTTACCCTCTAAGCATTATCCTACAGGAATTTTAATTCAGAGGGAAGATATTATATTGGAATGGATATTTCTACCCAATAAACAAAGTAAAAAATTAAAAACTTATGTAGAAAAGATCTGAGTTTATTTTAAAAGAAAAATTGAGACTTTGTCAATTAGCAGGAATATATCCAGTGGAAATTGTAGTACTTTAACTAAGGAGGACATTGAAAAGTTATGGGCAGAAAGTGAACCTTAACAAAGAGCTTGCAGTACTTTTTTGGAAGAGATTAACAGCAACTATCCCAAAAGCAATAGAATTGAACTTATAAAGAGAGCTGATTGGATCCTGCCTCATATTGCATGGGAAACACCAATATCTGGAGCTCATACATTTTATACAGACACAAACAAATAAAGAAAGGCAGGTTACAGGTCAGAAAATTTAAGTAAAGTGGTTCAAAGTCCTTATAATTCAGTTCAAAAATCAGAATTCTATGACATTCTGATGGTATTAATGTGCTTTTCACAACCTCTCAACATAGTTACTGACTCTCAGTATGCTGAAAGAGTGCTCTTACATATTGAGACTGCAGAATTTATCTCTGATGAGTCAGAATTAACTTTGTCATTTATTTAGTTACAATATATAATCAGGAATAGGAAGCATCCCTTATATATAACTCACATCCAATCCCATATGGGTCTGCCAGGACCTCTAGCACAAGGTAATAATGAGACCAATAAACTATTGATAGGTAATGGGCTGGAAGCCTCAGAATTTCATTTAAAAAATCATGCCAATAGTAAGGGTTTAAAAAAGAATTTTTCCATAACCTAGAAACAAGCCAAGGATATTATAAAGAAATGTCCTACATGTTCTTTTTACAATCAGACTCCATTACCAGCAAGATGTAACCCAAAGGGTACTCAGAGGAATGCAATCTGGCAGATGAATGTGTTTTACTTTGCAGAATTGGGAAAATTGAAATATGTACACCACACCTTTGACACCTATTCAGGATTTTAGTGGGCAACAGCTCTGAGCTCTGAAAAGGTTGATTCTGTAATCACACATTTGCTAGAAGTTATGGCCCTCATGGGTATACTTGCACAAATTAAGACTGACAATGCTCCAGCATATGTCTCTGGTAAAATGAAACAGTGTTTTGCTTATTACAATATAAAGCATATTATAGGTATACCACATAATCCTACAGGCCAAGCAGTCATAGAAAGATCAAACAGAACTCTAAAGGATATGCTAAATAAACAGAAAGGGATAACAGAAAACCTCAGAAATAGGTTACATAATGCTTTATTCACTTTGAATTTTCTCAATGCTAATGAGAAAGGAACAACAGCTGCAGAGAGACATTGGATAACAGAAAAACTACAGAATTAAATCAGCCTATGTACTTTAAAGATGTGCTGACCTCAGAATGGAAACCAGAATATGTGGTACATTGGGGACAAAGTTTTGTTTTAGTTTCCACAGGAGAGCATAAGCTGCTGTGGGATGTTCTGCATGGCAAATGTGTTGCTCTGATTGGCTAGTAAATAAAACACTGATTGGCCATTGACTAGGCAGGAAGTATAGGCGGGACAAGGAGTAGAATAAAGCTGGGAAGTGGATGGCTGAGTCAGAGAGACATTGCCAGCCGCCATGATGACAAACAGCATGTGAAGATGCTGGTAAGCCACGAGCCATGTGGCAAGGTATAGATTAATGGAAATGGATTAATTTAAGCTGTAAGGACAGTTAGCAAGAAGCCTGCCACGGCCATACAGTTTGTAACCAATATAAGTCTCTGTGTTTACTTGGTCCGGTCTGAGTGGCTGTGGGACTGGCAGGTGAGAGAGATTTGTCCTGACTGTGGGTCAGGCAGGAAAACTCTAGCTACAATAAGCTGTGGATACCATCAAAATTGATAAAGGTTTGATTTTAACAAAAGAGCTCTCTTGATTAGAAGAGGCGATAGTTCATCAACCAGCATGATTATTCAATTTAAATTAACTTATACCACTAACAAATGCTTTTCATTTGGTCAGATATTACTTGCCAAAAGGGAATCTCCCCAAAGTTAGGTTTGAGGAAGGGTTTCTGTTTTTGTCTTTCAGGAGAATGAAGGCTAAGGAATCTGAAGAACATTGGACAAATGAGACATCTGAAGAAAAAGACAAATCATCCAAAGAAAATTTCCCAAGAAAAATAGCAAATTTGTGTACTGGTATATCACATATAAGATTTCATAAGTCTTCCTAAATGTTTGTTTCTGCTCTTCTTTACAGACACTTAACACAAATGGTCTTTATGTAGTCCCAGTTTAATTAAAAATTAAAGCTGGCTTTGGAGTTGGAGCATGTCTCTCTTATTCTCAAAACCCAAACATGCTTGTTAGAAGAATATGCAAAATTGTTGTATCATGTCAGAAGAGCCATCTGATATGTGACAGAAGAAAACCAAAATTAAGGGACTATTCTATTGCCACTAATCTCATAATTCTTTGGTTCTATTTTGATTCTTTAAAACTTTTAAGGTATAAATTTTATATCAAAACTTATAAGATTTATATATATATATATATATATATATGTGTGTGTGTGTGTGTGTGTGTGTGTGTGTGTGTGTGTGTGTATTTTAAACTTTTGTCATGATACTAATGGCCATATAGAGTACTAACTAATTCTAGAAAAAAGGCTTCATCTAACTTCCTGTACAGGTTTTTGTGTTTTAGTCTCTACCAGTTTTCTGCAGGGAATCATGACCACTCCTAACAACAAATTTGAAGTCTCCAAAAAGATGATAGGGCCCCACAACGATGATTCCACATGGATGATGATAATACCACTAAGCTGACAAACATCACACAAAGATCAGCTTTGGACTACAAACTGCTCAGGACAATTTCCAGATGACTAGCTGAGATGATCCAGCCTCACAGACTACTCAAGCGAGGACTTGAGATAAGCCTTGTGCTTTCGAATTGTGCAGAGACTGGACAACAAATGATACAGCTACCACTCTGGAACTTGACAATTAACCCAAAATTTTTCTTTTCAGGATCCCCTAAAGATGCCTTCGCCCCCAGACAGCAGGAAGTAATTTTAAGAACATGATGCCTACATTCCCAAGAGGTGAGGTGGGTGGTTTTTGGTTTTTCAATGGGTTTTGGATAACTGTCATTGTTTAGGATGGTTAGTTACAAGTTGTTATTGTTACTGGTCAGGAAAATGGCTAAACAAAGGAGATTAGATTTAAAGTTCTTGTGTGAAAAAAAAGAGGCTATAGATAAGAGGTAGATTATTGAATCTACTCTGAAAAAAAAGATATAGAAATGATAGAATAAAGGGTACATTATTGAATCTACTCTGAAAAGATAAAAGAGAGGATATAGATATGATAAGATAAAAAAGGTAGATTATTGAATCTACTTTTAGAAGGCAACTACTAATTTTAAATATTTTGCATTGGATTGGATTTTTGTATATTGTATACAGATTTTGTATATTTATACAAATTTGAGATTGATTTTGTTAGAATATATTGTACATATATTTCTAATCTTGTTCAAGGCATTGTACCTATGCAGTTCATTTAACTATGTAATGCAATTTGCTAATCCTTGAAAGTTATTACCAACCATTTAAGATATAAGTAATGAAAGTTAGTAGTTAGTCATTACAATCAAACTTGTAGTCATATTAGGTATGTTTTTAAGGTCAAGCAGAGATATATTTTAGATAGACAGGTAATTTTCAAACACTTCAGAGATCTTTAGAATATGGCATCTAAGATGTTTTAATAACAGATTTTTTTTTCTTTTTTCATGATATTGAGACATGTCTGCTCCTGGCATCACCCATCTACTTCAGAGAAAATGATGGTCAATGAAGAAACTCCACATGGAGTTTACTTTCATTATGGCAAAAATTAGCCACTGTGCAAGGAAGTGCCCTTGCATGAATTGCTGACAGTATGGTGTCCAAAATAGACAAGCAGAACACAAAACAAAGGACTGCTGATCCTTGCCATGACAAGGTAGAAAGGCTCTTTAGAAAATCCTGCTTCACAGATGAGTCTGTCAGATATGCTAAGCCTGTAGGCCAAAGATGATGCCCCAACATTGCAGAGAAACCCTGGGTGACTGTCCAGGCAGCTGGCTGTTTGTCATAACTCACATTTTTGGAAATCACTTGTTTGTACTTCCTGTTTTACTAGGTAATATTATTTCCTTCTTGGGTCTCTGAGGGAGTTGTAGATTAGATAGTTATAGTTTTCCTTGTTAAGAAATTCAGGAGACCAGCCCACAGCTCCCATCCGGCCCAGCTCTTATCCAGCCCACAGCTCCCATCCGGACCAGAGGTGAGTGTCTGGGATCATACACAGGGAGGCCTGCCCCTAGGTCCCATCCCTGGGCACCAGCTGTTCCTGGGGAAGGCCCACCCAACTTGGCCCCAGTTTTCAGCCATCAGGCAATGCCCCCACCCCCCGCGAGAAGGTTCCCCTTCTCCAAGACCCTCAGCAGACCCTGCAATCTACATACCCTGCCTCCACACCCATCTGCCCGAGACCCCCGCCACTTCCTGAGACTTAGTGACCAGCCCCCAGCTTCCATCTGACCCAGAGAGCTCCCATCAGGCCCAGAGAGCTCCCATCTAGCCTAGAGAGCTCCCATCCAGCCCAGAGAGCTCCCATCCGACCCAGAGAGCTCTCATCAGGCCCAGAGAGCTTCCATCTAGCCCAGAGAGTTCCCACCCAGCCCAGAGAGAAAACTCTCATTGGACAAAGAGCCGTCATTGGACCAAGAGTAAACTCAGGAGACAGGGAATCTGCCAGCCCTGATTAGACCAAGAGTGGCTTTCTGAGAAGCAGAATCCACCACCTCTCATTGAACCAAGAGAGGCTTCCTGAAACGCTGAATCTGTCAGCTCTGACTGGACCAAGAGTGCTGATTAAGACCAAGAACGAATCCACAAGGAGATGGGCGGACGTCAAGGCAGAAGTACATACAACAAAATAAAGAGCAATACAGCAGCACGAAAACCTAGCCCTCCTCCCATGAACCTGAACATCACAAAGTGGAAAAAGCAGAAGAAAGCAACCTTAAGAATAACATCATGAAGATGTTAGAGGCTTGTAAAGAAGAAATCAAAAATGAAATTGAGGAAAATATAAACAAAAAAGCAGAGGAAATCAATAAAGAAAATGAAAAGTCAAACAAAAAATGGGAAGAACGCTATATAAAACTACAGGAAAGGACAAATAAAGCAGAAGAAAACAATAAATCCCTGAAAGAAAATCATGAAAAAGCAATGAAACAGATGAGGGAAACAGTCCAAGACCTGAAAAGGGAAATAGAAACAATGAAGAAGACACAAACAGAGGGAATGCTGGAAATAGAAAATCTGAGTAAATGAAGAGGAAACACAGATGCAAGCATAACCAACAGAATACAAGAGATGGAAGAGAGGATCTCTGGTGTAGAGGATACAGTAGAGGAAATGGATTCATCAGTCAAAGAAATTACCAGTGCCCAAAAAATTATAACACAAAATGTCCAAGAAATTTGGGACACCATGAAAAGACCAAACCTAAGAATAATAGGGATAGAGGAAGGAGAAAAATACCAACTCAAAGGCACAGAAAATATATTCAACAAGATGATAGAAGAAAACTTTCCCAACTTAAAAAAGGAAATGCTTATGAAGGTACAAGAAGCCTATAGAACACCAAACAGACTAGACCCCCCCAAAATAGTCTGCTCACCACATAATAATTAAACAACTAAATGTACAGAATAAAGAAAAAATATTAAGAGCAGCAAAGTAAAAAGGCCAAGTGACTTACAAAGGCAAACCCATCAGAATAACACCCGATTTGTCAATGGAGACTTTGAAAGCCAGAAGGACCTGGACAGATGTAATGCAGACATAAGAGACCATGGATGCCAGCCTAGACTAATATACCCAGCAAAACTTTCATTCATCATAGATAGAGTGAACAAGACATTCCAAGACAAAGTCAGATTTAAACAATACTTATCCACAAACGCAGCCCTACAGAAAGCACTAGAAGGAAAATTCCAACCTAAGGAAGTCAGATACACCCTCGAAAACACAGGCAATAGATAACACCACAGCACAGCAGTAAACCCCAAAGAAGAGAAGTGCACACACACTACCACCAAAAAATAATAGGAATGAACAATCACTGGTCATTAATATCCTTTAATATCAATGGACTTAATTCACCTATAAAAAGACACAGGCTAGCAGAATGGATATGAAAGCAGGACCCATCTTTATGCTGCATACAAGAAACACACCTCAAATTTAAAGATAGACACTACCTAAGAATAAAAGGCTGGGAAAAGTCTTTCCAATCAAATGGTCTTAGGAAGCAAGTGGGTATAGCCATCCTAATATCCAGCAAAATAGACTTCAAACTAAAATCAATCAAAAGAGATCAAGAAGGGCATTACATACTCATCACAGGTAATATCCATCAAGATGAAGTTTCAATTCTGAACATTTATGCCCCAAACACAAGGGTACCCACATATGTAAAAGAAACATTACTAAAGCTTAAATCACATATAAAACCCCACACATTAATAGTGGGAGACTTCAACACCCCACTTTCACCACTGGACAGATCTGCCAAATCGAAACTTAACAGAGAAATAAAGGACTTAACTGATGTTATGACTCAACTGGACTTAATCGATATCTACAGAACATTCCATACTAACAAAAAAGAATATACCTTCTTCTCAGCACCCCATAGAGCCTTCTCTAAAATTGACCACATACTTGGCCACAAAGCAAATCTCAACAGATACAAAACAATTGGAATAACCTCCTGCATTCTATCAGACCACCATGGTTTAAAGTTAGATTTCAACAACAACAAAAACTACAGAAAGCCTACAATCTCATGGAAACTGAATAATGCTCAGCTGAATCACCAATGGGTTAAGGAAGAAATAAAGAAATCAAAGACTTTCTAGAGATCAATGAAAATGAATATACCACATACTCAAACTTATGGGACACTATGAAAGCAGTGCTAAGAGGGAAATTCATAGCACTAAATGCTCACATAAAGAAGTTGAAGAAATCTCACACTAGTGACTTAACAACACACCTGAAATCTCTAGAACAAGAAGAAGCAAACTCACCCAGGAAAAATAGATGCCAGGAAATAATCAAATTGAGAGCTGAAATCAATAAAATAGAAACAAAGAGAACAATACAAAAAATTAATGAAACAAAGAGTTGGTTCTTTGAGAAAATCAACAAGACAGACAAGCCTTTATCCAAACTAACCAAAAGGCAGAGAGAGTGCATCCAAATTAACAAAATCAGAAATGAAAAGGGTGACATAACAGCTAATACTGAGGAAATCCAGAAAATCATCAGGTCATACTTCAAAAACCTCTACTCCACAAAACTGGAAAATCTAAAAGAAATGAATAATTTTCTGGATAGGTACCACAAACCTAAGTTAAATCAAGACCAGATAAACTATTTAAATTGTCTAATAACTCCTAAGGAAATAGAATCAATTATTAAAAGTCTCCCAACCAAAAAAAGCCCAGGACCAGATGGCTTCAGCACAGAATTCTACCAGATCTTCAAAGAAGAGTTAATACCAATACTCTTTAAATTGTTCCACACAATAGAAACAGAAGGAACATTACCAAACTCCTTCTATGAGGCTACAATTACCCTGATTCCTAAGCCAAACAAAGATGCAACAAAGAAAGAAAACTACAGACCGATCTCCCTCATGAATATTGATGCAAAAATACTCAATAAAATACTGGCAAACAGACTCCAAGAACACATCAAAACAATTATCCACCATGATCAAGTAGGCTTCATCCCAGGGATTCAAGGGTGGTTCAGCATACAAAAATCTGTCAATGTAATACACCATATAAACAAACTGAAAGAAAAAAATCACATGATCATCTCACTAGATGCTGAAAAGGCATTTGACAAAATCCAACATCCCTTCATGATAAAGGTCTTGGAGAGATCAGGAATACAAGGAACATACCTAAACATAATAAAGGCAATTTACAACAAGCCAACAGCCAACATCAAATTAAATGGAAAGAAACTCAAAGCGATTCCACTAAAATCAGGAACAAGGCAAGGCTGTCTGCTCTCCCCATACTTATTCAATATAATACATGAAGTTCTAGCCAGAGCAATAAGACAACATAAGGAGATCAAGAGGATACAAATTGGAAAGGAAGAAGTCAAGCTTTCGCTGTTTGCAAATGACATGATAGTATACATGAGTGACCCCAAAATTTCGACCAAGGAACTGATACAGCTTATAAACACCTTCAGCAACGTAGCAGGATACAAGACTAACTCAAAAAAATCAGTAGCCCTTCTATATAAAGTTGACAAACAGACTGAGAAGGAAATCAGAGACACAACACCCTTTACAATAGCCACAAATGATATAAAATACCTTGGGGTAACTCTAACTAAGCAAGTGAAGGACCTATATGACAAGAACTTTAAGTCCCTGAAAAAAGAAATTGAAGAAGATGTCAGAAAATGGAAAGATCTGCCATTCTCATGGATAGGCAGGATTAACATAGTAAAAATGGCAATCTTACCAAAAGCAATCTACAGATTCAATGCAATCCCCATCAAAATACCAACACAATTCTTCACAGACCTGGAAAGAACAATACTCAACTTCATATGGAAAAACACAAAACCCAAGATAGTCAAAAGAATCCTGTACAATAAAATAACCTCTGGAGGCATCACGATCCCTGACCTCAAGCTCCACTGTAGAGCTACAGTAATAAAAACAGCATGGTACTGGCATAAAAACCATCATATGGACCAATGGAATCGAATTGAAGATCCTGACATTAATCCGCACACCTATGAACATATAATTTTGACAAAGAAGCCAAAACTGTACAATGGAAAAAAGAAAGCATCTTCAACAAATGGTGCTGGCATAATTGGATGTCAACATGTAGAAGGCTGCAAATAGATCCATATCTGTCATGATGCACAAAACTTAAGTGCAAGTGGATGAAAGACCTCAACATAAATCCAGTTACTCTGAACCTGATAGAAGAGAAAGTAGGAAGTAGTCTTGAATGCATTGGCACAGGAGATCACTTCCTAAATATAACACTAGTAGCACAGACACTGAGAGAAACAATCAATCAATGGGACCTCTTGAAACTGAGAAGCTTTTGTAGAGCAAAGGACACGGTCAACAAGACAAAGTGACAGCCTACAGAATGGGAAAAGATATTCACCAACCCTACATCTGACAGAGGGCTGATATCCAGAATATATAAAGAACTCAAGAAATTAGACATCAAAATGCCCAACAGTTCAATTAAGAAATGGGCTATAGAACTAAACAGAGAATTCTCAACAGAGGAAACTCAAATGGCTCAAAGACATTTAAGGAGTTGCTCAACATCCCTAATTATCACGGAAATGCAAGTCAAAACAACTCTGAGATACCACCTTATGCCTGTCAGAATGGCTAAGATCAAAAAACACTGAAGACACCTTATGCTGGAGAGGATGTGGAGCTAGGGGAACTCTCCTCCACTGCTGGTGGGAATGCAAGCTTGTACAACCACTTTGGAAATCAATATGATGCTTTCTTAGAAAATTGGGAATCAATCTCCCCCAAGATCCAGCTATACCACTCTAGGGCATATACCCAAGGAATGCTCAATCATACCAAAGGGCACTTGCTCAGCTACGTTCATATCAGCATTGTTTGTAATAGTCAGAACCTGGAAACAACCTAGATGCCCTTCAACTGAAGAATGGATAAATAAAATGTGGTACATATACACAATGGAATACTACTCAGCAGAGAAAAACAATGACATCATGAGGTTTGCAGGCAAATGGATGGATCTAGAAAAAATCATCCTGAGTGAGGTAACCCAGACTCAGAAAGACAAACATGGTATGTACTCACTCATAGGAGGATACTAGATGTGGAACAAGGATGACTGGACTGCTACTCACATCACCAGGGAGGCTACCTGGAAAACAGGACCCCAAGAAAGACACGGGGATGGCCCAATGACGGAGAAATGGATGAGATCTACATGAACAGCCTGGACATGAGTGGGGGTAATGAAGGGCAAGGGTCGAGGGAAAGAGAGCTTGGGGGAGCAGGAGATCCCAGCTGGATCAAGAACAGAGAGGGAGAACAAGGAATAAGTGATCATGATAAATGAAGACCCCCATGGGAATAGGAAGAAGCAAAGTGCTAGAGAGTTCCCCAGAAATCCACAAAGATACCTCCACAATAGACTACTGAAAATGGTGGAGAGACAGCCCGAACTGACCTACTCTGGTGATGGGATGGCCAAACACCCTAACTGTCGTGGTAGAACTCTCAACCCAATGACTGATTGAAGTGGATGCAGAGATCCATGGCCTGGCCCCAGGTGGAGCTCCAGGAGTCCAATCAGCAAGAAAGAGGAGGGATTGTATGAGCGAGAATTGTTGAGACCATTATTGGAAAAAGCACAGGGACAAATAGCCAAACTAGTGGAAACACATGAACTATGAACCAATAGCTGAGGAGCCTCCAAGTGGATCAGGCCCTCTGGATAAGTGAGACTGTTGATTAGCTTGAACTGTTTGGGAGGCACCCAGGCAGTGGGACCGGGACCTGTCCTTAGTGCATGAGCTGGCTGTTTGGAACCTGGGGCCTATGCAAGGACACTTTGCTCGGCCTGGGAGAAGGGAGGGGGGACTGGACCTGCCTCGTGCCTCGGCTGAGTCTACCAGGCTGAGCTGAATCCCCAGGAGTGTCCTTGCCCTGGAGGAAATGGGCATGGGGGGTGGGCTGGGGGGAAGGGGAGGCGGGAGGAGGGAGGACAGGGGAATCCATGGCTGATGTGTAGAATTGAACTGGATTATAAAATAAAATTTTAAAAAAAAGAAATTCAGAAAAAAACTCACTAAAGAGGTGTGTTAAGTGTTTAAGTTTGAAAGACATCAAAAATTAGGATAGAAGGTAAATTAGATACAATCCTTTAGATTCACAAAAATAGGATAGATAATGTCAAATCAAATGGACTAGACATTGTTGATGTATTTATTGCTTGTATATATTGTATATAGCCATTGTATTTATTGTGTATAGTTTTTCTTACATTGGTTATAATTTTTTTATTTTTATTTTAGACAAAAAAGGGGAAATGTGATGCTATATTGTGCCCCCCAATATTGTGCACCCTAATAAAGCTTATCTGAGTGAGGATCAGAGGAAAAAGCTAGCCATTATAGTAAACATTGAAGTCAGGCAAAGGTAGCATATGCCTTTAATCCTAGCATTCTGAGACAGAGATCCATCCAGATCTCTGTGAGTTCAAGGCCACACTGGGAATAGAGCCAGGCATGGCGGCACCTACCTTAAATTCCAACACTAGTTAACCATAAAAGTCTGGAGGTCTGTACACACAGACAGGAAGTGACAGAGCTGGGCAGGATGAGGAAGTGATGTAGCTGGGCAGAGAGAGGAAGTGAGATTTCAGGGACAGAAAGGCATATAGGTGTGGGTATACAGGACGGAGGTCTCTTTGGACACTGAGGTGTCGGTGAAGTGAGGTTGGCTGTGGCTTGTCCTATTCCTCTGATCTCTCAGTTTTCACCCCAATATCTGGCTCAGGGTTTTCATAAATAAGACTGCTTAGTAATTCGTCTTATACTCTTGGATTCCAGCCTGGCTATACCCTGTGTTACCATAGGCCAAAACAGCTTCTTTATTAACCAATAGTAGCAACACATATTCACAGTGTACAGAAACACCATCCCACAGCAACACCCTCCATTATCTTGGTGTCTATAGAGGCTCATTCCCGGGAGGAACCCTGGAAATGCTCTTTAGAAAGCAATGTGCCCATCCACTTTATACTTGGAACTCTGACTGCCAGCTGCACCCTCTCCCACTTCCCTGTCTGGAGGCTCCTAAGAAGCAGTGTGTGTACGTGAGACCTTCTGCCTATCTCCTCGACTGGTTCTTCCAGGGCTGACCTGCTACTCTATGGGGCCACACCTGGGCTGGTCCCCCACTGGTCTGGGACTGTTTCTCCTGTTCTGGAGGCTGCAGCATGCACATAGTACCCAGCGGTGGAGGCTGAGGACATCGTCTCTGACCACGCTGGGCTGCTGTGGCTGCTCTGAGTGTAGCAGGTGAGACTGAGGACACAGAGAGGTCAAGTGACCTATCCAAGACCACATAGGCAATCAGCTGGTAGCAGGTCCAGGAACACCCAGGCAACTGGATTACCCACTGAGGTTTCTGTTCCCAGGTAGCCATGAAAACAGCAGGCAGAGCAAGGAGAAGTGATATACTCTTCAAAACCTAGACTTGAGTTACGAGTGAAAACCCAAGCCCCAACAGGGACAGTTGGCTCCACTGTTATTTGGGGAAAAGCTTCCCAAAGGGGCCCAATTAATGCCACTCTCCGACCAAAACCTCCCCTCCTCCACCCTGATGGTGCATGACCAATTCTAGCATTTGGGAGGTGGAGGCAGGAGGATCAAGATCCTCTTGCCGGTCCTGAGGGGGCATGGCTGAGCAAGACATATCTTGCTTTTTCAGAAAACTCCTACCTTGGTTCTGGTCCTGGGGGGGCATGGCTGAGCAAGATATATCTTGCTTTTTCAGAAAACTCCTGCCTTGGTTCCCAGCACCTATGGTGAGCAGCTGACACCTTTAACTTCAGCCTCAGGGGATTTGTCGCCCCCTTCTAGCTCCCTCTAGCACCTGCATGCATGTACACTAGCTCTGGCTTTCATACGCATTGTTAAGAGTGGGAAAGGATGGTCTAATACATTGACAGATTCTGGTTGACTTCAATTTGGCTTTTTATCCTGTCCAATGAGAAATGTTTACCCCTTCACTAAACCTGCTGGGTCTGGGCCTGGTTTCCCCCATGAATCTGTCCCTTCAGCTACTACCTCTGAACTTTACAAGGCCCTGGCAAGACACAGATTAAGGTAGCCTTATCATTTAGGGGCTTAAAGGATCCTCACAGAAGCAGGCTGGTGAGCCTTGCCCCCTGCCCTGGTTTGAGCACACTTGGAGGCTCCTGAATCCTACTGCAAGTTACAAGTAAAGCCACATGAAAACCAGCAGAAAACACACAGATTAGGGTGTTCTGGGGTATTTTCACAGACACCATAGTTTAAACCCAAGGCCAGCTGGAGTGAGCACCAGAGACCAGCAGAATTTAGGTCTCCTGTTGTGGGGTAGACCTCCTCCTACATCCCTGTGCTTCCTAGAAATGTCCCGGAATCAAGGGGCTGTACCTCGTCTACCTAGCTTTATTCTTACACTCCCCTTGACAACCAGAACTGCTTACTTTCTGGGACTCAAAGACTTTAGGTCATTTGCCCAAGGCCATGCATCAAGACTTGTCAGTCAAGGTGGGTTTGACTGGATTAGGAATCCCTAGAAAGCTGGTGGAGTTTTGTTTTGGGTGTGTCTGTGTCTCCAGGGCAGCCTTGACCTCTCAGGCAGGCTCAAAACTCAGAGCAGAGGACAGGTGGTGTCGGGATTTAGGTGTGCTGGCCTTGTAATCCAGACTTACTCCAGCAGTCCTGAGTTCCTGGTCTTCAACCATGAATTGAGTTATACCAGGGCTTTTCTGCTTCCAAGACTTTTGGACTTAGAAACTCTGCTACCAGCATCCCAGGTCCTTGCCACCATAATTACAAGGTCAAGCCCAAACTCCTCTGTTCACCTGCCACTGGAGGCTGAGGTAGCTTCCCAGTCCTTCTTCCCAGCTTCCAGCCTGTGTAGCACTCAAGAGGCACATGGGGAAGGAAGCCAAGAACTTGACAGCAGAGGGATTCAGGCCCTGGGGAAGTCAAGCCGCTGACCTTGCCTTTTCCTTAGCATGGTCAGAATGCTGACAGCTCCAGGGCTCAGACACCCTGACTAAGTCCCCTGCCCCAGTCTGCATCTTCTCCTGCATTTCTAGTCATAGGCAGATGAAAAAGTCCGGAAGCCCTGCAAGCCTGGGCTGCTGGGTTGTTCTCTGCCTTGTGATGTCAATTTCCTTTTTACATCTGGTCTTTGTCCCAGTTAGCTCCCCATCTCTATCACAAACTTTATGGTTGGTCATTTTAAAGACAGACTCGGGAGAGGGGACGATGAGAACTGCCTGGTCATAGCATGCTATATCTGCCCCATTGACCTCTCCGGGGCGGGCCTCACTACCGGCTTCCTGGGCAGCTAGCCTACTCTAAAGCAGCTCTGGCTGCTTTCACAACCAGTAGAGAGCTGACCTTCTAGCCCCAGAGGGGGCAGAGCTGAGCCTTTCCCCCTTTCACAATGAAAGCCTGTGAAAGACAGTGAATGACATCAGTAATCCAGGCCCCGCCCTGCTGAGAACTTCCTGGATGGAATCCTGCTGTTTGCAGAACGCTGCAAAACCATGTAGCAACTTGGCTAAACACAGACGACTTGCCATCTTAAGCCACCTCAGTATAACAGGCTCACTTTAAAGCAGGAAGTGGCAGCGGGCCCGCTTCTGTGCGAGCTGGTTCCTGAGGCGGGGTTGAAAAGACAGAGGCCTTACAGTAGCTGTGTACCTGGCTTGGCATCCATGTTGCCGCTGGCAGCTGGGTATGCCCTCCCCGTATCTCAGGCTGTCACTTACCAATAAGAGGGCAGCTCTGTGCAGCAGACCCTGGAGTAAGTACCCAAGAAACACAAGTGGTACTTTGAGGAAATGGGTGGAGTGGAGAAGCGGGGACTGGGAGGCTGGAGCTGCCCAGTGCTGGGAGGGAAGTGCTTTCTGGGTGTTCCAGGGAGAGAAGGGACTATCCTGACTTCTAAGGAAGTGAGGGAGCCGTGTGCCTGACAGCTAGGAGGGAGCTGGGGGAGGGCGGGATGCAGGGCACCATGAGTGTGTGATCCAGAAAAGACGCCAGGAAGGCTGTTGATGCCTTGCTTTCGGCCTCTAAAGCTCAGCTTGTTGGACAGAATCCAGTTCACAGGGAACCCAGGGACTGAGGAGACCCAGAAAGTGTTCTTCTGCTAGTGTCTGCACCCCAAAAGATATGTGGGAAAGAAGGGGCTTAGTCCAGCCTTAAGGGGAGAGGGGGAGCTTAATGAGACTCCTTCACATGGCAGGACAAAGGTCCATCCCTAGGTTTCTGGCTGGTGTAGTGGGTGGGGGAAGGGAATGCAGGCAGGACAGGTGATGATGGCCAGCTGAGTACCTGTTCGGGGTGCTGTGCAGAGTTCCAGATTCCCCGCTTCAGAGAGCAAGGAGCTTTCCTATGAAAGTCTGAGGATCCATGGGAAGAAAAATCAATTAAAAGCCATGAAGTAAAAAAAAAAAAAATACATATGCTGGAATATTCTTAGGAGGAGGGGGAAGGCTCTGAGCACAACTCATCTATTGGCTCTATTAATAACACATGAAGCCATAGCTGAAAAATAGGACAAGTGTGAAATCTATACATTAATGCTCAGCTAGGGAGAAGGAAGGTGAAGTGGGGGGGAGGGGGAGGGGGGAGGGACAGGAGAGAAGACAGTGACCTGGGGAGAGGAGCAGGGGGACAGAATGCACAAGAAGTGGGGAAACAAGGGAGTGGAGTCCGAGAGGGTGCGAGAGTGTGTGGAGAACTCTGAGTAACACAGCTACAGGCAGAGGAGGGACTATGTTTTCCTCTGTCCAGCTGGCTTCCAGTCCCTCTGATCTAGGTGACGGATGCCACATCTGAAATGCTCTTTTCACTCAGCTACCTCTGCAGGAGTCTGACGGTCAAGTTTCATTCACTCTTTATTCTCTCTCCGGAGTTTCTCCAAGCTCTCACCGCGTAGAAACAGAAGCAGGAGGGAGTGAAGGTTTTATCACACACACGTTTAAGTCCAGTTCAAAGCCTGAAGCTGCCTGTAACACCCAAAATGAAGGTCAGGGAAATAGGTGGCTCAAAAGGGACTGCTCCTGTTACATTGGAAGGCTGAGGAAGGTGAAGGCTTGAATGTCCACAGGCAGCGTGGGAAGGAGGACCTTGGTGGGTAATATGGGATGACTAAAACACTTGGCAGAGGGAATGTGGCTCTTGAGGCTTTACTTATAGGGAAATAGGAGCCAAAGAGCTCATGGGAGGTGACCAAAGCTGTGACACTCCAGGACAGAGAAAAACAAGAACAGCAACACCCTTGGTTCAATGGGCAGCAAGGGCTGTGCCCGTGTAGTCAGCAGACTGAATGAACTGTTCCGGTGGCTGGTGCAGGCCCCTGGGAAAATAGATGGAGAATTCCCCTACAACACAGTGCAGAAAGGCCGAGGGTGTGAGCACAGGAACTCATAACGGTGGGGCAGTGCCTTGCAGCAGACCTCCTGACAGACTGCTGCCAACAGCCATCAAACACGGGGTAGGGATCAAAAGAGGAATCACTCTGTGTGGCTGGAGTCTCTTCCTGTGAATTTCGTGGTTTATTCATACGGAATCCATGGAATTATGGAGCCCTCGCTCTTATAGCTAATTCTAATAACTTGAACCGTATGGCTAAGCAGACATGTAGGGCATTGTGTACACTGCAATCCCATCCGGACTGGGGAAAGGCACAGCAAAAGAACTGGGGAGCATGTCGGAAAAAGTTTGCCTCTGTGAACCAGGGTTTAGGTCTGGCTTTTACGTTCACTTGTATAGAGTAAACCAAACATGCACTTGAAAGGTTAGCATGTGAGGGGCTCAGGAGGTGGCTCAGAGGCGAGAGCACTTGCTGAGTGCTCACTGGGCAAGCAGAGGACCTGACTCTGGAGGGGGTGGGCAAATCGCTGTGGTTTGCTGACCACCACTGTAGCCACAGAACAGCTCCGAGTTCAGAAAAGACCCTGTCTCAAGGTAATGGAGAAATGGTAGAGAACACTCAATGATCTCAAGCCTCTTGCATGCACATGGGCTATACACACCTGCATACATGTACAAACACACACACACACATGCACATATACACGTGTGTATATGCACACATTAAAGCATTTACTGTGGCATAATATATCTAACAAAATTGATTGCCTTAACTATTTTAAAATGGCACTAAGTACATTGCCCTGCCCATCAAGGGGTCAGAAGATTTCTACTCTTGGGCTTGGGATGTGCTTCAGGGCCTAGCAACATAAGACTCTGGTTTCAACCCCCAGCACTACAAAACAAAACACCCACAATGACTTCTATCTACTACCCGAAAAGCAAAAAGCTGAGCTGTGTGAAGAGGAAGGGCTGAGCATCAAGAGGGATGTTGCGCAGGCATGAAGCATCCACTATGGAGCATTTGTCTTCAGAAAACCACTTACAGAAGGATTTGTTTGGGGTCAGTTTCAGAGATCCACAGTCTCTTGGCTCAAATAGTTCTGGTGTGCACATGGGAAGGCTCAACACTGCAGGAGTGAGCAGGTGGTGAAGTGGGATGGCTTACCCCGTGGTGGAGAGACAGACAGGAAGGACTGGTCTCAGATACCTGTAATCCCACCACTCAGGAGGTGGACCCATTCAAGGTCATCCTCCACTACATATCAAGTTTGAAGCCAGCCTGGGCTACATAAGATCTGTTACAAACAAACATATACCCCACGTTTATACTGTTTAAAGTCAGAGAACATCTTCCAACCCATCTATTGAAGGCACTTTGAAATATTCCTAAGCCCTATAGTAGAGCGGACAGTACTAATGACTTAGGGTTGTGCCAACTGAACTCATTAACGAATGAACGTACTTGGAACAATTCTTACAAGGATGGCAAGAATTACAGTTAGCTGCACTCAACTGGCAAGATAATAGGTTAGGTAACAATCAAGACCCTCCTCCTAGATTGCAGTTACGTCCTTGCATAATCTACTAAAATGAAGATGTTAACAATGACATATTCAAGTTCCTAAATCTGGATACTAAAAACAACTGTTCTAATATGCGGTAGGGAAACGAGATTTAAAATGACACACATGTGAAAGCAAGCAGTGGCTCATCTGCAAGTGTAGCTTTATCTTTCCTTCCCATGCTGGGGACCGCTCTGGGGCCACACCCATGCTAAGCATGTGTTCCCTCGCATTGGGCCGCCAGCCCCTAGCCTACAGCACCACACATTAAAAAGTGTGAGTATACTGAGTCCTGGCAGCGGGGCCACACTGCTGAACAGCTGTCTACTGCAAGTGGAAACCAGAATGATGCTATTTGCTCATGTAGTAAGAACTTGAAGAAAAGGTTGGAATGAACAGAACTCAAGAAAAAAGACAAGCCGGGCGGTAGTGGCACACGCCTTTAATCCTAGCACTCAGGAGGCAGAGCCAGGCGGATCTCAGCTGATCTACAAAGTAAGTTCCAGGACAGGCTCCAAAGCTACACAGAGAAACCCTGTCTTGAAAAAACAAAAAGGAGGAGGAGGAGGAGGGAGTGGAGGAGGAGGAGGAGGAGGAGGAGGAGGAGGAGGAGGAGGAGGAGGCCTGCTAACCATTTGGTTAAGACATCTGGGGACTGGGCTCAGAGGGTGCACGGCGAGGACTGGAGTTTGGGTCTCCAGAACTCATGTGTCCTAGTTTGCTCTCTATTGCTTTGATAAACATCATGACTGAAAACAACTTGGGAAGGAATGGGTCGGTCCATCATGAAGGGAACTAAGAGCAGAAACCTGGAGGCAGGAAGTGAAGCAGCGGCCACTGGCTTGCTCCTCACGACTTGTTTAGCTTGCTTTCTTCTATCATTCCCCCCAGAAAACTACCAGCATATTATGTAAAAGTGGGTGTGGTGGCATGTGCCAGTAATTGCAGTGTTCCTACAGTGAGATGGGAAGTAGCTCTTGGGCCAGCTAGCGAGGTGTGTGCAGTGGTTTAACAGCAAAGAGACCCTGTCTCAAACAAGTCGAACGCCAGTAGCTGAGGTTGTCTTCTGACCTCCACATGTGCGCTACTGCAAACATCCACCCTGCCCCTTCTTCCCTTCTCTCCTCTCTTCTCCTCTTCTTTCTCTGCTCTTTCTCTCTCTCACACACACACACATTCTCTCTCTCTCTCTCTCTCTCTCTCCCTCTCTCTCTCTCACACACACACTCACAGTTTTTTGTTTGAAAAAAAAAACCACCATGAAAACACCACAAAATATGCACCTGAGAATGTAACTATCTGGGTGTGGGGCAGAGCTTAGTGGGACAGCACTTGCTTTGGACACGTGAGACCCCAGACTTCATTCTAGCACCTCCTTACCATACTTCTATTACAGGAAATGGACTCTTTCCTGGAGGTAACCGTGATAGGCTTTACTTCTAAGAGCATTTGCTTTGGAAGGGCTGGATGAGAGACTATGACAGCTTTGCCTGATTCTCTCCCAAAGCACTTCAAGGATTCCCTTAGGACAGACTCACTCTCCTTGGACTATGCCTTTGAGAAAATAAACAGGAATAGACATCACTTACATGTAGTAGTTTGAGGATAAACAATTCTTCATGTTATAAAGTAACTACAACACTAATGATTTCTAATTTTTAACACTTTTTTCCCACATTTATATGTGTGCCCAAGTGTATGAACGTATACCAGGCATGCAGGATCTGTGGAGGCTAGAACAGGACATCAGATCCCCTGTAACTGGAGTTACAGGTGGTTGTGAGCCACCATGTAGGCATTGAGAAGTGACTCTATCCTCTGCAAGAGCAGCAAGTACTCTTAACTGCTGAGCCATCTTTCCAGGCCTGTTGGAGACAAGGTCTCACATATCCCAGGACAGCACCCAAATCTATGTAGCTTGAGGGTAACCCTGAGCTAGCCCTCCTCCCTCCACCATGTGAGTGCTATGGTTACAGTGTGGGGCACCATGCTGGTTTAGGAAGGGCTGGCTATGGAACCCAGGTCTTTGAGCATCCTAGGCCAGTACCTGCCAACCAAGACAAGTGCCCAACTGACCCATGACTTCTCAATGTTTTTGTTTGTTTGCTTGCTTGCTTTTTGAGACAGGGTTTCTCCATGTAACCCTGGCTGTCCTGGAACTAGCTTTGTAGACCAGGCTGGTCTCAGCTCAGAGATCCAGATCCACCTGCCTCTGCCTCTGCCTCCTGAGTGCTAGGATTAAAGATGTGCATCACAACCACCTCGAGACTTCTCAGTATTTTAAATGACCTTCTAGAGCTGTGTCTAATTTTCAGCTATTTTGTTGTTTGCTTACAAGTGTGGCTATTCAAGAGTCTTAAGGACTTAGTAAAGAAGGCCCTACGCTCTCAGAAGGGCTGGTTCCTTCTAGACTCAGCCTCAAAGAACAATTTTTTTTTCCTTGCCCGGAACTCCACCAAGGAGACTGCCATCTCCTCACCAGTGCAAGTGCTCAGAACCATGGAGAGCTACAGAAACAAAGCTAAGCTCTGCCTCAGGAGCTCCAACCCAGTCAACTGTCATTGTTTCAATGGGGCTACCGTGTCCAGGATTAGGATGGTTCTTTCCAATCTGTCCCAGTCCTCAAAGAACATCTATCTCAGGGCTGGAGCGATGACTGAGGTTTAGAGCACTGGCTGTTCTTACAGAGGATCAGGACTGATTCCTAGCACCCACATGGCAGCTCACAACCACCAATAACTCCAGTTCCAGGGGACTTGACACCCTCTTCTGACTTCTGTGGGCAACAGGCATGCACATGGTACACATACATACATGCAGGCAAAACATTTATATGCATTAAAAAAAAGAATTCATGTTTCTCTGGAAAAGTAGAAAAAGTATGTTCTTATAATGTATGAGGACAACAGTTTGAGCAATGATACAAAATTCTTTCCAAGGATGCTTCCAAGAGGTGTCATCCTACTACATTTCAAGAAGAGAAAGCTGAAGGAGATGAGGGCCTTTAGACAAAGGTATATACTATCTTCAGGTAGCAAGAGAGTAGGGCAATGAGACCTAAGGCTCAGATGTTTGTTGAGTAGCTATTCTACCCCGAGGCCCTTGGAAATCCCAAAAAAGTTTGCACAAGTGATGAGGCTGTATATTAATATCAGAAAAATTAAGGAATTCTTTGGGAAAGGTGTGGATACAGATGGAGCCAGATTTTGAGCCTTCATGAAGATAGTAGTAGCAGGAATAGGTATGAATGTTTGAGAAATATTTAGGAGGTTAACTTACCAATTTGGTGTCACTCAAGGGGGACAGAAGAAGTCAAAGATACTGCCTCCACGAGACTGGCCTATAGGCATGCCTAGGGGGTATATTCTTGATCAATGATTGACGACATGAGAGGTAGAGGCCCACTGTGGGCAGTGGTAGCCCTGGGCAGGTGGTCCTGGCTGGTATAAGCCAGATGAGCAAGCCATAGGAAGCAAGCCAGTAAAAGAGCATTCGTCCATGGCTTCTGCTTCAGTTCCTGCCTTGAGTTCCTGCTCTGACTTGATGATGGACTATAAAGTTTAAGTGTAAGCTAAAGAAACCCTTTTCTCCTTAAGCTGCCTTTGGTCACAGTATTTATCACAGCCACAGAAAATCCAACCAAGACAGATGACTTACAGAATTTGGTTGTGGGCAATAAGGGGTAAACAGTAAGGGAAACTGCTGAGATGAAGCAGGTGAAGATGGAGAGACTGGGATGGGGAGGCAGGATCAGTGTAGGTGCCCGTGGGACACAAAGCCCTGGAGTTTATCCAAAGCAGAGAGGATTGAGAACCGTCAGCATACAATGGTCAGCATACAGGTGACTGCTAATGCTGGGGCAGGTGAAGTGACTCAGGAGAGCAGACAGAATAGGGAGAGTAGCCTGGCCTGAGAGGAAAGGAACTGTCTGCTGATCAGTTCACAAGGGAAATGAAAACTGCTGGCATTTGTGGAGATGAATTCTGAACCTCTCCATTTGATTTGATTTGAGGAAAGAGTATGGCTATGTAGCTCAGATTAGCCATGTCCAGCCCCTTCAATTTCCCTCATGTAGGAAGTCATGGACTTCTGTTAGGGAGATGGATCTAAGTAGATTTGTTAAGAACTTGCAGGAAAAAGCTGACAAGATGATGCAGACCTGTAATCCATATATGTAGGAGATGGAGAAAAAGGTCAGAGTACAACATTATCCTCCATGAAAAAATGAGTTTTTGAGCCTAGCTGGGGCTGTGTAAGGCTGTTTTAATAAACAAAAACAAAATCCTTTTGGAGGGTGGGGTCATTCATGCTAGGCAAGCACTCTACCAATAGATCTATATTACATCCTTAGCTTGCCGGGCGGTGGTGGCGCATGCCTTTAGTCCCAGCACTTGGAAGGCAGAGGCAGGCGGATCTCTGTGAGTTCGAGGCCAGCCTGGTCTCCAAAGCGAGTTCCAGGAAAGGCGCAAAACTACACAGAGAAACCCTGTCTCGGAAAACCAAAAAAAAAAAAAAAAAAAAAAAAAACCAAAAAAAACATCCTTAGCTCACTAAACAATTTTTGCTTAACATTAATTACTCAGCTGGTACTGGGGCCATTGGTAAACTATGGCAAAAGCCAACATGAGTGTTTTCTCCAACAGATTCCAGAATTCCACAAGTAGAGATAGGTGAGGTAGTCCAAGGGTTGAAGTTTATCAGGCACATGTACCAGGAGAGGGTGATAAATTTCTAGTCTAGGAAAGAAAGATGGATTAGAAAACTGAAGGCCTATGGGGTATGGTGGCTCACACCTGTAAAGTCAGCATCCAGGTTGAGTGAGAAAGTGTGAGTCTGGCCTACATAGTGAAAGAGGCCAACCCAGGTTACACAGTGTGTCACAAAACACACACTACTGAAGGTCTTGGGTAAAAGTAAAGGGACAGTTGGAGAGAAAGTGTAACAATTGGGGAAGACAGGACATTTATGATTCTGGATGTGAAACTGTTCTTAGGAATAAGGACCAAGATACAGCAGTTGACAAGAGGTGATAATGAAGACAACTGGAGTTATGAAGATCAAAATACAGAGATGGTGGGGCTGGAGAGATGGCTCAGTAGTTTAGACTTCTTGGGGCTCTTACAGAGAAATTCATTTTCCAGCACCCACAATGGGCACCTTAAACTACATGCAACTCCAGGGGATCTGACACCCTCTTCTGGACTCCACAGGCACATGCACTCATGTGTGCATACTGAAATACAAACATCCACATAAGAGGTGTTGAGGTGACTGAAGTTAGCTAAATGTTTGGAATGGCTCAGGTGAGAGGCGAGGATTGTGACAGGGTGCAGGTGTTAAGTGGCACAGAGGAGGGCTGCTTTTGGTATGATCAGCTCAGAAAACCACTAGGAAAAGATTCAGGAACTCTCCAATAGAATTTTGAGCACAATGAGGATGGCACTTATGAAAACCAGTGCGGGAACACTCCTAATCCTTTCCTCAGAGAGTAACAGGATGCCATGATTGTGTTTAAGATGACAGCTCACTTTTACCCAGGCTTCTAAGCAATCTTTCCAGTAGTTGGGACTAAAAGGGCATATGATTCTGCCTGGCTGTGATTCTGAATATAATAAAGTCCTTGCTCTCCCCCATCCTTTTTTTTTTTTTTTTTAAGATTTATGTATTTATGTACAGTGTTCTGCTTGCATGTGTCCCTGCAGGCCAGAAGATGGCAACAGATCTCATTATAGGTGGTTGTGAGCCACCATGTGGTTGCTGGGAATTGAACCTGGGTCCTCTGGAAGAAGAGTCAGTGCTCTTAACCTCTGAGCCATCTCTCCAGCACCCCCCCCCATTCTTTAATCCCCAAGTTTAACACTACACAGGACACAAGGGAAGAAAATATGGCTAAGGCAACTGCCTACTGCACTGTAGTTGTCTTGGAACATGAGTGATGTCTCCTTTCCTTGTCTCACCACTCTTGGCTGCTGCTGCTTTAAGTGTTAGCTGTTTAACTCCACCATAGTGGCTTTGTGGTCTTCTGAGGGAGGAGCAGTGACAGAATCCAGGGCACTGCACATGCTAACCACACATTAGAATTATATTTCTAGTCTAATTTGCATGATTAACCCTTAAGTTCAAGTGTCAACTCGGAACAAAAAATGGCTCATAAAAATGCAAAAAAGGATGGTCTAATGTGCTGAGAAACTTAGAAGTCCTCCGCAGTTTCTGTGAACTTGCTAATTAATGTTTTCCCAGAGTACTTCGACTTATCTCAAATGTTTATAAACTTATCAACTGACTTTTATGACTCTTTCACATTGAAGCCCATGTTAAAGGCTACTCTGCAGCAGCACTGGCCTGAGCACTTCATGTTCTGCTCAACTTCCAAGTCACAGCTGGAATGCTCCTTCCTCTTGGAGGTCTTTATTCTATGAAGCTAGGATGGACCCTGACTTCAACCTCTCTGCTCTTCCTAAGAGATAAATAAAAGGGCTGGAGAGATGGTTCTGTGACTAAGAACATGTTCTGCTCTTGCAGAGAACCCAAGTTCAGTTCCTAATATCTACGTCCATCGGTGGTTGCTTACACACAAGAGCTAACTACAGGGGATCTGACGCCTCTGGCCTCTGTGGACACTTGTACTCACGTGCTCAACACCATAATCAAAAATATTAAAAATAAATAAAAGCTAGGTAAGTGCTGGTGAACTATGTGTTCATAGCCAACTTTCTCTCTGGCCCACAGGCTGCCTGTTTATCAAAGCACCCCCTTGGCCTCATGCAGGTGCTGGACTCTTAACCCCTTATCAAGCACAAAATTCCTGGCAGAGAGGACCAGGTAACTCCCATCTGTACAAACTTTTCCCACTGTACCATACTGACCTGCCTCACACACATACACAAAACAACTCCCTACAATTTCATATTGCAACAGCAAGGCAGTGAAATGTGGTTACAAACACTACTATGGTCATGCAACTTAATAGAAGATAGACAGACACACAGACAACATGAAAGGAAGGTGTTAGCTGGGAAAAGGAAGCGGCTTAGTGGGAGCATGAGTGGAGAAACTGATGGAGAGGTATATGTTTACTGAAATACATTATGTACATGTATGAAAATGTCATATGAAGCCCATTATTATGTATCCACTAGAAAGCACTATATGAACAAAGAAAAATAGAAGTTAATTTATGATAAAATTTCAACTTTCTTTTATTTATAAGCAATAGTTAGATTCATTTTCCACAAGCCATTTGACCTAGGACAAAGAATTTCACCAAGGCTGTACAAAATAAAATAATGAGTAAATGGTGTTGGTTTATAGACATGACATGAGATGCTTCATATACAGTTAGAATATTTCACCCTGATTCAAACTCCAAACCTAATATATGTATTAATTTCAGGGGTCTAAGTATCTCTTTTGTAGCCTAGATGTTAGGCTCTAAAAGATCTCTAGCTCCTACAACTAAAAAAAATACTCCATTTTTTCCTGCCTAGCTCTAGTAGTTTCAATTCTCAACAGAGCCCCAATTTCCTATTTGAATTAACTGCAAAATAACTAGACATTAGAACTAACCTAAAAGCACAGTCAGTCAGATGTAGTGGTGTATGTACTGTAATCCCAGCCCTGAGGAGACTGAGGCAAAAGGAAGGCTGTGGGTTCAAGACAAGCCTAGGCTATATAACAAGATTGTCATAAACAGCAAAAGAACAAAAACAAAAAACCTGACAATTTCTTTTCACAAAGCAGCCAAATTAGTTGTCTGTAAAGCAGCTAGCACGAATATAGGGATTGAATCAACCCCACGCTACCAGATGTAGAATTAGGATACAGTCAGATTTTTTTTTTTTTTTTGGTTTTTCAAGACAGGGTTTCTCTGTGTAGCTTTGCGCCTTTCCTGGTACTCGCTTTGGAGACCAGGCTGGCCTCGAACTCACAGAGATCCACCTGGCTCTGCCTCCCGAGTGCTGGGATTAAAGGCGTGCGCCACCACCGCCCGGCTTTTGTTTTGTTTTTTGAGACAAGGTCTAGTAGCCCAGGCTAGTCTGTAACTCTCAGTGATCTTCCTGTCTCAGCTCCCTGAGCACTGGAATTACAAACATGAGTCATCGCGCTAGTCTACAATTTAATAGTTGGCCTGATTTTATTCAAAGGAAGCTGGGGGCTGGGCACACACCTTTAATCTTAGCTCTTGGAGGCAGAGGCAAATGAATCTCTGAGTCTAGCCTGGTCTATATAGCATGTTCCAGGACAGGCAGAGCTAATACTCTATTTTTAAAAAAGGCGGGGGGGGGGGGGGGGGGGGGGGAGGCAGGCTGGCAGGCAGGCTGGGGTTGTAGCTGTGTGATGTTTGCCTAGTATACATAACTCACACAAGTAGATTCTCACTAAACACAGCATGAATAAGAGGTATCAGGTTCCCTTTAACTGACATTTCTTCTGTCCACTCTTGCCCTCCAGCCTTCTCATACTCACGCCTTAAATCAAACACATTTAAGGTAAGTTTCAGACAAATGGAAAATGACAGCAATTTCAGAGCATCAAAGACTTCTCAGCTAAGAGGCCACAACTCTGTTCGGCTGCTGTCTTGGCCAAGTGGCCAAAGAAAATATTCTTCACAGAATACCTATTACATTTCCTCAACCCTTAGTGGTTGAGAAAGCTCTGATTTCTAAGACTCTAGAAAGCTTTGCACAGCTACCACAATCCTTTCACAAGCCTATGCTTGTTCTGGTCTACCTCCCCAGCAAATTGGAAGATCTGGAGCAAGCTGGAACTTTTTTTTTTTTTTTTTGGTTGGCTTTTCAAGACAGAGTATCTCTGTGTAACAGCCCTAGCTGTCCTGGAACTAGCTCTGTAGACCAGGCTGGCCTTGAACTCACAGAAATCCACCTGCCTTTGCCTCCCAAGTGCTGGGATTAAAGGCTTGTGCCACCACCGCCCGGCATAGCTGGAACTTTTGAAGGGCCTCAAGGACTAAGAATTGGCCAAGACTATCACACAGAACACTTCTAATCTCTGCTTCCATTTTACTTTATGGAAGAATCCAAAAGTGAATAATTACTCCCAGGCACTACACTGTAGACAGATCAGCCAGAGCCCCTGCTCATACAGGTAGGAGGAAAACAGCATGCAATTGCTGGTGTAAGAAAGATGCTTTTTTAAATGCATGTCAATAATCATTTGTCTTCATGCCAAAACACAAATGTGTAACTTGGGGGTCAGGGGCAGAAGACTGCAAGTTTCAAGACAGACTGGGGAGCTATTTCGTTCAGAAACTTCAGGTATACATGGAGCCAAGACTGGCTTTAAACTTCTGACTCATCTCCCTCCCCCCAGACTATAAGCATGCACACGTAAACCTTGCTTCGACATCATGTTCAAAATTATAAGATATGTAACTGTTTAAACAAGGTTGATCAAAGATGCATATAATGTACTCTCCAGCCTCAACACTAACAACTCCAGTAGACAGGGGTAAAGCAGAATGTTCAACAGATGAAGTAGGTCGTTAAATGTAGAAACAAGTATATAATGACACACTTCCCCAAATTTTGGACTTTTCGTGGTTCACTTGAAAAGCATGTGTAGCTAGAGTTTTCTTGCCTGACCCACAGTCAGGACAAATCTTTGTCACCTGCCAGTCCCACAGTCGCTCAGACCCAACCAAGTAAACACAGAGACTTATATTGGTTACAAACTGTATGGCTGTGGCAGGCTTCTTGCTAACTGTTCTTACAGCTTAAATTAACCCATTTCTATTAATCTATACCTTGCCACGTGGCTCGTGGCTTACCGGCATCTTCACATGTTGTTTCTCATCGTGGCGGCTGGCAGTGTCTCTCTGACTCAGCCTTCCCCTTCCCAACTTTATTCTCCTCCTTGTCCCTCCTATACTTCCTGCCTGGCCACTGGCCAATCAGTGATTTATTTATTGACCAATCAGAGCAACACATTTGCCATACAGACCATCCCACAGCAAGCATGCAATCTTTGTGTTGCTTTAAAGTACATGTCATCAGCCGAAAGGATGCACAGGGGCAGAAACACTTCGCTACAATGTATCTTAAGCAATTTGACTTGATGATTTGCAATGGGGTGGGGGAAGCAAACTGTTACAGCTATAAAAAGGAAAGCACAGGGGGGGGAAAAAAGCAAACTGTTACAGCTATAAAAAGGAAAACACAGGCTGGAGAGATGGCTCAGAGGTTAAGAGCACTGGCTGCTCTTCCAGAGGTCCTGAGTTCAATTCCCAGCAACCACATGGTGGCTCACAACCATCTGTAATGAGATCTGGTGCCCTCTTCTGACATGTAGTCATACATGCTGTACACAAAATAAATAAATAAATAAATCTTAAAAAAAAAAAAAAAAAGGAAAGCACAGGCCGGGCGGCAGTGGCACACGCCTTTAATCCCAGCACTCAGGAGGCAGAGCAGGCGGATCTCCGAGTTCGAGGCCAGCCTGGTCTACAGAGTGAGTTCCAGGAAAGGCGCAAAGCTACACAGAGAAAGCCTGTCTCGAAAAAACAAACAAAAAACAAACAAAAACAACAACAAAAAAAGAAAGCACAAAATTTTCAAGGAGGCAAATGCAAAGACTTGTGAGCAAAAGGAATATTTATGACAGCGAGGAATAGGCGAAGCCTGTGTCAAGGTATCCAAAGATAGTAGGTAAATTTAGAACGCTATGATAGTCGAGTCCCACTACTGGAGCAGCCGACACCCTCAGTTCCAACAGGCACCCAACGGCTCGGTCTCCAGTTTCCGCGGGTCATAAAAGAATAACGGACACACTTCCAACGGTGAACCCTAGGCTGCGCGCGCCGCTTCCGCCGCGGTCGCCCCAGCGCGCGCCACCCACCGGCACGCGAGCTGCAGAGCCCTGGGCCGGCACCTGCGGCGGGCATTGCCCTGGGACCTTCACTCCCGGTGCCACCGCCCGCCGAACCCAGGAGTCGAGGACAAACGCAAAACAGCAACAAAAAACACAAGCACAGGCGTTTCTCGTCAGAGCAGACTTTATTGCGGCGACGCGGCCGCTGTTCGCACGCTCCGCCGGCAACACACCAGCCCGAGGCGCGCGCCCCCCTTCACCCCAGCTCTAGTTACCGTGCGCCGGGGTCACGCGGACCGTTCGCCGGCTCCTGAGGCGGAAGGCGCAGCGCCGACGCCCCACTCCCGAAAGTGGCCCGGGCCCCAAGCGGCGGTTTTGTCACTGTTGCACCGCGGAAGGCGGGGTCCGCGCGACGCGGAGCGCCGTAAGGCGACGGCGGCGCGGAGCTGACGTCACGCGCCGAGGGCCATCCAGCGCGCGTGAGGGCCACCACGCCCCCTACCCCAGCGGCCCCAATCGGGAGGAGCCGGGGTGAGTAGGCGGGGCCTCGGCGAGGAGTGGGGCAGTGCGATTGGTAGAGAGGGAGGAGCGAGAGCCAGGAACAGCGAGTGGGGTCGAGGCGGGGCGGGCCGAGGCCCTCGCGGAAGTCTCGCGAGGCCGAGCCGGAGCAGAGTGTGGCGGCGGCGGCGGCGGCGAGATCTGGGCTCGGGTTGAGGAGTTGGTATTTGTGTGGAAGGAGGCGGAGGCGCAGGAGGAAGGGGGCAGCGTAACGCCGGCCCGGAGGGCGGGAGGAGGCGCGGCCAGGGCGGGCAGCTGAGGCGAGGCGAGCCAGGCGGGGAGCAGGACAAGCAGCGGCCGAGCGAGCGCGGGGCGCACCGAGCTAGGGAGGCGGGGAAGCCCCGCGGCCGCCGCGCCCGCCCCTTCCCCCGCCGCCCGCCCCCTCTCCCCCCCCGCCCGCTCGCCGCCTTCCTCCCTCTGCCTTCCTTCCCCACGGCCGGCCGCCTCCTCGCCCGCCCTCCCGCAGCCCAGGAGCCGAGGCTGCCGCGGCCGTGGCGGCGGAGCCCTCAGCCATGGCCTCGGGCGACACCCTCTACATTGCCACGGACGGCTCAGAGATGCCAGCCGAGATCGTGGAACTGCACGAGATTGAGGTGGAGACCATCCCGGTGGAGACCATCGAGACCACGGTGGTGGGCGAGGAGGAGGAAGACGACGAAGACGACGAGGACGGTGGCGGTGGCGACCACGGTGGCGGGGGCGGCCACGGGCACGCTGGCCACCACCATCACCACCACCACCACCACCCGCCCATGATCGCGCTGCAGCCGCTGGTCACCGACGACCCGACCCAGGTGCACCACCACCAGGAGGTGATTCTGGTGCAGACCCGCGAGGAGGTGGTGGGTGGCGACGACTCGGACGGGCTGCGCGCCGAGGACGGGTTCGAGGACCAGATCCTCATTCCGGTGCCTGCGCCGGCCGGCGGAGACGACGACTACATCGAGCAGACGCTGGTCACCGTGGCGGCGGCCGGCAAGAGTGGCGGCGGGTCTTCGTCGGGCGGCGGCCGCGTTAAGAAGGGCGGCGGCAAGAAGAGTGGCAAGAAGAGTTACCTGGGCAGCGGGGCCGGCGCGGCGGGCGGCGGCGGCGCCGACCCGGGCAATAAGAAGTGGGAGCAGAAGCAGGTGCAGATCAAAACTCTGGAGGGCGAGTTCTCCGTCACCATGTGGTCCTCAGGTGAGTGCCAGCGGCGCGCCGCTGCTCAGGATGTTTTTGTTTTGAAGGGAAGCCATGTTTTATGTGTGTGATGGGCGCCGCCATCTTCTCCGCCCGGGCAAGTATGGCGGCCCCAAAAGATGGCGGGGGCGGCGGGCCGCGAAGATGGCGGCGCGGGGGAGGGGCGGCGCCCGGCTAGGCCGCAATGGCGTAGTTTGAGCGAGCGGAAGCGGGCTGTGGCGGCTGGCGGAGAGGGAGGGGCCGGCGCTCCTCCACGCCCGTGTCAACGGACGTACGGCGGGCCGGTTGAGGGCGCCGCCCCGCGCCGGGCCACCCGCCGGGCGTTGACAGGGCCGTGGCGCGGGGCGGACGCGCGCCGTTCCTCCGCCGTCCCCTGGGGGGTGTTGCGGCCCCGCCCCGCTGCCTCGGACGCGTAGCGTCTCCCCGAAGTCTTTCCCGGAGCGGGCGGCGCAGAGCCCTCCGCTGCTGCCCCGCGGTCACGCTGGCCCGGGCCGTCGCCGCTGCGGGGCGGGACTTGTGTGGCACGTAGGGCTCGCGTGTGCGGGTTCGGCGGCGGTTGGAGCCTGTCCCCCACGCTGCCAGCGCGCTCCTCGCCTGCTCGACCCGAAACAGGAGTTGGGAAAGGAAGGGCCGAGCATTTCACTGGCCTTTGAGTCTTAACGCATTGTGGATTTTGTTAAGTGTTGGGCCCTATGCGGATAGGCTGGGCTGGCTTGCACAGCTGTGGACATTTGTCACCAGACTAATAAATACTGCAAATTTCCAGTGTCTGTAGCCTCTTTACAAACAGTAGTCCCTGTTTCCCCCATGAAAGGAATTATAAAAAGTAGTTAATTTGCCTTACTATTTTAAACGGTTTTTAGCGAAAGTCCGTGTAGGGCCCAAAATAGCCTAAACTGAGAGTAAATTCCTTTCAGTTTAGAGGTACGGGAAAGCTGTCGACTGTTCGTTTTATCCAGTACTGGGTTAACATGCTAGCCAGCTTCATTGTTGGTTCTACCTAGACAGAATAATCCCACCGTAGCTAGTTCATGTAGCCCTTGTGATGATAAAATTTGAGTTTGAGAGCCTCTTAACGCTTTACTAAATTCTCGTATTTGGGCGCAGCCTCAATATGATGTGATTTATTTGTTAAAATTCAGAGGAATGAGTGAAATAGAGGAAGATCCTGAACGGAAAAGCTGGTCTAGTACTATCAAGATGACAGAAAGCTTGATGGGTCTGCGGTTCAGAGAGCCCTATAGAAATCTAGTAGGAAGTGCTCAGGGCGCTGTTCTGCACTGAATGAATCTCTGGTTAGAATCTGCTCAACTTTTAACAGGAGCTTTATGTTTACATAAAACTGAATTAGCCAGTACGTAGTGATTAATCAAACTCTGCCTGCCACACATTTTGGTGGCAACAAATAGTTTGTATACTGATGTGTTTAAACAAACCCTTTTTTTTCTTTAGTAGAAATGGAATAATGAAAGTAGGTTTAGGGCTTTAGGTGAATTTACCAAATTTGAGTACCAAGTACATTAACCATATAAAACAGCTTGTTTTACCTGTTTGACGTTTGATCTTACCAAATTGTTAGCTAGCTTTTCCAGACAAGAAAAAAACTTGGTAGTGTGTGGTATTGATGGATGAAGTACTGTGTATTGAGGCAGCCAGTTTAGGGGAGAAAGTGAGGGGCCTAGCTAATGTGGGTTGATTTACAGTTAAGTCAGCATTTAGTCATTACTTCCCTTGTGTGACTGGTTGCTTGCAAGGGCACATAGAGCAGCTTGGGAGCATTTTAATGTCTATTTCTTTAAAACCTTAATTGTCTAGTATGTTACTGAGTAGTCTGCAAAAAAAAAAAAAAAAACAAAAAAAACGGTAGTTATAAATATTTGATGGCAATAGCAAGGGATGGCCTATTTCCTCAGAAATGTCTTGGTGGTAAATGATCCTTCTTCCTTGTCTTTGTGGCTTGCAGTTATAACCAAAAAAGAGCTAAGTGGTGTGTGGTCAACTACGCATGTCCCAAGTTCAGATTCTGAAAATAATTTAATCTTTAGAACCTGAATTAAGACTGTACAATAAGAGAAGAAATGGAAGCAGATTAGTTAAATTAAATGTGTCACATGTATTGCTGTGGTAGAAATGGATCTTATTTGATCCTAGGCGTGAGTTGCAACTCCACACTGTATAGTTTGTTGAATTAATGCATTAGACTGGCTAAACTAGGAAGCCTCAGATTTACATAAGCACCAAACTTAGTTACCTGTAGCCCATGTAAAAAATAGTTGTACATGTGGTTAGTCTTGTTATTTTTTGAGACAGGGTTTTTTGTGTTTCCCTGGCTATCTTAGAACTCGCTCTGTAGACAAAGCTGGACTGGACTCAGAGATGAGTCTGCCTCTCAAGTGCTTGGGATTAAAGGCAGGAGCTACAACTGCCCAGCAACAATAGGGGCTAGTCTTAAGACATTAGTAATTTGTTTTTACCTCTTGGAATTTTGGTTTAAACACATTTTAGTAGGAATTTGTGGAAACCATATTCTTGGGTTTTGTAGGTCTCGTTTTTTGTGTGGTTGTTACCTCCTTGAACTTGAGAGACAGCATTGTTTGTGGAGGTCATGTTTTGATTGAAACAGTAGCAAAGCACTGTAACCATTACTTTAGAAGGCATAGAGGCCTGCCCCTTTCCTTCACCTCCTCTCTTGGTTTTCATAGTTCAGTAGTTTCTCTATCATCAGATACTGCACTGGGGCCAGGCGTTGGTGGCCCACGCCTTTAATCCCAGCACTCGGGAGGCAGAGCCAGGTGGATATGTACAGGAACAGAAATGACTCAAAGACAGCTGTATCTCTAAAGCCTACCCCAGCGTGGGTGATAGCTCACAGGCTGGGAACCTAGAGCACACTGCACAGCCTCCAGGTAGCTTAACAGGTTGGAGAGTGTCCTTTCCAGGTGCCTTGGTTGATCTAAACCCCTTCCATGCAGATGGTTTGGTGTGAGAATCCTTTTTTGCAGCTCAGTTTCATTCTCTGAGGGGAGTCTCAGCTTTTATTATTTACTCTGGCAGGGAGGGGCCTAGAGAATCTCTTAGTTTCAGGGACTTCCTGAATCTTTTTGAGTTTGCCTTCCTGCTTTAAGGAGCTTCTTGGAAGATGGAATGTTTCAATCTCTCTAAGAAACTGTTACACAACAAATGATTATCACTTCTTGCTGCTTTTTATTTTTTGAGATCTGATACATCCCTGGCTGTCCTGGAACTCACTATGTAGACCAGGCTGGACTCAAACACGCAGAGATCTGCCAGCCTCTGCCTCCCCAGTGCTGGGATTAAAAGAGTGTGCCACCTCGATCTGCTACTTGTTTTGAGGCAAGGGTCTAACATTGTGGCCAAAATTGGAGTGATAATCATAAATCACCACAGTGACTTCATCACAGACCTATGAGTAGTCACTTCCCCATCCCCCTCTTTTCACTATATTTCTGTCTCTTGAGTTTGCCTATACCAGATACTTTATATTGATAGAATCAGATAATATTTGCCCTTTGTGTCTGGTTTCGCATGTGCTCGTCCATTTTTAGTGGCAGGATGATCCCGTAATATAGATGATTATGTGGATAAAATTAAAACTTTCTATTTTGGGTACTTACAGTTTGGCCATGTTTTGAAATATTTGTAGTTTTCAGTTTGGTGTTTAGTTTTTTCCTTCATTATTGACAGCTGTATTTTTTTTTTTTAAATAGTCATCAGGTTCATACAGGAGTGACTTTATTTTTATACAATTAATGATAAAGGAAATCACTTAGCAAAAGCATTCAACCTTTAGAGAAACCTAGGTGGCTCTAACTATCTTCTGTTAGATCTACTATGGAAGGACTTTGTGCTTAATTGAGTGAAAACATGGGACTCTAGAAAACTACCAATCCTAAATTGAAGTAGAACCAAATGTGTTACATTTTTTTCTTGTTCTATACATTCAGAAAAACTCAAAGCTTGTCAGTATTGGCCATTTGCCATTCCTCTGTGGTAATCTCATTTACCATGTTGTTATCATGGAGTAAAGAGACGATAGTCATGAATTTCCACAGAACCAAGTCCCCAAAACTCTCCAAAGCAATCCTGTTAACTACATGTCCTACATAAGGCAACCTCAGTCTAAGACCCCAGTTCTGATCTGGTGACTGGAGTCCCAGCCTGCTAAAAAGCCTGTGTGACCTTTGACTCTCCCCTGTAGGTTATTATTAACTTTTCCTTTAGCTGCCTCTGACAACTGCTCTCTCCTCTGCCAACAGAGCAAAAAAGTCCCTTTCAGGAAAGGTCAGGACTTCTGTCCTATCTACTGCCACTAGCATTTTAAGCTTTTGAAAGAAAAGACATAAAAACAGAGGCTGAGGTTGTAAATGGTCAGTAGTTAAGAGCCTGTTTTTCAGAAGGACCAGGTTTGATTCCCAGCACCACACGGTGACTTACAGCTGTCTGTAACTCCAGTTCCACCTTCTGTCTTCCTTGGGCACCAAGCATGCATGTGGTGCACATGACATACATTTAGGCAAAACATCCACACACATTTTTCAAAAAGGACACAGACCTACGCTGGACTCGTAGGTGAGTGTTTTTCTGCTTGTTTTGAAGTTTGCCTAGGGAGTCCAGTCTCTGAAAACAGAAACTTAGGACTCTTTTATAGTGGGTTATCAGCAGAACAGTTATTACAGAAAACATTTCCTAAGATCTGCATTCTTTTGTTTAACTCCTCCTCTGGCTCAGGTGGCTGATTGTCTCTGTGTTCTTGCTTCTACTTTGAATAAGAGTAAGACTAATCAAAATATGAAAAATAAAAGTGAAAACTTTATAGTTTCAAAACTCAGGATATTTACTTCGAATTTTATTACATAGTTTTATCAGGAAAGTACCATACAATTTTTTTTTTCTGTGTATGTGTGTGTTGTGCAGTCCAGAGGACTTCCAGAAACCAGAGTAGGATGTTAGGTGCCCTGCTCAATGCAGTCCACCGTATTTCTTTGAGATGGGTCTCTCACTGAGCCTGGAGCTAGGCTGGGCCAGCATGCCTCTTGTTTCTACTCCTCCACTCCCCCCACTCCCACCTCCCACTCCCCTCAATCCCCACAGCTTTGAGTTTAACATGAGTACTGATCTCTGAACTTGGATCTATCAGTCTTACTTACTGAACCATCTTTTTGTGAGCAGTACTTGTGAAGTAGCTCAGACTGGATTTATATTTAAGACAGTCTTCCTCTCAACTCTCTAGGTGCTGTGCTTGCTTGTGCTCTCTATACAAGTCTATTCAGAACCATGGATTTGCTGATTTGATATCTGAAACATGATTTGGATGTTGAAAACATTAATTTTATTAGTTAGACTTCTAGGAAATGGTGCAGAGATCCTAGGTGCTAGTTGGCTGGTATACTGGTGTGTATTTGAACATACGTGGTCTCTGAACATGAGGTTGGGCCATTTCCTCATTCAAAGTAACTTGTTAGTAAGGTCCGTAGTGGCTTTTTGTGGTATGGGGATCTAGCCAGAGCCTTGCACATACTAGGCAAGCACTTTCCCACTGAGCTATATCTCAACCCTATGATTAATTTTTAGTAACAGCCCAGTGGTTTCAGGGGATTGTACTAGTAACCACATTGTACTTGCTTTCTAGGGAGCACTGGCCAAGGCTTCTAAACTTGGTTTTGGTATTGTTTGTTTGTTTGTTTGTAAAATGAAGGAGGGATTCCCTAGTCTTTTCTTCATCATCATCTTTTTTGAAACAGAATCCTGCATTGTAGTCCAACCTGCTAAACTAAGTTCATGGCAATCTTCCTGCTTCCGTCTCCTGAGTCCTGGAATTACAGATGCGCACTACTACACACATCTTTTTGTTTGTTTGTTTTCTATTCCTTTGACAAGGATTAAATGCAGGGCTTCATGTGTGTTAAATGTGCACACTTACCACTTAGTCACATCCCAGTCTCCATTTTCAATCTTTAAAGCAAAGAAATTGTACTTCTTTCTTTACAAATGACCAAGTGTTTCATAAGAAGCCATATACATAGTTTCTTCTTTTTTGAGTTTAGTGCTCGGGAAGAACCCTGAGACACCCTTGCCCTCAAAACTAAGATGCCATCATCATCCTGGTACTTCCAGCTCTCCTTTCCTTGGGTTTTTGCTTGTTTGTTTTGTTTTTTGTTGTTTCTTGTTTTTTTTTGTTTGTTTGTTTTGTTTTTCGAGACAGGGTTTCTCTGTGTAGCTTTGCGCCTTTCCTGGAACTCACTTGGTAACCCAGGCTGGCCTCGAACTCATAGAGATCCGCCTGACTCTGCCTCCCAAGTGCTGGGATTAAAGGCGTGCGCCACCACCGCCCGGCTTGTTTCTTGTTTTGAGACCGAGTTTCTCTGTGTAGCTTTGGCTGGCCTGGAATTCACTCTGTAGACCAGGCTGGCCTCGAACTCAGAGCTCCACCTGTCTCTGTTTCCCGAGTGCTGGGATTAAAAGCTGCTGCACTACCACCTGGCATTGTACAGTGGTTTCTAAAGTTGTTAAAGGTAATTCTTGTGCTATTGTTTCTGAATAGTGAGCAGTGCCATTTCAGTGTGGGTTTAGATGGTGTTGGTGCTTTGTAGATGTCGCTTTGAAAGTGAAACTAGAATGGCCAGGCATGGGGGCTCAATCCAGCCAGCAAGTGCATGAGTAGGTAAATGTGGACATTGGGAAAATAGAAGCCAGGATCATTGGGGTCAACTCTAATGAGCTTCTTTCATGGATGGCAGTTAAGATGAAAAAGGAATTGCACTCTCCTTACTTGATACAAAGATGAAAAAACTAAAAAAGTGGGGCTTTGGGTGTGACTAGAGCAACTATAGGCTTAGGGCAGGAGGATTACATGTATGTATACATGCCACAGTGTGCATGTGGAGTTCAGAGGACAGCTTTCAGAAGTTGGTTTTTCTCTATATCATGTGGGTTCCAAGGATACAACTCAGGTCATTGGTCTTGGAAACCAATGCCTTTAACACTGAGCCATCTTCCTGGCCTACAAGAAACCTGTCTTTTTAGAAAGGAAGAAAATCAGTTCTTTTGAGAAATCCACACTCATGTCTTGCTTGTATATTACCCTTTTTCTAAACACCTCTTCTTGCTTTCTCTCCCCTAAGTCTCATTTAAATCTATGGTAAACTTTTAACAAACCCCATTTTGTTTCAAAAAAAGAAAAATGGGGCTAGAGAAGATGGTGTGCAAAATGATAATAAAAAAATTTCTTTTCCATCAGCCTGGTGTCATGTTTCACAGTGATTCTTTTTTTTTTTTTTTTGGTTTTTCGAGACAGGGTTTCTCTGTGTAGCTTTGCGCCTTTCCTGGGACTCACTTGGTAGCCCAGGCTGGCCTCGAACTCACAGAGATCCACCTGGCTCTGCCTCCCCAGTGCTGGGATTAAAGGCGTGCGCCACCACCGCCTGGCTTCACAGTGATTCTTGGATCTGCCAGAAATGTCTAAAAGGTGTAAAACTTGAAATATTACCTAGTTGGAATTTCCTGTCTTCTACTTTTGGTTTTTCAAGACAGGGTTTCTTCATGTGGCCCTGACTATCCCAGAACTCACTCTGCAGACCAGAGTAGCCTCAAACGCAGAGATCCTCCTGCCTCTTGCCTCCCAAGTGCTGGGAACATTGTTGTGTGCCACCGTGCCCTCCTCTTCCATCTTTTTTGTTGTTGTTTTTCGAGACAGGGTTTCTCTGTGTAGCCCTGGCTGTCCTGGAACTCACTCTGTAGACCAGAAAGGCCTTGAACTCAACTGAGATTAGGCTGCCTCTGCCTCCCGAGTGCTGGAATTAAAGGTGTGTGCCACCACCTCCCAGCTGCTCTTCCATCTTGTGGATATACTTGCTGTGGTTGTTGAGCTTATCATTCTTTAGAACCGTTAAGCCTGGTGGAGAATACCTCATCTCGTCAGGTTGTTCGAGTTCTGACTTCAGAGGTATGAAATGAAGCAAAGATTTAGGTTTGGTGAAATACAGTAATTTGAAGCGTGAGATTGCATATAAGTGAGTTTACCTTTGAAATCATACTTGACGAGTGAGGTGTGCAACAACTAAGGATTCCATACTTTACATCTTCAGCTTAAAGTCCTTATGTGAATATGTTATGCTGTGCTGAAAAATATTGATGAATATACCCAGGTCTTTTAACTAACTCCTGGAATTTGGGTGTTACTTTATTTATACCTCTGATTAAACTAAGGTTCTTGAGGCAGGGAGAGAGGATCTTAGATTATCTAGGTGGGCCCTAAATATAATCACACCAATCACCTGAAGGAGTCAGAGGGAGAGGGACATCAGACAAAGAAGGGATGATTAGGAAGCAAGAAGTGTTGTGAATTGTGATTGTGCAGGGGTCATGAGTCAAGGACTGTGGCAAACACCAACCACCATCCCTATCCCCAAACTCAAGAGATACAATCCTCATAGTGACCATAGATTGTAGATGTAATTCAGTGGACTGGTTCTGACTCCTGATCTCGAACTATAAGCCACCATCAGAGGGGACTACTTACTGTGTATGCACATTGTCTGCAGGTAGCTGGAAAATCTGTTCTATAGTGCAGAGTGTGGTCATCCCCAATGGCCTGAGGCCTGCTGCCCCCTTAAACAGAGGAGGGAAGAGAAGAGAAGAATTTGTGCTGTGCATAGTAGTGCATGCCTTTGGTCCCAGTGCTGGTGAGGCAAAGGTAGGTTGATCCTGGTGAGTTCAAGGTCAGCCTTGAACTGTGAGCTTGGCATTTTTAACAGGGCACTGTTGCCACTGCACTCCTTTTTAGTGTTCTCAGTATTTTCCACATAAGCCTTGGTTTACCTTGTCAAATCTGGTTCCATGCTAACTTTGCCTTCAAAGGAAACTAGCAATGAACCTCTTAACAGATGTGTCCAACCTGCAGTCCATGGGCCATATGCAACTTAGTATATTTATGAACATGGGCTAACACATTGGTAGACGACAGTGGCCAAAGATGGGACATATCCCCTGGGTCTGGTGCATTAATAATTTTAGACCAGCATTAGATCATTTTCTTCCTGAGCATGGTTTGCCTTGACTTGTGTACAGTATCACCTGTTGTAGTTCACAGAAATCAATAGTGTCTTTGACATTCAAAGTGGATCAGCTTGCATTCTCTTGTACAGAAAATTTTTCAGTATTAGGAGATTAACAGAAAGTAATGATAGACAGTGCAGAAGTTTGTATGTGGTGTGTGCATACCTGTAACCATCACTAGCACTCTAAGGAGATGGGGCTGGAGGAACATGAGAGAGGCCAACCACATAGTAAGATACTAACACCAAAAACAAAACAGACATGGAGAGATGGCAGCTCTGTGGTTAAGAGCACTTACTGCTCTTGCAGAGGACCCAAGTTTGATTCTCAGCATAAAATAGTGGAAGGTAAGAATGCTGCTTTGCTGACACTGCAGACATGTGGGTATATGGTGATGACAAAATGGATGATGCAGCCCTGTGTACATACGTTTCCATCTTCTTAAATGTTTGATCTCCTTTGCAAGGTTTTGTTTTTTCCATTGTTGGAATTAGGGATAGCTCCGGGACCCTTCTCAATTTTCAGTGGGTGTGTTCAATGTTTCTGTAGCTATAAATGAAGTCTGTATGCCAATGAATGGCACCATTCTCCAACCTAGATTCCTTTTTATTCCCTGTACTTAACTTTCTGACAGCCTGCGTGGACATGTCAAAGCAAAGAGAAGCGTGGTGGTGGTGGTGGTGGTGGTCGTGGTGGTGGTGGTCGTGGTGGTGGTGGTCGTGGTCGTCGTAGTCATCATTATCTCTTCCACACTTGGCTACTTCAGCAGGTGACACCATACCATCCTCCAAGAGATGTATCTGGTTTAGTCTTCCAAAAGAAATCTTTACCGTGTTTTAAGGACCTCTTGGAAATGTATTTATTTGGTACCAAATCATGTTTCTCAGAAATTATTCCTTTTCCGAGTAGAAAAATTACTACCTTAATCCCCTTTTCTCTAAATAAAATTTCATCTGTAGGTCAAGTGTATGAAGGAAGGGCCAGGTAGTAACACTGGGTTTTGTGGGTTTGTGTTCTCTGTTAAAGCCAATCAAACCCCCATGTCTTTGCATCAGGAAAGCAGCCTTAGATGACCTGTAAAGAAGTGGAAAGGATTGTATAAACAAACAATTTTGTTTATAAAAGTAGGAGTGCTTTTTATTTATATGTAGGTGTGTGCATATGTGTGCACAGGTGTCAGCTGAGTCCAGAATAGGGCATCTGGTCTCCAGGAGCTGGAGTTGTGAGCCATTGGGAATGGGAACTCAACTCCCAAGTCCTCTGCAAGAGCAGTACACTTTCTTAAACCCCAAGTCATCTCTCCAGCCCCCCAAACATGTTTTGATTTTTTTTTTTTCAAAGAAGGTGACTGCATTTGTTTTTGTTTGTTTTTTTGACATGTTTTGATTTTGAGACAGGATCTCACTATGTAGACTAGGCTAGCCTCAGATTCAATTGCCTCTTGTCTTCTGGGATTAAAGGCGTGTATCATCCCACCTGGCCCCACCTTGATTTTGACAGCCTTGAACTGGGACTTGGGTCTCAAAGAGTAGTAGGCTAGCGACTGTTGTCCAGCAGATCTCCATGCCTGTTTTCTGCCTTCCTAGAGCTGGGGTTCTACATGCTATGCCTGTGTTTTTACATGGGTCCTGGAGAATGAACTCAGTCTTGTGGAACAAGCATTTTTATCAGCGGCTGTCTCTCCAACCCCTCTCTCGGGTTCTTACCCTTTTGAATATAGTAAGAACTGGGCCTCAGAAAAGGGCTGGAGGTGTGACTTCATAAGAGTGTTTCATAATTTAACTTCCCTCTCTAAAAATGTGCTCCCTGAGGGTGGAGACTATATTGTCTCTGGCCACTTTGCCAGTGACAGGCATCTTCAAGGCCCTAGCTAATATATGTGGAACTAATATAAGGGTTAGTCTAGGTTGGGAATTCTCTGTGCTGCGGATTTGACACTTGTCAAGTATTCCCAGGCTGGCCTCAAACTTTCTTTGAAGTTGGGAGATGACCTTGAACCCCCCAATTCTGGTTTACAGCTTGTGCCATGAGGCACAGGTTATGTAGTACTGGAGATTGATTGAACTCAGGGCTTCATGTTAGGCAAACACTTTATCAACTGAGCTACATCCATAGAGCCCTTTGCTTTTGTATCAGAAATGTGTATAGCTGACACCAGCAGAAGGATGGTCAGTACAAGTTCAAGACCGACTAGGGTTGGCCAGCAAGATGGAGGGGGGGCGGCACTGGGAAAGAAGAAAGAGCAACACTAGCTTCCCTGCCAACCATCATGTTTCTGTACAGTTAGGTTTGGTGTGGTAGTGTATCTTGGTGAGAGACTGACCTTGCTAAGGACAGAGCAGACTGAAAACTAGAATTGAAGTGAAATTATCTGACAGTGTGGAGTCCCACCTCTAACTGCTGATTAGTCACATAGCCTGTTTTAATTGAGAGACCCCTTCATACATCCATCGATAGGATTTTATCAATACATGGATGTACTAGTGTGTTCTTTCTAGTTCCTAAGGAGACACTTGGGCTTAATGGTTCAGCACACAGGTCTCTGGGTTAGGCTTAAGAGTTTATATCCGATAAATAAAAGTGTTTCATTTTTATTTTGTTTTAAGTGGGGGGGGCAGTGAGACCCTTTGATCCATTGGGTAAGCTGCAAAGCCTGATGACCTGAGTTCAGTCCCCAGGTCATATATGGAGGAAGGAAGAGAACAGACTGAGTTGTCCTCTGACCTTCATACACATCTTCCCCCATGCATGTCTGTGTTTTGTACAAACAGAATTTTTTTTTTTAAACCACTAGCCCCGGGTAAGTTGCTTAATTTTCCTGTGCCTCAGTTTCTTTGGTTTGCCCACTTCATAGGGAATGTATGTAGTGATAAAGGTAGTGCTGTACACAAACATTGAGTAAAATGTCACTGCTGTTATGTAAGATTTCTAGTGTTGATTTACAGTGTTTTCTAGACTAAAGAATGGTGGAGTAAGCTATGTGAGGTGGTGCATCACACCTGTAATCCCAGTACTTGGGAAGTGGAGGCAGGAGGTTCAGGCTAGCATAAATAAGAGGGTGGGGATGAGGCTCAGCATGCTTGCTGAGAAAGCTGGAATGATGACCTAAGTTTGATCCCTACTAAGTATGAAAGGAAAGTACCTATCCCTAAAAGTTGTCCTGTTTTGTTTTGATGTTTCAAGACAGGGTTTCTGCCCTAGAACTCACTTTGTAGACCTTGAACTGAGAGATCCGCCTGCCTCTGCCTCTCTAGCCCTGGGATTAAAGGCGTGCATCACCCCCACCCAGCAAATAAAATGTTCTTAAAATAAGATAAAACTTGTTATTATAAAAAGAATTGTGGAAGGTTAGAGAGGGGTTTGGTATTTGTGTCTCCTTTACTTTTCCTTGCTAGGAGTGATAGAACTTGGATTGATTGCTAGACTCTAAGAGCGTTCTTTGTCTTTTATGTACTAGTTTGTGAAATGGGTAAAAAGGCAAAACTGAGACATGAGAGAATCCAGTTAGACAAGAAGGTTAAACTTGGAGAGTATGTGACAGTACACTTGTGGAGAACTAGCTATTCCTGGTAGGCTAACTCAGAGCTCTCATGTAAAAGTCTGTGGGGCTTTAAATTGAAGGTTTGGGTGACCCAGGAGAAGAATTAAGAGTTCAAAAGATGGAGGACAGAGAATGGCTGGTTGAGAACTTGAGGCGGTAGCTATAAATAGTTACTTAAGATTCCACTGAAAGCTATTTTTATATTCAATGCATTTGTCTAGTTAAGATGATCAATCTCGTGTGTTTCAGATGAAAAAAAAGATATTGACCATGAAACAGTGGTTGAAGAGCAGATCATTGGAGAGAACTCACCTCCTGATTATTCTGAATATATGACAGGCAAGAAACTCCCTCCTGGAGGGATACCTGGCATTGACCTCTCAGACCCTAAGCAACTGGCAGAATTTGCTAGGTAAGTTACAAGAATGTTACTTCTTTTCTATTATAGGAAGTGCTTGAATCTTGCCAGCTGTATTCTTTTGTTCCCAAGTGACAGTGATGGTTTGTATTCTTTCTATAGGGACACTTCTGAGAACAAAAGCAACAACTCTTGGTTTTGGTAATAGCTAATGCTGTTAATGTGTGAAGGGCAGCATTCTAGATCTTTGCAGACTGTGAGATGAGGCACATACTCTTTGGGTCCACAACTGGTGTTGCTGTGGAGTTAAGGAAGTTGCCCGTGATTTGTTTTGAGGTGGGTGTGCACATCGCCTCTGTGCCCCTTTGTTGGTCCAAGCATGTTGCAGTGTGTCCAGGTTTATCCTGAATGCTTTGACCACAGCAGGAATTTTATCAGTTCATAGTTAGTGTGTGATGAGTGTAACTCCTGGTGTTTTCTTAATTTAAGTTGGGCTACCCAAGCTGAGCAGTCAAGATCCGTACTCACTGATACTTGCTTGTTTGTTTTGCCTGAGATAGGATGGGTTCCTGCAGAAGTCTCTGCTGTTTATATTAATTAGTCAACCTAGATGCCCCTCAACTGAAGAATGGATAAAGAAAATGTTGCACATATACACAATGGAGTACTACTCAGCAGTAAAAAAACCAATGATATCATGAAATTTGCAGGCAAATGGATGGAACTAGAAAATATCATCCTGAGTGAGGTAACCCAGACTCAGAAGGACAAACATAGTATGTACTCACTCATAAGTGGATACTAGTTGTAAGGCAAAGGATAACCAGATTACAATTCACAGCTCCACAGAAGCCAGCTAACAAGAGAGACAGATAGCCCAGCAAAGGAGAAATAGATTAGATGAGATCTACATGAGCAAGCTGGGACTTGGGAGGGTGGGTAATGGAGGGCAAAGAATGGGGCATGATTGTAGGCAGTTTTCATGAGGACATAGTAGGGTAGGGGAGCACGAATATGTAACATTTTAAGTAAAATAGAATTGCCATTAGTCCAGCATCTTCCCTTGCCCAGGGAATTAGCAATTCCATTTTACTTAAAATGTTATTTTTCATTTGTTATAGCTTAGCAAAATTAAGGCTCTGTGCAGATTTTTGCTACCATTTGTGTTTTCTGGTACAGTTACTAGACTCATATTAAGCTACAAATAAAGATTGAAATTATAATGTACAGAGTTGGCAATGACATACAGTTTGGGGGCGTACTGAACCAAATACTGTGCCTGAGTTTAATACTGTGCTAAGACAGTATCACTATAGCCCAGACTGACCTGGAACTTGTTATTCACCCCAAACTGACCTTGATCTCAAATCCTGTTTCAGCCTCCTAAGTGCTGGGATTATAATATAAGTGTGTTGTATCTCCATACCCAGCTTGAACCTAGAGTGTTCATGTTAGGGCATGCATACCAGAACAGAATGGCACAGTAGAAAATACAAATGAAGTACAGTCATACCTGGGAATTGGGATGGTTAAAGAAAATGAATAGAGTCGAGGTAAATTAGAATCAAATTATTTAGGTCCATGAATGCTGACCAGAGATGTGTGGGCTTTTTGCAGAGGCGCTGCTAAAGACTTGAACAGGGAGGAAGAGCTTTGGTTGGGGAAGATTACTTTATAGCCAAGTCTAAGATGGATTGATGCAGGTTCCCCCTGGATTCGGGAGAAGGCTTCAAATAGAATAGTAGGGTAGACAGAGTAATGACAGTAGGTAAGGACCATTTGCTGTGTGTGTGTCTAGTTGGGGAGAAAAAAAGGCCACCAACATCTACCTTAAATTATCTCCCTTCCATCAGTGTTCAAGGTAGGCAGTGTTTGGATTTAGGGGTTAAACATTCATGTGGACATGATGGTTTTAGGAAGGAAGTTAGAATAAAGTCATGCTAAAATCATGATATCATGGAAGTTCTAAAAAGGGAAGTTTGGTAAAAATCCTTGTGTTGGGAGAGTAAGAGAAAGCAGTGAGAGTAGAAGAGAATCGTTTGAAATAGAGACATGCAGCAGAGTGACTGCCAATGAAGAACCTTCTAAAAGACCAGGAGAGGGAGGAGTACAGTCTCCATTGTGACACATTGCAGCACTACTTCTGTGGCAGGGTAGAGGACTGAAGAAAGACTTGAAAGAGAGAGGGAAGCTATAGGTTGTGAGCGGTATAACTTAGGCACAGGTGACTCTTGGCATTGTTTTTACCCCCTCCCCCAATAGCTCAAAGCACCAAAGATAAAGAACTACAGAGAATGATGTTGTGAATGCCATTTAAAAGGAAGGAGCACTCACTGTTCAAAGTCTTTATGTGGCCCAGGACCTTGTCCATGCATGGAAATGCTGCTGAGCCTCAGCCCAGCTCTCAGCAGTCTTTCTTTTACAGTCAGCTCTTAGACTTCCATTCTGTATTAGAATCTGGTGTTGCCTTGCTTACTTTGCTAGTGTGTAAAAGAAAAAAATGAAAGTTTGGCACCAAGGGGGACTGAGGATTGGATTCAGCCCCATCTTGGATTACATCCCTTACAGATCATGTTAACCTACATGGACTTATAGAACAATGGTGGTAGAGAGGAATATCTAAGCCTCCATGCCCTGTTATTTTCAGGTCTTCACATTGTGAGACTCTGTGTCATCATGAAATAGGGTCTTCTGGAGGCCTTTGACTGGAACTCTGACAATAGAATACCAAGTTTCACTGTTGGGGGTCACACCACATGATCTCCGCCGTTATGACGAAACTGTTCTTCTGGCCTTCCTCCTGCCCTCTGTGCTGTGGCTGAAAGTTCCTATGTTTCTCTCTTTCATCCTGTGGCAGAGTGGGTATGCTGTCCTGGGCATGAAGCTGAGCCAAGAATGTCTCAGACCTGCCACACTCCACCTAGACTGCTTAGCATATATAGTTACATATTTAAGTGACAGATGGAAGTTAAAAAATACAGTGAATTTTATTTGCAAGTCCTGTCTTTAAAGCTGGGGGTAAGAATTGCTGGTTTTTAGAAGTGCTTGCCTTGCTTGATGGGAAACCCTAGGTTTACCGTGAGTCTAAGCCAAGTGCTGCTTCTGTTATCCAGTGCTAAGGAGAAGCACATAGTCATCCTCAGCTGCATAGTGAGTTTGAAGCTAGTCCTGGGATACAACATGAAATGCTGTCTTTAAAAAGATAAAAAGTTTAAAAAAAGAAAGAAAGCTGGGTGGTGGGGGTATATACACCTATAATAACAGCACTCAGGGGCAGAGGCAGGCTGATCTCTGTGAGTTCAAGGACAGCCTAGGACTACACAGTGAAACCCTGTCTGGGTGCCCCCCCCCAAAAAAAAAGGTCTTGGTTTTGAGGTGGTGCCACATTGGGGGGGGGTTCTTTATACTTTCCTGAGTTGCCTGTTCAGGCTGGGGCCTGGTGAAGTGAGTTTTATCTCCTATTTAAGTAGGCAGTTCTTTTTGTTTATTTCCTTAGAACTGCTAGCACTGTGAGATCTTGTAGTCTGTGCTGGGTGTGATGAGTACACACCTATAATTCCAGTACTTGAAAGGCTGAGGCAAGATTTCAAGTTCAAGGCCACGCTGGGTTTCCTGATGAGACCCTGGTGCTTGCAGAGGATAGCTGTGTGACAGCAGAGACTGTCCTAACAGCTCAAGTTCTGTCTGTTGGCTCTGCTTTGAGTTTGTTGTGCATCAACTTAGTTGGGACTTTGGTTAAACAGTGCTCTGTTAAAATTTTGCATGAGCTGTGGAGTCCAGGCTTGATGGTAGTGCTCCTTCCATGTGTGACAGGGTGATGCACTGGTGTACTGTCAAGTCTAGCAGCCATGCTGCACAGCAGGCCCTCTAGTTTAATAAAACTGTGGAAACTGTTAAGGGCGCCTTTCTGCTTATGTTGTTTTGTTTCAGTCTCTTGGTCCTTTGGTTGAAAGATAGTTCAGACTATCAGAATCATGTGGATTGTTTAGTATAAATGACATGATAATTTCAAAGAGTGAATTCATTTTGCTTGGTGCAGTAGCGGGTGTTTATAGATCTACCATGCAGGAGCCTGAGGCGAAAGATTGACAGGCTCAAGGCCAATCTGGGCTATGTGGCTGGGACCCTGTCTCAAAAACCAAAGGAACAAAAGGATGAACTCATTTCTAACCACATGACCAGTGATAGTAGTAACTGTCACTGCCCAGGTGTCCAGTGTGTGTTGTCTTTGACTCCTTGCAGCTCTGATGTAGGGAGCATTGTGCCTGCTTACAGAGTAAGAAATTGAGGCTGAGAAATTGAGTGATTTGCTCAAGGTCATGAAGCTAGTAGAAGCCAACTCCAAGTCACATATCCATTCTGTCGTTGTCTTCATCGTGTCTGGGTCTGTAAGGTATCCCAGTCAATGAAAGAAAAGGCATCCAGGTGCTGGGGGTGTTGGGGGTGATGGTAAGAGTGGCCTTCATTCTTCACTTGGACAGCAGAGCTTCACTTAGGGAAGAACCACTCTGCCGTTATGGATAGTTAAGTCCTCCATTGATTCTGAGTCTTAGGTTTGTCCAAATGCATTGTAAATTCTCATTCTAAAATTCATACTGAATGTTAGCACACACTTTTGGCAATGACATTTTAAGGGGAGGGGAAGTAACACCACCAACCAGGAGTGTGGAAATAGGAAAGTCACAAATTCAAGGCCAGTCCTGTGTTACGCACACAGCAGGTTCAAGACCAGTCTGGGATATACATGAAGAGCTTGTTTCAAAACACCCAATTGACATTTGAGAGAAAGCCTGGTGATGGTGGTGCATGCCTTTAGCTGCCTTTAATGCCAGCGCTCAGGAGGCAGAGGCAGGTGAATTTCTGAGTGCGAGGCCAGCTTAGACTACAAAGTGAAATTCAGGATGGCCAGGGCTACACAAAGAAACCCTGTCACGGGTTGGAGAGATGGCTCAGCCGTTAAAGGCTAGGCTCACAACCAGAAATATAAGAAACCCTGTCACAAACAACATAAATAAATAAGTAGAGACTTGAAAAAGGTAGAAGTGTTCATGAATTGCTGCTGTTTCATGCTGATCTAACCTCTAGGTGGCGCAGGAGCGCTGGCCTCCTATCCTACTCTGAACTGAACCCCAAACTTCAGAATTTACTGGCATTTAAGACAACAGAGACTGGTACAGATTGATTACACATGTAATCCTAGTACTTAAGTAGACACAGGCATTTGAGACCAACAAAGGCTAGTTAAGAGCAGGCACTTAAGTAATGCTTGTTAGCTGGCATACTGGTAATCTACTTAAAGTGTGTCTGCAGGGTTGGAATTGGGAAGACTATTTTGAGATTCATCGTCAGGCACTGTAGTAGCTTCCTCTCTGTCTCTAGGCATGGACGGTTTGCCAGGTCACAGGGTTTGGCAGTGTAGGGAGGACCAGTTACTCTCCCCGGTTTGAGCGGAAAGAATAACCTGGGCCTCTGTTACTGTTACAAGTCACCTTTGGTACATTGTCGTTATTGTTAAGAGACCATTGGCTTATTGTTTGTGTATCAACCTTTATAGAAGAGTATGATGTGGCAGAACTAGGGATAGAAAGATGTTTTCAAATTTTAAATCTTTAATTTTCTATGAACTCAGGATTTTTTGCCCCTTGATCATACACAGGTCTGTAGGGAATGTTTGGAAAGAAAGTTTTCATAAAAACCAAGGTTGCTTGACTAAGTAGCATATGGACAGTTCTTTGTTGGCAAGCTGTATGGATAGTAGCCTCACCTGGGGTTCTCCCAGCTGCCATATTACCAAAGTTCTTTTCTCACAGGGGAGCTCCCAAGCCACAACCAGAAATTTTTTAAAATAAGCTAGCTGTGGTGGCAAAACCCTGTCTCAAAAACAGAGTAAAATTAAAAGTCCTATAAAAACTGTCATCTCTTTCTACCACCAAAATAAATACTTTACAAGCAGTGTTAGAGGCAGTTACTCATTGGGCGATGGTAACACATGTCTTTAATCCCAGCACTCAAGAGGCAGAAGCAGGTGGATGTATCTCCGTAAGTTCAAGGCCAGCCTGGTCTACAGAGTGAGGTCCAGGACAGCCAAGGATACACAGAGAAACCTGTCTTAACCCCCTGCTCCCAAAAAAAGTGGCGATGCCACCGGTCCACCAGTCTCTTGGAAGTAGCCAGTACACATTGGGGGTTTCCTTTGAGTGTTAGTGTTTATTACATGGGTATAGGGTGTAAATAATTCTGCTTAAAAGTACTATTCAATTGCACAATTATATCCCCGAACGATTTGTGTCTGTTTGACATGGGCCCATTTTGTGTGTGTGTGTGTGTGTGTGTGTGAGAGAGAGAGAGAGAGAGAGAGAGAGAGAGAGAGAGAGAGAGAGAGAGAGAGATTGTTTGTTACTGTATTTTAAAGATGTTGTATAATTTTGAAACTTTCCGATGCCCATTGTTCCCTTTTTTATAAGACACCCTTGTCATCAAAGCAGCTGATTTGGGTAACTTGCCATGGCCCCACCCTGACTAAGTGATTAGTCTGAAGTTGTCAGGACTGTTGATCTTTGTGGGGCTTTTGATTTTGTTTAACGGGATTAGGTGGGAAGAACAGATGTTGGAGTCACAAGATAATGGTGCTGATGGTGCCGTTCTAAGCCACACAGCATTCTCAAGAGGCAGCAATGCAGCCTTTTGGAGCACTAGCACTTACCTAGGAAGTCAGAAGAGCACCACTTGCTCTTCCGGCCAGCAGTCTGGGCAGTTTGGTCCTTTCTCCTTTGTGGAAGGAAGGCACCATCAGCTTAATGTTGGTGCTACAAAGGAGAAATCTCAGGACTATTTGATTTATGCTTGTCGAGTGTGACCCACTCCTACAAATCTGTCTTTCTCTTTCTCTCTCTCTTTCTCTTTTTTGTTTTTTCAATAAGAATGAAGCCAAGGAAAATTAAAGAAGATGATGCTCCAAGAACAATAGCTTGCCCTCATAAAGTAAGTAATGCGAGGGGAGTGTTGGTTAGCTGCTGTTTAGGCTTCAGACAGTTTGTAAGGAACTATGTACTTTGATTACCACTTTTGTAAAACAGAGTGAGGAATTAGGATTTTTGGTTTATAAATACGAGGGAGTTAATTTTGTTTTGTTTAGTTAAGTGGGGCTGCTATAGGGGCCAGTGTTCTTATTCTGTATATTGACTGTACTGTGTTAGGACTATTTTCTTTGGATCATAAACAAGTCTGTCTTAAGACACTGGGTTGTTCTCACCCACAAGTCTTTATGAAAGACTCTCCTAAGCTCATGATTGAAACTTGGAAATTATTTTGGATGTTGCTAGAATAGACCAAATAAAGACTTGGTGATTTTCTTCAGTTTTCTTTTTACTCTGTTAATTGTGCTACTAGAAGGGTGCATAACCGTTTTCAAACGCAGCTCTGGTCTTTAAAGCAAAGGGGGGTGGCTGAAAAGCAGTTTGAGGTGTCTGGGGGTGGTGCTCAAATTTGATTGGACTTAAACAGGGAAAGATATAAATGCTGAGAAACAAAGGGGAAGAAACCATGAATAAAAGAATTTCCCAAAACAGCAGTTGGAGAAGAATAAGTGTGCTTTGGTAGAGTGCTACTGAAGACCATGCACCTAAGTCTCTGTACTGGTTGTAAATGCTTGTGGTGTGGAGGTGTGGGGTGCATGGTGGCTTTTATCAGAGCCAAAATGAAGACGCATTTGAAAACCGTTATGCCATAAGCGCCGGGATCTCTTTGCTTCTCTGTATAAATGGGAGCTGAAGCTGGAGGTCAAGGTGGAAAACTGGCTTTCCCCTCCCTTTTGCCTGTGAAGCTGTCTAGTGGTGACCTGTGCTGTCCTTCTGTCATGCTGTCTCACCATTTCCCCACTCACTCCATCATGGGCAACAACTGCAGAAGAAATTGTTGAGGACATGCTGCTCTCGGGCACCACACATCCATCTGCCTCCCCCGCACTGGTATCGCTTTGCCTGCCTCTTCCTTTTCCCAGTGTCTCACCAAATAAATTTCTTCTGTAGTTGCCATTCCTTGGAGACCCTCTTGCTTCTTTCTCTGTCAAGAAGGGGAAAGAGGCAAAGAGAGAAGAGGGAACAGTAGGCGATGGAGAATGACAGCCCATTGTTGCAGCACAGAATACGGGGCCCACCAAAGGTAGTGGTGGACTACCGTCATTTTAACTCCGTTTATTTCTCAGTGCTTCTGTTACTTCATCTGGGGGCTGTAGCTGGGTGAGGCGGCCGTGGTGTAGCTGGAAGCCGGGGTGCTGGGTTCTACTCCCAACTTGGCTGGCTACTGCTCATAGTGTGACCTTGGGCAAGTTTACCTCAATTCATCTCTAAGCCTCAGTTTCCTCATCTGTAAAGCACGGGTTTGCCGTAAATAATAAGGCCTTTTTCTCAGCTTTCTGATTTGTTTACTTTTTTTTTTTTTTTGTCTTAAGTAGCCTTAATGTTCTGTAATGCTAAGTAAACTTAAAGGGGGGTTGGGGAGGTTGTTTGCTGTAAAAACATCAGTGAAGGCTGTTGAGTTTTTGAGTCCTTTCTCACAGTTTGCAGTGTGAACCACTAAGCTTCTTTCTCTGTTTTAAGGGCTGCACAAAGATGTTCAGGGATAACTCTGCTATGAGAAAGCATCTGCACACCCACGGTCCCAGAGTCCACGTCTGTGCAGAATGTGGCAAAGCGTTCGTTGAGAGCTCAAAGCTAAAACGACACCAGCTGGTTCATACTGGAGAGAAGCCCTTTCAGGTAGAGCCAGTTCCTGTTCCCCAAACTGCAAGTTAGGGTGGTGATTATCAGGCATGGTTGGGGGTTGGCGGTCTCTTATTCCCACTCCTGATATGGCTCCCTGAAGGTCTGCCTGGGTTCCTGGTGATTGTGTGTGACTGCAGGTGTTGGATCCTGGTTGAATGATGTCTGTTGAGAGAAACAGGATTATGTGAGAGTAAGCCCACACTAAATTTGTAGCGTGTTCACAGAGACTCAAAGGTCCCATGTTTTGGAAGTGAGTAATGTGTTGAATTACTGATAGAATGCTTATAAAAGGCTATGGCTACTGTGAGCGGCTCCAGGTGACACTCGGTGCTGCTTATAGAAGCAAATGAGTCTGTAACACAATTCTGTGTGACACTTGGCGTCACAAAATGTCTTAATCATCTGTACTCTACTTTCTGGGGTGTCTATGGAAGTACTAGAGCCTTAAACTGGCACTTAGCACAACACATTTGTTTCTCAAGAGTTCACCATGGGCTTGTAGTGTCAGAGATCTCTGTCTGTCAGTTCTAGAATATGCCCAGAAGGTTCTCCAGGACAGGAAGGAGACAGGCTCAGTAAAATAATAGGTGGATAGGTGGTTTTCCATCCAAGCAACGTGCCATTGACCCCAGTGTCTGGTCCCAGTTGCCAAGTGGGTTGATGTCTGGTTTTTCCTTGACAGTGCACATTCGAAGGCTGCGGGAAGCGCTTTTCACTGGACTTCAATTTGCGCACGCATGTGCGAATCCATACCGGAGACAGGCCCTATGTGTGCCCCTTCGATGGTTGTAATAAGAAGTTTGCTCAGTCAACTAACCTGAAATCTCACATCTTAACACACGCTAAAGCCAAAAACAACCAGTGAAAAGAAGAGAGAAGACCTTCTCGACCACGGGAAGCATCTTCAGGAGTGTGATTGGGAATAAATATGCCTCTCCTTTGTATATTATTTCTAGGAAGAATTTTAAAAATGAATCCTACACACCTAAGGGACATGTTTTGATAAAGTAGTAAAATTTAAAAAAATACTTTAATAAGATGACATTGCTAAGATGCTCTATCTTGCTCTGTAATCTCGTTTCAAAAACAAGGTGTTTTTGTAAAGTGTGGTCCCAACAGGAGGACAGTTCATGAACTTCGCATCAAAAGACAATTCTTTATACAACAGTGCTAAAAATGGGACTTCTTTTCACATTCTTATAAATATGAAGCTCACCTGTTGCTTACAATTTTTTTAATTTTGTATTTTCCAAGTGTGCATATTGTACACTTTTTGGGGATATGCTTAGTAATGCTGTGTGATTTTTCTGGAGGTTGATAACTTTGCTTGCGGTAGATTTTCTTTAAAAGAATGGGCAGTTACATGCATACTTCAAAAGTATTTTCCTGTACAAAAAAAAGTTATATAGGTTTTGTTTGCTATCTTAATTTTGGTTGTATTCTTTGATGTTAACACATTTTGTATAATTGTATCGTATAGCTGTATTGAATCATGTAGTATCAAATATTAGATGTGATTTAATAGTGTTAATCAATTTAAACCCATTTTAGTCACTTTTTTTTTCCAAAAAATACTGCCAGATGCTGATGTTCAGTGTAATTTCTTTGCCTGTTCAGTTACAGAAAGTGGTGCTCAGTTGTAGAATGTATTGTACCTTTTAACACCTGATGTGTACATCCCGTGTAACAGAAAGGGCAACAATAAAATAGCGATCCTAAAGAAAGATAATGGCAGAAAGAGATCTGTAAGCACAGCCTTATTTTCTTCTGTTGTCCAGAATACTTAGAATTCTTGAGCCTCCCAGAAATTGGAAGCTAAATAAAGCAACTCGAGTTTCCTTTATTTTGCACTCAGTGACAGTGACTGTGATGAGATCCATGCATGGACACTTAATATTTCCTACACGCCCTGAATTCCGAAGGAGTAGGCAGTAGGCACCCTGAGCTAAGGAACTACCTCAGAGTACACCAGATGGCCCATGGCCAACAGGATTGCCCTTGATATCTTGGTGCGTGTGGGAGTGATGCATTTGCGTGGAGCCTGATGCTTTCTGAATGGAAGGCACCAACTGGCAGTGGGTGTACCAAGGGAGGACGGGCCTTTCTTCTCGTCACTCAGGCTGCCTTCAAGGGCAGTGGCTCCTTGGCTTGTCCAATAGGAAATCCAGTGCAGTCCTTATTAGATGCTAGCAGCTGTAGCAATTGAGTGCCAGTAGCTGTTTGATGCTTGTAAACACACTAAGTGCAGAGCGGCAAGGCGATTAGATTATTAGAAAGTTGTACTCAGTGAGTACTTGACTTGTCATGTTGTGACCTCTTCAATGTATGAGTATAATTTTTGAATTTACTTAAAGTCAAATACCAGACTTGTTAAATATTTTATAAACTGCCGTGATACATCAAATTTTCATTTATTCAAAATGCAAACCTAACTGTCTGTCTTTCTGTGCTGAATGCTTAACTACAAGGTAAATGACAAACCAATACCAGATTTAGTCACAAAGAGGCTGGGAGACCAACCAGTCGAACACTTAGCCTGATTTCTTATGGCCTCACCAGGAGGATTGGTGACCTAGAAACAGTGACCCCGTGGCTCTGTGGAATTTTGAAGTGCCTTCTGAACCATAAATGAAAATCGTAACTTGGGACACTTGTTTTTATTCGTCCAGAATCTGTTATCCAATGAGTAGTTGACGGAACTGAGTTCATCAGCAGACCGAGCTGTGCTTGGATGACAGGCTTTGCTGTGCCTGGCAGTCAGGAGAGAGGTAAGCCTGAGGAGGGGGCCCCTTCCGAGCCAAGTGCCCCGTGTGATTCTCTGCCAGGTCTGGGCAGAGCTTCATCAGTGCTTTTGTGAGCACCCAGGCCTTCGCTCCCTACCATCAGGTTGAGCTTTCCCAAATGCCCTGCAGTAGGAGTCCAGAGCCACGTTGCCCACCCTCACCCAGTGTTGTGCCACCTTTGAGCCTGGCCCTGGCACTTCCTCAAGACCCTTGCCCAAGGCTCCACAGCAGAGCAGACCTGTGCAGTGGGCTTGCCAGCCACCCTGAGAGTCAGGCCTAAGTCTGGAGTGAGGCCTCATCCTCTGTGCCTTGATTCCTTGGGAGATGCCCTCAGCCATCTCTTCTGTCCCTTTCTGTCTGAGTGGAACAGCCATTGTCTTTGCCCTTTCTGTGTAATATTGTCTTCTCAGTGTGCAGTTAACTTCTGTTAGGAGTTCATGTGGGGGTTCAAAGACAGCTTGGTATGCAGGTCCTTGCTGACTGCAATTTGGGCTTAGGACAGCAGCATAGGGAACTAACATGAGTGGCAATGGCCAGAGGAAAGCTGCTTCTCATTGGCTTTGGCTTAAACCCATTTTGCTTGTTAGAATTTATTATTTTGTTATACATGTAATTTACTAAAATTTGAAATGGTGTTCTAACAGTGAGTCCATTGTCTAGAGAATTAATCTGATTTGTAAGTAATACTGATAGACATATTTTCTTACATCTGAGCAGAAATAAATGCATGTTTTTAGCAAATGTAATGTAAAAACTCCAGAGGATAAGTTTACACCTAATAAGATGTTGTTTTCTATTTTTGAATTTGTTATTTGCCCCTCTTTGGTAGTGGGGTTGGGGGCATATTATCTGTATACAGAGCTGTCACTCCAGAGTGACGTTTATTTCCCACAGAGATGCTGAGCTCACGCCGTGCTGGTCCCATGCGATGTGTGTGCTTTGCCCAGACTCCAGGCTGGAGGAGCTGAGGAAAACCCAAGACTTTTTTCCCCCTATTTGGTTTCCATGCACAGGTTCTTCTGAATGCCACTTGTTTTGCTAAGTTTGGGGATAGAAGACCCTTTGAGGGATTGGTATGTGTAATGCTTGCCCATGTTTCTAGGCAGAGTTGTAGCTGGTGTCTTCACAGAGATAAGAACCTGCTGTCAGTGAGGTGTGCGGTGCTCCAAGGGTGATACGGTGCTGGCCTGGCTTAGCACCCACCCACCTTCCCACTCTGCAGGACTCACCTGTGGTATAACCTCAGATCACTCACACTAGAGTGTATGTCTATGACCCAGGAAGTCTTGCCCCCTAATTTCACCTACTCCCCACACAGGCAAAGAGACCTGACCGCTTCTACCTTTCCTCTGTGCTCCAGAATTGGCTTAATTTTGTCAGTCTGCAATGTTCATGTTTTATTCTCTCAACATCTAGCCTACAGCAAGAGCAGGGACTTCGAGGGTCAGAACAAGGGGTGAGCACAAGAGTTGCCAGTAGATGCCAAGACTACTAAAGGCTTTGTCCTAGCAGCCCTTTGCTAGCCCAGATTGTTCGGCTCCAGCCATAAGAGGCCCCTATCTGACTTTGCAGCTCCTTGGTGTTAGTGTTACTTCAGCACCTTCCAGAGCCCAGGCCTAGCAGGGCCTGGCAGATGCACTCCACCTAAGATTTCAGCTGAGGCTAGGAAGTCAGAACTCCCAAGGCATATGTGCTTGCTTGCAACTCTGGGTGAACACCTCATCTTCTGCTCTTTGGCCAGAACAAAAGGTACTTCATGCTTCAAATCACTCACCTCCCAGCAGCATTGACCAGACTGATTAGGTCTCCAAAGTACTGACCTTTTCCCACCGCTTGTCACTGTTCTCAGGGTGTGCTTAGGTGCCTTGCTTGCCTCAGATGGCTTAAGTACAGGCCCTTCAGACGAGTGGCACCAGGCGGGAGAGGATAGGTGTGTGGCTAAGAGGCTTCCTGGCATCTTTGGGCCTAATTGGTCTGTATGGTGCCAGGAAGATCATCCTCCAGCTGGGACATTATTTAGACTTTATAGGAAGGGTGGGTGGCAGTTGTGAACAAATGTCACTCTGTCCCTTATAAAACCAGTAAGAGAGCATTGGGGCTGAATGTTGGCAGCAGGTTATCAGGCAATGCACCTTACACAGACTGGTACAAGGTGTGCCCAGCCAGCGTTCTGGAGCCCATTGAGGAAGGGGATGTGTTAATTGGCAGCACATTTTCTGGCATTCCACAGAGTGGCAGGTTTGATGATACTACTTAAGGCCACTCAGACACCCCAAGAAATGACATTGGGGATGGGCAGCTGTGCTGGGTTGTTGTCTCCCTGCCTGGGGCCACATGGTGTCTACATACATACATAGTGTAACGGAGGGGAGAAGGCGTCAGTACCAGAGTCACCTCTTTCATAATGCCAGCAGCTGTTAGACTCTGATGTCTACAAATGACAAGAAAAGTTGTGTTTTCATCTTCTGGGAACTCCTATAGGCCTTGGCTCAAGGACTTTGCATTGTGTGTCATGTACATCTTTTTAAGTGTTCTTTGCTGTTCTGGAATTGTCCTTGGTTTTTCCTTAGCTCATAGATCATAGACACAGAAATATTATAGTATTTAAAGCATCCGCATCAAGCATCAGATGGCTTCGCATCCAGGAAAACATGATAACTCAGTTTGAAGCACCAAGCATGTGTAACATGGCTCTATACAATACAATAAACGCTAATGTTAAGCTTTTTAATGCCTGTGGTTCTTGTTTGTTCTCACTTTGCCTTAAGCCTGGGGGTGAGCTCCCCAACCTGGTCTGAGGGGTCCCGAGTTCCCAGGGAAGATGCAGTGGCATCCCTTCTCACCCAGGAACAGTGACACAAAGTGCAAGAAATGTTCCACTCCCGGGCCAGGAGTTGTAGTTAAGAGCCCTGCCTATCGCCAGAAAGCACAGCCAAGTGCTTATCAACCAGCTGGGCTTGTGATCCCCAGTGTTAGCCCCGAAAGCTCGGAAACCAAAAGATGGATTTGTAAACCAACTGGCCGGGACTTGGCTGGGAATGAGCTTTTCTGCCTGGGGCCCTGGAGCCTTAATGGTGCTTGCAAGCAAGGTTCTCTGCCCCCCCCCCCCCATGCTGAAATGGGGCTGCAGGCATCATGTTGCTGAGGTGGCAAAGCCCCAGCCCCTATGAGCCCAAAACTGCTGAGGCCATAAAGGACTGAGCAGCTGGAATGAACATCCGTTCCTGCATCTTTGGCTGGTAAAACAGGCTGTTCTCTGGAGGTATTCCTGAAGACCTACCAGCCGGCCTCTCTGAGTGACTGACGTGAATTTATCTTTTCATCTCCAAACCACTGGAGGAATTGGGGGACATTTCACATTGGCACTAAGTGAAGGAAACACTAGACAAGCCTTTTGGCTTTCATTCTTCTGCTCCCTTGGCCTGACTTACCTCTTCCAACCTCCGTTCAGAGAAGCGCTGGATGCCCTTTACAAACACAGTGCATGGGGCTTTCTGCCCCAGCTGGACCTTTCTGAGCTAGAACAGTAAGCCGCTGTGGACGCAGAGAAAGCTGTGCCAGCTGCCCCCACTCGAGCCTTGCTGGCCTTGCTGGACCGCTGCACTGTCAGCAGCCTGGGGCTCAGCACCAGACTTGCAGCAACTCCCCATTTCCTAATGGAAAATGGCCTATTCCCATGTAACAGTTCAGCCTCAACCCAGGCCTGTGCCCCAACCTCCAGAGAAATGAGTGTTCCCTGGCTTGCTTTGCGGGGATTACCAGGTTCGTGCCTCCTCGGTCTAGTGTTTATGTGTCAGAGCCTGTTTTAAGGAAAGCGTGGCCCTACCTCAATGGTACTTACCCTTACCTAGTAGAAGGTGACATAGACATTAAATGTGCCATGGAAAAGTGTGGGGTTAACTGCAAGTCAAGTGGTGGTGCACACCTCTAATCCCAGCACTTTGGAAGGCAGAGGCGGGTGGATCTCTGGGATCTCTGATTTTCAGGATAGCCAGGGCTACACAGAACAAAGACAAGGAAGAAAAAACGGCAGGCTCGGGGACAATGAGGCGGGACATACAAACTTAGGGGATTCTCCAGTTCTTGCCACGGGTTATATTAACCAGGTAGGGCCACCAGTACTTGACCCCGCTGTCCTTCACCCTTTGCACATGTTGGGCCTAGCCTCCCGTACCCGGAAGCCCTTCAGGCTCTGGCCTTGCTCCACTCAGAATCCTGTTTATGTCTTCCGCTCCATGCCATTCAATTGCCCTTCCATCTTCAGCTGCAGGAGGATGCAGTGGACCCCCATGCATTCAGCAATGCAAGTGCTGTCTGGGTCATGAAGCTGCAAATGAGCAAGGTGCAGGCTTGCCGGTCCAAGGCTTGGTTATGTGTGGGGAGGCTGGGTGGGAGGGGCAGGTGACGGCAAGTGTGGAGCTTGTCCCTCTCACCCCTAACTGAGCCAGCCTCATCTGAGAAGCAGTAGCCAGGTGGCCTGGGGCCAGCACACAGGAGTCCAGGTAGAAGAGACATCTGCCAATGAGAAGAGGGCAGCCTGTCTCTGAAGTCCAGAGGAAGGCCTGGGGTAGGTACCATGTACACCCCTAGAACACAGTGGAGTGCTGTCCCTGATGGGTTGGGAGAGCCTGCTGTCCTAGAGATAGACTAAGAACTGGTGGTGAGGGTGAGAAGGGTCTAAGGGACGAGGCCTGGGTGGGAAGGAACTTACGTGAGCCTGGTGGAAGGAAGGGGTCTGGGTCCTGAGGCCCCCTGAACTGGAGCTGGCTTTTCCGCTTCACTGCTGTGTCTCTTTAAGAAATGGGTTCCCTTAGGTCATGGGGATACTGCCCTTGGAAGAAGGGATTGATGTAGTTCTCATGGGACCCCAGTTCTGTCTGTCATAGGTGGATCCAAACTGAGGTGACCATTTCCCTCCCTCTACCATATCAGGAAGCCCAGGTGGGTGCTGTGAGGTCTGAGGTCAGTAAGCAGTAGGAAACAGCATGGTCTTGGCTTCTCCCAAAGTCCTCTGGTGCTTGAACCACCTACCACTCCACGTTGTCTGTTACCTCTGGCCACAGCTTGGCCAGGTATTGGGGAAGGTGGCACAATCTTCTGTCAGCTTCACATCTGTTCTGCCTTTCTTTTGTAGTAGAATTGCGATCTGAAGCCAGGCATAGTGGCACATGTGTAAGTCCAGAACTTGAAACACTGAGGCAGGGCAGAAAGACCTGAGTTCTAGGCAGTTTACGCAACATGGCAAGGTCTCAAAACCACTGCCACAGAGGCAGGTGAATTTCTACAAATTTGAAGTCAATCAAGTCTACATAGTGAGTTCCAGACTGGCCATGGCTACGTAGACCCTGTCTCAAAACAACAAAAAAGAAAGGGGTGAGGAGAGGAACTAGAGAGATGGCTCAGTGGTTAGAGACACTTTTTTGTTCTTACAGAGGACCCAGGTTTGATTCTCTGCAACCACATGGCAGCTAAGGATTGTTTGTAACCAACCCCAGTCCCTCTTCCCGTCTCTTCAGGCACCAGACATTGCACATGGTGCACAGACATACTTGGAGGCCAAATGCCCATACACAAAAAATCAACAACAAAACCCCCAAAAAAGACACACTGTGCCAATTTTCCTGCAGCCCTGTAGGTCAAGGTAGTCTCCAAGTGGTGGACCAAAGTTGATGTCTGGGACTTCTGAGGAAGCTTTGCCAGCCAGACGTGCACCCCACTTCTCACTTCTGACCTCCATCCTTGCTCTTCATTTGACAGAAAGCCCAGAGAAGCAGAGAGACTGGCCCTGGTGGGCCCGTGAGAGCGCTGTCAGTCATCTCTAATGCACTGCCCCTTGGTTTCTCTATTGCATGCTGCCAGGTGCATCCACCAAAAGCTTCAGGGCAGAGCTGATGGCTTATCTTGTCACATCTGGCAGCCACTGGTGGGATCCGGTCTATGCTGTGCAAACCAGACTGGCAGGCCCAGTGAACAAAGGAGCAGATCAGGGTGTGGGGGCTGAGGCTTGGGGCATCTGAGCAGGTGTACACAGAGGCGCCTAGACTGCTTCAGGGCAGACAGGAAGTATTCCCAGCATCCAGGAATGAAATGCTCCAGACCAGGAAAATGCTTCAAATGTTTAAAAAAAGAAAAAAAAAAAAAAAAAAAGCCCTGCAAGTGTTGGGTGCAGTCAAAGAAAGGGAGCAAAACTGTGACAGGATCTGGAAACTTATGTGTCATTCTTTCCTTGACCCTGTCAGTCAAAGCGCCATAAAGGGTAAGGCTACAGCCCAGAGCTCTCGGAGGAATGATTTGGGAGACACAGTCTGCAGAGCAGAGAGCAGCAGAGCTAGGCCCAGGAAGGACTGAAGCCTCCTGCCCTGTGCCGTGGCCTACAGTGAGTAGTTTCTCATGAAATGAAAGCAGTCCTGGGGCTGGAGAGGTAGCTCAGCTGTTAAGAGCACTGACTGCTCTTCCAGAGGACCTGGGTTCAGTTCCCACATGGCAGCTCACAACTGTAACTCCAAGAACTGACATCCTCACACAGACATACATGCAGACAAAACAACAAAGCACATAAAATAAAAATTTTATATATATGTCTTGAAAAAACAACCCAAAAAAAGTTTAAAAAAAAAAAAGAGAAGGAAAGCAATTATGACCTCTTGTGCTATGCGAGCAAGCCTTTCATAGGTCCCTGCACTAGTGAGTTCTGGACTGCAGGGACAGCTGCTTGGCATGTGACATCTCTCAACAACCTTACAAGGTTGATGCCATAGTCTGATTTTGCAGGAAGGTCATCTGTGGTAAGGGGCCTATCTGATACCATAGCCCTTACTGCACCCCACCATCCTTCACAGGGCAGCAGAAAAACCCAACAGCCAGGATTAGCCCAGCCAGAAACATAAGGGGACATGTTTGTGTATCCCCATGTCAGAATTTATTAAATAGCAATAAATTACTAGTTGTGTGTGGTGGCTCACACCTCTAATCCCAGCAAGACATCAGCAAGGAGTTCAAAGGCAACCTTGGCTATATAGTGAGTTCCAAGCTAGCCTAAGCTACATGAGACGATGTTTGAAATAGAAAAGAAATTCACAAGTATTTGTCAAGAAAATCTCAACTGTGCTTGATAGCCAAACAATGGCAACTAATCTTTTGTTTCAGTCTTTTCTTTTTTTAAGATTTATTTGTTATTTTAGGTATATGAGTGTTTTGCCTGCATTTATGTCTACACCATGTGCCAGATGCCCTTGGAAGTCAAAAGAGGGTGTCAGATCTGGAACTGGAGTTATGGATGGTGGGAATCAAACCCAGGTCCTCTGCAAGAGCAACAAATGCTCTTACTTAACCCAGCTCATCTCTCCAGCCCCTTGTTTCTCTCTTCATTACTAATATTAACTCTAATCACACATCACACAATTATACATAATGGCAGAACGGCCAAGAGAGGGTTAAAGAGGTTTCTAGTTTAAGCAAGGCTGCACAGAGGGCAGAGAGCTGACATAGGAAGAGGCAGGCTGCTGGGGACCAGATGAGTCTTCGGAACCACGGAACCACGGAACCACGGGTGCAGTCTGTTAGGTGGGCTCTTTGAAGTGGGTGTGTTCAAGTGGAGGTCAGAGGAAAAGTTGAAGGAATTGATTCTCTTCTTCCACTCTGTGGGTTCCAGGGATTGAACTCAGGTCGACAGGCTTGGCAGCAAGCTCCTTTCCACACTGAGCCATCTCACTAGCCCAATGCTCATTTTATAGCCCCAGGTGAGGTGTCCCATCCAGTGTGATTGGTAAGTTCACATATCTGGTGTTTCCGATGTGACTTGAGATAGTCACAGAAATCACTATTTACTGGCACAAGTAAAATTATCAATTTGTGCTTCCCAGGGTGGTGGCCGATGGTGTTTACTTGTGTAAACATGATGTGGAGTCATTCTTTCTTGGCATTTTCACTCAAAACTGAGTAACTTAGGTCAAGGCTGTGGTGTTTATGAGATGAAGTAACTGAAGGCCAAGCCTGGCCTGCAAACTGCCATTCCCTCCATCTGTGTGACTCCAGCCCTCTCATGATCCAGGCTGGTCTCTAGGACACACTACCCTCCTCCCACCCTTTCCAACTCTAGGTGTGGACTGCATCTTCTTACTTAGCTGTTGGCTCAACCATACTTTTAGGCCCCCTCCAGCTATGGCTCTTCCTCCATAACAGATAGCTCCTAATGACTCTGAGGCCCAGGTAGCCACATAGTGCAGGAACATTCCAAACACAGTGGTACATGCTTTTCATCGCAGCGCCAAGGAGCATCAGTGGGTATCAGTCATCACCTTTGGTGGGAAGTCAAGGAACAGTGTCTTTCAGAGCTGTGGGCTGGAAGCCTCCAAGGGGAATCTGGGAATTGAGGGAAGAGCCTTGGCCACAGCCTGAGGTATGACAGAAACAAAGAACAGAATGTGTACGTGGCTTGGTGTCACCAGCCTGTCACCCCAGCGTCTCTGGAGGCTGAGGCAGGAGGACCACAAGTTCACGGCTTGCCTGGCACACAGACTGAGTTCAAAATAAAAATCTAAGAGGGCTGAAGGTGTAGCTCAACAAGGGTGCATGCATAAGACCTCAGGTTGAACCCTTAGTACTAAAAATAGGACAAGACAGTAAGTACTTCTGCCATACTTGATGGGGTGCGGCCGTTCTGTGTGCAGGAACAGGACATGCCCTGAGATTGCAGATGGTCCAGGAACTAGAGGATGATCTGAGTTAGAGGCTCAGTTTAGGGAAGTTCCCTTCACGCCCTCAGCCTGGTTTCTTTGTACATCACCTCCCACCCTTCATAAAAGCTGGGTATGATGACACAGGAGTCTGACCCATTTGAGGCCAGCCTGGGCAACATAGCAAGATCCTGTCTCAAACATAACACATAACTCTCATATAGTACTTACCAGATTGAGAGCAAGTCAAGGAGAAATAGAAAATGTAAAACAAGTTTGAGCTTGCGAGACGGATCAGCAGATGAGGACGCCTTCCTCCAAGCGTGGTGACCTGAGTCCAGTCCCTGGAACTCCACGGTGGAAGGAGAGAATGCCCACAAGTTGTCTGCTAACTCACACCCGTGTGCCCCCAGCACACAATAGAAATTAAGATAGCCTCACTAACCACCACCAGTCCTTTTAACCCAGACTCATTGCTGAGCCCATCAGTCAGCTCTCATGGTGGCAGTGGTGACCGTGCTACATGTGGTGCTATCAGTTTCTACTGTTTGGAGCTACTATGGAGGTTATCAATTCAGAGGAAGCCACAGGGCAGCCTCAAGTGGCTCCTGTCCATCATTCAAGCAAAGGGCTTGGCTGTGTCTTGTAGCCCTAGCACTGGAGGGAGGCAGCTGACTCCGTCCCAACAGCCTTGCTTGGTCATGTTAGGACCTTTCTGAGAAGCGCAGGTGTGTGGAGTTGAGGGTGATGGGGACCCTGAGTGCCCTGTGGCCTAGGCCCTATCCAGATTGCCCCTGGGAAATACAGCCACTAGGCTGAGAGAAGAGCCAGGGACAGACTCCTACATCCTGCCCAGGGAGTATCACTTGTTTTCTTTTACAGCAAAGAGGAGAAAAGTCGGAGGGAGGAGGGGACATGGGGGGGGCAACTAGACACCCCATTCTGGCCTCCTGTCCTTAGAAGCTGAACAAGCTTGATTTCACATACTGGAGTTAGGTACTAAGGGGTGCTATGGCAGAGCTGGGACACATGGGTAGCTCTGATCTATACTAAGGAGCCATTGGGCCTCAGCCTGGGAAGAGCCTCCAGGTGCAGCTCGGGTGGCTATGGGAGGCAGAGACTTCATGTGGCAGGCTAGGGTGGCTCCTTCCAGGAAGTAGTCCCTGATGCTGAGCTGGGCACTGTTGCCAGATATTTGATTACACTGTGTAAAGATGTGTCACTGTGATTGGTTTAATAAAAAGCTAAACAGCCAATAGCTAGGGAGGAGGTAGAGGCGGGACTTCTGGACAGAGAGCTCTGAGAAGAAGAAAGGGGGAGTGGCCAGCTGGAGGCTAAGGAAGCAGGACACGCAGGGGAGAGGTTAAAAACCATGAGCCATATGGCAACACATACATAGATGAATATAAATGGGTTAATTTTTAAGTTATAAGGGCTAGTTAGAAACAAGCCTAAGCTAAGACTAAGCTTTCATAATTAATAAGAAGTCTCCGTGTCATTATTTGGGAACTGGTGGGACAGAAAAAGACTCATTACATTTCATACAGACAGAGAAGTCATGCCAGCTGTTGCTGCTGCAGTCACGACATGGTCCATTCCTCAAGTACTCACAACAGTCGGCTGCTCCAGAAGATTTCAGAAAGTGGGCTCAGCAACTTCCAAGAGCTGAGGCAGTAAATGCAGCTCCCACTGGTGCCTGCCAGCATGAGGGTAGGCACTCAGAACTGAGGGGAGCAGAGGACCTAGCCACCGCCTAGTGATTTCAGCTTTGGTTCACATGGTCAGAGAATGCTGGGGGCACTTAGTAAAGCTAAATCCAATCCTGAAAAAAAAATCACTAAATAGATACAGAATGTTTAAAAATGTGTCTGATGCTAAAGAAAAACAAAAATGGATATAGACAGTTATAGAAAAAAAATAGTTTAAAGATAATAAAGTGAAGTCTTTAAAGAAAGAGGAAAATAATAATTTTTTAAAAAGCCATGTAAAGGATGGGAAATACACAGGGCGTCTGGATCCTGTGTGGTGCTTGGTTGATTTTGAATTTTTTGAATGCTGATGAGCAAATGACAGCTGCTGAGAGACACGGGATTATGAAAGGGACTGCTGGATTAAACCAGCCTAGATATTTTGAGATGCCGTGGCTTCAGAATGAAAGTTGAAAAATGTGTTGTGTTGGGGGAGAGATTGTGCTTTTGTCTCCACAGCAAATGAAAGGCTATGGATTCCTTCAGAGTTAATCGAGATTAGATTTGACTGGGGAAGACCTCCTGAAAAGGAACAAAAGAAAAATTACAAGACAGGTGATGTACGAGCTGATCCTTTGACCAGGGAACAGCTCTGAGACTGGATGAGACATGATAAATCTTGTTGGCTACAGAGTCCTCATGACTTGTTACATGCATGGATAGAGATGTATATTACAGTTTGCTTATACAGTCCAAACAAACTGAAGAAGTTAACAAATGCCTTTTACCTGCTCAAACATAGAACAAAAAGTATGATCTTTAACTGACTTGTGCACACTGTACATTCCATATTGTATTGATGCAGACATACAAGTTACCTTTAAAAGTCTGTGTATTTTCAGAGGGGAAAAGAAAGGGACCGGATACCAATAAAGACAAGTAGCCCAGGTGATCCAGCCTCTCAGAGTGCCTCTGTTGCAGTTTCCTCAGAGTTCTGCATCCAGAACAACTTCAAGGCTGTTGACTGAGATGGTCCAGCCTCACAGACCATTCTAGCCAGGACTGCAGATAAGCCTTGTGCTTTCCCGTTCCACAGACTGGACAAAAAATGTTAGGACCAGTTTTCCCAGGACTTGACCATTATCTCAATTTCCTCAGGTCCTCTAAAGATGCCATCACCCACAGACAACAGGAAGCAGTCTAGAGAACACAACGCTCACATTCTCAAGAAGTGGGGTGGGTGTTTTTTGGTAATTTGGTGGGTTATGAATGTTTGTCATCATGTGGGAGGGGGGGAATATAGGAATATAGGATTAAAAAGGCACTATGAACCTCAAATATTTTACATCGGTATGGATTTTAGTATACTGATACAAATTTAAAGTTATTTTTGTTATAATCTATGTATGTTTCTACTCTTGTTTGGGGTATTGTGCTTATGCAGCTCATTTTAAAATGTAATGTATAATTAAGAAATGCAGATTAGAAGTTAGTCATCTATAATAAGCAAACTTGTAGTCATATTAGGTATGTTTTCAAGGTTAAACATATATTTTAGGTAGATAGGTGATCTTGAAATATTTCCAAGACCTACAGAGTATGGCCTTTAAAATGTTTTAATAAGGTTTTTCATAACAGTGAGATACATCTGCTCCTGGCAGCACCAATTTACTTCAAAAGATGATGGGCATCAAAGAACCTCCATATGGAGTTTGCTTTTATTGTAGCAAAGTTAGCCATTGGGCAAAGAAACTGACCTTGCCTCGACTGCTGATAGTATGCTATCCAAACTGGACAAGCAAGACACACAAAAAGGCAACTGCCTAACTTTGATAAGACAAGGTAGGGCAGTCCTTCAAAATTCCTGCTTTACAGAAAAGTCTGTCAGATATTCTAGGCCTGGAGGCCCAAGATGGATGCCCCAGGATTGCAGAGGAACCTGGGGTGACTGTCCAGGCAGCCAGATGTTTCTGTCATTTCTATAGTTTTGGAAGTTGTTTCCTTCACACTTCTTGTTTACTCAGGTAACATTATATCCTTCTCAGGTCTCTGATGGAGTTGAAGATGATACAGTTAAAGTTTTCCTTGTGTTTACTCAGGTAACATTATATCCTTCTTAGGTCTCTGATGGAGTTGAAGATGATACAGTTAAAGTTTTCCTTGTTACCAAATTCAGGAAAGAAACTCACAAAAGAGTTATGAAGTATATAAGGTTGAGAGACATAAAAGCTTACAAATTTTTAATCTAAGAAAATGTTTTGAAGTCTAGATAGATAGTTTTGGGTTGGTAATACAAGTTATGATAAAAAATAGTGTAAGTATAAAACTTTGAACTCATCAACATAAGATAGATAATAGAATAATTTCTCAAAACTTGCCAAATACAAATGGATTGGATATCGTAAATGTTAATTCTTACCTTATAATTGTTCTTATTGTATATAGTTTTACTATGTTACACTTAAAACCTTTTCCCCTTTATATAGACAAAAAAGGAGGAAATCCTGCTAGATATTTGATTACACTGTGTAAAGATATGTCACTGTGATTGGTTTAATAAAAAGCTAAATGGCGGGCTGGAGAGATGGCTCAGAGGTTAAGAGCACTGGCTGCTCTTCCAGAGGTCCTGAGTTCAATTCCCAGCAACCACATGGTGGCTCACAACCATCTGTAATGAGATCTGGCGCCCTCTTCTGGACTGCAGGCGTATATGCAGGCAGAACACTGTATACATAATAAATAAATAAAATCTTTAAAAAAAAAAAAGCTAAATGGCTGCTGGGCGGTGGTGGCGCACACCTTTAATCCCAGCACTCAGGAGGCAGAGGCAAGTGGATCTCTGTGAGTTCGAGGCCAGCCTGGGCTACCGAGTGAGTTCCAGGAAAGACGCAAAGCTACACAGAGAAACCCTGTCTTGAAAAACCAAAAGAAAAAAAAAAGCTAAATGGCCAATAGCTAGGCAGGAGGTATAGGCAGGGTTTCTGGACAGAGAGAGTTCTGGGAAGAAGAAAGGGGGAGTCAGCAGCCAGATGCAGAGGAATCAGGACATGCAGGAGGAGAGGTAAAAGCCTTGAGCCATGTGGCAACATTAATAGAAATGTGCTAATTTAAGTTATAAGAGCTAGTTAGAAACAAAGCTAAGGTAAGACTGAGCTTTCATGTTAATAGTAAGTCTCCATGTCCTGATCTGGGAGCTGGCAGGATAGAGACTCGTCACAGGGCACACACTAGTTGCCCAGGTCATTGGATATCTCCACTCATACCTTTCCTCTACCAGGGGACCCATGTCCCCGCCACAGGCCTCCGATTCCTAGAATGACATCCAATACTTGCTAAAGGGCATGTTTGTGATTTTACCTTAAGTAATGCCCATGCCTCCATTTACCACCATGTAGCACCAGGAAGGCTTCAATGTACCCTTGATCTGCTCAAGTCATGTGACCAGGTCCAAGAACATAGACCATAGCCATTGAATCCAGGGTAAGAAAGGAAATTAAGTCCTTTGCACCATGCAGAGAGGAGCCTTGCACACTTAGAAAACAAGACTTTATTCCTTTAGAGGGTCCTGTACAACAGTGACATCCAGCTGGAGGGCACAGTCCCCTGCCTGGGTGGACCCAAACTGGTTACACTCTACCTGGTGTCAAGACCAGGGGCACAGGCACCAAGCGAGAATGCCCAGAAAAGATGTACTGGGAAGTGGAGCAATCCCACACTGTGCTCTCTTGGGCCCTCTGCCCATCCTGCCTACCCACGATTGGGAATCCTGGCTGGCAGTAGTGAGTCAGACATGGGCTGACCCCGCTCCCCATTTTACAGACAGGAAGCGAGAGGCCCAGGGATGAGACGACTTCCTCTTGCCACAGCTGTCACACAATTTCACTGTGGAGACACTGAGGCCAGCAGCCTATCTGCTCCCCATGCAGGACCCGCATGGGCAGGATCTTCAACATGTTTGGTGCCAGGTCCCCAGCCCCCATCTGCAGTTAAAGGGCAGCAGCTGAGAATCGCCAGGGACACACTACACTGTCCTCTGCCCCCCTAATGTTAAGAGGTGGCCAAGTATCTTCCTGGGACTCTATGGATGGAAGATTTGGGGAATGGGTGGGTCCTTGGCCAGCTTGTTACAGTTGGCTCAGCAGAGAGCCTGGAGTGTAGGACTTGGGAGATTCTTCTTGGTAGTGCTGTCTACAGAGTGTAGACTTAGCCAGGCTTCCCGAATGTACCATGTATGAGGAAAAGTCCCCATTTTACAGCTAAGAAAATAGGAGGTCAGTGGGGTATAGCCTAGCTGGTATCACCAGCCAAGGAGCAAGGAGACTGGCTGAGGAGCCACATTATCTGTGTCAAGTTTCAGCAACGTGGCCCTGGGGGTTGGTGAGATGGCCAGCATCACAGACTGGAAGGCTGGGCCAGAGCAGGTCCAGCAGGGGTGGCAGGAGTGCCCGGAACTGCCTCACTGTCTAGCTGGGCCTCTGCACCCCGGGTATATGTAAGCACCACAGTGACTGTGGCAAAGGTGGCAGCATTGACCGGGAAAGCACGCAACAGCGTGGAGGCCAGCCCTCGTGTGAAGACTCGCCAGCCCTCAGCCTGGTAGCTTTGCCGCATGCAGTCGACAATGCCATGGTAGCGAGGGGCTCCTCGCAGCCCATCGGCTTGCAGTCGTGACTTAACCACGTCCATAGGATAGGTGGAGAGCCAAGATGTGATGCCTGACGTGCCCCCCGCCAGCAGCAGCTTGGGCACCAGCAGGCGGTCATCTGGCTCGCAGCCCATGGCACGCGTCAGTACGTCGTAGGTAAGGAAGTAGACACCAAAGCTAGGCGTTTCGCGCAGAAGGGTGGACACCATGCCTCGGTTGATGCCACGCAGGCCCTCGTGCCGGTAAATCTGTACCAGGCAGTCCAGGGAGCCCTTGTAGGTTCGAGCAGGGCCCACATCCTGCAGCTGCAGCCTTGTCTTGGCCAGTTCCATGGGGCAGCAGATAACACACTGAATGGCACCTGCTGCTGCACCAGCCAGGAACTGATTGAGTGGGGAGTCTTGACCCAGGGCCCTAAGGGTGTTGCCTTGCACCCCAAACACCAGGGCATTGATAAAGGTGAGCCCCATTAGTGGTGAGCCCAGGCCTTTATACAGGCCAAGCACCTGCAGAGACAGAAATGCCATCAGGATGAGGGGTGTCGCCCTGCTTGCGTTGCCCAGCCACTCTCCTCAGGCCCTTCATACCCAAGTGGCAGCCCTAACCACCTGGCTGCTCATAGGCAGCATGCAGAATTCTGTTAGATGCAGAGTCCTCAATCAATCAACTCACACATCCATGGTCCCTCATGAGTACCCCGGTGACCTTTCCTGGGCCTTTGGCCTGGGACAGTAGCACCATCGGGCTTGCTCCCCAGCCCTACAACTGCCCCGCCCAGGCACTTACACTCTCCTGCTTGATGATGGCCTGGAAGCAGTGCAGAGTCCCTCGGTACTGGGGCTTCTCCATGTTCTGTACCTGCAGCCGCACCTGCAGGGGCAGAGCCGGTGAGCGGGGATGGGTGGGGCCACTGAAGCAATTCCCCTGGCCTGCAGTGCACAAGGCTGGCAGCCAAGTAACTTTCTGTGAAACTGGGATTCCAGGGTGCGGTCGGGTTGGGTGTTTGAGAGCTAACAGCTACAAGGACAGTCAGCTGCAGATGGGCTGGGAGTCCCCAAGACGAGTGGAGGAGAGGTCTCTCGTGTGCAGACCAGCTCTTGGGCCAACCCTTGTTCAGGTGACACTTGTCCTCCCATATGAGGCTGAGGTCAAAGGGGAATCCCAGCCTGGTGTCCCACCACTAACCTCCATCAGGGTGGGGTACTGGGCCCCCGTTCTGCTCCTGCTTGGTTTCTGCTAGTAGCCCTTTGACAACCATGACCATGAGTCATGAGCGGTGACAGCCAGCTGACAGCCTCCCTAGGTACCCATGGCAATAACTCCAGGACCTGGGGCCACTGCCAGGCCCAGTAGCCCAGAACCTCTTCCACGTCAAAGCACTCTTTGTTGCCTGAGAGCTTATCTGCTCCTGATACGCTGGCTTCATGGTGGCATGAGGACAGGGGCGTATCCTGAACTTGGAATCCATGTTACTGCTATGGGAGAAACTAGGTTCCCTCACGGTCTCAGGAGCTAGGGAGCTCCCTTGACCTGATTCAGAAAGGGTCAGTCATGGGCTAGGGTTGTAGCTTGGTGAGAGAGCTACACTAGTTTCCCTAGCATGTGCAAAGGGCTGGGGAGGGAGCTCAGTGATTAAAAGCACTGGTTCCTCTATGAGAGGATCCAGGATCAATTCTAGGCGCCCACTCTGTGGCTCAAATCTTCTGTGACTCCAGTTCCAGGGGATCCAGTGCCCTTCTGGCCTCCGTGGGCATCAGGCACACACATGGTACACATACACACATACAGACAAAATACCCATACACACCAAAAACAAACAGCTTTTTTAATGGCCAGTTTGCTTGAATGCCAATGGCCCAACCATAGTTAGGTGTTGGGGTATATACAAATTAATTTTCTGAAAGATCACTTTCCAGGTATCCATGGGCAAGGGAGCGACTCTTATGGTTGAATAACTGCAGAAGGGTGGTCATGGGCTCAGCAGCTCGGAGGAGTTGGGGCTACCAGAACAAAAGGCCCCTGAGGGGCCTGCTTCAGAATCTAGTACCTGTCAAGTCAGCAGCCTCTGCAATGCCAGGCTCTTATTGGCTGGACACAGCTGTGGGAGGTGTTGGAGACATTTGACCACAAGTTATAAAATCAATGATATGTGAATATGGCCAGGCTCGTTGTGATTGGGAAAAGGCATCCAGACAGAATGTGGGCATGGCGGGTCGCCTTGTGGACAGGGTGTATCAGGGCCTCGTTCTTGCAAACCTATGACTGGAATTCATGGGCCACTGCTTGCCAAGAGTCTGCTCTCCAGCCTTCTCCCCAGGGATACCAAGTAACAGGTCTATGCTGTCTAGAGCCCGCATTAACCTATTGACGTGACTCAAGTTATCCTGGTGCTCAATGAACAACCAGCCTTAGTGACCTCATCCACCCCCTCATCTCACAGATGCCTGGACCAAGGACAGAGCTTTGTAAGGTCGAAGACAGTGCACAAGGCCAGGCCCTTACACCCACACAGGAAGAAATCCCACCTTTGAATTAATGAGCTCCTTTCCTTGCCAACAAACACCTGGTTCACTGAAGAAAAAAAAAAAAAAAAAAAGGAAGAACCAGGAAGTGAGACTCAGTCCAGCTAGGGTTGATGCATCCAGCCTCCAGCTTTTCCTTTACACGAGTGTGAAAGGAGCCTGGCTCAGAGCCTGAACCAAGTACAGATCTGGCCTAGGGCCCTACAGCTCACAGGGCCAATGGGCGCCTGGAAAAATGGCTGAGGCAGGGTCCTGATGCGACTAGCTTGAGCACCTACAACTCCAGCCACAGGGGAAGCTTCCACAGGGGTTTTCCACCAGAGGATGTGCGTCTGTCTCCTTGACCCCTATTCTGGGACCCATAGAAACTGGAGCTCCAGTTAATCAAGGCGTGATTCAAGAGGTACCTGCCCCAGGGCTTCCATGTTCAGAGCCTTGGCATTTGAAAAGTGGTGTTCCTTAGGACCCTGCTGGGTGACACTGCCTTGCAGGTCCATGCCAGCACTCAAAAGTCATGACAAGCACCGATCCATAAAGACCGGGAGAGAAATACCGAGTTTATTTCAGGTGTGTGTTTCTGACGTGGTCTTGCTATACAGCTCAGGCTGGCCTCAAACTTGTGGTCCTCCTGCCTTAGCTTCCCAATGCCACCACCTTAGGGTCTGCTACCACACCCAGCTGTTGAGGCAGGCTGTTTTTTGTTTGTTTGTTTTGTTTTGTTTTTTGAGACAGGGTTTCTCTGTGTAGCTTTGGAGCCTGCCCTGGAACTCACTCTGTAACCTAGTCTGGCCTTGAACTCACAGAGATCCGCCTGCCTCTGCCTCCCGAGTGCTGGGATTAAAGGCGGAGGCAGCTTTTCTAACACAAGCTGGCCTCAAATTCTCAATTCTCCCCAGGGCTGGAATTTCAGGTGTGCTATACCTACCACAGCTGGCCCAGGAGGGTTTGATTCCTTGTAGTTCTGCCTTTTCTTTCAGGAAGATGTTAGGGGTGGGGCCAAAGAGATGGAGTTAACAGCAGTTAGTAGCACTGGCTAATCTCCCAGAAGATCTGGGTTCAATTCCCAGTACCCACATAGCTGCTCACAACCACCTGAAACTCCAGTTCCACCAGGCACACACAAGACGCACAGACATAGGTGCAGACAAAACACGTAAAATAATAATAATTCAAAGAAGATGCTAGGGGAACTATATATCACAACCAGGTGAGCTTTCTTTCTCCAGCTGATGAGAAGAAACCTGTCCATCAACACCTCAGTCTCTGCCTGCCAAGTAAAGCAGAACTTGTGAGCTCGACATGCAGTTCAGCCTCTGTGGGAGATGCATTGCCCAGGAGGAAGTCCGTCAGTGTGTTCAGTGAGGGACAGCTGTCCTACCTTCATTCAAACCCTGAGGGATGACCTTTACTGTGTTCCTGGGGCAGAAGCCCTTCAGGCCTGTCCCAACCTGTCTGTACCTCCACAAGAGACTCACCTTGACTGTGTCAAATGGGTGTCCCACAAGCACACCTGCCACACCTAGAAGAAAAAGGTACCCGTGACCAAGTGCCTCAGAGCTTCGCAGAATCCTGGGGGGATGGATGGGAGAGTGAGGTTCTGGCAAGGAAGGATGGACAGGCATGACACACGGGAAGGGCACATTGACCAGGTCCCCATGGGACCCTGGGCCCATCCCAGGAATTCCTGTAACCTCACCTCTGGTAACAAGGAGCAGCCAGCACCTGCTTGACTCAAAGCTGTGTCCTCTGCCTTCCCCTGCAGCTCCCTGAGGTGTTACGTCCCCTGGGAACTGTACATCACCGTCCCAAAGCTTGACACCACAGGAGGCTCAGGGGATGTTGGAGTCAGAGGTTAGCCTGTACTGGGATTTGAACCGGAGATGTTGGAGTCAGAGGTTAGCCTGTACTGGGATTTGAACCGGAGATGTTGTAGTCAGAGGTTAATACCTGTACTGGGATTTGAACCAGAGATGTTGGAGTCAGAGGTTAGGCTGTACTGGGATTTGAACCAGGGATATTGGAGTCAGAGGTTAGCCTGTACTGGGATTTGAACCGGAGATGTTGGAGTTGGAGGTAAACCTGCCACCAGGATTTGAATTTTCCTTCTGTTACTTATCTCCAGGCATGCTCACAAAGGACTCCTTGTCTTGGCCTTACTTCTCTCACCTGAAAGGCACTTAGCATTGTCCTTTCCCTACTCCCCCACCACACACACACACACACTCCAGGATGGCCTGGAGATTAGGAACCCCCAGGAAATACTACCTGAGGACCTGCTGCCTGCTGGCTGACACCTCCCAAGAGTCACATTACTCTGAATCATGTTCAGTACATTTATCACTTAAGGGCCTGCCAGAGACCCCACCCTCAGGACCAAGGTTCACTTCTCCTCAAAGGCTTAAGCACATTCCTCAGAGTGGCCTGCGGGTATGACTCCTCTGCATCCCCATACCCCTGCAGCCCAATGACCCGGTTTCTCAGAAGAAACAGAAGTCAGAGCAGTTTCCTTCTCTAGGAAACATCTGCTAAAGAGCCTCTTTGGGGCTGGCCTATAGCCAGTGGTGGAGCGCTTGCTCACAGTGCTTGAGGTCCTAGGCTCCTCCCTTAGCAATGCAGAAAGAAGTTCTCTTTGGTTGCTTACTTTATATCTAACTGCAGTGGTTAATGTTGGGCAATGAACAAGAACATTACAAACTGCCCGTCATCGTCCTGGGTTCATGCTGATCCTAACCCTCCCACTCCAGAGGCTGGTTAACTCATTCTACAAACGAGGAAACCAGAACCGAGAAGCCCACAGCAGTACATCTATGGTGCAAGGCCAGTGAGTGATGTAACTGGAGCCCCAGCCATGCTCTGGGGCTGCCTCCCAACCACTCATCTCTGTTGGTCCTGTCAGGGCTGGCCACAGATCCTGCCAGGAGACACTAAAGGGTGACATCTGCTCCCAAACTGTGCCTTGCATCCTTCTGTAATGTTCTGTCCTAAAACAACGACAACAACAACAAAAGCAACAACATTTTTTTTCTCTTTTTGAGACAGGGTCTCACTATGTGACTTGGCTGGCCTGGATCTCCCTATATATAGACCAGGCTGGCTTCAAACTCTCAGAGACCAACCAGCCTGCCTCTGCAAGTGTGCTACCTGGATTTCTTCTGATCTCCTCTTTTCGTGTTCAGCACTTCGAGTTCATTAAACACTTTCTAGTAACACTCCAGTCTTCACACAGGAAAACAAGTGAGGCACCTCTCGCCCATCCAGGCCCCCATCACCGCCACATCCCCACGGCTCCTCTCCTCTTGGAGTCTGCTGGGCTACGTCCAGTGCTGCCGGTGAGAAACCTGCTGCTAACCCTCTCCTCATTGTTCTACCAGGACACCTCAGAGATTTACATGTGGATTTTAGGAATGCCACTGGGGAATGCCAAGGGTGTGCCTGTGTCTTTAAAGCAACCCTGCTTGGCACCCCACCAGCCCTCGAGTTGCAGATTCATGCCCTGTTCCAAGCCGGGGAAATTTCCACTATAATCTAGTCCCCCTAGTCACCATTTCCAGGCAGGCTCCTTTTCTCCTGGAGCCCCCCATGTCCTCACAACGTCGCCTATTTCTAGTGGTGGGACCTTGTTTCCTCCCTTTGGAGAGCCACCAATTTTCACCTGCTTCTGACTTCCTGGTTAGTGGTTACTAGGGCAGAACCAGGACCTCACAGAGCCCAGTGGCCCAACCCCCGCTTACCACTTTTTGTATTTGCAAATCTTACTTCCGGAACTTCTTTTCTTAGGCTAATCTGAATCTCTTAGGGCTTTGGAAAGCCTCGTACTTGTGGCTGGTATGCTGAGCATCTGTTATACCCTGTTAGCCTCTTCCTTCTCCTTCCAAGGGCTCCCTGGTGCCAGCAGAGAGCCCAGCTGTGGGCAGCTGCTCACAGGTAGCAGCAACAACAGCCTTTGCCACTTTCAAGACATTGCAGAGACTATGAAGCTTCTTACACACCCCTTCTCCTGGGAAGCCCCAAGAGGGTCCCAAGCTGGCAGGTCTTGGCATCCCCACCCCCTACCCATGTCCTTTTGACCTCATAGTCCCTTTGAGAGCCAGGGCGCCCTGCCTCACCACCTCCAAGAGGATCCTCCCAGTCTAGTCACACCAACAGAAAGGGACCCATCTCCTAAATCCAAAGCCACTGACCACAGCCAGGGTAACTCTGACACCATGAGTATCCAAGGACAGGAAGGGACCACTCACTGTTCTAGAGACGCCTGGCAGCACAGTTCTGGGAGAGATGACAGGTCTGTTCCTTCCACACAGACATCACCTGATAATCTGGCATTTCTCTGTCACACTGACCCATGCCCTAGCCTGAACCCAGGGGCCACTGTGGCCTCAAGATTTGAGAGCCATCATTACACAGTAGGGGGTGAGTAGAAGCATCCCCACCCTTCTAGTAGAAAGAAAGGTTCCTACCAGAAACCAACCATTAGTCAAGATATTTGCCCTGCCTCCCACAGAGGCTAAAGGCAGGATAGGATGTGTGCTGGACCACTCAGGCACACCCACAGTGCATTCTTCCTCTGGAAAAGAGGGCCCACTATCATCCCTTCCAGGCAGGCACTTTAGAAGTCCAGATGCCCACATTCAGCGCAAGTCTGACAGCATGCAGTGATGGGAACCCGGAAGGCATGCCTAGGGCACAATCAGATCATTGTCTGTCCCCCAGCAGCCCTAGCCCTTCAGAGAGGCTGAGTGTGAGGTTACAACCCCTCCCCATTTCTTCCCTTACTGGATGAACCCAGAAAAAAGCTCTGCAGGTGACTTCCATCTCAGACCCATCCTGCATTACTTCCATGTAGTTGGGCACTCTCTATGCCCCCTGGGTGAGAATGCAGACCAGGGCTAGAGGTAGGGCACATGATCCCCTCACCCTGGCTCTCAAAGGGTGAAGATGGATGGACATCCCAAGCAGGAAAGGCCTACTTGAGCAAGAGTCCATGGGGTGGCTGACATGGGGGTGGTCTGGGTCTCTAAGCAGGTCTGGTCAAGGGGTGAATAAATGCTCCCCAGGACAAGTGTACTGACCAGGTTGCAACCACAAATGGAACCCTGGCCCTGGGGAGACTTTAACAACACAAGGGGACTTTGGCCATAGAAGGGGCCTTCATCCTTCCTGCTACAGGTGGAGGATAAGATGGGACCCCTTCTGTGTCTCTAATTCCTCACCAACTTGCAGAAATCCCTGGACTCTGTCCCCCTCCCAGAGCTTACAGAGGACTCAGTAACAGCCTGTTGGTTCTCAAGCACTTTGTACGCACATCACTGCCCTGGGAAAGCATCCTGCCAGACCAGCCTTCTCCACCCAGGAAGAAGCAAGCACGGATTAAACACCTAAGGCCAAGGCCAGTCAATCACTGTTCCAGGTGACACCTTTCCGGGTAGGGCTATGACGGTAAGCCGATGAAGACAGTAGACAGGTGGATGAGGAGCCAGGCCTGGGCCTCAGAGCTGAGCTCAGCCTTGACATAACCAGCCAGACCACTGCCATCTCCGCCAATTTACCTGGAATCCCAATGGCTAAAGCAGACTCTGTATTTAATACTTACTAAATAAACTATACCTCTAGGTACAAGAAAAGGACTAAAGGTTCAACAGGTCCGCACCTCGGGTCATGGGCAAACCTGATCTGCTCTCCACCTCAAGCTTTCCCGAGTTAGGTTGACTTGACCACCCGGTGGACCGCCTCCTCGTCTTCGGCGCCATTCAGCAGCTCAAAGCACCACATGGGAAGAACTGGGCGCCTGGGGTCAGGCCAGCCCTCTAGGAGGTCGCGTGGTGTCACCAGCCTCGCTCGGAACAGCTGCCCTGAGGGAAGAATCCGCGGGCGCATCCTCCTGTCTGTCCCTGTCTCTGACCAAGCCGCGGTACCGCCGGGATCCCCAGACCTCGCACCCAGTGCACACGGAAGGGTGGAGAAGACACCTGTCCCCGCGCACCAGGCAGGCTGCGTGCCTGGCATGTCTGGAGTCTCCTTACCTCCAGCGCATCCAGCCAGGAAGTCGAGCGCCATGGCCCGGCCCCGCGAGCAGCCTGAGTCCTACTACTCTTCGGGCCCCCGGGCCGTCGGGGCTCTGGCTGTCTGGCCTCCGGGCGCAAAGCAAGTCCGGATGACGGCTGGGTGATGACTCCTAGGAAAGCGCTCCCCTGGCGTCCAGCACGCGGGGCCTCACCTCGCGCCGCGCGCCCCGCCCTGCCGGCCGCAGCCCCCGCGGGTGCAGAACGCAACCAATGGGTACATGAGGAGCGGACAACACCCCGCGCTCTGGGCGCTGTCGCCAAATTTCATTGGTTGGGTACGCCGGGAGGGTGTGGCCTCGGACACGGCGGGCGGGAGCACTAGGGGGGCAGCAGACAAAGACTGTGCTTCTCGGGCCCGCCCGCGCGGCGCAGGGAAGGGGCATTGCAGTGGGTACACTGCGCCCTGGAGCCGGGAACCTCCCAACTGCGCTGTGCAAGGGGCGGCGCACGCTCTGCTTCGACCCTGGGGCCCTTCACGGTGTTTGGATGCGACTCAGCTGCTCAACCTCATCGTCCTTGCCAGTGTCCTGGGGGCATTGTGGCGAACACACGTGGAACACCGGGACTCTCCAAGGCCTGCGGTATTGGACGCAGCTAGTTGTGAAAGTTCGAGAATTACTCCCCACTGGAGGGACCTCCTAGGCCCCGGGTCTCCCTAGGCGAAGGCGCTGGGGGGCGGGGGGAGGAGGGTCTGAGGTTCGAGTGCGCCTAGGCAGGGCCAGAGACTTGAATTTGGATGATGCTGAGACGAACTTTTTTTTAATTTTTTTGGTTTTTCAAGACAGGATTTCTGTGTGTTACAGCTCTGGCTGTCCTGGAACTCACTTTGTAGACCAGGCTGGCCTCGAACTCTCAGCTTAGCCTTCCATTCCCTCACACATTTTTGTCCCCAAACCTAATTGGTCCAGAAGTAATACCAGCCCCCCACAACTGGCCCATCCATGCTCTCTGCCCACAAGGTACCTAGAGGACAGTGCATAGAGTCCCACTGGATCCCTACAGGGACTGTCCCTGGGCCCTCCCTCCAACGAGATCTGCCTGCCTCTGCCTCCTGAGTGCTGGGATTAAAGGCGTGCGCCACCACCGCCTGGTTGAGATGAACTTTTCAATCACAAGGAACCCATGGATGGAAGGGTGCCGCCAAGCCCCGAAGTGTTCCTGGGAGCTACTGAAGGTTGTAGAGAGAGGGAGGCTTCAGGACAGGGCTGGGAGCTGCCAGCAGACTAGATCAGGGGGCAAACAGCAGCCCTGGGCCTTGGAACAGGTGAGCTTGCTGGAGGGCAAGGAGTATGCAGGTGCTCCTGGTTTGGCGAACACTAAGGGTTAGGTGGGGTGAGAACCCGACGTGCCTACCCACCCAGTTGCCGCTAATATTTACGACGGCAAGGAATCTTGAAGCAGGTCCCCGTGATGGACACAACCACCATCTCCCAGGGTCTCTTGTTAGTCATGACTTTCTCCTGAGCTGAGAGTCCTGTAAAAGCCTCCTCTGGTCACCTGCATACTGCTTTCACCTCTACCCTTTCTGAACTGGCTACCAAGTTGCCTGATTGGCAGATCTCATGGAGGAACAGGTCTTTAAAAGTTCCAGTGAAGCCTGGAGCTGAGGGCAAGGACCTTGGGAGGTAATGTTTATTCTTAGAATTGAACGGACCCTTCGAAGCCGACATCCAAGTCCAGGCCTGCTGACTCCTAGTCCAGTGCTTGTGGTGGCTGCTGGGCCCTGAACTAGGGGTCTGGAGGCCTGGGTTTGATCTCCACAGCCTCTAAGCCATCTGGGTGCCTTCCGGAGGCAGGTGGTAAGAGGGAAAAGGTACACATCAGAACTGGGGTAAATGTAGGGTTTGCCCCGAGGCCCAGGCCATTAAACCCAACAGTCCTCATACAGGGACATAGTCATAAGAATGCCCTGGGGACCCAGGTGGGTAAAGCTCATATCTCGACACCTCCACCTCTAGCTTTGGGTTCTAAGAAATGAGAGGGCCACCAATGAGACAAGAACAGTCCATTCTGTTGATGGCTTGTTTCTTTTTGAGACAGGATCTGGATAGGTAACCCTGGTTGGTCTTGCCCCCTTCCTGCTTCAGCCTCCTGAGTGCCGAGGCTACTGATGTGCACCATAGCATCTGGTTTCTTTTTCTTCCTCTGGAGGTGGAACCCAGGGCCTTGTGCATGTTGGGCAGGCAGGTGTATCACTTGCTGAGTCTCATTTCTCTACCCTCTGTTGTTTTGTTTTCAAGAGAACATGCATCAAAAAAAAAAAAAAAAACAGACAGAGAAGGGCAGGGAGGAACGTGGAAGAGCCTGCCTTTACGTTGATGTCTATCCTGGCCTTGGTTGTGTGGAGCTCTGACCCTCTAGGAGTGCTGGGGAAGGGCCCAGAAGCCTGGCACACACACATCAGGTACTCCATAGTTGAGCTTCAGAACCATTGGAGGGAGGGCCCAGGGACAGTCCCTGTAGGGATCCAGTGGGACTCTATGCACTGTTCTCTAGGTACCTTGTAGGCAGAGAGCATGGATGGGCCAGTTGTCGGGTGCTGGTATTACTTCTGGACCAATTAGGTTTGGGGACAAAAATGTGTGAGGGAATGGAAGGCTAAGCTGAGGTTGCATGCTGCCCTAAGAGGGTCAGGATCTGTTCTGTGGGGCTGGGTGTGCCCTCAGGGCCCACTGGTCTGTGCCTTGGGGGGCAGGCACTGATATGGGAGGGATTCTCTTGAGACAGCAGTCTTGCTACCTGAGAGCCCTTTGCACAGGCCTTTGATGATCTGAGTCAGAAGACAAGGTGGGTCTAAATACTTGACCTTGGTAGTTACCTGGGAAGAGACCAGAAAGAGTACCGGGTTGCCCACGGCTTGGGGCTGTATTGTTTTATAGTTTTCTTGCATTTTGTAAGGGTAGAATTACATCAGGAATGTACTACTTCTTCAGACTCTGTCCCACAGGTACTGGGGTCTGTTTAGCTCTGAGGATCCCAGCTGAAGGGCAAACAGTAGGAGAGAAGCAGTGTGGGGAAGGAACTATCACTGCTCACAGTGACATGTTTTGTTTGGAAATGTCTTTCCTGAGTTCTTACATAAAACAGGTTTAGTGTAGAAACAGAACCAATAGTAGGCAAAAAGAAGCACCATGTCCTTTGATCTCCCTACCCTGGAACCTGTATACTGAGTGACAAATGGGGCTGTCAGTCAGCCCCTACCTTGCTTGATATAAAATCTATGCCCAATGACAAGGACACAGGAGGGCCATAATGACATGGCTGCATCCACTGATCTTCCAGCCTTCTCCTGCTCAGCTCTGGTTCACATGCCAAGCTTGCTCCTGCCTCAGGGCCTTTGTGAAAGCTGCCTCCTTCTGGGAAGCCCTTCCCCTAACCTTGCATAGCTCTAGAACTGGACTCTACCCAGTTCTCACTTAAGGAGCCTGACTGGCACACCACTGTGGTCTGAATGTCCTCTTACTGCAGTTCGTATGTAGAAATCCTAGCCCTGAGGTGATGGCATTTGGAAGTAGGGCCTTACTGGCTAACAGTGCCTCCCTTCTCTAGGGACATATGGCTCGTGAAAGGCAACCGGTAGTTCCGGTTGCTTGAAATGTATTTCTTAAAGTTAAAAAAAATCCTAGGGGTAGAGAAATGGTTCAGCAGTTAAGAGCACTTCCTGCTCTTTCAGAAGACTTGAGTTTGGATCCCAATACCCATGTCTGGAAGCTCATGACCACCTGTAACTCCAGCTCCAGGGGATCCAATGCTCTATCTTCCACAGACAGATAGACAGACACACACACACAAGTCTATAATAATTTTTTTAATCCTGTAAGGCTGGAATGTGATAGCTTATATCTTTAATCCCAGCACTCAGGAGGCAGAGGCAGGCCAATCTCTTACAAGGTCAAGTCCAACCTGGACTACATAGTGAGTTCTAAGCTAGCCAGGGCTAATGTATCAGGGTTCTCTAGATGAACAGAACTTACAGAACGTCTATATATAGAAAGGGGATTTATTAGAATGACTTGACAAGCTGTGGTCCAGCTAATCCAACAATGGCTGCTTATGAAGGAAAATCCAAGAATCCAGTAGTTGCTCAGTCTTTGAGGCTGGATGTCTCAGGTGGTCATCAGTATATGCTGGAATCCTGAAGTAGCAGGCTCTAATGCCAGTGAAAGAATGGACTTGCTAGCAAGGTCGAGAGCAAGCTGGCAAAGAGCAAATGTTTCCTTCTTCCATATCCTTATATAGGATTCCAGCAGAAGGTGTGGTCCAGATTAGAGGTGGGTTTTCCCACCTCAAAAGATCTGGATTAAAAGCAGATCTTCCCGACAGAGGACTGATCTCCAAAGTATATAAATAACTCAAGAAACTAGACATCAAAATACTGAACAATCCAATTAAAAAATGGGCTAAAGAGCTAAACAGAGAACTCTCAAAAGAAGAACCACAAAGACATTTAAAGAAATGCTCAACATCCTTAATCATCAGAGAAATGCAAATCAAAATGACTCTGAGATACCACCTTACACCTGTCAGAATGGCTACGATCAAAAACACTAATGGCAGTCTAATGACTCTGTTGGAGAGGATGCAGAGCAAAGGGAATACTCCTCTACTGTTGCTGGGAATGCAAACTTGTACAACCACTGTGGAAATCAGTATGGCGGTTTCTCAGAAAATTGGGACTCAATCTACCTCAAGACCCAGCCATACCACTCTTGGACATATGCCAAAGGAATGCTCAATCATAACACAAAGATACATGCTCAAATATGTTCATAGCAGCACTATTCGTAATAGCCAGAACCTGGAAACAACCTAGATGCCCATCAACTGAAGAATGGATTAAGAAAATGTGGCACATATACACAATGGAGTACTACTCAGCAGAGAAAAACAATGACAGCATGAAATTTGCAGGCAAATGGATGGAACTAGAAAATATCATCTGAGTGAGGTAACCCAGACCCAGAAGGACAAACATGGTATGTACTCACTCATAAGTGGATACTAGACATAAAGCAAAGAACAATCAGACTGCAACCCACAGATCCAGGGAGGCTACATAGCAGGGGGGACCGTAGGATAACTGTGGCTTATAGTAAGTTTTGGTTTTGCTCAATTACCGGGCAAGCCTCAATGAAACATTTCACTATTAGGATAAGAATTTATACTGTATCAAGCTGATAATAGAAGAATAAATAAATAAATAAAAATGAAAAAAAAAGGTAGATCTTCCCTTGTCAAAATAAGCAAAAAGCCCTCATAGATGTACCCCTCCATTCTTGGGTTTTAGTTAATTCCACATGTAGTCAAGCAGACAACCAAGAACAGCCTTTCCAGCTACATAGTGAGAACAACACTCTCCAACAACAAAATCCTGTAAGGAGGGGTTAGCTAGATGGAGTCTGGTGATGCATGTGGTAAAAAGAGAGAACCAGTCAGTACTACCTGTCCCCTGACCTTCACTTTTGCGCTATGGCATGCATGCCCCACCCACCCCAAAGAAACACCCATGAAATAAATAAAATGTTTATAAAATAAAAATCCAGTAAGAGGTTGATGATATGGCTTAGTTTGAAAAGTACAGACACAAGGGGACCTGAGTTTGGTCCTCCGGCAGGGCCTTCCACTCAGAAGACTGAAGCAGGAGCATCATCCATGAGTTCAAGGCCAGCCTGTGCTACAGGCTGTGCTATCTGCTACATAGTAAGATCTCTTCTCAATTAGTCAGTAGGCCACCCTGAGGAGCCAGGGAAGTGCTGGAAGGGGCCAGCTTTGCAGGGGTAGGAAACAACCTGGAACCAAGAGTGTCTTGCTCAGCCTGGCAGGCAGCCACAGAGGAGGCTGGAACTGGTTTGGCTGGCTGGTGTACCTTGATGTGAGTACCCCCTTCAGGTTTCCAAGAGAGAAGTTGAGCATCGAGTTCCTGTAGAGCTAAATCAGATTCCCAGCCCCTGAGCAGGAGAGACAGCATGCACTGAAGCCAGCCTCCTCGGCACACCTTAAAGGCTTTGGGGGGACAATGTCTCAGGGTTCTAGCGTGCTTTGGTTGGTTTTGCTCGGCTGTCCTGGTTGGTACCATATGGGCCTTTGTTTCAGGTCATGTTTGTTTCAGGGTTGGGGAAGGAACCAAGGAGCAGACAATACCCAACTCTGCTGTTGTCCTGCTACCCATGATCCTCTAGTTCCAGGAAGTAGAGGATGAGGATTAATTTAATAATTGTGCTTTCCAGCTTTGGATGTATGTGTGTGGAAGTCCTGCATTTTCCAATGGTTCCCCTGGGGTCAGCTCTTGGTTGACCAGAGGCTGTCTTGGACTAGTTCGGAACCCACTTGGCTCTCATGAGTCAGCGGACACCAGACACTCAAGATGGGACTTGGTATAAATAGCTGCATAGTCATGACTTGATAAATACAAACAGGCTGCGGGGCCCTGCTGTTGAGGGTGCTCCAGAACTGGAAGCTCATGGGGGTCTCTCATGAGTGTCTGACCACATGTAGCCTAGTCTTCATGCCCTCTGGGCTCCCACTGGCACACTGGCAGCCTGCTGATGCCAGGAGCAGACTGTTCCCAGCCCACGGTCAGCACCAACAGGCCCTGGAGGGCAGTGTGCCCTGCACAGCCTTGATTTGGGGTGTGGTAGAACTAGCTGGAGTTGGTACCATAGGAGGCAGGAGAGGGAGAGGCAGCTGGCAGGGTGGGTCCTGTGTCCTGAGCCCAGGCTGGTCACTGTCATAGCAGGCATGTCACTCAATGAATATCAGATGTGGGAGACCTGGGCAGCTCCAGAGCCTGAGGGAGAAGGCTGGAGAACAATGTTCAGTGTCTTGGAACCAGGAGTTCTGAGAGCTTCCACAGGGTTCTAGGCAGTGTCCACAGCTTCTCTAGTTTTCCTGCTCAGCCTTAGGGGCAGCCCTGGGCAGGGAGATCAGCTTCTACCTACCCTCTGCACCAGCCCTTTGGTGTGGAGCCCTGTGTCTGCTCCACCAGGCTTTTGTGCCAGGGAGGATAGAGAGTGTGAAGGGTGTGGTTCACCTATGAGGTGTGACCCCTGTAAAGGTCTTCCTGACCACAGAGAGAATGTCTAGCAGCTAGCAGGTAGTCTGTAAGCCTGGGTTGTTACCTCCTTCTTGGCATTTTGTACATGTACAGGAAGTGGATCCCTAGGCACTCGGATAAAGACACATGGACAGGAGGAGGAAGGAAATAAGTTGCAACCCCGTATTAGAAACATTTGGGGCTGGGGAGATTGCTCAGCAATTCTGAGCACTTCCTGCTCTTGCAGAGGACCCAGGTTTGGTTCCTAGCACCTGTGTTAGGTGGCTCACAACCATCAGTACCTGCAGTTCGGTGACCTCATACCTTCTGGCCTCTGCAGGCACATGCATGCTTGTGGTGCACATACATACAATCACACACATACACTTACAATAAACTTAAAATCTTTAAAAAGAAAGAGACATCCAAAGCCCATCGTGCTGGGTGGATGGTTCACGTCTGTGCCTCCACCACTCAGAAAGCTGAGGCAGAATTACTTTCTGAGACAGTGTCCCAAGTAGCCCAGGCTGGCCTCAAATTTGCCATGCAGCAGTGAGTTTCTGATCCTCCTGCCTCCAGCTCCCAAATTGCTGGGGTTACAGGCATGTGTCGCCATGTCCAGCAGGAAAGAGTTCACAGGCTCCCTTTGGACAGCAAGTCTCTGAGGCCGGGGTTGTATGTCCTCCACTTACTATCTGCCTCTCTGGTTGGGTATAACTCATAAGATGAGTAGCATATTCCTAGATCCCCTGTGGTGTCTCAGAAAGCCTGTATTCTCCCAAGAGCCCTCTGTGGCAGCCCCAGGTGTGGGTTGTGATATCCAGGTGAAGGAGGCCTAAAGCTGGCCTGGATGATGTTATGCCAATGATAACTACCTAGCCCATGGCAGGATATGGCCCCATCAGACACTCCTTGGGCTTTTCCTGTTGTCCATGCAAGACCTGAGACCCACTGGCTACTAGGAAAGTCAAGACTTGGGGAGTTTATGTCCCTGACCCAAGGTCTCGTGCTGGGCAAAGCAGCTCTCTACAACAAACTCAGGCCAAGGGTACCCATGCCTCCCCAACACACAGAGGAACACCTTGGCAGAGGCCTCTTCCTTCCTTGGCACCTTCTCCATCAGATCAGCAAAGAGTGGAAGGTGACCCCAATGTTTCTCAGGCCTTTCATGATTACAGTCACTCCAGAAGGAGGCAAGGCAGGCACGGACAGCACCATTCTTCTGTCTTCTTCAGCTGCTTCCTCGTGGACTGCAACCAACCTTCCCTTCCCATGGCCTGAGCCAGCCTGTAGTCACTCACCAACCGCTCTTTCCTCCGATCATCCCTCCCCTTGTCCCCATCTGTCTATTCATCTGTCCACATGCCATCTTTGCCTCCATTCATCTCTGTTATCTGTTTCTACTAATCCATCTTTCCCTTATCTATTCACCCATTTCTCCATCTCTGAGTCTACCCACCCATGCACTGACTACCCATCCACCCACCCACCCATCCACTGACTACCCATCCACCCACCCACCTTTTTGTTGCTCCATTTATCCATTTCTATCCATCCATCTTCGCCTTGCTTATCTGTTCAGATAGCTGTCCATCTTTCATCTATTTCTACCCATCCATCCATTTGTCCACCCACTCTCCATCCGTTTATTAATCCATCTCCCATCCATCCCAGTCTCTGTCCAGCCTTCGCCCCTTTGCTTATCTGTTCACCCATCTGTCCATCTCCCATCCATCCATCCATCCATCCATCCCTCCCTCTTCTCCCTGCCTCTCTATTATTCATCCAGCCCATCCATCTGCCCCTCCATCTGCTCACTGACCTGTTCTCACCTACCTTCACTTAACCACCCAAACAGCAGCCCACCCTGAACTGTATCCTGTGGGTGTAGAGGAAGACCAGTGTAGACCATCAGTGTCTGTGAGAGGTTCACAGCCAAGAGGAACCAGTACAAGGCACTGGAGGATACCCTCTGGGGATAGTTGTAGTTTTGGTGACTTTGGGCATGTTTGGTCAGAAGACAAAGGGTAGGAGAAACTAGGCTATGGGACTGAGAGAGCATGATTGTCCCAATTCATACCCCCTCCCTCGCCTCAGCTCCCCGACCGCCTATTCTCCCCTCTCCCTGTTACTCTGGATATCACATGACTCTCCCTGAGGCAATGTAAAGAAATGCCTCTTCATTCCAGATAGAGACAGGACTAGTAGACCAAAGAAAGAATTCTACCCAAGTCCAGCTCGGCGGACCAGTGAGTTTATTAGGGTTACTCATAAGAGACTCAAAAGGCATTCATGCTGCTGGGAAGACTCACCCTGTTTATCTGTCTCTTTAAGAAAAATTACAGGGGCTGGAGAGATGGCTCAGAGGTTAAGAGCACTGACTGCTCTTCCAGAAGTCCTGAGTTCAATTCCCAGCAACCACATGGTGGCTCACAACCATCTGTAATGAGATCTGGTGCCCTCTTCTGGCCCACAGTCATACATGCTGTATACATAATAAATAAATAAATAAATAAATAAATAAATAAATAAATAAATAAATAAATAAATAAATAAATAAATAAATAAATTTTTAAAAAAAAAAGAAAGAAAGAAAGAAAAATCACATTTGGGGCTGGAGAGATGATTCAGTAGTTAAGAGCACTGGCTGTTCTCTCAGAGGACCCAGGTTCAATTCTCAGCACCCATATGGCAGCTCACAATTGTCTGTAACTCCAGTCCCAGGGGATCCAATACCCTCACACAGAGTATATACAAGCAAAACACCAGTGCACATTAAATAAATCATTTTTTAAAAATCGCATTTATTTATCTAGTGGTGTGTGTGTGTGTGTGTGTGTGTGTGTGTGTGTGTGTGTGTGTGTACGTGCAGTGCACATATGGAGGTTAGAAGACAACTTGAGGAGTAGTTCTCTTCTTCCTCCAACATGTGGGTCTCTGCCTCCCAAGTGCTGACTGAGATTAAAGGTGTACGCTACCACTGCCTAGTGAGCCCATTTTTAATCTCTGTGTGTGTGTGTGTGTGTGTGTGTGTGTGTGTGTGTGTGTGTGTGTGTGTATTACTGTGTAATGTGTAACCTGAGAACTAATATTAATAACTAAGATTGGGGTAAAAGAATCTGATTGCAGATGATCACGCCATCAGGTAAAATCAGGGTTACTTGGCAAATCACAGTCAATGAAACAGACTTGTGAACTGAGGAAATGTATCATCTATGTTTCTGACATTGTGTGCTCAGGGCTCTTTTTAAGTAATCTTGGGGTGGAGAGAGGCCTGGAGAGACTCAGGAGCCTCCTGCATCATGAGGGACATTACTAGGCCCACTCTCTTGAGCGTGTCCTGTGGGTTGTCATGGCTACGCTACTTCATAGTGACGGACATGCCCAATTGGGAAGCAGCAGCTGACTACATTGGTCCTTGCAATCCCTGCTGGGTTTTTCCTGTCTCTCTAGGACTCTCTGTGCCTCTGCCAGCACATCAGGTCTTTAGAGCAGAGACTAGGTTGTTGTGTTTATCAAGGTCTCTCAGTGTTTGACATCTGGCATGTGTTGATTGCATGCATCAGGAGCCTGGACAGGTGGGCTGCTGTCCAGGAATAATGACATGGTTAGAGCAGCGTGGGTGGACAGCGGCAAGTGGTCCTGACTGACAGTAGAAGAGGGACACCGAGACTGTCTGGATGTGGGGCAGAGAGAGAAAGGCACCCAGGTAACTTGGGGCCTTGGGCTCCAGTGTCATGGTGGATGGCCCTACTCCACTGGCAATGTGGGACCCAAGGGTCCCTGTCCTCTCAGGTGGAATGTGTGTTTTAGGCTCCCTCATTGACGAAGGGCCTAGCTTCTTGAGTGTAACATCTGGCCCAGCTGCCTCTCCAGAGCAGAGCCATCACCTCTTTCTAGACCCTCTACTTCTATTAATGAATTTGGCTGGCATTTCTGCAGGAACACAGCTGGAGCTTGCTCCGTGTGCTCACAGATTTTTCGGGTGGAGAAGTGGAGGCAGAGGAAGGCCACAGGCCTTGTCTCAAGTGGTGGAGTTGGGATATGATGGCAGGCAGGTCAACTTCTAATCAGATGCTGAGCCACATCCCTCTACAGGATGGACATCATGTTGGCCTTGGACAAGCTATTTCCAGTCTCCCTCTGTCCCTTCTGCCCTCTGCCCTCTGCTGTGGCAGCTAGCACTGCTTACTTGCCTAAAAGCAGACAAAGTGTCGGGGTGAGGGGTCATCCCTGGTCTAAAACTAGCCTGTTCAAGGCCAGCGTACAGATAACAGGAAAACAGGTGGACACGTGGCCTCCTGCTGCCCTTCCATGAGAGCCATCCAGACAGAACTGCTGGGCGCTCCATGTCAACATGCCCCTTCCCTCCGTTCTGCAACTCTCTGGCCCTGAGGGTGCCCCCCAGGTCACTTGGTAGGGCTGCAGCCTGGGTCACTGAGCCTCTGAAGGGAACTAGCAGCAGTGGCCATAGAGACAAGGCTGTATTCCCTTCAAGGGCTGGATGTCAGAGGGGATGGCTCTAAGACGGTGGCTGCCTCAGGCAAGTCCCCCTTGGGGTCTTGGTGGCTCCATGACTAGAAGAGGCCCTTGCTTTCCTTCCCTTTCAGGCCTGGAGGTAAACCGTGAAGTGGGGTACCCATACGAGGGGGTCACTGTTTACACAGCCACTGTAAGCAGTCAGAAGCCAGGCATGGTCTGAATCCAGAAATAGAGGCAGACCCATGTCTGGGGTTGGCTCCCTCCCATGACCTCTCACCTGCTTTCCTGATGCTGAGGTCATCGGCACCAGGGTCCTTGTGGGGTGTGTGAATGTGGGCATCAAAACAGCCTGTTGTGCAGCCCTGTCTCCGCCTCTGCTCACAGGTATTTAAGATGTGCAGAACTGTAGGAGCTGGCCATTGTGGCATAGACAGAGAGACCGGAGCTCTTCTCATTTCCCACACTGTCCATGGATTTTGTTGCTGGGGCCATTGGAGGTACGAGATAGGGATAGAGGGGTGCAGGGGTCGGGGAGATCTGGGGATGGTGCTTTTGTGTGTGTGGTAAGTGGGAGGGAGCCCTAAGTTGAGATCTGAGCAGACCCCGGGAGTGGGCTACGGGTGCTGAAGGGGAGGGCAGGTTCCTATATGGCCTTGAAGCTCAGGCAGGATGCCGAGGCAGGCTAGGGATCCCTGGCTTGGGAAGAGGAACTTGTTCCTATGGAGTTAGGAGACGGCTGGGTCCTTGGTGTGGGCGAATAAGCCCTGGGAGAGGGCAGAAGGCTTCAGGGAAGAACAGTGCACCCAGGAATTCTATGGCAGGAAGCGGGAACTCGACATAGAGCTGGCCCGGATGGATGGTTTCTCTGGTCCACTGAGGCCTACCAACATCATACCTCCCTGTGGCTGTAACTGTCTCCCTCCTAGGGAGAGATGACAGGGGGGAGGTGGCTGCCCACAGGGACTCCATGGGTCATCGATCTGCAGGCTGTGCAGCTATTTTGAGTGAGGCACCCTTGGCCCCGCAGCTCTTGTGAAATAGTCGTGGGTGGCTTTCTCACTGCTGGGGACAGCCTGGGGGCCAGGAAGGATAGCCTCGGAGGACTGGGTCCTGGCCCTGTCTGGGGCTGTTGGGGGTCTTGGCTTCTGCCATACCAAGGCTGGCTGCTCCTCTGAACGTTGGCACCACAGCAGGCCATGCCCTCCTCATAGCCACAGGAAAGGCCCTAGTGATGGGGTCCTAGCTCTGCGCTGGGTCTGGATTCCCGGGTCCCAGGGATTCAGACCCAAGTCTTCCCTTGAAGAACTCTAGATGCATAGGTTGCCATGGCATGTGGGCCATAGCAGCAAGGCCATATGATACAGGTTCTGATCAACATGCTTCCAGGCAGAGGCAACCAAGAGCACAGCAGGAAGGCCCAAGAGAGGAGGGCTTTGAGAGACAGATAGGAGCTGGGGAGGTGTCTGAGAGACATAGAAGGTAATTCCATTTGAGTCTTCTGTCAGGTGCTTGCTTTATACCCCCCACCCCCACCCAGAAATTCATTCTTCTACTCGAACATGTCCCAGGACACAACCCCATGGGCTTTCTCATCCTCTACAGTGTCCTTGGCATTCTTGCTCGGGGGGTTTAGAAAGCCCAAGCCCCTGATTGGCTCCTCAGCTTCCTCAAGGCTGTGCTAGCCTTAGATGTGGAGGACCCAGAGCTGGAGCGGCAGGGCTCGGAGGGCAGTGTGGATCTCCTGGTCCAAAGCCAGGGGCGGCACTACAGGCCCTCTGCAAGGTGGGTCAGCAGCTGTGTCCACTGTCTTCAGTGAACCCACGCATGCAGAGGAATGGTTACCCTAGCGGGCAGTTCCCCAGGCTGTGACCACCAGGTGGCCCCACTGCTTGGGCCTCCGTGTGGCTGTTGGAGGACAGTGGTAGGGAGTTCTCTTGGCTAGGAAGACAAAAGACAAGGGGCTGCAATTTCATAGTCCCCTCCAAAACGTGACCCCAGTGACTTAAGGGCTTCTTGCGGGCTCTGCCACTCCCGCAGAGCCTCTGGGGGAGTCTCTGGGGGAGTCTGTTCAGACCATAGCAGCAGTGCACATTCTATTCCACACGGACCTGGTTCCAGGCAATCCTGGCCAAAGAGCCCTGGGTGTGTGTCTGGGGGGAGTCTGGGCTGCTCACTTGGCCTTTACTCACAATGTGTCCCTCCCCCATCTCTGTAATGTGTGGGTGTTCACCTGGCTCCCACACAAACCCGGCACAGGCTCAGGCTTGAGGGCAAAGTCTGCCTGGCTCAGAGACAGGGTCAGCCAGAGTGGAACCAGATGTTCTCCCAAAATGTGATGTCAGAGGGGAGGCTGAGGAATGTCCTTGGCCTGGGCAATGGGGATAGGCACAGTTGGGCCAGGATTCAGGGTTGGGAGATATCTAGCAAGCTTGGCAGGTGCATACTGAGCCTCAAGTTTCTCATCTGGCTGCAGAGAGGCGGAGCCCAGGTAGGGTCAGGTGGAGGTGGGAGAGGGGGGCTTGCCTGAGGCTCTCAGTGCTGACAGGGCCACCTCCTGCTGCCTCACTGGTTTCTCTGATTGCCTTGCAGGAGTCTGCGGAGTTGCTGTGGGCTACCCTCTGGACACAGTGAAGGTACAGCAAGGCCCTACCTTGGTTTAGATGACCGTGTCTCCTGTCCCCAGCTTGGGTCCTCAATTAGAATGCTAAGAGGACCTAGCCCTCTCCTACTCTAACACCTTCAATGGCTCCCAGTGGCCCTTGGGACTGTCGGTCTCTCTCTCCCTGTGCCTCAGGGGTCTCATTCTCAGTCTACAGCAGCATGCCTGACAGTCAAGGGGCGGAGCCTAGGCTTCCACTGGCTTTGCCCCAGGCCCAGGCCCAGCTCTTTCTGAAGCCTTCTCCATTTCCCTAGGTGAGGATCCAGACTGAGGCCAAGTACGCAAGCATCTGGCACTGCATCCGGGACACGTATCGTCAAGAGCGGGTAGGACTGGGGCGCGATGGTAGGGTGGCATTGGGCTGGGACTTGATAGTGATGTCCTTCCCCTTGAGCCCTAGCCTCTTGGCCTCCAAAAAGATATGACTGTGCCCAGCCCTGGGATCCCCTCTGCCCCAAAGTTGGTACAGAACCAAGTCCCTGTCTACAGGGGAACCTGAGCTTCTGAAGGCCAGGGAGGAGCTCATCCAGGGGAAGGTCTTGGGGACACTTATGCAAGTGAACTTGGGGTTTGATGCAGGCAGAGGTTAGCTGAGCATCATGCTGGTTCTACTATCAAGATCAGGCAGCTGTCTCTTTAACACCCCCCCCCCCTCAAACATCAAGTGCTGAGATCCCAAAGGTCATGTCTGGAGGCAAGGGAGATGGTGGTCAGTCCTAAATTTCCCAGCCCCAGGGCATTCTCTCTCGGATCCTGTTCTTACTTGTTCTCTATCCACCAGGTGTGGGGCTTCTACCGGGGCCTCTCACTTCCTGTGTGCACGGTGTCCCTGGTGTCATCTGTATCCTTTGGCACCTACCACCACTGCCTGGCTCACATTTGCCGCTTCCGGTACGGCAGCACTGACGCCAAGCCCACCAAGGCTGATATCACACTCTCAGGATGCGCCTCTGGCCTTGTGCGGGTGAGTAGAGGCAGTTGAGGGTGGAAGGGCATCCGAGATACCCAGGGAGTTTGAATCACACTTCCCAACAGGTGTCAAGACTGCGGCTCTGTGAAGGTAGAGCCTACAGGGCATGGGGATTGTGGTGAGGAACTAGTATTCTGCCTGGGATGGGCTAGTCAGGGTGTGAGAACCCAGAGAGATAGCACTCAGGTGCTTCTGACCTCTCAGGTGGGAGGGCTCCATCTTCAGGGTGTCTAGCAAATGACTGAACACCATCTAGTGTTACCATGGACACTTGGCATCCCTCATCCTCAGTGGAGATGGAACATCAGGCACCACAGATGGGAACCAGGCAGGCAAGTGCAGCTGAGGTCCCTCACAGGCCAGGATAGAGCATGGATAAGCCACTCAATCCTTAATCAGAGCCTCCACGGGCTGAGGGGCCAAGTGTTGTACCCACTACACACAGTGCAGAGACCAAAGGCCAATAAGCTTAGCCCGCCAGGCTCAACTCTTGAGCCTTTCTGAGCTGCCATCTCATGGGCAAGAGGTGTGATGAGAATTAAGGGAGACTGCGCGTAAAGACCCCAGTGCAGCCTGATCCATCTGAGTCCCACAGTGACCACCATGCCCTGCTTTTAGCAATATGACTACAGTGCAAACAACTGTGTGTGTGTCAATTATGCTCTTGAACTTAGTCACATTAACTTAGCACCCGGTATGTGTCAAGCCAGTGTTCTCAGATAGGAGAAATATAGGAGACTTTGGTTTCAGCCTTAAATTAGCTGAGCTGGCTTTCAACGTAGCACCATCAAAACCCTGGGACCAGCTTGCAGCTTCTAGGGATCCAGGCTCTCAGCACTGGGTCCTAGAGCTGGAAAGCTGGGTCTTAGTGTGTGGGCAGGCTACAGGCAAGTCCTATTCTTGCTTCCTCTCTGTCCCAGGTGTTCTTGACATCACCCACTGAGGTGGCCAAGGTCCGCCTGCAGACACAGGCCCAAGCTCAGACACAGCAGCGGCGGCCCTCAGCCTCCTGGACGTCAGTGGCTCCTGCTTTGTGTCCTGCACCCACTGCGTGTCTGGAGCCCAGGCCCAAGTACCGTGGGCCACTGCACTGTTTAGCCACAGTGGCCCGTGAGGAGGGGCTTCGGGGACTCTACAAGGGCAGCTCAGCTCTGCTCCTTCGTGAAGGTCATTCCTTTGCCACCTACTTTCTCTCCTATGCCATGCTCTGTGAGTGGCTCACCCCAGCTGGCCATAGCCAGCCAGGTGAGTGACAGGCAGATGGTGGGGTTGGCCCAGTGGGATGGGGGCTGGGAGAGGAATCTGTGCAGTGCAGCTCACCAACACTGAATCAAGCTAAGCATCTTTATCTGCCTGCCTTATTTTTCAAGTAGGGTTTCTGAGTGTGTGTGTGTGTGTGTGTGTGTGTGTGTGTGTGTGAGAGAGAGAGAGAGAGAGAGAGAGAGAGAGAGAGAGAGAGAGAGAGAGAGAGAGAGAGAGAGAGAGAGAGAGACTGTTCAAGGCCATACAGTGACTTAGTGATAGAGGGGTTTATCTTGACTTAGTGTTAGTGAACTGCCCTGGGCTGGGTCCTGTCTCCGAGAAGCTTGCTACAAGGCATGGTCACTGTGTCTTACAGATGTCCTAGGTGTGCTGGTGGCTGGAGGCTGTGCTGGGGTCCTGGCCTGGGCCGTGGCCACCCCCATGGATGTGATCAAGTCACGCCTGCAGGCGGATGGGCAGGGCCAGCAGCGCTACCGGGGCCTCCTGCACTGTGTGGTGACCAGCGTGCGGGAGGAGGGCCCCAGGGTGCTCTTCAAAGGGTTGGCGCTCAACTGCTGCCGCGCCTTTCCTGTCAACATGGTGGTGTTTGTGGCCTATGAGGCTGTGCTGCGGCTCACTCAGAGACTGTTCACATAGGGGCCACCAGTCAGTAGCAGCCAGGTCACAGCAGCTGGAGGCAAAGGGTGGGCTTAGGACCCCACAGGGCTGTCACTGGAACAGCAGAGGGCCTTCAGTACAGTGACTTAGGTGAGGCCTGAGCTTGGCCTGCCCAGCTCCTGACCACAAAGTCAGGGGGTTTGATCTGCCATCTGCTTGGGGGTCACGAGTCAAGGTTATGTGGGTCTCCTTGATGAGGACATGTGCCACTTGGAGTCATTTGTCACCGAGCAACTGTTCATCCCTGAGTGCACTCCCTCGTCCACACCCATGACTTCAGAGCATACCCCCACCAACCCCACTCAACTTCCACCGCTTCACGCCGTTCCCGTAAGAGACAAGTGAGGGACCAGACAGCAAGCTGAGCCACGTGGCTACAGACTGGGCTTGTTCTCTGTCCTAGGCTGTCCAAGAGAGCTCACTGTCCTCACTGGCTGGGGAACTGGTGTGGTACTTCACTGAGTACCCACGCTCACACTGCTTGGACCCTGGAACCTGGGTTAGGAATAGCTGTCAATAAATGTTTCTGAGGTTGCCCAGTGGTGGTGTTCTGTGATCTGTGGGGTACTGCCTCTCCTACCTTGTGTTTATCCGGTGCACCATTTAGCCTGTCAGCTCATGGTGAGAGAGGCGGTGAGAAGCCCTGGCTCTAGTGGTTAAGATGGACGACAGTTCTTACTTGGGTAGCCAGATGCCCATTATGTAGTGGGTCTCCGTGACATCCTGTAGTCTTTTCCTTTCTGGGAAAGTTGTGTAGTTATTTGTGTCATCACCAGGCCGAACACTGGCGGGAGCCCTATACCAAGGGTGGGAAAGTGCGGGGTACCTTACAAAAGTTTTATGAGCCAATAGCTTGGAGGGCAGTGTAGGCCAGTGTCTGCCCTCAGGCACAAATGGGATTGTCTGTGCTTCTGAGTCCTAGCCTACCTCTCTGGGGACTCTGTGGCTTCCAGTGATGGGCCCCTGGGAGTCAGGCTGGCTGATACTTGCCTCAGCTGTGCATGTTCAGATGCAAAGCCTGGCCATGTATGCATCAAATGGTTTCCAGTTTTATTCATCCAGTAAAACTTTCTAATTTCTAGAAGGGGTGGAATCCATCTGTTTCTGGGTCTGCTCTTGTCACGCAGGTCCTTCAGCACCAGATCTTGGGTGCCCTTGCCTGCAAGACCTCCCTCTGCCTGATGCCATCTCTTGGGCCTCCCTTCCTCTAGGAAGGTCTTTCAGCGAGTGCGTGCGCACGCAAGCACGCACACACACACACACACACACACACACACACACACACACACACACACACACACACACGATACTATGGACGTTTTAATGCTTTCTCTTCACCTCATTTGGGTCACGTAGTCCTCCAGCCTGTGGGTTCTCTTCCAGTTTCAGTAAGGGCTCTCTTTAAACAATCTCAGTTACTTTGTGGAGATTTAAGCTGTTTGTGTGTGTGCTCCCACTCTGCTCACATACTTCAAATACCGGCTTAGCACTCCTTATGTCTTAGTTGCAATCCAGAAGTCCTTTTAGTTTTAGTCCCTGAACTTGAAAGCTCAGCTAGTTTAGAGAGGTCAAGATACAGGGACATTCTGGGCCAGTGCCTGGAAAAAGGCAACTAATAATTTACCAACTGTCAGGCCACTGGTACCCACTCATTCTTTTAAGGTGGGTTTTTTTGGGGGGGACAAGGTCGCACTATGTAGTCTTGGGTGACCTGGAACTTGCTATGTACATCAGGCTGGCCTCAAACTCAGAGATCTGCCTGCTTCTGCTTCCCACGGGCTGGGATTAAAGGTGTGCGCCACCGCACTTGGCATGTCACTTATTCTGCTGTAGGAGATGAGCTCAGACAGCATTCTTGGCTCTCACGTTCCATGTTCACAGGGTCAGGGTAGGTGCCCTGCTTCCTTCCTGATGACTGCAACTGCTGATCTGCTGGCCCAGCCCAGGTCTCCAGGCTGCCATTGGTGAGGGAAGTGACTTAGCAGGAAGGGCCTGGAACTCAAATATATCCCTGGCTGGCCTCAAATCCTCATTGTCTTACTGCCATAGCCTCCCAAGTGCAGAAATTCTAGGTACCATTCCTGACCCCACTCCTGCTGTCAGACGTGAAGAACCAGAGGGAAGGGGCTGGCTGCTCCTGAATAACACACTGAGGAAGAGCTGGTTTCTCCACAGGGCTACTTCCAGAAAAATCAAGTCTGTAGTTGAGCATTCCAGTGAGAGCTAAAAGGTGCCCCTTGAGAACTCCTACAGGATGTGCTGGCTACAGAGCTATGGGCCCAGGAGAAGGGACAACAGTGTAATTCTGGAGAGTTTCACAAAGGCCTATTTACCCCTGGACATACTGCTCTAGATGGGAGCTCTCACCTGCATCTATGTGGTGTGGATACCACTCAGAGCAAAGGCTGTTCTTTCTGGGAAGTCTCTGGACCATTTGGTATTGGACACCATCCCCAGGCTGCTTCCATTAAAAAGCCTGTTGAACCTTTCTCTCAGGGAGCTACCGTACCCTCACCCGACAAGCAGCAGCCTTGAGTATCACCTCTGTGTTGTCTTACATGGAGGAGCTGGAGCTCCCAAGAGGTCAAGTGACTCTCCCAAACTTGTGGCCGATGGCAGGTGGGGGCTGGCCTGGGTGCTCGCTCCTCCCGGGGTCCAGGATCCTTGCAAAGCCATCAGATGCTATGGCTGGGTAGTAATGACAGGGATCTCTCTCTCTCATCTGCACACCTGGATGCTCCATGGGTACGATGGCACAACAAGTGCCATCAATCAGCTTGGAGCACCGTGAGAGAGCAAGGCAGTGCTTTGCATGTTTCACCACCTCTGGCCACAGCAGCCGGGTGGGGTTTGGCTTGGAAGTGTGGCCTGTCTGGTGGGATGGGGCCTCAAGAGGAGCCTGCATGAACTTTGTGCCATACTCTGGCCCTCTCATGGGCTCTGAGTTCAGGCGGTTGGCCTAGTAGGGTGTGAACCTTAGTGTTCTCAATACTAAGTCAGAACAGACTGCTCAGTAACAAATTCACTGTGTGGCCTTGGACAAGTCATATCTCCCCACTTGCAAATGGACAGGTGGGTAAGGGGTCCATTGTGACTGGGTCTCCCCTGGACCCCTACTGGCCCTGCTCCTGCCCGTGCTCATCATTTCTGCACCTCCCCAAGCACCCAGGTCTCTGCAGACAGGACATCCACACGCACATGCTCTCTCCAGGCTGTTAGAACGTCAAACAAGGCGGGAAAGCAGTCACAGGGAGAGAGATGGTGGCTTCTCAGGACAATTGGCTGACACAAAAATAGTCCCTGGGAATCGATCTACTGCAAGACCCAGCCATACCACTCTTGGACATATACCCAAGGAATGCTCATTCATACCACAAGGACACATGCTCACCTATGTTCACAGCAGCACTATCCGTAATAGCCAGAACCTGGAAACAACCTAGATGCCCATCGACTGAAGAATGGATAAAGAAAATGTGGCACATATACACAATGGAGTACTACTCAGCAGAGAAAAACAATGACAGCATGAAATTTGCAGGCAAATGGATGGAACTAGAAAATATCCTGAGTGAGGTAACCCAGACCCAGAAGGACAAACATGGTATGTACTCACTCATAAGTGGATACTAGATATAAAGCAAAGAACAATCAGACTGCAACCCACAGATCCAGAGAGGCTACATAGCAGGGGGACCCTAGGATGACTGTGGCTTATAATAAGTTTTGGTTTTATTCAATCACTGGGCAAGCATCAGTGAAATATTTCACTACTAGGATAAAAATTTGTACTGTATTAAGCTGATGATAGAAAATAAAATAAAATAAAATAAAATAAAAATAAAAAAATATTAAAAAAAAAGACTCATATTTAAGGGGTTAGAAAGATGGCTCAGTGGTTAACAGTACTGGCTGCTCTTCCAGAAGACTCAGGTTTAGTTCCTAGCACATGCTGGCTTACAACTGTCTGTAACTCCAGTGTCAAGGGATCTGACACCCTTTCTGGATTCCCTGGGCACCAGGCATGCATGTAGTACACAGACATACATGTAGGCAAAACACCCATTCACATAAAAATAAAAATAAATCTTGTTAAAAAGAAACAAAAACAAAAAAAAACCCAAAATAGTCCCTGGAAGCCTGCCTCTAAGCACCATGGGATTTCATAGCACCCCTATCCCCCCACCCCCACCCCCAAGGGGAGTGGCTGCAGGCTGAGCATGGTATAGTGTGGCTTAGGGGCACTAAGTGCAGGCAGCCCTGCAGCCTGCTTAGACAGACATCAGCAAAGGCAGGAACACAACCAAGTTTATTTTGCCTGAAAGTGACGAGAGGACGGAACATTCAAGAGTGGCCTTTGTGCCTTCATAGAGGACAGACACTTCAACCAGGGGCTTTCCCTGAGACATGGCTTCTGCTTTGCCAAGACTCTGAGTGGTGGCTCATTACATGTGGCCAGCCCAGAGGGAGACCACCAGAGCCCGGGCGGCTGTTGTTCTCTCCTGTCTAGCTATGGTCCACTGGCCCGGGACACGGCCAGCACACTGTTCTGTGCGGCCTTCCACTTCAGTCAAGTGTCAAAACAAAAGCATCTGCAAAGGCAACAGACTGTCCTTAGAGTCTGATGGTCGGGAGAAGTCACCACTGGGTTTTAACAGGTGGAGGCCAGGCCATCTGAGGAAACGTTAGTACAGGAAGGGCAACAAGCATGATTCTGGAGTGAACAACACGTGTGATCTGGAGTTTGGTTACCTCAGCCTGGAGTTTCACCCACAAGACTCAGGTTAATAGAAATGGTCCAGCCTGGTCCATAATCAGTGTTAAAAACAGCTTTAGAGCTGAATGATCCCACCCACCGCCTCCGTTGCGGCACTGGAGACTGAACCCAGGGCATCATGCATACTAGGTGAATGCTCTACTATTGAGCTACACCTGCAGGACAAAGCTGACCACTTCCTACTCGATATAAAGCAAAGCTTATATATATTATATGTAAATATATATATATATATATAGTTGGTATGGGCTCGAGCACACCATCTTTGCCCACTAAATGTCTCATCAGTTTTTCATAGCGGTTTCCAGTTTTACAATAATGACATTCTGACTCCATAGATTCAGAATCAAACATAAATTATGACGGGCTCTTGCTAGGCAGCCCATGCTGGCCTGGAACTTGTGCCTTTGCATCCTAAATATAGAGTCTGTAAGGTGTGCACTACCATGTGCAGCACATACACTTAAAAACAAACAAAACTAATGGATTTTGGAAATTTATCTGGAACCCTAGGCTGCTAGATGGACAATCCTCTGTGGGCCACAGAGGTGCCACACCTGGGCTCTTTGTGGGAGAGATCCTTGGCTGGGTTTCTATGTGACCACACAACATTAGCAGCACCTGATCATCCTCAGCAGCCAACAGGCAGAGAAACATCACAGAAGCAACAGCATTCAGAATGCACAAGGGCGTAGAGACCCAGGTCCAGGAATTCCCACGTGACAGAGGCTATTGGGAGTGTGACTTGATTTGAGGGGGCTGGGATTATCGACAGATTTTTGTCTTTATGTGCAGACAGAAAAGAAACATTACTGAAAGTGGAAGGACAGCTGCCGGGGAGTCATGAACTCCTTCACCGTTTCCTCGGTGACCGCCTTGCGTCGGGCCTGGTGCTCAGCGATCAGGGGCTGAAGGACGTCTATGAGTGTCTTCTTCAGCTCTCCAGTGAGCATGGCTCCGCTGGTATAATCCTGCCAGGAAGGTGGATGCTGTGAGTAGTGGCTTTGTGTGTCCAAGCCCTCCCTCCCTGAGCTCTAGTTCAGTTTATATCCCTTTATGAGCTATGCTGAGAGTGTCACAGTAACCTGGGTCTTATAGGATATTAAAATGTCTGTCTCTTGTGCCTTGGGCTCTTTTCCTTGGGTTTGTTTTGTCCAATTCTGATGTGTTAGTTTTTGTTTTATATTCTACTTCCTTATTACCCCGCAGAAGTCTGCTTGTTTTCTGATGAGACAGGAAGGGAGGGATACAGATGGGAGGGGAAGTGGGGAAGGACTGGGAGGAGGAGGAGCAGGGAAACGGCAATCAGCATCTATTACGTCACCCACAAGAAAAAGGAGAGCTGAGTGCAAGCGTACGGCTCCTATGCACCCTGATGCCTTCCTTCCCGTCTGCGCCACTCTTCAAGCAGACAAAACCAAGACCCCAAACCTAGGCAGCAGCAAATTGGGGGCAAATCACCTTCAGCTCCACACCACAGGCACTGACCACTAACAATGAATGGCATGTTCCCTCTGAGAATTTTTCTTGTGAATGTCATGCAGCTCTCTCTTCTCACTGCCTTTCTTTCACTGTCGTTGGCATTGGCTCTGGTGTCACTGAAACCCTCAAAATACTTATTCCTATAACCCCAGCACTCAGGTGGCTGAGGCAGGATTGTCACGAGTTAATGTAAGCCTGGTCTATATAGGGAGTTTCAGGGCTACACAGTGAGATTCTGTCTTAAACAGTAACAACCAAAGACACCCACACAATAGTGCAGTGTACCTGCAACAATTCTCACTTGGCCTCCTGGCTGCAAGAGCATGCTTGTAACTTTTTTTGCTACTGTTTCTGTTGTTTTTGTATAAAAAGCTGTTTCCTACTCCATAGGATTTCCCTGGAAAAGACTCCAAGGCCAAGGCTCTGCTTGTCCCTACCAGCTCACTGAGAGGCTGTCCTGGGACCATGGACATCTAAATCATCTGCTGGCATGTGGTTCACCTACATTTCTTCCCTGACAAGAAAGACAAACCTCTTTGTACTCTCACTTTTGTGAACTATTCAAGGGTTCTTCCCATGTAGTTAAACATCTGAGTGATCTTACCCAGTTTTTTGTTTTACATATGGAATGCTTCATGGATTTCGTGTCGGTCTTGCGCAGGGGCCATGTTAATCTTCTCTGTATTGTTCTCTCTGTTGGTATATATGCTGCTAAAGCAAGCACCTGTTCTGTGTTTTAAATACAACATCTTGCTCTACAGCCCAGGCTGGCCTAGAATCTGTAATCTTCCTGCTCCAGCCTCCTGAATAGGTAGGTCTAAGTGAGTATGAACTTACTGTATGAACTGGGCTGGGCTTAGCCCAGGCCACTAAGGATTGCTCTGGCAACACACAAGGCCTGGCTGGGCTTGACTCACCTTTCTGGGCCTCATTTTTTTTTTTTTTTTTTTTTTTTTGTTTTTTCAAGACAGGGTTTCTTTGTGTAGCTTTGTGCCTTTCCTGGAACTCACTCTGTAGCCCAGGCTGGCCTCGAACTCACAGAGATCCGCCTGGCTCTGCCTCCTGAGTGCTGGGATTAAAGGCGTGCGCCACCACCACCCTTGACTTACCTTTCTGATCTGCTCCAGCCTGTCATCATCTTCAAGGAAGAAGGTCAGATACATGAAGGACACGTCTACTTCACAGTTGCCCCCAAACTGCCTGTGCTCCTCCACGGTGTCTCTTCCACCAGAAAACGCGTGCTTGTTGACCTGTGCCGGCACAGAGGCCAGTCAGAGTGCTGTCCTGTCCCTGGACACTGGTCAGGGCCCATGGGGTGGCAGTCACACTAGTGACTCCTAGTGAAGGTCAGGGAGGCAGGAGAGCAGGTCTGTGACAACCCCCACTACTCAAGTTATAGAACAGCCTGGAAACCAAAGCAGGTAGTGCTGTGTCCATAGGTGGCAGAAAAGCAGCCCCCAATCCCATGTGCACACGAGCCACGGGGTCAGAAGAACACAGCTGAAGGAAGCTCTACTCTCAACATGTGGTGGCAGGAAAGGCCTGTAGGGAGGTTTCCAACCAGATAGGCCATGTGTCAGTTGGCTAAGAGAGCCCCAGATGGGCTAGAGTGATGGCTCAGTGATTGAGAGCACTGGCTGCTCTTCCAGAGGACCAGAGTTCAATCTCTAGCACCCACATGGCAGCTCATAACTCCAAATGCCCTCGTCTGGCCCCTGTGGATACCAGGCACTCATGTGAAGCAGACATACATGCAAGCAAAATACTAATACACACAAAAACAAGGACACAAACCCCAGAAACTAACAAAACAGCTGAGCACAGTGGTGGGCACTTAGCATATAGGAGGCTGAGGCAGGAGGATTGCTTGTGTTCAAGAGTTCCAGGCCAGCCTCAGCAACACAGAGAAACACCATCTCAAAACAAGCAAGAGAACTAATGAAAAGAGCAGGGTGTGGGAGCGTAAACCTTTAATCCAGCCAGCATTCAGAAGGCCTCTGCAGGTAGATCTGTGAGTCTGGGGCTAGCCTGGGCTACACAGTGAGTTCCAGGCCAGCCAGTGGTATACAGTGAGAGTCTGTCTCAGAAAAGTAAGTAAGTAAGTAAATAAATAAAAATGAATGAAAGCTAGGGATAAAGGTCACCAGGACTTTGCACCTCGCAAAAGCTGCCTAGATTGCTAAAGGCCTCTCTATAGTGACAGGGTCATGTTTTGTCAGAATATTTGTCCTGAGACAAAGTTTCTAGAACCTGGGAAACTCCCAAATCCTCTCTGAAAACTGCTCAGGTTGCTGACTCACAAGAGCAAATGTGCCCATGACATTCAGTGCTCTCCATGCCTGGGCCCACCACCTTCCTGCTTTATAATAGACAGATGGTGTTTCCCTGAGTTCTGAGAGCTGTTCCAGCAAATTAATGAAGCCTTGGTAGGGGCTGTGGGAACCCTGGTGCAGAGCTGGCCAGTCAGAAATATAGATGTCACAGTCTTGGGCGGGCACAGAGTGAGGCTGAGGCTTTCAGCTGTTGAGTGCTGCATTCTCCAGGGAGAAAGCATCAGAACTGAACTGACTGTAGGACACCAGCCATTGGGGTCTGCTGGAGACCCACTTGGCAGGCACTGAAGTGGAGGGAAGGTCCCCTTGCCTTGTTGACTTATAGGCCAAGATCATCAGGGCCTGGCTGTTGGCAGCGGTGCTAACCAGCAGGTAGACGTCTTACTCTAAGACTGATCCTGCTGCTTGTGGTGTCTCAGCCCAGCTCTGAGTAGTGGAGATTCCGTCTGAAGGTCCCCTGCCAGGGTGACTATGTCTGAAGCTGAGGTGGGCACAGGATTTGGAGAGAACCTGCCTGTGACCCTGACCTCTGCAGGCCTGTGTAGTTCTGATCTTGTGCACATTACTCACCTAGCCCTTGGGACTCTCCTGGTTTTGCAAATGGAAAATACTTCAGAATCACAAACTGCTTCTAAAAACAACTTCTCAAAACTGAGCAGAACATGTCTCCCCACACACCTCACTTCTCCCTCCCCCTCTGCATTCTGGAAGTTTCAGATAAAAGCAAAAGAGAAAGAAAAAGTCCCCCAAGTCCCCAATCCTACGAGCTGTCACTTTAGGCAGGGCTGGCGGAAACTATTTCCGGAGGAAGGGCTGGATATGAAAAGTCCCCATTGTCAACTAGAACCTGCTTGGGACTTTCCGAAGGCTTGGGGGCCTGGCAGGGACTCTGACTATTGTATAACATCCCCTAGATATGTTCCTCTTAGACCATCCAATCCACAAACACATACTTGGATCCAAAGGAAACATCAGTGACTTCCTGGAACCATGAAGGGCTCATAGTCACTGGCAGCTCAGTTCTGAGCAACAGCACCGGGCGCTGAAGCATGTGGATGTGTAAACTCCTTTCTAATTCCAGTTTCCAATTGACTTGCAAATATTTACCAAGCACCACAGTCTGCCAGACAGGGCTCAACTAGACATGCAATCCTGTTGGAGGGTACATCTAAATTCTTTCCAGGACAGCAGTCTAGAGAATAACAGCCTACGTTGCTGCCCTCACTATGGAGCAGTGTGCCAGGGCAGGAGCTTTGCATTGAGCGATGATCCTCTCTGTCTCATGACTCTCTGCTTCAAACAAACATAGTAGCTGGGCATGGTGGCTGGGCATGGTGGTGCACGCCTTTGATCCCAGTACTCAGGAGGCAGAGGCAGGTGGATCTCTGTGACAGCCTGGTCTACACTGACACTGTCTGAATAAACAAACTGTTTATTGAGGGTCTAGCAGGAACTGAGGGAGAAGGACTCTCAGAAACCATCAGCACAGTAACTGGCCCTGCCAGATCTGATGTTCAGAGGACCATTTTTTACATCATCTGACAACAGCTTCATTGATTATGCTTTAAACCACCAAGACTCTGCCTCTGCATCAACATGCTGGTGAGAACGATAGAAAAGAGGGAAACAGCAAAAGCCCCAGGTTCTTACCTATACAAAGGGGATCAAAGACTAACGAATTCCCCAACACCAAAACCAAAGGCCCAAAACCCCAATCCACCCAAACCCAAGCTCCCCTGCTGTGTGGGCAGTGGGCCCCTGTGGAATTCAGCATTGCTGTGAGTCTCAGTTGTATGAGACGGTACATTAAGTGAACTCTCGTGTTTCCTGCTTCTCCCAGGCTCACCTTGCTCTTGATCTGCTTGGCTGTGTCAGTAAGGAAGATGGAAGAATTGGGATCACTGGCACTCATCTTGGTCTGAGCACCCTGCAAGGCAGGGAAGAAGGTCGAATGCAGCAGGGCAGGTTTAGGGTGGCCGATCCTGGGGGCCACGTCCCTCGTCATTCTGAAGTAAGGATCCTGGGTGGAGAAGACTTGAGTGAAGACAATGGAACAAATGGCCAGGCTCTGGCCAATGAGCTACCCTAAAGGAGCCACCCTCATGGGAGGCTGTGAAGCCTGCTGTCAGTTTCAAACTGGCTTCTCTTCTCCAACACTTCTACCACCTCCACCCTCTCAGCAGAGTCCTAAAACCACAGCCAGCTCCACTTCACTTCCCACAAGCTAGTTCTGGCCCCTACCTGGTCAATGGCACACGGGATGAGGCACTGGATGTCCGTCCTGTCTCGGAAGATCTTCGGGAAAGAGTTGCTGAATGACGGTGCAGCCTGGACAGCAGGAAAACTGATTTTCCCTGAAAGAAGGGAGACATTCTTATGTGTTGGGCCGACCGCTGCTCTGGGTAATTAATCCAGTTAAAGGAATCAACAATGGGTTTCCTCTCTACTGAAAACAAACTAAAGAAAGCCTAAAAATCCAGAAAGGGAGCTAAGTAAGTCCAACTGCACCCCAGGTCTCTCATCAGTTTCCTGTCTGCATTCTCAGTGTGCTCAGCTGTGCCCACGCCACGCACTAGTGTAACATTCTCCCCTTCAATGTATCTGGCTGCCATGGCCACCAGTGCCACCATTAAGGGCACAGCACCACACGGGCCATTTCCAGGAGTTTGTTACTCTTCATAACCCCACGCCAAGGCACCTTCTGCCACCTTACAAACATGCACGTTCAGGCTCAGGGTGTTTACGTGGTCTGCCACAGCTGCATACAGCAAGTGAGTGGCTGAACCAGGATTGAACCTGGGGTGTCAGGGAAGACGGGAAGGCAGTTACAAGAAGCTGCTCCTTAACTGCTCCACTGTGGAACTACCCTGATGCTGTGACCCCAATGTCAAGTACCTCTCAAAATCAGGAAGCTCATACTCCAGTTGCTGGGAATGAATCTGAACCATCAAAGAGGAGGAGGCCAGGGGACTGGGAACAGATGGACACAGGGAACAGAAGGTCCAGACACAAGTCTCAGAATGATGGCCTACAAAGGCCAATACATTGGATGGATGGACATGTGCTGAGATTAAAGGAGTGTACCACCACACCCAGCTAAAATCTCTCATCTTATAAATGGGGAGACTGGAGTGCAGGGAAGGCTCCCATAGGTGAGCAGAAGATCCCCTGCCCTCCTGGGCTGTACCAAGCCCTGCAGTGATTGGGATCACACCAGCATATTGGAGAACTCCAGTCAGTCTTGTCTGCCTGTCTGTCTGAGTCTGCTGGAACACCACCTCTGAGTGTTTTAAATGCAATGCTAACATCTCAGGTCTCTTGGCTTTAAAGATCAGATACTTGGGGTGATGTGGAGCTCAGTGGTAGCATTTGCTACGTGTATGAATCTATCTCTTGGAACACATACACCCTCCCCAGGAAGGTTAGCTCAGGCTTTGGTGTTGCTGCTTTGCGGGTCTTTTTGTTTTTTGAGATAAGGTTTCTGATTTCTGTTTATCCCTGGCTATCCTGGAACTCACTCTGTAGACCAGGTTGGCCTCAAACTCACAAGGATCCACCTGCTTCTGCCTCCCCAGTGCTGGGATTAAAGGTATGTGCCACCATCACTACCTAGCATTTCTGTTTTGTGATTCTTATGAACACTGGCTAGTCTCCTCTGAGTTCTTGTCCCACCGAGTTAGGAAGAGGGGTCCCCAGACAGCAACAGCCCCTTACCAATGCAGTCACTGTCGGTGAAGCCGAAAATGCCTTTCACCTGGTTGAAAGTGACATGTTTCTGAATCTTCACCACATTCTTGTAGAAGCCTGGGCTCTGCCTGCAGAGATGAGTAGAGTCACACCTGAGCTGGAGGATAGCCTCCATGGACAACAAAGTAGCAGTAGCTAAAATTGGGTATCATTGAGCGGCGTGCCAGACACACACTGGGTATCACATGTGTTCAGCTCAAGCATCACAGGAATGCATGGAGAAGTCATCTGCAGGCAGACATTTACCGCAGTCACGCCTCTAACTAGCTCTGGGAAGAAGACCTGATGAGGGGTCAGAACAGAGCCAGGTGCAGAGGGCAGAGCTAACATGGAACACCCACATCTTGCTGGGCCAGTGCTCAGCATGCTGTGGATCTCAAGGAAGAAGCCCTGAAACTGTCCGCTGACATGATGGTGTGGTGAGACGCATGTGCCCATTTGGAATGCATGGGAACTGATGGATGCAGCATAGAGAGTTTGCCTCAGTGCAGATGTTCCTCCCAGCATCTGGCTACTACTCCCCACTACTGGAGTAGTATACTGTGTGCTTTGGGCAGGGCTGGCTTCAAACCAGCAACAGGGGTGGGCCATACCAGCTGGTTTGAGCAACTTGACTTTTCTGGATGGTGAAAGTCATGCTTATGATGCCTAGATTAGTGGCAGCCATTCTGATAGCAGAGAGAGCAGGCTGAGACAGAGCACAAAGGGTAGCAGAATCCAGAGTGGCTTCTTTTTTAAACTTTTATTTATGAGTGTTTTGCCTTAAATGCTCTTAACCTGAGACATCCCTCCAGTGCCTTCCCTGGCCCCACTTCTTACACTGTGTTTGTTGACAGTATCCCTTTCCTCAGCCTGGTCCTTTGCTAGGCAATGGAAGGACAGGAAGGGAGGAAGTGTAGACCGAGTGCAGTGTCTGGCAGGAGCTATGCTAGAGGCCCACCTAAATGTGAAATTTAACTACTAGTGTCATGGCACTGGGGAGGGTGGGTTAAGGCTGCTGTTATGGAATGAGTTAGTTATACCTTCCTCCCTTCCTGTCTTCAGCTAGAGAGTGACACAGGACAAATGTCCTTGTCAGATGCCAGCACCATGCTTTTGGACTGAGAACTGGGCACCATAAATGTCTTGATTGGGACTGGAGAGATGGATCAGTGGCTAAGAGCACTGGCTGCTTCTATAGAGGACCTGGGCTTGTTCCCAGTATCACATGGTAGCTAACAACTATATGTAACTCTAGTTTCAGGAGATCTGAAGCCACCTCTGGCCTCTGTGGGTACATGTGGCACACAAACATACATGTAGATTGCGGTGTTTTGAATAAGAATAGCCCATATGTTTGTATGTTCAGTCCTCATGTTTGAGGATTAGGTGTGGCTATGTTGGAGGAAGTGTGTCAGTGGGGTAGGCTTTGAGGTTTCACAAGTCCATGCCAGGCCCAGTGCTTCTCTGCCAGCTGCCTGCGGATCTGTTCCCAGCTACTGCTCCAGCACCATGTGTGCTGCTACATCCCCGTCAGGATGATAACTAACTGTCTTGGCCATGGTGTCTCTTCACAGCAATAGAAACCCTAAGATACAGGAAAACACTCACACACATGAAATAAGAGTTTTCCTTAATTACGAGTGTGTGGTACTCTACTATAGTGGCAGAAAAGTGACCAAGGCACATACAATGTGGCACAGTGACTGGACAACCCCCTTGAGAAGCATGGCCTTGGCTTCTGAAGGTCCAGGTCATGGTCACAGGCCCTGTGCATACAGAACTAAAATCCAACCAGGTTCACCTAGCCTTGAAGCCTGAGCCTATTTTAATCACGCCATAGCTGTGGCACAGCTTTGATGAGAGTGTGATGGAGAGCTCCTGAGTGTCTCTGGGCAGGTGGGAGGTGGGGACAGGAGAGCAGGGCCCATCAGTCCATATGGGCATAGGGTCGGCAGTAGGTAGTCTCTGTAGCTTCCACTTAGTAGTCAGCAGAGGTTCAGGCCCTGGGTGAGCAGGGTGAGGGCAGTGTAGGAGCATCCCCTAGTCATATGCTTGTACAACAAAACTGCAGAGTGCCACGACCTTTGGGAAGACACCAGTCTGCCTTCTGCTGAGACAGGAAGCAGTGTGTGCAGAGGGGCTTCTGGGAAGCAGCAGCCATGTGCCCCCAGGGGACCAGCAAGGCGGCAGGCAAGCATTCTGGGGATCTAGATGACCGAACGTGGATCACCTGTGAACTGGCCTTCTAGGTAGATCCTGCTGCAAAAGATGTGCCCTGGTAGTAGCAGAATGGAGCCCACATGGGGACAGACTCCACATCATTGTTACCACTGCCTGACACTGCACATCAACAAGAGGCATACTTGACTGTGTCCCACAACTGAACAACTGCCCCACGGAGGACCTTCCTCCCACACACAGGCTCCATACTTGGAAGATAGCTAAAAGGTGACATTGTCCAGGCCCTAGGTACCACGTGAGGAGATTTATGCACATCAACTCAGAAAGTGCCCACAAGCTTGGCAGCATAGATCATCATCTCTAACCCTCTTTACCTCCTCCACCTTTTCCTATCGCCCAACATTGTGACCTCACTGTCACCCAATTATCTGTTAAGTGACTGCTCCATTACAAGATAAACTGTAGAGGCTATCAATGGAGGTTACTAGTAGACACTGGCCTAACATGCATAAGGCTCTTGGTTCCATTTCTAGCAAAGAAAAAGCAAGCTGGGAGATACAGGGACTTACCCAAGAGGGTAAGACCAAGCTGGAGCAGAACTGGGACTGGATCACTGGAAAGAAGGACCTCTGTGGGGTGTGAGCGGGAAGTATGGAGAGGGGCACACTGACTCCTTCCTGCCTTCCCAAGAAGAGTGGAGCCTGGCTTCTTTGTATTTGTAGTTCCAAAGGACCAATAGGCTTGTTAGATCACAGATAAGAGTCTAGATTAAATTTAACCCAGGAAAGTAAACACTCAAGTATTTAAGGAAACTCTTGCTGGGTGTGGTGGCACATGAACATAACTATAGTCACTAGTACTTGGGATCCAAGGCCAATGAGAACTCATTTGAAAAAGAAAACAAAAAGAAGGAATTCTTAATGGGGTAAATGTGTTTTCTGATATTCAACTCTACCCCATACTCCTGGAGAGAGAAAATTCTCACTGGGTCAAGGTGAACGGAGGTCAGGGGCCGAGACCACGGCCTGTCTCTGGGCTGAGGCTTGAGCACTTGCATCAGGCTATTTGAAGGAATGAGGTGAAAACAAGGGCACAAGTGTGCCAAGTTTCATGACATCTATGTCACCATAAGACCACTGAAGACCCGGAGTCAGATCCTGACCTGATTCCTTCTGGGATAACAGTCTCTATGTTCACATGGAATAACTGAAGAATAGTCTGACAGGCAAAACTCAAAAATGAATCTGTGGGGGGAGAGGCAGGCAAGAAGGCTCAGCTATAAAAAGTGCCTGCCACCAAGCCCAATGACCTGAATTTGATTCCTAGGACCCACATTGTGGAAGTAGACAGCTGTCCCATAAGATGTCCTCTGACACACACTGACACACTGACACGCACGCACGCACGCACGCACGCACACACGCATGCACCCTACTCAGTAAATTAAAATGTAATTCAGAAAACATATTTTTTTTTTTTTTTTTTTTTTTTTTGGTTTTTTCGAGACAGGGTTTCTCTGTAGTTTTGCGCCTTTCCTGGAACTCACTTTGTAGACCAGGCTGGCCTCAAACTCACAGAGATCCGCCTGCCTCTGCCTCCTGAGTGCTGGGATTAAAGGCGTGCGCCACCACCGCCCGGCTAGAAAACATATTTTTGAGACAGAGTCTCATTATGTAGATCAGGCTGGCCTCAAACCTAGAGAGATTGTCTGCCTCTGTCTCCCAAGGGCTGGGATTAAAGGCATGTGCTACCACACCCAGCATAATAAAAATATTTAAAAAATTTTAAGTCGGGCGGTGGTGGCGCACGCCTTTAATCCCAGCACTCGGGAGGCAGAGCCAGGCGGATCTCTGTGAGTTCGAGGCCAGCCTGGACTACCAAGTGAGTTCCAGGAAAGGCGCAAAGCTACACAGAGAAACCCTGTCTCGAAAAACCAAAAAAAAAAAAACAAACAAACAAAAAAAAATTTTAATGATTTTCCTAGCTGGTGAAACGTCAGATTTTCTGCTAGGGTATGTGTGGCTCCTGGTGGACAAACAGCTCCCTCTTGGCTCCAAGGATGTATAAAGGCAGCTGAGGACCAGCAACGGCCAACCGCCTCTGTGCCCACAGGGCCCTATGGGCTTCCTCACACTGCCTTGGCCTAATTACTGGCTGTAACACCACACAAGAGGGCCTCAAGCCCACACCCATCCAACCTGCTGAATGGAGTGAAGGCCCACATCTCCACTGCTCAAGACTTGATGCCTCCCAAGTCCTACCATGGTGGGGAACAAACCCAGGGCCTCACACATACTAGGTAAGTGCTCTCCCACCCCGGTCCTCAAAAAATATTTGTATTCACTGTTACATTAGTTTTTGAGACAGCGTCTAATGATGTAGCCCAATGATGTCAGCAGCCTGAGTGCTGGGATTAGAGGTATGTGCCACAGGGCTTTAATACCATTCCTGTGATGGCTGACGAAAAACACCACCTCCACCCCACTTTGTTTCTTCTGACAAGGTCTTGCTATGTAGCCCTGGGGTAGCCTCGAACTCCTGATCCTCCTTCTTCAGGCCCCTGAGTAATGGGATTGACTGAGGGTGCACACCGACATATCTGTTTCAAAGTATGATTTTACCATACTTCTTTGTAATCATTGGAGAGGAAGTTCAAGAATGAAGTACGCTGATGGTCAATTCAAGAAACGGGACTGTGCAGAACCTGTCTAATGAGTGGCACTTTTCTCTGAAGAAAAAGTCACATTGAAAGTGAGAAGGCTACCAAACTCTGAGACTGGCTGTCCTTGGACACTACAGTGCAAAACACTTCACTATGACAGCTGAGGGTGACACCATGACTATGCCGGGCGAATATTTACAATTTCTATAGATAAGATTATGAAGGCAACAGTAGTTTCTGACATTACTTCTTTTTAGGCACACAGAACTTCCCACCTCAAAAACTACTGCTAAACGAAACCAACATTCCAGATCACAACAGAAGAAAAACCAGGCTATAACCCATCTTCAGCATTTGAGGTTGGTCATGATGTCTGCACTCACTGATTAGAAGGCAGCCAAGTGGTTCTTCCTTACCCCATAAACTCAAGGTCAGAGAAGATGAAAGTTTTGTTGATGTCAAAACCACAGGCAATGATATCCTTGGCATTTTCCACGGTGTAGCTGTATGCCTGTTCCAGAGTCAGGTCCTTCCACAGGTACTTCTCATCATCAGACATCTGGATGACCAAAGGCACGTTGAACACATCCTGCAGCCACCTACAAAATACAGAAGGTATTTGTAGGTATGAACATGCCCTGCGTCCAAATCTAGGGACATGGAGAATGGAGATCCTGAGGAAGAATGCCACTTTGTATGTGAACACACAGTTCCTCCCCACTCTGTAACTGCGAAATCCCACCAGCAATGCCACGCATTTCACTAATCATTTTTTTTTTTTCCGAGGTGAGAGTAATTCTTGTCATCTGGCAGACATGGACATGAGGTTTGGACTAGAGTGGGCCTATAGTGACAAGGACAAGGAGCAGGAAGAGGAGTGGAGCCAGTTTGGTTGATTCCACGGTGGTGTCTCCCATCACACCTGGCTTTCTGAAGTAAGCCCAGGTGCAAACGGAATGAACAGGTGGCAAGGGCCTAGTCCTGTAGCGCAGTCAACAGGCAGCAGCCTTGTCTTCCAAGATGCTCTATAAGCTCCATTCTTGCTTCACTAGGGAAGGGACAAGTCACATGAGCAATACTTACTTTGTGAAAATAAATGGGACGAGATGGCCCAGATGCATTGCTTCGGAGGAGGGGCCCCTGCCTGTGTATAGATAAAATGGCTTCTTATTTTCATAGGCATCAAGAACTTGATTCATATCTCTAAAGAAAAAGAGAGAAAAAGAAATAGTGTCATTTTCTGGAAAAAGTACCAAAGTACTAAAGCTCATTTGGAAGTGAAAAGTAAAGACAGATAAATAACATAGACGATAATCAGAATTTGATCTCTTTGGTGCTGGAAACACGATACAGGCGACTAACTCTGAGAGGATTCCTGTGAATAATTCTTTTGGAAGCCAAGACATGTAAGTTAGGAATTAGAGGTTTAAAATCTGGGCCAGATGTGACAGCCCATACCTTTAATCCTAGCATTCAGGAGGCAGAGGCAGGCAGATCTCTGTGAATTTGAGGACAGCCTGGTCTACACAGTGAGCTCCAGGACACTCAGTGCCACAAAGTGAGATCCTGTCTCCAACCAACATTTTAAAAGATAAGCATGAATATGCCACTGGTAGCTTTTGGAATGCCTCCAACGATCAAAGCAAATGCACTTAGTGCTTTCCACAACCCTTGGGGACCGGACACTCGAACAGTACCACACACCTCTTTAGAACCCACCAGTCCTGAGATTGTAGAGACCGAGCCTAGGAAACTCTCAGGGTTCCATGCAGGCCTAGCTTGGGGAGGACAGAAAGGTAGGGTCTAGTGGTTCAGGATAAAGGTCCCAGCTGAAGAGCTGACTTGGCAACCCAGGCCAGCTTGGGCCTTGGGTCTTTCCCTGAGAACCATTCCAGAGTCAACCTTCCTTTCCCAGCGTGGGGACACCATCAGTGCTGTGGAGGCCCCTCCTTGAGGGCTGTGGTCAGCATTAGCTGTAGGCCTGCTTCTGATTTCAGGTGCTAAGATCTGAGGTAGTGTTTAAGATTAGAGAGAGAGAGAGAGAGAGAGAGAGAGAGAGAGAGGAGCCGACTGACTGTGTGTTTGGGTAGGGGGTCAGGATAACTTCAGGTATTGTTTCTCAGGGGCTACTTTTGAGACAAGGTCTCTTAATTGGATCTGGGGCTCACCAAGTAGGCTAGGCTGGCTGAGTGAGCTCCAGGGACCTGCCTTTCTGTCTCCCAAGCACTGGTATTACAGACACATCATCATACCTCTTGTTTGTTATATATATAGTTCAGGAGATTGAACTCAGGTCCTCAGGCTTGCAAGGCAAGTATTTATCTACTAAACCGTCCTGTCCCCCTAGCCTGGAATTTGTGGTTTTCTTTTTTCTTTTTCTTTTCTTTTTTTTTTTTTTTTTTTTTTTGGTTTTGCAAGACAGGGTTTCTCTGTGTAACAGCCCTGGCTGTCCTGCAACTCGCTCTGTAGACCAGGTTGGCCTTGAACTCACAGAGATTGCCTGTCTCTGCCTCCCAAGTGCTGGAATTAAAGGCGTGTGCCACCACCACCTGGCTATTCCCAATTAATGGGCACATGGAAGAGAGAAAATCCATCCCATGAGTTGCTTTTCATGTGGTCACAGCCCACACCTGAGAGCTCACTAGGCCAGGCCCTAGGCCAAGGCCCATCTGATGCATACCCTTCCAAAAGGGCCTTGTTAGAGATGAGCTTGCAGATGTCATTTCACCCCTAGGCTCATAGGGAACATTAGGTAGTGGGTTCTATCAAACTTCAGGATGTGTAAATGCCTTCCCTGAGCTATTACACTGAGGAAAACCGTCCCAGGGGCAGTGAGAAATGGAAGAGGTTAGGAGCTTTAAGACCAACAACACGGTGAGATGGCTCAGTAGGCAGAGAGGCTTGCTCCCAAGCTTCATGACCTCAGTTTGGCTCTTGGGACCCACATGGTAGAGGAGAGAACCAAATCCTGTGAGCTGTCCTATGACACTCACATGCAATGCCTACATTTTCACACACACCCACACAATAATAAATTAGAAAAAAAAAAAGCAAGCAGATCATCTCCATAGTGCTTGCACAACAATTGGAGAACTCCCACAAAAGAAGAGTTTGGGAATCTGGGTATGACGGTGTGGGCCTGCACTGCTAGCACTTGGGAGCCCGAGGCAGGACTGTGAGCTGCAGGCCAGCCCAGAAAACTCAGACTCTGCCTTAGAATAAACAACAACAGTTCCAGACTGGCTAGGGCTGTACAGTGAGAGTCTGCCTAAAAAAAAAAAACAAAAACAAAAACAAAAAAACAAAAAAAAAAACCCAAAAACAAACTAAAACCCCAAAACTTACAACAGTATTGTAAGCTCATAATGTTCACCAAACTGGCCAACAGATCTGAAATAGTGTGTACACTGAAGTCCCAGGAGAAAAATCCACCTGTGCTCAAGACTCTGCAGGTTAGCCAGGCTCAGGGGTGCACAAGGTGGATTATAGGGATGGGCCATGGCAACTTCCTCAATAGCCAGTCACTGCCCACCTTAGTGTGCGACCTGACAGTCTTGGAATGTACTAAGAGACCACTAAAGCTGCCACCAACCCAAAAGCTAGGAATAGCACCTCAGGCCTACTACAGATACTGATCTGTTGTCTTTGTTTTGTTCTGAATAGAGGAGTTTTGTTAAGTTGTTACCACACTGGACACGGCATTTGGGAAACGAATCTGTCTCTGGGCTACAACACCCATATCTTATTCACTGAGGGGGTGAGAGCTATGTTTTTGCATTGACAAACCTCTATTAAAATCCCAGAGGCTTTTCTTGTAGAAAAGAAAAGGCTGATTTTAAAACTCACACTGAAGTACAAGGAGCCAAGAATATAAAAGTAATCTTGAAAAAGGATGGAGTTGGAAGACTCATATTTTTAACTCAGAATTTGTTAGATTTGCTTTCTATCTATTTCGGAGATAGGATCCTCAAGTTTCCCAGGCTAGCCTTGAATAGGCTATGCAGTCAAGGATGACCCTGAACTTCTGATTCCCCTGCTTCCACCTCTTTAACGCTGGAACTACAAGTCTGTCTATCACTCAGTTCTGGAAGTGACTGCTGACAGGGAGGTTTCTCTGTTGGGTGGTAAGAAGCTCTGTAATTAGATTGTTGCAGTGGTTATACAACTTTGCAAATACACTAAACCAGTGAATAGCATAACTAAAGAGCTGAATTCTATGATACACCAATTAAATCTCTTCACAACAATTCTTATTATATTTCTTTCTTTTTTGTGTTGTGTATGTGTATGTGTGTTCTTGCATGTGTGGTGGTCAGAGAACAACTTTTGGGAATTAGTTCTTTCCTCACACCATGTGAGACCTGGAGACTGAACTCAGGTTAAGTTTAGAAGCAGGTGCTTTTCCCTGCTGAGCCATCTAGCCAGCCCTCAATGCCGCCCACACCCCCAAGGGTTTCTCTATGTAGCCCCAGCTTTCCTGAAACTCTATATAGACCAGGCTGGCCTCAGACTCACAGAGAACCCCTGCCTCTGCCTCCCAAGTGCTGGAATTAAGGGTGTGTGCTACCACACCTGGCCTCAACTTTTAAAATTACATTTTATTGATTTCTTTGTGTGTCTTTCTGTGTGTGTACTCATGCCATGGAGTGTATGTGAATGTCATAGGATATTCTGTGGGAATCTGTTCTCTCCTTCCACCATATGGATCCTGGGAATGGAACTCGGGTTGTTGGGCTTGCCAGTGGGCACCTTTACCCGCTGACTCATATCACTGACCCTGATTTCAATTTCCATTAAGAAAAATACTGATTATATTTTGTCCAGGATGTGGGTTGAGCAGGGCCCAGAGCTCTCTGTAGACATGATGTAAAATGTTTGGGCAGAAGTGTTCTTTCCTGGGTGCTCCTTGAAGTGTGAGTAGAACAGAACACCCTGACCTCAGGTCGTCAGTTCCATGAAGAGGAAAAGCAGTATTTGGAATGGGAGAGGCAAGAAGTCTTCTGGACTCGCCCATTCTTGATGTTATCTGCATGGAATTTATGGCCCAAGGCAGGGATACTCTGTCCCAAGGGTTCTGCTGTAAACGTCTCTTGACGTTCATGAGTGGGAGGAAGAAGGTAGGTAACTTCAGGAAGCCTACAGCTTACTGTGTGAGAAGCACTCAAGTTGGACCTGATATTCTCTTGCTTTCATGCCCTTTAACAACTCACAGCATGTAACATGACTGCATTTCACCTGCAAAGAACTGACCTCCACCTTGTGAGGTGGGTCATTTACAAAGGAACAAGCTGAAGATTTCCGGTGAAAGCACCAGGTGGTTCCACAGTAAACACTATAGCAGTCTCATTTTGCCCAGGATACCAGGCCTCCCCAGCACCTCCCAATTCTGCGAACACAGAGCAGAGGAAGGGCACTGACCTGTGGGAGAAGAAGATGCCTCTGCGCAGGAAGCGGTGTGGTCTCTGGCCAGTGGCTTTCTCTATTCGGTTTATCAGCTCTTTGTCAATTTTGCTGCTTCCAAACTGAACTGCAAAAAACACCAGGAAACAGAAGGGATGACTTCCTTAGATGCCAGAAGACTTAGTAACCTGTCCCAAAGACCTAAATCTCTTTAGGCTCTGGGCTGTGATGCGTCCCCTCACACAAAGTGAAAGGACCTTTGTATCAAAACAGCTGAGACCCCAATCAGCAAAACAGGGACACACCATATGCCACAGTGCTGTTTGCCTGAGTCTAGACTGTGATGGGAACATACCCAGAACACAGTCTGGCTGCCAGTTCTGATGCACATTAAGGTGTAGCTTACATTCACCAACAACAACCACAATTTCCACGTTTCTCCAACTGCTGACCTAGATTCATGTTGGTCCTGAATAGACTTTCCCCTCAGTGACAGTTTAAGTTTTAGGTTATGGAAGTAGCTTTGATGCAGACATAAACATTTCAGTCGTTTCTTCCTTGACAATTATCAATGACATCAAGTGGACAGGAAGTGCCTTGGAGGAAGGGTGTGATGGTGAGACCTTGCTAGCAAGCATGCCCACCACACTAGAGCTTTCTAAAGTTCTGAACTACCCCAAACCAGGAAAACCTACCAGGATGCTTATGCCATTTCATATAATTTAAAATGTGGGTCTCATGAGGCACAATCTATGTGTCCCAGGCTGTCACTGAACTTAATATATGGCTGAGGATGATTTCAAACTTCTGATCCTTTTGCAGGGTAACAAGTATGAACCACCACTCCTGGTTCATTGTTATCTAATTTTAAAATAATCCTTTGGGACTATAACATACAACCAAAGGGTTTTAAGATCTACTTGTTTCTTGAACCTTTTTACTTAGGAATTATTCAAAATTTAAAAATATCATATATGTCCAAAGATACTGAAATCAGTTATGTTTAAAGCATATCTGAATTTCTGTTGATTCCAGCACTACTCACAAGATGGAATCTCCCTTTGTGTTTCTGTTTTTGTTTTTGTTTTTTTTGTTTTTTCGAGACAGGGTTTCTCTGTGTAGCTTTGCGCCTTTCCTGGATCTCGCGCTGTAGACCAGGCTGGCCTCGAACTCACATAGATCCGCCTGCCTCTGCCTCCTGAGTGCTGGGATTAAAGGCGTGCGCCACCACCGCCCGGCCCCCTTTGTGTTTCTGAATGGACAAAGAAAATGTGACATTTACACACACCCCCCCCCCCCCCCACACACACACCAGAGTACAACACAGCTATGAAAGGAAATGGAATCCTGTTATCTACAACAGAGGTAAGCCCCAAGGACAAGACAGATCAGCAATGCACATCAGAATGAGAAGTTCAAATACTACAGGATCTCATCTTGTGTGAGATCTCAGGGAGAGTACAAGGCAGCGGGGAGAGAATGGAGAGAGGCTCATCACAGTGAGATTAGAGGAGTAAGTTCTGGTGGGTCACCAACAGGGTGATGCCACCAACAATAATGTATTTCGTATTTCATAATAATACCAGAGAGGACTGTGAATGCTCCCGCCACAAAGAAATAAAAATGTCGGTGATAAACATGTTGAATATCCTGATTTTGTCATTACCCAGGGTATGCATGTATGGACAATCATTTTGTTCTAAGAATATATACAATTACTGTGCCAATTAAAAAGTGTAGAAAAGTGCTAGCACAAAAGTACACACAGAAACACCAATGGGATTGACACGGGGTCCCCACCAAACACTGTGATGCTGTGAAGAAGGTGAGGACTTACCAATGAGCTTGTCATAGTCGATGCCTTTCGCACTGCTTGTCCGTACTGTCCATGGGTCCACAAAATCCTCGCTGGCTTTTGTGGCATCTGGATCGCTATTACTCCCAGCTGTTGGGTTCCCTGGAGGGCAGTCGGCCTTGTAATCCTCCCCCATGGCGGCTTTATAGCTCATTTTTAATGACAACAACATCTTTACTGCAGAATCAATCTCATCCTAAAGGGAAAAATGGTGACTGCTCAAAATGTTGACAAAGCTAACATCTGCAGAATACCAGTTAGGTCTCAGGCATTGTGCTGAGACCTTTCACACACGTTCTTGTAGCTCTACAACCTTGACAAGTGGTCATCACTGAAGCTGTCCTGTGCCTGCTGAGGAGTTTGAGAGCTGGGGATTTGTCCTAAACAGACAAAAAGCTGGGCTCAGGTGTATTTTACCTTTATTTGATATTCCAGTGCTACAGATTATGACCCAAACCACATGGGTTAGTAGCAGTGACGCAGAGTGCACTACTGTTTATGATATGCTAAGGCTTCTTAAACAACGCTGATGGCAGGGTACATGTGCAACAGATCCTTTAATGGAGCTCAGAGTTAGGATGAGATTTACAGACACAACCAAAGATGCCATAGGAGTTGTGAAGGCAACTCAAAGACATGCCATGAAAGCAGATAAAAGCGAGGAAAGACATAGGCCCCCAGGAATGCTCAGCAACAGGTACACCACTAGGTGATGCAATCTTATGAAGCTATTTCTAAGATTTACTTTTATTTGATGTGCATGATTATTTGCCTCTACATATGTATGCATACCATATGTGCCCATGGAGACCAGAAGAAGGCACTGGGTCTCCTAGCATTGGAGTTATCTTTGTGAGTTGCCATGTGGATGCTGAGAACCAAATCTAGTTAGTTCCTTTGCAAGAGCAGCAAATGCTCCTAACTGCTGAGCCATCTTTCTAGCCAGTTACCAAGCTATTTCTAGTGTCTACATACCTATTATTTCTGCAAGTCCAGCACTTGGCAAGTGAAGGCAGGAGGATCAGGAGTTCTAGGTCATTCCTGGCTATATAGAAAGTTGGAGGCCAGTTTGGGTACACAAGACTTTATTTTAAAAATAATAATAGTTCGAGGCCAGCCTGGTCTACAGAGAGTTCCAGGACAGGCTCCAAAATAATAATAATAATAATAATAATAATAATAATAATAATAATAATAATAATGAAACAGCAGCAGCAGCAAATATAAGCTGTATCCTTGCTCACTCTGGAAACTTACTGAAGACCCCTTTCTTCTAGGAGCTCACAATGGCCACCCCAGAAGCTTAAAAGAGCAGGCCTAATTAAGGCGATCAAATCATGCTGTGCCCTAAAGCTCTAGACTGGTAATTGGCATAGCTAGATTAGACCACAAAGACTACACAGTCTAATTTGTTTGCCTAGGGCAACATAAATATTTTCACTTAGAATTTATGCACCATGTACTATAAACTGGGCTTCCTGGGGAAGAACTACTATGACCCCAACCTCATTTAGAGAGCTGTTCGCTGGGCATCCTGGCCAAAGAGCGCTAGGATTCTGTAGTGATCAGTTCAAACAATAAAATTCTCTGGCATTTGTTATCAGAATGAGTTTGTCTCATGAAGTCAATAACCCCATGTTTACAGCTCACAAAATAGAGAAGATGCCTTCACTGGGTAGCTGTCCTGCTATCTCTGCAGTCCAGGGCTCAGCACTTGAAATAAAAACAATGTTTAACAAGTTCAATCTGCAGAATTATCTGTGGGCAGACCTGCCTTGCCCTGAAGTATACAGCAGTCAGTATCTTTTAATCACCGACTGTTGACAATTTATACTCTATCTGGTCTGATTCTGCTTGCTACTAGAAGGCTCTGGAAAAAGGAAACATTTAACCCCATCCCTAGTCATTCCTGAAAAAAAGTGATGAACAGACCTGCTTGGCTTCCTACTCTTGTGTAGTATTGGCCAGAACACAGAGACTCCACTAAAAAGCCAGTGTTCTAGTGGTGCCACACTCAGGAGACAGAGGCATGTGAATCTCTGAGTTCCAGACTAGCCAGGGCTACACAGTGAGACTGTCTCAGAATGAGGGTCGGGGGGGAGGGAGGGAAGTAGTACTAATTATAAACATTCCTAAATGTGTTACTCAAATTTAAGGTTAAACTGAAAAATATACCACTGCTAACCTTCCAAAGTAGGTTCACAGGAGAAATGATCAATCCTTAAGTTTTTTATTTACTTTAGGTTTTTGCCTCAAGACCATTTAGCTCAATTCATTGAGCCCACCCAGTGAGTAAAGGTCTTTCTGGATAATCAGGTTTTTGGAAATCATTTTCTTTCTTTACCATTTTTTTTTTTAACTGTAATGGTTTACTTGGATCAATGACCCACGAAAGCACTGAACTGAATGTGGGGTGGACAGCAGCACCATCTGGTAACACAGACACAGCTTTCTGAGAAGAAGAGAGCTGAGTGGAAAGCAGAAGAGGAGGAGGAAGCCACGGAGACCCAAGAGTGGAGGTACCCCGAGATCATGAAGTGCCTTTGCGGCCATTACACATGCAGACTGACTACGCTCCTGAAACCTACTATGCCATCAAAATCCCAAGGGACACAGAAAACATGAGGAGGGTGGCAGCAATAAGACCCAGAAGGTGCAATATTCAGGGGTAACTGACAGACTGAGCACATGAGAAGAACAAATGCTAAGAACTGCTGGGAGATGGGTACTGACCCCACCTTACACCGTGGACTACTATAGAAACCCAGGCATCGTGTAGGAGTGGGCAGTGGGCTCAGGCCTGTTCAGGAAGCAGTTGTTCAGCTCATGCCCAGGCCCCACTCTATCCAGAGGTTTCCATGAGAAAAAGACAGTGGCATGTATATCAGAGAGTGCTGTACAGAGCAGTGGGCAGAGAAGCACACCCAGAATAGCCCGAGACAACCAGAGACTTGTGTCCCATTTAGTGGAGGATGGAGCAGTCATTCACACTCCCCAGAGAGCAGATCACAGAGAAGCTGGTTTCTAAGGAAAGAGGTTAAGACTCTGAACCCAAAGATTCCCTAACCAAACCAAATCTGATGCTATCCGGGAAAGGGGCCATGCACAGATAATGTCTCCTCACACTGTGACCGACTGACAGCTGACAGTTACCTTCAAGGCCTTGAGTGGATGGGCAAGAGGTGGCACACATCTGAGATGCTTGCGATATGAAAGGGAGGGGAAACACACACACGGAGACATTGGGAGCCTCAAGGGAGCAGAAAGCACCAGGAAAACTACCATCAGTAGCTCAGTGAACTAAGGAGCATGCCTACAGGGGTGCTTGGGAGTTTAACAGGACAGCAGAAATAGAAGACAGCAGGAGGCTGAGGGAGGAAATAGCCCTGAAAGAACAGGGAGAAATGGAAAGTAGCAGGCAAAAACTAAGAAAACTAGACGAGCATTTTCTGACTTAAAAACAGAAAAGACAGAGCACCAAAGAGATCAAAGAAACAATATGACTTCTGAGAATTAAAGTTTGCAAAGAGCATTGGTCCTGTCCTAGGAACGTCAGAACACTGGAATGAAAAGGGTCCTGATGCCCCATGAGAGGACGGACAAAAGGCACCGACAAACAATGGTGATCGAGGCAGTGACAGCCTTCCAAGGGAGGCTGGGTGTGGTTTCCCATCACTCTGATGTCAGCAACCAGGAGGCAGAGGCAGGAAGATCAGAAGTTCATGGTTATCCTTGCCTAGAGCAGGTTGAGGTCAGGTTGGGCTATATGAGACACCGTGTTGGACAAAATGAAACAAATAACAGAATTCTAAGCAAAAATTGCTTCCATCTCAGAACTCCATACCCAGCTTAGCTATCTATCAAACCGTAGGGGAGGTAAATACATTTTCAGGCATGCACAGCTCAAGGTTGGTTCCTTTGCAAGACTTTTCCTGAACAATTAGAAGACTTATTCTACCCAAAGAGAGTAAAGCAGAGAAGATGACAACAGATGAAGACCCACTAATCCAAAGGGAAACTGGCACAGGTCTTACAAGATGCCAAAGGAATTGTCTTTATACAGTAGCTGCTGTGTGTTGAGATACAACCAGGGCGGAGCCATGGCAGCCATGTAATACTTAATGCTGGGGACAGAGTCTGAGGAATGTGTCATTAAGCATAAACACCATCAGTGCACAAATTTAGATGGCCCACTAATTGATGTGACATTTTGATGCAATCAAGAGACTGAGTAAACATGGGGTAGAGGGAGTTTCTGCCAAGATAATATGGCACAAATCTTGCTGTTATTTAATAAACAGACATACAAGCTTAAGGATAAAGAATATACTAAAGGCATAAACCAGGCCTAGATGTCTGGCCTTGAGGTTGTGATGCTTAATACTCATCCTCACATTGACTGGATTTGGAAATCATCCAGATGACAACTCTGGGTGTGTCTGTGAAGATGTTTCCACAGTGGTTTAATAGATGACGAAGACCCATCTAGAATATGGATAGTATCATCCCATTGGCTGGGGTCTCAGACAGAAGAAGGACAAAGCAAGCAGAGAGCCAGCATTCATCTCTCTCTGCTCCCTGACTGCGGTATTACATAACCACCTGCCACGTGTATCTGCTGCAGGTCTTCCCCACAAGGGGCTGGACCCTCAAATGGACTCTTCCTTTTTGAAGTTGATGTTGTAGGTCAGCTATTTGGCTACAGTAATGAGAAAAGCAGTCTGCTTCCTTAGTATGTGCCACGTCTCACTGGCCAGAAACAATGCCCCCAAACAGGAAACGAAAGCAACAACTATACAAAATTAACTTCACCACAAACATAACGCTGACTATGTCCACAACCTATTGGAGCCCTGTGTCTCTGAGTGGACGGTGTTATGTGGTGCCAACTACATTATGAATAACACAGAAAAGGCCAGGCAAACAGAAATTAAGGCAAACATTAACTCCAGAGAAAACAGATGGTGGGAAGGAAAAGTTCTCATGCTATACTTGATGGTTCAGCTGTCTATGTGTTTACATAGTATAATAATGCCTGTACTAATAATGACCTAACTGGAACTGCAACATATTCCAGAAGACCGAGGGATGGGAAGGTGTGTGCGAAAGTAGGAATCCCTTATGGTCACAGCCAGAGCCCTAGAGTTGAAATTAAGAAAGGAAGGGAACAGTAGGATGTAGCTCAGAGGTGCAGAGGTACAAACCTGTATAAGAACCGAGAACATCTGTGCATGGGCAGAACTGGGGAGAACAGGCTGGAAGGCAGTGGGCTGTTGGGGTCTCCATATCTATGGGTCCTGTATTCCTGGTCTCAGCTAACACAGGATAGAGAATACTAAAGGTACAAAAACTTCTTCCCCGTACTGAGTATGCACAGATATTCACTTTGTCACTTTCTTCATTGTCATAGAATCTAGAAGTTCTCAGGAAATACACCCTGGTCATGTCTAGGAGGGAGTTTCTAGACAGGGCTAATTAAGGTGGGAAAATACACCCTAAATGCAGGTGGCATCGTTCCATGGAGAAAGAGAGCTGAGCACAGAAATTCATTTCCATTTCCCGACACTGCTCCAGTGTGACCAGCTGTCTCACACTCCTAATTCTATGACTTCCCTGCCACGATGGACTATAACCTCAAACTGTGAGCCAAAAACAAGCTCTCTTCCTTAAATTGCTTTTGTTCCACATTTTGTCATAGTAACAGACAGAAAAGTAACTAATATTCCTCTAAAGATACAGTACAGCAGCCAAGTAGTGGTGGCAATTGCCTTTAATCCCAGTACTTGGGAGGCAGAGGCAGGCAGAGGCAGGCAGATCTTGTAAGTTTGAGGACAGTCTGGTCTACAGAGTGAATTCCAGAACAGCCAGGGCAACACAGAGAAACCTTGTCTTGAAACACCAAAAAGATACAGTATAGCAAAAGAAAAGAAAGAAGAAAAAATAGAGTCTCACAACTACTTACACAGAACCCATACAATACTAAGGTGGCTTAAAGTATAGGGCAGATTATTTGTGAATCCTATGCTGCTTTATGTGAGGGACTTGGGCATCATGGATCTTCCAGGATCTGGGGACCAATTCCCTACAATACAAAGGGTTTTAAAGCATAGGCATAGCAACGGCACTGAATTTAACAGACTTTATAACCAGACAACTGAGAAGGTGCGGAGGCGCAGATGCATGCATTGGAAAGTCCAACAAATCACCTACTTTTGGTGCATTTCCAGCTTTGAGGGACCTCACGAGTTCCCCTTGAGTAGCTATGCTGTTGAACAGCTCCAGTGGAGAGGTGCAGGACTCACCACTGGGCGTGTCTGCCATCTTCCAGGACCTAGGCTTGCAGCTGGCTAGTGAGCAGATGCGTTCAGTAGTTGAGACAAGACTCTGTGGAGAGAAAAATGAAATGGGATTGAAGGTGGGGAGCCATGAGCAGATTACTGCAGCTGAGTTTTCTTCCCAGCACTCAGCTTTTCTTCCAGAAAAACGTGGTAACTGCTGAACTGTAACAGAAACTGGGTAACAGAACATTAATGTAAAGAGATAAGGAAAAAGTTGGAGTCATGAAAAGAAGCATCAATGCGGACAATGAGAACTAAATGCATTACTGGGAGGTGCCAACTTGAGGCCAGCAAAGGTAAACATTAAGTTGGCACATGGTGATGTTTGTTCCCATCTAGTGCCCAGGAGAGGAACCCATGTTTGCTCAGAATACCAATGCGCTTTAGTAAGGCTACATTCACCAGAGAGAAAACATTTTGCAAACTGCTGTTTGTTCTTTATCTTTACTGCCTTGAGAACAAACTCAGGCCTTTGCAGATATAAAGAACACAGCAATGTTCCACAATGTCCTCCAGCTGACCCGGTGCTGTGCTCTCACAGCACGGTCCAGGTGGAGAATAAGGTCTTCTCTGCTCTGAGTTCTAGTCAGTAAGGATCAGGAGCCTAGCCATCCCACATGCTGCCTTACTTAAGGCTGGGAAGGTGTGCCTGAGACATCTTGCTATCAGTCATTATTTCTATTGACACTGGAAAGGATGGAGACTGGGCCATCTGGAGTCCCTGTTGGACCAGTCACTTTCTTATCTATAAAATGGTAACTCTATGAACTTTTAACTTACCGCAAGGATTGTTATAAAAATTAAAGAGAAAAAAGTGATGCAGGAACATACTGCAAACTATAAGCAAGATACAACTACACATCTAGTCTTGTTATTCCTGGGTTTGGGAGTGAGGGCTTGGGAGATCAACCCAACTCAGCTTCACCTGACTTACCGTAACCTGAGAGGAGCTGCAGGCTGTGATGGACCAGTAACCCTGACCTGGCACCTTGGTCTAAGTTCCTCTATGCACCAAGTTACTTGAACTCCATCAGAGTCTGTGACAGATCTGTCCTCCCAGCTCATGGACACGGAAGCTCATGACTGCCAAGGAGTGTGCTCAATATTCTTGAGGAGACAAGAACAAATGTCTCCTCATCTCTGATGACAGACCCAAGTAAGGATATCACCAAAGTCCAAAGTAGTGAACTAGTGAGTGTTGTGCACCCCGGCCCCCATCCTACCCAACCAACGAGTTTTGCTGGGTGGATGACTCAACAGCAGCTCTCTCACCAAGGCCCACCAAGAGCAGCATAGGTGATGGCTGGTGAAAGCTAGTCACCTGGGGCGCACTGCACAGCTGCCTGGCAGCCCAGGTGGTTCGAGCCTCTTCTAGGAAGCAGAGCTCCTCTCAGTCTCTCTCAGCAGTCCTTAAATGAATGCTTGGGGGAGGGGAGGAACCTAGGGAATACGGTTAAGTTTCAGGGATTTCCTGAAGCTGTTAAGTTGTTTACTTTCTGAGTTTAATGAGTTTCCCTCCTGCAGGACAGGACCTTTATCCCCCTTCTTAGAACATACTGTTGTTTCACCTCCCTGCCAACATCCTGTGTCACAAGCTTCCCTGTATGATGGAAGATTTCATCTGGAGGAAACAGCTACAGAAGCAATGTCTGAGACAAGCTAGGATAGTCTCAGCCACTGTCCTCCACCTACCTACCTCTCAGAGTTAATGTACAGTGGAGATGTTTGTGTTTATCTACTTATTAAATTCAACACCACCATCTTCATACAAGTTAATAAACTCATTAATACCAAAACCAGGATGGGACGGGGCCATTGGGAATCATTTCATCTGATTCCTAAGGGAAGTTCAATGAAAGACTGACTTGGATAGCAAAGTCCTGTAGCCCAGGGAAGAGGAACATAGAACCAGGGAGTAAGGAGAAACTCCCAGGCCCTGCTTTTCTCTGGGTCCACTTGCTTGGGTCAGATAATAATGAATGCAATAAAAATGACTTCTAGACACAAAGGGTCAAGCAATATCCACTTTGGAATTTCCCAGTGTCCTGGAAGAGCAAGCTGTAACTGTACATCCTGTTAGCTCAGAGAAGCCTCAAGAATCTGCCTGAGGTTCAAATCCAGAGACTAAGTCAGGCTCTGGTCAGAGCCCATCCCAGTCACAGGTCCTGGGTCACTGCTGCTCCTCCTGTCTAGGATGTCTCCCCCTCCGTGGTTTGGCTTCTGTTATTTTTGAGACTCAACCTCAGCTTTTCAGTTGTTCCCAACCCCTGAAGCCCTGGGGCCACTCTCACTCACCCTGTGGCCCTGAACATGCTTGTTCTACCTTTGTTACAGCACTTCCTGGGCTGCTGAGTGAGTTGAATCCTGAGTACAGTGAGGGTGTGCACCAGCTTAAAGACCATGTATTTCTAGTATCAGCTGAGTGACTCTCCTAAATCAGTAAGTTCAACCTTTCCTCTAGGCTGTTCTCTTAGATCATCTTTGTAAGTGTGGGTTCTAGCTGGACATGGTGGTGTACGCCTCTAAGTCTAGATGAGTGGGAAAGTGTGGTAAATTTTAGGCTATATAAGCAAGACCCTACTGCACCTCCCTCCAAACCCAGCAAACAGAAAATACCAGTATTTTTGTTCTAGTTGAAGGTTGAGTTAGTCAGGACTTAAAGCTACCTCTAGTTTAATGCTCTGGCACTGAGCCCTGTCCTCTGAGCTCTGGGGAGAGCCAGGAAGACCACCTGGGGTCTCCTCCAGGTCTTAGACTTTTAGTTTGGGTCTCTGCCCACTGTAACATCTGCTCTGTCCTGGTTACCCCTGGACTTCCCTTTGCTTAGCCTGCTCCTCCACAGATGTGGGGCTCTGCAAAGACTACAATCAGTCGTGGTCACAATTACATTCAATTCCTAGAAAAAGTGCCAAGGAGAATGAGCGAGTGAGCCTGGATAGCTAGCCTCTTCCCACCTCGACAGGATTGGTAGCTGGTGCAATCAGCTAGGGGAACTGGACCTGCACTCAGGCTCCATGTTGTAGGGGAACACCTATCTCTTTAAGTATTAGAATTCTGACTTGGAAGAGGCACATAAACGAAATCTTATGAAGGGAACAACAGGTGAGATCTCTGCTCTTCTAATCACAAGGCATTCACTCATGCATGGTCACTATTTAAATCTTGTGTGTGTATGAGTACATGAGGGAGAGTGAGGTAGCTCAAGAGACTGAGAGGCAATTTCTTGAGTGAATGCTCTAGGAATGATTAAGACAAAGAAAACAGAGCTACCGTCTTCCTTATTTAACAGTTACACACTTACCTGTGTATTGTATTGTGTGAAGAGCTCTCCCCATCCTCCTTTATTTCTGTTTGTTAACTTTTAGAATTGAGCTTAACTTTTTAGCCTGGAGTTCTTGAACCTCTTAAAGTACATCAACATTTGCATATTCATTGGATGTACACAGGTTTAAGTAGTGTCTAGGTTCAACGTCTTTATTTTTTTTGGTTTTTCAAGCCAGGGTTTCTCTGTGTAACAGCCCTGGCTGTCCTGGAACTCACTTTGTAGATCAGGCTGGCCTCGAACTAACTCACAGAGATTTGCCTGCCTCTGCCTCCTGAGTGCTAGGATCAAAGGCATGTGCCACCACCACCTGGCTGGTTCAACGTCTTTATGAAGGAGTCCAGAGATGCCAAAAGGTTAAGGATCACTGTCTCAAGGGCTTATTTCTCAACTCCAGATGAGAAGTTGTGTCTTTGTTAAGGAAATGCTCTTTTATCTAACTACTAACACAATATGGAAGAAAGAAGAGATGTTATAACAAGGAAGTGATCTATTATCCTGTTACAAAAGTACCGGGATTGTAAAAAGTCAAACTGCCCAACCCAGAGCAACCACAGCAGGACTTTGATAAGAAACCTACAAAGGCTCCTCCACCCCTACTAAGAACTAAATCTATGGCTCATTTGGAAAGATGCCATTGTTCTGGACAAACGCTGTGGGCTCTTAAAGAAAGTGGGCACAGTACAGTGTGAGCAGAAGGAATGAGAAGAACCTGGTCCATAACAAAACCCACACAGGTAGGATCTACAGAATCTGCAGTCTGAATCAAGCTGCAGCAAGATTCTAGGGGCAGCTTGGAAAAAGGGATAGCCTAGGAAAGTTTCTACAAGACAAAAACCTCTTTAGAGCAAACAGTTCTTTATACTCCTAAACTTGGGATAGATGGCTTATTTTCCCATATAAAGGCATTGAGGATAGAACCCAGAGCCGGGAACATGCCAAGCAGGCCTTCTAACAACTGAACTACATGCCCAGCCCTGTGAACACTACCTTAAAAGAGAAAGCCATTAATTTACAAAGACAGACATTAGAGACTTGGTTGTCACAATAAGAATGCCAGTGAATGGCCACTGACCATTTAAGGAGGCCAAATCTGCCAAAAGCTCTGAAGTTGATGAAAGTCAAGCTCTGAACGTAAACAGGCCATTGGGCACCCACTGCATCTATTCCTCAAAAACAGGGCATCACCTGAACTTGGGTCTACTAGATGAAATAACGCACGCCATTCCAAGCCTGACACAGGTCCTTCTCAAAAGTCTTCAGCACTTTCAGAAAAGGCAGGTAAAAAACAAAACAAACTTCTGTTAGAACAACAGCAAACAAGCTCCAAGCCTAGCTAAGTTGGCAATACATACCCTTTCTGTGGAGTCCGTGGCCCCTGGTCACAAAGGACAGAGATGAGAATGCCCAGGCAGGGTGGAGGTCTTTAATACTCTCCCTTTCTTTTCTTTCAGTTTCTGTTTTTAGTAGAGTCTATTGTCTTTCTTTCCTGCCTTGCCCCACCCTTTCAGTTTCATTTACTTAGGGATTTCTCAGAAATCACTCAGGTTCTCAGAACATTTTGGCCATTTGACCAGCTTCCTTAATGAGCAAATCCAGCCAGTGGGTTGGGTTGTGGGGAGGAGGAGGTTGAGACCAATCAAACTCTCAAGAGCCCCAAGCTACTTGCCATTGCATCAGCCGCCCCTTCTTCAGGTTGACCGCCATGTGACCTCCCCATCCCTCTTCCTCCCCCCACCCACAGCATCATTGCTGTTGTGTGTAGTGTACAGATCAGCCTGTACATTCCCTGAGGCAGTCCTGCTCTGAAGCGGTGCACTGCAGGGGAAAGATAGGAACTCTGATAGATCAGAGAGAGCCGGCTTTTGATGTTGAGCAAAAGCTTGCTTTGAAACCATGGACAAGTAGCGTTACTTCTCTGCTTCTGCCTCGGGTTCCTCATCTGTGAAATGCGCACCAGGAACCTTCCTAACACTTCGTGGAGGGGACTGCTGGCGACCATACAGGGCAAAGCCCTAGGCGGTGGGAAACGATGACAGCATGGGTGGGCGGCGCCGCCGCAGCCTCCCCGCCCCTTGCGGTGCCGGTGCCCAGAGAACAGCAAGTCTGGTTCGGAGCCGGGTCCTCAGGGCTCAGTGCGCGGACAGTAGCCCAAGGCTCCGGTGCCACCTCGGCCTCCCTACCTCGCTCCCGGAGCGGCGGCCGCCCTCTTCTCACTTACCGGCCCCCGTTCGGACCCCACCAGTCAGCACCGCTAGTTCAGCTACCGGTACTTCCAGGGCGTCCGTGGAAAACCCCATCCGGCCGGAACAACTTCCTGTCCTTACATGTCGCCATTGGCTGCCCATCCAGGGGCGGGGCATAGCCCGTCTCTGATTGGCTGAGGCCCCCAACGTCGTGGTGGAACGCGACTGGGCGGCCCGAGTGCAGGCCGGACCGTTGTAGGGGTGGACCAAGCGCTTCCGTGTGTATGTGTGGTGAGCCGCGGGCCCGGGCGGGAGGGTACCGGGACCTGGTGGCCGCGTGCTTCCCGCCTCATAGCGCCAGGTTCAGAGCGTCGCTCGCCTTCCTTTTCTTCCCATTTCTTCGTAGAGTGCTCTCAACTCTACCCATTACTGTTGACAGCTTGGCTAAGTTCTCTTCATCCTTCAAAATCTGTGTCGTGTGGTATCTTTTTGTTTCCCCTCATGGATCTGTGGCCTCCGGGGCAAGATCCGAGTTTTAAATTCTGCCCACATCAGATCCGACACAGAGCTAAACACAGAGTAGGTAACAGGGAACTATTTGTTGAAAGGGAGAATCCCGTCTCCCCTGACTTCCTCAGCACCCTGCCCCACCAGCTTTCAGGCTACAAATACAGGTAGATCGAGAGGGTTCTTGGTCAGTGAACAAAACACACAGGACTCCCTGCCCCACATGTCTGTGCCCCCTTTAGCTCTTTAATTTTTTTTTCCTGCGGGCCTCATTACCTTTGCCTTCATTTAGCCTCTTCCTCTTGGTTTTACCACACTCCCCTTTCCCATGACATCTTTTGGACTTGGGTACAAAATGGCAACCATTTCCTCCTAAACTGTGTGCATTCCCCTTAGCTCTCAGCCTTCTCCCTTCACGTATGTTTTCTTGAATCACCCTTGACTCTCGTACTGATCATCACTGGTTCTGTTGTTTAGATCCAGCACTGTGATCACCTTGGATCTCTCAGCCTCTCCAGACTGCCACACAGGTGTATTCTCTCTGAGGCCTGTCTTGGCTCCATAAGAACGTGCAGTCCTGGGCCCAGCTGCTCTACTCTTCTCTTCCTTTTCTTCTTTTGAGTTCACATGCCATAGCATCCTCGGGCTCACTCGTGGAGTCAGGGATGTGTTGTTTGTCTCTCTCCGTATGGCTTGTGAGTGTGCTGAGTGAAGGTCCTTTACTTTTTTGTCTATTGTTGCAGCTGTTGAATGAGTGAATGAGATCCACATGTAGTGGAGTGCATCAGGAGTCCAGCCTCTTGCTGGAAAAAGTCGTTCAGACATTCCCCATGCCCTGTGGAGCTGATGGACTACGCAGTCCTCCTGTCTGCCGTAGGCCTCTCTTGTGAGTCAGCCCTGCAGATAACTGTGTGGCTTGAAACCTGGGCCTGTGACTGAACACTATATAATCCAGTGGTGGGAATCTGATGGATTCCATTTGACAGGTAGGGACCAGGAGCTTGGCCTCAGATCCCTGCGGAGTATGTAGAGATTAAATTATTTGCAGAGTGTGTTTCATCTGTGTGTAGTTAGTCCCCAGTTGCTCTTGGTTCAGTTGGAGAGTGTCTGGCTACTTTTAGAAGTCCTTTTTAGAAGACGACTTTAAATGTGGACATTGATACTTGCCTGGATTCAGCTGCTGGTGGGAACAATAACCATAGGCATTGAATGATGACCAGACTTGTGTGGCAGTGGAGTTCTTAGATGAATAGTGCCATCAGATGACAGGTGTGGAAGGGTTTCAGTGGGATGTTGAAACCTAGTGTATGACCTGGCATTGTGATGTATGCCTGTTATTCCAGCACTCAGAAGGCTGAGGCAGGAGGATTGTTGAGACTAAGACCAGCTTGGCTTATATAGTGAGATCTTGGTTTAACAGTAGAGAGGCTCAGCTGTTATGAGCATTTACTTTGAAATCATGAGGACCAAAGTTTGGATCCCAGCACGCATGTTAACAAGTCAGGCGTTACACACTTGCCTGTAACCCAACCTCTAAGAGGTCAGTGACAGGAGGACCATGCCTCAAATGAATAAATGGAGAGCGATGGAGGAGGACACAGGATGCCATGTTCTGGCCTTTTTATGTGCAGGAGCACACGTTTGTACATTCCCATAGGTGTGCATACACACATACACACACACACACACACACACACACACGAATAAATATAAAACCGAAAGCATGAGGCTTGGCTGGGTTTTCTTTAATTTGGAAGCTGGTCCATGGCATAGACTTGCACTCTGTCCCACCAGGCCCTCTGCTGGCTGTGATATGTTTAGCACCCCTATTTTCTTCCTGCTTGTACTTGCTGTTCTTTTCATGTAGCTAGAGTTTTCCTACCTGGCCCACAGTCAGGACAAATCTTTGTCACCCGCCAGTCCCACAGCCGCTCAGACCCAACCAAGTAAACACAGAGACTTATATTGCTTTCAAACTGTATGGCCGTGGCAGGCTTCTTGCTAACTGTTCTTATAGCTTAAATTAATCTATTTCCATAAATCTATACCTTGCCATGTGGCTCATGGCTTACCAGCATCTTCACATGCTGCTTGTCATGGCAGCGGCTGGCAGTGACTCCTTCTGCCTTCCTGTCCTTTCTTTTCTCCTCTCTATTAGTCCTGCCTATACTTCCTGCCTAGCCACTGGCCAATCAGTATTTTATTTATTGACCAATCAGAGCAATTTGACATACAGACCATCCCACAGCATCTTCATGATATTAAAATACTGCATTCTAGACCAAAACACCTCTTACTGAGAACTAGCTGATAACAATTTGTGATGGCTCAGAATTCCAGGAAGAATTTTTAAAAGGAACTTTATTACGGTGTGAATCTGTGCACTTGAGTTGAGACATAAATTTGGATGCCACGAACAGGATTGCTCTTGACACACTTGGGTAGGTAGACTGGTGCCTTAGGATCCGACCCTGGGCTTTGGTATGCCAGATAGGTGCTCTACATCTCCAGAAGCTTGTTTTCTCTCATTTTTCCCTTTGATTGTTTTTAAAGACAGGGTTTTGCTATGTATCCCAGGGTAGCCTTGAAATCATAATCTTCCTGCCTCAGCTTCATGAGTGCTGGGCTCACAGGTGGGTGCTACCATACCTAGTTCATTGTTGTTGCCTTCTTCTTCCCTTTCTTTACTTTTTCCTTCTCCTCTTCTGCTTTGCAGTGCTGAGGGGCAAACCCAGAACCTTGCATGTGTTAGCAAGTATTCTGTCAAGGAGCTTCCTTCCCAGCCCCACATAGGTTTCCATTTAAATATGTTCTAAGTAAGTATGTCTACTGAATAGGAAATCCATTTATTTTTAAAAGTTACTTATGTTTTTATTTATTATGTAATGTTTAAATTAGGGTAAACATACCATCTCCCCATGCCATCTCCCTAACATTTTACCCTTCCTTCCTTCCTTCCTTCCTTCCTTCCCCCCAACCCCCCTTTTTTTTAACATTTATTTATTTATATGGTTGGGCAATGGCATGTACATCAAGAAACACATGTTGAGGTCAGAGGACAACTTTCATGAGTTGATTTTCTCTTTCCACCATGTAGGTTCCAGGGATCAAACTCAGGTCTGTAGACTTGGCAGCAAGCACATTGCTGGTCCACATCACTTATTTTAAATTTTTACTTTTTTAAAAAAGGTATGCTTTCTATTTTTAATTGTGTGTGTGCATATATGTTGGTGTGTGGGTGTGTACATGTAAGTGTGGGTAGTCGTGGAGGTCAGCAGGGTGTTGCATCTCATGGAACTGTTTTTGATCCTCTGGAAGAGTGGTATATCCTGTTAACCACTGAGCCACCTCTCCTACCCCAAAATCATTTCTTTATGTTGAAATATCTGAAATCTTTTCTGTTAGCTCTTTTGAAAATTCAGCCTTTAGGACTGGAGAGATGGCTCAGAGGTTAAGAGCACTGGCTGTTCTTCTAGAGCTCCTGAGTTCAGTTCCCCGGCAACCACATGGTGGCTCACAATCATTTGTTGTGAGATCTGGTGCCCTCTTCTGGCAGGTAGGGGTACATGCAGATAGAACACTGTATACATAATAAATAAATAAATAAATCTTTAAAAAAAAGAAAATTCAGCCTTTATTTTTCATATGTTTGTGTTAGTGGAGTTTGAAGTCTTAGATTTTCAAGGTGACATTACTGCTATGAAGTACAGAACTATTTTCCCATTCACAGTTGTGATTCTTGACCTTGTTTAGTTCTAGGAAGTCCTACCTTTGTGTGTCTGCATGGCTTCACTGGTGGCATATGATGATTCTGACTCAGAGACCGAGACTGAGCCTGCCAGAAGTGTGAACTCTGAAGGTCAGATGGATGATGCCTCTGGTGTGACCAGACCTCCTGGGAAGGCTTTTGCATCTGGTACAGTGGATGTGACAGAAGAGGGGGCACAACACACAAAGAGCAGTCCTCATGAAGACCCAAAGGACCAACATCTGCCACTGCCTCGGATCTGGAGCAGTCTGCCGGGATCTTGTCCTAACCAGAGGCTCCAGTGGCCCCCAAAGGAACCTGATACCACCTTCCTCACCAGTGAGTCTCCTCGCCCTTCTTTGTGGATGAGCCGAGCTCCAGCCGGCCATGTGCCCCTGGCAGCTGCCTGCTTAAAGCCAGCAAAACCTGCTCGGGATGCCCTTGTGTCATCTGCTCATTCTCAAAGCAAAATTGAAAGCACCGCTAGAATTACCAGCCCTTCTCAGAGGAAAAGGGGTGAGGACTGTGTGGTTCCTTATACCCCCAAGAGACTGAGGCAGCTGCAGGCACTGAATCCAGAAGCTGGTGGGGGCAAAGATACAGAGCCTCTGGGACCTCCTGCAGGGTGTGCCCCACCCCCCCTCATTGTGGCTCCCACGGTGTCTGAGTTCATCCAGCCATATTTGAAGAGTCAGTACAGAGAGACTAAGGTCCCCAAGAAAGTGCTTTTCCACCTGCGAGGCCACAGGGGCCCTGTCAACACTATTCAGTGGTGTCCAGTCCTTTGTAAGAGCCACATGCTTCTCTCCACGTCCATGGATAAAACCTTCAAGGTGAGGTGAGGGAGAACAACTCGAAGTGACTTTTCCTGGGGGTTATCCTGACAGAGTCAGGCAGTGGGTGGGGACAGGCTACACACTCCCTTTTGGAAATTTCTGTAGCCCCCTTTGGTACTTTTGAGAGAGGATTCTTGGGGCTTAGCTCAAATCTTTGGTCTTTCCTGCCCCATTCCTTTCCTTTCCCAAAGCTGCCTTGCCATAGCACCACAGTGTTAAATAAATTACTGTGTGCCCAGATGATAAACATATTAGTTCATTTTATAATGATACATTATTTTAACCCAAGTATGCCATAGTTTATTTCCTTTCCTGTTTTGGACATTTCATCACCTTTTAGTAGCACATTCCCATGAACCATGCTGCTGTAGGCATGCTGCTACTTATGTATTCCCCTGCCAGACTTGGTATTTATTTATAGAGGGTCCTCCACAGCAGCAGTCCAGCCTGAACTGCAAGGTTTATGGCCCCCTACTTAAGAATACCCAAGTATAAGAATCCCATTTCCCCATGTGCTCACAGCACTGAATATTGTTTCTTTTAATCTTTTGCTAATAAGCTGTGATGCTTCATCTTGCTTTACCTTGAACCCTAGTATGGAATGATCAGCCCTTGAGTTTTGTTAATCTAACTTTGGAGACTTTATTTATTAGTGGTTTTTTTTTTTTTTTTTTTTTTTTTTGAGACAGAGTTTCTTTGGTACCCTTGGCTGTCCTAGAACTAGTTGTGTAGACTAAGTTGGCCTTGAACTCACAGAGGTATCTCCTGCCTCCCCTGTGCTGTGTTAAAAGGCATGCATCACCACACCCAGCTAGCTTTGGAGACTTTTAAATCAAACAACAGCAAACAAACAAGTCTGGGGAGATGGCTTGGTTAGTAAAGTGCTTGTCTTGCAATCATGAAGACTTGAGTTTGGATCCCCAGAATCCAGTAAAAAGTCTGGCATGGTGGCATATGCCGGGTAGGTCCCTGGAAGTTCAGGACCAGAGAATCTGGTCTATAGGGTAAAGTTCCAGGCCAGTGAGAGACCCTATCTCAAACACAAGGTGGAAGGCACCCGAGGACTGACATGGGGGCTGTCCACTTAACCTCACATGTGTGCTGTGCATGGTGTGCATGTACACACACACACACACACACACACACACAGGCAGATAGATATAGACACACATGCATAGACACACACACACAAACAGATACATAGACACACAGACATAGACAGGTAGACACAGACACACATATACAGACACAGACGCACACACACATAGACAGATAGACACAGACACACAGACACACACACAGACAGATAGACAGACACACAGACACACAGAGACAGATAGACACACACGCACAGACACACACATAGATAGACACAGACACACACACACATAGACAGACACAGGCACATAGACATACATAGACAGATAGACCAGACACACAGACACACACACAGACAGACACAGACACACACATAGACAGATAGACACAGACACACACACACACAGACACACACAGACACACAGACACACACAGACAGATAGACCAGACACACAGACACACATACAGATACTCACATACACAGACACAGACAGACACACATACATAGAGACAGACAGACACACACACAGATACACACACACATACACACATACACACATACACACACATACAGGCACACAGACACAGAGAGACACACATACACACATAGACACACACACACAGACACACACATAGACACATACATACACAGACACACACAGAAACACAGATAGAAAAGATGGATAGTCTATTGCATGTGATGTCAGAAAAATTAGACATCTGTTTTCAGGGGATGCAGTGTGTGCAGTATGATTTTTTTAAATTTTTAATTTTAATTTTAATTTTTATTTATTTATTTATTTTTTGAGATAGGTTATCATTGTGTGGCCTGGAACTCTCTGTGTGGACCAGAGTGGTCTCAAAGGCGAGAGATCTCCCTGCCTCTGCTTTTCAAGTGCTGGGATGAAAGGCGTGTGCCACCATGCCAGCCATGCGATAAATTTAACTCCAGGCTGTAATTCCAACTTCTGGCCCTCAGAACAAATAAGTTATAGAGGCCAAATACTGATCCTTACTGAGTGGCTCCAAGTGACCCCTGACTAGCTGAACTACAAGCTTCCTGGGAAGAACATGGCTTCCAACAGCATGCACAGGGTAGCTGGTTTCTGCCCAGGTGGGCTTCCCTCTGAGTCTGACCAAGAGGGACTCTCATACCTCTGTCACATGATCACTTGAGAAATGTGTTTTCAAAAGCACATCATGTAGGCTGGGAGGTGGGTCAGTCAGTAAAGTGCTTGCAGATACGAGGGCCTGAGCTTGACCCCCAGAACCCACACACAATGTGGGTGCATGCTTATAATCCCAGTGCTAGGTAGGTGGAGACAAGTGGGTGCTTGGGGTCCTCTGGCCAGCCAGCTTAGCTTAGGTGGTGAGTTCCAGACTGGCAAGAGACCCAGTTTTAAAAACCAAGGGTGGTGCCTGTTCTAATCAGGGTCACTATTGTGATGAAACAGCATGACCAAAACAAGCTGGGGAGGAAAGGGTTTACTTGCTTACACTTCCACATGCCCATCACTGAAGGACGTCAGACAGGAAAATCAAGCAGGGCAGGAACCTGGAGGCTGGAGTTGAAGCAGAGGCCACGGAGGAGAGCTGCTTACCGGCTTGCTTATCGTGACTTGTCCAGCCTGCTTTCTTATAGAACCCAGGACCACCAGCCTAGGGATGGCTCCACCTACAATGGGCTGGGCCCTCCCCCATCAATCACTAATTAAGAAAATGCCCTACAGGCTTGTGTCAAGTTGACATAAAACTAGCCAGCACAGTACCTGAAGAACAACAGCTGAAGTTGCCCTCTGACCTTCACCTGCACATACATGTACACATACCTTCATACACATGCAACTATGAAAAAAAAAAGACACCTATTGCAGAGCCGGACCCCATAGGAGCTCAACCCACTCTGTCCTCAGCGTTCTCAAGACCACTTCTCTGAGTCCTTATATCTGAGATTATGTTTTGAGCCCCAGCCCACCAACCCAGGAGGCATTTTCTCAAGTGAAGAGAGGAGACCCAAGTGCTTTGAGGTGAGCTGTGTCTGTGGGTGGTGGTTTTAGACATTTACAGATCCTGAGGAACTCTTGTGTTTGACGCAGCAAGGCTGACACAGGTGTTCAGTTCAGTTTCCAGCTGGGGTACTGGCTTCTCTGAGCCAGGCTGTGGTGCTTCTGCAGCACTGGGCTATGTCATCTGTGCAAGGGATGTTCAGTATTCCTGGGGTGGCTCATGACATCCTTGGACCTACCCAGAGTCCTGGCCTCTCAGTTCTCCATCCTGAGAGCCTGGTGCACAGAGGCCAGCAGGGCATGGGGCCTGTTTGAGGATTTCAGCTGGGCCCAGGCTCTTGGCAGTGTCTGGCTGTCTCTGGAGTATACAGGATACTCCTTAACTTGGAGCTCACCTGATTGTTGAACTTCTTTCCTCTTTTGTCCTTCCTTCTCTAGGGTCCTTCCCCTTTGCTTTTTGCTTGGCCAATTTCTACTGAACAGTCAAGACCCAGCTCAGAAAGGGACCAATGAACAGTGTTGATCTATTCTGCGGTCTTGGGTTGGGCAGTGTGCCAGGAGCAGGAGCTGCATCGAGCCAGATGGGCCATGTTCTTCCTGTTGGGACCAGACAGTCAACAAGCTGCTTTTATAGCTAGCCTTCTGTCTTCCTACACTTACCTGTGCACTCTCCGCTGTTTGAATGTAGAGGTCCCTGCTTGGATGAGCCTGGAAGCAGGCTGGGCTTCTTCCCCAGCCCCTCAGTACTAAGGGTGAGGCAGCACTCACAGGGTGGAGGGGCTTGCTTTACAATGGACTGGCTCAACTGCTTCTTTATGCCCTTGGCAAGGCTTGAGGGTTCTCTAGTGGCACAAATACCTACATGTGCTGTATCCACAGTATCTAGTGTGCTCCTGGCTCCTGGTGGGAACTTAGCTGTGGTTCTAAAGTGGGTGCTATAGTCATCTCTCTAGGCCACTAGAGAGAGGGGAGTACAGACTGGCAGATGTGGGGAGCACATCAAGGAGGTGGAGGGGGTTGCTGTGGCTGTTTGCCTTGAACCTATGATGCAGCTTTATGGAGAGATCAGGTTTGTCCTCATGGATGCCTGCCTGCCAACTATCTGTGCGCCGATGGGAAGAGGCAGACCTGAGCCCTGTGGAGTTGGTCTTCACCTGAAGCCCCCATTGACAGATCTGAACAGCTTGGTTACCCTGGGTCATTACTGACAAGGAATTTCAGTTTCCTGAACAGACACTGTAGGTCCCCTTGTTGTTTTTTGAGGTTTTGGGTGATGGAGGCTTGAGTCCAGGACCTTGTGCATGCAGGCAAATGCTCTACCACTGAGCTATACTGAGTGTATGTGTGTATATGTGTGTGTGTGTATATGTGTGTGTGTTTGTAGGTGGAGGACAGGGCAACCTTGGATATTGATCTTTAGGTACTCTTTTTAAGATAGAGTTTTTCATTGGCTTGGAACTTACCATGGAGGTTCGGTTGGCCAGCTGGTATGTCCCAGGGATCCGCCTGTCTCTGTTTCCCCAAAGCTGGGATTATAAGATTGTATGACTGTGCCTGGCTTTTTTACATGAGTTCTGCGGATTGAACTCCAGCCCTTCTGCTTGTAAAGCAAGCACAGTACAGGCTGAGTCATCTCTACTCCCTACCTCCTGACCATGATGGCTTTATTTTTTGAATTGTTTACTTATTGTACGTGTGCTTGTGTGTGGGCACATACATGCTATGGTATGTGTGTAGAGGTCAGAGGATAACTGAGGAGTCAGTTCTCCTTCTACCATGTATTTTTTTTTCATCCCAAAGATGATTGGTCGATTGATTGATCTTTCTTTTTTTTCCTTTCTCTTCCTTTCTTTTTCTTTTTTTTTTCTTTTTTAAGACAACATCTCACTGTGTACCCCTGGCTGCCTTGTAACTCATTATATAGACCAGGGTGGCCATGAACTCATAAAGATCTTCCAGTCTCTGCCTCCACAGTGCTAGGACTAAAGGCATGTGCCACCACACTCCATGGTGGTTTTTAAAGCAGCGTAGGAGTTGGAGCCTTGGCTCTGGGTGTGGTGAAGATGAATGTGCCAGGATTGGTCATGGCCAGGAGAGGTCGCAGTTGGCCTGTTTGGGATGACAAGAAACCTGTGTTTAGGATGCTGTTGTGTGGCCTGTCCCTAGGAGGCATGTGGGCTGGAAGTGATGATGAGACTCCTTGACTGTTAGGAAGCTTCAGGGAGTGCCCCCACCCTCTTGTCCAGTCCTCCGAATACATCCCAGGTATGGCCTCAGAGGCAAAGTACTTGCCATAGTTGACTTGGGTCAATACTGACCATGACTGCTAAGATCAGTGTCTCCTGTTCATCTTCTCACTGAGGCTTCTAGAAGCCAGAGGTGAATGTCGAGCTGGAACCTGAGCAGAGACCAGTAAGATTTAGTAAGTTTTAGCGATTGAGGTTATGTAAGTGGGACTTTGAGTAAGTTCAGAATGCAGGATAGTAGGGACCAAGGAGCTGTGATGGGAAGATGAATTAGGGCATGGAGGGTTCAGGTGGGCACGTGAGGATGGAAGTCCTGCCCTAGGCCTGCAGGTTGGTATGTGGTGTGCTGAGCAGCAACTGCTTTTCCCTCCCTCGTGACAGAGATGTGGTCCATGGCTATAAACCAAGCCTCAGCTGAGTGTGAAGTGGAGTTGATTGTGTGTGTGTTTGTGTGGTTTTTATGAGCAGTAGACGAAGTTGGATGTGAGCACCTGGGGTAGGACCTGGCATGTGCTGCTGGCACTCAGAATGCTGGGGTCTTGGTGTTTAGGGATTTTACCCCCTTTCCTGCCAGGTGGTGGTGCCTTGCTGGGATCTGAGTTGATAGAAAGGATGTAAGCTTTGTGGGGGCGGCAGCCACACCAGACCCATTTTTATATTCTCTGTAGCATCTGGCATGAAATTTGGTACATGTTAAGTGATCAATGAAGATTTAAAGACATTTTCTGGATTTTACTGCCTTGTTTTAGGAAGGTTTTTGTGTGTGTGTGCAGAAATGCTACTCACCTCTAGGGGGCACAGTAAGACTTACTATCTTTGGCCCATCCAAGCTTCTAGAATGTGGTAGAATCCTTGACTCACCGGAACATTTACTGAGATGATTTTTCTCTGATCCGGAGCAGAACAACACCGTCCATCTGACTGATGTAAAGAGCATCGAGTGCCAGTCTTTCATAGCCTTAAAGCTCAGCTTTGGAGTCAGAAATTTCAACTAGGCACATTACAGTGGGAAGATACATATTTTAATATGTTCTAAATGTTCTGTGAGCTGTAAAATATGCTTATATTAGTTTTGAAAAATTTACAGCCAGAGCAATTAAGTAAAATAAAACAGTGAGTCACAGTCTCTGCACCGCTGCCCTGTTGTCTCAGGCAGTGGCCCTTCCTGCCCTCCGCTGTGAGCTTCGGGCTTTCATGACTGTAATCCCAGCACAGACACCCTTTTATACTCTCTTTTCATTTCCCGGCGAACTCGCTCGGCTCTCCATGTTTGAACACCCACTGCACGTCAAGGTAGAATTCAGCCTTTGATGCCTTTTCTGAGGAAAAAGCCAAACACAGCCAGCCCTGCCTGTTTGTCCATGCAGGGACTGCCAGGCCTCCCAAGGGACTCCTGCTGCATCGGCGTGCTTCCCGCCGCCGTGGGGGGACCCAGGTTCTCACACAGGCAGGTCTATACATAAAGCCTGTGAGTTAGATGTTGTTGATTTGCTGTATTTGTTTTAGAGTTTTTTTCAATAACAAGCTTCCTTAACATATATATATATATATTATATATATATACATATATATATGTATATATATATATATATATACATAAAAAAAGCCAAACTGATGCTTATTGGAAAAACTTTGCAGACAAAGATAAAGGGTATACAAAGGAGAAACAGACATCACTGGTGATAGTACTCCAGTAAGCTCTTGTCACTGGGCATGCTGGCCTGGCTGCTGAGTCCTGTGTGTTGACACAATCCAGCTGGTCATGTGCTATCTCATCCGCCACCAGATTGTCTTCTGTATTGTTTGTGGGGCTGGGATGTAGCTCAGAGGTGGAATGATTGCCTAGCAGGCATTAGGCCTGGGGTTCCATCCCCTTCCTTCAACCAAAACCCCCACTGAAAAACTGTCCACAAACATTTGTATGATGGTCTCATTCCTCACACTTGCCCTTGTCTCTTTTGTGTTGTCCCCTGTAGCTTTTGGAGTCCATTTGAAAGCAAGTAGTCCTGCGGCGATCACACTGTGCATAATGCCATCTTTTCTGCTGCTTAATGTAGTGAAGATGGGCTTTGCACTATTGGGCTTCAGCAGAAGGCCTGTGTGTGGTAAATGGAACCTGAATGTTGGCGACTTTCAGTATTGCGCTCTACTGCTGCTCAGTACCGGTGTGACTTTTCTTAAGGTTACTTAGTCTCTCTGATCCCCAGTATCACTGGTAGAGTAGAGAGAGAATGCTTGTTGACGTGGACTGTTGCTATAGATATGAATAGAAATGATCTACCCCAGTGCCTGGCATAAGTGAGAATTTCCCCCCTGGACCTGTATTGATTGGTTAAAATACAATGTGAAAAAAAGCGCCTCACCTAGGGTCTTCTGACTTAATGTAGCTTCTGCTTTTGTGACTCTCTTCATAGTTGGTTTTTGTATATGGATTTTAAAGAGTTTCATTCTCAGTGTTTCTGAGATAAACACCTTTAAAATTTACAGAGCTTCTGTGACCATCGATACCAAGCCACCATGCAGTCCTTTGCAGTGCTGTGCACCTGCCAGGCCCTGCCGAGGGCTGCTCCACTCGCCAGGTGCTCACACTGACCACAGGGTGGTGGAGAGTTGCTTGACTCCAAAAGGCAGAGCCTCAGGCAGTGCTGGGGAAGCAGCTTCGCAGTTAGGAGACCCAGGAGGGAGCTATGTTGCCTGTCAGGCCAGCTGCATTCAGGAACAGCTGGAGGCCCTGTGGTAGAGGTTGGTGACCCCGGGTGGGGTCTCCTCATGTGGATCACCACTCTGTGGTGACCAGGAACTTGAGAGAATGGGGAGTCAGCAGCTGCACTGGGCCTGCCACGTGCTGCTAGGCACAGTTGTTTTAACACACTTTACCACAGGGTTTGAGGGACTTGTGCCCAGTTACACAGCAGGTATATGTTGGAGGCAACATGGGGAGCTGATAGGCTATAGAGACTGAACAAAACCAGCAAGCTGCTCCCCCTCCCTCTTCCACTCTGGAAATGCCCAGTTGAAGAGCCCCTCTCCCAGATGGGCCCAGACACTCTCGGGCTTCACTCCTCGGGTTCTGTTAAGGAGCAGGAGGAGCAGAGATGATTTCCTTGGTGGCTTGGATTTGCATTTTTATATATTACAGGATCTTGCTGATTTATCATTGTTAGTGGATCTGATTATATTAGGGTATCTTGGATGGGCTTTGTAAAAAGTGATATATTTCACATTCAAAGACAAGGAATTTATGGATCCAAGTGCCAGAGCGAGGGTTTAGTTCAGTTTTGAAAGAATTATTCTTGATGGATTTTTACGAAATGAGATTGAGAAGTGATTTGATGCGTGGAGTAAGGAGTCGTGGAGCATTATGCAGATGATTGGCAATTTATTCCGAGCACGAGGCAAATCTGTTGGAAATGAGAGGCGCAGCTGGGGAGGAGGTGCGGGTTGTGGTGGTGGGCGTTTGGTATTTGGGGAGTGAATGATTAACAGTGCATCGAGGGTAATTAGGTGAAGGCGAGGAGAGAATTTGTGTGTGCGTGTGTGTGTGTTAACACACACACACGCACACACACCAGCACATGCAGAGATCATCTGGTCCTTCTTTATTTGACAGAGACCGAGGGAGGGGTAGGCAGTCACCCCGGGGTGTGCATTTCTGGACCCTTTTTGCTTATCTCTTCTTTCCCATCTTCCAGAGAAGGTTGAAAGTCCTCCGAGCTGTCCCTGAGGTAGTTGACAGCCAGGCAACTGCAGAGCCTCTGGAAAGTTGTAAGCTTCTGGGCTGGAACTTTCTTTTCGTGGGAGGCAAAATGTTTCTGACACCCTCGTCTCTCAAGTGAAAACTGAGCTGAGTTTGAGGCCAATACAGGAGACTATTCTCATTCCCTTTGCCTTTTGAGTGTGTGGCTCTTGGAACAGACCTGAGCTGACTAAAAGCAGCGCTGTGCTGACCCTGTGCTTTCTGCTCTCTGGGAACGTTGGTTGTTGAACTTGACTAGTTCCATGCCCCAAGAACAGCTCATGCTCAAGTGCTGCTAGAGAAACCAGGGTGGCATGAAGGTGCCGGCTCTGTCCTCGGGGAGCAAGTCTCATCCAATCTCATCCTGTGTCATTAAGGGGAGAATAGAGCAATTTGGAAAAATGCTTTTAATGTAATTGAAAAATGCAGATTGCAAAATTGGCACACTTAGGAGTTGAGACAGTCTAGTGAATTATTTCTTGTTGCTTTTAAAACTTGGACACAAGACTCTTAAAGGAGCCTGTCTAGTGCCCAGTAATAGCAAGTTCTTTTTGCTTCTTAAAAACGGGGGTTGCTTTATATTTTATTTTGCTTCATTGTAAAAATAGTCAAAATTTGGGAAGAAAATGGCAGAAATGAAAAAAAAAGAGCCTTAGTAGCCCACTTGTGTGTGATGGCCGTGAACATCTCCCAATCAGCATTTCCTCCTGCTCTCTTTCTGTACGTATCATCAGGTTTTAATCACACCGTTGGCACTTTTTGTAACCCACACTACAAAATTTTGAGATTAAAATTTTTTGATAGCTAGGTATGGTTGTATATGCCTATAATCTCAGCATTTGAGTGTGAGGGGCAAGGAAGAGTTTGAGGCTAGCCTTGGTTACATAATCAAGACTATCTCAAACAAAGCAAAACTCCCCCACAAAAATAACATCTCATAGTAGTGATTTCCCTCAGTGTTCCTAGAATTCTCCCAGTAAGAGAAGAGATGGTGGGTTGAGTCTCTCTTCACTGTCTTCCACTGCTGCTTTTTGTCTGTTTATTTTTGAGTCAGGGCCTCACTCTGTAACCTAGACTGGTCTGGAATTCATTCAGTGGCCCAGGTTGGCCAGGTTGTCATTGAGTTTATGGCATTCCTCTTGTCAGAGCTTCCAGAGTGTCACCACACACAGCTGCCATATCTTTCTCTTGTCCTTTTGCCCTGATGGACAACAAGCAGGTGCAGGTGTCTCTGATGTGGCCTTCCTGTGTGGGCTAAGAACACCCAGGTGTGGTGGCAGTGTGGGAGTACTCTGCTGTGAGCCAGGAGCCCCACCCTCCCCTCTAGCAAGCTTCCTGAAGAGTGCTCAGGGCAGTCGGTCGGGGTGGAAGGACTTGTCTGCCGGGAGCCTGCCTGAGGGTTGTGAGATGGTGTGTCCACCCCTCTGTGTGTGTGTGGGCAGGGGTTCCTTTTAGTCTGGGCATTTTCTTTCAGAGTGGCGGCTCTCATGTCCCGAGTGGGCCCTCTGCTTGCTGCAGTCCCTTGTCGTCTGTGCTCTGGGGGAGGAAAGGTCTCGGGGTTTGGCCTGCCCACCCTGTCCCTCCCTCTTGTCACCAGTTTCCCTTCTTCACTCATGTCACCAGCACGTCTCTTCTGGGTACACAGACTCACAGCATTCATTTCTGTGGCTCCACAGTGTTCGCTTGTGGCTCACACCAATGCCTGTCGCACAGCGACCATGTCTCCTTGTCCTTTATAGAGACAGAAGTATTGCCCCCCTCCCCAACGTCTGCTGATTTAATGATTGCATCTTGTTCGAGGACTAGATGAGTTCATTTATGGACAGCGTGGTTAGACTCAGGCCTGGCACCTTGTGAATGCTAAATAAGTGGTTTGTCATTGGGGTTCCTGTCCATTAATCTCCTGTGGTCTTAGTGTTCCCTTTCTCCAGGCAATTTACATGTTAACAATATTGACCCTCATCATATCCCACCCCTCCTTCCCCTGGGTGGTGTTTGAGTCCTGGTATTTCATTATCAATTTTTTTTTTTAAAGCAGGGAAAACCTGACATATTTTGTGGTCAAGTGTGTGGACTTCTCTCTTTGTAAGTGTCCAGAAGCTTTAGGCAGTGGCATGTCTGCTCATACCCTGAGAGCTGATATATAGTCACCTATATTTGACCTTCATCTAGCAGTGATTAGCTTGAGCCAGTTTCAATTCTCGTCATTGGGTCCCAGGCAGGCCACATGGCACCGTGATGAATGTGTGCTGGGTGCCAGGGATCGATCAGCATATTAAGGAGCAACGCTGCCATCCCCACCAGCCCTGCTTCGTGATGCTTCCTCCCCCACACCAACACTGGCTACTAATGATTTAAAATGACCTTCCCATCGAGTTCATTCTGTAGGGCATGAGTACGCCATGACTTTCCAAACCTTGCCTCAAAAAATGTTTTTTGACCCTAAAACAAATATACACATACTATAGAGAAACCAGACAGGTTAAAGGGGTAAAAAGGCCACTGTGTCCTCCGGAGGCCATAATTGTAGATTTTTGGGTGTATTTCCATCTAGTCTTAGGAATAATTCAATGTGGTTGCATTCCAGCTATGAACTACCCCACTGCCCTGTAGCATTAGCTTGGAATGCTGTAATTTATTGCAATGGTTTTCAGTGTGATCTGAAAACCTCAGGGGTCCTCGAGACCCTTCCAGAGGGTCAAAACTATTTTCATAATCACACCTAGAAGTTATTTGCCTTTTCTACTTTCATTCTCTCAGGAGGGTAAATGGACTTTTCCAGAGGCTGCATGATGGGCGCTGTTGCCATAGATTAAATACTGAAGCAGATATGAAAGCCCAGCTGTCTTGTATTAAGCCAGGCAATAATGAGACCCACAAAATGTAAACAATGCCTTCTCACTAGTTTTCTTTATGCTGTGAAGAAATCTAGTTATTTTGATAAGAAATACGTTATTTATATTAACAAGTGATGGGTTTATTATTGCTAATTCCACACAAGTTAATAAATATTTTCAAATGTCCTGTTTTCATTGCTGATGTGCTAGCTAGCCATCAGGAGCTGTCATGTATATAATCAGCAGCTCTCTGGAACCCTTAGTCCTTCTAGGCAGTGTGGGAGAGACCAAAAGGTTTGACAAGTGTAGTTTTAAGTAACTTGCAGCCTCACTTGGGGGATGTAACTGACTTAGTAGGAATGACATCCTGTCCCAGCTCTGGGGCAAGTGACTAGGTTCTGCTCTAGCTGTGTTCCTGCTTTCTGCTTGGATAGATTCCTCACTGAGTGGCAAAAACATGATAGGAGTGGTCCTGAGCCACCATGTGCTCCCAGGTGCTGAGCAGTATTACAAGGGTCGCTCCTTCATCTCCTGAAGCCCTGGTCATCCCAGTCCCACCCTCCTGTACCATTATGGTCCACACAGGCTTGGGCTTTTCTCAGAGTGCACACAGTTCCAACAGCCTACATTTGCCACTTAACATTCTCCCAGAGCCCTGCCCGCCACTGCACCACCAGCCGCTCTGTGTCTTTGGAGGGCCGTCAATTTTCACTGGTTCTGCGACGACGCTCTATCGAGTTGATTAACTGTAATTTACTTAGCCGCCCTTGGACACCGAGGTGGTTTCTAATTTCTGCTGTTACAGATAATCCTGAAGTGGTTATCTTCATGCATGAAACCCTTTTCTGTTGCATTATTCCTTTCAGATTGAGTCCCAGAAGTGGGACTGCTGGGTCAAAGGGCTGTACATTTCCATGGGTCCAGATTCGTCTCCTGTGAGATTGCTTTCCAGGAGGATTATACCAATTTGCACTGCCACCGCAAAGCCTCTGTAATAACCAACTATTTTGCTTAACTATCATGCCTAGAATTTTCCCTTGGAGCCCCGAGGGGGCAAAGGCCCTTATCTAAGTGAGCACCATCTATAATTATTTAGACTAACACCAAAATTGCTTTTAGAACGTTTTTAACCTGCTGGGTTTAGAATTCTAATTCTCATACATGGTAGTATTAAAAGTTTCACAAGCAGCTGTTTCTCTCCCCACTCCTCAAAGTGTATTTACACGGCCCAACAACTGTAGGGAAATGTGAGAGCTTTTATAAACACAAGTGGTCTTTTTCTACACTTGTTGAAGTGTTATTTCGAAAGGTACAAAAACACAAATTAAATCACATTTTCATTGTAACCTTTGGCTAGGAAAGTTGTTTTGTTTTCATCTGTGGCTCTTTTCACATTCATTCCTTCACTCTAAATGTGTTCTGAAATGTGCTGGTACCTTACACCCTTCTGTGTCATCACTTCTTTGGGGGTATGGCACCTGTCATCAGGCTAAGGCTATTAGGAAAGGGAACTTGGATGCATTCGCATTGTTCCTGAGGGCAGCAGTTCCTATGTGGAAGACGCATTGAAAATTCGCAGTGCTGACTAGTCACCTTGGGAGTGGACTGTTGAAAGAGGGCTAGAACATAGTCTGCTGGGGCTCCGTCCTATTGTTGCCAGTTGGCAGAAGAAGATGCTTTTGCTGGTTGGGGTTGGGGGCTTCGGTGGCTTTGAGGCCCCTTTGGGGGTTGTATGACCCAGCATTCTGTGTTTGTGTGTCAATTGTGGCAGTTCTGGAGAGAGAGCTTGAGTGTGGCCCTGAAGCACTGCCCAGCCTGGCTCAGCCTAGTGCAGGGCTACATGCTGTGCATATGCCACTGACAATTGGGACCACCATGCCCTCATTGCTCTGAGCTTCAGCCTGTGCTTCTGTGAACTAATTACCTCCTAGGGCTGGAAGGATCCAGGAGGTTAGATGTGTGAAGCCACTTTGTAAACTATGAAGCCCTTACAAATGGAAGGTATTATCTGGTGCTCCAAATGGGGTTATTCTGTAATTGCCTCCTAAGCCTCACTGCTGAGCAGGTGAGGCTTGCCATCTCATTTGCCTGCACTTCTAGGCCTGGCTGATTAGCATGCTCCATTGTACCTACTCACTCCAGTAGGTCTCTCAGGGGCCTTGGCTCCTCCTGGCATGGCTGCCTGTTTTCTAGCTCAGTAACATGATGTCAGCTGCGATGGGTGAGGTAGCAGAGTTGGAGATAGTTCAGCTCATGGGTTTCTGAAAGTGTCTGCCAGCCAGGGTTCTGGGACATTGCTGCATGGCCCATGAGTTCCTCTAGCTTTGCCTGGGGCTGTCTGTCTGTGTGTCTGTCTGAAATATAGACAAATAGGGCCCCAGAGACTGACTGGGAGATGTCTCTTGATTGCAGTATCAGAAGGCATGTCTTGTCTATTTCCTATTTCATGTGGTCATCCACCTGTCCTTCCAATTATGCAGGAAATTCTGGGCCTATGCAGGACTCTAGGTTTGAGGAAAGAGGGCACACTTTGGCCATCAAAAAGGCTAGCTGGGCACAGACATCAGCATGAAAATGTGTGTCAACTCTGTAGGGACCACCAGTGTTGGGACGGTGTAATCTAGAAGAGAGTTGGATGGATCTGTTAGGTTCAGAGGCAGGGGAGGTGAGGTTGAGCCTGGCCTGGGTGACAGAGAAGAGCAGGCAGGGTAGGATGGCACTGAGAGTGGGTCAGAAGCAGAGCTGGCCTGGTTATTGGCCTTGGGCCTGAATGGTCAACACACAAGGCTTCCTGTGCTTCTGGAGGGCTGGGCCTCTTCAGGGCTTCCATGCCCTTTTTCCATAGCTGGGGCATGGGGAAATCAGTGAGCTCATAAATCTTATTTTGGGGTTCTACCTCACACCCCAGTCTTTCCATCTGGGTTCAGCTCTTGATTTTAGTTTGCCTGTTAGTAAGCAAAGGAGTGTGACAACATCCACTCGAGCCTTCTGGGGCTCCAACACAAGAGAATCATGGAAGGACTCTTAGGTGAGTGACAGGCCTGTGATGGACACTCATTAATGCCAGCTGGCTTTGGCGACTTCCTTCTGTCCATTTTGACTGGTGAGAACACTGAGGACCAAAGGGGCCTCTGAAGGATGTGTGAGCACAGAGCTGGCTTCTGAACTCAGCCTTTCCTGTTTCTGTTTTGGGACTTTTCTAGACACTCCGCTTCTTAGAGTGGCAAAGGGCAGTCGTGGGACTCTGGTAAGGCCCTTCATCTTGAGCCTTGTTGAACTCATCTGTCATGAATGGACTCCACTCTAGCTAGGTTCCATGATCACAGAACTCTGTTCTTTTTCATGTGGTTCCAGTCCTGGAAGAGAGCAGGATGTGTAGCCAGTGCTAGGAAGACGTTTGTGATGAACCCCTTGAGCCTCAGAGTCTGGGAGACCTCCCAGAGACCTCAGCTGCACTCTCCTCCTTGGTTCCATCTTGCTCTCCAGTGCATGCAGGAAGCATCCCCGAGGAGGGTGATGTGTTAACTGTGTCTAGGTTTGTTCAAGGGCCTTTGAAGCTGCTGGGAGCTAAATCAAAACGATGATTGTGCCACATCTGTTGAGGTGTTTGTATTCATGCTTCTAGGTAATAGTCTTGGGCCGACGCTTGCAGCTTGTGTGTTTATTTATTACTTATTTATAAATCATAAATCCAGAAAGGATTTGAGGAAGCTTACAATAAAAGACATGAACACAGTAAAGCTGTTAAAACAAAAGACAACATTAGAGCCATCTGAAAAAAGAGAAGGAACATGCAGATCAGGGGCAGGGCCAACTACTGCCTGGCTTTGTGTGCCCTTGCTCTGTATGAGGCACAGGGCTCCCCAGGTCCTGCCATGTGAAGTAGCCATCATGAATGGCTCTCCATGGGGACCAGAGCACAGAGTATAGGAGGTGAGTCCCTTCCAGGGGTGGCTGTCTCTGGAAGTCAGCCTGAGAAGAGGCTGTGTGTAGGCCCCTGGTCACACAGCCTGAGTTCTTTTTCATGCCTCAGTTTCTTTCTAGCACATGATGTTAACAAGAGTCAGTTCAGGGAACTGTTTTTTCTGTGTCTGCTAGGAATTTGGCCCTTGGAAAGTATTGTTCTTCATCTGACTTAGAATTCACGTGGTCACTGTCGTACTGGGCTAATGGTTCCGGTCCTTTTCTCAGGCCCCCAAGTGCAGAGGAAGTGTGTAGGGGATGATAGGATGGGGGTCTCCTGTGTGCCCTTGGCTCTGTCCACACTGATCTCACCCAGAGTGGCCTGTTTCTTGTTGCTTAAAAACACTTATGGCGTTTGGAGCAAAGGGAACATACTTTTTAATTATTTCCCTGCTTGTCTACAGCAATGCTGTTGTCAAGGAAACCAAAGTCTCTGAAAAGCTTTTCAGCTTCCCTGTCAGAAGAGGACTCTTGTGCCACAATCATGTTGTCTGTGGGAATGGACCTGTCCTTCTGTAGCAAAATCTGTTTCTTCTGGAGGGGTTGTTTCCTTTCCTCTAACAAATAGAATCTTCCTGACCTTTTCACAGGAGTCAGCAGGTTGCTATTGGTATCTCCTCCTTTGAAAGAGTTGGGGAAGAATCGCCTGCAGTCCTGACTCAGTATCTCATTCATCCCGCATCTGTTGCAAGAGTTGGGTGCTAGGACAGAGTGAGAGACAGAGATGAGTGCATGGCATGGTCTTCTCTGAGAGGAAGTGGCATGGGGGTTAGGGCATTGAGGAGGCTGGGTAGATGCACAGCAAGGCCATGGAAAGGCATTGCAAACAGACTGCAAAGGCCTAGCCATGTGGCATAGTGCACTGCTGTCAGCAAACTGAGGTAGTCCAAGGAGACTGGCTGGTTGGATACCCGAGGCCCAGGAAGGAGATGGTCCACAGTGACCCGTGCAGCCAGAGCTGAGGGACAGGGAGGGCAGAGAGATTCTAATGGTCTTCAAAGTGTGTCTACTTTCCATGGTCTGAACTGCAGCTCCTTGATGCATGGTGGCATGTCACTCCTGTGTTCCAGCTTCAGAGGGAAGGACGCTGCCAGAACACTCAGGGTTTAATAATTCACTCTGGCTGTGGGAGTGCAGCTCTGCTGTAATGCTTCAGCCAGCACTCCAATAAAACTTTATGGCGGTTAAGCCTGTCAGGATACTGGTTTCCACGAAAGAGATGAGTCACTGTGAGGAAATCGGGACTCTTGGTTTCTAACAGCCCTTCTCACTTTCCTTGTAAACCTTGAAAAATAACCCTAGGTTTATGGAAGAGTTGTAAAACAGCACAGAGCACCCACTTCTTCCCCACCTTCCCAGGGCTGACCCCTGGCCTAGCCCCAGTGCACAGGACCAACTAAGAAGGCAGCATCACCGCTCTGGTGACCGTGGGCTGGACCGAACGTTAGTAGTTTTCCCGTTACTGCTCCCTTCCTGTGTCAGGGTCCATCCAGTTCAGGGCACCATGCTGCATTTAGATGGCCCTTGAAACTTGGCAGGTGATGTGTTTTGGGGTACCTGAAGAACGGCTGGAACTTGTCCTGACCACTTACTCTGGAGTTTCCTGTGCTGTACCAACTCCTGCCTGGCCTACACCAGGGAACAAGCACGGTGATGCTTAACTGAGTCTGGCCTTTCAGATTTCAGGGCCTGCTGCCTCGTTAAATCATGAACAAGAGTGAGGTCTTGCTCTTTAGGCTGTGTGTGAGGGTAGCTGTTTCCCACTACAGGTGCCTCATGTCCTTGCTCCTCACCTCCTTCTCCTCTTTTCCTTCTAGGTTTGACCCGGCCAACCTTTTGGGCTAGGGCCGACATTAGGGAGAGTTTGTGTTTAGGCATTTCCACCACATTGACGTTTTCACAGTTTTCTTGTGGTTTATCGGATAATTGAGTGTGTCTTGAGGCAGCAACTGAGAGTTGAAATGTGTTGCCTTTAATGAGTGAGACAAGCTGTCTTTGCATACAGATAGCTGCACATCTGTGGGCACTCCCATCTCCAGGCTTGCCCCTCCCTGTCCCTTCCATCCTTCTTCTCATGCCTTGTTTTGACTTTCCCCTTCTGCTTGCCCCTAGTCCTCCATCATCCCTGTCCGCCTCCGCTTGCCTTTCCCTCATCCCCCACTCCCTCTCCAATTCCCTTCTTGCATTCCTTTCCCAGCAACAGGCCAGTGAAGCTGTTGCCACGGTAACAGAAGCCTAGCAGAGGCTCTGCTCTGCTTTCCCTATGCGTCTAACAGGATGACGCAGGTTGTGTTGACTTCTAGAAGCATCTGAGCTCTGGCCTGTGGCCTCTGGAGGCCCTTCATCTTCTAAAGGCCAAAACCAGCACCACAGCTCATAGTGCTCTTCAGCTGATGGTCATTTTTTATTTGGAAACTTCAGAATTTGAGAAATCTGCTTTCCTGCCACCTCCAAAATACTGGTTGCATCTGTGTGGAAGAGCTTCCCCTGAACTCACCCCCATGGAGATGCCAGGGAGAGGGGGGGCTTCAGGAACAAGTCACATGCAATCTTTGCTGAATTGCTGGGATGAACGAATGATTGCTTTAGGAGAGGGACTTCAAGTCTAGTTGGGTTTGAAAAACTTGAGATCTTAGTCTCCTTCAGCAGGTGTTTGAGAAAAGCTTGCTGGTGCTAGGACTGACGCCTTGGGTCAGGAGTGTGCAGAGCCCTGTGCCGCCTCAAGGAGTCTGTCCTCTAGCAGCAGGGCTGGCGCGTGCACACACTGCTGCACTGATGTTAGTTACAGGGGTGTTTGTCTCAGTGGTCCAGGGAGTCCAGCTGCTGCCTGTTCTGCCTGCACATTAACTAGGCTTTGTGGTCCCATTGGAGGGACCACAAAGCACTTGGCTCCTGGTCCGCCATGGCGCTGGTTGACAGCGGTGGCAGCCACACTCCATCTGGGTTTGACTCAGGCCCAGCTTGTTGGCATTAGTGAGGATTTGGAATCCTGCCATTCAGCCAACACCAGCTAATAGCCCAGCAGGGAAGAGTTAGTCCATGGATTATATTTAAGTTAGTCCTTATTCCCAAAGGTAACTTTGTTTAATAAAAACCTTAAGCCTCTATTACTGTGCTTATGGGTACCCTGGCTCCAGGGTGTACAAATACGACTTACAAAACTCAAATAATATTTGTGGTGGTGCACAAACATGTTCATTAATAGAGGGTGTGCTAGAAGCACAAGCGAGTTCCGTCTGCCTGAATGGTCTTTCTGCACTTGGGTCTTTTTATTTTCATAATCACTTGGAGCTTATTTAAATATTGCCCTTTCAGGAGTGAATTTTCAAGGGAGGACGCTATGTTATGTGAATAACTTCACGGCTACCCACAGTATTTCCAGTCAGTTGCTGTGACTTAAATTGATAATGGACCACACACAGCAGTTGCTAATGGGTGATAATCTGGGAGTGTTTTGTTATTGTTTTTATTTTAGAAGAAAGGTTTGAAATTAGCATAGTAAATCTCTGTGGGATCTTTGCAAATAAAAGAATATCCACGTTAAAAACAACTTTCAGGAAAGATGTATGGTAATGAATAAAACATCAGTGAGTGAAAATAAGCGTGTTTAATTATTCAAGTAGAAGTAGTAATTTAAACTAATTATTGCTTGCGGATTTCATAATTCAGTTTTTGTCTTGCAATAATATTTCCTCTGGGCCTCTGGGGCGCATCAGTGGCTGCCCCCCTCCATTCCTGGGGCAGAGAGGCCTACTGCCTCCCTGGAGACTGAGCGATCGAGTGTGGGGTTGCTCAGGTCCCTGCTTCTGCCCTGCTCCTTCTGCCTTCAGCCCACAGCAGTCCCCTGTGCATTGCCTAATTAAGCACTTCCTTATTAATCACCTCTGGTTGGCTCAGGGACTCAGAGCAGTCCTGCACATTGATTTCCAAGTATTGTTGGGGCTGGCATCTTCCCACTCAGGGTCATAGGCTTCCCTGGCATGCATGACCATGCGTGTTCTGCCTATGCCCCCACCAGGTAGGTTCCTGCCCTTTATGGCTGCCTCAAGTTGGGTCTGTTCTTGGAGTCATCCCCTTCCTCCCTGTTGGAATTTATACCCCTCCTTTAGTGTTGTGCTATCAGATTGTGGTCTTTTTGTTTGTTTAAATTTTTCATATTTGGCTTCTTTTTACTTTGCTTCTGTTTCTGGGGAAAACATGATCGCCTAGAGGAATGGAAAAGTACTGGAGGAAACAGGAAGCAGGCTGATCCATCATTACCTGCAGCTTGCAGCCATGGGCTTCTCTGGCCCCTGGGCTTCTCCTAGCAACCTTGGTGGGTGTAGTTGAGCTTCTGTGTAGTTGAGCTCTGTGTAGTTGAGCTTCTCTTTGCCTCCCCAGGCTCCAGGGCTTGGGTGTCTTTTGTGCTAGGAATGCTAGGAGGGGCTGGGCCTCACTCTCCTCAGTACACTTCCTGAGGTGCTACTAGCATCAGTTGGTACTGATGAAGGAGGAGTAAGTGCTAAAAGTACTTTTTTGCTCAATCACGAGAGGCTTTTAAAACCCAGTTATTACTGCTGCTCCTATGAATGCCCATAATGGCATGGGAGCTTTTCTGAACCTCTCTTTATTGCGCAAATGCTGCCTGGATCAGATCCCGACAATTCAGGTGAATTATTATTCTACCCCTTAGAAGGGAAAGGGAAAGCTTTCTATTTGTGACTTCTTCTTCCCAAGTGCCCTCTGTCAAAAGGTAGTGACATGTGACAGCCGTTATTACTTTGGTGTAATCACGCGCCATTCCATCTCATGCCCAAAAGCTTTCCATCTGTCGTGTAGGAAGGACAACCTTCATTTAAGACACTTTCCCCCTTTCCTTTGTTATTACCTCCTCCAACCCCCCCCCCCCCAAAAAAAAACAACCTCCTGACTTTACAGGCATGATCTGTGAGAAGAGTGACTCATTTCTTTATGAGGTTATTGCCGTGGACAGGGGTGAGACAGGTGGGACACAAGGGATGGATGGAGTGATGAAGCTGGCTGCTAGGGGCCAGAGGTTCCCATTGAGTCACCAGCTGAGGCCCCAGGCAGGTCAGGCAGCCTCTGGGTGTTGGGTTCCTCATCTGGGAGAACATGGAGGTTTGACCTATCTCCGATGCCCTTTCTCTCACAGCAGTTCTCTGGTCTCCAGAGTAGCAGCAGCACAGTGTGGTAATGAAAGGATTGCAGGTGGCAGGCAACCCTTCCTGCAGAGCCATTGCAGTGAGCATTTGCTATTCTCCATTGATTTTCTCTCTATGTGACCTCCAGGGGCGGTCATTAAACAAACAGACAGGAAGTTCCTATGCAGCCACTCCAGGGTAGAGCCACAGCCTGCCGTAATATGCTGCGGGTTGGGGAAAATGAAGAGCATGGTGCCAGGGACTTCTGTGTACCTAGAAGGGCACTGTGGCCAGGCCACACCGCACCTGGCAGTGCCCTTGCCTCCCTTCAATGCCAGCTGTGCACCGCGTTTGCTTATCTGTGCAAACTTGTGCTTTCATCATTTACTTTTTATACCGTTTGATTCTTTGTGTATGTGTGCTGATGTGAGTGTGGGGGCTGGATGTCAGCATCGAGTGTTGTCTTCTGCCGCTTTCCACTCTCACCGAATCTGGAACTTCATAGTGTATCCAGGCTGCCCGGCCAGCAAGCCCCTGGGGTCTGCCTGTCTCTTCCCGATGCTGGGATCACAGACATGTGCTGCTGGATCTGACTTTCCTGGGGATGCTGGGGATCTGAATTTAAGGCTTCATGCTTATGCAGTATGCTGGATAGTTTTATGTCAATTTGACACAAGCTGGGGCGTCTTAGAGGAGGGAACTTCAATTAAGAAAATACCTCCATAAGATCAGTTTGTGGGCAGTGTGTAATCAATCATTTTCTTAATTAGTGATTGATGGAGGAGGGCCCAGCCCATTGTAGTGGTGCCATCCCTGGGCCGGTGATCCTGGGTTCTATGAGAAAGCAGACTGAGCAAACCATGGGGAACAAGCCAGTAAGCAGCACTCCTCCATGGCCTCTGTATCAGCTCCTGCCTCCAGATTCCTGTCTTGTTTGAGTTCCTGCCCTGACTTCCTTCTGTGATTAACAGTGATATGGAAATGTAAGCCAAATAAGCCTTTTCCTCCCCACCTTGCTTTGGTCGTGGTGTTTCCTTGCATCAATAGAAACCCCTATCTAAGACAGCAGTAAGCACTCTACCCATTGAGCAACCTCCCTAGGCTCCTTTTGAGTCTTTAAACACCTGCTCTAACATTGATGTCACGAATAATACTTACTTATTGCAAAAACCTTCTTGTATTTATGTATATATGTGTTTATGTGTGTGTGGAGGGGAAGGCTTACATGTGCTTTAGCACTCTTTTGGAGGCCAGAGGATAAGTTTTGGGAGTTGATTGTCTTTTTCCACTCATGGATCCAAGGAGTCAAACTCAAGTTGTCAGGCTTGGTGGCAACCAGACTTTATCTGCTGAGCCATCTCTCTGGCCCATGAATAATTTTTTGTTGCTTTTGTTTTTTTACACAGGGTCTCTCTTTGGAGCCCTGGCTGTCCTGGAACTTGCTATGTAGACTAGACTGGCCTCAAACTCACAGAAATCCTCCTTCCTCTGCCTCCCTAGTGCTGGGATTAAAGGTGTGCACAACCATGCCTGGTCTCCCACGAATATATATATTTTTAAAGATTTGTTAATTTTTTATTATGTGTATCAGTGTTTTGCCTGTATGTATGTATGTATGAGTGTCATGTGTATGCCTGGTGCCTGTGGAGTGCCATAGAAAGTGTTAGGTCCCTGGAACTGGAGTTACAGATGGTTGTGAGTGCCGTGAGGTACAGGGAGCTTACCCTAGGTCCTCTGCAAGAGCAGCCAGTGCTCTTAACCACTCAGCCATCTCCTCAGCATCTTGTGAATGATTTTTAAACTAAAGTATCATGTGAGCCTGTGTGTTTTGTTTTCCCGGATGGTTTGACCAAGGTACCTGCTAGTCCTGTCTCTTAGGCATTTGTGTAAAAAATGCCACTTGGATGAGAACAGCACAGGCAGCCAGAGTTCATGGGACTTGCTAAGTGGATACTGTTTAGGTTGCACAGGGTCTTTCCTCTCTGAGGAACTGACAGCTGAGTCTCATTACATTTGTGACCCTGTCTCGCCTCTCTTCTGTATCAGAAGTGCCCAATAAATTGTTGTCGGGGTGAATTAAAGTTTCTTGTATAGATTGCACCTGATTCCTTGTTGTGAGCTGCTTCTGCAGAGGCAAGGAAATACTCTTATTTCTTTTAAGAATAGAAATTCACGAATTTGATACAAAATTCAAAAGAGATAAAAGGATGGAGAGAGGAAAATGCCCTTCCCCCATTCTTGCCTGGTTCTGGAGAGTCTACCTTTGCCTCATCTCCATACCCAGGGGCACACTGCCTACTGTGGGATGCAGAGCTGGCTTGGGCCATGTTGCCTGACTGCCTTTCCTACCAAAGCATGTCTGGCCACATGTCAGGGAGCAGACTAGAGGTGAAGGACTCCAGAAAGGAACGTGGTCTTGGATTGGAGCTATGGCTAGTCTAGGCCTGGGAGACCCCTGCCTCTTCTGTGGTCTCACACGCAGTCAGGTTGGTGTGTTCAGCTTGCAGGACCATGTGCCTGGTCAGCTAGGTGGCTGCCCTGAGTGACATCCAGAGCTTGGCATAGGCACTCTAACTGCTGTTCCTTTCCTGTGCTCAAAATTGAGGATGGAGATGAATATGTATCATTTTGAAATGATAATATAAAATCAATGCAGAGGTGTGATTCCATTAATAGATGGCTGATTAACTGAATTTTTTAGGAGCCCATTTGTTGCCCAGAATGAAGCTGGCTGGAATGAAGCAGAATTCAGATGGCAAGCCTTCTTTTCTAATTGAAACACACATAAAGTGCTTGGCCCTCAGACTTCCATCGAGATGATTGCCGCGATCAATATTCCAGTTTGTTTGGCTGGCAGCTTGCGGGGAGTCAGGATGGATGATGGACCCAGGGAAGCACTGCCAAGCAGAGCATTAAGTTATTCCCATTTGCCAGTTTCTGGCTTGCCTGATGGAGTGCCTGGAGTAGAGCTAGGCTATGCTGGTGCAAGTTCTGTCAGGGTCTCTGTCTGGTGCCCTAAGAACTCTGCATGGCCAGTTCCCTGAGGCTCGCTTTCGGTAGCACAGAAAACTCCACATTTTCCAGGCTTCCACCATGCACTTAGCATAGAGTACCACGGGCAAGTGATTCATTCTTCTAGAACCTCGGAGTTGCCTCTCATACACATAGGGTTTAGGGACATGGTGGCAGGACTGGAACTAGAATCTAGGGTTGCTGGTACAAAACCTGTGTCCTCTCCATTCTTCATGCTTCCCAGGACTGTGCCAGAAGTTTGGAGCCTGGATTCTTGTTTTTCTGGAGAAGCTGTAGGCAGTGAGGGCTGGTCTGCAGAAGCCGAGTGCTTCGTCTCTGCTTCCTCCTTGGGCTTTTCATGAGCGGCAACTACTGCTGTGGGCAGCATGTTCTTGGTAACCCAAGCTCAGATGGACCTTGGCTTTGGGCACTTTGTGAAGGGCTGATGGCAATGCTCAAGAGAAGCTGTTATAGAGGGAATTCACCTGGATGTGGCTCCCTGTAATGGTCCATTTGGAAGCAGGGCCTGGCCATGTGTAGGCTTCTGGGTTTCTTAGGTGCCTAGATGGGGCCCAATGAGATTTTGCAGTGCTTCCTGACTGGTTAGTCAAGGACAGCTTATGACTATGCACTTCTCGAGTAGATGACAATGGATTTGCCTTTAGAGAGGATGGCCAGCTGTCTGTGCTAGGGGAGGGCTAGTGGGCTAGCTTCTTCCAGGGTGTAGATGCTTTGACCCACACGTGATAGGTGGGGCCCGTGTTCATAGCATAGGGTAGAGAAAGAGGCTTGAACCTCCCTGACATCAAAACAAGGACTCCAGTGCTGACCTAGAGTGACCTTGGAGGTCAGGTAGACTGTTAGTAGCAAGGATGTGGGCTTGATTAAGGACCACAAGGAAGGTGCCTTTTCTGTTCTTGGCACACTCTGAGGATATATGTGCAGCAGTTGGAAAGTGAAGCAAGAGCAGTCACAGCAGCTGCTCTTCACTGAGCGTCTGCTACGTGCAGAATCTGTACATGCATTACCACAGCCTCGTAGGAGTCCTTCCAGGCATCTTGCGTCATTTTGTAATTGAAGAAATTGAGACTTACGCTCGTGGTGCCTGTGTTTCATGTGAAGATCTGGAGTCTGAGAGGGGAGTGCGCTGGTGGGAGTGGATGTCCCATGCTCCTCACAGGTGGCTTACCCAAGGATCAGAGTGTAAGGTCACACCACCTAGTGACACTGCTGGAGTGCATCCTTTATGTATTCCCACTGGGGGCATCTTAGAGCTGTGCCTGTCCCACCTGGCTCATCAAGGTCAGGGCAGGTCCTGTTCTTCCTGTGCTACCTACCCGCCTTCCACAGAGCAAGTGCTGGATAGACACCTAGGCTGTGAAGGCATGAGAATGAGGGACACTCGAGGTGGCTAGAGAAAGAAGGAGCACGGCTCTTTAGGAAGAGAGGTGTGGGGGTGGGTCCACCAGCTTGGTCAACCTCCGACCTTGGCCAGCATGAGGCAATGGTGTGGAGTGGAGGAGGGTGAGCAGGGACAAGCAGAGTCAATATGCTTCTTGGGGAGCATGGATGCTTCGCTGAGCCTATAGTTAACATCTTAGTAGTAACCAGAAAGTTTCTGAAAGATCAACTGATGGCATATATTCTGTGCCCCGTCATTTGTTTGCCTGTGTCTTACGTTTCTGAGTTTTCAGGCTCTTACTGATGTGAGTACAGTTTGGGGGCAGTTGTCCTTTGGCATTAGTAACCCTATTCACTCCCAGGTTCACCACCTTTGAGAGTCTGGGAGGTAGTATGGAGAGGCTCTTAACTCAGCCTGCCCACGTCCTGGGCTCAGGTGAGGGGGATTTGGAGGGGCTTGATGAGATGATTGAAGCTGGCCTCCTGGGCAGTGGTGGGCAGGCAGGTAGGATGGTTTAGGCTCTCATGCTTCCTTCTTCAGTGTGCCCTTGTTGGAAGCTGGTGCATTCCCAGGGCAGCTGCTGCTGGTGGCTGTATCTTGCATACACATTGAAGAAAACTTTTGGACTTTAAATACCCTGAGAATGGTGGTGCATTCTTTCTGCAGACTTTGGAGATAGCACTTCCAGAAGCCAAAACTTCTTAAGGTCAGGGCCCAAACTTCACACACTGGTGCCTTAGCAGTCCCAACACCCAGTTTTGCTAATCTGGGTCTGGGGGACAGAGAGATGGCAGTTCCTCTGTGAGAGCTTGTGGTGCCAAGTGTGAAGGGCTTTCTGGACAGATAAGAAAGATGGAACCCTTGCCTCAGGGCCTGACCAGTAGGAAAGGGCACTTAAGCTGGCTCTGGGAGTAAGGGGAGGCTATGGGCAGGCTGTGGGATGATCAGGTTAGTGATAGGATCTGCCATGAGGATTGGGGTTTTTTGAGGCATGAGGGTGAATCTGGAGGTTTGACTGTATAACTGGGAGCTATCGACAATTTGCGAAGTAGGATTCCTAGGGAGACCTGCTCCGAGGCTCCTGTGATGCTAGGCCTGAGGACAGTGGGGTTGTATTGATCCTGACTTCAGGATCTGAAGCTCTGCCATGACTGCCCTTCCTCCTCATGGATACTCAAGATATGAGCATAATGTAATTAAAGTTTCAGGGGTTAAGAACCCCTTGTTTATAGAAAACCTATGTATTTTGCATAGGAGTATTGAATTTCTACATTTCTCAGCCCCAGATGGTGGGTGCCAATGTGGAAGAAAGCTGAGATTTGAAAAGGTCACATTCTCATGGAAAGATCCCTGGCACATTAGGGTCTGGGCTGGAGCCCCCGCCCTGCAGTGCCGTCTTTCGCCTGCCGTTCCCCTGTGCCACCCCCGCATCTGTCTCTGAAGCCCGAGGTGAACTGGAGGGTTATGAATATTTACGCAGGCAGCACAGGACTCAGTGACGCAGCTGAGCGCTGCAGCGTTCAGCAGCTCATCAGACCTTTTCCAAACACTTGTGATATTTTCCTCGTCTGGAGGGATGAAAGTAATTACCAGTACGGTAGCAGATGACGCCAACAGTACGCAGACCTGCCCGGCTGCTCTTTTTTGGGCCTAGGGTGTTTTGTTTTCTTCTAAAAATCTATGTGAATGATTTTCTCTTTAATAATGTTTGTTTTCTTCTGATTATTGAACTAATGTATGCTCGTTGTGGAAAACACATGAATGCATTAACTAGGAAATAAAATGCATGAATTATTTTTCCCATTACAGTCTTATTAAGGATGTTTTGCTTATGCAAAGGAAATTTGGAGCACCAGACTTATTTGAGGGGCTTGTTGAGGTAGTGAGATAAGCAGTTTGCAGGCTGTGCTTCAGGGTCTCCACTGGCTCCATGAAAGTCTTTAGGGGTACCTCAGGAAAGGAAGCTAGTTGTATTGACTTCATCCTCAGAGTTCTGAAACAGCCCTGCCCGGCTGGCTGGTAACTGGCCTTTCTATGGCTCCCTTTGAATGATGGTTGTGGGTTAATCAAGTTGAAGACATAGGGATCTAGCCCAGCCTCTCATTTGACAAGTGAGAGAGTCCAGGCCATTGAGATGTGGCTGGCCCAAGGTGACTTGGTGGCTTGGGCTAGTCTTCATGCCTTCTGACTCACCACTGCCTTTTAGAATGAGTCAGTTAGAAATATTGGCACTTTAGTGTGAGTCATTGTCATAAGCTATGCTACTGTGCAGAGACCCTTCCCCCTGGGACGCTGATGGAGGGTCCCCAAAGGGCTTGCTTTTGAAGGCAGGGAGACCCCAGAGCAGCTGGCACTTGAAAAGATGGAAAGTAAAAGCCCATCATTGTTGTTAGGCGCATAAAGGAGGAGAAATTGCTCTGGGTGATCCCTGGTTGTATGAATAATGAGAAGAAATTAAGTAAAGGCCGCGTTTCCTGACACTGATGTATTAGAACACGGGGTAACTTTCTACAGGAAATTGGAACAGGGATCCCTTGAAATTGCATTTGTGGCTGTGAATAGCAAACCTGCATCGGCCTGTGTGTCCTGATGCAAGTCAAGTGAGCAGCTTCCTGGGTGAGAGTTAAGTACGAGAGGGGGACAGGTTAATGCTGAGGCCGACGTGGTGCAAGTTAATAAATTGCCTCTCCCACATATTGTCTGCAAAGATGCCGAAGAGTAATTTGCTTCCTGTGGAGCTGCTGCAGAATTCGCATACTTATTTTATTAGATTTTGGCCCAATACATTTGTTCCTTCTCATTGGTTTTGCCGGTAATAATTACCCTCCCCCCTTCCATCTCTCCATGGCTCTCTCTCAATTTTAATTGTTTGCAGTAGTCGCAAAAGCTTACCATTTTAGAAAACAAGTGTTTTAAAAGTAAGAACACTCTGGACCAGAGTCCATCTGAATTTCTGGAGGGAAGATAATCAAGCAGTGATTAGGACCAGTAGCCACCGAGGTTAGGGAAAGATAAGAGAGTCCTTCATCATGTATGCTAGCAGGTGCCTGGCTCTGGGGCCTCAGGAACATCCGTTCTGGATGCCCAGAGATCTGGAGTGAGAGTATGCACCGTGCCTTGTGGTGAAGGTAGAGAGGCCAATGAGAAGAAAGAACATGGAAGCAGCCACTTCTTTTTTTTTTTTTTTTTTTTTTTTTTTTGATTTAGCTATTTATTATAAGTGCCAGAGATGGTTGAGAGCCACCATGTGGTTGCTGGGAGTTGAACTCAGGACCTCTGGAAGAACAGTCAGTGCTCTTAACCACTGAGCCATCTCTCCAGCCCCAGCAGCCACTTCTTAATGATGCCCTGCCGTTGGCCAGGCACTACTGGAAGGCTGGCAGTGACTCACTCATGACCTGATGAAGCCATTCCTCAGTTAGGTGATTCTTAATTGTGAAAACTGTTTTTATTGGGAAACATGGGAAATGACTGGGCAGGTCGGGGAGAACTGTGGGAATCTCACAAAAACCCATAATGGACTGGAAGGGATTTGGGGAGCAGGGAACTCCTTTAGAAGGAAGAGCACAACTTCATAGTCCTGACCACCAAGGCGAACCAAAGAATGTAATAAGCATGGCCCTACTGTCTTCACCCCCACAGGCTCTCAGGCTTCCTCACTTACTGTTTCCAGCTATTCTCACCCGATACTTAACATTTATTTCATCACAACAGCTACCCCAAACCCAGCTTTGCTGAGAGATATTACCTCTACAACCAAAGAGGTAATATCCAAAGAGATGGAGAGAGATTGGATGTCAAAATCAAGGTTGCAGCCTTGGCACACCATTGAGCTGATGTTGCTGTTTGTCTTAAACAATTAAAATAGCCTACTGGGCACCCCTGGGAGTGTGCTGGGAACTGCAGTGACAGTACACAGGTAACTTACTTTTATTTATTTATTTTTAATGATTCAGTGAAAAGATCCTTGAAAGGTGGTCGGGGCAGTGCTTGGAATGAGATGCACAGTGATGGCTGCCCCTCAGCCTTGGGGTGCCTTTTGCTGGTCTAAATGCCAGTTCCTAGAAATAACAAACCCTGTCCTTGATGCTGAGGGAGAGGAGCACACTGACACTTCATGAAATGGCCTTGAAATGTGCAGTGGTTCTGGCAGTGGGTGACTGTGTCCGTTACTAGGTTAGCTGTAAACACCTTCACTGATGTCTTCCACATCTCTGCACGTGTAACCATCTGCGTTAGGAGTTAGGAGAAGACAAGCTCCCCTTTGTCATGGGCACATGCTGGGACTCAGGTGTCCTGACTTCTCTGTTGTGTCTGTCATCTTTTCTCATACCGACATAGCAAGGTGGGGAGCTACCAAGGGTCAGAACTTAGAAAATTAACTCGGTAAGGATTTGCTTACATACAAAACATGTATCCACTCTCAGAGTACTCTGGGCTGAGTTTGACGGTCTGTACGTTTGTGTCACTGTCATTCTCATCTGCTCTGGCCCAGAGTGTCTCTGGTGTCCTTTGTCAGTCTCCCTTTCAGCCCCTGCCTTAGGAAACACATAGTTGTGTATTTTCTGTAAATGGAACTAGGCAACATGTATGTAGTTCTTCCCTCCCTCCCTCCCTTTCTTCCCTTGCTTTCCCTCCTTCCACTTCATGTCCCTTTCACCGCTCCCTTCCCCACTCCATCTTCTAGGCAGAGTATGGCTGTTAGCCCAAGCTGGTTTGGAACACACAGGTATCCTTGAATTCATGGCGGTCTTCCTGACTCATCTCCCAAGTGCTGGGATTATGCACAGAAGCCACCATGCCCAACTCAGATTGCTTTCATGTAACAAAACATTTCTGAGATTCATCCATAATGCTTATCATATATCCCTTTAATTTGTATTACATTTTATTTACTTATCTATTTATTTATTTACCCATATGCATGGGTGGTGTGTGTGTGTTTGTACATGCACGTGACTGAGGACAACTTTCAGCTTTTGAGAGTTGGTTCTCTTCTTCCACTATGTGGGTTCTAGGTGTCAAACTCGGTTGTAAGGTTTGGCAGCAGGCACCCTTATCTCTCTGCTGAGCCATCTCACTGGCCCTAAATTCCTTTTTATTGCTGAATAGTGTTCCATTTCTTGACAATACTGTGATTTGCCGTCCATTCTTTTGTTGGTAGACATCTTTGTTTCCAGTTTGAGGCAGTTAGAGATTATACTTTTATGACCATTTATATGGACCAATTCTGTTTTCCTTGGGCACGCATCTAGGAGTGGAGCCACAGGTTGTGTGGTAGTTATATATTCCGCTTTATAATGAGGGACTCTGGTGATGGGGTGGAGGATAATGTTTTGGTTCTAGTAACTGAGAATGAGATGCCTTGTACTGTGGGTAGGATGTGATATGTCAAGATTCATATCCTACCCATAGTACATGACATCTCATTCTCAGTTCCTGGAGCCAGAATATCATCCTCCAGTGCATCACCAACTACCAGCAATCCTGTGCCCAAACCACCCCTTGAAGTAAGCCTCCTCCACCATCCCCTGATCAAAGGCAAGAACAGACAGTTTGCCCAGACATACTTTCAAGTGTGTTTGTATAGCAAGCAGCTTAGATAATGAAGACAGCGTCTCTATGTGGAGCCTATTTATTTACATTCTATGTTAATAAAGACAGTGCCTTCCCCAGATCAGAGGTCACACAGCCTCTTATAAATACCTGGGCCTTCCCAGTGTTGGAACCCTTTTCCGTGGTACATCTTACGGTGTTCTCAGGTACCACTTGGCCTTCATCTTATCACCTGTGGAATCTGGAGGTGTTCTCCGACTGCCGTCATTGCCATTGAATAGTGGGCTGTTTTTCTGTCTGCCCAGGAGTCTTGTGTCTTCTGGCAATGTGTTGAGACTCTGGCAGTCCCGTCTGTCAGTTTGCTAGCAGGGTTAGTTCAAATGTCACATAGTTCTTGACAGTGTTCTTGCCTATGAGCTACCATGCACAGCTGGCTGTGTTACCTCCTCCCCACTACCCTGCTGCTCTTGATGAGCATTCTAGCAGATGGCAGGCCCAGGGGCAGGAGATAGAGAGGTGGGGGGGTGTGTTCCAGCCCTCACAGAGAGGGCACATGCTGGGTAGCCTCTGCTGTCGTCATTCACCAAGCTGTGACTCACTGACTTGCACAGTCTTCCTGAGTGTGTCAGTTTCTTTCCCTGTGTAGGAAGCACACTTTCAGATGGTCAGAGTAACCACACTGAAGTGCTTCATGTGCCCCAGGCAAACAGCAGCTGCCACGTGGTGATTGTGTGGCCACTGTTTCCCATTACCAGCCATGGTAAGTTCTGGTTGTCTGCTGTGCCAAGTCTTGTGCCCACACCAACTCAGGGTGGAAGTGGGAGTAAGTAGCTGACCCCGGTGAGTTCCTTGGTGTGTTGTTACTGTGTGATGCCTGTTTTGCCCACTTGCTGGTTTACCAGTCACCGTGAGATTGGAGACAAGTGTTTCAGCCTGCAGATGTCTGATAATGCCCAGTTGAAGGGCCAGGCTATTTACCACGATCCAGGGAACCTCTTTAAAGGTCCTGAGCTGTTGGCCTCCCCTCCTGGTTGACTCCCCATTGGTGAGCAGGCTAAGGTGAGCCTCCCTCACCCTCTGTGGACAGCTGCTGGAGTGATTCCCCCTCTCATGGACGGGGGCACTAGAGACTGGCTGGGAGAGCCAGAGCAGGCCTGTGCAGATCAGTTTGCCTTCACCCTCTTGCTGCCTGATGGGGCTGGAACAGGCACAGAGGCAAGATGACAGTTTCTGCCCGACTGTTGACTCTTCCTGGTCCTGCTCTCATCCACCTCCATCATCTCCTCATGGACAGACTTGTCATGGGGATTCATTACCTTGTCCCAGCTCCTAGCATGGACCTGTAGGTTTGCTCAAAGGTTGCTTTTGGTTTCTTGTTTCTTTCTTTTAAGCTACCTGCAATTTGTGCCTCACACATTGGTACCCCAGAGTTGTCTTTCTGGCTTCTGTGCAACTATTAAAAGTGAAAAATTTGAGTGATGTCTCAATTGCCAGAGCAATAGGCACACAGGGTCAATGCTAAGGTGAGTTTGTGGGGCAGCCTGGAAGATGGGAGCCACACTCGGCTGTACTTGTCCCAGGGTGGCCCTAGCACTGGGCCCATGGTGGCCCTCATGCTCATGACTCATGGGCGTTTCATTGCCTCCCCCTGTTTTCTCACTTAGGACCCTGCTTTGAGATGCTGACCTAAGAGCATCCTGTTTCCTCTCCTTCATGCCTCACTCTTTTCTGCTGCTGCCTGCCCTGTAATGTGATAGCCTTCTTGGGGAGTCTTCAAATGAAGCTTTTAGAATTGTTGAGGGCTCTGTTGGAAAACAAAAAGGCTATTTCATGGGAAGATGATGACCTTATTAACTATAATTAGGCAATTCACAGAGGTTTCCAATATAGTTCAGCATCTCTCCATGTTGAAAAGGGTGGGGGCTATGGTAATGTCTTTGGAGATGTAATAGTCTTTACCACATTAACAATCTTGTATCTGCTGGAAGGTTTGGCAGCCTGGTGTTTTCATTTAGAGACGAGGTATAGTTTTGTAGTCATTCACATTAATGTAATAACTTTGATAAGTAGCTTGAGACAACAATGTCAAGAGCTGTCTCTGTAGCTGGAGGAAGATCGTGGGTAGGGACATGGATATGTCCACATTTCACAAACGGGCCTGTGCTGTGCCCCCAGACAGCCCATGTCCCCTGGTCCAGGCTCAGTGCTGAAGGCCAGGGTATATGCTTACACTCTCTTCTTGTGCTAATTATCCAAGGATGTGCATGTTTGAAGTAATGGGAAGCTGAAGGATTTTGCATACATCAGCCCATGCTCTGAAGTCTCTTCTGGGATCTTCCTTTTAGGTACTGCATTCCCATGGATTGTGGGATGGGACCTGGGAACAAACTGCCACAGGGCCTGCCTAGTGTTAGCCTGTAACTGTGCCTACAGCGTCACAGGGAAGAGCCTCCCATCCCTAGACCTGCCAAGAGGCATCCAGAGGGCTGAAGCAGTTACTTCCACAGCCGTGTTTGTATATGGCACCCGGCCCCAGCTGCCTACCTCCTCGCCTCCCTCTGCTGGCTGGGCATCCAGGCCCACAGCAAATAACGTCTGTTTTGTGGCTTTCACTTGTGAACATATTGTTTAGTTCTGTAGAGATTTTTTCATGTGTCATTTTGGGTTGTGTTTTCAAAACTAATTAGTAAATTGGCTCATGTTTATAGGCTCTGACAGTCACCCTCTGTGCTGTGGCTACACCGGGGTTAGCAGAACTTCACCCCTTGTGCTGAATGCTGGAGGTTTTGTTCCAGCCGTTTTTACCGTTGCTTTGTAGGGGGTGCTGCCACAGTCATCTTAGGTACATAATATTTAGCTTCTATGTGGTTATTTTCCTAGGCTTGATTCCACGTCTGGAATTAACCAGCCAAGACTAAGAACAGCTTTTCTTTTTTAATTAAAAATTTCTTTTAGTTTTGGAAAATAGAAATAAAGATGAGCCATGGGCCCCAGGCAGTGTGTCAGCCAGGATCTCACTGGGCTGCAAACAGCAGGAACCCTGGGAACCAGGGAGTTTAAGGAGAGTCTGGGCCAGTCTCAGGGTGATGATGGCCATGCCACTGGAGAGCCTGGCCACAGGCCGCTTCCTGCCCCGTGCCTTTGCCCTTCAGCGATGCTTCTCCTTCCTCTGCTAATCCTACTCCCTTGACAGCTTCCGTTTCAGCTGAGTCATTTCTGCTCCTTTGTGATACTCAGAGCCCCCTGCACGTGGGCCTTTGTGGGATACTTACTTTTCCTGTGTTCCTTCAGTCTTCAGCTGCCTGTTTGACGGCACTCCATCTGGCCAAAGCAGAAACTTGCCTGAGTCCTGATGGAGCTGCAGAAGAGCCCAGCTCATTCTTGTTGAAGGGGGAGCCAGGAGGAGAACAGAGGCTTCCAGGCTTGGCGGTCCCCCTGGCTAGGCTAGCAAGGAAGTTTGTTGAGCTCCCACTGGGTGTGGTGGGGAGTTGGGAGCCGCAGCCCGGGCCCTCTGGGGGCTCACAGAAGAGGGGAGGAAACTGACGGTCTCTAAATGGCCACACTGCTCCCATGTAGACCAAACTGGGTTTGACTGATAGAAATGAGTGCTTTGTGGCCTATTTTAATTCTATAGAAGAGCGTGAGAAGCAGCTCTCCCTCCTGCCCACCACCAGGTTTCACGGTTGTGAGCATTTGCCGTATTTATGTTGGACCCTCTTTTTGTTTTGTAAGGAATAAGATAGGGATAAGATAGCTGAAGATCTTCCTCCTTCCCTCCCCGGGTACGACACTGTCCTGCCTTTGGTGGGTATGTGAATGTTTCCTGTATGTGTTTATCCATAACCAATACTGTTTTTGCACTTTTTAATTTAAAAAAACTTCCATTTATTTATTTGTTTATTTGTGTTTGTGGGTATGTGGGTGCCATGTCCTGTATATATGCAGGTCAGAGGACAACTTTCAGGAGTCGTTTCTTCCTTCCGTAGTGTGGGTCCCAGAGCTGAAGCTCAAGTCGTCAGGTCTGGCGCAGTCGCCTTTACCCACTGAGCCATCCTGTGGCCATGGTTTTGCTTGTAAAATTTTTAAGATTTACATTTAAAATTTTAAGATCCATAAAAATGTTATCATACTTTGTGTCCTTTTTCAGTTTATAAAACATTAAGCTTTATGTTTTTTTTCTATCTAGCCATCCATCCATATCCACCCACTTACCCATTCTACCTATCAATCCACTCATCTACTTCATTCATTTTAAAAAGATTTTTTAAAATAATTTTTACTTGTGTGTATGTGGAGGTGGGTGGGTATATGTGCTTGAGTTGGGTGCCTGCAGAGGTCTGAGGCATCTGATACCCTGGAGTAACCTGAGGTGGGTGCTGGGAACTGAACTTGTGTCCCCCGCAAGAGCAGTATGTGCTTTTAACTACTGAACCATCTCTCTATCCCGTACTTCATTCATTTTTTATTCCCGTGTAGCATTCCTTTGTATGAATAAATGAGTTTAAGTATTTTATTTCTTTATTTACTTTGTGTCTTGCCAATAAAATTGTGGTGAACGTGTGTTCTGGCTGTCTGTTTCTGTATAGTAACCTCTGAACTTGGCACATTAGAATGGTGGTGTTTTTTGTATGTGTAAAGCAGTTGTCTGTCTGACTTGGTACTGTGTAGGGCGGCTAGAAGGCTGGGTCTGGTCTCATCTGCAGGCTTGTTTACCTGGTGTCCGATGAGTGATACTGTCTGTCAACTGGGAGCCCAGCAGTACTGCCATCCATGGCCTGCGCTCTCCTTGTGACCTGGGCTTCCTGCAGTAGCTGGGCTCTAGGGTTCAGTGTCATGAAATAGTGATCCAGGCTGTAACTTCGGACTTCACTGTCAAGTGTGTTCTTTTCTCCAGGTTCTGTTCTTCAGAAACCAGTCCATAAGGCCGGTTCCATTCAGGGCAAGAGCAGTCAGATTTCATCTTGAATGGGGTGAGTGTCACTGGTTTGGCAGGCCTGTTTGAAGATCAGCATCCTTAGGTCTGCCTCCTTGTATGCAGCAGGAGAGTTTCTGTGGCCTGGGCCCCTCACAGTGCCCCGGTGGGTCTTGGCATGGGCTCCCTTTGGACCACTGGGTGTTGCTGAATTGTTCCTCTGCACGTTTGTTCCCTGACACCCACCCGTGTACTGACAGCTCCATGCCTTCACACCCCCTCTAACTCGTGCTGTTTGGATTTTGAGTTTTGCCCCTCTGGTGGGTGTGGGATCAGGTCTTGTTGTTTTATTTGCCTGCCCACTGGTGAGGCTGAACCCTGGGGGCCTTGTGGGGATGGTTTTGTGTTCCTTTCCCAGCTGGGTTGCCTTGAAGAAGACAGAATTCGTCAAAGTGCTATTTTTTGGCTTATGATGTCAATCTTTCAAGAGAGAGTGGTGAGTTTCCCACAGAGTTTATTGCAAACTACTGTGAAGATCTTGGAGTTACTATTGGCATGACTCATTTATGAAAAGAAGGATCCCAGTAACTGCAGGCTGCATTTGTAATGCCATAGATTTCTATTTAATCTCTCACCTCTCTGTAATTTCCCCGATTTAAAAATGCCCTGAGGCTTGCTTTCTCTTTGTCTGAGAGCCCTGTTCTTAGTATGTTGAACCACAATAATAGACGTAAGAAATAGTGCCAATAGGTGTTTCCTAGCTCTTGCTGTCTTTGTGAACCTTAGAAATTCTTTAAAAGTTTTAATTTTTGTTTTGAATGTATATATGCGTGTGAGCATGCACCACAGGTCACTGTTGGGCATCCTCTGTTGTTACTTTGTTACCCTATTTTTGAGACTAGATCTCTCACTGAGCCTAGAGCTCCCATTTTGGCTAGATATGCTGGTCAGTGAGCCCCTGGAATTTGCCTGTCTCTCCTTTCCTCCAGCACTGGGATCATAGTTATGTGCTGCCACACCCCGCCTTTCCATGGGTGTTGGGGATCTGAACTCAGCTCTCCATGCTTGTGCAGCAAGCTTTTGCTCACCAGGCCATCTCCCAGTTCTTCTGTGGACATTTTGTTACTTCTGGTACCTAGTTCCCTTACTGTGGTCTGTGTTCTGATGGTCTATATAAAAACCTGTGGAGGAAACTGGAAGCCAGGGTTCCTGCTTGGGATTCCCCGTGGACTGCACAGTACCTAGTTCTTCAGGTACACCTTTAAAAGTGGTACTGTGAGGCCACAGGGATCTGGCATGGGGGTGGTATTCAGAAAATACGCTTTTACCCAAATAAAGAGGAGTGCTGGGTTATTATAATTACCAGTCTGATCTACTAACTTCTCTCAGAAACATCTGGAAAATTGCTGTTTGACCAGGAGTTCTTTGATAAGTTTCTTAGCTGTCCTTGAAGAGTGAGGTTGGAGTTACTTTTTAAGTTAAGCTAGTTTTGTCTGTACACTCAGAACTCCACCTGTGGCTCACTGGAGACCATTACCTGCTCTGCTTTCCTCCTAAGGGCTGCTGGTATCTTACAGTGTTGGGGCCTAGAGCCTGGCTGCGGAAATGAGAGGTACACAGAAGCAGAGCTACGGCTCAGGAGTAGCCTGCTGCCCCTGTCGCATCATGCTGTGAGCCGTGTGTGTTAAGCCATCTATCTTAGGTTGTTTGGATGCAGTGTGCCTTGTGAACATGAAAGCCCTATCCAGAGCTAGTGAGAGGACACAGGCCTCTGCAGGAATTGTAGATGGAGCAACTCCCTGGATAGGCTCCATGCCTGTCCCTGGGAGGCTGAACAGTGTCTGCTGCCATGGAATGGGAAAAACCAGGTGTGTCACCAGCCATCTCATGGGGCTCTCCCTATACCAACTGCGTGAGTGTAAACAAGGAGTTGTCTGTGTGTGTGTGTGTGTGTGTGTGTGTGTGTGTGTGTGTGTGTGTGTGTGTTGGTAGTTTTGAGACAGAGTCTATTATATAGCTCTGACTATCCTAGAACTTGCTATATAGATCAGGCTGGCCTCAAACTCACAGGATTCACCTGCCTCTGCCTCCCGAGTGTACTGGGATTAAAGGTTTGTGCCACCACACTTGGCCTCGTTTCCTTTTGCATTAGGAAGAAGGCTTTGGGGTCTGAGCACCCCTCCATGGATCCACCAGGGTGTCCTGGACATGTCAGGCCAGTTTCCCAGATTACCATGATTACTGCTCCTGAGTCCATGCACTTACACTGTTACCCCTCCAGGTGGCTAAGTTGCAGAACCTTGGAGTTTTCAAACAGCATTCTTGGTATCAATAACCCAAATAAGGGGCCGGGTTTTTATTTCCATTTCTGAGATAGACTGCTCACGGCCTAGCAGTTCCATATACAGACCCCTTCTGCCTGTTGCTTTCATTAAGGTCCAGGCCCTACTTGCATGTTGAGAGTCTACAGGGCCTGGCCTTGCTGTTGAAGATTTGCTCACTGACCCCTGGCTTTATGGTGAGATGAGGAACCAAATGATATCTTTTTTTTTTTTTTTTTTTTTTTTTGGTTTTTCGAGACAGGGTTTCTCTGTGTAGCTTTGCGCCTTTCCTGGAACTCACTTGGTAGCCCAGGCTGGCCTCGAACTCACAGAGATCCGCCTGGCTCTGCCTCCCGAGTGCTGGGATTAAAGGCGTGCGCCACCACCGCCCGGCCCAAATGATATCTTGATGGGGCCTTGTATAAAGTCTAATCTACTCCTACCCATCCCAGGATCCCAGCTTGCTGGGGAGTACCCAGGCCAGTACATTGCCATCTTCTTAGTGCTCTGGGCCTGGGCATCTGGCACTGGATTCTGGGACCAACCCTTCCTGGTCTAATATCTTGGTTTTCTAGTTAGTGAGATTCAGGCTTGGACTATCATTGGAGTCCTTGTAAGCAATAGCAACTGTCACCGCCTAGGCGAGCCTGCTCTGGACCTGGCTTTACCACACACCTTCCATCTCACAGCATAAGAGCTTGATCATCCCATCACACTGACAGGGAAACTGAGGCTTGGCAAGGCTACACCTTCCCCAACACTCTTAGCACATGGTCTTATCACTTGGTTCATGACTGGGTCTGTCAGTCATGTGCCTGGGTGCTGTCTGAAGAGCCAGGTCTGTCTTCACTCAGTCTGTGGTCCAGACCATCTACTTTCAGGCAGGCCAGAGTGAGTGCAGCAGCCCTAGGCAGGTGTCTCACTTGCTTCCACCTTACCCAGGCAGCCAGCATTTCTATAATTCTCTGCTTGGGGGTTTGGCCTCACAGTCACGGGGCTCCTGTGGTCCTGGATTCTTGGAGGCTGATCTCCTGCCTACCTCCTTTAGTATGCATGTCCTGTCTCTTCCTCACAGGTCTGAGCAGCAGCTCTCCTAGCACCCAGTGTGGGGAGGCATGTAGCAGGTGTTGGGGTGCAGCTGCAGGGTGAATACATACAGAGAAGGCAGCAAGACCTACATCTGTTAGTTTCTAGGGCCTTTCCACCTCTCCCCATTGATTACAAAAGAAGTTTGACAAGGGCAGGTACTCAGGCCAGAGCCTGCTTGTGTAGTTCACGTAAACGTCCATGGCAGCTCAGCTCTCCCACGCACAAAACCCATTAGGCAGTGCTGTCACAGGCGGATGATGGCGGGCAAGGTCTCACGTTGACGCAGACTCAGCCGGCTGATTTTGAAGGCCCTGTCACGATTTTGTTTTGAAGGAGTTCTCGAAATGACAGGCTTCATTTCAAGGGTCTTTGTTAATCTAATAGTGTCCCTGGCTGAAATTTGTGGGCCTTTTTTTTTTTTCCAAAGCTCTTGTGTGCTAGGGACAGAATTAAGACAATTTCAGCCTCATTTCAGGCATAGAATATGCAGACAGAGAAATGATCTGGAGAAGCTAACTGTCCGTTTGAGCACTGGGGTATGCAGGGGGGCAGGGTTAGACCCCAGGCCCTCTGATGGGGAAGCTGGCTATCTGTGTGAGCACTGGGGTATGCAGCGGGGCACGGTTAGACCCCAGGCCCTCTGAGGGCTCCTTCAGATATTTTAACGATAGATGAGATTTATAAACCAGATTTATGCAAGCACAAAGTGAGTACAAGACTGTTCTCTGCACAGTGTCACGGTGAGTATACACCCAGAGCCCCCAGTGGGGAAGTTAAAATATTAACAGATATCACTTATTTTTTTCTCTGTGAACCTAAGCTAGAATTAATTTGTTTCCTGACTCACTAACTTGTGATTAAAAGCACAAATTAAGCTTTTTGGAAGAACCCATAGCACATTCGTTAGTCAATGTAGAGAAGATAATGGAGTCTATGTTGGGTTGTGCTCACAGGGTTATTGTTTTATGAAATTACACTTTGTTTTGTTTCTGTTCTTCTGTGTTTTGGGAAATCAACCTGAGAATGGGCTCCCAACTCAGAAGAGTTATTGGTTATTTTTCCAGAGTGGGATTGCCCTTCCAGAGAGCAGTGGGCATCTATTTGACAAGAAGTTATAAAGCTGTGCTGCAGATTCTCTGAAGAAAGCGAGAGTCTCAAACAGTGGCACCAGGCGTTGTATTTCAGATGGGCATGCAGAACTGTCAGAAGTCAATCAAGTCCTCAGACAGAGGCCTGCTACCCCAGCCAGCATCTGTCAAATGCTCTCCTGCCCTCCCCTCAGCACCCGAGGAAGGATTTAAGCTCTGCTGACCCTCTGGTCCCACAGCTGGTGTGGGGTGGGGTCTGCTGGACCCTCAGCCATCCAGACCAGGGCCCAGTCCTACTCATCTTGTCCCTAGAAGACCAGCTCTCTATTCCTTCAGGGCCCAGTCCTACTCATCTTGTCCCTAGAAGACCAGCTCTCTATTCCTCCAGGGCCCAGTCCTACTCATCTTGCCCCTAGAAGACCAGCTCTCTATTCCTCATTTACTGAGCATCTGCTCTGAACCAGGTGTTATACCAGGCACTGGGGACACAGGAATAAAAGACAAACCCATGTCCTGGCTGTGCTGTTTGGCTTGGGTGCTGATGGCCCTGCTATCATTTACTCAAACCCTAGGAGACTCTGCACCTATCACCTACCCTAGTGACTTCTCTAGTGACAGCTATTGATGTGTCCTAGAGGCTTGCCCAAGCCCTTACAGTCCTCTTCAGCCTCCAAAACAGAGCATGAGTCCTCAATGTTTTCCAAGCCTCCAGGGCCTTTCCTTACTCTTCCTGGCTTCTCTCTCTCTCTCTCTCTCTCTCTCTCTCTCTCTCTCTCTCTCTCTCTCTCTCTCATACACACACACACACACACACACACACACACACACACACACACACAAGATAGGATCTCCAGGGCCTTTTTTTTTTGCCCTTCCTGGCTTATCACACACACACACACACACACACACACACACACACACACACACACTCAAGATAGGATCTCACTGTGTAGCCATGGCTGGCATAGAATTTGCTATATAGACCAGGCTGGCCTCTGCCTCCCAAGTGCTGGGATTAAAGGCTTGTGCCACCACACCAGGTACTTATTTATTTATTCATCCATTTACTTCTTTCTTTCTTTTCTCCCTCCCTCTCTCCTCCCTCCCTCCTTCCCTTCCTTCCTTTAGACTGAATTTCCTGTAGCTGTGTTGCCCAGGTTGGCCTTGCCCTCCTGATCCTTCTGCCTCCACCTCCAGGCCCACCTGGAATTACAGGTGTACGATCATGCCAGGCTTTGTGTGTCTTTCCCTGTCCTGACCTGGCTGCCTCTTTCTGTCTTTCCAACTGCATCTGAATAATTCCTGTCTGTCCTTCCAGGGAGCTGTCGCTAACCCCCAAGGCCACCCTGAATACCTCTTTGCTGCTGTTTCGCCTGTCCTGAAGGTCCTCCATCATAGCACTTAGGCACCACCTAGACCATTTTCCAATGACTTTGAGGAAGGGACCTGTTTGTCCTGTTCAGTGTTGTGCCCTCGTGTGATCACAGTAGGTGGCACATAGTTGGAATGTTGTGAACACTGTGGGAAGGAGCTGTCCTGTGCAACCAGTGCAGGTTAGCAGCAGCAGTCCAGGCTGGAGCTGGAGACCATGGGGAGGAGAATGTATTCTGTGGTTCCAGGCCTCACTCTCTTGAGCAGACAGATCCTGTCACTTAGCATCCTTCCTGAACCATGGAGAACTAGCCCGGGTCCAAGTACAAGTTCAGGGTGTCTGGACCTATGCTGCTGTAAGGGAGCTGGCTGGAGTGCTGGGCTTGGCAAGGCTGGTGCTTGGCCATGTTCATGGCTACCCTGACTTCCTTCCCTCCATGTATGCATGAACCCAGTGGCAGGCTGGGAGGGCTCCTTCTGCACCTCCGTATGTTTAGGCCTGTGCTGCCGGGACCAGGTTCTTTGCCAGGAAGGCAGCTGATAGCTCTCTCTGACTTTGCCATTCTGATCCTGATGTGTCTGTGAGGGGTGAGGGTTGTCTTCAGAAGATCCAGAATTCTTCCATTCATCCCCTTCCTTGCCTGGTTCCCCCACAGCCAGGGATGCATCATTGTTCCCCATGGAACACTCCTCAATGGCACATTCCCTTCAGGAAACATCTGTCACGTGATCTAAGTGTAGGATTAAAGCCACAGGTACATGTGAGCAAAATGTTGAGGACTCAGCACAGAGCCCAAGACAGGAAGTCGAGGCTGTGCTTCTTGTCCTGGGTTCTCCCACCTCTGAGTAGTGCAGGAGGCAGGACGATGTGAGTGTCCAGGCTTAGTGTGTGTGGCAAAGCGGATCAGAGTATGGGGTCAAGAGTTAGGGGCCTCGGTTCCAGTACTGGCTCTGCCACTGATAAAATGCAGGCAAGCTACTCAGACTCTCTGGACCTCTGAGTTTCCTCCTCTGAGTACGCATGTTCCACCCTGTGCTGGTCACTCAGTCACTGCCGGTGTCACCTGCAGCAGTGTCTGCCTGTGAACCCTCAGTTCATCCCTGTGCTACTCAGGAGACTCCTTGGGACTCACTGGCTGAGGCCATCCTGCCCTGGTACTTCTCCGTAAGAGGCGTCCTCCCCACAGCTGCCCCTGTGAGGAGCCCTTGCCCTCCTCCTCTGTCAGGTAGAGATGCTTTGAAAGTCTGAGATGTTTCTTTCCAAAGTACTGTACCTTCACTTTTATTCTTTGAATAGAACTTTAATTCAGTTGCACATTCATATTTAAAATCTCATAGGAATTAATTTCATGAAATCGGGTTGTTTTCCTTCCTACCTCTCACAAAGCGATATCGCTGAGCTTCCTCTGGTGTCTCTGGCGTCGGTGTCATCATTATCCCCCGAGCCACTCTGACTCATCTAATGCAGTTCTCTCCAGCAAGCGTGTCAGCCTCGCTTCCCATCAACCCTCTCAGATCCTGCCCTTGGTGAATCAGAGTATGCTGTTGCCACTGGGAACTTTCCACCTCGCCGCAGGCACTCATTTGTGAAACTTTGAGGTGGCTTATCCCCTGAGTTTTAGTCAGGGCTGTAGAGCAGGACCTGCCGCACCTCTCAGTGCCCCTGTGCTTTGTAGAGGGCACACTATACCCTTCTCCAGGGGCCTCACTTGTCACTGGCTTCTCCATTCTTGGGGATGAGAAGTGGTACAGCAGAGGCCACATGCCATGGATGGGAGCCTCCTGTGCTCCCACCCCGCAGGGTGAACAGACTCCTGTGAGGTAGGTTTGCAGACTGAAGTGGAAAAAGGAGCAGCTTCTCAGGCCTCAGGGGCTTCACAAGAAACCCACTCATCCCTCTTACCCAGCTCTTCAGGAGGCTCCAGCAGCTTGAGAGAGGCCCAAGCAACTCTTCATACACACAGTTTATGAGTATCAGGAAGCCAAGGATTCACCATGTGCAATTGCATGTGGTAGACTGGCTGGCACACACCGCAGGAAATTGTTTCCCATGGTTCTGGAGACTGGCAGTCTCAAGGTCAAGGTGCTAGCAGGGTTGGGGTTGGGAGGGGGCTTCCTCTTTTGTTGTAGAAAACTTCTTGATGTGCTCACAACACTGCTTGTGTGCTCACAAGGCCTTTGCAGTAGATGTGCGTGTACACATGTGCACACACAACCATGTGCAGGGGAATCATACTTCACACACTATCAAATGGCTGTTCTCAGAAGGATGTGAACTCTGTGGGTCCTTGCCTTAGGATGTCAGTTACTTCCTTAGAAGCCTATCTCTAAATACAATCATACCGGAGGTTTAGGACTCTGGTGTATGAATTGGGGGAAGACATGACCCTAAAAATACCCAGATATTGTCTGGTCCTTAGCAGATGCTCAGTGAGTTTGCCTTGTGACGATGAGACAGAACTGGTCTCAGAGGCTCTACCTAGATCCCAAAGGGCCCCTTAGTGCAGGTGGCCTCCTTCCCTGAGCCTGCCAAGCTCTGCCTGTTGACTCTGGTGAAGAGATCAGATGAAAGCTAGGGACAGGATCTACTTGTTGGGCCTCCACATCCTGACACTCCTCTTCCCCTGCCCCTTCTGAAACAGAGAAATTGTGATCTTGACCAAGAAGAGGGAGATGACTCTTGGCTCGCATCCTCGAGTTCCTGTTCATACCAATGCTTGTGTTGCTCCTTTCCATAGTTAGTGCACCAGTCTGGGACTGGATGCCTGTATTCCCAGTACTCAGAAGGCTGAGGCAGGAGGGTTACTGCAAGTTTGAGCCCAGCCCTGGCTACATCGTAAGTTCTAGGCTGGCTTGGACTCTAGAGCGAGACCCTGCTCTAGTGAGAGTTGGGGATTTAGCACAGTGCTGGAGTGTCTGCATGGAATACTCAAGGCCCTAGTTCTAGCTCCAGTACTGCAGACACGTGAAGAAACAGTGTCTGTTCGGCATAAATTGACTGCTGACCTACTGTGTGCTGATGTAACTCAAATGGGTGCTGTGCAGAGTGGCTGTGTGCTCACAGCCTCCCAGCTTACACAAGGAATGTTGCCTCCATTGCAGAGCACATTGAAGCACAGGAGGAATGGATGCCTTACTATGGGTAACTCAGGGAGGGAGCCTGCATCCTGCCGGGGGTGGGGGGGTGCTGAGTAGTCCCAGGAAGTAGGCTATGCTGGGGTGAGCCTGCACCGAGCAAGCTTGCCCCTTGCTCCCCAACCTGATGGATGCACCTTCTGGACTGACTAGCTGGGGCCCTGGGGGGGGGGGGGTGCTTACTCCCTTCTTTTGTGGGTCATTTTAGCCACTAACTCTTGAAATGCCCAAGATAGCCAAGACTTCAGCCTCTGGGACATAGCACTGGGGAAGGGCTTCCTTCTGGTATTGGGTTTCCATGTGACCAGCCTTTCGTAAGTATTTCCTGAGCAAATCAATGAAAGAACACATTAACCACACTTCCAGGTTTCAGTCGATGCCATTTCTGCTCAGCCAGTTAACCTGTCACTCTGGTTGGCCCCTGACACATGTGATTAGGTGCATTCTGATTTTATTAGCATGGCTAATTAACGCATGACATTAAAACATTGACATAGATTGATTTGAGTATCTGTACTGTTGGCGCTTCAGTTAATAAAATAACTTTTGATAAGACCAATGATTTTAGAGCATTTAGACTTAATTATATTTTCTAAAGGATTTTTCTAGACTCATATAACTGTCCAGGCAAGGTACTTCAATTCCCTAGTTAACCAAAAGAAATTGGTTTTTTGTTTGTTTTTTCTTAATTCAAATTAAAAAGTAATATACAGTTGATAAAGGCAGTTAAAGGATTATTTATTAATGTCACCCTCTTTATATATTGGGGAAAAATCCATAAGAGCTGAATTAATTTTAAGGATGATGTGAAGCACTCACGGCTGTTAGAGAGCGATTGGCCTGGAGAGACAGGACTGTGTTTCCGTTTACTCTGTTCTTGCAGTTCCTCTTCACAGATGAGCACTTGCTGCCCCACCCCATGCTGCTTCTGAGTGCCATCAATGCGCTGCACTGAGCAGCCCAGGTTCAGTGTCAGCAAACGGTAAATTATGACAGTGGTTGAAATGGGAACCTGAGGCGAGTCCAGGAGCTTCACTCTCTTCTCACTTGGGTTAGGAAGGCTGCCAAGGCTAGCAGTTTGAAAAGACAGAAATGAAACAGTGAAGGAAAGGGAAGGAGCCCACAGTTGCCCAGGCTGCAAAGTGTAGCAAGCTCCTGGTTATTATCCCCCTTGAAGAGTCAACTCATCTCATTATTATTTTTTGGAAGCTCACTGTCATGATGTCTGAATCTTTCAAAAGTGTAGCCTGTTGAAGGAGACCTTACAAATAAGTCTAGCAAATTTACTAGCTTACACAAACCCATCTTCTATTCTTTCTTCCTCCTCTTAAAAACACTGACATATTCTAGACTTACAGAAGTGTCACACGAATAGTACAGAGAATTCCTAGGCACTCTTTACTGAATTCTCTAAGTGTCAGCATCATTTCACACCCTGTGTATATATATTATTGATATGTATTCACACACATTTCTGAACCACTGTGTTTATTCCTAAATACTCCAGTGTAGGTCTCTCAAAGTAAGAGAGCTTCTTCCACACCCACAGAGCAGTTTTCAACACAGAAGCACTAACACCTCATCTGCTGTATGCACACCTTCCTGAGATTTTTGTCAGTTGTCTTAAAAATGCTTTTTTTTTTTTTGAGGAAGGATTTTGCATAGCCTATGCTGGCTTGAAATTTGTTCTGTAGTTGTCTTACTTAGAGTTACATTGCTGTGATGAAATGTTATGACCAAAGGCAACTTGGGGAGGAAAGGGTTTTTTTTTTTTCCACTCACAGTTTCATATAACAGCTCATCATCCAAAGCAGTGAGTGCAAAAACCAGGAACCTGGAGGCAGGAGGTGATGCACAGGCCATGGTGGCAGGATGCTGCTTACTGTCTTACTCCTCATGGCTTGCTTAGCCTGCTTGCTTATAGAATGCAGGAACATCAGTCCAGGGCTGGCACCATTCCCTCACCAATCACTAATTAAGAAAATGTCTTAAGCCAGATCTTTTTTTTTTTTTTTTTGGTTTTTTGAGACAGGGTTTCTCTGTGTCTGGCTGTCCTGGAACTCACTGAGATTCATCTGCTTCTGCATCCCAAGTGCTGGGATTAAAGGTGTGTGCCACCGAGGCCGGATCTTATGGAGGCAGTTTCTCAGTTGAGGTTCCTACTTTCATATGACTCTGGCTTGTGTCAAGTTGACATAAAATAAGCCAGCACAGTCTGAGTCAAAGTGATGCTGAGACTACAGGCCTCCTTGCCTAGTCCATTTATGTGGTGATGGAGACGGAACCCAAGCCTCGCAGCATGCTAGACAAAGTACTCTACCGACTGAAACATCTCTACCCAGGAATGTCCTGTGCAGTCAAAGGGAGCTCAGGGCCTGGTGGCGATTGCTTAGTCACTCTTCCTAGTCCCCCTTAGGATGGATAATTTCTGTGTCCCATGATACCCACGTGCTTAGCGAGCACACGACAGCTACCTTTGTGACTCTGTCATGTGCTTTCTTGTGATGGGGGTCTGATTCTATACTTTGGGCAGGAACGTATTGTGACCTGTTGTGTGCTTTCAAAGCATCCTGTCAGAAGGTGGGTGCTGTCGCCACCAAGTAGTCCTATTGATGCCATCTTCCACATTAAAAGTGATACAGGACGTACTTTGAGTCTACATAGAAGACCCGCTGTTCCCCAAACTTTTGTTCATTGGCCTTGGTGCTGTTTTTCTTCTTCTGGGAACCAGACCTCTGATGATGGGTGTCAAAAGGCACTTTCTCTTTCTCAGATTGCTTGCTGGCTGCAAAGAGTTGTTTCTTTTCCCAGCAGTCTATTTATTTAATTTGTATCTCTGTGGACTCCCTGTACTTTTAGCTTAATGATACACTGTATCCATTTTTGGTTAATGAAGCCCCTTCATGCCAGCTCACTGTCTAGTTGAGATGAGTCTATCATTTGAGTACTTGTGTGTGTGTGTGTGTGTGTGTGTGTGTGTGTGTGTGTGTGTGTGTGAATGTACAGTAGTATGCTTAATGATGTACTGTATCCATTTTTGGTTAATGAAGCCCCTTCATGCCAGCTCACTGTCTAGTTGAGATGAATCCATCATTTGAGTATGTGTATGTGTGTGTGTGTGTGTGTGTGTGTGTGTGTGTGTGTGTGTGTGTGTGTACATATACAGCAGTATGCTCCAGGCTCACTTGTTCTTTCTCTGCCTGAGTTATAAATATCAGCCACGTCCAAGGAGCCCTGGTTCCTGTGAGTGGAGAAAGGCATATGGACACCAGAGTTTGGGTATTAGCTGTGCTCATCACTGGTGGGCTGCACTTCTCAGCAGTCCAATCTGGACAACCTACATGTTCATGCACATGTGTTGTTTGGAAACCTAAGACCTCACACTGATGTCTCTAGTTCCATTTGAACACAGCAAAGCTCCACCTGCCTTCTACCATTTCCAGCTCCCATTTTTTAAACAACTTATTTATTATTATTTTATTTGCATTGGTGTTTTGCCTGCAGATATATCCTTCTGAGGGAGCTAGATCCTCTGGAACTGGAGTTACAGACAGTTGTGAGCTGCCATGTGGGTGCTGGGAATTGAACCCGGGTCCTCTGGACCTTAACCTCTAAGCCATCTCTCCAGCCCCTGCAGCTCCCATTTTCATAGGCCATTTGTAGAGTTGTTTCATCCCAGCATGTGAAGGAGAGGTCAGGGTTGCTGACCTGGGCAAGAAGTCTACTGATGTCTACTCAAGTGTTCTGACTTTGGCCTGAGAGTATGCAGCTCAGCTTTTGGATGTTCCCTGGTTCTTTTTTTTCTCCTCTTCCCCTTTTTCCCTTCACTCTGGACCTTTTACTCATTGTTAAGACACTTTGGGCCGGGCAGTGGCGGTGCACACCTTTAATCCCAGCACTTGGGAGGCAGAGCCAGGCAGATCTCTGTGAGTTCAGAGCCATCCTGGTCTACAAAGTGAGATCTGGGACAGCCTCCAAAGCTGCACAAAGAAACCCTGTCTCAAAAAAAAAAAAAACCCAAAAAACCCAAACCAAACCAAACCAAAAAACCACTTTTGGTTCATTTATTTGTCTTTGCATTGTTCCGAATCTCTCCTTCTCTCCCTTCCCAAACTCAGGCCAGTGCAAAAAGTTCTGTTTTGGGAGGAGTCCCCCCCATCCTTCCAAACTCTCTTGATCCCATCCACCTACTTCCTGCCCTGCTAGGTAGATAACCAGGCTCCTTACTGTTGGCTTTTTCCACTCCCACCTCGCCCCACAAATGGCTAGCTCATTTTCCTTTCTTTCTTCATAAAAAGTAGAACATTATAGATCTCCTTTTGCAGTTTGCTTTTTTTCCATTTAACAATACATCCAATCAGGCCACACCAGTCCTTCTCAGAGCTGCCTGGATCCTTTGCTCGGCTGCGGAGCCGTTGTCCATTGTCCGCCATCATTTGGGCCATTTGGGCTGTTATTTAGGTGTGCAGGAACTGTGCTGTGTCTCTAAGAGCCGGTAATAGCACAGATAATAGAGGCCCTAACTGGGCCTCATGTCTCCTGTCTGACTTCAGGAGAGTGACTATGTCTGGCGGAGCGAGGGGCTAGGTGGTAGTATGGCCACTGCCTCACAGATACCTGCTATCCTGGCGTCCAGGTCAGCTGTCTGATGTCAGAGTTCAGACCCAGGCATGAGGATGCATTTAGTCTCCTGTGGGATTCATCACACACATGAGATGCCAACAGTATCACACATACCACCCTGGGGACTGTGCAAAAAGACCTCAGGGAAGGAGGGGCTCCCTAGGAGAGATCCTGAGACACTCTTTTCATCCTTAATTTTCAGCTCGTCTTTTGAAACTGTATTTGTGTGTGTGCTTCAGAATGGATGTCATGTACTACAGACATATAGCATATATGTATATATAAAGTTTTGAAAAGTCGTAGTGATCTGTGCTTACAGTAGTTGGGATACCACTGAAAGAGGCATTCTCTTAGCTGTTTGGGGGGTGAGCACCTTGGCTGGCCTGTTATCCACAGAAGAAGACTTGTGGCATGTACAAGGAGGCATGCAGACATGCTTTCATGGAGTAGAGTCCATGCAGTGAGCAGGACAGCTGGACAGAGGTTTAGGAGTATCTGTGTGTCTGTGTATAGGGCGGACAGGCCTAGGGAGGGGAAGAGTTCGGTGCTGGTGCTGAGTCACCTCGGAGGGTGTAGGTGTCCAGGCTTGGAGGGGAGGGAACTCACCTGCTCACGGGTGAGTTGACTATGTGCATATCAAGTTCACTAGAGTCTCTTTGGCCTCAGTTGCCTTCCTTAGGAAGGGAAACGAAGGTGCCACCTCTGGGAGTGCTCTGTCTGCTCAGAGGGCACCCCAGACCTCACAGTTGATAGCTGTCCTTGGGACTTTTTCTGCCTGGGCCTGCTGTACGACATTCTCATTCTGGACTTCTCTCTAGGCCTCCCAGGGCAGGTTATGTCTGGAGTTCAGAGAGGAGAGGTACTTGTGTAGGATCCTCAGTGGAGGCTGAGGTGAGGCAATGAAGGCCAGTGACTGCCACATTTGGCTTGTTGCCACAGTCACAAGCCTGTCTTATGTAGAGGTTGCCAGCACCCGAGAATGGTTCAGTTTCCCTTCCTAACACTCCAGTGCTTTCTGAAACGCACCTCGTGTTTATTTTGCAGCAGTGTTGAATAGCTTTACCTGGGACTCAGATGTTCTATTGGGGCTTTAATGGCATCTTAATGGTGTCTCTGTGGATTTGCAGGCGGTTACTTTTGTCTCCCTAACGTCCCTGGATGATGGCACCATGTAGCAGTATGGCTATGAACTCTCTCCTGAGAGCCACACGTGCAGAGTCCCCTGGTGTGAAGGCCTCATGTTGTCTGTCCTCTGCAGCTTTCCCATGCCATGTCACTGGATTCTTTTTTGTTTGTTTGTTTGTTTGCCCCCCTCCCCCCATACCTAGAAGTATGTGGCTGGGCCTCTTATGCCAGAACAGAATGCTCAGGTCTCTTCCCTTTAGCCTGTGTGGTAGAGGGAGTGACAAGCCCACCTGGAAGCCTGCAGAGGGCCTGGATGTGAGTGCCAGTGCTTTCAGCTTGCTACACCACATGCTGAGCTGCCCATCCCAGCTCTTTGTTTTGGAGAATGTGACCCATGAAGTCTTCTCTAGTGGGCCCTGGAGGATTTCAGTGCAGGCTGGACCAGAGCTCCATGGGGTCCTCCAGTGCATTGTGATGGGCTAAGCTGGAGCCAGGACTCGTGTGTTGAATGTCTGAGACTGGAGAGGATGGCAAGAGAGGAGAGCTAGGCCTAGCACAGGGATTCAGCAAGAGAGGAGAGCTAGGCCTAGCACAGGGACTCTCTCAAGGCCTAGCCCAAGCACAGCCCATCTGGATGAGAACCTGACTGCACAGTATCTCCCTCAGAGATGCCACACAGGCACCAGCAAGGCCCCTATCTGGGTGTCAGCCTGGTGCCCTTCCAACGGTTGATCCTCATTACAGTGTGGTTTTTAGGAAAAGGCGGGAAAAGTCACTGGACATAATTCTGGCCTTGGCCCTCTCGAGCCATGCGGCCTAGGCACAGTGATTCCTTGATTCTGGTAGCTTTTGTTCCCTTACTGTAAAGCGAGGCTCAGAGTCCCTATCTGCCCAGAGCAGTTGTGGAGATTTAAAGCAACAAGCACCCGGCACCTTGTACAGGGACATAAACTGTTTCTGTTCTTACTCTTTCAGCAGGTGCTACCGCCTGCCGCCATCCCCGCCTCCACACCCTGTGCCGCCCCACCTCCAGACCCCCTGTCTCCCACCTCCTTGCTGCTCTCGGCCCTACAGGAGGCTGAGGATACCTCCTTCCCTCCCTGCTCCTTTCTGGTGTCCTCTCCTGACACACCATTGTTTTCTGAAAAGAAGAAAGGAAATGGTTTAAGTTGGGGAGGCAGTCCCCAAGGCCCCATTTCACATGATTGTCCCACTTCTAAACTTGAGTTAATAAGAATAAACAAAGTGGTAGGTCGATTTGCACAGGAGACAAATATCATTCTGACGATTATGTAAATATTTATGTGTTCTGGCGTTCTCATTTTGTTACTGGTGTCTAATTTCCGAGTCTCATAATGAAGTGTAATTTGGAGGAGCTTTGCAAAGGCAGGCACAGCCTCGGCATCATTTGATATGTTCGGCAAACTTGGTTTAGTTGTTCCTTTTCATCAGTTGTCTTTAGATCCCCTTCAAGTTCTTTGTGACTTGACAGCAGCTTTCAGCCCGATGAAGACAGGGCTCTTAAACATCGCTAGGAATTCAGAAGAGCTTTATAATATTGTCACTTAATAAGAAAATGCATCCATTGGCAGGGCATGGGATTTATAGCTTCAAATGGATTTCAGCTTGGAGTTTTAGCCCTCTGTGTTCCTACCCTTCCCGGGGCTATGAGTAAGGTTTTTTAATTAAGTCAAATTGAATTGAATGAGCTTTTATTGAACACCCACTCTTTGCCAGACACCAGCTCTTTAACCCTTGCACTGCCCCGTGGCTGTGGGGAGCTAAGCTGGGTGAGGGCCTGAAGGGTTACCCCCATATCCACTGCCTTCCAGTTGGCCAGTCCGGAGGGTGGGATTGGAAGTGGGTCTGACTCGAGCCCATTCTTCTGAAGCTGGTTTTCAGCACAGTTGACTAAGAAGGCTTCGGTCGGTGGCTGTGCATCTTGCGTAGCCTTTTTTAGTCTTCTCAGATACCCATCAAGTTCCTTATGTTTCCCTGTCTTGCTTCTGAGAAAAGGAAGGCTCAGAGAGGTGTAGTATGAGGCTCGGGCTCACACAGCTGGTGATAGGCAGAGTTGAAATTTGAGTTCAGAATAGTCAGTCTTCCAAATTGTGGTTCCTTCTAGAACCTCTCTCAGGGCCTGTGCTTTTTCTGGCTCATGACCAGATTACCTTCCTGTGAAACAACCTGGCAGTGTGGTGTGGAACAGTGGGCCAGAGCCAGGTTTGTTCCTCGGGCACTTTCTGACTGTGTCCTAGGCAGGTGGCATTTCTCCTCTTGACCTTTACTGTACTTGTTGGTGGGTAAATGGCACTATACCATCGTAGGTGGCTGCTGGTTATAGGCAACATACATGAGGCATGGATGTCATGCCTTGATCCAGGCAGGCACTCAGAACACAGAGGGCTCTGTCTGGGCATCCCTGGCTGGCCAGCTCTGTCTACTGATCCCACCTCAGCCCTGTGCATCATATGGCTGACTGCCAAAAGGGATGGGTGATGGCATTTTGTGAAGGGCAGCCTGGCACAGTATACTCCACTCATAGTAGTCATTCAAGAGATCTTACTGTTTAAGGAGGGAGCTAAAACTGCCAACAGTTGAGGGAAGCTGTCAGAATAAAGGTTCGCCTGCCTCATGAAAGTGAACTCGCAAACCTAATGACTGCTGGGCTGTGGAAGCAGTGTGTCATCTGGGTTTCTCACTAGCAACAGAACTCTCTGGAAGGACAGTTGGCATCTCCCAATTGCTATGTGGGGGTGGACACTTTTTATGTGACAGCAAAGCAAGGAAGCTAACAGTGATCTCTGAGGAGTTATGCTTAGCTTAACCCTTTGAATTGCTGCAGCGTTAACATCAACTCTGGGAATAGTTGTGGATTCCTCATGCTGTTCATGTTCTCTCTGAAAATACAAATGACTCAAATATTTGAGGACTTGGTAAAGCATCTGTACTAATTGGGACAGAGCCAGAGTGTTCTCAGGTGCCGAGGGGAAGGTGAGAAGTTTGCCCCAGGGCTCTAATCCACATGTCAAGGAAAGAGGACTCCTTATGAAGAGACACATGTGTAAAGCTGTCCCGTGAAAGGCCCTGAAGCTGCATGCTCATGTCAAGCTGTTCGTTGATAGAGTGTTTAATTGAGGCAGGTTTTCTGATTTCAGTGTTTGAAGTAGCTGGGGGGTAGAAGTTGGTGCCCCCCCCCCCACACACACACACACTCCGTTTCCCTCTGTATGTTGAGGGCAGTTTGTCTTAGGCAGTGTTCTCCTGGTGCCTTTGTTCCTGCCAGAGCGAGCTCTCAAGGATCCCTTGATTGCAAATACCTCCTCCAACGTAGACAGGCAGCTGCTCAGAGCCCTTTGGCTGCGGGCAGCAGGGTGGCGCTAGACACCTGTCTTTGAGTCCCCAAGAGGCTTGCCTCTCCAGGCTGTTCTGAGCTCCTTTTTTTGCGTTGGCTGTAGAATGGGGCCCCATAATGGGACTGGGGGTGGGAGCAGGGAGAGGCTGATGAGCCTGCTGCAGAGGAGGAGTCCTGTGAGGACTTGTGCTGAGCTCCAAGGGAGAGGGGCACCACTGCAAAGACAGGAGTCCTGCCCCTGTCGGGAGCCTGGATGCCCCTGCTGCCTCACTTAGCACCCTTCCCAAGCAGGCATCACATCTTTGGATGGACTTAGAGCCTTGTCCCCAGTTTTTATTCCCTTCTCGTATTTAGGAATGGTCAGAGCAGCAATCCGCAGGTCAGGCTTATTTGGGAGATCCGTATTACTTCTGATTATTTGTGAACGGACAGGCCAGGGGGAGGGAACCAACTCGATTAATTCATCAGTGAGGCAGCTGGAGGGATGTGTGACAAACAGACCAGGCTGTCATTTGGCCAGAGATTGTCTGTGCTGGGATTGTTCCCCCAGGATAACCATGATGACAAACGTAATTGACATTTTTTATTAACCCTGAAATGATTAAAGATGCTGTTGCTGAATTTGTGTCAAAGTACTGGGTCCCTGGCATTTCGAGAGGACTCGGTGTGGGGCCAATAAACAGCCTGTGTTTACTTCCTGTTCATCTCTTTAATCAGCCAAGGCAGACAGAGCCCTGCCTGATTTGGTCTTGAAACCAGGCCAGAGACAAGATTCTGCTTTCCGGCTTGTTTTCCAGAACATTCTGGCATCACCATCACGGACACATACATAGGAGGCACTCTGTTCAATGACCCATTCAGTCATCACTTAGTTAACAGAGTTCCTGCTGTGCCACATTCTAAGGTATGGGGTTGGGGTCTGTAATGGCAGAGTGGGGGTGCAGGAAGATTTGGATGGGAGTGGTCACATGCTCTTAATTGGGGGCAGGATAGGCCTGTCAGACTGCGTAGACAGGGACCAGTGCAGAAGGCAAGTGTAAAGAATCATTTTTGGTTAATGTATAAAAGAATGGATTTCATTATATTTTATACATGTATATGATTATACGAGCTCATATCTGATCCCTCATTTACCTAATTTTGTTTCCTTCTCTCTGGGTCCTTTCCCCCCAAAGGTCCCCTTCTGCTTTTCTCACCCCTCACACACATTTCAAGTGCTCTTTTAATCCCAGCACTCAGGAGGCAGAAACAGGTGGATCTCTGTATTTTCCAAACCAGCCTGATCTATATAGGAGGTTCCAGGCCAACCAGGACTATATAGTGAGACTTTGTCTCAAAAAAAGCCAAACACCCAAACCAAAAACCAAAACAAACAAAAAACAAAAACAAAAACAAAAACAAAAACCAACCCAACCCAATCCAAACAACTAGAAAGTAGTTTCCACCTAAGAGCAGACATGCAGCATCCATCTCCTTGCTGACCAAGCTCACTTGTTTCCATTCTCCCTCCCTTCAGATCCCCCTTCCCCACAGGGCCTCTTCCTGCTTTCTTATTTTAACCTAGATTTTATATATGAGAAAACATGCAAGATCTGTCTTTCTGATTTTGGCCAATTTTACCTAATGTGATGAATCCCCAGTTCTGTCCATTTTCCTATAAGTGACCAAATTTCATTTCCCTTTTGAGACAGGGTCTCACTATGTAGCCCTGGCTGTTCTGGAACTCGCAGTGTTGACCAGGCTGGCCTCATCAGAGATCTGCCTGCCTCTCCCTCCCGAGTGCTGGGATAAAGGAGAGCACTAGTACACCTGGCCATTTCATTCTTCTTTACAGATGTGTAAAACTCCATTGTGTGTGCATGTGCACACACACACACACACACACACACACACACACACACACACCTTTTTAAAAGTTTTTGTTTGTATGTGTATAATGTATATAAGTATGTGCATATGTGCAGACTTGTGCATGCTGCTGTGCATTTGCTTGGGTGTCAGTCTTTGTCTTCCACTTTATCTGAGTCAGGGTCTCTTGTTCTCAACTGTACACCAGTCTAGTGGGCACACGAACTCCTGGGCTTCTTCTGTATCGGCCTCCTATCTCACCATAGGAGAGCTGGGTTTACAGAAACTTGCTACTGGATATGGTCCTGGGATCTAAACTCAGGACCCCCTGCTGTGTACAGGTGCTTTCACAGCCGTTTTCTTTATCCATTCGTCTATTGATGGCATAGAGACTGCTTTCCTTTCCTGGCTGGTGTGAGCAGTTCTGCCATGAACATGGGTATGCAGGTATCTCTGTGGTATTCTGATGTAGACTCCTTTGGGGATAGACCCAGGTGTGGTTAGCTGGGTCATAGCAAAGTTCTAGTCTTCGGTTTTTGAGTAACCTTCGTATTGATTCTATAGAGAATGTACCAGTTCATACCCTCACCAGCAGTGAGTAATCCCCCACATCTTTGCCAGCATTTGTCTGTTTGCTTGATTTTAGCCATTGTTACCTAGGGAATCACAGAGCTGTTTTAATTAGCATTTTCCTCATGGATAAGGATGCTGAGCAGTTTTTAAAATGTATTTACCAGTTTCTTTTTCAGCATATTTGTTGTTGGTGTATAGAAAACCACTGATATTGTGTATTGATTTTTATCCTACAACTCTGCTGAAGTCTATCAGATCTAAGAGTTCCTGGTGGCATCTTCAGGGTCATTTTAAGTATAGGATAATGTCTGCAAACTGAGACCCTTTGACTTCTTCCTTTCTGGTTTGTATCCATTTTCTTTCTTTCTTTCTCATGCCTTCTTGCTTGTGCTAAGACTGTAAGCACTATAGTGAATGGGAACGGTCACATGGACACTCTTGTCTTATTCCCAATTTTGAGAACAAATTCAGCTTTTCTCCATTTAGTATACTGTTGGTTTTAGGTTTGTGGTATATAATTCCTGTTCTGTTGAGGTCTGTTCCTCAGTTTCCTTGTTTATTGCTAAGAAAGTTTCTCTTTCAGGGCAGAGTGAAGGTCCCTGCTGAAGAGGCAGAACTGCCGCTCTGGGGTTCCCTGTTGCCTGTTCAGGGGGCAGGAAGAAATTCCTTTGTTGTGCAGCCTGAGGTCTCCTTTGACAACTCGGGAGCCTTGAGTCTGCACGCTCCCTGCCAGGTGACAGTGGGCTCCTCACACTGCCTCTAGATGGACCCACGAGTCAAATACTTCATTCACTCAGCCACTAAGCCAGGATTCAGTAAGCATTTACTGTGAATGCCTGACAGTCTAATAGGTACTGGGTAGGTGACTGTGAGCCAGAGGCTGGGGCTTCCAGGCTGGCAGAGGGAAATTGCCACGTTTTGCATTGTGAATCAGAACTCCTTCAGTATTTCAAGAGTGTGTTTATGTCCCCATAACTTCATGTGCAACCTATATAGACTGACCTATCTCTGCTGCCCTAACAGCACGGTCTTGAAGTTAGATCCATCCCTTCCTTCAACCTGTTGCTCAGCGCCTTTCCCGTCAGCTTAATTTCTTTTGCTTCTTAATCCCATGGCTGGCAGGATGGATGTTGCTGGGGCAGTAATTAGATAAAAGTGCAGTTTGTAAAGCAGCCGCTTTTCTGTGTACTAAACACACTGCCAGCCTTTTCAGGGAAACTTTCAAACTGTTCTTGGAACTTCGAGATAGAGCAGGGGAAACAAAAGTCCCATTTAATAATGTTTCATCCTTCGGTTCTGTGGCTAATAGAAACATAAACGGAGGCTGTGTCTGAATACCATTTCTTTATGTGATTCAGAGAATCAGGACACAGCAATTATACTGTGGATGGGATTTATGAAAACATTAATGCTTGACAAGAAGAAAACATCCCAGTAACTTATTTAATTTGGAGTTGCAGGCCTGGGTGCTGGCTCCTAATTCAGGCCTCCTGCACTGTGTACCAGGGCACAGGCATGCCCCCTGCAGCCTGTCTCCTTGAGTCCTCGTCCCACAAAGGTGGGGGACTTGGAGGCTGGGTGTGCTCAGTGCAGTATCTTCTTGCCTGGGGCAGGGTGCCCCGAGCTGGGTTTGAATCCTGTCCAGCCAGTCTCTCTCCCCAGCTGCATGTAACAGCCTCATTAGGTTTGTAGCATGTGGCAGCTGTGTGATCTGCTGGATGAGGGACACACATTTAAAAAAATTTACGTGCCACATGCGTTCCCCCCTTTTTTTTATTTCTCTTTCCCCTGAACTGACATAAAAAGGAGAGTCGCAAGAAGCAGATGTCAGAATGACTGCTGTGCTTTGCCTCGTCAACTGGAAAAGCCACCGATTGAATTACTCCCGACGCCATTCCTGTTTATGGCAGATGCGCCGAGGGGAGGGGCCACACGTTCCCCCGCTTTCCTGAGAGCTGAAGCCTTAATTCAAAAACAAATTGAGTCCTTCAGCTGTCGCTAGGTTGTTCCTCCGATGTTTGGGGATAAACATCATTGCTCGCACCTCATCTCTTTGCTTTCTCCCTCTCCCTAAAGCTTCTTCCCTTTATTTATTTATTTTCCCTCTGCCCAGAACTCCACATTCCTCTGACAAAAGCATGCATTATTTAGAGCCTGTCGCCTCTTGAAGTTCTTTAATTACAGAATTAAACCAAAGTAATGACAGTTTAATTTGTTCTCTCATTAATTGGGAGTGCTGCAGGCTGATGTGAAGCGAGGGCCTTTGGAAGGCATGAGGAATATCTGCTTACTGAATGGCGCATGAGTAATAATGGGGCAAAGCTCTCTGTGCACGCTCATCCTCCTGGCCACCTCTAGCAGTGAAGTTACCTGCTTCCCAGGAACTGAGGCTCCCGGGGTGAACCTCCAGAACAAAAGCCTGGGCCTACCTGGTCCATGGCTCTTTTGGCCCTCTGGGTACCACAAAGGTGTTGTCCCCAGGAAGACGACACCCTGCCTCCACCCCTAGCTGGGCTTGCCTGTCAGGCCCATCATAGTATGTCTTGATAAATTTTGAACACATGGAAAGAGAGCTTCAGGGCTCTGGCTGGTGGCAGTACTGATGCTTTGAAAGTGGTGGTTCCCTTCTGGTCAGCTTGGGGGTATGCCTATTATGAACTCATCAGGAGAACTGCCCCCAGAGAAGGGCAGGACAAATACCTTTTAAGCATGTGGTAAAAAGCACTTGGTGCCCATCCCAGGTGAGGCCTGAGTAGAGTATCCACCTTTCTTGCACATGCCTGTAGGTCTGCCACATCTAGCTTAAACTGGCCTTCTGTTGGGGCTTTGGTATTGGGTCTTTGGGTCTAAACCAAGGACATACGTACATTCCCTCATGCTGGTGGCCCCACTTTAAAGGAAGCAAGAGACACCTCATCTCCCCCTCCCTGCCATGCTTTTTGGCCCATAGCCCTGTGTATACCAACACAGAATTTGGCAGCAGGCAGGGAAGGCTGGGAAAGAGCCAAGAGCTAATTATGGCTTCTGTGGTGCTTTTGCCGTCGTCGCTGCCTTAATGTGCTCAAGTGCCCCCACGGCCCTGGGAACAGAACACCCTGTCTGCCTGCAGGAATGGAGGTTCAGAGGCATGGCCATTTCCCCAGGCCTTGTGGGGCAAGGGGTCAGAACAGACTGTCAGACGCAGTCTCCTGTGTCCTCTCTGCTGTCCTGTGTCACCCAGGGTCCTCTGGCACTGTTCATGTCTTCTAGCCATCTCCAAGTTCTGCCCTACAAGTCCCCCTAGAGACTTTGAAGTCTATTATCAGTGTGTTTCCCTGCAGCAAAGGCTGACGCATTCAGGATTAGAGGATTCGGTTACACTTTATTACTGTTTGCCATTAAAAGTCATGCAAATAAGCACAGAATAAAGCAACTTAGACTGTTTTGAATGCCAGATTTGCATGTTTACTGCAAGAAAAATGATATGGAACTCCTTCAAGGTGCTAATAACATTTTGCCTCAGAGACTCAGCTTTGTTCTTTTGTCTGTAATGTGTGCCACAGTGGCTTCACAAGAAGGTGAAATTACACACACAGACACACACAGACACACACACACACACACACACGGAGTATTAAACCTGGAATCTTAAGCATACCAAGCAATATATCCCCAGACTTTTTTATTTATTTATTTAAAAAATACCTTTAATTGTGAGGCAAACTGAAGGCTTAACTGAGTATTAGCACTTTGGCAGAATTTCCTTCTACTGTGAATGGTGGGAGCAGCCGGGGTTCATAACCCCATGGTCCTGACTCAGCATTGCCCCTCTGTGATGACATGAGGTGGGCCTGGGTGAGACCAAGGGAAGGGAAAGGGTTCTAAGTTGGTTATCCAGGTAAATGATAAGGAGGCTCTAAGAACAATCGAAGCCTTCTGTTAGCTGTTAAAGTCTTGCATCCTGCCTTCCTCCTTAGTGGGTGGGATGGGGTAGCTAGTTGTCAGGCCACCAGAATCTGGAGAAGCCAGTGGGCACTGTGAGCCATTGCTCCTGCGCTTCTGAGGGCATTCGGAAGCGACTGCTGCAGCCAGTGCACTGTCAGTGCTGGAGACCAGAATCTACTGAAAAGTGAGTTCCTACCATGGTAAGAAACACAGTGCTGCTGATGACTTATTTCAAAACAGCAGCCTAAAAACTACCCAGCAGCAGTGATTTTTAACAGGCTCTTTTCCTGTTGTAAAAAATCTGGGGGCCAACAAGGAGTTGGCGAAGCCAGTGAAGGTGCTTGCTACCAAGAATGATGGCCTGAGTTCAGTCCTTAGAACCCACATGATGGAAGGTGGGAACTGATTCCGGCAAGCTGTCTTCTGACCTCCACACAATGTGCTGTGACATGTCCATATGTGTACACATACGTACATGCAAACAAATAAACAAATCTAGAAGTCATGTACCACACCTGAAAGCTTTGGTTAAGAGTAAATGATGGACAACACGACCTCCACAGTTGTGCAGGGGTTGCTCACACCACTTTGCAAGGGCTGCTCCGCCTTCACATGTGCGATCTTGTTGCACTGGCATAGCTCAGGGGCTCCTACCCGTTACACTCCAGCCACGCTGCTTCTGTCAGTTGCAGGTTGCAAAACCACAGAAATCCACGAGCATAGGTGCCTTAGACATGTCACCCGTCCCATGACCAAGCCTAGTCCTTTAGGTCACGGCCTCAACTTTTTATGGGAAGAATAAATCTGTGTTCACCGAAGCCACATAAGCATACAGATGTATTCTACACTTTCACATCGTTTTGACACCAGCTGATGTGTACGTAGAACTCTTTGTGAGGGTCCAATACATGTTTATCCCGAAGGAATCCCAGGCGTGGGCATGAGCTTTGTGCTGCCTCTCGTTGGGTGAGCTGGAAGCCATTCAGCTAGTTCCCAACTATCCCTGTAGACTTGGAGATTGTTTCTCAGGAACAGATGAATGAGGGACCTGTAACCCTATGTAGCCAGGGAGTCTTTGAAGATTGTTTCTAGGCAGGTAGCATACACCCGTGGAGGAGGTGTATGGTCATGGTGTGTGGACAGGTCAAGTGTGTGGACTGCAGTGCATGGGTGGTGGCATGTGGGTCACCACATGTGTGTGAGGTAGGGGTCCCAGGCAGGAAGGAGCTGCTTTTCAAGTCTCATCAGCTTTCATGCCTCTCTCTCTCTCTCTCTCTCTCTCTCTCTCTCTCTCTCTCTCTCTCTCTCTCTCTCTCTCCTGCTGCTACTAGGTAGCTGCAGACATCCTGTTGCCATTCATGAGGGTCCAGGCTGTGGGTAACCCCAGGCTAGAGCCTCAGCCCACTACACCCAGGCTTGAGCACTCTGAATTGAAGCAGTGGCTGGGTGGCTCTGAGCGGGTGGGGAAGGCAGCAGAAGCGGGCCTTGCAGAGGATGTTTCTGCAGCCTAATGATTTTCAGAAACCATTTGTGAGATTGAGGTAATGTATTTCACAGACTCAAGCAATTTACTCCTTCCCACCATGCCAAATCAGGCCATTACATCCTCTTGCTGTGTGCATGTAGCTGTTGGCACCAGGGGAAAATGGTCAAGTTCAAGGCTCCCGCCATAGCTGTGCTCTCCGATTCCGGAATTGATGAGGAACAACACCTTTGAAAATGGGGTTTTATGAACACTGGAAGCCGTTAAGCAGTGGAAGCAGGATGACAATTTTATATTCAGTGGGATCTCCAGAAAGAAGAGCGGGCACAGAAGCATGCCGGGTTGAAACTGCTAGCCGGTTCGAGCTCTTGCCTGTGTTTGGATGTGAGGGTTAGACCCAGGTCACCCTCTGTCTCCTTTCTATACTCTCTCAGTTGCCCAACTGTGGACACAGTGGAGGCCTCCCAGGTGAGAAGCATGAGTACTCTGTCCACATGCCCCGGCCTCCTCCTAGCTCACTGTACAACTTGGACAAATGCCTTCCACTGAGAGTCTGTGCCCCTTCATCTATAAAGTGGCCCAGTCACAGCCATATCAGAGGGTGAGAGGGATCACATGGACTCCATTAGCTGGGTAAGTGCTCGGCAGTGTGGCTCATGGGAGTCTAAACCTCAGTTTATGAGGTGCAGTGAGGGTCCTCATAACAATGCATGCATTTCTTCTTAATCCGAAGATGTTACAGGTGACACATTGGAGGTGGTGTGAGAAGCAGAGTGTAGAGCAGGCTAACTGCACACTCTTACCTCAGCCTGGGGGAGAGGAGGGGAGCACATAGCCATGAAAGCCTTAGGTGCCATGGAAACATCGGTTGAGTCTTCACCTGGCCTGGGGAGATTAGGAGGGCTTTCTGGAGGAAGAAGTGTCTCACCTGAAGTGAGGAAGGGGTTGGGATCAATCAGGCAGAGCAGGAGAGATGTACTTCAAGTGAGGGGCAGGAGGGTACAAAGAACATGGCTGGAGAAGGTGGCCTGGTGTGGAAGTTGGTCATGGGAGGCAGGGCTCGGCGGGGGTGGAGACTCTATGTCAGGACACCTGACAGGGATTTTGGCATGTGATGAGAACCTCTCAAGAGATTTCAGCAGGGAGAGATGGAATGGGTTCAGCTCAAGACTGCTTTGCTTGCTGCGGGTCATAGACTGGGATGAAGGTGCACGCCAAAACATTGTTGCATTCCACAAATTTTAATTGCAGGAAAAATTTTCCTACTTTAACCTTTTTGTTCAATATGTTATCTTCCTGTATAGACCAGGCCGGCTTTGAACTCCGTTCTCAGCTCCCTGCTGCTAGAATTACAAATGTGCACCTCCATGCCCAGCTCCTTCTCACCCATCCTTAAATCTATATAATTGTGGTATTAAACACATTCTTAATTGTGTACAGCCAACACCATCTCCTGAACTCTTTCCATCTCTGGGCAGGGGGAGTGGATGACACCTATTCCATGAGGCTCTGGTAAGGACCTAGTTAATTCTGGTGAAGTCAGTCCTTAAAGGCCATTCATTCTAAGCATTCCTGCTCAAAACATCGATGTCACTGGGAGGTGGTAAGCAAGACAGTTTTTTTTTTTTCCCTCTCAGAAGAAGGTTCAAGATGCAGAGCTTTAGGAAAGGGGACTCCCAATACTACTGTGTGTCCCCACTGTCACCTGCTGGGGACCCTGCAGGCCACTCTCAAGCAGGTGTCCCTGGTGATCTCCCCACACCCCACCTCCCACTCTGGAGTGTTCTGTTTGTCTCTCTCCTTTGCCCTTTACATCTTCTGTTGACATTTAAAACTCTGTCCTTTGTTCTGATGCTGTTGAATAGAGAGAGTAAGTGCTTGGAATTCTCCGTGTAATGGATGCTCCAGTACTTACAGATTCTAGTCAAGTTTCTCCTCAGCCCATACTCTGGGAGACCTTTCATCTTGTAGCATCCGGGACATTTTAGGAAGTGGGTAGGAGGCTGGTGTAAGAAGACACTGATCTTGTTCTTGCTGTGTGAGCAAATGCGAGACCCTTGTCACCCAGGTAGCGGCTGGGGTACTCTGCCCTTAGGAACTCACATGAGATTGCCCAAGTAAGTTAGAAGCACCCTGCAGTCTTCCCATGCTGTAGGAGAGTAGAAAGAGTATGTGCCTCAGTGTTCTCATTTGTACAGTGGAGGAGATGGGACCTACTGCAATCTAGTCCCACTCTTGTGCCTGCAGTGGATAACCATTTGTGCATTCCCACGAGCCTTCTTGCTATCTGTGGTGTAATGATGCACCCCAGAAAATAATACCTCTATTCCCCAACTGTCCTAAATATGTTTTTAGGGTGTGGAGAAGATGTAATTTCCTTAAGTAATGAGATGCTGGAGTATGTGTGGAGCAGGTGGGAGGGCCAGTGAACTAGGTAAAGTGCTGACTGAGTGCCAGCACTCTCCAGAGTAAAACACAGGCTTAGAACTGGAACTTAGGCCTGACTTGGCCAGTGAAGCAGGGTACCTGCTGGACTGACCTCTCATCGCTGGTAACTGTCAACAGTGTGCAGTCATGATGTCCCCGAAAGTACCACAGGGACACAAAAGCAGGCAAGAAGTAGACGGAAGATGGCACTGGTTTCCTGCATTGGTATGCTCTCACCTGTGGGCAGGCCCAGTGCCGAAAAGTTGGCTAAAAGAACTGTAATGTGGCTGACTTGGCGGAGGGCGGGGTTAGGGACAGCCACAGCAACCACAAAGTGGGGATGGAAATTCCAAAGCAGTCGTATTCCCATGATGGCCCAGGTATTGAAATTAGCTGACAAGTATTTTCAAGTAGCCATCATAGATATGCGCAGGGGCATAAAGGAAACCACCTCCAATAAATAAATATCGGAACTCTTAGCAGAGAAGTCAAACCTATGAGTAAGAAATACCAGCACAGAACAATAGTGTCTGAAGTCAGGATGGCACCCCTGGGCCATGCAGTAGAGTGGAGACGACAGGAAGATGGGCATTGGAACCTGTGCAGACTAAAAACCAAGGGGGAAATGGAGGAGAGAAAGAGCAGGTGCCCAGGGACTTGTGGACAGTGCTGTAAGATCGATTATGTGAGCAGTGGAAGCTTCAGATGATGAGGAAGAAAAAAAAACCATACTTTGAGTATGAAGTGTCAGGATATTTCTCAAGTCTGTTAATAGAAAAGAAAAAGAATTCAGTGCAAATCCCAAACAGGACAGGCACAAGTAGAACCCCACCAGGGTACATCACACTCAGGTTTCTGCAGGTTAAAGTGAAAATCTTGATCTCAATCACAGAAAAATGACTCTCACCCAAGGAGAGTTGTGGTAGAAATCCTCTGACCCCAGAAACAATGGTCTCCAAAGACTGGATAGTGCCTCTATAGTGCTGATTGAACCCCCAGACTGCCTAGCTGTGGTGTCCAGAGACTGGGATAGTGCCCCCTGCCTAGCTGTGGTGTCCAGAGACTGGGATAGTGCTCCCTGCCTAGCTGTGGTGTCCAGAGACTGGATAGTGCCTGTAGAGTGCTGATTGAACTTCCAAATTGCCTAGCCGTAGTTCAGTGTCCTTCGTGAATGAAGGTGAGATTAATGTGTTTTGGGTAAATGAAGACTCTGAGAATTCACTTGCCTTCAGTGTTAGAAGCTCTTCAGGGTGCAGGTGGGTAATAGCAGGCAGGATGCAGCAAGGACTGGAGGACACAAGAGCGGGAATGTTCGTGTGGTTGTCTGAAAGATAATTTCACCTTAAATTAAAAACACACATAACTGTTGAAGGCAGACAGTGCTGCATTATGTGGTTTATGGCACATATCAATACAATACATGATGCTCCAGGGTGAACGGTGGGCTTAGTGGAAGCGAGTTAAAGTTCTGCACTGTGTATGGGAATGGTGCAATCTTATTTGCAAGAAGGTGACAAGACATTAAGGATGTATATTATAATCCCCAGAGCAACCACTAAAGAGATAATGTAAAGAGATAGCTAAAAGGCCAGGAGCTAAGTAAAATGGAATTACAAAATATTCAGTTATTTTTAAAAAGGCACTAGAGGAGAAAGATAAGAATAAAAAGAGTGGTAAAAAGAAAACAAATAGCAAATAGAAATCTGATTCCATCAACAACTACATTAAATGAAGTAAATGAGACAATGAAAAGAGATTGCTAGAATGGATTAAAAAGTTAGATCAGGTATGGCTCAGTGGTTAAGAGCACCAGCTGCACTTGTAGAGGACCTAGGTTCGATTCCCAGCACACACATGGCAGCTCACACCTGTCTGTAACTCTGGCTCCAAGGGATTTACCATCCTCTTCTGGCCTCTGTGTTACACAAACATTCATGTGAGCAAAGCACCCATACATGTTTTAAAAAATCTTTTAAAAAGTGCATTAGGAAGAAGAGCAAACTGTACTGTTGAGAAGTGGTATAGCTTTGGCAGGAGAGGGAGAACCAGGGTAAGGGTAAACAGACTAAAGAAAGAAATAGACAGTTTCCAGACAGTGAACATGAAGAGGAGGGCAAGGCTGACCAGGAAGAGACTGTCACTGAAGGAAAGCCAGGTGTTGCAGGGTGGTAAAAGGGTAGATTTCCCAGGAAGGGTAGGATCATCAGGCATGTGTGTGCATCAGACAGCAGGGTGTCCGGGTATTCGAGAGCAGTTTTCACAGAAGGAGAGTCAGAACAAATCCACAATCGCCACTGGAGTCCTAACAGCCTTTCCCAAGCAGTTGGTTGTAGGAACTAGACAAGCCTGCAAAAGTAGGCCAGAGCGATCTCGTGGGCTCTGACACTGACTACTCTACAGGAGTGCAGGGTCCACGCGCTTCCCAGTTTTAATCCTACTTTCTTGAGGTCGGCATAGATCAAAGGAGTTCTGATCACAGTGGGGTTAGGTCCGGAAGGAGTAATGACTCACCAAGCAAAAGGGACAGCTGAACAATGGGAGTTGTTTCCAAGTATCTCAAAACTTTTTAGAAATTGTGCGCGCATGCTCACTCACATTATGGTACACATGTGGGGGGATCAGAGGGCAACTTGAAGGAGTCAGTTCTTTCCTCCCACCATGTGAGTTCTGGGAGTCAAACTTTAATCAAACAGGCTTGGCAGCAAGCACCTTTACCTGCTGAGCCATCTTGTTGGCCCAATTTCTAAGTTTCTTATGGAGATCGGTGCTCCTGGTTGATGGGGAATGGAGACCAGGTTTCTAGCCCAGTATTCAACAAAGTGTACAGTGTAGTGGTTTTCAGGAACATGGGCAGTGCAGGCAAGCAAGACAAACGCCCAGTTGTCTCTGTTATTGCCTTGGGGACTTTCCAGGTTAGCAAAAGAGGAGAAACCCTGGTCCTGTGATGTCCCCAAGTGGCTGAGGTGGGTTGGGAGTCAACTTCTTGGTGGCATCTGGGGGAGTGGTGGACTAGAGAACTGTACTGGTGTGGAGCCTGCTGTCTCCAAGAATTTAACTATGTTCCAGAACAATGTTAAAGATCTTTATAGGAAGACAGAAACTCATTCTGCCCAGCACCAAGGAAGGAGTACAAGGCACTCAGAGTAGGGAAACAAGAGGGAAGCTCTACAGAGGTCCAATCGCAGAAGTGCTGCGGAGGAATAGCACGCAGGGAACCATGGTTACATACTCCGCTGTTCCAGAAGAGGAGCTATGGGCATGCTAGACAAGAGACACATGGATGACAACACCCAGGACCAGCAAGGTGACTTAGTAGGTTAGTGCTTGTCACCAAGCTTGACAACCTGGGACCCACATGGTAGCCAACTCCTACAAGTGGCCCTCTGACTGCCATATGTGCCCTGGTTAACAATGAATAAAACAGTGTAAATAAACTTGAACTTCTAGAGATGGAAACCGTTTTCAACAAAAACCACATTGCAGGAGATTACTGGAATTATAGCCGGAACCGTTTACAGACTTGAGGACCGCAACGGCCTACCAGAGTAACATGCAGAGTGAACACACAAGCATCATTGAGCCCTGGGACAACCTCAGTCTCCTAATACACATGAAATGAATGTTCTCAGAGAAAAATGTTTAAAAATAAGGGCCAAATGTAGAGAATGAGACAGGGTCTCATGTGTAGCCCAGGTTGGCCTTGAACTGGAGATCCTCCTGCCTCAGCTTCCCAAGTACTGGGGTTGCAGGTGTGCATCACCACACATGGCTGGAAAAATCTTTTTATTAAAAGAAAAAAGTTTATTTGCAGCACTCAGAAGGCAGAGGCAGTCAGACCTCTGAGTTTAAGGCCAGCTTGGTACGTAGCAGGTTCAGGGACAGCCCTTATCGCCACCCTACAAAAAAAATTGTGTGTGTGTGTGTGTGTGTGTGTGTGTATACACGCACGCACTATGGTACACATGTAGAGGTCAGAGGATAATCTCAGGTGTTGGATCTCACCTATCTCTTGTTTGAGACAGTTGAAACAGGGTCTTTTGTTCACTGTTGTATGTGGCTGCCTAGCTACTGGGCCGGGAACACTGGGGTTGCACATTCTGCTACACCCAGCTTTACATTAGTTTTTGGGATTCAGACTTAGGTCCTTATGCATCCTTGACTTAGAAATCTTAAAAGGAGAAAAAGACACAATGTGTACAGAGGAACAAAGGTTAATACCAGAAGAAATTCAATTATAAAGCAGAGAAGAGAAACCCAAGCACTGCGAGTGAGAATTTGATACTCTCAACACAAAGACACAGCTCACAGACTAGAGCGTTGGCTCAATAGTGAAGAGCACTGGCTATTCTTGCAGGACATCTAAGTTCGGTTACCAGTGCCCACATGGCAGCTCACAGCCATGTAACTCCAGTTCCAGGGGGATCTGATGCTCTCTCTGGCCTCCTCAGGTGCCGGATATACATGCGGTGCACAGGCATATGTGCAGGCAAACCCTCATCCACGTAACAGAAATAAATAAATAAATATAGAAAAATTTGAAAACACGAATTAAAAAACATAAAAGCAAACACAACTCTCACCTCGGTGGGAATAAGATTTACTATTTATTACTGAGACAAAGATGAGCATGTCCATGGCATGGGAACACAGATGCAGGCTGCCCAAATTCATGTTCCCACGTGACCGGGTTTTTATAGTAACAAGGCAAAGAAAGTCATAAGTCAGGACACTTTTCAAATGCATTGGTGGAATGTCATGGGGGGGGGGGGGTTAAGCCAAGGGGAGTCTCTGTTCTAGGCCTCAGATGGTTTCTTAATCTTTGGGTTAGCAAAAGCTAGTGGTAGGTTAATACATTCCAAAAGATTTCACCCATTACTCACAAGGACGTTAGGTTACACACAAAAGCGGGAAAGGTAGCCCGAGATAAACTGTGATTAGGCGCTGGGTCTTTAACATTCCAACCTCTCCACAGATACCGAAGTTCTTATCAGTGGACCAGCCTTGCAGAGGGCTCATTGGAAGGTGAGGTCGTTTCAGGAACCTTTGCTCACAATCCCCAGAGAAAGGTCTTGAAAAGACAAAGGCGCAATACTTTCTCAGACACTTAAAGGCTGAAATGATGCATCGCCAGCAAGTCTGCATTACAGGAAACTTTCATTAGGAAAGGGAGTTTGTGAGGCAGAGGGAAACTGATGCTGGGTGGGATTCTCCATCTGTTCCAGGGACGGTGAGTGTCCAGTGTACACTGGAGGCAATGTAAACACTCTGTTCTTATTTAAAAATTGCTTTCAATGACAAGTGTCCATTGGAAGTAAAATTGTAATGCAGAATGCAATAATGTGTAGAAATGTAACATACATGATGAAAGATGGGGAAACCAGTTGCATTGTTTTCTTGTTCTTATAAGGCAAGTGGTGTTGTGACTTGAGAGTAGGTCAGGATAAATTAAAGATGTGTGCTGTAAACCTTAAAGTGACTAATAATAAGACAAACAGAGAAAGATTTATGGTTATGGGTCCCAACAATGGGAAGTATAATGAAATAACAAAAGATTGAAAAGAGGCACAGAGAATGAGGAAAAAACAATGGATTGGGTAAACAAAACAAATTTAAACCTTATCAAAAGCAGGTGGAAAGGTCTAAACACTTCATTTAAAAGACAAGGCTTGTTTGGTTGGATAGAAAGGCAGCACACAATTATACAGTGCCTGCAGGAAACCCACCTGAAATATAAAAACAGAAAAAGGTTAAGTTGAAAGTATGGAGGAAGATAAGCAATACTAACAGTAATAAAAGAAAGCTTGCGTGGCTATATAAATATCAGGCAAAGCAGATTTCAGAGCAGAAATATTACAGGGATAAAGAGAGTCATCTTATAATAACAGGAGGGATCAGTTCATCACAGCACATCCCCCAAGGTGCATAACACCAGACACAGAGATATTTATATACACACAGAATAAGAGCACCCTAAAACACACGAAGCAGAGCTGCCTGGATAGGATGTATGAACATAAAACCCACCAATGGCTTGAAAACTTCCAGCACTTTCTCAATAATCAGTAGATCACATAGACAGAAAACTAGTTTAGATGTGGAGGACTGGGACAGCCCTGCCACCAGCTGGCCTGATTGACATCCATGCCACTGTCTGTATCACAGCAACAGAGTGCACATTCCTTTCAAGCACACGTGGAATATCCACCAAGATAACCATGGTGTGGCTGTGAAACTGATTAATCAGGAAATTCAGAGAGATCAAAATCATTCACAGTTGATTTCCTGGGATAGGATTAGATGGAAAACATCAATAATGAAGACCACTGGAAAATTCCCTAATATTTGGAAACTGGACACATTTCCTGTGGCTGAAGGTCAGTTTGGGGCAAGAGTGCTGAACATTTCAGAAGCCCCTGTCATAGGAAGTGTTCTGAGGGAGTGTGCAGACAAGCACGCTGATGCATCAGGTTTGAAGCACCAAGTGCCTAGGTCGTTAGGGGAAAATTTTCAGTGACCTCAGCTTCCACTTAACACCGGGAAAGGCCCAGCAACTGAGGCCAAATCAATAAAGGAGGGCAGAGCAGAAGGGCCCCAAGTAGAGGGAGAGGAGACCACAGAGAAGACCAGCTAGTGAGAAACTGCCCTTTTCGTTTCTTGACAAAATTTTAGAAGTCTATGTAGTGTGTGTGTTGCATGTATGACACACGTGGGAGTGTGTGTGTCACGGTGCACACGTGGAGGCCAGAGGACAGTTTTCAGTGTGTGTGTGTGTATGTGTGTGTGTGTGTGTGTGTGTGTGTGTGTGTATGTCACGGTGCACACGTGGAGACCAGAGGACAGTTTCCAGTGTGTGTGTGTGTGTGTGTGTGTGTGTGTGTGTGTGTGTGTGTGTCACAGTGCACACGTGGAGGCCAGAGGACAGTTTCCAGTGTGTGTGTGTGTGTGTGTGTGTGTGTGTGTGTGTGTGTGTGTGTGTCACGCTGCACATGTGGAGGCCAGAGGACAGTTTCCAGTGTGTGTGTGTGTGTGTGTGTGTGTGTCACGGTGCACATGTGGAGGCCAGAGGACAGTTTCCAGTGTGTGTGTGTGTGTGTGTGTGTGTGTGTGTGTGTGTCACGGTGCACATGTGGAGGCCAGAGGCCAGTTTTCAGGAGTCGTTTCTCCTTCCACCATGGGTTCTGGGGATCAAACTCAGGTTATCAGGCTTGCACGACAAGCACTTCTGCCTGCTGAACCATCTCTCTGGCCCCATTTTCTTTTCTTTTTCTTTCCTCTGCAGCCCAGGCTGACCCTGAACTCGCAGTGACGCTCTCTTTCGGTCTCCTCTGAGTGTGGAATTACAGGAGCAGCCACCACACCCAGCTCAGGAGGTGGTTCTCTGAGATGAATGAATGTTATAAACTGTTAACTAGAATCAAGAATATAGAGAAAAGACACAAATTACCAATGTGAGAGATGATTAGAGTATGCTAATTATAGATGCTACGGAGGATATTAAAAGGATATAGAGGTAATGCATGATCAGCGTGTGCTAATGAATGCCACAACTTGGGTGACACGAACAATCCCCCAGAAGACCCTAATAATAAAAGCTTACCCAAGAAGAAACATATCTCATATCTATGGAAATAATTGAATTTTTAGTTCAAACTGTTCCCACAAGGAAAACTCTAGGCCCTAATGGCTTCACTAATGAGTTCTAACAAACATCTAAGGAAGACGAGTATCCATTTGCTGTGGGTTGAATTACACGTACCCCTGTCACCCTCAATTTTTCTTTCAAAGTCCTAGCCCCTAGCCCTATGTTATTTCACAACATAACCATATTTGGAGATTGAATCTGTACAGAGGTAATTGTTGCAAAATGAGGGTGTAGGATGGGCTCTAGTGCCATGTGACTAGTGGCCATAGAAGGGAGATCAGGAGGCAGGCATACATGGAGGAAGACTGGCATGCAGACATGGAGGCTGGGCTTAGGCATAAGAGAAAGGAGCCAGCCCACCCTCAGAGGGGCCCAGCTCCTGCTGGTACCTTCATTTCAGAACTCCAGCCTCCAGTACCATATCAGTGTCTGTTGTCCATACCACTCAGTTTGGGGATGATGTTACAGTGGCTACACTAACTATCCTGGAATGTCAAAGAGGACGGATACCTCCTCTGACTAGTTCTCCTGACACCAAGGCAGGAAAAAGAGATAATAGAAATGAGCATCCATCCAATATCTCTGATGAACTGGCAAATTTATTTTTGACAAAAACTTTAGCAAATCCATCTAACTATCCACTTGAAATATCATGACTAAACAGGTTTAGTCCCAGGAATGGGAGCTTAGCAGTGCAGTGCTTGATGGTGGAACCGTAATATTAGTGATTAACTATAAAGAGGAAGCCATAAGACCGTTTAAGTAGATGGATTTTGGCAATACCTAACATTCATTTCTGATTATATGTGTAAAAAACAAAATAAAAAAACTTTTCAGGGCCAGTACAGTGACTCAGCATAGATGAAAACACTTGCCAAGCAAGCCTGGTACTGAGTTTGAGTCCCAGAATTCATGGTGGAAGGAGAGAATCAACTCCCCAAGATTGTCCTCTGAACTCGCATGGCAAACGTGATTCTGTACTCACACTTGCAGATCTCTGTCTCTGTCTCTCTCTGTCTCTCTGTCTCTCTGTCTCTCTCTGTCTCTGTCTCTCTCTCTCTCTCACACACACACACACACACACACATACACACACGTACAACAGTTTTTTTTTGTTTTTTTTTTAACAATGTTGAGTAAATAGAAGGGAGCCTCTCTCAACGGATAAGGGCTTTCCGTAGAAACATCTCTGGCAACATACTCCATTCTGTAAAAGACTGTCTGGAGAAGCTGGTGGGGCAGGAGGACCTCCCGAGGCTGGATCACACAGTAAGAACAGCCACCCCCAGAAATGTGACATCATGGCCTCCAGGCGTGGAGATATGGGCAACTCTCAGTTGATTTTTTTTTTTTCTGGTCTTTGACAAATACATTTTGGTGGACCATACTTATTTCTCATGTAACCCAAGAAACAACCATCCCATAGTGGTCTCTACAGGGCTTTCCTTTTTTTTAACTTTGGTAAAGTGTGAATGTTGTAAGGAGACTGCATGTACAGGGCTTATGAGATGCTCCGTAGGTAAAGGTGCTTGCCCACCGACCCAACCACTTGAGTTTGATCCCTGGAACCCATGGTGGAATGAGAGACTCGAACCGTCAGAGTTGTCCTCTGCCTCCACACGTTTGCTGTGGCATGCATGTGTCTCCTCCCAATAATGATGATAAGTTAAATACAATGAAAACAAAACCCAAACTGAAGGGCAATCAAGAGCATGGCCTGAGACTGAAGCAGCATGCTGGATGGTCTTTGAAGACCCAGAAAAGCTGTTGTGGAAGCAGCAGCACCCGAGGTGCAGATACCCAACCTACTGCGTTTTACTCGTCATGTTCTTGTCAAATCTGTGGCTTTGGCTGGACACACAGACCGTGTTAATAATTGTAGTTAATATACAGAGCCATCTCAGAACATTCGACAGTAGACTGAGCTCCTTAATCCTGTGAAGGCAGTTTGGGATCTCTAATTACTTGGTTGAAAAAAGGCAGACACTCCGGGCTGCGGCAGTGTTGGGAATTAATCTTTAAAGCCTGACAGTGAACATTCAATTCAATTAGGGAGAGCAATTGGGGAAGACTCCTCTCACCTTCACCCTTGGTAGCAAGGCGGGACTGACTGGTCCTCATCGATTCTGCCGTCAGCAGTGTGCACCAGCAGACAGGTGTGCAACTTCACCTTGGGGGAGGGCCTGTCCCACCTTTACCGACTCTGTGTCTCCTTAGACCCAGGACCATGCAGGACACCCCTGCCCGGGAATCCTAGCGCACTGTGTGGCGCTTTTGGCCCAGGCATCTTGGAATCTAAGCTTTCTTCAGCCTTCTTCCTTCTATGCCTCCCATGCTCCCTGTTCCCTGTCTGCTCCGTGTGCCTCCCTGCCTCCTGCCTTTTCTCTCTCTCTCATCTCTTCTGTCCTCTCCTTTTTTCTCCCTCCTCACTAACTCAACATCTTACTGCGCATCACAAAAGGTTTTAGGCGAGTGTGTTCTGTGCATAAGTATGGGGCAGGGACTTCCCCAGTCTTCCCTTCTTCTCGTGGCCTGCTTCCTTCACTCAGTGCTCAGCTCTGGCCTTGCGTTTCTTGGAGCTGGCCATTCTGCTTGCTGCTCAGGCCCCAGACCTAAGGTGGTCCTCCTTTCTCTGGCCTCTCTACTGGCTTTACTCTAAGGGATTCCTGTTGCTTCTGACTCCCATATAGATCTCGTCCCCACTGTTGCTGCCTCTGTCCCAAATTCCTGCCTAAACTCCCTCATCTTCTTCCTTCAGGGCAGCTAAAGCGGTCCTGTAGGCTGGAGCCAGCTACCTCCTTCCCCCAGGAGACCCCGGATGTTCTACTGCCCATAGAGACACTCACCACACCCCTTCTTTCCACACCCTGTTCACCTCTCTGGCCAGACTGGTCTTCATGCTGTTGTATACTCAGGCAGAACTCTTTTCTCACCCTTCAGGCCTTAAAGTGGTCTAACATGGCCACTTCCTTAGCCCCTTCTTGACTCTAGAACCCCCTTTCTTGCTGACCTTGGAGCATCAGTCTTAGTGTCTGATACACTCCAATCTGCTAGTTCGTGTAGGGCCCGTCTTCCTGACCACAAGGCCGACTCTTGGAAGGCAAGAGTTTTGACTTTGGTTGTTTCCTGTGAGCAGTGCCTAGCTAGCTAGTGAGCACTTAGGAGTGTTTGTTGAATGAGTAAGTGGAAGAGCTCTGCAGAGGAAAACATTTGGACACCATTGTTTCAGAGCCGCCTTCTTCCTCCCCATCTGCTCCTCCCACGTGCCACTCACCCTCTCAAAGGAAACACTGAGCAGCGTTCACAGCTCCTGGCAGCCCTAGGAGCGACAACCATCTTGAGCTTGTTTTGGGGGTCTTATTGCAAATGCGTGAGTAAACAAGATTTTGTGTGTGTGTCTTTAAAAAAAAAAACACGGCGATATATAACAGACCTTACCACTGTAGCCAGGTTTAGGGATATGGTTCATACTGTTGGACGGGCTTGGCTTCGTCCACCTCCAGGACGCCTCTCACTTCACCCACACTCTACTCCCCCAGCTCCTGACAGCAGCCTTTCTGTTTCCTGCCTGTGATTCTTACTACTCGGGAGCAGCATGAGGGAAACTGTACAGAATTCATCCTTTTGGGGCTGGCCTGTCCCACTGAGCAGTGTGGTCATGGCTCCTCCAGGTCATGGCCGCTGTCAGGACGCACCGTCTAAGAGCACGCCACTGAGTGGGCGGACTGCATTTTGTTTACCCTCTCACCTGTCTGGACAAGTAGGCAACTTCCACCCTCTATCCATATAAATAGGCAAAACTTTGAGACCCCAGTGCCAGATGTTTGGGTTTATTCTCAGAAGTGGAATTGCTAGGTTTCATGGTAACCCTACAGGTGTCTGGGAATCACCAAGCTGCTGTCCATCATGACTACACTATCTTACCTTCCTGCCAGCAGTATAGGGGGTTCTAATTTCTCTGCATCCATGCCAACACTTGTTGTTTTCATTTTTTGTTGTTTTATACCAGCCTGCCTAATTAGTATGATGTTGTAGTTCATGCGTCTTAGAAAATGACATCACACTTTGTAAATGTAGCCTGTCCTGTGTGCACGGTGTTGGCCTCTGACTGTCTAACTGTGCAAGCCCTGCAGAGCTCACTGGCTCACTTAATTTTTCTATTAACATCATACTTGTACATAATTCTGAGGAAGCAGCACGTTCTGCGCTCTGCTGCCCTGCTGCCAATCCTCACTGCACTTACCAGCCTTCTGGCTGCTTCTCCTGTTCTGTGTTTTAAAACATAACTACTGCTGCCTCTTGGTTTTATTCTTTTTAATTTGAGACCTAGCTATTGACCCCTGGCGTGGAAGGAAAGAGCAGAGGGAGCCCTCCCCACATTCTGTGGGACCTTCTCATGACCTCTTGTTTGTGTATGCTTAGACATTTACAAACTCCCAGGAAACCTTTCAGAACTCCAGATTGGCTGCATTTGGAGAGCCTTCAGGACTTGGCAGGTAGAGTTAGCTCATCTTTAATGGAAGTTGCCCTAGGAGCAGGTTTGTGGAAGTGCGTGGGTGTGCTTGTTTGGGCTTTTCTAGAACTTACTCAGGAAAACCTGGTGCTGCTGATACTCAGGGAATCTTGCTGTTTCAGAACCTCAATCCTTGCAAGCCCTCCCATCCCTGCAAGCCCCGCCCCCTCAACCCTGCAAGCCCCTCCCATCCCCACAAGCCCTGCCCAGCACGTCCAGCAGCCCTCCTGTTGCCCCTGCCGCAGAGCTGCCTCCTGCTCCAGCCTCACTCCTATCTGGGATGATGCTTTTACTTCCAGTTTGTGGAGTGAGAGACTGAGGCCCAGTGAGGTGGAGCACTAGATCCATCACATGACCAGCAGGATGCAATGTCAAGGGGAGGTGTTTACAGTGCGTCCCCTTCACCCTGTAGTGACATCGAAGAGAACCAGCCCCTAACACCTCTGTGAGCCAGCCTGCCAGCTGTGGTACTGTAGCTCTCCTGCCTGGGCTTGTAAGCCACTTGTAGGAGTCAATTGTGTACTGGACATTCTCCTGGGAGCCTCATTCCCTGATGGGAAGCCAGGATGAAGGTTAGGGGGAAGGACCCCTCTCCTCAGAAGATGTACTCTGTGACTGGCCTCTGTCTGGATCTCAGTCTTCAAGAGATCCCTTGACTGTGGTCTGGCCATGTGCTCTGTCCGCTCCAGGGCAAGTAGCAGGCTGCAGGAGACTGGGGCAGGACTGGGACATGTCTGTGGCCAGCAGGTAGGAGCAGGTGTGAAGGTTGAGTGGAGCTAGGAACTGCTGTTTCTTAGCCCCAGAAAAAGGAAGCCTACACATTTTTATGAGGAAAGGAAAAGCAACTCCAGCTGTTGTTTTGATGTGAATAATAGGAACCCAGTTCCCCAGGGAGCCCCCTGCTGACCTGGAGCTCAGGCCCTCATCACAGTGTCTGGTGCTGCCTCTCTGTTTCCCTTGTAGGTGTGGAATGCCGTGGACTCGGGGCACTGCCTGCAGACCTACTCTGTGCACAGTGAGGCGGTACGGGCTGCACGATGGTCTCCCTGTGGCCGGCGCATCCTCAGTGGTGGCTTCGACTTTGCCCTGCACCTAACAGACCTCGAAACAGGTGTGTCCTGATGTCTCACTGCCCCAGGTCGGCCCTGTCACTGGGAAAGCCTCTCCGGAGGGTCCTGATCGCAAACCACCCACTGTCATGGTGTGGTGGGGGTCTCAGAGCAGACTCATTTCCCTGACTGGTGCACAGATCACTTACCAATGGCACTGCAGCTGTCTGCAAAGCACTGGACCCAGTCCTCTGCCAGTCAGCAAAGGACAGCGATGGTTGTCTCAGCCCCAAGCTGCAGGGCTGGATAAAGAAGCAACTTTTTAATCAACTTCTGCTGTGTAATTGGAACCAAAATATCACGGTGTCCTTTGATTGGCATCAGTTTAGAATTCCTGACAGTTCATGGGGTGGAACTAAATTCCACAGGGAAGTCTTCAGAGGGGCTCTTCCCAGTATTTATGTTGGGAGGCACCTGGGCAAGGGGGTTTCATGTAGGAAGATCTTCTATCAGGTAGGGAAGGAGGAACGATCCAGCAAAAGGAGCTTTCCCAGGCAGGTTCTGTGCAGCATCCCTAGGTTGGGCCACTCAGCGACAGCAAGGGAAACTGGGGCCTATTGAATATGGAGTCTAACCTATACTGCCCAACTGAGCCCTCGCTTCCTGGCCTCCTCCCAGAACTCTCATTCTGGCTGTTCGCAGCGATGGGACTCGTGGCTGTCGTGGGATGATGAGTCTGAGACAGCAGTGGCTCGTGGTCCTGTTTGTTCCAGCTAGGAGGACCTGGAACTGCAGCTAGTATCATGTGACATGTGGCTCAGTGGGGGTGCGGGGTGGGAGAGGAGGTGCTGTCCCTTCAGGTGTGGTGGATCGTGGAGGGTGGCATGCTGGCAGGGCTCCAAGGGGCTCTTGTGTGCAGGGTAGGTATAGAGAGGCGTGGCCCCACTTCTAAGTGTTACTGTCCGGTAGAGAACGATGGAAGGCACTTCATCCTCCTCTGCTAGAAATGATGTCTGCATGGGGCTCATCTACTGAAGGATTGTTACTTATTATCCACCTACTGTGTACAGGGTCTGTGCTGGGGTGTGCTAGATATCTTTTGTTCCCAAAGAGGACAGAGTTGATGGGTTTGGATCTCAGCCTCCAGGAAGGCCTCTGGACCCCAGATGAGGCCTCTCCTATGAGGATAGCTGGCATTTCTGTCTGTATCCTGGCAAGCATGTGTCCCCGAGGATGGGCCCATCCTGGTGGTCTCTTTGTCCATTGCTTGGATGGGGCTGGCTCACATCAGCATAATTGGAGAGCTGAGGCTGGCCCCTGCTGTATCCTCCTAGCCTGAGTAATAAAGCTCCCGAGGGCTGCTGGGGTAGGGGGACCATATGTTTGCATACCCCTCCCTGGCCCTGTGTCTTAGCACTTATGCACCCTGTGGCCTCTGTCCAGCTCTAACTAGTTTTGTCCTTTCTCTTCCCCAAGTCTGATCTTCCATTTTCTTTCTCTGCTTCTCCCGCCCATGGTGATTTGGCTTTTTCATTTCAATCTAATTAGAGCGCCCTGCCAGGAGAAGGCCGAGCAGGGCGTTCTCTCTGCAGGGCTTTGGGAATTAGTCACTCGGTGCCCATTGTCATTAATGGGAATTTGGCGCCAAGGCCATTTATCCTGGTGTCCTCAATCAATACAGTTAAAAATCTGTGGATTCTAAAATGTCAATACCCGGCCTGAAATATGGAGGGCCAGTACCATTTTATCTCGTTAATTTATAGTTCTGACGGGCTGTTGGCTTACGGAACAGCCATGAATCAACACTTAATCAAATCTGCTCACAGATTAATTATTTTTGGCTCTCCTGTTTCCGTCTACAATCTCCCTAACAAACGTCTCTGCTACATTAGGCACAGGCGGCCTCAGGGAACACTGGCAGACGCCACCCAGGCCCTGAGTGTCGCTGGCTTTGTGCGTGACCTGTCCTGCAAACCAATTAGCTGGTTGTCTCCTTAGAACCCCCCCCCCCCTCAGCTTGCTCAGCTCTGAGGGCCCCTTTTGCAGATTGCAGCCCCTTAGAGTTGCACATACCTTTTGTGGTGGGTGGCAGCTTCTCCTGGCAAGGGAGTGACATGTGCCCTCTATTTGGGGTATGGGGTAGGTGTGTAGACTCCACAGTCCAGCCCTCTGCAGAACTCTAGGCTGTTATGGCCAGGGACATCTGCCCTTCTCTCTGGGATGCTCACTGTCCTGACTACCTCCTCTTGTCTCAGTACCACGGTGTCTTTTGTTGGGGTCATGGTGGGTGGGAGGGATTGGCCAGCTGGACTGCACCCTACACGAGTATTCCTTTTCTAAGAATTGTCTTCAGCCCCATCATGACTAGGGCTGAAGCCACAGAGAAAGAAAGTGGTCTGCTGTCCAAGTCCTTGCTGTAGCCCTGGTGTCCCACATGCTACTAGGCCTGTATTGGGCTGATGAAGGTAAATGGAGTAGGCCCTTTGCTTGGGCATCATGCTTAGTCCTTCACTGGTCTGTGAGAACCCATCTGTATCCCCATTTCTTTGATGCAGAAACTGAGGCTTTGAGTGTTTGGTGACTTTCTTGAGGTCACCCAACCAGTGGTGACGACCGGATATAGCTTGGGCTTATGGGGCTGGTAAAGGTGTCCTGCCAATGCATGAACTGGTATGTCCTCCCCTCGCCTCTCCCTGCCCTGGACAAACTATCTTGGCAGGGTGCTTGGCTGTCTCCAGGCAGTGGCTCAACATCTGCAGAACAAGCCTTGGGAGGATGGAGTGCCTGGATGATCTTGCCTAACCCCTCTGATTAAGTGATGGGCTGAAGGATGCTTCTTGAGCTGTGGACAGCTCTGCTCCAGTAGGAGCAGTGTTAGCCTTGACAGCTTCAGAGCACTTGGCACAGGAAGAGTGAATAGTGTCCAAATGAAGGCCGTGGCGAAGAGCACTGTCGACCCACGAGGCTTTGGAGGAGAGGCCATGGAAGAAGGGCTCCATGTCGGGCTAAGCCTCTGAAGTGGCACCAGCTCCCGCTGGTGCTTGAGGCAAGTGCTGTAGTGCAGCCAGGGCCTCTGTAGGTTTTCAAGCTCTGTGGCACACTCAAGTGTTCCAGCACATTCCAGGAGAACCTGCTTAGCGTCCTTAGTGCCCCTGGAGAGCAGGCAGGAAACAGTGTATGCCGACTGTGTCCCAGGCCTCAGTGGGTAAGGCCTGCTTTCAGACTGGCGTCCTTGTCTATTTACCACTCGAGGCCCAGTGATATTGCAGCTAGGTCTAGCAGGGTCTGAGCTGATGAGCATCCCTGGCCACTGTCCTTCAGGTACTGTCTTGCCCAGTGAACAGCTACCCACCCACCACCTTTGTTAGGCATGTCAGAAGACCCTCTAACCCCTTCTGCAGATATCTGTCCTCTGTGACCCCCCTCTCCTATAAGCTCTTTAAGCAGCCTTTCATTGGTTCCCCTCCAGGAGGATTTCTCCATCTCATAAACCCATCTCATCCTTAGCTGGGAAGCTCATGCCAGCCCTCCTTATGAAGAAGGCAGCACCCAGGCCCCGGCATGATTTTATTAATTGACATGGGCTCCCAGGAGCCATGTTTCTCCTGTGTGTAGCAACAGTCATCAGTGAGCAACTGGCCCTTCTTAGGTTAGGCTGCCTTTGTGGACTGACCCTGGAGCTGAACGTGGCTGGGGCATGTTTGGTTTCAGCATGGTTGGTTCTGTGTTTCAACAAAGCTGCTTATAGCTAAACACAGCTGGTTTGCAAGCCATCTCCCCACCCCCTAATTTTAAGAAATTCAGTCTTGTCCAGATAATTGAAAGTGGCTGGGCTTGGAAGGAAAAGCATGATGGCAACCTCTAGCCTCCGCAGCCACCGTTCACGTGGCCCTACTGTCTGCTCTGGAGCCTGCTCCTGCTTCTGCTGTGTTTTTTCTCACAGCTACCTCTGACAGGCAGTTTTGAGCACAGTTTTACAGGAAGGATGTCAGGCTCTGAGCTGCACTGCTGGTGAGTCCAGAGCCATGCTGGTGGGCATGCAGATGAGGCCCACCTGGCCCTCAGCCGGCATCCTGCCAGACCTCTGCCCACTTGCCAACATGGGCCCCACTCCTGATACACAGAGGTTGATTTGAAAGTTAGCAAGCTTCTTTTCTCGTTAACTTTGAGTCAGGATGGTTAAATTTACAGCTGGCTGAATACTTCCCAGAGGATGAGTGTAACGATATTGATTTTAGCGAAATGAGTCATATGCCTGCTGCCTGGGAACACAGGCTCAATTACCACGCGCCAACAACATAAGCTTTCCCTTGTCAACATTTTTCCTGCTTGTTCGTGAGTCTGTGGCTAGGAACAAAGAGCTATGGAGAAGGAAAGGTCAGGAGTAGCTGGCAGGTCTGGAGGTGGGATGCAGACAGAGCGACTTTGGGGTCACACAAGTCCAGTCACTGTCTGCATGGCTGGCCAATAGGGCCAGATGTCCTTTCCCTTACCAAACTCCCTTTCCTCAGCTCTGAGATGCAGGTTAATTCCTGCCATTACCCAGGATTGTGGTATGTGATAAGTGCAAGGTCCAGATAGGCCTGAAGGACAGGCTTATTATACATATTGGTTCCTTTCCCACTTGTGACCTCATAGTAACTTAGTTAAGGTGAGCTCCTGCAGGGGCACAGATGCCCCCTCTCTTTCCTAGGGACCAGCACTTGGGTTTCATTTAACCTGAAATGCCATTGATGTGGCAGGAATGGTCTGGGAACCAGACATGCTGAATGAAAATGGAGAGTCCTGGAGCCTGCCTGCATAGTGTCCCCTGGTGCAGACATTAGGCTGACAGATGATGTTACCCCGGTTACATGGGTGGCTACCTCAGGGAAGCTTAACGGCTCTACCTAAGAAAGGAAGAGGCGCAGCTTGAACGAGTTACCTGTCCAGGGTCACCCCAGCATCGCCTCAGTGCTCCTGGATGGGAACGATGGTGTCAAGAGGGCATTCTGGGTTTTTGCAGAATCCTTGAAGCATGGCTTTGCTTTAAGGATGATTTATTCCAGGGCTGGGGATTGAATTTGGAGCCTCATACTCCATAAGCAAGAACTCTGCACCAAGCCACACCCCACCAGCCCAGAAACATATTTTCTATTTGTATCATTATTGATCCAAAAAGGAAAAGAAGTAATTTTTCTTAACTCCAAGAAGATCCAAACAGTTTTTATACTGGTTGAGCTCATTATAACCAGATCAATACAGCCAAGTGCCAATGGATTACATATTTCAAAGCTCAATTTTCTATAAGCCTGCAGTGAATAAACAGAATTTCCTATAACAAGCAGACAAGCAAGATAGTCCCAAAGTAAAAGGTCTGTTTCAGCTAGCCCCGCCCATGAGGAGAACTGACTGACAGGTCACCATCTGGGAGAGGGGAGAGAGTGGCCACAGAATCCAGGAGAAAGGCCTTCACCTCAAGAGTGACTAGTGCTTCTGGCCAAGCCTGCTCCCCGGTGAATGTCCCCCAGCATCCTCTGCCTTTCTCTTCAGCAAAGGCAGAAGCCAGCCCAGGCTGCTGTATTATCCAGGCCTCATGCAAAAGCTTCAATAGTCATTAGTCTCTTAAGGTTCCTGCTGTTAGAACCCAGCATCCCTTGGCTTTAGCTTTTAATTTAACCACAGATGAATTCAATAAGTTGGGGTTTAATTTTTCAAACAATAATGGTTCACTTTGGTTGCTTACTCCACAGAGTGCTGTGTATGGCACTTAGCGTTCAGTCTTCCTGACTGCATGAGACTCAGCAGTGGAGGGACCACCCAAGGTCCCATCACAAGTGACAGAGCTGGTCTGGGACTTGGGTCTCTCTGGCTCTCAGCATTATCACCTCAACTGTCTCAAACGTCCGGCCATGATGGTGGCTGTGATGCTGATTTCCGAACTGAAGTCTTAGCAGGGTTTTTCCCTAGTGTTTTCCATTAAGTACCTGTTAGCTTATTAAAAATCTTTTAGCTTTGGACCCCTTTAACAAAGAGAAATAGTAAAGCCCAGCTCTTAGAAGAGGAAATAGATACGACAGCCTCTTTCTAAGTGGAAAATTTTAGTCCTTTCAAAGACAGATTTTCAGTGTCTTTGGGAATTGAGGGAAATAACATTCAGAAATGTTTTTTTTCTTTCTTTTTAGCAGGAAAACTTCAATCATCACCTTTTAGCAGCTCAACCTTCCCACCCTCTCTTTCCTGTGGTCAGCAAGGTCATGTCACCCACCTTTTAACAAGCACCTGGTGACTTGCTGCCATTTCCAAATGAAAACATGACTGGTCCCATGCTGTGCTCCAATGACCCAGGAAAGCACCTGCCCCCCCCCCACACACACCCCAGGGAGAGTTTTCCTTTGATGTGGGTCTAAGGATGGGCAGTAAATTTCCAGATCTGGGGGTGTAGAGGGGAAGAGACCCTCTCTTTATTCTATTTGGTCAGACATTTGCTTCCTATGTATCAACTGGTGTCTGATCGCTGACTGCAGCTAAGGGGTATGGAAGAGGGTCTGGAGAGATGGCTCAGTGGGTAGAGCATCTGCCTCTCAGGCATGAGGACCTGAGTTGGGATCCCCAGCACTCACCTAAAAGCCAAGTGAGGTGGCTCCTGACTGTAATCCCAGCCCAGGGGAGGCAGAGACACATGCCTGGGGCTCGCTGGCTACCAGTCTAGCCGGATTGAAGAACTCCAGGCTCAGTGAGAGACTTTCAATGTAAGTTGAGGAAGACATCCAACATCAACCTTTAGCCTCCACACTCTCCCTGCACAGCTACATTGCAAGCATACACTCAAAAAAAAAAAAAAAAAAAAAAGGTGAAGAAAAGCTTGGGCTGTGAAAAAAATAAGAGTAAACTGGAGAAAAAGCATATTCCCAGTTAGATTAGCTTTCTGTACGGTGACTGTTTATGAGGGTGGTTTGAGGGTGTGAAGTCCTCATGGGGCACCCACAGCCTGCTGAGTTCCCTGAGCAACAACATAACACAACACAAAAACAGCGCTGCAGTTTTAAAAGGCTATCTTCCACGCTGTAGAACCCAGCTTCGAAAACTGTGATCACAGCTCCGCAGGGTTGTGTAACTGAGTGTAGGCTTGTGAAAAACCCAGCAACCGTTGAAGGTTTCTGAATGTGCAGTGACCAAAAAGTAATTCAAGCTCAAATGCGTAGTGGATCCCAGATGTTTCTAGCAGCACTCACCTATGTTGCATCCCATGACTTCACCGCAGCCTCGATCTGAGCACACACCATGGGCATTGTGTACTGGGAATGCCATTGGGCAAGATAATGCCCATGAGACCTGACCCAACGCCTCAGCTCAGACTCAAGACTCCTGTGTGGTGAAGTGTGCTAGGCCTGTATTTACAAAGTTTTCTGCTCTTGCAGAAATGTAGCAGTTCCATTCTGGGAAATAAGGACTTTTAATATTTTATACTCCTCAACATGTGGGTGTCAAGTTAGTACATCCTTGGATTGCACTGTGTTAGTGTTGACTTTAAAATTGTTCTTAAAGTCAGCTTCATTAAAAAAATGTTGAATGAAGTTTGACTTGGGACAGATTCTCCAATAGTTTCTGGAATGGCCCTAGACATACTTCTGTCATTTTCTTAAAAGTGGATTTATGCAAAGTGGCATTCTCAACATCTCTGAACATCCAGCAATTTTGAAAAACTTTGAAAGTATGATATATCCTGTTGTATCAAATACAATTCTTTTTTTTTCTTTTTGTTGTTTGTATCTTGAGAGAAGGTCTCATTCTGTAGCCTAGGCTGGTCTGAAGCTTACTGTGTAGTCCAGGCTGTCCTCCTGCCTCTTCTTCCCGAGTCCTGGAGGTACAGGACTTGCCACACATACTCAAGATTTAATTCTTCATGTAGAAATAACCAAGCAGTCCATCTCATTAGTATGCAAATTTGCTTTAATTGTTAGTTAATAGTAAAATTATATGTATACCAAAGAATTGTTTTAAAATTTTTTATGATTATTATCAGCAAATAGTTGGTCTTTGCACCTACTGTATATGCCTATACCTGAGGTTGCATGAAGTGTCTTGGAGGAAAAGGGGCAGTGAATGACAAAGGTTGGTAAAGCTCTCCTCTCCAGCCTCTGCTTTCTGTCAGTGGCTCTTCCTAGCTTGGTCCATTTTTACTCCTGTTTAATACTTGGGCTACTGGAGGGCAGATGGGGAGTGTTATCTACCCTCCTGCATCGCTGAGGGCCTTGAGCCATGTTAACCGTACAGAAGCACAGGTGTTCCTTTATAAAAAGCTAGGTATTTCCAGACTTCCTGCAGTGACAAGTGACTGCCACCCCTTGACTCCAGAAGAGGGAGTAGAAGGAAAAAAATAATCAGCGCTTTTAGTCATTCTTTGAAGCAAAGGGCAGGTGCAGGGGCAGGTGCAGAGTAGGAGTAACTGTGCTCTGGGAAGTGTGTACCAGCTGGGTGTGTGTGGTGGCTCATGCCTGTAGTTCTAGCACTTGAGAGGCTGAAGCAGAAGGGTAGCCTGGGGAGGTCAGCCTGGGCTACGTAATGAGTTGTCTCCCAGCCTGAGCTACAGAATTAGACTTTGTCTCAAAACCCAACAAAACAAAAATAAAAGCAAAACAAGGTTTGCCCAGGGATGGGCCTGTCTGTGCAAAGGAGACTGAGTCAGGAGTACTAGCATTCAGTAGGGGCCTTTGTGAGCTACACAGCAAGACTCCAGTGCCTGTGTGTGTGTGTTAGGCCCAGAGGTTGACAGTGAGGTCTTTCTCATTCACTCCTTACCTTATTTTTCTGAGACAGGGTCTTTAACTGAACCTGGGGCTCACTGATTCAGCTAGGCTGTCTGGCCAGTAAGCTCCAGGGAATCCCTACATTTCCATCCACCCAGCACCAGGATTACATGAATGTGCCACCATGCCAAGCTTTTTCTGTGGGTATTGGAGATTCAAACTCAAATCCTCATGCTTATATAGCAAGCACTTTATGTACTCAGTCATCTCCCTGCCCTCTCAAAATTTAAAATTAATAATTATTATTTTTCACTTTGGGGAGAATGTTTTGAAACAAACTTCTTCTCCCCCCAACACTCCCCACCCTTTCTTTTCTTTTTTTTTCCCCCCTATGCTGGCATTTGAACCAAGGACCTTGGCCTTATTAAGCACAAATTTTACTATAGAGCCATGCCCTGGTACCTGAAAATGGATCTATTTATTTGTTTTTTGGTGTTGCCAAAAATGACTTAAGTGTCATCTCTTGAAGACTTTACTTAGGCAGGTGGGAAGTGTAGCTCAGTGGTAGAATGCTTGTCTAGCATGCTCAAGGTCCTGAGTTCAGTTCCTGGCATCAAATGAAAAGAACCTAACAAAACCAGAACAACTAGTGTCTGTCTGCACCCTTGACCGTGGGACTCATCAGTTTTCTGATCTGTTTTAAAACTCTTTAAATGAACATTTCATCTGACTTTGAACCAAGTTGTTGAGACTATAACAATAACACCTTCTGGTTTGTTGCAGGGCTGTTGTTTGCCAGACAAAACGGGCTCTAAATCACTAGAGGCCGGGAGTGGAGAATGTCTGCTGTGTGGCCAGTGGACAGCACCCTGTATCCTGGCCCATTCCCTCGAGGAGTCTCTGTCAGCCTCCCTGAGTTCACTGGGTAAACAGAAACCACAGTTGGATGGCTTTCAAGCCCTGTATCACAGGACGCCATCTGCATTTAGATAAGAGAAAACATTTTTGATTCTACTGCTACCACTAAAAGTATCATAGCTATAACTCTATAGCCCATGTGGTTTTTATGATTTTTAGAAAGTTGTGATGCCCTTGGGCTGGCAGGACGGCTCAGTAGGTAAAGGCATCTGCCGCCAAGTCTGGAGAACTAAGTTTAATCCCCCAGACTCACATAGCCGAAGGAGAGACCCAACCCCTTCAGGTTATCCACTGACCTCTGCATGTTGTACATGCACATTCACCCCAAATTAATACATAAAATATTAAAAAATAAGTTTGCTTGATGCTCTTAATATATGGCATATTAAGATATATTTAAAATTGGCTAGTTTATTTTTGCCTCACTCTGTAAGAGGTCCTATTTTTTGGTATTTAAAAAATGTTGATAATGGCAGTGGAGAGATGGCCCCGTGGTTACGAGCACTTGCTATTCTTCCAGAGGACCAGCACTCATGTCAGGCAGCTGCCTGGGAACCTCTTCTGGCCTATGCTGGAACCTGCACACCCCTGGCATGTACTCTTAACAAAGACACACAAATAAACAATTAAAAAAAGTATTTAGAAACCATGTCTATGCTATATTGGCACAGTGGTGTATTTTGTCACTCATAAACAAATCACCGCATGACAGTGGTGTCTGTTTAGGTCTGTCCTGAATGCGACATAGACAGACAAGCTTGGAGACAGTGACTCTGGCCATTGGATCTGTGTTGTCCCTCTGTGACTCTCATAAGCTGTGATTGATGAGTTTCATTTCCTTAGCGGACGAACTGGAGCTGGCCAAGTTCTTACTCAGTGTATTGGGTCAGCAGACAGAAGAAGCCATCGGGGAGTGCTTTCTGCCCAGAATGAACATACACAGCCTTCTAGGGCTTGACATCTCAACACTGTCCTGTCCACCAGCTGTGTGCGTGCAGGTGCTCACCAGTGTACATGTGTGTGGAAGCTGGTGGGTGGTCAACTTCGGGCACCATTCCCTGGGAGCCTTCCACCTTCTCACTGGGATCCAGGGCTTACTGATGAGGGGAGTCTTAGCAAGCCTTAGGGATCTGCCTGTCTGTCTCCCCATCAGTATTTGGGTTGCAAGCATGCACCAGCAAGTTTTTTTTATGTGGGTTTTAGGATCAAACTCAGCTTCTCATGCTTCTCTGGCATGGATTTTATAGACAGCCACCTTCCCAGCTCCTTGGCTGTCAGCTTCTGTGTTCCACTTTGCCACTGCCTGGTTCAGTGGAGGAGACCTAGTAGCCAAAGGTGGCCAAGATTTCCCCACTTGGCTGAGGACGATTTTGTGCTGTCTCTGAGGGAAGCCTCCTCTGTGCTATTGGAAGGTGGCAGGTGCTGTCCCTGGTGTATGAACCTGGGCCCTAGTGATGTGTCAGGAGCCAAGCCAAGGTGCTTCCCCATGTGGTGCCTCTCAAAGCTGGTCTGATTTCTTGGTGCAGATTTGAACAAATTAAATGTGACAGATAAGAATCCCATCAGTGCTGTGGGGTGTACAAGTCACACTGGGCAGTGGAGGGAGTGCTGGCTTTAACTGTCCCTGAATGATGGACACTTCTGAAGTTTCTATTGCTCACCTCTAGGAAACCATAGCGACAGCTGTTTCCACACCGCATGGATCTGTGTGTGCCAGATATTTACCACAGTGCACAGAGGGACTCGACAACCGTTTATGATGATATGAAGAATGACCAGGGCCGTCTCGAGTCCTGTAGTGCTTGTGAGACCCCAGTGAGCCACACCTGATGTCCATTCTGTGGCTGGGCTGCTGTGCAGGTCACTGTCATTTGTGGCCCAGCATGTCAGGTCATCCACACCTGCCGCACACTGTAACAAACCCATCTTCATTCTTATAAGGATTGGAAGATGGATCCTGAGATAAATTCCAACCAACTTTGCTTTTAGATTTTCAGATTTCTGGATCAACAATCTCCTGTATTGCCTATGCAGCCTGAGAAATTCCCTGAACCTCCCCAAGCCTGTGTTCAGCTGTGCCGTGGTTAGTTGGCATGTGGTTGAAATGAGATGACATACAACTCTGGCAGAGTAGGGAAAGGTGGAGTCCTGGGATCAGCTGCCTGGGTTAGTCAGGGTCTCTGGGGAGGGATTTGACAGGGAGTGGAAATGAACTGCCACCCTTCTCTGTTCCCAGAAAGTCTACACCGGGCCACATAGGGCCCTGGAGAGCTGTGTGAACATCTCCACTTTGAAATACTTGTGATCTGAGTATTTTCTCGCTCTTTCTTGTCTGTCTGTGTTACAGGAACCCAAGTATTTAGTGGTCGGAGTGACTTCAGAATCACCACGTTGAAATTTCATCCAAAAGATCACAACGTCTTTTTATGTGGCGGCTTCAGCTCTGAAATCAAAGCTTGGGACATGAGGACTGGCAAGGTGACACCCTTTTTCCGAGGCTGGCCTTTCATGTGTGGGGAATGTGTGTGTGTGTGTGTGTGTGTGTGTGTGTGTGTGTGTGTGTGTGTGTGTGTAGGACAGAGATCAACCTTGGATGTTTCAGGAGCTGTCACAGAGTCTCACTGGGCCCTGGGCCTTGCTGACTGGGTAGGCTGACTAGCCAGAGTGCTCCAGGGCTGTACCTGTCATGCCTCTCCAGTGGTGAGAGTGCAGTCTCACACCACTGCACCTGACCTTTTACATGGGCTCTGGAGATTGAATTAAGGGACTCAGCGCTTTTGAGGCAAGCACTTTACCGACTAAACCATCTACTTAGTGCCTGCGAGGCCAGCCTTTCTATGGGAGAATTTCCTCTGGAATTCGAATAAGTAGGGACAGAGCTGCACCTGTATATTTGAGGCAGGTTAGTTTTGACTTCATATTTAATGAGGGATGAACATCATTTTCAGAGGTTTTAGAGAACAATTTAGATAGTAAAACATCACAGGTACAAATTTATGCAGCATATCACCCTGAAGATTTGTTAAGTATCTATTGTGTGTGTAAAGTGAGTCAGCCTGGAGTTCTCCAGGAGATAGACAACTCCAGTGCAGAGAACATTCTGCAGTGTACACATGTACATGGCTTGTCAGCTTGTCTTGAGGGGGCTTCCTGGAGGAGGTGTTGACCTCAGGGGGCTTAAAAGCTGGGGGTCTTCCACTCCTGCCCTGCTGCAGCCTGCTGCTCCGGTTGTCTTTGCCTCTTAACACATGATGACCCCGCAGCAGCCCCGCCTCGGCTCTTTCCATGGAACCCCTATGGTCATCGCCAGGAACTGTGTTCCTCCCTTCACAGCGTCAGCCCTTCCGCCTGTGTCCGCTGCTGTGTGGTGTGGCTGGCCTGAGCTGTCGTTGTCTCGAGCTAGGAGAGCTTGAGCTTCCTGTTTGCTTGCTCTCACTGCTGGTCCTTCCATTTGTTCTCCACACAGCCGCAGAGTGATCTAAGTCAGATGGCTGCGTCCGCCGGCAGCATCTCCAGGTTCCCATCTTAATTGCAGCAAAAGCCCATGATCCACAAGGCTTAAACGATCTCCCCAAAGCCCCTGATGATCAGCCCATCCCAGCCACACTCTGCCTTTCCCAGAACGTGCTGCACACTTGCTGCCTGTAGAAACGTGTACTGATGCTCCTCCCGTGCTCTATGTAGGGTATGTGCCCGGAGGGAACATCGCTCAAATGCCACTTTCCTTGCCCACCACCCTCCTCGAGTTCACTTGTCCTCTCTGCTACTTTATTTCTCTCCATCGTTTTTACCATCACCTGGCTCAGTGTGGATTTTTCATGTTCTCGTATCTGCCTGTCTCTCTCCACTCAAATCTTTTGTGGGCCAAAGATTCTGTTGTTTGCTGGAGCGCCTGGCACAGGCAGGCACTTGGAGAGTCTTGACTGTGGACTGTGCATACATGGGAGGTGGGAGTGTGAGCTACATGAGAGATATATGGGCTTAGCTGGTGAGGGCACTGGGCAGCAGGATGGGCTTGGGAGAGACCTTCAGTGCTGTGTCTTGGCCTGGGCCAGAGGAGGGTTGTCTAATCGGAACTAGTGCTGTGGATCCATGGAGGTTGGTGAGCTGGGCTGAGGAAGGGCTCTGTGCTGGTAGCAATAGCTATGGAGGAGGTGGAGAGGCAGAGGTGTGTGTGAGGCCTGTCAGGACTGTGACTGAGGGGCTTGGTGACTCCAGCTTGTTCTCAGTTTGTCCTAGGAAGGTAGAGGCACATCCTGTGCCATTCCTGCGCCCCGTTCCCCTTACGTGGAAGCTCATAGGGAAGGAGGGGTGCAGGGCAGCAGGCAGTGGCCTCTTCCATTTCATCATAAAGAGGACCGGTGTTGTAGGGTCTGTAGTACTAGGAGGTCCTACCCGAAGGCATCCATGTTACCTGGGGATGCCCCCACCCTGGAGACATTGTTTGTGGAGCTGATGTGGGACAATGCATCAAAGCCTCCAAAGCCCAGATTCTATATCCATATCCACACTGTGCACCAGACTAGCTTTCCAGGAAAGCGGTACCCTGCAGGCTGTAGAAGGTCTGTGGGCTTCTGAGCAGAACCTTCCAACAGAGACCCTTCCTTCAGAGTACTTGGTGGGCCTCTTCCTTCAGATACTTCTTAAATGACAACATAGATCCATACACTTTGAAAACACTTTTCTTTTGCAAAAGAAGCTTTTTGCAAAAATATTTGGGAAAGAGGATTATTACCCATAAACTAGTGGACACAGTGGAATTTTTGAAAACATTAGAACACTTTTTCTTCTTCTTCTTCTTTTTTTTTTTTTAGTACACAAATACATAATAAATAGAGGGCAACATTTGAACATGGTGTGTAAATAAAAAACATGTAGCTGGGCGGTGGTGGTACACACCTTTAATCCCAGCACTTGGGATCAAGAAGCCAGTCTGAGTCTACAAAGTGAGTTCCAGGACAGCCAGGACTGTTACACAGAGAAACTATGTGTTGAAAAACCAAACAAGAAACCTCATAAGCAGACCCTTGGTGTGGGACCACTGTATGGCCCAGCTCTCCTGTAAAGGTGCATTCTGTGTTTTTAGCCTCAAAGACCAAACACGTAGGAAATTACTCACTATGGATGCCATCTGATTTAAGAGTTTGTTGCAAATACCAGCTTTTCTCCTGGGGCAGACGCCAGCTGACAAGTTCTGGGGAGAAGCAATTAGAAGCAGATGTTGCTGTTGCTGCTATCGGCACGTTTGCGAGTCTCTCCCAAGCTAATAACGTGGGTGAAGGGATCTGTACAGTGTTTGTTTTTACTTCCTCTTCACCAACAGTCCTCCCACACAGGGTCACAGAGAGTGGGGCACAGTGGCTCTGTTTGCACCAGCTGGGCTCAGGGGACAACACACTTTCCTGCTTTGACACTGTGGCTGCTGGTCCCTCTGAACGGGCCTGCAGAGGCTCTGTCCCTGGTGCTGAAGTCTGCAGCGAGCAACGGGGCCTTTTTCTCTCCTCTTTGGTTTGTTTTTGTTTTGGGAGAAGGTCTCACTATGTAGTCTTGGCTGCCTTGGAACTTTCTGTGTAGACCAGGCTGGCCTCAAACTCACAGAGATCTGACTATCTCTGCCTTCACGCCCAGCAGTGTGGCCCTTTCCTGACCGTCCCATCAGGGCTGCAGTGGGCATAGAGGGTAGAAGCAGGAGGAACACAGACCTTGGCTCACTGTCAGTCTGAGCTTTCCTGTGTCACCACCCAGGAAAAGGAGAGCTTATGGGATAGCAGTGTGCGTCTTATGACAGGAAGTTCAGGGGGAGTGGCCAGAGAGCCGCTAGGCGGAGAGACGTGGTGATATTTGGTTGTTTTCCCTCCACTGTGCCCAGCACCTCTGGTCTCTTTTTAAATATAGAGCCAGTTTGGTCTTTTCAACCCATCCTCTTGACTCCTGGTTTTTTTTATGGAGCTTATAAGGGTTTTGCTTGAGATCAAGTTTTGGTGACGTCTTCCTCACTTGCTCTCGTCTCATTTCCTGTGCCCAGCACAGCGTCAGATAGGCACCTGGTAGATTTCCACGTAGAAGGAATCAGAAAAAGGACTTTTTCCACTCACCTTTTATTTATTTATTTTGGTAAATAAAGTTTTATTGGAATGCAGTCACATGCATTCATTTACGTCCTGTCTGTGGCTGCTTTCATATTACGATGGCAGAGCTGAGACTGCACAACCTGCAAGGCCCCAGATATGTACACTCTGGCTGTCCCTGAGTATAGAGGGACCTGGCTCATGAGCTGCTGACAAAGTGGGGCCCGCTGTACCTGGCCTCTTTCCACGCATTTGCTCAGGGAATTTTTTTTTTTTTCTGGATGGTTCTCCAGCTAGTGGTGTTTGGGTCATTTTTCTTGTTTTCTCACAGTGGACTATTAGAGTTTACTTTGTCATGCAGTCCACCATAATGGCATCTTTGTTCCAGGAGCTCTTCCACACCGGGGATTTAGACCCTTAAGCACAAGTGTAATAACTTAGACTCTGAGTCAAAGTAAGCCAACATTTTGCAGGCAAGGAGCAGGCTTCTGCCATCAGGACCAAGGGTCTCAAGCCCGTCACTGCGGGACCACTTCAGGCCAACAGCCTCACCCAAGGACTTCAGGCAAGAGCTCCGATGAGTAGCTGAAGTATAACTTTTAAGCTACATGCCAGTCAGTAAATTTTTCTGAATCTTTAAAACTCAGCAAAATGTCAAACGTTGGGATTCTGATTCCGTCCAGCCCAGCCCAGTTAATTATGGAAAACGGGCTGCTTGGCTCTCTTTCTCCTTTTCTTGGCTGACCTCTCTGCCATGGCATGGTGACTGGAGTCCCATCTCATCACGACAAAGTGCCGGACTTCACATCCAGCCTCTGCAGGATGTACTCAGCTGCACTAAGCTGGCCAGATGCTGCTGGGGCCACATTTTGTGACTACTTCCTTCCAGCACCTTCTCTGGGAGGGCTGTTGTCTGATGCTAAGGGTGTCCTTAGTCTGGCTTTCATGGTGCTGTGGGTGCCCCTCTCTCCAGAGCCAGGGGCTTGAGCTGCAAGAGACTTAGGTTCAAATCCTCCCTTTCTTATCTACCTGGGTGATCCAAGGCAAAATAGGCAAACCTGCTGTGATGCACAGTCCCCCATCATTGTGGCAGAGGGAAACAGTGAGGATGTCTGCAGAGCAGGGTTCTCATATTTGCCCCATAGAGGAGAGCGCCAGTCCTCACTAGGGTATAGATTTTGCCTCCATAGTCCCCTGTGGTGGGGAGGGTTCTGCATGTCAGCAGGTTCCAGAGGATGCAGAAGAAGATGAGAGTGAAAACCTTTGAGTAGCCCTTCTCAAAGGACCTCTGAACTCAGTGGTTCCTGGCTTCTCTCATGTGAGCACCCCAGGCCTTCAACTCAGTGGGTCTGTACCACCTGTGACCTTTCTCCATGCCTGTGTCAGCTTCTGGTCTCCTTAGGCATCCATGGCTTCTTCATCCCCAGATGCCTCTCAGATGGCTCCCAGTCATCTCAGCATCTCAGCACTGTATCTTCTAGTGAGCCTGAAGCAGAGCAGCACCCAGGGCCATATGGCCCAACCAGTGGTTGCTCTGGGATCTATGTCGAGGGAGAGGCCTCTCTGACAAGGGTGTGAAGGCAGTTTGCAGTTTAGAATGATGACTTCAGGGAATTCCCAGGATATCCTGTGTAGGGTAAGGTGCTGTATGACCCAGGCTCTGCGGTTCTTGGCCAAGGCTGGCCTCTCCAACTCCTGGGTTCTGGTGGAATAACAGCTGTAACAGTAATAATAACAACAGGAATAATAGCCTCCTGGTTTCTAGTCTGGTGATACCCTGGCTCTAAACCCTGCATGGTGTGGGAGCCATAGAGCTGACAGAACACTGAGACATAGACCCATCAGCACCATGTCCCATGACGGTCACCTTCAAGTTCATTGTGTTTGGAGGCAAAAGTTAGGATAAGTCATCAAAGCAACTCCTCCCCTCTCATATCACATTTGTTAAGGAAGCTCCAGCTCAGAAGCTGTAGCCCGTCCTTAGGAATTATCCTTTCGCAAGGATGGACGATGGAACTCCAACCTCAGCAAGTCACTGCTCAAAGAAGGCAGGCCTGGCCTGGGAACTGGAGCAGCCTCAGAGAATCTAGGACAAGTGTCTCTCAGAGCTGGGGAGGCTGGACTCTGGCCCAGTTCCTCCCTGTGTGTGGGGTAGACGCCGGGCAGGCAGGGGGCTGAGTGCTTTTGCGTCGCCTCCTGCTCTACCCTTGAGAAAGACAGCTGTGATGCGTTGAGACTTGCTGTGTTTCTGCTGCAGGCCCCCGCTGTTGCTCTGAACCTCCAACTTCCGCCCGCTCCGGGGTTCTCCCAATAATATCAGCTCTGACAGGCTAGCTCACTTTTGCTCAGCACACCCTGGTGCTGCTTTGACACGGATCATCAATATTTCATGTTTGTTCTACATTCTTCCTCCCTTTCTTAAGTGTTTAAAGGGACATTTTGACTCCCTGAATTGGCTTCTTGACCCCCTTCTGGCGCCATGTGCTAGGTTCCCAATGGCATGTGCCCTAACATGAGGTGACAGCAGGGCCCTGGCTGGCCCTTGGTCTTGTGGATCCTCAGCCTGGCTTTTTGTCATCACAGCTATTTACCTTTAAGTTGGGGTGTCCCAGGAGAAGGGAGCCTCCCCCAAGGCAGGGATTGGGTCTCTTTGCTGCTGTGTCCTAGCACTTAACATTTGTGCAGAGCACGTAGTAGGCTCTGGGAGAGACGCACTGACAAGAATGACTAATAGCTCTAATCAAGACTGATAGAAAGATCCTGAGTAATTAACCAGCCCGTTGGCAGGCAAACAGAGGCACAATCCACTGATTTCATTGCCGGCCCCTGTTGTGGGTGGCCTTCCTCGGATGGAGTTTCCTCCCTGGGTAGGGGTGGCCTGAGCTGACGGGGGCTGCACTGACCCACCTGGTCCAGTGGGTGGACGCATCTGGGAGCTGCCTGCCTTCCTGTCCCATCTGGTGGCCTGGCATTGGGATGTTTGAAAACTCCTGGTGACCACAGCCTTGAGGCCCGAGTGTGGGTGCTAGGCTAGTGCCCTGAGTGGGATTGTCAGGGTTTCATGTGCCTTCATCTCCCTGATGGCAGCCGTTTGAGACCCAGCTTCGCCCACGCTGTGCTCCATGCCATCAGTTTTGGTGACACTGTAGGCAGGTTGCTTATTTGCCCTAATGAGGTTTTGATTACTTTCCATCCGTCTCTTTCATCTGTTTCATATTAAAACGCCTTTCTATCTGGACTCTTTGTCCTCTCTACGGTTCTGACTAAGCTTTGCTGCAAACTTTTCAATGCAGATGAGACTAGGAGACCCACAGAGCTGGGGATGCAGGGAGAGGGAGATATGCGGCAGGACTCCGGGTGTGCTTTGCTTTTCCCAGGATCCTATTTCCTTATCTGTCAGGTGGAGGTGGGTGAGGCTCTGGGCCACCTCTCAAACCTCTGTTATCAGACTGTGAGTGCCGCGTCTACCCTGTTTTATATAGCTCTTTCTGTCCTAGTGGGCCTGGGAGGGAGAGCCGGCACCATCTCCAGTGTACGCTCAGACCAGGAAGCATTCTCCTAACCCACTGCGAGTATATGCCCACTGCCTACAGTCTAGGGAGGAAACTGGCCCTGACAGGGTCAGCTCTCAGGCAAAGACAGACAGCCATGGAGGGTTGGATCTGAAGCAGGAAGTGCAGGAAGAGGAAGCATGTCATTTGTCAATGTCACAGATGCTTTCTGAGCCCCTACCAGATACCAGGTGTTGTCCCAGGGCATGATGTAACACAGCCCAGCTGGACTATCCACTCCTTCAAGGGATTCAGTCCGCAGAGCAAAGCCCACTGCTGAAGACAGGTAGCTGTGTGTAGTGGGTAGCCATTCCAGCTTTGATCTGGAAGTTCCAACCCCCATTGAGGCTTCGGTAACTATCACGCCTACAAGGTGGGGCCAAGAGAGGTCCCTGAAGACCCAAGATCTGGATGCGCCGCCTTCTCTTGTTTCCTGGACCCTGGATGCTGGAGGTAGACCGAGCAGAGTTCTCCAGAGAACACCGCCGGACTGCACTGCGTCTTTCCCAGACCCTGTTACCTATCCCTTCATTTGTAAGTTACGCCACTAAATAAATCTCCCCTTTTAACTACGTGGAGTGGCCTTAATAATTTCACCAATAGCTGTCTGTGTCTCAGGATGTCTGAAGCATTTGCCAGCCCCACTGGTCACCTTCACAAGTGGTTGGGGTACCCCTGTGGTCTCCTAGGCAGTCCCAAACCCTGGGCAGAGGAGGGCAGCTAGTTCCTAGAGTCTAGAGCCTCTAAGACTTGCCCCTAACTTTTCCTTTTGAGTGTTTCCTTGGGTGAGTTGCTGTTGAGAAACTGTAGGAGCCCAGAGGCCAGTGACATAGGACTGTCATTAGCACCCACCCACTAGGAAACTTGATGTGAAGAGCAGAGACCTGGCTCTTTAGATATGTGGTAATTCTGTAAATACAGTGTGTATAGATTTCTGCTTTGTGTATCCTCTACCAAATATGTTGCCACTGAGGAAAATTCTATGCTGTGCCCAATGGTTCTCACCCTCAGGTGCTTAAAATTATTTTAATTTAAATTTTAATTATCTTCCTTTACCTGACTTCCTTTCCATGGCTTGTGTCCAGTGGTTTGAGATCCAGGTTATTTTTATTTTGTCTGAATATACTTTAAATGCTTGGTAATCTTTTGGTGACAGCTTTATTCAGATACCATTCAACTCACTTGTTTAAAGTGTTAGTACAGTAGTTTTTGGTGTGTTTCCAGCACACGGCAGCCATCACCTCAGTCAGTTGTGAACATTTTCATCACTAGTAAAGGAGCCCTGTGCCTGTAGCAGCCTGGCCTCTGTCCCTAGGCCCTTCAACCACAGGTCTATTCCTGTCTCTAGCTGTCATTTTTGAGTCTTGTTGAGCACACTAGTGTCCTTATTGATTTTTCTCCCTCCTGGACATATTTCTTTTTCATTCCTTCAGCCTTTTTCTTTTTCAGTTTTAAAGAGATAGGATCTCACTCCACAGCCCAGGCTGGCCTTGAACTTATAACAATCCTCCTGCCTCCACTTTCAAAGAGCTGGGATTGTAACTGTGCTCCTCTTCCTGGGTCTGTCCACTTCTGAAGGAAGAGTTGACGGCCCTAACTGTGATGTGGCTTCATTAGTCTCACACCGCAAGTCTCTCAGTTTTGCCTTACGCATTTTGATACCTTATTATTAGTTGCTTACACTGTAAGCCTTGGAGAGCTGGCCCTTCTGTGTTCCTAATAACTTACTTTCCCTGATCATCTGTTAAGATAGGGTTTCTGCTCTCTTTTGGTTATTGTGAGGAAATCTTGCTTGTTTGTTTGCCACATGACCTCTGAGCTTGTGGCCTCAGTGGTAGCGCCTCACTCCGTCGCTCCTCTGGAATTCCTGAGTCTCCTGCCTCTGTGCTGTCAGGTGTGGGATTACAGGCCCATGCCACCAAACCTGACCCCTTCTCCGGTTTTAGTCGAGCATTTGTACAGTTGTCTTTCCTGCTTTCTGAGCACACTGCTTTTCCTTCTCTAACTTTCTGAGGGTTGCTATGGAATTTGCTACATTAAAGCTAATTCAAGTCCACTTTCCATTGATCCTATAGGACTCCAAAGGCATGCTGGGCACTTTGGTGTTTTCCTTTTGTTTTTAAATATTTACTCGTGTGTGTGAACGTGTGTGGAGAGAGGGCAGAGGAAGACGTCAGGTGCCCTGCTCTGATACTTTCCCTTTATCCACTGAGATGGGTTTCACATCGAACCTGGCGTCAAACCAGCAGCCCACAAGCGCCACCCATCTCTGTCTCTCCACCCCCACCCCAGTGCTGGGCCGACAGGTATGCAACCACACAGGAAGGTTTTCCATGGGGATTGGGGATTTGAACTCAGGTCTTCAAGCTCGCTCAGCAAGTGCTATTATCTACTCTTCAGCCCTCTCCTTATTCCATGCTGAGTGCTTTTTAAGAGGGCTTCTTCAACTTTTTCCTCTTGCAGCCCCTTTTCCCCAAGTTTTTTTTTTTTATGTAATTCCAGGTATCTAGATATATAAAATACATCTATAAATCAAGCGCTTACTGGTACTAAATCATAAGGAAATATATTCCAACAGTTCTTTGATACACATATGATTTATGTACATACCATTATTAAAGATGAACACAAATCTGTGTACTAATGAGATAGGTAGGTGCACTTGTGTGTTTTTACACGAAGCATTAAGTCTTGGCAGATTATTTGATACTGAAGGACATGAACATCTTCATCATTTTTCAGTTGATGGATATTCTGATTTTATAATTGTCAGTGCAGAGAACTCTGCTTTGCATAAACATGAAGTATAAAACTACAGAAGTATGTTTGGGATCACTTCAGAAGTTACTAGAAATTCTGCCCTAAACCCAATCCACAACCCATTTAGTAGTGTGTGTGTGTGTGTGTGTGTGTGTTCATTTGCATGCATGTGCACGTGTGTGTGGAAGCCAGAGGACGACTGCAGCTGTCATTCCCCTCTCTCTCTGTCTCTCTCTGTCTCTGTCTCTCTGTCTCTGTCTCTCTCCCCCTCTCTCTCTTTTGAGACAAGTTGTTTTACTGCCATAGAACTTGCCCAGGAAGCCAGGCTGCCTGGCCAGCAAGCCCCAGGGGTCTGCCTTCCTGCGATGGGATGACAAACTTACACTATCATACTTGGCTCTTTAAAATGTAGGTCCTGGGGATTGAACTCAGGTTCTTAGGTTTGCTGAGGCAAGCACTTTGCCAACAGGCTATCTCCCTATTGTCTCGTTTAATGGTTTTTATGAAACTCAAGTTAGCAATTCTGGCATTGGCTAACTTTTTAAGTCAGACATTCTAATACAGTCCCACAATATGCTGGTTTGATACTGACATGCCAAAGAATGACAGCAGGAAAGGAGCCAAAGATATTTTTTATTTTTTCGAGACAGAGGTTCTCAGTAGCTTTTGAGTCTGTCCTGGAACTCACTCTGTAGACCAGGCTGGCTCAAACTCACAGAAATTCGCCTCTCTGCCTCCCAAGTGCTGGGATCAAAGGTGTGTGCCACCACCGCCCAGCAGGAGTCAAAAGTTTTTGTTTTCTGTTAATTTAACCATTGCATTTACATAAGGATAGAAAAATCTTACATACAGTAAAAACCCCATGATTTATAATGTAATATCCTGGAATTGGAGCTGGGATGTTACAGGCAGTGTTGGTTGGTGCCTCATGGTGTGATGGCACTTGTGTGTTCAGGACCAAGTTGCAGGAAACTGTGAGATACAAGGTGAGTGCTGCCAGAAACAGTTGGAGTTAAGCACACATTAGAGTTTGAATTACTTTTCAGTGGTTGTGCATTCAGAGACCCTTCACTTTGGCCTGTTTCTGTGACCCTCACATTGAGTCACAGGCCAGTTTATACTTCTTGTATCTCCTTCCTTCCTTCCTTTTTTTTTTTTTGAGACAGGATCTCACTAGATAGCCCTGGCTGTCCTGGAACTCACTCTGTAGACCAGGCTGGCCTCCAACTCATAGAGATCTGCCTGCCTCTGACTCCTGAGTGCTGGGACTGAAGGCGTGTGCCACCATACCCGGTCTTCTTTTTTTTGTTTGTTTGCTTTTATTTAAGTGTGTGTGTGTTATCAAAGAATAACTTCCGGGAGTTAGTGGGTTCCAGGGACCGAACTCAGGTCTCCAGGGTTGACAATGAGTACTTTTACCTTCTGAGCCATCTCATTGGCCCTCTTCTGTTTTGAAATGTACATCCGAGCTCCTCACTTTTATCATTTTTTTCCTAAAAAACATTTCTTAACAGTTTTGCAAGATGGGCCTATGGGAAACAAATTCATTTAAGTTTGTGATTTTTTTTTCTTTTTTGAGAAGCCTAGATTTTTCCTCCACATTATCATTATCATCATCATCATCATCATCATCATCATCATCATGTGTGCAAACACAGGCATGCACGTGTGCCACATTGTGCTTTGGAAGTCAGAAGACAACTTTATGAACTTGGTTTTCTTTCTCCTTCTATTGTGGATTCTGGGGATTGAAATCAGGTTGTTAGGCTTGCTCAGCAAGTGCTCCTACCCACTAGCCCTCTCACTGACCCCTTATCCATTTTTCAAAGCTAGATTTGCAAGGTAAAGAATTCTCGGCTGCTGGTTTCTTCCTCTCTGTTCCTTGGCTGCTCTGCCTTGTTCTCTGTGTGACTCTGAGCGGAGCCTGAGTGTGGTTCGCTTTGCTTCTCTGCAAATGTGGTTCTCTGCTGCCTGGCTGCTGGCACGGTGTTTTCTCCCTCTCCAGTTTTCTGTAGTTTAAAAGTCTATACCTAGATATAGCTGTGTTATATTTTTGTCTGTTGCCCCTTTTATCCACTTTGTGTTCCCTGGGGCTTCTGGACCTGCCATGTGCACCTGTCATTCATCTGGGGAAATTCTCACGTTACCATCCTAAGGATTTTGTTCTCAGCTCTGTCCTTCCTTACAGCTGTGTGTGTGTGTGTGTGTGTGTGTGTGTGTGTGTGTGTGTGTGTGTGTGTGTGTTCTCATGTATGTGGGTGCTCATGGAGGCCAGAAGTTCATGTTGAAGGTCTTCTTCAGTTGTTCTCCATTGTACTTATGGAGGTGGGGTCTCCCACTGAACCCAGAACTCGCTGATTTGACTATTCTAGCTGGCCGGCTTGCCCAGGAGATCCCCTGCCTCTGACTCCTCAGTGCTGGGATTACAGGTGAGGTATTATGCCTGCCCAGCTTTTTATTTTGTATGGGTGCTGGGGATCCAGACGCCCAGAGCCACCCCGCCCTGATATCACACTCCGACATGTGCCCTACAGTTGTTCCGTAGTCTCTCCTGGGGTTTTCCTCCAGTCTTCTTTCTCTTTGCTCTTGTAAACTCTGGAGGTATCTGTTGAAATGTCCTCCGTCATCTGCAGTGTACTAACCAGCCCATCGGAGGAACCCTTCATTTCTGTTTTGGAGGTATCTGTTGAAATGTCCTCCGTCATCTGCAGTGTACTAACCAGCCCATCGGAGGAACCCTTCATTTCTGTTTTGGAGGTATCTGTTGAAATGTCCTCCGTCATCTGCAGTGTACTAACCAGCCCATCGGAGGAACCCTTCATTTCTGTTTTGGAGGTATCTGTTGAAATGTCCTCCGTCATCTGCAGTGTACTAACCAGCCCATCGGAGGAACCCTTCATTTCTGTTTTGGAGGTATCTGTTGAAATGTCCTCCGTCATCTGCAGTGTACTAACCAGCCCATCGGAGGAACCCTTCATTTCTGTTTTGGCGATCCTTTCTGGGATTCTCCCCTCCGCCTATAGTGCCCATACCACACACTTCTCTAGAGCCCGTAGCATGGAGCACATAGCTGTTTCTCATTACGGGTCAGTTCAGCATCCCTCTTGTCTCATTGCTGTGCTCTTCTGACCCTGTCTTGTCTTCTGTCATGAACCTTGTCATGCTTACCTGGCAGGCAGGTATGCTAGGTGAGCACATCTGAGGTCAGTATCTCAAGATGGTGGAAGTTGTTTGTGTGGGGGAGGTATTGCTCTTTAGTCCTGGCCAGGCCAGGCCCCTAGTGAGCTGTGCCTCTACTGAACCTCATGTGTTTCTCAGTGCCTATGCCCCCAGTGCCCAGTCCCTTGAGATCGGACAGGCCAGAATGGACTGGCTTGGGTATTTTCTTCCCCAAATAGAAGGCAGCGTGGCAGGAACTGTGTGTTCTCCTGCCACAGGGAGGACTTGAGCCAGCTGGGGTTGACCATGTCCTTTCTGCACATCAGGTTGGCTGTGAAAAGCCATAGTGTCTCCGGCTGTGCTAAATGTACTCCTGAAGGCAGGCCTCCTTAACAACAGAATGCTCAGAACATTTCAATGTGCATTTATTCCAAAGGCTTGGGACCAGAAGTAGTTTTGGATTTCTGATTCTTTTAGATTTTAGAATATTTACATATGCATGATGATAGAACTTGGGGACAGGACTGAAGGCTAAACATAAAATTCATTTATGTTTCATTTATACCTTGTGTACAATGGCTTGAAGTTCATTTAATACACTATTTTTAGTGTGCTCTCAGTGCATTATGTGTGGCCAGGTATGGAACCTCAACTGTGGCATCTCATTGACACTCAAAGGTTTGACTTTGAAGTGCTTTCCAGAGTTTGGGGTTGGGGACCCTGGAACATCTGAGCAGGGGTGGGGCTCCTTCTGGTCTTCATTGTGACCTGGAAGAGCTCCTGGAGGTAATACAGAACATTGATGTCGCTTGGTCTCTTGGAGGTCACAGAGAAGGCTATTCAGAGCATGCATTTCTTCATGTGTGAGTTCAGAAAACAATCTCATCTCATGGAAGCTGTGACAGGCACATGCAAAAGCGTGTTCACAGTGCCCCTCAATGCTCATGGTGTCTTTCGTTGTGGTACCTCCTCTTGATTTCTGACTATGGCGTTCATGTCATCCCCTCAATGAAGTATCGATTTTCTTCATTGCTTTTCTTTTTCCAACCTCATTGATTTCTGCTCTACGTTTCGTTTTCTTTATCTTGCTTTGTTTTCACCTGCTTTTTTTCTAGTAATCAAGCAAGTTGGGTCATTAGAGTTTTTTTTTTTTTTTAATGGAAACAGCTAAATGCTACCCAGGTTCCTTTTCTGCCTGCTACAAATAAAATATACTGTTTTAATTCAATTTAAAAGTTTTCTAATTTTATTCTGACGTCCTCTTTGACATATGGGTTTAGAATTCTATTATTTAATTTCCAAACATGAAGAGATTCTCCAGATATCTTTCTGCTCTTAACTCCTAACCTAATTCTGTTGTGGTTGGAAACACAGGTTGTGTGGCTCTCTGTTCGTCAGGGCTGTTCTCACCCAGAGTGACATACCCACTGACTGGCTGGCACATGCTCGGAAGTCATGCCCGCCTTTGTGGGCAGACAGACTGGCAGCCATTCTGCACTTGCTCTTTCCGTTATTGGGAGAAGAGCATGGATGTGAGCCTTGAGGCCTCCAGCTGTAGCTGTGGGTTTGTCTCTCTTTTTGGCTCTGTCTTCTTCTGCTTCTAGTCTTGGAAGCTGCCACTCCAGCGCCACTGAGGTCCTGCTGTTAGGTCAAAGCTTCTAGAGAAAGTAAGAAAAAGGAAAGAAGGAAGCAAGAGAAAGGGACAGAGGAAGAGAGAGGAGAGATGGAGAAAGGAGGAAGGTAGAAGGAGGGAGGAGGGAGGAGGGAGGAGGGAGGAAGTGAGGAGGGACAAAGGAGGAGGGAGGAAGGAGAGGAGGAAGGGGGAAGGGAGGGAGGGAGGGAGGCCGGCCTCTGTGTTCCCCCTCCTCCCCACTCCCACCTGCTCTCCTTCCTCAGCTAGTGCCTGTGTTTTATCTAGAACTCAGGCTGTCGTTGACTTGTCCCCATCAGCTCTGGGTCTGTTCTTAGCTCATTTCTTCCACTTGGCCTCCGTTGGTTAGAGGCCAGCTATCTTCTGGGTCCCCATGAATGTCTCTTTTCCACAGCCCCTCACCCCCACCAAATCACTGGCTGTTCCTTCCACAGCCTGGGCTGTAGCTGTCCTGGGGCTTGCTGCCCATCACTAGACTAGAATCGCTAGGAACCTTGCTTATGTGCTGGCTTGGCGCTTGGAACTCTGCAGATTCTGACTTTAGGAGACTTCCGTGGTTCAGAGCTCTGTTCTGTACCAGTGGATGCTTGTGTGGCTTCACATGTGGGTGTTCCTGTGTCTGTCAGCAGACACGCTGTCTGGCACAGCCTCTCCTCACCCACAGAGAGCCGATGGCCACTTCTCAGCGGGTCCCACGGGAAGGCTGAGCTGTGCTGGCTGTGCTAAGAGGAAGTGGCATGTCCAGGCTGTAGTCACGTAGTGCCTGTGCTCCATACACATTCAGTGAGAAAATGAGGGCTGGGCCTCGGCATGCTCCTCCATCAAGCACACTGCTTGGCTCTTAACCAGAACATTGAAGTTTTTTTTTTTTTCTTAAATAAGGTAGTATCTGCTTTACCTCATCTACTTTGAGCTCCTGCTGTGTGCCTGGCCTCTCCCTGGTTCACAAGGCTCAAAGAGGCTATAGGAAATGCCTCTGGCTGTGGTAGCATCGTCCATGCAGATGCTGGCCCAGACCAGAAACCTCTGCGGCAGCTTTAGGGTTACAGTCTCCTACCCCACCCAAGTCCTCATGTTTTCTTCCTTCAGGACAGTGTAAGGCCATGCAGGTTGTCCACTGCACACAGACGCCTGGCCAAAGGACGGCCAGGGTTCCAGTCTCCAAGCAATGCCCATGTGGACTATATATATATAATATATGATATATATATATATATCATATATTATATAAAACGTTGGTTTCCTTATGACATTTTACACATGTATAGAATGAACTTTGATCATAGTTGCTCCATTATCCTCTCTTGTCTCCTCTTCTCCTCCAGAAGATGCCATATGGGCCGGCAGTAGCTCTGTCTCTTTCCCTGCTGTCCCTTTCTTGGTAGAAGAGGGACCGTGAGCTGTAGAGAGGGTGTGGTGAGGTCCCCTGTCACTTAAAGTGACTTAGAATGGAGAGGCAATAGAGACCCATGTGTGGCCCAGGATCAGGACAGACAGATGTGACTGGGGAATTATGACCTCTAGGTCACATTATAACCCAAGTGGTGTGAATAGGAAGATGCCCACCAATGCTCAGCTTAGCCAGCTGGCACCCTCCACCAATGGCTGGCACCCTCCACTGCAGCTCTTTGGGCACATGCATTTGCATTTTAATGTGATTTTCCCCAGCTTAATATCACATCATTAGCATTTCCCATATTGTTAAAAGACTTTTGGACGCTATAATTTTTAACAATTATCCAGTATGCCATGATGTATTTAACCAGTCCTTTGTTGTGGGTATTTGTAATATTTCTGTGTTTTCTTTATTATAACACTGAGGCGAGTGTCTGACTTCCTAGGTGGGGTGCTGGTCAGATGCATGCATGCTTATTAAGTCTGTGTAGCCCACCTCCTTCCAGAGGGCAGCTGCCTGCCTGGGCCCCAATCTTATTCATCACTTTGCTTGTTTGGGGTACTGTGAGGCTTTTGTAGGCCCAGTTCTGTCTGGAGAGGAGCTGGTACACAGAGAAGGGATAGGTAGGGTTACCAAAGAGGAATCTGGGGCCAGGGTCCCGGGAGGAAGTAGGCAGAAACTAAGCTAGGCCAGGGGAGGCTGCCTTCCTTCCCTGGGGTGTCCTGCATCTGGAGCAGGTCCAGGATGTAAAGCTCCTCCTGCTCTCTACTCATTAGTCCCACAGAATCCTTGGAATTCAGACAGCATGTCAGACAAACACAGAAGTCAGATCTTGGTGTCAGGTCCAATGTATGGAACAATAATTAGCATTGGATGGGGAGATAGAGGGAGCCCTATGATAGGGGACTTGCTCCCTGTGTGGCTAGTATTGGGAAATGGGTCTTATAGCCTGCCTGCTTTTGTCTGGGGGCTGCTGTGGTCTCAGTTGCACCCAGCAAGCACTAATTGAGCAGCTACTATTGTGGAGTATAGCATGACAGGGTCAGGCACAAGTGTCTGGCTACAGATTTGTCATGACTGTAGCAAGGCCTCCAGCTGGCTGTGTGGTCCTGGGCAGGATACATACCCTCTCTGAATCAGAGTCCTCATCTGCACAGTGAGGGTGCTAACCTTGACTTTCTAGAATGCCCATGGGGATTGTGGATAATAGGTATGGCACACAGCAGGTGTTGGTTGCTCAAATGGTCGCAGCAGACCCAGCCCTCTGTGAGCTCACAGTAGTCGAGCTGTCTTCAGTTTGCTAACAGCAGGGTGGATCTGTTCTGGTAGCTGGGTGCACCCTGACCAAAATGCCAAGTATCTGTGCCATTGGCAAAAGATGATCACCCGGGGCAATGGCACGGCCAATGCAGGGAATCACAGGCTCCGGCAAACGTTCTCCTGCACCTTTGATTAATTTTTAAAAGGCAAAAGTAAATTAATTATTGCCAAGTAAGCGTGGGCACTCAGACTGCATGGAAAAGCCAAAGTGCAGTCTTCTATGTCAGCCATGGAGGGTGTAGCCCAGGGTGGCCCAGGAGCTATGTGTCAGCCATGGAGGGTGGAGCCCAGGGTGGCCCAGGAGCTGTGTATCAGCCATGGAAGGTGTAGTCCAGGGTGGCCCAGGAGCTGTGTGTCAGCCATGGAAGGTGTAGTCCAGGGTGGCCCAGGAGCTGTGTGTCAACCATGGAGGGTGTAGTTCAGGGTGGCCCAAGAGCTGTCACTCCACACGGAAGTCTGACCAGTGACACCCTCACTTTAGAGAAGGTGGGTGGCCCACAGGGGTGGCCATGGTCAGCGTGGGGCCAGGCTTTTCTTTGCATCTGCCTCACACTCCTTCTAATTCCAGGGCCTCAGGACCTGCTCTCAGGGCAGCTCCTTGGGCTACCCTATGAGGCTCACACCAGGAAGACCATGTGTGAGCCTGGCCTGGCCTTTGTTCTCCTTCCCACACTGAGTGGACAGTGCTGGAGGCCAGTGTCACCATGTCCCCTGGGTTAAGGGGCTGAAAGTCCTTGCCCACTGACTTTTTCAGTCCCCCATTCTCCTTTCTCCCATCATCAGGAAGAAGCTGAGCCCCAGGGTGTGGCCTGTGGGGACCAGAACCCCAGTGCTCATCTGGAAGGCTCAGCTGAGACCTTCACAGTGTCTGCAGTCAGCTCCTTCCTCAGAACTGTAGGGACTCGCGCAGGCCACGCTTCACTGCCAACTGCACTTCTGCCAGAACCCTGTCAGTTCCGTTCCTCCTCATGGGAGTCTGCAAACAAGGGAAGGCCGAGTGGCTATAAAATGGAGGAAGATGGAGGTTCATCTCCACCAGGCCCCGATGTCACCATTGAGGAGCAAACTGGTTCCATTGTGTGGTTTGTGGTGATCACACAATGGAGATGACAGATCTCAAAGGGATGAGCTAGTGATTTCATATAGGCACGTTTGGGTTTTAAAGTGTGCATAGGAGTTTTCCAGGTTTCAAGACACATTAGGGTATTTTAGGCCCAACGGTAGTGTCGGGCAAGGATATGTATGTAAGAGAATGCATGGTAAAGGGTTGTGTAGTTAGAGACCACATTGCTTCCGTGTGTGTGCATGTGCATACTTGCATGTGTGCAAGTGCTCGTGTGTGTGTGTGTGTGTGTGTGTGTGTGTGTGTGTGTGTGTGTGTGTGTGTGTGTGTGTGTGTACGTGCTCATTCAGAGGAAGGTTAGGAAAGAAAGTCAGGCCAGTGTTTTGAGTTGGGCAGGGCAGGGCCTCCACCCCAGCTATTTGTGGATTGTGACCGAGAGCCAAACACTCTAAAGGGAGCCTTTGGATTTGGGGACTTCCTCACATATCCTAGACTGCTCTCAGCTTGTCCCTGAGGAGCCAGGCAGCTCATCAGTCACACCTAGGTGTGAAGGGGAAGGTGCCCTCCCAGCATATGGTTATTAAAGTGCGCCATCTTTAAGCCTCATTAGGGAGTGTTAAATGCTAATGAATTTAGAGAGGGGTGTCTTGGGGCCTCTGTTTCCTTGGAAACATTTGAGAGCAGGTGCTTTATAATGAGCTGTACCTATTTTAAAAGTGAGCGGTGAGGGCTCTTTGATAGGCCGGCTCTCAGATGCTGATGGGCAAGTGTGCACAGAGCAGCGAGGCCAGTGGAGATGCGCTGCGCTCTCTGGAATAGCATCTCTCTGGTGGTTTCTATAGAAACGACCAGCACCTAGGTAGGAGAACAGCCAAGCTCCAGGTTTGCTTACACAACACTGGGCACACCCAACCTCCGAAGACTGTGGATCCTGTGGGACGGGGGGACAGACGCGCCTTGCCACAGCTGTAACATGCAATGTTAATTGTCTTTTCTCCACCTACTGCCTGATTTCAGCTGTCCCCACCCTGCCTATTATTCAGGCCCAGCTGATGAGAAGTAGAATGAACATTTGTGGAGCTAATTCCTCCCCACAGAGCACTTTAAAGAAACTTTTCATTACTGAAAAATTTAAATATCCACCAAAGTAGAGGAGTTACTTAATGACCCTGCACGGCCATCACTCCTCTCAGTGGTGATGAGCTGGTGACCAGCCTCGTCTGTTCTAATCCCACCCACTCCCCAGGAGCCTCCACTCCTCTCCCCTCCCACTGTGTTGTTTAGAAGCAAGTCTCAGACATCCATTTCATTGGCAAATACTTTTTTTTTTAAGATAAGGACTTCAAAATTATTATAATACCATTATCCCTTCTAAGACTTCAGCAGTAATTCCTTAATACCATCAAATATCCAGTCTGTGCTCAGATTTCCCTGTAGCCTCATAATTTGCCTTAAGTAGTTGCCCTGTTCAAGTCGGGGCCTAAACATTTGGTTGATAAGTCTCTCCAGTCTTGTTTAATCTGCAGGTTTTCCTTGTAACGTATTTATTGGGTAATAAACTGGTTGCTTGTCCTTTATTTCCCTGAGTTTTGTCCCTGTGGTATCTATCACTCACATATGCCTGTGGTCTCTGCGTGTCTCATGAGCTCCTGGCCCTGGCACACGCACACAGGTCACTGGGGGAGATGTGTTATACAGTTCTTCTGCTCCTGCCATCCATCCACACATGATACAAGGATCTCCCCAGCCAGAGCTTTTCTGAATTATCCATGCTCAGCCATCGCCCAGATTATCCAGTGGAAATCTCCAAAATCAACAGTCCATGAATTGGAAGTTGTTGACCATTTGCACCCTGCCACGCTGCCACAGTATCCACACTGTGTATACCATCTGCCTGCCAGTCACCCTGCTGCTGTCTCGGTTTTCAGACAGTCTTTTGTGGCACCCCAGTGGTTGTGTTCACATCACCATTGTTTACTTAATAATGACCCCCAAACCCAAGAGCAGTGATGTCAGCTGCTCCACGTGTGGAAGAGAAGATATGAGGTGCTTCCCTCAGGCAGGAGGGAAAGTCGTCAGAGGAAAGAAGAGTCATGGTGGAGCCTTGCTGAAAGCCCCACGTCTGAGTCAGTGTTCTATGGCTATGAAGAAACACTGTGACCACAGCAACTCTTATAAAGGAAAGCATTTAATTGGGTCTGGTTTACAGCTCAGAAGTTTAGTTCATTATCCTCATGGTGGGGAGCATGGCGACACACAGGCAGACATGGTGCTAGAGAAGGAGCCAAGATGTCTACATCCGGATCCACAGGCAGCAGGAAGAGAGAACCTCTGGGCCTGGCTTGAGTATTTGAAACTCCAAGGCCAGCCAACCCTCAGTGACACACTTCTAACAAGGCAACACTTCCTAATCCTTGCCAAGTAGTGCAACTCCCTCATGTCCAAGCATTCAAACGTATGAGCCACCATACCCCAGTACATGAATACATTTCAACACACACACACATGATCTACTTAGCTTTTATTATGGTATATTGTTATCATTGTCCCATTTAATTTTCAGTTATTGGTATTAATCTCCTTTTGTACCTAAATTATAAGTTAGATTTCATCCTATATACACAGTGGTTGGGATATGATTTGTCTCACAAGGGCTAATGTTCTGAGAATGGCCTTCTGTATGGTGAGATTGGGGATGGGTAGGGGGCAAGACATGAGGTCCTGGAGTGGAGTGGTTAGTATTGAGTCACTGTTCCAGACACAGGTCATGATGTAAGTTCTTATGAGAGTAAATTGCTTGCCATTTCTCTTGTTGTATTTTTTTTTTTGAGACAGGGTCTCTCTGTGTAGCCCTGGCTGTCCTGGAACTTGGTATGTAGACCAGGCTGGCCTTGAACTCAGAAGAGATCTGCCTGCCTCTGCCTCCCGAGTGCTGGGATTAAAGGCATGCACAGCCTGAATTTTTTAAAGTTTATGTTGGTATTGGATTTTTTCAGCTGACTCTACTGCATATGTTTTCCTATATTCTGTTAATGGGTTGTGTTATTAAAAACAGTAACCCTTAGATTTCTGGCATGAGTCCACCTCAGCTGTGATACACCTTCCTTCTTCTATGTGGTTGGGTTCAAGTTGGCAATAAATGGTTAAGGTTCTATATCTATGAGGATTATTAATCTCTATTTTATTTCTTGTCTAGTTTTAGTGTGAGATTAATATTGGACTCAGAAAAGTAAACTGAGACTCCTCTCGTATTTTCTAACTATTCATGTAGCATTGGCTCTAGTTCTGCCTTAGTCCTTGACAGAGCACACCAGCAGGACCTCTGGAGCTGGGTTTTCTATAGGAAGGTAATAATAATAATAATAATAATAATAATAATAATAATATGATGCCATAACAAAATACAATAATATAATAACATAATACCACACATAACAATATATAATCGTATAATACCACACATAGTGATATATAATACCACACAATAATATTATGTATAATAATGCAATACATAATATATATATATATATAACAATGTAAGATAATAAATAATAATGTGGAATTAGTGTAATAAAGGGCTCTTTGGGCATTCTGCCTCTCCCTTGATTATTTTTGGGCCCTTTGCTTTTCAAGGACATTTGGATGTCCTCTAAAATCATCGACTCTTGTCTTAATGTGTCCTCATCCTTCAGTGCCAAAGCAGCTCCTTCTTCTGAAAGTATCACCTCTGTTGCAGAACCTGCCTTCGGCATTTTTCATACTCAAGTTTGATGATGGCGAGTCTTCTTCAGTTGTGATGAACGTCTTTATTTGCCATGGCTCTTCCCATGTCCTTAGCTCCCTCTTCATACTGTAGTAGAGGCTTGGTCAACATATCATAAACAGGACATGCTTGGAGTATGAGGGATGTTTCATGAACTTTGACATATATGGACATACATACATACTTCCGTTTTTTCTTTTTCTTTCTTTTTCTTTTTTTGTTTTTTTGAGTCAAGTTTTCTCTGTGTAACAATCATGACTATCCTGGAACTCACTCTATAGATCAGGCTGGTCTTGAACTCGCAGAGATCCACCTGTCTCTGCCTCCCGAGTACTGGGATTAAAGGCGTGCGCCACCACTGCCTGGCCATATATGCATTTTTATGAGTATAACAAAAGGCCTTGCCCTGTAGCCCTAGCTGGCCTAGAATTCTCCGTGTAGACCAGATTGGCTTTGAACTTACAGCAATTCTGCCTCTGCCTCTCAAATGCTGGGATTACAGGCATGAACCACCACATTCAGCTACCTATATTATAGATATATAGAGTATGTATATATTTAATATGTATCTCTATAAAATCACACCACATCAAAATAATTAATATATCCATCACCTTCAGAAATTTTGTGTCCCTGTGTTCACTTCTAGAAGTTCTATTGTTTGGGGCTTTATATTAAAGTTGAATACATTTAGTATTAATTTTGCATGGTCAAGGTTGGACAGAGTTTTGAATGTCCAACTCTGGGTGTTCCATATTCCTGTATGTTATGCCTTTCTAACCTGTTTGACTTTACCAGTTGCACCTGTGTGGGTGTGTCTTTGTGCTCTGAGTTCCTTGTCTCTCTAAACTGAATTGTTTTTATACCCTTATAAGGAATCTTGGATCTATCCAGCACATGCTTTGTTCTTTTTCAGTTGTTTTAACTGTTCCGAGTTTATCACATTTACATTTTGATTTTACAATCACTTTGCCAAATTCTAACAAAATGAGACAAAGTTGACTTGCACTTTACTTTTGTGTCTGTAGGTGGGAGAGAAGTGAGCTCTGAATGTGCGTGAGGTTTCTCATCCAGGAGCACAGTCTTGGATACCTGTCAGGAATGGCTGTGGTGTCCCTGTTCCTGGCCAGGCTTATCCCTGAGTATTTACACTTTTGATGCTATCGTTGTAACTGAGAGCTATGAACTAGTTTTGTAACTAGCTTTTAAAATTTCAATTCATGATTGTTTATTGTTAGAGGAACAATAAGCCTTTGAATAGTCGCCTTGAATCTTGCAGTTCTATTACACTCCTTAGTTCTGGTGTGTTCTTTGGAGATGCTGGCGGGTTTTAAAAAATAGGTAATCATGTCACCTGTAAACAAAGTCAATTTTGGTTGTCCTTTTCCAGCTTAGATGTCATTCACATCTATTAATTGCCTATTTTTATCTGTTTATCTGTTTCCTTGCTTTGGGCCCTGCCTCAGTCATGGATAGCAGTGTTGTCTGGAAGCGGTGAGAGTGGACAACCTTGCCTGGCTCCTGATCCCAGAGGAGCATTCTTCTCCAATTTGCAGGTCACGTTGCCTGTGGCTGTCTTGTCAAGGAGCAGTTTAGTTTTAGGACTTTTCCTTTTTTTCTAATTTTCTAAGATTTTTTTTCAGTTGGAAGTTGTTGGATTTTATCAGATGCCTTTTGGCTTCGATGCAAGTGATTGTGTGATGTGTCGTTTTTGTTCGGTCCATGCGAGCTTTGTCAGTTGATTTTCAGACATTAGAACACCCTGTGGTCATGGCATGAGCCTCAAGTCATGTCTTCCCCTGCAACCATCGTGAGGGTGTGGATCTCAGGGTTCCTGCATCCATCGTGAGGGTGTGGATCTCAGGGTTCCTGCATCCATCGTGAGGGTGTGGATCTCAGGGTTCTCACATCATCCTGAGGGTATGGATCTCAGGGCTCCTGCATCCATCCTAAGGTTGTAGATCTCAGGGTTCCTGCATCCACTGTGAGGGTGTGGATCTCAGGGTTCCTGCATCCGTCCTGAGGCTGTGGATCTCAGGGTCCTGCATCCACTGTGAGGGTTTGGTGTTGGGGTGGGGGAGTGAGCTCAGGAGTGAGCTTCTCATCAGTTTTCTGAAGGAGTTGTTAAAATCAATATATTATTTCTTCTCTAAATATTTGGTAGAGTTAACCAGTGAAGTTAATTTTGCATGAAATTTTCTCTCAAAGGTTTGAAACTTTTAAGTAAAATGTATTTAATAAACCTGTGCTTAATCCAGTTCTATATTTCTCGTTGAGTTACTCTTGGTGTCATTTCTCTTTCAAGATGGCTACCCATTTCATCAAAGTTACCAATGTGGATATAATGTTTGTCTTGATGGCATTTTATATTTGAATAATCCCTAGTGGTGTTTTCCTGTCCTCCACATTTCTGGTGTTGGTAAGTCATTCCCACCCCATCAGTCCAGTTAAAGATTTACACATGTTGTCTTTTCAAAGCAGCACATTTTGATTCCACTTGCTTTTTGTATTTGTTTTGCCTTTTGAAGAAACAGGAATTTCTTTCCTATCCTGTTTAGCCCTTTCTTCCGCCTACTGTGGAATTTTCATTTTCTCTTCTGTTTCTGGTTCCTTTCTGTGGGAGTTGAGGTCATTGCTTGAGACTTTATTCTTTTACGCGATCCGCGCTGTCAATTCCCCTGTAGGCATCCCATCTCGGCTGAACAATGTTGATGCATTGTGTTTTTATTTTCATTCAGTTTGAAACGCTTTCTCATTTCCTTTTGATTTATTCTTGACCTGTGAATTATTTAAAAGTTTGTGTTTAGATTCCAAACACATGAGTTTTCCAAATGCCTTTGTTATTCATCTCTGACTTAATTCCACTGTGGGTACAGGATGTACATTGTATATTTTAGTCCTTTTAAATGGAGGCTTGTCTGATGTTCCAGCACACCCTGTTTCCTTCTGCCTGTGTGCTGTATATTCTACTGTGATTGGATATGGTAGATGTCTAATATCAATTATATCAGCTTGGTTGGCAGTATTGTACAGGTCTTCTAAATCGTTTTTGTTTCTCTGTCTTTTCTATAGGAACAGCTGTGGCTGTGATTTGAATGTTTATATTTTTCCAACATGCTTGTGCTAGAACATGAACCCTTAGGTGATTGTGATTGTGATGCTCACTTTTCTTGTTGCTGTGACTTGAGAAGACACTATGTAAGGAAGGGAGGCTTAGGCTTTCGTCTGCCTTAGAGTCCAAGTTGGGTAATCCCTCACGGTGGGGAACGTGTGGTGGCCCATCAGAGGCACCTGTGGTCAAAAGCAGAGAGCAAACAGGAAGTAGAACAGGCTATGGAATCGCAAGGCTCATCTCCCAGTGACCCACTTCCTCCAGCAAGGTTCCACCTCGTGAAGGTCTACAGCCTTCCCAGACAGCCCCACCCGCTGAGGTCCAAGTGTTCACACACAGCCCATGGGGGGACATCTCACATTCAGACAACAGTGATGTATTTAGAGATGGGTCCAGGCTTAGTGGGATGGCTCAGTGGGAAAGGCACTTGCCATACAAGTCTGGCGACCTGAGTTTGGTCCCTGGGACCAATGCGAAGATGGAAGTAGAGAACCAACTTCACCTGTTGTCCTCTGACCTCCACATGTGGGTGATGGCTCATGTGCCAGCACACACAATATAATTCATACTAATAAATTTAAAAGCAATTTAAAACTTTTAAACAAGAGATGAGTTCTCTAGGAGGTGATGTGTTAGGAGCTGGGTGCTTTTGGAGTCCTTCACAATTAGGTCATGAAGCTCTGTTCTTTCAAGAGGAGTTAACATCCTTATAAAAGGGCTGACGGGAGGGATATCAGGACCCTTCTGCCCATCCATGTCTCTGGCCTGTGAAGACGGTGTTTGTCCCCTCTGGTTCCCTCTGCCTGGTGAGATGTGGCAGGAAGGCACAGAACCTCACGAGACACCGGATCTGCTGGTGCCTTGACCTTGAGCTTTCCAAACTGCAGAACTGTGAGAACTAACGTTCTCATCCCACAGTTATCCCACTGAATCCCAGCAAGCTGGCTAACGCTGGTGACTAAGATCCAGATCTGATCTCTTTTCAGTTTTATTGGTCTCAAGCTCACTGCTTCTATTTGAAGGTCTATACCAGCTGCCTAAGGGCCAGGGCTCTTCTTTTCTACTATGAACAAAAGCTCCTAAAAAAGAAGCTCCAAGGCCCATTTTAGCACACCAGAGCTTCCTTCAGTGACGGTGGGGAGGTTGGAATGTTGCGGGTCCACAGCCTAATTACACCTTATCTTGGGTGATCTTTATTCTCCTGCATAGCCATTCCTTGCCACTCCTGTGTCAGACGTAGTGTCCTGTGACTGACAGATAGAAACCTTTTGGAATGTATTAACAAAGTTCTAGTTTCTATCAACCAAAAGCCCGAGAGTCATCAGACAACATCCAGTTCTTATATCTGGGATTCTCTGCTTTGTTGTTCTGTTTCTACAAAAACTTCGTGAAACTGCTTCCCATGGGAACGTGGAATCTGTGTTATGGATTTAAAATTTTTTACGGTTGTCCTTATTTGGTGTGAGTGTACCTGTGTGTACCACAGTGGAGGTCAAAGGCTGCCTTTGGAAGTCAGTTTTCTCCTCCCGCCTTGTAGGACCCAGAACTTCTGTTCAATTCATCAAGCTTGGTAGCAGGCACCATTACCTAGTGAACTGGGTCACCAACCCTGGGTTGCAGAGTTCTTAATGGCTGGCCTCTTCAGTCATGTGACCTCTTCTCTCTCTCTTTTTTCCCTTTCTCTCTCTCTCTCTCTCTCTCTCTCTCTCTCTCTCTCTCTCTCTCTCTCTCTCCCCCTCTTCTTAATTTTATGTGCATTGGTGTTTTTGCCCTGAGAAGTTTCAGGTCCCCTGAAACTGGAGTTACAGACAGTTGTGAGCTGCCATGTGGGTGCTGGGTGTTGAACCCAGGTCCTTTGGAAGAGCAGCCAGCACTCTTAACCTCCGAGCCACCTCCCCAGCCCATGACCTCTTTTCTTTAAGGCTCTTATCATATGTAGACTTTCAGCTTCATCACTCTGTGATACATCATTATTGTTTTTTGGTGGAGAAAGCTATTTTAAAAAATTTGACAGTGGAACCAGGAGAGTTGTCCATGTGGCCCCCTTCGCCTTGTCGGCGTGTGGTCATGGTTAGTTTTGTGCCTCTGTGATCAAAACCCACGGTGAGAAACAACTCAAGGGAGAGCAGGTTGATTTCGGCTCAGCTTCCCAAGTTCAGTCTGGCATGGCGGAGAGAGCAGGGCAAAGCTCACAGCAGTGCATTGGATGGTAGAGGCTCCTTATCATAGCAGGCTAGGAGCAGGGAGGCCGGAACCCGGGGCCAGACTTGAACCTCAAAGGCCCACCCCTGGTGACCCGTTCCTAAAGGTCCCATGGGCTCCTTAAGTAGCACCACTGGCAGGGAGATAAGCACTTAAACCATGAGCCTGTGGGAGACCTTGAGGTTCAAGCCCTAGGGGAAGCTACCCGATGATTTGTGTATTGTGAGGTTTTCACCCTCAGGTTAGTGGGCACGTGCATGGTCTGTCCCGTAGAAGCCTTTAGGGTTCTTGGCCTGTTCCTATCTGGTAGCTGATGCCATGGGCCTGTGTAGTTTCCCTACATGAAGAATGACCTGGTCATGGTTTGACTTACCTGTCAGGAAGATCCCCAGGTATAACTGGGCTCACCCCTGCCTGGCACACTGGCCATCTTTGCTCTGCACACTAAATCAGCCTTTAGGTGTGTGTTTGCTGCATAAGCTGACGCCTCCATATCTGCAAATGTCCCTCTTGTTCACAGTGCCTTTTCCCCGTATTAACTCAGCCACTCTGGCTTTCATTTGATTAACTGTAATATGGTGTGATTTTCAAACATTCACTTACAGTCTATCTGTTTCATTTTATTTAAAGTGGCTTTTCTGGTGATGATCCCATTGAGTCTTTTTTTATTTTTACTTATTTATTTTTGAAACAGAATCTGGCCTCAAACTCCTAGATCTGAGCAACCTTCCTTCCTCAGCCTCCTAAGCAGGTTGGGCTGGAGGTGACTGGTACTACATCTTGCTTTGCTGGGTCTTCCAAAAAAAAAAAAATTAAATCCAATTTGATAGTTTTTAGCTGGTGATTAAGTAATTAACATGCAAAGTGATTACTGATGCGGTTAAAATGGGCCCTACCATTTATTGTTTCCCATTTGTCTTGTTTTTCTCTCCTCCTCCTCTCCTGTCTTCTTTGGGTTAATATGAACATTTTATCTTGTGTGGTGTGCTGTACTTGCGTGAGTGTCCCTACGGCTCATACAAAGTGCCTTCCTCCCTCCCCCGTACCTTCAGGAAGTCCACTGACAAGACAGTTAAGGCTCAATGTGTTTTTACTTTGGAATGGTAATTTGATCGGTGGGTGGTGGGTGGGCTTGCTTAGGCCAATAGTGTCCACTGTGTGGTTTTTAACTTACTCTGTGTGCTTTGCTTCCCATGCTGATCTTTCGGTAGCTGCTCATTGGACTTCCCAGCCCACCTGCTGCTGTTTGCTTTTCTCTAGGGAGTTACCTTCTGAGTTTAATCCAGAGCTTTTTTTTTTTTTTTTTTTTTTTTTTACAATGTGTAGATGGTAGGCATGGGAGAAGGGACCCTTGTGGGCTTGGCTTGCTCCATCTCATGTTAGCATTGTTTTAGTCCTTTAAAATCCAGTGATTTTTTTTTTCGTGGCTCATGGCTGAGATGCTCCCACCCGCCATGCCCCGTGTAGATTTCCTCTGTGATGCCATGTCTGCCAACCGTACTGTCGGACATGTTGTTTGCGTTGTCCTCCTCCACCAAATGTGTGCTACAGAGTCAGATCAGTTCTTGACTAAACTCCTGGCCTGTCACCTGCTGCTCTGGCCAGACTTTCTGGGTTTAGGGGCCACAGTCTGTTCTCTGGTGGTGTTCACCTCTCTGCCCTCTCTGGGGACAGGGTGAGGCAATACTGTTTGTTTGGTTGGTTGGTTGGTTTTTTTGGACAGGGTTTCTCTGTGCAGCCTTGGCTGTCCTGGAACTAGCTCTGCATATCAGGTTGGTCTTGAACTCACAGATCCCCTGCCTCCAAGCCTAGCAGTATTTTTATTGTTAAGACAAAATATATCATCTATACTGACTTCAAATGTAAGGGTGCAGGCTTTTTCTTTTACTTCATCTTTATTTTAAACTTTTCTTATGAGAATTTTTTTACTTCCATTCACCTTGACATTTTTCTTTTTGGTATTAGCAGTAGATGGCTGAGAAGTGCTCTAACCTTGTAGGTTTTTTTTTTCTTTTTCTTTTTTTGGTTCACAATGTACATCCACTTAGGACCTACCGTCAGATTGCTGATTTTCCATTAATAATGTGTATTCAACTAAGGAGCCACCATTAAATTACCATGCTTTAAACTCTCTTAAAAGCAATCCTATTTGTGTGGTTAACCTACCAAATCAATACTTGGTTAATTTGATTTGCTTAATTATGCCTTCACATTTTAAAAATTGCTTTTTAAGTTAATTTTGTAGTATAATTTAATTTAATAAAATATGTCCATGAATCTAGAGAAAAGGTTGACAACCAGAGCATACAGGCCCCATCTGGCCTGTGACCTGTTTTTATATGGCCCCTGGTCTAAAAGTGGGTTTTATGCCTGTAATCAACTCTAATACACACACACACACACACACACACACACACACACACACACACAGCAAGTGACTATATATAGTTCATAAAACCTACACTATTTATCATCTGGCTCTTCAACAACAACAAAAAATCCACGATTCTTATTTGTTGGTAAAATCTGCAAAATAAAATCTTTCTTAAAAAGTTTTTTTTATTTTTTAAATTTGTGTGTGTGTGTGTGTATGTATGTATGTATGCATGTATGTATGTATGTATGTATGTATGTATGTATACCACATGTATACAGATGCCAAGGGAGGTCAGGTGAGGATGTTGGAGCCCCTGGAGCTGGAGTTACAGAAAGTTGTGAGCTGATGTAGGTGCTGAGAACTGCACCCAGGTCCTCAGGAAGAGCAGTAAGTGCTCTTAATCACTGAGCTAGTTCTCCAGCCCCCAGAGAAAGAATCAGATTCCACTGGTAACCCCACCTCCCCAATGCTGTCCCTCTCTCCCTCTACAGGTAAAGCATACTTACTTATTTTTATTTGAAGCTTAACTTTCCATTGTTTGTTTATCAAGCAGGACCTTAAATTTCAAATGCTGGCCTTAAACTTGGTGTGTAGCTAAGGATGACTTTGAACTTCAGATCCTCTTGTCTGGACCTCCCAAGTGCTGAAATTGCAAATGTGCTCTGCCATACCCGACTGTTCCTAATGACTTAAACACTAGCCTACATATCTGCCTGTCACCTGAGCACACTTTCTCTTCACCTTTGCTCTGAACATGGAGCCCTGGTGATGGCTTTAGCAAGACAGGCTCCCTGGTGTTGTGTCGAGCGCGGCAGTACCCAGTGTATGTGGGGCTATTTCTGGTTCTTCACTGTCTTTGACATCATGCTGACATCTTGGCGCTTTGCCAGCGCAGCTCTGTGACCAGTTCTTAGACGGGGTGGGGGTGTGGGTGGGTGGGCTGGGCTGTGGGCTGCTGTACACCAGCCCATCTGTAGTGTCGCTTGGCTCCTCCTCGCCGAGTTTGTGCATTTCTGCCAGCCGCTATAGCTGTCCAGCACCCTGACACCCCCTAACAGAAGCACTGTCAAACTCTGGGAGTTTGCTCATTTAATAGGCAAGGGATGACATTTAAGTTTGCTTAAATTGCTCTTGTTGTGAGCAAGGTCGAAGCCATTTCCCTGTTGATGAGCTGCGTCCTCTCGCCGTCTTCTGTGGAACTCAGGCTTTCTTGTCTTGTCGCAGAAGCTTCTGGTGCTGCAGATGGTGACCTTCGCATCTAATACAAGTTGCAAATGCCTCTCCCGCTTGGCTCTCCTTTACTCGTCTATTATTTATCTGCTCTTTTTCTGCCTGCGAGGGAGGTGTGTTAGTTACTCTCTCACTTGGTCAGCAGTACTGGCTTCCCTCTCACTGCTCCCGGCCCCGGAGCTGTAGCTGGGAAGTTCCCCAAAGCCTGGCCCACAGAGGAGTCCAGCCATGTGGTCTTCTCATATATATAGTTTCCTTTCTTTTCTCAATGTAAAAATTTTAGTTGCTTCTTTAATGTCTACAGACACTTTGATGATCATGTGACTGTCTCCTTTTACCCATGTTACCTTAAATCTTAGAGAGAAGCATTGCACACATGCTCTAGAGCTGGCATGTATACACTGTCACATTCTTACACTTGAAGAAGCCCATATGCCTGGTATCAGGGAAATGGAACAGTCTGGGAGCGGAGACCTGGGCCAGGGCCAGAACCTCACTGTAGCAGCTCCCACAATCTGAGAGAGCCAGGGGCCCAAGAGAGGCAGAGCTGCGCCTTTGTCAGCATTAACAGTACAGTGGAGTCCAGGCTGATTGGCCACAGGTGGTCTTCATTATCCATTTATGGCCCGAGCTGTCCTCTACTTTCCCCAAGGCCAGACTTCTCCAGTGGGCCTGCGTTGCCAGTGAAGGCTCTCTTCTTTGGCTCGAGTCCTGGGTTAGGGTGTGCCAGCTGCCAGAGTACTAATCAAGGTTGCCGTAAAACTCACCAGCCAGTTGCACAAATGGCGTGTCAGCTCTACAGAGCATGTCACAGCGGGAAGGAAAGTCTGTCATGTTTGGTGATGAGCACTCAAAAGGCCAGCCTCCTGCCCACAGCTGTGCTTCATTGGCAGGGTTTGTCCATCACACGGCATGTTTCCCATCCATTTGCTTTTATGATGCCCTAATGAATTGGGCTATTTCTAGCCATTCTGAGAAGATGTAGTCCTTTTGTTCTGGTAAAGTTTACTTGGGAGGTACAGCTGCAGGTAGTTCGGTCATGGGTAGCTGATAGCCCCTGGGTATGTCTTTCTGAGAGAAGGCACTTCTGGGATGTTGTCATGACTCAGCAAACACAGGAAGAGCCCCCAGGTGCCTTCATCATTTCCTGGCCTAGGCCTTGCATAACCCAAGGAAGCTGCAGAGTACATGATGTTAAGGCCATGTGTATCCCAAGGCACACATGGTGCCTACTAACTGCTCTTCTCTACGAACTGGAGGGCTCTGACATGTATTTGCTGGAGAGAAGTATACAAGCCAATTCCAGAGATATGTCCAGAGATGAGTGTTGGGCTAGACCCATTTCTCACTGTGCATTTAATCTCCTTCCTGGCTGACTCTTGATGGCCTGGCAGCCTGGCCTGTGGTTGATGGAGAGAGGTATAGAAGGAAGAGTAGATGTGTCCTAATATGGCCTCGGACATGCAAAATGATGCATGAGAAGGGCTTTAAGGGTGGTGGGGCTGAACTGCTTAGGACAGTGGTTTTCAACCTGTGGATTTCAACCCCTTTGGGGGTTGAACAATCCTTTCACAGGGGTCACCTAAGACCATTAGAAAACAGATATTTACATTACAATTCATAACAGTAGCAACATTACAATTATGAAGTAGCAACGAAAATAATTATATGATTGGAGGTCACCACAGCATGAGGAACTGTAAAAGGGTTACAGCATTAGGAAGCCTGAGAACCTCTGGCTTAGGGGATGAGCAGAGCCAGTGAAGAGACTCCCAGAGTCAAGGTGAGCCCTCTGTTTGCTCCAGACCCCTCTGCCCATCAGCAAACCACATCAGCTGCAGAGGCCAGCACCTCACTTGAACACTGGATGTTGTGTAAACTTGTGGAAGCAGACGTTGGGGACTGGGATATGTCCTGTCCTCTCCTGGGTCCTAGATGCTGCCTCAGCTTCTGACCTATCCAGGGTATATCTCAGCAGCAGTGTGGACCCTGCTTGGAGCTCTTCCCTGCTACCCTATGAAGCTGTGACTTTGAATCCTGGTGTTGGGGGATGGCATGCAAGAAAACAGGCAGCTCCTGTTGCCTGAGGAGTTGCTGCAAACATCCGCCTGCCTTCATGAGTCTGCAGGGCTGGCCTCTCCTCTTCAGGGCTTGGGGGAAGGCACCCTGATGCCACCTTAGTAGAAGGCTGTTTCTAAAGAGGCCAAGTCATTTGTTGCCCGTGTTTGTCCCTAGGAACTTACAGAGACAGGAACTGGCCAGCAGATAACCCAGTTGTGGGCTCCAGAGTAGCAACTGGGATGGGAGAGGCTTGGCAGCAGATGACCTGAGAACTGTGTGTCTGCTATAGCCACATGGTGGCACCCAGGGAGCTGATAACCCCCGTGGCCAGTCCCAGGGGGCAGCTGGAGTCCTGGCTGTGCTAGCCATCCAAATAGCACTGACTGTCTTCTCAGTGGTGCAGTTGGCATCATGCCATTCGAGAACTCATTCAGCATAGTTGCTCTGAGTCCTTGTGTTGGGCTCCAGAACATAAAGCATGTCTTTAAAAGTAAAATACATTCTGCCTGGCTGTGGTGCGCATGCCTTTAATCCCAGCACTCAGGAGGCAGAGGCAGGTGGATCTCTGAGTCTGAGGCCAGCCTGGGCTACAGAGCGAGATTCAGGAAATAAACAAAAAAGTAAAATACCTCCTGAGATCTGAGATTCTGATGTTATTTTTTCTCTCCAAGAATGCTTGCTCCCTGTGTGATCCTTATTCATCCAGAGACAGTAAATAGTCCAGGCTTTGTATCTGTGGCACCTTCAGGCCCTCTCAGAAGTATAACACCATTATCACTGGATGTCACTCTTCCCTTCAGTACCTAGGGCAAGTCGGGAACCCCGTCCCTAATGTGCTTTCATTGTATTCAGCTGCTGTGGAGGGACCCTGCCATCTCAGGAAACAACTGGATCTCACTGTACCCACCCATGCACTGACAGAGGTGGGATGGCATAACCAGAGGTCAGCTTGCCTCTGGGAGGCCATTTATTCCAAGAGCAATAGACATTGGCCAGCTGAGGTTGGAAAATCCTAGGAAACTGTGTGTGTGTGTGTGGCCTAGTACCTTTTTATTAACCCTGCCCATGCCTGGTACTTGGTAACTCTCCTTGGCTCTCCCTAGGTGGGCACCTGCCCCATACTCCCAGGACCACCATGGTGACTAGTGCCCATCCTTGCAGGTGGTGAGAGGCTACAAGGCAACCATCCAGCAGACCCTGGACATCCTCTTCCTCCAAGAAGGGTCTGAGTTCCTGAGCAGCACCGACGCATCCACTCGGGACTCTGCTGACCGAACCATTATTGCTTGGGATTTCCGGACCGCTGCCAAAATCTCCAACCAAATTTTCCATGTGAGAAGCCCTGTGTAGAGTTGTTCTTGGTGTCAGCCATGGGGGATACTCCTGTAGCCCTGGGTTGGGGCCCTGGACCCCTCTCTGTCTGGGGGAGGAGGAGATGAGCTATTTGGAATATGTAGGATAGGGGTAGGCATAGGTTAGGCCCAGAACTGCTGCACACAGTAGTGGCCTCTGTAGACTACCCTTTCTGGTTCAACCACCCATGGTGGCAATAATACTCACTTCATAGAGTACCAAGAACTACAGAAAGAAAATGCTTATAAAGATCTAACACAGCATCAGACACAGAGAGCCCTCCATAATGGCTTAACTATTGTTACCAACCCACCACCATCATCATCACTGACATCACGATCGCTGTGATCACCACCACCACCTTTACCACCAACATCACCATCACTGTGATCCCCATCATTATCACTTCTGCCACTACCACCACCGCTGTGGTCACTACCATTACCACATTGTCATGATCAGCGTCACCTTCTCTACCACCACCACCACCATTACCATCACTATTATCATTACCTCCACTGCCATCACCACCATCACCACCACCACCATCTCCACCATGTCAGTCAACATCACTGTAGTCCTCACCACCACCATCTCCACCACCATCACCAACACTATAGTCACCACCACCACCACCTCCATCACTGTCACCATCACTGTGATCACCGCCACCACCATCTCCACCACCATCACCATTACAGATCATTACCACCACCACCATCTCCACCATGTCAACATCACTGTAGTCCTCACCACCACCATTTCCACCACCATCACCATTACAGATCATTACCACCACCACCATCTCCACCATGTCACCATCACTGTGATCACCACCACCATCTCCACCACCATCACCATTACAGATCGTTACCACCACCACCATCTCCACCATGTCAACATCACTGTAGTCCTCACCACCACCATTTCCACCACCGTCATCTCCACCACCATCACCAACACTGTAGTCACCACCACCACCACCACCACCACCACCTGCATCTCCGTTGAGGTGATGGTCACAACCGTCACCATCTTTTGGTAATGTTAAGCTGTTCCTGATCTCTTGAGTGTCCTGCCCTGGTCTTAGTTGTGACCATGAGTGCATCTAGACCTTCTCCTCCCTGCCTTGTCCTTCTGCTCAGTGGGTTCTGAGTGGACCTGAGCGAGCCGACTTTCAGACTGCCTCAGAGAGCCTGGCAGAGACGAGGTGCAAGGCAGGTGAGTGTGCTGCTGGCCACCGTCTACCTCTACTCTGCTTCCACATGCTCAGGGACAAGTGAGTGCTTTGCTGAAATGCCTCACCAGGATGCTGGCTCATCACCTGCTATTCCAGTGGGCATCGTGACCCAGCTGCTCCCAGAGAGCTGTTGGCTCTGCTGGGATACTTTCAAGATGGTGGCTTAAGGACGGTCTTAGAGCTGGGTGTGGTAGCACATGCCTTTCATCTCAGCATTCAGGAGGCAGAGGCAGGCCAATCTTTTCGAGTTTGGGACCAGTCTGGTCTACATATTAAGTTCCAGGTCAGGCAGGGTTACAAAGTGAGACCCTGTCTCAAGTATATATATAAAAATGAGGACCTCCTTCAGCACCCTGCGGAAGGGACACAGTATGTTGACACTGGGTTAACACACTGAGCTCCACCTCAGAGCAGAGCAGCAGAATAGGACAGTTGCATTGTTAGGTAGGAACTTGTTAGAACAACAGCAACCCATACAGACCCCCCAAGCCAAGGCCCAGGAGAAGGGGACAAAACCCCCAGGAGCAGAGTGCAGCCTGGGTGGCGATCTGTGGGAGGCAGAAACTCCACCGTGGCAGCCTTTATCCCTCTGTGGTCCTGCTTTCTCAGGAGAGGTACACCTGTCCCAGCCTTGCCTTGCATCCGAGGGAGCCTGTGTTCCTGGCACAAACCAATGGCAACTACCTGGCTCTCTTCTCCTCTGTGTGGCCCTATCGGATGAGCAGACGGCGACGCTATGAAGGACACAAGGTACCCCCATCTTTGTTACTTAGGTCAGATGCTCACCATTGGTCCCCAAGCTTCCACCCATGCGTCACCAGGACTCCAGGGCACATGGACCCTCTGGGCACTCTGCTGCTTAAGTGGGTGACTGCTGACTGTGTATGTGAGGGTCCATTCAGGGTCCAGGCCACATGCCCAGCCACAGGCAGGAGAGCATGTCAGTTCCCATGTCATGGGGTGGGAACAGGAGCAGGGTAGGACAGACTTGGGAGTCATTTCTCTTTGTACCCCTTTCCTGCCTGAGGCCCACTTTGCTGGGCTGGAAGAGGCTGGAGACTCACTGACTACTTGGTGCCAAACCTCAGCTCTGCAGAAGCTACTGCATCTGGGTTCCATTACCAGGACATTGTGGTTAGATGCTGTCATCTATGAAGTTTACACTCTAGTGCTGTGCAATTGGGCTACAATAAAATAAAATAAAATAAAACACATACTGTTTTAAGTAAGTTTACATTTGTGTTGGGCATTCACGTCCTGGAGACCAGCAGCCATGGACCATAGGTTTGATGTGACTGTTGGGGCTAGTGGCCTTGGGATACCAGGCCACCCCACCATCCTGTAGCCTCACAGTTGTAGCTCATCCTTTGGCCTTGGAGTCACTAGGTGTAAAGCCAACCCCATGCTTGGCTGCTTCTTGGCCTCAGCTCATTCTTTGTAGTGTGGGGTCCTAGCTACCGCCTCACCAGTTGCCGGCTGTCTTTCTCCACAGGTGGAAGGCTATGCTGTGGGCTGTGAGTGCTCCCCATGTGGTGACCTGCTGGTGACAGGCAGCGCTGATGGCCGGGTTCTGATGTTCAGCTTCCGCACTGCCAGCCGGGCCTGCACACTACAAGGGCATGCTCAGGCCTGCCTTGGCACCACCTACCACCCCGTGCTGCCTTCGGTCCTTGGCACCTGCTCCTGGGGAGGAGACATCAAGATCTGGCACTAACTGGCAACTGCGACCCTGCCCCTGGGTGGCTGACACTGAAGTTGACTGGAGGTTAGGCCAGTGTGGGGGGGCTGCCCGGCTGCCTGCTGAGCCTCAGTGACTTGTCTGTAAAATGGGGCTGAGAAGCTGTCTCAGGGTGTAAGGACTGCATTAGTAAAGGCTTTTGCCAAATGCCTGGTGATGCTCAATCAGTAAGTGTGTGTTCTATAGTTTTTCTTAATGTGATTTTGGAAATGAACACATATCAGCAGCCCCTGTTACCTTCATCCTGCAGGTAGGGGGGCTTGAGGTGGGATTGTCACCTGCTGGTCCTGAGAGTGTTATCCTTGGGACATTGGGGCTCTGGGTCTTCGATCTGCCCAGGAACTCTGTGCAGGAACTCCACAGGGCCCTGCCACTCACCTGCTCCCTACTAGACACCAAAACCATGCGTCTGCTTCTCCCTGGTCACCTCTCTGGTCCTCTACCCCCGCTGCTTGACCACGGCCAGGTGGGAATCTGTGCTGGCCACAGCTATGTGTCTATCCTGGAAGGGGTGATGAGGAGAAGCAGGGTCCCAAAAGCACCTTCAGGAACTGACTGGGCTGGGTTGGGAAGTGTGGTGGTTTGAATAAAAAAATATGGCTCCCGAAGGCTTGTATATTTGAATGTTTAGTCACCAGAGAGTGAAACTGTTTGAAAGGATTAGGAAGATTCAGAGGTGTGGCCTTGTGGAGGAAGTGTGTCACTGGGGATGGACTTTGAGGTTTCAAAAGCCCATGTTAGGCCCAGTCTCTCCCCCCTACTCTGTCTCTGTCTCTGTCTCTCTGTCTCTGTGTCTCTGTCTCTCTCTGTCTCCCTCTCTGCCTTCAGATCAGGATGTAGAACTCTCCGCTACTGCTCCAGCACCATATCTGCCTACATGCTGCCGTGCTCCCCACCATGATGTTAATAACCTCTGAAACTGTAAGCCAAGCCCCAATTAAATGCTTTCTTTCATAAGAGTTGCCTTGGTCATGGTGTCTCTACACAGCAATAGAACAATGACTAAGACAGGAAGCCTAGTTCCTTAGGGACCTGGGCGGGCCCATGAGTCTCAAACACTACCAGAATTGTAACTGAGAGATTGCCTGATGGCCCAGGGACTCACTTATAGGTTGGGGTGAGGGACAGTGAGGGGAGGAGGGGAGGAGGCCTGGGACTTGGCAGAGTGGTATATGATTTCACACCTTACCCCATTCTACAGTCTAGTCCCAGGCAAGACCTGCCTCCTTTCCTCTGCCCCAGTTCCTCACCTGGGAGGCCAGAAATCAAGAGAGCAGCCTGCGGATGTGTTGGGGAGCTGGAAGAGTGTTGGCTATAGTGAACCCAAGTCTGAGGCCAAAGGTGGCTCGGGGATGCCATGTAAGGACGTTTATTTTAGTGTCCAAGGCACTGAGGGGCCATTCCCACCAGGGTAAAGCAGGTCAGGGCCCTAGGCTGAGACTTGTCCCCAATGTCCTTGCTGCCACAATAGGTCAGCTCAGTTTCCCTCTCCCCAGGCTGCCTCCTCTGTGCTTGGGTGCCCCTGGGCCCTTGTACCCACTATCCTGGCCCTAGGCTACTGTCCTTCCCCCATAAGCATTCCTCATTCAGGGAGCTACAGGGAAGCAACAGAGCCTCCTCCTCTCAAGCGCTGGCTTCCACTCTGTGCCATCCTGTGTGACTGACACTCAGGTATGGAGTAAGCTCCCTGGGCAGAGCTCTGTGTCCTGCTGTGCCCCTGGCACATAAGCATGCAATGAATAACTGCTGTGTAGCCTGTCGGGACCAGATTCAAACTCCACCTCTGTGTTACCTTCGCTACTGTGTGGCCTCAAGCAAGCTGTGTACTCACTCATTGTCTCAGTTTCACCCCCAGAAGAGCATCATGGGGCCTGCGAGCAGTGGGTGCTCAGGATGCTTGGATCTGTGGCTGCCTGTGGAGCTGAGCCTGTTCAGGTGGATCCTGGGGCCAGGTCCCATTCTAAGGTCATGAGTGGCAGGCCAAGGGCTGCTGTCCCTCCTGCTTTCGGGGTCTTAGCAAGGTCCAGACTTAGTCCTGGCAGAGGATGCTGGCAGGAGGCTGCTTCCTTCCTTCCTTCCCACTTGACAAACTCTTGGGAGCTTTAGCTCAGCTGGCTTCTGTCTCAAGCCCTGATAGACTAGGACTCCTTGCCCAAGCAGATGGGGAGCTGTGATCAGTATCTCCCAGCATGAGCCAGAGGACTGAGGTGCTCCCTGAAGAACTCAGGGCCCCTGATGGTGTCTTCGTGAGTATCTCCCCAGTCGCAGGCCTGAATTAACTGGAACGCGGTAGGCCCAGCCTCTCCCAGTGCCCTCCCCAGCCTCCTCCAGCCTCTCCCAGTGCCCTCCCCAGCCTCCTCCAGCCTCTCCCAGTGCCCCATCCCCCACAGCTGCCATCCCAAGGTCTCTCCCTACCCCGGGGTATCTTCTGATTACTGTCCCTACCGCAGGGTTGGCATCACCACTGACTGGCTCTGGTCGTCAGGATTTTCCAGGAGGGCTTCCCTGTCTACCTCAGTGCCCAGCCCCCTTCTGCCCATGGAGCCCTGGTCAAACTCTGGGCCTGCCCCCCGATGCTGTGGGATTTGGCTTCTCTGAACCTCTGCTTTCTCAGGTCCACAGTGGGCCTGTAGGGACAACGAGGGTAGAGGAAAGAGTTCTACAGACTGTCGCCCTGTTGGTATTACCAGGACAGACAGACACCGTTTGCATCTTCCATGCTCTGACTCAGGTCCAGGGGACCAGTCAGGGGTCTCGGGGAGTCCCATTGTGGTTGTTTCCTGGTGCCATCCCTAGCATTTGGTTTGTCCCCGTAGGAGCTGGTGCCCGGTGATTGCGGACAGGAGGGCAGGTGTGTGTCCCCTGCTTCCTCTGCTTTCTTCAAATGTCTTCCTCCAAAGAACGTTCAGGAAGATTGACTTTGATCCCAGCTGAGGTGTCGGGAGTTCACCATTTGCAATTTAAAAATAGGAAAGCTAAATTTGGAAAGCACAGAGCAGGATGAACCTGGAGTGTGGGTTCTCCCTCCACCCACCCTCCTGGGCCCAACTCACCCCAGCCCGCTTTTGCATCTGCACCCTGCAACATCAGATCAGAGGTACCCTGGGAGGAAAGCAGCCCTGTCTAGAGATGCCTCCACAGGCTGTATCTGCTGCTGGCTCGTTCACCGAGTCAGGTTGTGACTGTCATCTGAGTGGCACTAGCATGCAGCCCCCCACAGCGCGTGGCCATGACCCCCAGTGGCCTACTGAGGAGGCCTCTGTTCCAAGGCCAAGAGGCATGCTGGGACCACCCATCCGTGAAGCCTGTACCCTTGACACATTTTACTGCCTCCCCAAATGACTCTCTATATTCCCCCAACCCAGCTGGACTCCATACAGGAGTTTGTCAACTGTCTAAGGAAAGGGCCAGTGTCCTTAGGCTACAGAAGGGGAAGTTTAGCCCCACCTCTGGTGATAGCCAGCCAATGGGAGCCTAACCACATATTGACCGCCCATTGGGACTCAAGGGGCGGGGCATGGACAGTGTGCAGGGGTTGAGCACACAGATGGGCATCATTGAAGACTAGGCAGGGTCTGAGTGGACACCAGAGAGGGTGGTCTGTGGATGAGGGGGCCCCTACCAGGGCTCACCTGGTGACATGGTTATATGGGTACTGCCAGGAGCACCTGTCCTCTGTGGTATAGGCACAGAGCATCTAGAACTGGTATATCCAGGCTGAGCCTGTCAGGAAGGCACCTGGAAGCACTGACTGTTTGGGGATGCTCTAGCTCTCATTGTCATAGGCCTTTGCTGGAGTTACCTGGTGAACGCCTATCCATTCCTCAACAGCCATATTGAGCCTCTCCTGACCCCGCCTCCCCTCTCCTCTAGAACAGGGGGAACTTGTCCTGATTTGGATTCTAAGAGGCCCTTGAAGCTCTGAGCCTTGTGCTACATCTGCCTCCCTCCCTCCCAGTCTCTTATTGGCAGAGCCAGCATGGGGCTGGATAGGTGGCTGTAGCACAGAGGACAGGAGGAAAGCATCAAACCCAATTCAGGGGAGTGCCGTGGGCCAGAGTGATACACAGCCCTGGGGGCCTGCTGAGACTGCAATATTCAGTACTGTGAGAACAGGATACCCCGTGCTCTGACTGGTGCCAGCTTTGACGGCTAAGGCAGAGCTGCAGGGCATGGAGCTGGGATGAAGTAGTTCTCAACAGGAGAGGCCGGAGTGTCCACAGGAAGCAGATGGAAAGCCCTTCTCTTCTGCAGGAAGCTGCCGCCATCCTAGGCTTTGTAGAAAACCCACAATGCACTTTCAAGGGTTGAATGAACGTGTGTCAGATAACCAGGCACACAAAGAAACAGGGTAACATGAACAGGAAGCAGAGACAGATACACGGAATCTATGTGGTAAAAGTGCCAGACCCCAACTTTGAAATGGCCACTGGCTTTACAGAAATAAGGGGTGAGCTTGAAAGAAACTCTGGGGAACAGGAAACCGGATGAGGACACTGAGCATCTCTACCACCCAAACAGCACCTGGACATGGCAGTAATTGGCAGCTGGAATGGAAACTCAGTGGCTCTGTTTGGCAGTTGAGCAGACATAGGAGTGCGTGAGCTAGAAGGTGAGCTGTGTAGACCCCTGTAGGGTGAGTCAAAAGGAGAGACACACAGCAGTGCTACCAGAGGACAGAGGTGGAGGCTCTGCCATAGTTGGATGGCAGTCCCAGAGGGACAGAGGGGAAATGGGCAGAAGATTTTTAAAAAATGACATGAGGTTTCCTGGAACTGATGAACCCCACACAGTGACACCCTAGGGAAACCACAGCCAAGCCAAAGAGAAGCCCATGTCCAGCTGGAGGGAGAGACACAACCTAAACAGGAGTTCCACATTCTTCCCAGAAGCCAGGAGTTGAGGGACGCAGAGATTGCTAGTGGCATCAGGCCGTTGCCGGAACTGAGGCATTTCAGAAGAGTAAGAATGGACCTTGTCACCAGGAGACCCACTCCAGCTGAAGGCAACACTGGAGGGGCTGCCTCGGAGAAGGGAGCTGTCTAGGGTAGCAGGGAGGAAAGGAGAGTGCAGGGGACAGCCTCAGGGGGCACTGAAATGCTGAGCCAGCCAGGTGGCCAGGCAACCTGAACACTAGGTGAAAGCTTGGATGCTGAGCCTGGGAGGCTGCCAGGCCAGGAAGGGGCCTACCCTGATAGATTGAAAGGGACTGTCGAGGGACACCAGGTCCCTGCTTCTGGTTAACGGGTTAACGCCAGGAAAACAAAAACGAGCAAAAAAAAAAAACAACCCCATGAACCTGAATTCTTTCCATTGCTGTGCTTTATTAGGGAATGCGAAATACAGTACTAATTGACGGCATGCATCACAAATCACAGTTGCACAAAGCGGTAGGGGGTGCCGAGTGGGGTGGGGGTGGGAGGAGCCTCATATCTGAGGTAGAGTCAGGTGGTATAGGGAGGGGGTGGGGAACAAGCACCGGCTGTTCTGGGGGTGTCCCTGGCCCCTCTTGGGCCCACAGGCCGGGCCATGGAAGAGCTCAGGGTGGATCAGGGCAGAGTGCTGACTGCACTGTGAGGCGGGTGCGGGTGCGACTGTGAGACGGGTGCGGGTGTGTAGGACAATTTCTGCGCCCTAAGTGGCTTTAGTTCCCCTTCTCAGCGGACAGAACATCATGGATCCCTTGCTACTGGCTTTCTAGCTTCTCCCCACTTGTAGAGACTGGTCCCCCAAGGGCCCCCGCCTCCCCTTCCCTGGGGCAAGCCCCACGCACCCTCGCTGGAAATGAAGGAGCTTCATGTGGGGAATGCCAAGGCTGCCATCCAGAAGCTGGAGGCAAGTGCTTGAAGAAACACCCTTTTCCCTACAAAAATAGTTTCACTTACAAAATGGGGAATGCTCACTTCAGGGGAGGGCGCAGTGTTTTCTGGGTAGAGGTTGTAGCAGAGGCTGGGGTGAACAAGACGAAAGCAGAGAGGGTTGCTTTTTCAGGTTTTACTGGGGTGTTTGTAAGGGGTGTCAGGAGGAACTAGAGTTCCTTAGCAGGGGTTGGGCACGTGGGGGCTGACTACTCCCTCTATGGGGCAGTAGGGGTTGGGCACGTGGGGGCTGGCTACTCCCTCTATGGGGCAGCAGGGGGTCGGGCACGTGGGGGCTGACTACTCCCTCTATGGGGCAGGGTAAGGTGGGGGCCCCTGACTGCAGCCTGCTGGTGGCAGTCAGTTGAGCAGGGTACCGTAGAGCTGGGCCTTAGTGAGACTGTCCTTACGGCTCAGCCCAGAGCCTCCAGTCCTGGGGAAGCCCTGCTGGGGGCTAAGACGGGTGGGAGGGTGCATTTCAGGAGAGGCCTCCATGGAGCTGGGCTCCAAGGAATCCCTGGAACCTTGCTCAGGCTCCGGGCTGCTGCCAGCCCCACACAGCTGCATCCGGAGCCTATTCCTATCCCTACCCCTACCCCTATCTCTCTCACCGGTTGCATAGCCAGCGAGAGGGTCAACTGAACGGTTGGGTCTGAGGCTCAGATCCCCACCGGCTCGGAGGAAGCAGGGCTCAGCCAGATGACCCTGGGAGAGGTCATCGCCCTCCGAGAAACTATCGCCTTTGTAGGAGGCATAGAGGGGGCTGGCACGGCCCTCAGCACTATTGCCCGGGCTGCCGCCGCCAGCTGCACCGCCTCCGCCAAGGTCGCCGCCGCCGCGACCGCTGCCGCGACCGCCTCGGCCATCGCGACCATCGCGACCATCGCGGCCGCCGCCGCCGCCGCCGCCGCGGTAGAAACGTTCTGAGAAGGGCGAGTCGCGGCCTCCGTTGCCCGCCTGGTAGGGGTAGGCGCCGACATCCTCCACGTTCAGAGGTCGCCACTGGCCTCGCATGTCCTCTCCGACAAGCCGGTCACCGCTTGGCTTGGCCCGCAGGCTCCACAGATTCGGAGGCATCAGAGCCTGCTGGGGACTTGGCGAGGTCGGGAAGCGGTAGGACTCGGCCTGGTACGGAGACACTGTCCGAGCATAGCCTGGGGCTACCTGGCCCTCGAGCGGGGAGGCCAGGGTAGCCGAGGCCGAGGCCGGGGCGAAGCGAGGGCTGCTCCCATAGGCGGCACCAGGTGGCTTGCGGTTGAAGAGCTCATCGCGGCTGTTTAGGTAGATGGCCTGCTGCGAGGCGGTCAGCGTGCTGGCCTGCCCGTGCTCCTTCTCCTCGGACGTGGCGCTGAAGCTGGAGTAGGAGCTGGACGTGGGCAGCGAGGCCGCGTAACCCGGGTAGGCATCGCGGCGGCGGAAGGCCTCAGGGTAGGCCGCCGCGCCGGCCTCCTCCTCCTCTGCCGCGCTGTCGATGGAATTCTGCGCCCGCAGATAGCCCACGTCGGCCACCGGTGTCTCCACGCTGGGGCGGCGGTCATGCTGGTGCTCTTCAGGGCAGTAGAGAGCCGCGTCGCTGCAGTAGAGGTCTTCCTTGTACGGGGGTCGTTGGCCTGACTTCTCCTCCACTCCTTCGCAGAAGCTCAGGTCGCAGGCAGAGGCATCCGACAGGTGCGAGGACAGACTTCCAGGGTCTGGCTTCTCCAGCACCTTGGCCAGGATGCACGGGGGCACGCAATCAGCGTAGGCCTGATGGCACAGCGGAGAGCTGCAGCCATGCTTCTCCATATGCAGGCTCACACACTGCTGGAATTCCAAGGGCAGCTGGAAAGGGCATGGAGGAGAGGAGAGGAGAGGAGAAACAGGTCATAGTCAGCAAAGCGGATCAGCCCTGGCCCCGAGGCCAGGGCCACACCCGCATCACCAACAGACAGACAGACAGACAGACGATAGCCCCCACCCCCAGGTGTCTCACATTACAGTGGGAGCCAACTTAACCCCCAAGGACAAAGATGTCCTCAGCACCTGGGGTTCCCCATCACCTCTACCCACCCACCCTACTCCAATGGGCCTAGCAGAGACTGGCTAAGCTACTGTCCGGCGCCCTTCCTGGGTCCTGCCTAGTGAGGGGTGACTTGTTCTTGCTGGCCCACAGTGTCTGTGCCCCTACCCCCCACCCCTGTGGGCTGCTGAATGAAACAGATGCCAGTGCCAGGTGCCAAAGGTTTCCAGGAGTGCCTGGTGGCAGGTGGTGGTGGTGGTGGTGGTGGTGGTGGTGGTGGTGGTGGTGGTGGTGGTGGTGGTGGTGGTGGTGGTGAGGAGGTATCCTGCTACTGTTTGATCTATTTTGTGAGTGTTGCAGGTTTGGCCAGGCCCGGGGAAAGGTGACATGGGCATGAGTCTGGGTAGAAGATCTTTTGTGCATGTGGGCCAGGAGGGATAGTCTGGCCAGGATGGTCACAGATAGGCAGGATGGGCTCTGTCTAGTCCAGTTTTGGTACCAGGCAGCCTAGGGCTGACTCTGTGTCTGACTCTGTGCTGACTCTGCTACTAGCTCACTCTGTGTGCCTTCAATGAAGCCTGTCTTTGATGTCTGTTTCTTGTCTCCAGTTATGGGCTTACCTCTAATTGTGCAGCCCCCAAAGGAAACAGGTGTGTAACCCAAGTGGGTTAGGGTGGCCCTGGGAAGTGTAGTGTGCGTGCGTGTGTGTGTGTGTGTGTGTGTGTGTGTGTGTGTGCGTGTGTGTGTGTGTGTGTGTGTCGGTGGGGGGGGGCACCTTTCACCATCAGGAAGCCAGGACCCAGGTGCATGAGGGACGAGGGTTCAGGCTCACCGGGTAGCTTCTTCTTGGAGGGTGGGGAGAGGCTTCGGGGTGGGGTGGCCCAAAAGGAGCCGGGTGGTCCTGGGACGGGGCGGGCCTGGTTGTGGGGAGGGGACACATTACCTCAGACAACTTATGGACCCTGCAGTGGTTCTGGCTGCACTGCAGCAGCTGGGCCGCTAGATTGCAGTCCTTCCTATAGTGCTCCTGGAAGACAAGAGAAGGCGTTTGGCGCAGCCACCCTGGCCAGCGCCCAGTGCCAACAGGGCGATGGGGGGGGGGCAGAGCGGGCAGGGCAGCTGGTTCTGGCCAGTTCCTGTCCAGGCTCCACATTCTCGCTGCAGGCAAGGGCCTGTTTTGACCTGCTGGTGTGCGGAAGATGCCCTGTCAACATGGGACCCTCCACAGGCTGGGACAGCCACAGGTGGGCTCCCGTCGGCCCCGAGCTCCCAGAGGTTGGCTGACGGGTCCACCCAGTCTGGGTTTCCTGTTCCTCTAGCTCCTGGAATCCCTCCAAAGATGACTTGGTGGGAGTGCTGGGCACAAGTCAGGGACAGGGATGAACCTCAGCCCTCCCACCCTCGTCCCCCACTTGTGCTCAACCCCACTTCATGGTATTGCCTGGCCTTGGGGCTAATTGCCAGGCTGGGCCAGGATCAGGGTAGATGTTTGACTGTCCCCTGAGCTGAAAACAGATGGAAACGGTAGGAACGAGGGTGCTTTCACCTTTGGAAATAAACCTCTGCTGCATGTGCCTATGCTGGGCTGTTCCTTCCTGCTCTCCAGAAGCCACAGCTGTCCTAGGACCTACCTGCATTGCCCAGAGGGCCCAGGACTACTGCCACCGCCTCACTCAACCAGGACCAGAGTCCTGAGCTACCCTCTCCCATCGCACCTCTGCACCGGACTTGCATGGGGGAGGGAAAGTGGGTCTTGCAGCCCCTCTCAATTCCTCCCTGAACTTCCTAGGAACAGAGTTGAAAGTCATCCCCCATGAGACCCCACAGCAGCTGTCATGGGAACCAGAAGGCTGTGGGCACTGCCCAGCCAGCCCAGATCAGCCACAGTGAGTAGGGGATGCCTCTCTGAGAGGCAGGTGACCTTGGACAGAGATGCACACTACAGTCAGGCTCTCTGCTTGAGCTGTCTGTGCTTTGGACCTCCCTGCCCTACTCTGGGAAGGGCCCAGGCCACCTGGCCACTGAGGGCTTAGTCTTCAAATCCTTCCTAAACTAACAGAAACTGTCACACTTAGCTGGGCACTTGGCACTTCTAGCAGGCCACTCAGACTGTTGCACTGTCTACTTTCCCCACATGGACTTAAAAATCCACAAGGGCAGCCATTTTTCTTTCCTGGGTCTGTCTGTGTTGGTCAGACCATAATCTCAGAACCTCGTATGATCTTGTGGCAAGGAGCACAGGCTAGTTAGTGTGTCCACAGTCAGCCCAGAGGGGACAGTGGGAGGTGGCTGGCTATCTCATGGGGCCCCTTTGGATATCCACACAGCTGTGAAGTCGAAAGTCTTGTGTGGGTGGGATGGATGGCCTCCTGTAACCCATCTTCAGTCCTTCCATCAGGGAGACTGTCCTTTCCCAGTTACTCTGGGCACTTCCCCAGGTCCTCACTGCCCTGTCCCCCCGCCTTGTTCGGAGCCAGGCTGGAGTTCCTCTGAATCAGGCCCTGCCTGCTGAAGCTTCCCCCCGGGAAGCCCCCCGAACACGCCTGCCACATCCCTCCAGGAGCCAAATGCACACGGCACTCACGTTGTCCTCCGACAGCTTGTCAATCGTCACCTTGGCGTCCAGCAGGTGGCTGTTGAGGGCGACAATCTCGTGGTTCATCGCACGCTTCTCTTCCTCATAGTGTTGGCCCTGGTAATAGGGACAGAGGAAGGAGTGGTCAGTGGTTAGTGCCAAAGTCCAGCAACAGCTGTTGATGACAAGGTGCTCAAAAAAGCCAATGGTGTAGGAGTTAAGATCACAGACTAACCCGGGTTTAATCCCCATCCCACCAAGGATAAACTGGATTAGCCTAGGTTAGTCCTTCCACCGGGCCTCAGTTACCTGCTCCTGATGTCCTGCTTTTGAGGTGCAGAGTATGGCTTGCCCTGTCATCTCACTCAATGAATTGGGAAAGTGATGCTCAGCATGGCCCAGCCCCTACCTGTCCTGCCCCTTCTCGTCTCAGCTTGAAGACAGGCAGGTATTGAACACCTGTCACTGAACAAGAACAAGCAGGAACCTGATCCTAATATAGGGGAGGTCCAGAACCCCACAGTCATTGTCTGTGCTGCCTGCACAGGCTCGGCATCCCTGGACCCCACCTCATTTTTATCAGGACAGCACCTCCCACTCCAGGGAACAAGCCACAAGGGGCTACTCAGTGAGGACAGTGTGTGTTGGGGCCTCACCATCCGGTACAGCTTATCCTCCAGCTCTTGGTTGATGCGCTGCAGTGCCAGGTAGTTGCTCTGAATCCTGCAGCAGGAGGCAACAGGGTCACGACTTGCAAGGCCTGACCTTCTCACAACCCCAGCAACCTCACAACCATCATGCTTAACATGGCTGTCAGGCACCCAAGCTTGTCCCACCAGCTCTACCTGATTCAATGTCTGTGCTTAAGATCTGATCCAAGCTAACTTCTGTCAGGGCTTCTCCTAGGCCATGGTCAAAGCCACATTGTTCTGCCCCCACACAGTAGGGCTCCTTGCAGAGAGGAGGGAGGCCTATGTGCACAAGAGCCTGTCAGAGCTATACTCAGGTCTTGGAAGCTGGCGGGGTGGTTTACAGGTCAACTGCACACTAGAAGGAGACACATGTATGTGTGGCCCTGGGATGAGTGCCAGTGACCAAAAAGACATGGCCCCACCCAGAAAAGCAGGAGGACATGGAGCAATATGCTTTGGGCTTCTATTGCTGGTGGCTGTGGGACTAGGCATGGTGGCCATGTGTCCTCTAGACAACCTCTGCAGTTTTATTGCTGTCTTGCCAATGGGAAAGGGACACAAAAAGATGCTTAATGCAGTTAAGTGGCAGAGCTGGGACTTTAACCAAGGTTTGGCTGCACTGCCCAAGCTTGGCTTCCACATGGCTTGGTGGTGGCGTTCAAAAGCCCAGAAGAATGGGGCCATTTGAAGAGGGACAAACTGCCCTCAGGACAGTGCCAGCTGCTTCTCTAGGTATTTAAAACAAACTCCGCCAACAGCAGCCTGCATCCTCTTTGTATTTCTAAGATGGGGATACCCACAATAGGGTTTAGAAAAATAAATGCCAGAAGGCAAATATTTTAAGACTCTGATCCTCCTCTCAATGTATCCTGAGTCCCCAAGCCACTCAAGATACAGCTTCGATATTCAAGTTCATCTCAGGGGCTTTTGTGGCCAGTGGGGTGGGGTCTGGAAGTGTCCCCTCCTGGGCCGCTGCTGGCTCATCCAACGTCAGAGCAGGGCATGCATGAGGGGGTGAGAAGCCAGGCCTGGAAGAGGGCACTGGAAGAGCCTGCCAACGGCATCAGCGGGCCACAGGTTCAAGTCCTAGGTAGGCTGCTCTGCTCTACGTTCTGCCCACTGGGCCAAACATCCCCAGAGCGGGCACTGTGATGATCGAGCTCCTCCCCGCTGCCCATCATAGCCCCATCCTTACTTGCGCAGTCTCTCCGTAACCTTGTCCAGCTCCTCCTGGGCCCGCCGCAGCTCAATCTCCAGGTAGTGGCGTGTGGAGCCGAACTCCGACTCCAGCTTCTCCAGCCTGTGCGTGGTGTAGGACAGCCGCTTACGCAGCTCGCCCTTCTGCTCCTGCAGGGCACTGCAAGACACCAGGCAGTTGACCAGGCCGGGGCACTCAGGGGAAACTGAGACCACATTGGCCAGCCAGGCATGCTGAGTGTGTGCACTCAGGCATACCCCCCCCCCGCCTCTCCCCATGGCGGCTGTACCAGCAATCATGTCCCTTCAGGGTTTCAGGATTCTGTGTTGCCCCCCCGGGTGTTCACACTCCATCCCACCTGGGCCCCAATACCCAAGAGGGTAACTTGTAGTAGACTTGCTGTAGGTAGAGGGCAGGAGGGAAGCTCAGAAGCCATGTTGGAAACCTGGGGGCAGGGGGTGGCAGGTGCTGTGAGCCCCAACTGTGACTATATGTGCTGTGGGACTTACATTCAAGGGACTCTCCTCCCCCCCACCCCGACTCAAAACCCAGTGAGGGGTGTGGAGGACAGGCAGACACCATTAGAAGTGTCTTCAACCCTGTGAGTAAGCTACACGTGTCACAGGCACACTCCCAGCCACCAACCCCCGTTAAGCATTCCTGGATTTCTGCCCAGGTCTAAGGAAAAGGGGTACATCCTCCTGAGAGTCAGTGCCCAAAAAAGAATCCAAAGTAGCAAGGGAAACCCAAAGACAAGGCCTTGCTGCCCACACAGGCGCGGCTGCCAGGTGTTCTGCTGCCTCGCCCAGCTGTCTCTATGCTGCTCTCCTCCAGGCAGCCCGCCCAGCTGCACCAGCCCACTCCAAGCAGGCCCTTCCTTCCTTGTGGGGTGGCACGCTTCCTGGAGTACCGACTTCATCCAAAACAGAGTTGCAGTGGGCAGCAGCAGTCCTGGAGGTTGGGAACTCCTGGCAGGGGCTCCTGGCCACAGCCTATGGGAGGAGGCTATGCCCTTGGGAAGAAGTGAGAGCATTGTCCATCTGCTGGGGTAGCCCCCTCAGCACGAATCCTCACTCTCCTCCAGCCTCCAGGCCGAGCTCTTGGGAAGCTGTACCTGTAGCATGTTAGGCCTTTGCACTCGGTCCTGACCTTTTCTAGGGCCTATGAGGTAGCCTGCCCCTCGTGCCTACAGCCACCGATCTCTACTCAGTTTGGACCCTGCCCACACTGGTAAGCCCAAGCCAGAGTCACTACATTGTTCCTCTCCCCTGCCTTGGGAGCCCACAGGAATAGGAAAGGAGCTCCATGGTGCATTCGGTAGTCTTCTAGACATGGGGTGATTCACTGGTCCACCAGCACTTCCTGCCCCTGCCCCTCTCAACCATCACAGCCACCTACCCTTCCAGGACAATTGTTGGCCAACAGAGCCCCAGCTGCTACATCTCCAGCCTGCTTGCTCCAGGGGGCTACATCACCCAGGCCCCTGGCCCAGACACACATCGTCAGTCAGTCATTGCATGGTGTCCCCATGGCATTTCTTCCCTTGCGTCTGGCACCATCCTACCTGCAGGCCTTTGCCTGGCCTTGCCGCTGCACCTTGGGTCATGTTCAAGGCTCATGCTCCCACCAGCCACACCCAGCACCTTCCTGGGCTCCACCCGACAGTCTGTGTCCCACTGCTTCCAGCCTGCCTTCTGGACCCAACAGTCTGGAGAAGGCCATGGCAACTCCTCCTTGTCCCTCCCTCATACCTGGCCACACCCTGGGGTCAGAAGCTCTGGAGGGAGGCCCCGGTGGTTACTTGGGTGTTGCAAACATCTCTGTCCAGTGTCCTTTGCTCCCACAAACTAACTGGATTCCTCCCAGGGCCTCAGTTTCCACACCCATAAAGCAGAATGGCATATCCACATACGGGGAGCACAGTTGTCACTCACACCTATGCTGGCACAATGGGGTGGGATGGGAGTGGGAGCTGCCAGGCCACTGGGAGATTAGGGTAAGCTGTAGGCTCCTGGGCTCCTCAGGGGTGGGGATATGGCTGGCTAGGTGAGCAGCTGGGTCAGCGTTTCCTGGCACCCAGACACAGCCTCTTCTTCTCTTTTGGGGGCAGGTGTTATTTCAACTTTACAAGTTACAGTCCATCAAGTTGTCAAGAGGAGCCATGGAAACAGCCCCTTAACATCTGCACAGGGGAGGGGGACCGAGGAATTGAGCAGCCAGAGCCCCACCCTCCCCAGCAGTGAGGGGAGGACCCTGGTGAGTGAAGGACAGCTGCAGTGTGCTATGTCTTGGTCCTCTCTTCCACTGGAAGCCTAGACAGGCATTGGTGTGCCCACCCCATGGTTTCAAGAGGGGCTTGAGGGGGCTTCTTTCCTTCTATGAGGCCTCTCTGCCACTCACAGGAGTCCAAAGATGGAGCGGGGCTGTAGGGACAATGTATTGTGAGCCAAGAGACCCTCTTCTGAGCCTATCTGTCACAGGGAGCTGGACGCAGACATGGGACACAAGTTCTGGGACAGACAAAGAGACACCAAGAAGTGAGGGTGTAGAGGTGGAGACAACAGGTGTGTTACCTCCCAGAGCGAGCGAGGGAGAGGACCTGGCCAGGCGGCCCTGTAGGACTCGGGGCTGCCTGAGTAATGAGGGCACCCAGGGGCTGTGCAGCCCATGGGTGAAGAGAACAGAGCTACTCAGGACATGTGGGGGGCTCAGGGTGGGGTTGCAGCCCCCAGCTGAGGCCAAGAGGGGAGGATTGTTGAGGGGCAGCTGTGTGCATCTGACAGCCCTTGTGGTAGCTGCAGAGGCTCTGAGCTCTTTGGTGGAACCGAGTCTCACTGTGGTAGGGTTCTTTGGTCACTGGCTGGGTTTATTTTGGGGGTTCTGTTCCCACCCACAGGTCTGCATCCTCTATCTTAGCCTCAGGTATGTTGTAGGGAGACAGTGCATACCCCCCACCCCTGACCCTGGCTCTGGATCTGTCAAGTGCATGTCCTGTCCTGGGGCTTGGCTCCTTGTCTATATGACTTTCTTCTCAGAGAGGCAAGGAGGGACAGGTGACTCCTCTCTGCAGGGAGGCCACATTGGCTGATGTATAAAGAGAGCTACATCAGTGTTCTGCAGGTTGTGGGATCTGTGATGCTAAGGGTCTCTTCATCCTTTGCTGGGACCCTGCTCATCTACCCTTGCCTGTGGCTAGGGTGGGCTGGACAGTGGGTGGGTATAATAAAGGACACAGGCCTGCCTCAGCCCTGCTCTGGTGCCGTCCTGCTGGAGGACAGTACCACACATGCGTGCCTGCCATAGGGCCATGGCCTGCCTGGAACCTTTGTGGTCAGGCCTGACACATGGACTTGAGGGAACATGTGTGCACGCATGCTCAGGGCAGCGGTACTGTCAAGCAGCCACTGAGGTGGGCCAGTAACACCCACAAGAGCGCCTGGCTGGCCCGGAAAGCTTTCAGGGAGGGCTTCAGGACAAGGCAGATGTGCCAAGAGCTGCGTACTCCCATTGAAAAGACTTGCTGCACAGACCATCACAGAAGAAGAGAAATGTTTGTTTGTTACACCTGGGTGGTGGAATGCTGGGTAACTAGAAAAAAAATGTATACTTTTCTGGATTTGTCATCTTTTCTACAGATGAAAAATCAGAAGAAAAAAAATTTACTTAGGATCAAATTTTGTCACTGGAAAAACATTCCCATAAGCATCAGTGATGGGCCAGGGGGTGGGGTGGGGGCTCTCAGCCCTTCACATGGCAGCCACTCCCACGGCTGTAGCGGGTAGAACAAGCTAGGCTGTCTCCCTTCCTGGTTTGGCCAAGACCAGCAGCGGCCACCCTATCCTCGAAGCCCTTGCTGACAAATTTTCACTTAACAGCCCCTTGTGGGGACCTCAGCTGGGGTACCTCAGTACTAGATGAACTCCGGGACCTGGAGGGAAACTGGGGTCCAGGGAGGGGCTAGGTGTACCTGGGCCAAGAGGGGGTGCTAGGTGGGGTTCCGTCACTTACAGGACATTTATGACGCACCACCGAGTGTCTGTTTTTGTTCTGAGCCAGGCAACGCACGGAAACTGTCAGTGTAGTGTTTGGTATAGGGACCGTCTTTCAGACGTGTGGAAAACGGGCTCCAGGGAGGTTGTACCACAGTCCCAGGATTGCCAGGCTAGTCTCAGGGCTGAGATGGGAGCTAGCTCACTGCCCCCTTCTTGTGCCCCATTCAGGAGAGAAAAAGAGACAGAAGGAAGCTGAGCCTGCTGAGGAAAGGTGTGGGCTGTGCCCACCTCCAGCAGCGCCGGTGACTGCCCTATCCTGATCAATGAGCCCCCGGGATACCTATGAGCAGACGATGCCTGGCACTGGGTGCCTCTTCGGAAGAGACAGGGTGGGGGGCCTGTCACGCACTGCTTCCCAGCTTGCCTGGAGCCCATTTCCTCCCTCCTAGGCATGGAAGCAATCCTTTCCCCTACGGAGTGGATCTGCTGACACACATGTCTGTCTTCCTCTCCCAGGAAATGCCTGACAAACAAGCTCCAAGGGACCCTGGGGACCAGCAAGGGTCCTCGAAGGTACAGGAGGCACAGGGCACTGAGTGAACAGCAGGTATAGACCAGAGCCTGCCTCTCACAGCAAACAAGCAGGGGGCCGCCATCACTCACCTTAGATGCAGACAACCACAGGCACCTGTGGAGCCTGGAGGCTGCCTGTGCTCGCTCCAGCATGCCCAGGCAAGAAGGAAGGTTCCAGCCCCACTTTCGGACTCTATACACATGTAGCTGAGGGCTCTTAAGCTAGCCAGGCCATCCCTTTCCTCTGCATTCCTCCCTAAGTCTCATCAGCCACTGCCCTCCCTCCTGCTCGCCATGCTGTCCCTCACACCCTTTCTTGGGAAGCTCAGAAGAGCATGGAGTTGGGAGGCCAGGGTGGCCATGTAGGTCTGAGACCTGTGCACTCTTGCACTCAAAGGTAGATAGGCTGGTAACTTAACCATCCAGGGGAGCGGCACATCTGTCCTCCCTCCCCTTTCTCGGGAAGCTCAGCTTGACACCTCTCCTGCCTCTGGGACACCTGTCCTGCAGGAGACTCAGACTCATGCTTGCCTGGTGATACCCGCTGGTCCACATGGTGATGAGGTGGGCTGGGCTCTTGGTCACTGCTCCAGGATCAGGGGAGGGCCAGGGGTTGCTCTGGCCTGGTGTCACTGACGTTCTGAGGGGCCCTGTAGAATGCCGGGGCTCAGCCGGTCTTGCTCTCCAGCACGGCTCAGCCTGGCCCCGCAGTCATGCTCCAACAACGCCAAATTGCTTGTCATTCTCCACATGCTGCAAGCACTTTCTCATCTTGGTGACTTTGTCCCCATGTCCCCTCTGCCAGGACCTTGCTCTGCCTTCCCCAGTTTAACTCTTGCCCACCTGAAGGCCTAGCTGCCCCCCCTCTCCACTGAGAGGCCAACAGCTGCTCCCCTGGATGGTTAAGTTACCAGTCTATCTACCTTTGAGTGCAAGAGTGCACAGGTCTCAGACCTACATGGCCACCCTGGCCTCCCAACTCCATGCTCTTCTGGCAACCGGATGACTGATTTCTAAACCTAAGCAGATCACACCCTGCCCTGGCCCCTATACCTAGACTCTCACCTCCTGGGCCACCATTCCCCCATCCTCTGCCTGTGTGTGCCTTGGAGCTCCTGACTGCTCTCCTGCCTCCTCAGGGCCTGGGAAATTCTCTTAGGAGGGTTTCCACCTGCACGCCACTTCCTCTGGCAACCTGCTTAGTCTTAGTACTGAGTGGACAGGTGTGGTGATCTGGCTGGGCACCTGCTCACTAAGCCTACAGAGCTATCTCAGGTATCAGCACCCAGCCAGGCTGGGAGGCACATGGCAGTCTGCTGCTGCAGAAGCAAGGCCAGGCATGCCCACCGGGGCTGAGTTCATCTTTTCAACTAGCCTAGAATGCTCATCTTCAAAGCTGTTGCCAAGGGTCACTTCTATCTACTAAAACTGCCTGAGAGACCTAACCTGTCCTCTCCTGAGGCTCGAGTTAGCTCCTGGGGGCCCATGTGCCCAGTGGTAGGAACTTCTCTATCCCGTGGGCCACCAATCCTTCCATGGACCTGCCAGAGCAACCTATCCTCAGCACCTCAGGCTTCTGGGCAGAGTGTCTTCTGCTGGTGATACCGTCACGGGCTCTAGACTGTGCTGCCTTATGCCTGCTAGCTACATTTCTGCACGTCTTCAGAGTCTGTTGCTCTTTGGTCACTGCCTGGATGATTCTACCCTTCATGCCTGTGGCTGCCTTTCCCCAAGGGCAGGTGAGCCAGGAGCAGCACTCAATGACTCAACACTCCTGCCCAGGTGCTTCCATCCACCTTTTTCATCATCATCATCTTCTCAGATCTCTCCTCCCCTCCCCCACTTTCCAGCTGGGGAAACAGGTGCAGCGTAGGAAGGGTCAGGCCTGTCCAGGCCACAGGCCTTGGCTGGGCTCAGCTCTGTGCTGTCTTTCTTCCCCCGAGTGGAGAGGCCAGATGCTAGCATAAGTCTCGGCTCTGTGCTGCCATTATGTTCACTAAGGTGTCACCAAACAAACGGCTCCTGCGGAAAGGTCGTGCATGCCTCTGTGACTTCCCGTTGGTTGGCATGTGCTACGGAACAGGACTATTACAGGTGGTTCTGTCTGGAAGGGGGTTGCCTCTAGGGAACACAGGTATGCACACTGGGCACCTGCCCTGATTTTACCTCCAGAGCCCATGGCTAGGCAGTTCAGGCTGACATGGTCCCTCCGTCACTCCCTCCTCCTGGGGCAGTGATCAGGAACTACCGCAGAAAAAATCGGCTCCTCATCTCATCTTATCAGGCAGCTGCAGCCCTGCCCCACCACCCTCCTCTGCCAAGAGAGCTATGTGCCGGGAGTCGGACACCGTGTCCTGGAGAGCCCTTGGGGTGGGTAGAGCTAGATGCCCAGAGACACAGGGCCTATGTACACACAGCTCCCTGCCCCCCAGGGACATCCCCCTTCTCTGTTCCTACACTCCTCCTCCAGGCTTCCCTGATGCCCCATACCCCCAACCAGAGGACAGGAGGTTCCCACCTGGACTCAGCCCCTAAAAGAGGACTGACCTGGAGTCCTGTCACCACTGCCCTCAAGTCTCTACCCTCTTCTTCCTCCTCCCACCACCTACAGCATGGAGCACAGGAAGCTGTCCAAGGGAACCTCCACAGATGTCACCGCCATGTACCACCTACCCACATGTGCCTGACACCTGTGCTATGCGCCTGGGACAACCCTCTGGGCCCTGCCTGCTCTCTGCCAGCTCCAGCAACCCCCTCCTTTCTAAATCAGTGAGCCCCTCCTTCTAGATCATTCTCTCCAGCAGTCCAGTAGGTGGCTTCTTTTCACACTTCAGTAACCACCTTCTCTGATCTCCAGGCACTGCCCGTTCTGCTGCCGGAAATGCAGAAATGCAGTCTGTCCCTGCTGTCTGTCTCTATGTCCCCACCACTGAATGGCGCCTGTCACTCCCTTCTTGTCCCTTGCCTGGCATCTGGCTGGCTACCCCTTTCCAGCGTCCTCTGAGAGTGCTCCTCATGCCTGCTCCCTATCAGCAGCCGCTCTCCTCCCCTGGGTGCACACGCTCACATTAATCCCCAGTAGCAAAAATCACGGGCTGTCACAGTCCCCGGTGCATCTGATTCCAGGTGGCCCCATTGCACTGCCTCACCTGTCTGCAGGGCTCACAGGAAGCTCTTGACGGACAGCCTCTCCTGTGTCTGGGGAGTCCTGGACATTCCCCACCCTCCCATTGGCCCTGCCTACAGGATGGGCCCCCTTCTTCCTGTGCCCTTCAATGCTGCCCTCCCTGCCTTGGATCCTAGTCTTGAATGGGCCACCCTGCGCTGGGGAGGTCACAAGCTGTGCTGGGGTTGGGCTATACCTGTGCTGGGGTCCGGAAGTGGTGTGGAGCCTGGATCAGCCAGGGAAAGGCACAGGCTTCAGGGGTGCCTCTGCATTAGAGAGCTGGAAGTGGTATGTTTGGGCTATCCCGAGGGGGTAGAGTTGGAACAGGAGCCTGGCGGAGGTTAAGCAGAGGAGCTACACAGGCCCCAGGAGCATCTACAGCCCCCAGCTTCATTGGGGCTCCTGTCTCTCCTGCCTGGCCCTCTCATCCCTGCCCCCACCCCACAGGCTGTCTCCCACACTAAGACAGGGTCAGCATGCAGGGCAGGACGGCAGATGGATGCCCTCAAAGTGACCCTCATTGTCAACAGTATCTCCTCAGGGGCTCCCAAATGTCCCCTGGGTGCCATGTCCCTCAGAGCCCAGGTAAAGGAGCTGCAGAGCCACCAAGGCACAAAGCTGGCGTGAGGACAAACCTTGAGACCCCTCACCACTATCAACATACACAGGCAAACTCACTAGTGGAAGGAGGCTGTCTCTGGCGCGCCTTAGTCTCCCTATCTGAAACAAAAGCCCATGGAACCACTTGTGACTACCATGGCTTCCCTCTAGAAGCTTGCTCTATGGCCCCTGAGCCTTCCTCCACCCCTGCTGTGGGTTCATGAGGCCTCCCGACACCTGCTCCCCTGTGGGCAGAATGCCTATTGGCGGGTGGAGGGCTACCTGGATCACTGTGGGGTGTGTATGGAGCAGGTGACCCCTGCCCAGCTCGGAAAGTCCTGAACTCACAGCTGTTTTCTTTTTCAAGGTTTAAAAGATTTATTTTTTTGAGTATTTTGCTTGTATGTTTGTCTGTGCTTCAAGTGTGTGCCTGCTACCCCTAGAAGTCAGAAGAGGGTGTTGGAGCCTCTAGAATTGGACTTATGGACAGTTCTGAGCTATTGTGTATGTGCTGGGAATCGAACCTGGGTCCTTTGCAAGAACAAATACTCTTACCTGCTGAGTAGCCCTCTAGTCCTGTGGGTGTTTTCCCGTCCAGGGTTGACAGGGTTGACACTGCAATACAGCCCTGACCTAAACCCTAGACTCTCTCCATCCTGCCTCCATCTTCCTCCTCACTATGGGAATAATGTCACTTGCTCAGTGGGTGAGGCAACATGGCTTCCGCGGGGATAATGACAGACCCTTTGAGAGGTAGGCAGCACCATTATCAGAGAATCAGAGAGGGTCAGAAGTTTATTCAAGGCCACACAGCAACTAAGTAGAGGCCTGGCCTTCAAGCTAGGTAGGTGACCCCACTTTCATAAAATGACATACTCCATGAAGGAGGCTTTGCAGAGCAGGGTCCCAGATGGGCTGTGAGGACAGGAGATTTTGAAGGGAAATACAGCAAGGAAGAAGAAAAAACCCTTAACGTGCTAGGTCCCTTTAGGATGGTTTGACCCCTCAAGGAAGAATTCAAGAGGAGGTAGTCACTCACACCTTAGTGAAAATTAGGCTTCCTCTAGTGGCATCAGATTTAGAAGTAGAGTGAGGAGCCTTGAAGAACCTCATTTAGGGAGAGACTTGGCCAGCTGGCACAGTCGAGGGGAGGGGGAGAAGTGAAGAGTAGGGGATCTAATGTGGGGAGTTACCCCCCCCACACACAAAGGGGACCCAAGCCTATGTACCCCCAAAGCTGTGCTTCCCCACAGCTGTCCCCATGATGTCTAACAGGAACTCAGACCCAGTACTTGTCATGTGACAGCTCTCTCATCAGCAGATCTGGCTTCATGGACCCTCTCGGCACCCAGAACCCACCTCTGGGTCCACATCCCAGACCCTGTCCCCCTCCCCAACCACGTGGTTCTTACCAGGCACTTGCATGGGCTATCTCCCGCCTGCCTGGAGCTCAGGCCTCTCTCCCTACTTGTTCTCAGGCTTGCAAAACTGCCCCGCCCCACAGATGCTGGCTGCCCTCCCCATTTCTGTCCCCACAGCAATTTGTGGATTTTACTTGTTTAGAAAAGGTCTCTGTCTCCGTTAACTGCCGTGTCTTTTCTATATCCTCCTTTGACGAAAATACCGTTGGTAAACAGTGGTGCTTAATAAATGTGTTCAGCTTGTGACCAATGAGCAAACTAAAGTCCAAGTGACAAGTCAGAGGGCCAAGGCCAGACCTTCAGGGCAGAGCAGATCTAGTGTATGGAAGCAGATGTGCCAAGCCAGGGGTGGGGTGGGGTGGGGTGGGGGCGGTGCTGGGGGCTGCACAAGGGGCCTGGGGAGCGGGGGTCTGGAGGCTTGGAATGAACCCTCAGCCTTGGCTTTAGGAAAGGTACACATGTGGTCCTGAGGGGGGTGCTGAGACCGGTGTAAGGCTGCCTGATAGCCACTTGTTTCTCTGGAGCCAGCGTGGTGCTCCCCACTCCCCTCACTGCTCCAGCATGGAGGACAGCCTGATCTGTGCAAGGCTGGATGAGAAGCAGGAAGGTGAGTAGATCAAGCTGTGGGCCAAATGCACTAGCAGGTGTCCGTGTGAAAATAATACCGACCTCAAGACACAGGGGTCAAGTTCAAGGAGAGGAAGGCTGTGCAGGGCACCTGAAAATCCATTAGCAGCACACAAAAGACTTCACTCGGAAAACAGGAGCAGGCTGGGCTCTGCTCAGTGGTGGAGTGCCTGCTAGCACTGTGAAGCCCCAATGCCATCCCAGCACCCCAGCCTGAGACACCAAGTCCCATCCACTCAAGGACCACAGTGGCAGGAGGCACTGGCTTGCTGGAACCAGCTGTATAGAGTTTTCACAATCCAAAGTCACACTGAATCTCTGTGAAAGTGCCTGCAGATGGCACCCAAGAGAGACATCAAAAGATAGGAATCCAGCTAGGAAAGACCCCCCCCCCATGCCCACATCTGAGGGAGGAAGGTGGTGAGGACTTGGGCGGTGGCACTGGGTACCTCTGGACCTGTTGTCCCAAGATGATCATGTGTGCCCTGGCACACACAGGACACTTGTCCATGGATGTCCACAGCAGCTCTGCTTACCTTGATCCAGTCACTAAGGAATGCCTGTGGCTCAGTGGGATGGCCAATCACTGGGCGACTCCCACAGCCATGGCACAGACGAATCCCAGATGCACAGATGGGGACCCAACTGAGACACAGTTGGAGCCGCTCAGGAATTCAAAAGCTAGGAGCCTGTATCACAAAGCCAGGGTCCTGGTAACTTTGAGGTGGGGGCTGTATTGGGGGAAGGGTCTTGGAGATTTGGGGTGGCTGGCAGTGGGTAGGTGGTCCCAGGCTTGCTCTAACTTCACAGTTAGTTCTGCAGTTGATGGCCAGCTCTGTGTTGCTTCTCTGGAGATGACCACATTCTATCACTTTAAGGACTTGCTTTGGGCAGAAGGCGTGGTCCCCAGTGAGGGAAATCTCTGGCTTGCTGAGTAACACCCCCCCTGCACCTCAGGACAGAGGAGGAACTGCAGCTCAAAGAGGCGGGGGGGGGGGGGGGGGGGGGAGGTGAGTAGGTGGGGAGGTGAGTGGGGGGGGCTGCCTAAGATGGCAGCAGAGAGAGCCCCATGGCCACCACATATCAGGCAGCTGAAATGCAGGAACATCCCAGTGCTGCAATGCCACAGAAAGTTTTACAGGCAGTTGGAGGTAGAGTGGCTGAGCAGGGATGGAGCAGCTGAGCTGGGATGGAGTAGCTGAGCAGGGATGTACAGGACTTGAGGAGGGGGAGATGCTAGGCTACAGCCAGGTGGTTAGGTCATCAATAGGTATGCCTGTGCACCTACTATGTGCCACTGGGCCCAAGGAGTCCTACTGTGTGCAAGTCCGTGCTAGGCACTGGGGCTAGTAGAAGTGAGGTCAGAGTCAAGTCTTGTTCTCAGGTTGCCCACATATGGCACTAGGAAGGAGAGGGACTTCATTCCAGGCATCTGGGACAGCCCCCTGACCTCCACTCCCCATTCCTCCTGTCTGGTATTGCTTCCTGAGCTGGGAGGTCTCTGCACTCTTGGAGGGAGTCTTGTTTAGCCTGTTACCCAGAGCCCTAGTTTAGGCATCCTAGGGATCATCCTCCAATACCTCAGGAGGCTAATGTCTCTAACCTGGTACCCGGAGCATCCTGGGCAGACCTCACTGTCCCCTATCGCTGGCCTGTGTGCCTGCTTTGGATGACTGGGTTGGGTCTCCACATCCTGTACAGGGCTAGGTTGTCAGAACCCTAGTGAAGATGGTCATTAGAGCCTCAAAGTTTGCTGTGTAGCTAACAGAGTAGGGACAAGGCTTCCTGGGCAGAGAGGACCATGGGAAAGTCAGTAATTTGCTGTGAGCTCCATGGCGGGACCAGGATGTGGGGTGAGAGGCAGGCAGAGGGGCGAAGGCAGTGAGAGCTCAGCTGCTTATCTGTTCACAAAAGGCTGCCACCAAAGAAATACTGTAAGTTAGCCATCCAGGCTCAAGCCTGGGATAGGTGGCTGGAGGAGTGGGTGGGGCCGAGGCTAGACTTACCAGAACTCAACCCAGGTCCAAAGCCCAGGCTATGGCACAGAGAAATCCACATTCTCTGCCTCAGGAGGCAGAACCAAGCTCATAGCACCTTCTGTCTGGATAACCAAGACCCCTTCGCTCAACCACAAATACCATTCCTCTTGCCTGGGACTGGGGGATTACCCCCTCTCCTCACTGGGGACAGTCTGTCTGGGCCCCTGGTGTGCTCCTGGCCCCAGACTATAGACACCCCCTCCCCCCTCCCTTAGAAGGGGCATTCATTCTGCAGTGGAGGAAACTCAAGATCCAGAGGAGGATTTGGCTAAAAATTAGATCTGTGGGACCCCAAATCCTGTGACTACCCTGAAAGAGGTCATGTGACTGGACTTCCTTAGCTTCTGGTTCTTTTGGTCCTCAGGCCCAACCCTAATGGCCAGACAGAAACCCATTGTGGCTCTCGGTATCCATACCATCAAGAAAGGAGAGTTCTGGAGGAAGCTGTTGTGAGCAGAGAGCTAGAGGGGGCCAGCAGTTGACAACAATGGACCCCTCCCCAATCCCAGGGGGTAAGACCCCTCCCACCCCAATTCCAGGAGGCATAATGAGTCCCATCTTCAAGACCCCACCCAGTCTGGAAGGTCATGTGATCCAATTCAGTCTAGGGTCCCAGGCCCTAACCACTGCTCCCAGCCCTCCCCTTTCAGTACAGGACAGGACATCTGCCTACCTATGCCCCCAATCAGGTTGATCAGACCCCAGGTTCAACACACAGACCACACTCAAGACCCTTGGTTGAGCATAAGGAGAGGGAGAGAGGAAGGAAGCTTAGGGAGTCCATCTGGTTTCTGGAAACCTCTGAATTTTTTTTCAGTCCCAGTGGGGTTGAGCAGTGTCCCCTCAAGGCCTCAGTGTGGGGGTGATGATGAGTAACAGCCAATGAGGGGCACCAGTGAGGGCCCAGGCCTGGGGAGGGAAGCCTGGGTTTGAGTCTGAGGTCATTGCAATGACCATAGACAGAAAATGGCTCTCTAGGCCTAGATGCCTCCATTTTGGGCCTGGACCATGACAGGTGGGCCTTGGCCCACTGACATCAGCTTTTGCTCTGAGGTCCCAAGAAGCTGGACCCCTCCCAGCTCAGGATATGTTGATCCCAGACCCATGATTCTCTATTCTTGTCTCCAGATACCTGGGTATCCAAGACCACTTACCAGTATTGAAGGTCAGCTGGGAAGGCCCAGCCCCTCCCCTAGAGTCAGGCCCTACCTTGGGCCAGGCCTGAGCTTAGTCAGGCCCTACCCCTCAGGGACTGATGGCCTGCTACCCAGTTCTTTCCATACTGACAATTTCGGCCTTGGACAAGGGGACCAAAAGACCCTTTAGGCCAGAGGCGAGGGCCCCGAACCCAGCACCAAAGGGCTGGACCTGATGACCACACTGCCTGGGCCCTGGCTCGGGAGAAAAATACTGTGGGGGCGGGGGGGGGGGGGTTGTCCGAAGATAAGGGTGACATCTCCAGAAGCCGCGAATATTCAAATGGGCTGGTCCCTGGCTTGCCGCGCGGGGCCCCTAGGAGCCCGGGCCCCCGCTCTAAGTTGGGGTGCGCGGGAAGGCCTTGGGGGTGCTCCGGGCCGCGGCCGCGGGGTTCCCCCAAAATGGCTCCAAGACGCGGGGCCTGGGAAGCCGCGCGGGCTCCATCCCTGCCCGTTGCCATCGGCGCAAACTTCGCCACCCCGGCCGAGACAACTGTCGGCTCAATGGCGGGGACGCGGCACCAGGGTCCTGGGGTCCCAGGGGGTAGCGCGCGAGGGCCTCGGGGACCGGCCCATGATGACGCCCCTGCCGCGGCCGCCCCGAGCCCCGTGCGCTGTCCCCCGCGTACCCCGACCCGTTACCCGTGCCCATCCTGCGCCCACCCGACCCCGCCGCACCCCCGGCCCGCCCTCCCCCTCACCCCTGGCCCGCCCGCGACACTCACCTGAGTTTCTCCATGTCTGCGGCAGAGGCCTGCGGAGAGCAAAGGAGAGGGTCAGCGCCCGGCCGGGCGCCCCGCCGGCCCGTTCCGTGGGTAGCCCCACGTGCGCCCCAGCCCGTACCCCCGTGCCTCAGTGGGCGCGCCAGGCCACGGCCGTGTAACAGGTGAGCCTGCCCGGGCCGCCGCCGAGTTACGCCCCCCGGACCGAACCGGGGACCGGTCGGGGACGCAAGGTGCGGCGGCCCGGGCGGCTAGCGGCCTCGCTGGCAGAGGGGCCCCTCCGTGCCCGTCGACTCTGGGACGGCCACAGCCCCCGCTGCTCCCCGGCCCGCCGTTAACCCCTGCTGCCCGATTCCCTCCCTCTGTCCCTCCTGAGCCCCGCAGCGCAAGAGCGCTGAGTCGCTAGAGAGTGTTGGAACCGCGTACCCGGCCGGCGCTCACGCAGCCCGAGGGGAACGGCATCGGAAGCAGGCACTCTGGTCCCGGCCCGGGACCCTGCTGTCTCTGATCCTGGGGTTCGGGGTCTGCCCCCCCTTCTTGGCCCGAGGGATTAACCCCGGCGCTCCCGGTTCTCCGGTGGGGTTCCGAGCTGCTGGCGCAGACCTGCCCGCGCTCGGCGTGAAGACCCTCTGAGCCGGACGGCACCTGCACACGTCCGGGACCCACAAGCCCCTGTTAACCCTGCGGATTCCGGCAAACCCCGGGGACGGCGAGCGGCCCGAGCGGGATCGCACTTCCTGCGCGCAACGAGCTCTCCTGTGCCCGGCCGATGCCGTCCCCGGGGTTGCCCCCGCCCTCCTTCTAACAGCTGCGCTGGAGACTGAACACCGGGACGACGCCACAGACCTGAGAAGACTGATGGCTGCCCATCCCGGACCCTCGCGCCAGGCGCCGCGCCGCGTCCGCCGGGAGCGCGCTCCGCTCACTCCGGGCCCCACGCCGCCTCCCCCACCGCCCCGCCGAGCGAGGGCGCAGCCCGGCCTCGGAGCCTCGGCAAGGCTCGGCCAGCAACTTCCCGGGCGCCCGAGCAGGCCTCCCCTGAGCTCCCCCAGCCTCAGTTTCCTCTCCTAAAATCTGGAGGAGGGAAGGCGGGGGAGCGGGGTGGGGGGGGAGCTCGGACAGGCGCTCTGCTGCCCTCCAGCTCTGACGGATGCAGAGGGGCTGGCTTAAGGAAAGGACCCCTGGGGCGCCCGGTGGGCTCCCCTCCCCAACACTTTAATAAAAGTTTACAAAAAGCACGAGCCCCGACCCTCTTCTACAAGTCCTCCTTCAGGATCAGAGTTCTCTAGTTAAGAGTTTGACGCATACCAGCACAACCCCCAACGCCCCTCTTCCCCAGGCCCACCTTTCCGAGTCCCCATCACAGCGCTCATCTCCTGCACTGGGTCCCAGCACATAGCAGACGCTCAATAAACATGGACAGTGCATGCCTGGGTCCTATGGCACCGAAATAAGGCTTCTCCAGCCTTCCCCTGGCTGACTGTGAGTTTCCACGCAGGAGCCCCGGATCTCCCCAGGACACCCAGCACCCAGCAGCCTTGGCCTCCTCGAGCCAGCGCAGGGTGGGAGGAGCCGTCCACTCGCAGGGTCAGAGCCAGCCAGGATGAAACCAACCCCCCCAATCCAAGTGTTCATCTACCCATCCATCCACCAATGGCTCCCCACTCATTCGGTAGCTGGCAGGGATTCTACCACCGGGGAGGAGCGCAAGGGAGGGCAGCAGGCTCTCCAGGGGCTAATCTGGAGGCACACCTCCACCCCAAGTCTGAGGTCCATCTTAAGGAAAGCCACCTGCCCCCGGCCCAGGGCAGTAGCTCCTACCAGCCATCAGGGCCCTAGATCTACAAGAAGCTGGGCCCTCAAGCTGACAGGGCTTGTTCGGGTCTGGACACCATTCATAAGAGACCTCTTCCACCCAAAGGCAGGGGCCATCCCTCATCTGTCTTCGGCCTCCTCAATCACTCACAGTGAATGACCTGCCGGGGCATTTGTCTGGAATTAATAAGAATGTATTAAAATTTAATTTTAAAAAGCTAGCATCAATTATTTACATTGACGATTTCAGCTCTTCTAGAAGGCCGGTCTGGGAACCCCCACCTCCCAAGGGACTGGGAGAGAGGCAAGGGAGGTGGTGGGTGGCTTTGTGGCTAGGGTGGGGGCTGGGCGGGGCAGGAGACAATGGGAACTCAGGCCTTGCCCTTTCCTTAGCTGTTTCTGATTCTGGCTGCTGGCTTTGATCCTCCTCTGACCCAGGACCACCGGTGGGTCACCATGGCCCTGGCCTTTAACAGTCCACATCCACAAGCAGCTCTGCATGTGGGGTAGCTACTGGGTTTAGTTCCAGTCAGATGGAGGCCCATGTCTTTGCCAATGCCATCCAGAGCGGCCTGATTTGGTGGAGGAGGGGCCGCCAGGCATGTAGTTTCAGGGAATTGGGGACCTGAGGCTGGCCCTCCTGGGACTTGGCATTGTGCAGTTCAAGTCTTGTGCTTGCCTTCAGTACCTCAGACCTGGGGAAGCATGGCCCAGGGGACCTTTGCTTTCCAACACCTTCACCTGAGCCTGCTTGAGGATGCACCTCTCTCTCAGGCACCTGCCACCTCCTGCAGGGCCCTCCCTATCACATGTCCTGAGCCCCAAGCCGGGCTCCTTCTGACAGGGAGGGGGCATCTTCTTCTTGCCACCTGTGTCTTTATTTCCTGCAAAATCCTCTTGAGTCAAATGCAAAACGACAGCGGCCCAGAGGCTTGCCTTGCCTTGGCACCCTCCCTCTGTCACCTAGGCATGATAGCTTGCATACTCCCTTGAGGAGGTGGATGGCGGTGCCTTGTTGAGGATTGGAACACTCAGTCCTGCCTAGCAGAGACCCTATCCTTCCCCACACAGGCCACCTAGCCAGCTAGTTTCCTGTCTCAGGTTCTTTGTACTTCTAGGATGCTATATGCCCAGACCTCTGCTCAGGCAGCTAATGCCTTCTCTGGCTACCCAGGCATCACAGAACCCTCCACACTGGTTACTAGGTCCCTGAGGCCAGAGCAAGATGGCATTCCAATGCACAGGTAAGGGACAGTCTGTGTGAATGAAGGTGCTTTTACTCTAGCCCTCCTGTCTGTCTCGTCCTCCACAAACCCTCCCTGACCCTCCCTGAAGCCTGTCTCTGCTGCTGCCAGCTGGAGGCCTGGGCCCCGGGGACCCAGTGAATAGCTCTGTCCATTGAAGACATTCCCTGCTCCACACACACCTGAGGTACATACTAAAAACACTTCAAAGGAGCAAGTCGGGTTGGGGGAGGGCCTGCATCAAGCCTGGGCTCTGGACTTACCCTGAGACCTGGGCTCATTCTCGCCTCTCCTTCCTTGGCCATTTCTCTTTCACTTAAATCCTAACAGTAGCTGAGGAAACAGCCTAAACACACGGGAGAGGGGCAGGGCCTACCCCTCACTGACTGCAATGGGGAAATCCCCTAATTAGTTGTGCAACCTCAGGCAAGGCTCTCTCCCTGTCTAACCTCCATGCTTCATCTAGGAAGAAAGGATGGTAAATCCTCTGGGGGATGCTTTGGGCAACTGGTGGCCCTGTGGAAGGGGCTATTGAGATGACTAGGCTGCAAAGGGTGCCTGCGCCAGAAAGTCGGCCTTTATATGGCTATTTGGGGAAGACTTTTCCCATGGGATCTTACTTTGCTCCTGGTATTCCTGCATTCATTCAACAGACATGGGGTGGGTGCTGAGACCAGCTAGTGGGGAAGGCTGTGTTTACCCCAGCTGGGAACACTCCTGGGAACACAGCAGAAGCTCCTGTGTCAGGCCAGGTGGGGACCAGGTAAAGGTGGAAAGGCTCTTGGACACAGACTGGCTAAAGAGTGAGTAAGAGAGAACGGGACTCCAGTCTAGAGGGTCTGAAGTTGCCTGCATGGTCAGTGGAGGCATGGACGGAGACACGGGAACCTGGAGTCAGGCAACAGGGTCAGGAAATGCACATCTGGGAGTGGCCAGACCAAAGGTGGCACTTAAGACCCCCACACTGGTCAATGCAGCCAACAGAGGTCACAGGAGCCAGGAGGGTACCTACAGGCTCCATGGGGAGTCTCTAGGAGGAGAGAGAGGTCATCTTTGTGTCATGGCTGGGTCATAGGAGAGTCTAGGATAGGATCTAGCATCCTTAGGCAACCCTCAGGGCTTTGTCTGTGCTGTGGGGTCCCCATGGCAACCTCAGCTGATGGGGGCAAGGAGAGTGGCCCATCCAAGGCTGCCTGGCAAGTTAGCCTGGCTTGGCGCTGTCCAAAGAAGGGGACAAGCCATCCTTCTTGGGTACGGTAGACCCTGCCTCCTTGGGCTTCTTTTAGGCTTTGTGGGGCTCACAGGGATCCCCCCCCCAACCCCACTGCATTCATCGCCCAGGACTGCGCCTGCAAACTGGCCTCCTAGGCTAAATCTGGCCTGCTAGCATGTTGTATTTGGCCTGTTTGAGGTTTCTTTCTTTCGTTCTCTCTCTCTCTCTCTCTCTCTCTCTCTCTCTCTCTCTCTCTCTCTCTCTCTCAGTGTTTCAGTCAACATTTAAAAATTGGAAGAGTTTACATTTTAAAATCCATATTTTTGGCTTCTACTGAAAAATTTGGAAGATCTAGCAACTCCGTCCCACATTCCCACATGGTAGGAGACAAGGAGCATGAAGCAGCTGCCCTTCGGAGGCACCCGGGGCCCCATGAGGAAGGCATTTTCCAAACCCGTGGGCAACGACTTGCTCAAGGTCACTCAACATCAAGCATATTGTCACAGCTCTACGCTACCATGTCATTGGCTCGGTGCCTCTTGATTTCTTTTTGGTACTTTGGTTCTCAAAAAGAAAAAAAAAAAAGGCTGACTTTTAAGTCCCTCACAGTGGGGTACGAGTGAGCCTCAGTCCCAAGTCTGTAGCAGCTTCAGTTTCCTGTGACCTTCCACACTGATTTCTTAGTCATCGACCTGGGGCCACTCACCCAGACAGGACAGAGGCAGTACTAAAATCCAGCACTGCAGGCTAGTCATCCACTCTTTCCCCAGAGGAGCTGCTGAAGGCCAGACACTGGCTCTCACGGATGGGTTTTCAGGCTGGTCCCACCACACCATGTACTCTTGGCCTAACAAGTCCCCAAGATTCTAGGCTGCAACCCCTCCAACGTTCTAACTGGAGCCTTGGGACAGAGCCTTCCAGAAGCCTGAGTGTCAGCAACTCCCCTGGGGCCATGGTCCTCAGAGAAAGAGAGAGAGAGTCAGACAGAGAGAGAGGGGGAGAAATGTAATGTACACAGAGCCCAGAACTGCAGACAGTGGGGGTCTCAGACAATTAGTAGTGTCTCATGGGGAAGATGGGGAGAAGAGCATGAGTCAGAAGAGCACTGCTGGGGAAACTGAGGCTCAGGGAGGCAGGAGACCCATCTAGTCATCACATAGCAGGCAGCTGGCCTTGGTGGACCCTGGGGGAGGTTTGGGGGACCTCTGAGAAGCAGAACTCCATGTCCCCCTCCTAGGACCGGCCCTGGAGGCGGGCCACCTGGAGGCCATGAGGACAGACTGGAGGCTCACTGTAGCTGTGCTCTGCAGGGTCCTTCTCTGCACATTGAGGAATAAATACAGAATGAGATAGTACGGTCAGGAGCTTAGAGCAGGATGAGCCGATAGACACAGACCTCTCCCTAGACCATTAACTATCCTGGTAGCTATAGTGCTTTGCTAATGGAGTCAGCTGAGATGGGATCAGAACTGGGGAATGAACACTGACCTCAGTACATAGGGTATCTTTAGGAGCCACCAACCTGTGGTGAACCAGGATGGCTGTTGACCCAGAAATGATGTTCACGTTGTTCCTAGCATTGTTTACTCCGAGCCCAGACCCCACCCAGTTTGCTGCTCTGAAGCCAGAACATTCACTTTCATCTCAGTGATTCATGCTTTGGCTGCTTACGGTCTCTGATACAATCATATAAAAGAGTATGATGAGGGGGTCAGACAGGACCTGTGGAGAGCAGACTCATGCTCATGCTGGGGGCTGGGGGTAGGATAGGAACTCACCCGGTACATGCTGGGGGAACCAGCTGGATCTCCCTGTTTGCTGCTGCCCATGCCAAGGTCCCTGGTGCCTATGGCCTCCAAGGAATGCCAGGGGCTCTGAGCCAGGTCCTTTTCCTCTGAGGCTGTGGCTCTGGCCTCAGGTTCCTGGACTGGGTGTGCGCTGTGCTCACCTGGAGAGGGCTCCTGGCTGTGGCCTTGAGGACCCCTGAAGCCCTCCAGGGTCACTGGATCCAGCACACGCACAGTAACCTCATCCAGGAACTTGGAGAAAGGCAGCCTGGCCTCCCGCCGGAGGCCCAAGCGAGCAAGGGATCCCCCAGCAACCTTGCAGCCTGAGCTAGGGGGTTCTGCCGGGGGAGGAGAGCTAGGAGATCTCAGTTCCGTGGCCTGGCAGTGGCCTGCTTTCCAGCTGGGGTGGGAAACAGTGCTCTCTAGGCCTGTGCCGAGGCTCTGCTTGTAGCTGTGTATCTCCCTCGTGTGGGCTTCTGCTCTCGAAGGCAGGAGGGAGCTGGAATCCACCCACCCAGGGCTAGCAGGGTCAGGGCTTCGGGCCTGGGAGCTGGCCCCTGGAAGCATCCTTCTCAGGCGGTCCAGTGTCATGCTTGCCTTCATCTGTCTCCACAGGGCTCAGGCCACAATGACCAGTCAATGCCCTCCTACCCATCGACCCAATGCCAGTATGTGGTGGTCCCACCCCCAAAATCGACTGTCATTAAATGCAAGCTTTGGGGCTCTGTGCCAGAGAGAGAAGGTCACGTCCTCAGCTCTGCCTGGTGGGCAGATAGGGCCTGCCATGGCTGGAGCTAGGTACAGGGGACGGAAGGACAGACCACTGTCATAGCCACCACTCAGGATAGGCGCAGGGAAAGCGTAACTGCAACAATGAGACCGGATTATAATCTGGTACCCACCGTACCTCTACTCTTCCTGACCAAGAGCCGGCATCCAGGGCCAGGGAGACGGCTCAGTGGGTGACGCGCAAACATCAGGACCTGTGTTCAGACCTTAAGCACTCACACAAAATTGGGGGGGGGTGGGGTGGTGACAGTGTGTATCTTGTTTATCCAGCACTGGATGGATGGAGGCAGGAGGATTCCCCAGGAGCTCTCTGGCCAGCCAGCCTAGCTGAATTAGTGAGCTCCAAGTCCAGTGAAGAAAGTCTGTCTCAGGAAATAAGGTGGAGAGCCGTAGAGGAAGACAACTAGTATCAGCCTTCACATTTGCTCACACACACACACACACACACACACACACACACACACACACGCCCCCCGCCCCCTCCCCCCCGCAGCGTTTTCATCTGAGATGCAAGATAGCCGACTGAAATCCCACACTTCCCAGGCTCCCTTGCAGCCAGGGAGGTATAAAAACGCCAGGTGCATCAGTTAGGGAGCTCTTTAACACAGACCAGGCGGCTCTCTCATGTCCTTCAGGCTCCCGCTCCTGTATCCTCTTGCGTCACACTCTGTAGTTGGAGCTATGGCAGCCACAATGCACCGTGAAGCATACTTGTGGCAACGACCATATGCAAAGACAAGAGGAGCGTACAGACAGAACAAAACTGGATCCTTGCTGACCACTGAACCCTCACAGCAGCCCCACCCCTCTTGCCTGTGCTGTCCCTTTGGCCCTAGAAAGATGGTCCATAGCTTACTTCCAGTCCTGGTTGCTAGCAGCTACATAAAATTGGGATACATGGGGATGAGGTGGGTGGTGGCGGCTGCCAAGTCTGGAGCCGGGACCTGTAGTCCTGGCCCAGGTGCAGCGACAGGGGGTAGTGCCATGAGGGAGGAAAGCTGTGTAACCGTGCCACCCCTGAGCTTCAAAGGAAACTAAAGCTTGTGGCAGGTCCAGGCCCTCAGCCAGCTGGCAGCCTCCACTACTACCTTGGCACTGCCGGTCCACACTGTGCACCTGGAAGCCTGCTGAGATGCTGTAGGGCAAGCCCCCAGGGTCCCAGCTTTCGGGGTGCTGCTGGGTACCTCTGTGAAGCCCATAACAGCCAGCCGAGTGAATGCAGGACTCGGTATGCAGCAGCACCACAGAGGGCTCAGCCGCCCAATGTGGGCAAACTACACCCAGCTCTGTTCTTCCCTGATCACCTCCCTACCATCTCCATCGTCACTTTTCAGGTCCCAGGTGCCACCAAGTCTCACTTGCACCCCTGTGATCACCTGTGTCCTATATGTGGCAGCACCAGCTTTGTAAATCCCCAGCCTAGGTGACTTGGCAATGTCACATGCCCACACAGCTTGCAGAATTCTGAAGTCCCAGAGCCTTTCCCCACATTGCCCCCAGAGGAATGTGTCCAGTTTTTGAATGTATCAAACTCTGTGTGGCCCAGGGGCCTTTGCAACTACTGTCTTTACCCCTCAATCTCCTCACCATCTAACTCCTGACTAACCTTTAGAGGCCCAATTCAATAGTTTGTCCCCTGCTGTCCCCACAATTAGATCATATATGCCGGCCTACCCACTGCCTTTCTCATGACATGGCCCTCAGCACTCATCTGCTTAGTTCCCGTGGCTCTCACTTGAATGCCAGCTTTCTGCACTACATCGGCACATTGCACAGGCTTAACAAGGAGGCTGTGGATGGATGGATGGATGGATGGATGGATGGATGGATGGATGGATGGATGACTGCATAGATGGGTGAATGGATGGATAGATAAATGGGTAGGCAGATGAATGGATGGGTGGGTAGTAGGTGGATGGATTAACAGATTAATGAATGAAAAGGTGAATGAATGAATGGATGGGTGTGTAAGGGAGTGAGTTGATGGATGGATCAATGGGTAGGTGGATAGATGGCTGGAGTAATGGATGAATAGGTGAATGAATGAATGAATGAATGGGTGGATGGATGGTTAGATGGATGAGTGGGTGGATGAATGGGTAGGTGGATGGGTATGTAAGGGAGTGAGTGGATGGATGGATGAATTTTAGGTGGATGATGGATCAGTAGGTGGAAAGATGGATGGGTATGTAGGGGAGTGGGTGGATTGATGAATGGGTGAATACATGAATGGGTGAATGGGTAGATGAATAAATGGAGGAGTGTGTAGGGGAATGGATGAATGGATATGTCAATGGATGGGTGGGTAGAGTGAAAGACCTACAGGTTCAGATGCTGAGTCACAAGTATCATCCCAACCTGATGGGAACCTACTGTGGGCTGGAATTTGGAAGAAAACAGCAGGAGGAATCTCTAGTACCTGGAAGACCCAGTTTTCCCTGTCACAACCCCCAACAGCTTCCCCTGTATTCCCAACATCTCTTCATCCCCTACCTCATTACCTGCTAGAACAATGGCCCATCAGACCTTAGGGCCATTTAACTGTACCCAGGCTGGCAGGGTGGACAGGGCAGTAGGGAGTGTGGTGGGAAAGGGTCCCAACAGGACTTGGGGCACACTGGCAGGGGCTCTCATTTGTCTGTGGCACTAATATACACGGTCCCTGGAGGGTTCTAGGGCCCTTGCCAGTAGGTCCTTTAAGCCTATTTTTGAGTTCCAGCCACATCAGACAAGTTTCCATTGTCATAACAACTCGCTGGCTCTCAGCCCTGAGGATGATGATGGCCACCACAACCAGCAGTCTGGGCCTGATGGCCTCTTGGTAGTCTGGGTTACCATCTCAGGAGGGGATCCCTGCTCCTGAACTGCATGCACACTGCCTGAGCTCTTCACAGCACCACTATCCCACTGGTGTTTGAATGGTAGGTCTATTCTCCCCTGTGGTGGCATAGGGTGCCAGGTCTTTTAGGTGAATTAGCTTGTCAAAGACCTTGGGGACAGGAAGAAGAGGCAGGCGCTGCCTGCTGCTCCTGGGTCCCCACCTACAGGGAGTTGGTAAGCCCTGGAAACTCAAGTCATCTTGTTCTCACGATTCTCCAAACTAGGGACAGCCACTCTGTATCTAGAGGAAGAACTGGGATGAGCAGGGTTACTGGGAAATACACATGGCCCACCACAGACCACGTATGGAGCAAATGCTACAGAGATCACAGCCTCAAGTTGCCCACCATAGACCAGGTACGGAGCAAGCACCACAGAGACCCTGGCCTCATCCCCACATTCTCCTCCAAGCACCAAATTTGTACCATGCTCCTCTTTACAGAGGGAACTCTGAAAAGTCCCCTGGGACACTCAGCTTCCTACTGATAACCCGGGAATCCTCCAGGACAGTCACAGCTCTTGGCTATCTGAGTACCTGGCACTTCATATCTGCTGTGTGGCTTGTGTCCACCCAGAATTCTGCCATCTCTCATTCACCAGAAAAGAGGTGAGCTCAGGCCACCCAGATCTTCCACAGGGTCCCCCTGTCCCACCAGGAGAGATGCCCCCATGGGACTGTCAGGCTGGCTGCTCATCTTTGGATAGGGCATCATGGCTGCTATGTGGTTTCCTAAATTCATTCTCAGATGGGCACATTCCTTGGTGGGGTGAGCACTGTGGCTGTCGATCTGGGCTTCTCCCCACCCTGAAACCCATGAGGAGGAGTCAGCATGAGGATGCGATCCTCCTTCAGGCCTGCTCAGTTGTCTTTCTCTGGAGCAGAGGGGCACGCGAACAGACAGCAGCAGCCAGAGGTCACGGCCCGATGCTCCACCTACTCACTGTACAAACTGCCTTCCACCCACAAGTCCCTAACTATCCACCCAGCCTTTCCTGACAGGCACTTATCCATCCATTCCTCGTAGTCCCACTCCTGAATCTACTGGCTACCTGCTTAACCGTGCACCAGTCTCCTGACTTGTCTCCATGGGTTGATAGGTGCACATGTGTGCACAGACCTGCCCTTCCATGCCTAGGTCCACATGCTATCCACCGTCACTGCTCATCTTGAATCCCTCTGCCCATCCGAACCTACCACCATCATCATCTGACAGGCATTCAAGGTCCTACATATCTCAGCACTCTCCCGTTAATCCAGCTATTTACACACCCATTCTCCCATGTCTACAACCACACATTCTGATGCTACCTCTGTACTCCCCAGCTCTTCACCCATATATCCTCTGACATCTATACAGCCACTCATCCATCGGCCTTGCATTAGGGTCTTCAGTCGTCAACATTTCCTTCTGTGCATTGGGTCCTCTCTCTAGACCAGCTCTTCCAGCTGCTACCACCCATCCCCCTTTTCTCTTATCACCATTAAGCTTTCCTCCCATCACCCACCTCTCTAGCTTCCTACTCACCTATGCACTGTCAAATCTCTACAACTCTACAAACTCCCATCAATACATCATCACCACCCATCTCTATCTCCAGGCCTGATGTCTCCCCTCCATTCCATCCCAGGATGCACCACCCGTGGCGTGACTTAGGATCTCTTCACTTGTCTTCTTACCCCATCTCCCAACTTGGTTCAGAGCCCGTTGACCCTACACAATCATAGCTCCCTAGCTCAGCCTAGGGCTGGGTCGCTGCTGCTTTCCCACAGGGGATGCTCTTAGAGACACCATCCTGACCTCCAGGCTCAACTAGTGAGGCATAGAAATACATCCTCATCCTCTGCTAACACTGGCTAGGGACCACATCTCTCACTGGGATATGAACTCCCGAAGGCCGGTTTATCTAAGTGGCAGTGTGTGTCCAAGGAAACAATGCAAGGTGAGCAGAGAATGTCCCACTTCATTCACTCATCTGTCCACGTTCCTATAACTGACCCCAGGGACAGCGCTGTCCAGATGGAGTCACCAGCCACCTGGTGGGGCCTGCTCTGGGCCACTCTTCAGGCTGTGTCAGGTGCTTGGTCTCCATAGAGGTCTAGGACCTTGCCTGAGGTCACACAGCAAACCACTGGTAGAACAGAGACTGGAACTCAGGGCTTCAGACTCTGTCTAGAGTTTTCCATCAGCACCATGACCAGCTCTGAGGCTGGGAGCAGAGAAGGGAGCCTGGGGCAACCGTGGACCAACACAGTGAGCTTAGGTGCTCTGAACATCAGACCTGTGCCGGCAGGACTACCCTGGCCGCTGACTGCCACGGTCTGGTCCTTAGATTCATGCCTTCCCACTCCTCCCTGCAAGCACTGTTCCTCTGCCCCAAAACTAACTTCACCTCCTCCAACTCAGCCGGTGGGGCTTCTCCTGTGAGTTGTGGGGAATTCTTGTGGACTGTCTCCAAGTCATGGATTGACAGCACGGACTGATGGACCGCTGTTACTCCTTCCCATCCACTCATTCATTCCCTTATTCATCCATTCACTCTTCGAGGTGCTGCTGTAGGGAGGGTGCTGATGATACTACCCAATACACTGTCAGTATTCTACAGACCACAGCCACTGCAGGTCAACCGGGGGCTCAAGGCCTTTGAGAGCAAGTAACGAGAAAGTTCCCGTCCAGACTGCTTCAGACGGAGTTCTGCTCTCGGGGCCCCTGGGGGTCCCGCACCCAACCTCTAGCCTGTGGGAAGCTCCTACAGACCACGGCCCCCTGCAGCCCTGCTTCCCTACTTCACTTCCTAGGTTTCAGCAGTTCCAGGTTTTGTCATACAGAACAGGCCGCAGGAAGGTACACATGTGAGACAGTAACTCGGGAGGGTCCTTGGTGCCTAGAAGCGGCCCCTCGCCCCGCGCCTGCATCTGCCACTGCTCACTTTTCAGAGCCGCCCTGATGATAGTGAGATGTGAGAAAATTAAGGGTTTGCAGGAGGCTGCCAGGCCCTGCTGCTGCCTCCCCGCCCTGCTTGTCACTGATGCCAGGCAGGGCCGCCCCCAACGGCCACTTGCCCTTGTGGGCTGCCCAGACACAACACAGTGGATAAGGGGCTTCCTCCTAGAGACCTTCTCATAGCCTGGACTTGTGAGTAGCAAAGACTACTTGCTCCTGGCCAGTGGAGGAACTGGAGCCCAAAGAACCGAAGAGACCATCCCATGGCCTCCAGGGGCCCGGGGTATTGGGACCCCCGGATAAGACATGAAGACGATGCCCCATCTGTGCCCAAGGCACTAGACCCGGGACTGCACTGGTGGGCCACCCCTGGCTATCAGGGCTGCACACCTGCATGGCTCACTTCTGCAGTCAGCCCTTGCTCCAGGGGACTTTCCTGGCTCCCATCCTGCTCACTCAGGAGATTTTGGGATGTCGCCCACGCAGCTCCTGCCCCAAAGGAACCTCGCTCTGATGGGGTGGGCACACATGAGGAATGAGACACCTCTAAACCAGGCAGGAAGCGGAAATGCTAGGGGCAGAAATTCCCAGCCAACGTGCTGGGGCTCTGTGAGCAGGTCAGAGCCTGCAGAGCGGCCCTGCCTGAGCCCCTGCTTCCCTAGCCTCAGTTTCCTCGCCTGTCAGTGGAAGGGCTGCTTGCGGCCTGCTAAGGCCGCTTGAGATGAAGGTGCCCGAGGCTTGCGCGGGCCCACGCACGGCCCACGCTCGGGAACCAGCCCCCCCTGTCCAGTCTCCTTCCGGCTCTGCGGCCTCTCTGCGGCAGCCCCCCCTTGCGGGGTGGGCTCAGCCAGCCCCCCCCCCCCCCCGCACCCGCCTTCCGCACGTCCTCAGGCCGCACGCGCACAACAGCCACGGAGGCCCAGCCGCCCCGCCCCGCGCGAGGGCCCCGGGCCCCAGCGCCTCCTAGGGCCGCCGCGGGCGCGCGCAGGGACCGCCCCGGCGTGGTGCCCGCCGCCCCGCCCCGCCCCGCGCCCTGCCCGCCTGCCTCCCGGGTACTCACCGCCCGGCGAAGCCGGCCCGGCCGCCGGCTGCCCGTCCACATGGCCCCGGCTCTGCGCGCCCGAGCCCGCGGCCGGGGCTCCCCAGCGCCCCGCTTCCCGCAGGGAGCGCCCGCCCCCCGCCCCCGGCCCGGCTCCCCGCCAGCCCCGGCCCCGCGCAGCCGCGGCTGCTCAGGCGCTTCCCCGCGCCGCGCCGGGCTGGGCGCACGTGGTGGGCGCGGGGCGCACAGGGCGCGGAATGGCGGCGCGCGGGGTGAATGAGTCCCGCGCATGAATGGCGGCGGCCATGAATGGAGCAGTGTGGGCCACACTGCCTGGGTCAACCTGCTGGGGCGGGGGGGGGGGGGGGGCTCCAGCATTTAGTAGGCACCTGCTGTATACCACCTAGCCCCGCACAGGTCCCTAGGGACTAACTTTGCAGCAAGAGACAGGTCACTGCCCTCAGGGGGGCTTACAGTTTACAGTTGAGGAAAGTTGGCTTCCAAGAGTGTGGCCTGTTCTCCAGGCTTCTGCCAGTGCCAGGCCCCCATCCCAGTCAATGACTCCTTAAACTGTTACAGCCTTCCCGCCCCTTTCCCAACCTGACCTGTAAATCTGGTGTGTGTGTCTTTTTTTTTTTGGGGGGGGGCTCTTCATTCTTTCAAAGAAGCAATCAGAAAGGGAAAGTGACTTCGAGAGGGCCACTGTGGCTGGGGTGGCGCATCCCTCTCCTTTTTCCCAGTAGCGTTCAGGATTTGCCCGATCCTGGCCCTGGGTGAGACACTTTGGCATAGTGGGTCTGGTGGCCCCAAGCCGACTGGAGCATGGGTGGAGGCCAACATAAGTCCTGAGAACTCCAAGGTCTCCCTGGGGCATGTCTCCAGTCCAGCAGCAGCCAGCATATGAAGGGAAGACACGTGGGACCGGGAAGGATCTGGGTTGAGAGAGGAAGACAGCAGAGCCTGCCTTTGGCCTTCCTCAGGGCCTGTGGGCTCAGTGGTTCATGCGCGTTAATGGTTTCCAAACAGATAAGAGGGTACTGCTGGTGAATACAGCATGTATGTTGATTTTGTACTGTGGTAAAATATGCATGTCAAGAGTTACCATTTTAATCACCTTTAAATGTACAGTGCAGGGGCAGCTAGTATATCCATGCTGTCATGGGGCTGTCACCACCATCCACCTCTCGGCCCTGTGTGCTGTGCACATTGCAGCTTCTTCTTTCTCCTTTAATTAGGGGAGTAGCTGGTGCGTTTAGGCACTGTGACAGTGCAGAGAAAAGGTGCTGATGGCAAAGAAAGAGAGAAGCAGTAAAACGGAGTCTCTAGAAGGAAGAGGCAGACAAGGAGGTAGAAGTTACACACTGTCTTCCCTTTCCCCCCACGGGTGCCAGGGACATTTTTGGGTAACAGGTGCAGAAGGGGAGGTGCAAGCAAGCCTCAGGATGCCCTTCCTGTCTCTAAGGGCATGGACCACAGTTGGGACAGGTACGAGAAGGCAGCGACAGCCCGTAGCTAACCCCTGACTCGCTATAGACATGTCCTTTGCTCTGGGGACCTGGGTTGCCCCATCCTGAGTAGAGAGGTATCATGGCCTACCACTCCTGATCTCTGAGGTCCTGACAGAGGTGGAAGGGCCCAGCCTGCTCTTAGGGTCCTACTTCCCCATACATACCCACCCCACCCCCCCAAGGTCTGAAGGGAAAATAAAAAACACAGAACACAGATGCAGTCTATGGAACAGGGCTCTGTCTGCATTTCCTGCCTGCCCTGGGCTGTAGCCCTTTCCCTAGAGATGAGTCCTGCTCAGATGAAGCCAGAAAGTTCTCCTCTGCCTTGCCTCCTCTGCTGCCAAGGCACAGATGGCTGGGGAGGAGAGGGAGGGGCTGGTGGCTCCTGCCTGCCATGCACGGGAAGCCTGCAGACTCAGGCCAGGCTTGCCTGGGAAGGCTTCAACCAGCCCTGCTCTCCAGTGGTTCCCAAGGTCTTATCCCACCCCTCCCCGACTAGGCCCCCTCCCTCTTGCACCTGTGGTGGGGAGGCAAGAAGAAAGCTGGCCCTGTCTGTGGGCCTCTCTGTCCCTGCCATGCTCCAGGTGGGAAGGTAGTACTAGTCCCCTTTACAGATGGTGTCGCTGAAGCTTAGTGGCCATGTCCCTCCCCAAAGGCTACTACCAAGGAGGAAGCTGATCAAGGATTTGAGCACATGGTTCAGTCTGGCCCAATGCTTCTCATCCATGTCTGATCTTCCACAGGACCCTCCCCCAGGTGGAGGAAAGCCGCAGGGTGCCACCTGAAGTACCCCAACGGTGACAGAGCCCAGGGCCTTTGTGTTTGGGGCAGCAGAGCACAGCAACCCAGCAGGCTTCCTAGAGGAGGCCTGTCTTCAGCTGGGGTGGGATGAAGGTGGCTAGGCTGGAGGAACACTGCCCTGTGCAGCAGAGCGCTGGCCTTGGCACGCACACATCACCTTCCCAGAAGTCTAGACTCTAGGGTTCCCTACCTGTCCCCTATACTTGTGACATCTAGGAAACAGGGTGGGGGCTGTTCCCTCAGCAGTGTCCTTGCTGGGCTTGGATGGTCACAGAAGGGTCTCCCAGGAAGCATTTGTCTCAGTGAGACCTCTGTTCTTCCATGGTCCCTCCTCCTCCTCCCTCACCACTCACTGCTGTGTCTCTACATACCTGAGACTGGTTGCATCTTTTACCACACCGTAAGTCTGGCAGGCAAGGGTCCTACTGTCTCCCTTGTCTCCAGCAAGGAGCCTGGTTCCCAGGGCAGCCCACCTCAGGCACTCCAGCCACAGGCTCACGAAGCCTTTCTGTCTTATAGCACTTCCAGGTTGCGCCTCCAACCTCATCCACCTACAGGCATGCTTACTGTATCCTGCTCAAACAATGGGCAACATGCCAGGAAGAAAGCTCCAGTGGCCCCTGGAATAGTGGGGTGGGGCAGGGCTACCTGGCCTCAGCTCTGCCCAGACCCCCAACTTCTGGGCCTAAGGAGATGCTTGACTTTCCATTCCAACTTCCAATACCTTCACATACTCTTTACCCAGAAGAATGTAGCCCCTCATGGGTGTGTGATTTTCCTAATGTCCCTGTTCTCTTCCATTCCCACACAGGATGGCTAGTCAAGGCCGTAGTGACCTGAGTCCCCGACATGGTCATTGGCCAGACCTCTGGCCTGGGCCCTGGGAGACCATGGCCATGTTTCTGTTCTCTCTGAGTGTCCTTGTGCCACTTTTGGAATGGGCATCCACCTTTGTCTATGCACTTTCCCATATACCGTTCAGAAGACACAGTGAGTGGATAGGACCTGGGCAAGATTCACCCTGCAGGAAGAGTCTGCAGTGTCAGGCAGGGGTCACTGCCCGGAGACTCCGATGCTGGGCAGAGCCAGTGTGCCAGGCATGGACTCCCCACCGGGACGCAAGGTGGCAGCAGGGCCACAGCCGGCGGGACATGAGCAGGCTGCCCTTGTTGAAAATAGGAGCTCTGAGGCGGCCACCAATTTTCTTCACTCCACTGGGCAGGAAAATGATCTCTGCCGGTTTTGTGCGTCCCAGCCAGTATACGTGACTGTGAGAGATCTAGCCTGACAGCCGTAGGAGTTTTGGAGTTGTGCTGGGGACAGGACTGGCCTACTCCAGTGGGACTGGATGGCAGGAGGCAGGAGGCAGCAAAAAGCCCTGGCTGAGCAGGTGGGCAGAGTTCAGCCACCAGCTGCCTCTGGTGTTTGCAGGTTGGCAGGGCTTTTCCCAGCCTTAGTATCTCTTTCTCTGGACATGATGCTAGTGACCCCCAACCAGAATGTTGGCTTCATTCCCAGATTCACACACCAGGAGAAAGGGCCCAAAAGGAACTTCCTAGAAGGACTCCTAGGCACACAGCTCATGGAGACACCCACAGCCCACCTTGGAAGGGGTTACTGGGATTGGAATCTGCAGTGATCTGACCGCCCCATGCCCAAGCTCTGTAATAGCCACTAGTCTCAACAGACTCAAAACAGTCAGGAGTGGCAAAGGCCAAGGTTGTCTCTAGCAGGAGAGGCTGATGGTGTTTACCTCGGAGCAGTTTGATCTGGGGATGGGGACACAAATAGGTGACCCCACCCACCTTTAATGTTCTGTGGCCAGAGCTGAGGCTTAGAAGCCCAGAGTGCTGTTCCTGTGAGGCCAGAGGTTGGAGCAGGGTGGGAAACACAAGTGAGGTGGACAGTTTGCCCATATTCCTAGAACACGAGACCTTCTCTTTAAAAATGGGACAGTTTGGGTAAGAGAGAGAGAGAGAGGGAAAGGAAGGAAGAAAGGAAGGAAGGAAGGGAGGGAGGGAGGGAGGGAGGGAGGGAGGGAGGAAGGAAGGATAAATTGATCACCTTAGGCTTAGAATAAAGAGCTTTCAGTGGCTAGAGGCAGAGTTTGGCTGCAAGTAGTGAGGGTTCCAGCACTAGAGGAAACCAAGTGTTCAGCTATGAAGGCAACTGCTGCTGAGCTTCTGCCAGGATCCAAGGGCACTCCTGAGAGGTAGGCTGCTTCGGCATGGGGATCTGCCTGTTCCAGGCTCAGCCCTGTACTCCACCCCCCTCTCACAACTGCTCTCCCTACACCGGGGCCCTAGGGCCACCTGGATTTCTGCCCCTCCTTGGCACCCCCAATCTCGCCTTTCTCTGGCTGGTCGTGGACCTCAAGGGACAGGGGACCCTGAGCTTGGAGCTTGCCAGGCTTGGCCTAAATTCTGAGCTCAACTGGTCCATCCTTGCCCTGGGGTGGGTCTGTGGTCTTAGGGTTTCATGGTATAGAGAAAATGGTCAGAATAAAAATGGGATTTCTTGGATCAATTCCAACTTAAATAAATAAAGAGGTTAGGGAGAAAATTCGAGAGGTAAAGTACTTGCTCCACAAGCGTGAATGAGGACACGAGTTCGGATCCCCTGCAGAAAGAGCTGGGTACAGTGGTACACACCTGCTAATCCCAGCACTGGGGAGGTAGAGATGGGCAGATCTCTGAGACTCACTAGCCAGCCAGTCTAGCTGAATCTAAGAGCTTCAGATTCAATAAGAGACCCTGTCAAAAAAAAAAAAAAAAAGTGGGGAGTGATTGACGGAGACACTCAAACCAACCCCTGGCCTTTTGTACATGTTTAAGTACCCACGCACGAGTGCGCAAGAATATGTAAACACACGTATACCACATGCACGCATGCACACACACACAGCTCCTTAACTGTGCCCGTGGCTCACCGTGCACACACTCTCTGACCACCCCTAGGTATGCCACCTCTCCTCAAGACGCTCATGTAACATGAGCTGGCATTCAGTTGGCAGCCTTGAGCCCCCTTCTCCACAAAGCTATCTGTTATAAAGATAGGAGACCGAGACTGTGGTAGCCCTTCTGCATCCCAGTGTGCCTAGGAGGCTGCATCGACGGCAAGGCTGGAAGACAGTGGCTCAGAAATAGGCTGAGCCCGTCGGAAGTCTTTTTTTGCTGTGCGCATTACAGCTTTATTGAGGCGTGAAGTACACAGCTCATAGTTACAGTGTAACATGATAAGTTTTGACATATGCAGATGCTGAGAAACCATCACCGCAATCAAGAGAACGTGGATTTCCATCAAATGCAAGAATTTTCTGGTGCTTGTAGTAAATCCCCCTCCCTCCGCCCTAGCAATATTACTGATCTGCCTCCATCATTGCAGATTACCTTGCTTGGTTTAGACTCTTGTGTAAGAGGAGTCATATTCTATGTGCTCTTTTGTGTGTGTGTGTGTGTGTGTGTGTGTGTGTGTGTGTGTTTGTGCACAGGGCATGAGCCTGAGATTCACCCAAGCATGTGCCTCAATAGCTCACTCTTTTTAAATGGTGAGTAGTATTCCATTAGATATGCTATTCATTTATGAATGGACACCTGGCTTTTTGCAGTCCTTCTTTGGCTACTGTAAACACAGTGACTATGACCATCCATTCACAAATCACCATGTGCAGACACAGTTCTTTGATTTCCCTTGGGTAAGAACCTTGGAGTAGAGCTGGATCACACAGTAGGTGCTATGTCCAGAAACTGCTATGCTGTTTCCAAATGCTGGAAGCATCTTACATTCCTGCTAGCAGAGCTTGAGTGCCCAAGTTGCTCCGTATCCTTGTCAACTCTTGGCATATTCTTTTTAGCCACCTGATTTCAGCTCTCATTTTCCAAAGAACAGCAGACATGAGGGGAATCTACTTCACAGGTCTTTTGCCTGTGTTTTAATTGAGTTGGTTGTGTTTTCATTACTTAGTTGTAATGCTCTTTATGTATTCTGGACTTTATGAAGTCTTTGGTTTGCTGTTTCACTTTCTTAAAAGTGTCTTTTGAGAGGAGGGCTTTCATTGTGATAAGTCCACACTTACCAGTTTCTAATAATTTGTGTCAAGGCAGCTTTTCTAAACAATGACTGACTGTAGTTGGAAGTTTTCCTGTGTCCCAGCCGGCAGGTGGTCAGGACAAATCTCTCTCATTTGAGTCACCCAAGTAAACACACAGAGGCTTATATTAATTAACTGCTTGGCAATTAGCTCAGGCTTATTATTGACTAGCTCTTACACTTAAATTAACCAATAATTCTTATCTATGTTTAGCCACGTGGCTTGGTACCTTTTCTCAGTTCTGCCTTGTCATCTTGCTTCCTCTGTGTCTGGCTGGCAACTCCTGACTCTGCCCTTCCTCTTTCCAGAATTCTCCTTGTCTGCTTACCCTGCCTATACTTCCTGTCTGGCTACTGGCCAATCAGCATTTTACTTATCAACCAGTCAGAGCAACACATATTCACAGCGTACAGAATGACATCCCACAGCAAATGACATCAAGAAATTTGAGGCAAATGGATAGAACTAGAAAAAAATCATCCTGAGTGAGGTAACCCAGACCCAGAAAGATAAACATTGTATGCACCCACTCATAAGTGGATATTAGCTGTAAAGTAAAGGATAACCATGCTACAATCTACAGCCCCAGAGATGCTAGGTAACAAGGAGAGCCCAAAGGGGGGCACATGAATTTCCCTGGGAAGCAGAAATAGAAGAAATCTCTTGGGTAGACTGGGAGAAGGTGGGGATGGGAACATGAGGGATTGGGTTGGGGGTTGGGTGGAGGGGGACAGTAATGAAAGAGATGTCTTAATAGGGGGGCCATTTCAGGATTGGGTAGAGGCCTGATGCATGGGAAACTCCCATGAATCTACAAGGATGACCCTAGCTAAGACTCCTAGCAATGGTGGCTGGGTAACCTGGACTGGCCATCTCCTGTGATCAGATTAGTGGCTACCCCAGTTGTCATCAGAGGTCCTTCATCCAGTGACTGATAGAAACAGAGGTAGAAATCCACGGCCAAGCACTGGGCCAAGCTTCGGGAATACTGTTAAGAAGGAGGGATTATACAAGTCAGGCAGGTCAAAGTCACCACAATGGAACCCACAGAAACAACAAACCTGGGCTTATAGGAGTCCACAGACTCTGTGGACAGCTAGGAAGCCTGCATGGGACAAACCTAGGCCCTCTGCATATGTGTGACAGTTGTGTTGCCTGGTCTACCTATGGGACTCCTGGCAGTGGGACCAGGGCCTGTTCCTAACGTTTTGGCTGGCTTTTGGGAACCTAGTCCTCATGCTGGGTTGCCTTGTCCAGCCTTGGTACAAGGAGAAGAGCTTGGTCCTGCCTCAACTTGATGTGTCATGCTTTGCTGACACCGAGGGGATGCCTGCCCCTTTCTGCGTAGAAACAGAGGAGTGGATTTGGGGGGAGGGGGGCGCAGAGGGGAGGTAGGGGGAGGAAATGGGGAGGGGAAATGTGCTCAGGAATAGATTTAATTAATTCAAAAAAGAAGAAAAAAGAAAAAAAAACAAGACAGTGTTTCTAATCAGTTGTTGCTGATACCGTTCCTGCTGATTGGCCCACTTTGTGTCTTACACTCTTGCTGTGGTAGCAGGATCTTTTTGTAAGGCCCTTAGCGACATTTATGTAGGTGACTTGTCTCCGTCTGCTTTCTGTGGTGCAACAACAAAATTAGTCTGGGTCACGGATAAGGAAAGAAGCTTATTTGGTTCATGATTTTGGAGATTTCTAGGTAGCAGGGTGCTGGCAGGGCTCTCACGTGGCTCCGACTCATGGCTGCAGTGAATAGTAAAACGGAGAAGAGGAAGAACACAAGAGTCCCCTGGCCCAGGCCACCCGCTGCTCTAGAAACTCATCCAGTCCCCAGAGTGAGAGGTCACACTGGTGGGAATTAACCCAGTCCCTTAAGAAAGGACTGGTCTGGGGGTGTAGCTCAGTGGCAGAGGAGTTACCTGGCACGTACGAGGCCTGGGGGTCCATTCCCAGCACCAACCCCTGATGGCAAAGCTGCTTTCAAAGCCTTTCCTTCCTATTGTCACGGCAATGCTATTTCAGCATGGGGACACTCCATAGTCACTCCATCATAAAGGTGTGTCATCAACATGCAAGGGCAGCTAATTTCTACTCCTCAATTCATGACTTTTCTCACTTCCTTGCTTTCCTGCCCTATCTAGGGCTCGGATACAATGCTTAGGAGAAGAGGTGGGAGTGGCTATCCTTATCGAGAACAAGCTCTAAGGCCGTGGTTAATTGTCCTGATAAAGACCAGGACCCAAAGCAGCCTGGGGGGTCTTACAGCTTACAGTCCATCATTGAGGGAAATCAGGGCAGGAACTCGAGGGAGGAACCTGGTGGCAGGAACTGAAGCAGAGGCCACAGAAGAATGCTGCTTACTGGCTTGCTTCCCATGGCTTGCTCATCTTGCTTTCTAATATAACCCAGGAACCACCTGCCCAGGGATGTCACTGCCCACCGTGGACTGGACTCTCTCATATCATTCATTAACCAGGAAAATGTCTGACAGAATTGCAATACAGGCCAATCTGATGGAGGTGTTTACTCGACTGAGATTCCTTCCTCAGTGATGATGCTAGTTTGTGTCAAGTTGACAAAAACAAACAAACAAACAAACAAAAAACCTAACCAGCGCATAGCTCTTCTAGGATGCCATTTCTGAGCCTTCTTGAGCCTTTAGCAATAGACTGTAAACCTTCTCAAAAAGTTACTTTGTATCTATCAAGACAATCGTGGGTGTTTCCTGTTTAGTTTGTTAACATGTTGGATTCCATGAATTTTCAGATGTTAAACCATCCTTGTATGGCTGAGATAATCTCCTCCTTCAACGTGATTGATGGGTGCCATTCTTTTTGTATTCTATTGCATTCAGTTTGAAAGCACTTGTGTGTATGCACACACACGTGGTGTGTGTGTGTGTGTGTGTGTGTGTGTGTGTGTGTGCGTGTGCGTGTGTGTGTGTGTGTGTGTGTGTGTGTGTGTGTGTGTGTGTGTATGCATGAGTGCATAGGGAGGCCAGAGAGCAATCTTGAGTGCTTTTCCTCAGAAACTGTCTACCTTGCCTTTTGAGACCAGGTCTTCCACTAGACCCTGGGTCTTATCCATCTGTCTAAGCTGGTTGGCTGGCAATCCTCAGGGATCCACCTGCCCCCACCTCTGCAGCTCTAGGATTATAACCGTGCAGGGGATCAAACCTGCTTCTGAAGCAAGCACTCTACTGACTCATTTGCCTGTCACCCTGGCCCCTGATACGCAAACATTTTCTTAACATTTTTCTGTGTCTGTTCTGTAGTCTCCTTCTCTGTAATGTTGCTGTCTAGCTTTGGTACTGAGATAACGTTGGCCTCAAAAAAACCAGTTAAAACATTTCCTTCCTCTTTGAGTTTTTGAAATCTTTCCAATAGAATAACTCCCATGTCTTCATTAAGACTTTGGTAGTTTTGCCAGAAAAATCATCTGGATCTGGAAATTTCTTTTTTCTCTCATATCTTGAAGTTTGCTGCCTCGGGTCTTGAGGCGCTTTGCAGTTCTTTTAAAAAGAAGTTTTTAATTAAAATATAATTACATCACTTCCCCCTTCCCTTTCCTTCCTCCAACCCCTCCCCCTACTTCCTCTCAAACTGATAGCCTCTGGAAATTTCTTTGTAGACATTTTAAGACTAAAAATGCCATTTCTTTAATGAATGTGGGTTGGCTATGAATTTCTTTAAATCATTTTTTTCCTGGTTCACCTAAGGTATGAAATTCACCGGCATGAGAAGTTGTTTAAAATATTCCCTTGTTACCTTTCCACATCTGCAGGATCCACAGTGTCCCAGCTCTCCCCAGTACTGGTACTGGTAATTCATTCTCCCCCTTTCCCTCCCTCCTCCCTCCTCTCCCCTTCCCTATCAGCAATGACAACGGTCAATTTTATTGATGACTTCTCCTCTTCCCTCTCTTCCCTTCTCTGTCCCCCTCCCCTCCCCCTGTGGTGCTGGGAATAGACCCCAGGGTTCTTGCATCCTAGTCAAGCCTTTTGCTGTTGAACTACTCTCTCAACTTCTTGTCTTTTAAAATCAATTTTTGGTTTAACTGATTTCTCTGTTGTTTTGAGTTTTCTATGTCCTTGACTTCTGCTCTTACCTCAACTGTTTTTTTTTAAATCTATTTACTTAGGAATTTTTTATTTGGATGGGGTGTGGGGAGGTGAAGACTTAGTTTCATGTAGCCTAGGCTGGCCTCTAACTCACTAAGTAACCAAGGTTAGCCATCAACACCCAATCCTTTTGCCCCCGCCTTCCAAGTACTGTGATTACACACGTATCACACCAGGCTCTCTTTCTTCTTTATCATATAAGCACTTTAGTGCTCTCATGTTCCCTAAAATCATCACTGTAGCTTTATTTTTATGTCATGTTTTTATTATTTCTATGCAAGAAAACATTGCCTTTAAATGTGCTTATTTTTAAATATAGTATTTTATTAATGTTTTCAGAGTTTAATACAATGTGTTTTGATCACATTCGTCCCCAAAGACTCTCATTCCTCACTGAGTTCAATTTGTGCTGCTTGTATACTCCCGGGTCTGCAGCCATCCATGAATGCAATGGTTCTGTCAGGTCTGGGAAACACTGCAGTCTTCCACAACCTCTGACTCTTATGGTCTTCAACCCCTTCCCTTCTGTGATGGTCCCTGAGACATGTGGGGGTTGGGGGAGATGAATTAGATGTTCCATTTGTGGGCTGAGCTCTCTATGGATACTACTTGTTCTCAGTGTTTTGACCACTTTTAAGTTTCTGAGTTAACCACTGTCCACCGCACAAAGGAATTTCTCTGATGAGGTCTGAGTGGTATCTACCTCAGGGCATGCAGATACAATTCAGGGTATGATTTGATTCTGTGTCTATTTGGTGGAATAACAGTAGTAGGTTCACCCTGAGGCCTGTGAGCTCCCCAGTCATAGGCTGTTGACCAGATTCACAGTAGCAGACATGGAGAAAGCTTTGAACCAGAAGGCAGTTGGTTACCCACATGACATTTGGGCCATTATTGTACCCATGATTGTATCTTGCCACACTGGTCATTATTGTAGTTCACCGTGTTCACAGCTGGGTAATACTGGTGGTGCCACTCCACCCCATAGCCTGTATAGCATCTTATAGTACTGTGAAAGTTATCCAGTCAGGAGAAAGCCCCCTGGGCAGTACCAACTTGATTTATTCATGCCTGGTAGTCTCTTCAGCAATAGGATATTACCATCAAGTTCTGGTAGGCAACCAAGACAAATGGCCATAGACTTTATTGGACTGGGGGGAGTGTCTCCAAAATATCTCTGATCAATAACTTGAGGTGAGGTGTCCCACACCCAGCACTGGGCTCCTTGTTTGGCACCCCCTGGCTTCTGGCAGGACTCAATTCCCTGTATAGGGCAACTCCAACTAGACTTTTAAAAAATATTACTATCTATCTATCTATCCATCCATCCATCTATCTGTGCAGCTATCTCTGGAGTTTATAAAATAAAATTATAAAATAAAACACAGCTTTTTAACATCCTTGGTGTTAGGCACCTCTCCCTCTTCCCCTCCCCATTCCTCTGCCTTACTCTTCCATCCCTCGCCCCACTTAGACCTCTCTCCTCATTGTTCTCCCTTCCCTCTCCATATCACCTATGTTCCCCCCCCACACACACACTCAAGAGCTTCTTTTCCACTCCCCGCCAATGGTCCCTTTCTAGTTTCCTGGATCCCACAGACACTCCGTGTTAAACACACAGACTTAAAGATGTAATGCTAAGGTCCACAAATTCGTGAGAACATGTGACATCTGTCTTGCTGGATCTGGATTACCACATTCAATGTAATGTTTTCCAGCTCTATCCATTTACCTGAAAATTTCATAATTTCATTTTTCTTTACAGATGAATACAATTTCACTGTGTACAGGTACCATCCATCAGTTGGTGGACACCTAGTGGGAATCTGTAAATACCTCAGCTGGTGGACACCTAGTGGGATTCCAAGTCTTAGCTGTTGTGAACAGAGCAGCTATGAACAAGGATGAGTATACACCTCAATAGTGAGGTATTGAGTATGTTGGGTAAATGTCCAAGAGTGATATAGCTGGGTCATATGGCTGATGGACTCCTAGTTCTTTAAGGAACCATCATATTGATTTCCATAGGGGCTGCATCAGTTTTCATTTCCACTAGTAGTATACGAGGGTTCCCCATTCCTCAGATCCTCACCAGCATCTATTGTCTTATATTTTCTTAATCTTGGCCATTTTGACTGGGGTGAAAGGAAATCTCAAGGTAGCTTTAATCTGCATTTTCCTGACAGCTAAGGATATTGAACACTTAAAAAAATATTTCTTAGCCATTTGTATTTCCTCTTCTGAGCACTCCCTGTTCTATTCTATAGCCCACATTTTAACTGGGTGGCTTGATTACTTGGTGTTTAGTGTTTTGAGTCCCTTGCATACTCTGCACACTGACCCTCTGTCAGATGCGTCACTGAAAGGGCATTTCCCACTCCGTCTGTGACCTCTTCAGTTGCTTAACACTCTCCATGCAGCACAGAAGCTTTTTAATTTCACAAGGTCCCACCTGCTGCTTATTGGATTATTGGTCTCATTTCCTGGGCAACAAGAGTCCTGTCCACCTAAGCCGATATCCTGAGGTGCACTCCCTACTCTTCCAGAAGTTTCAGAGTCCATGGTCTATGCTCATCAGGGAGACTGGCCTTGCCATTCTCTTTTATTGTTGCTTCATTATCTGGTTTTGCTATCAGGGGAATCTTGGCTTAATAAAGAGTTTGAAAGTGTTATTTCCTTTTCTGTTGTACAAAATAATTTGGCTAGTATTGGTGTTGGCTCTTCTTTGAAGGCCTGGTAGAATTCTGCATCACATCTACCAGAACCTGAGCTGACTTTAGTTGCAGTATTTTAAATCATTGCTTTTGTGCAATTGGTTGTTATAGATCTATTCAAATGATTTAATTCATCTTGGTTCAACTTTGGTAGGTCATAGGCATCTAGAAATTCATCTGTTTCTTTTAGATTTTTCCAGTTTAGTGGAATACAAATTTTTAAAGTACGTCTTCATTATTTTCCGAACATATCAAAATGGCCCCATAGAGAGTGGCATTATTGGAGGTGTGGCCTTGTTGGAGGAAGTGTGTCACTGGAGGTGGGCTTTGAGCTCTAAAATGCTCAAGCCAGATCCAGTGTCTCTCTCTCTCTTCCTGCTGCCTGCTGATCCAGATGTAGACCTTTTAGCTACTTCTCCAGTGTCATGTCTACTGCATGCCGCCATGCTTCCCTCATGACAATAATGGACTAAACCTCTGAACCTGTAAGCCAGCCACAATGAAATATTTTCCTTTATAAGAGCTGCTGTGGCCAGGTGGTGGTGCACGCCTTTAATACCAGCACTCGGGAGGCAGAGCCAGGCAGATCTCTGTGAGTTCAAGGCCAGCCTGGTCTACAGAGTGAGACCCAGGACAGGCACCAAAACTACAGGCACCAAGAAACCCTGTCTCAAAAAACCAGAAAAGAAAAAAAAAAAGAGTTGCTGTGGTCATGGTGTCTTTTCATAGCAACAGAACACTGACTAAGACAACGTGTTGTTCTTTGTCATTTTGTTTATTTTGTAGTATTTAGGGCTTTCTTAGTCTCCTTTTGCTTACTTGTGCCTTACTCTCATTTATTTTTCCCTAGTGTAACCCCTTGAGTGTGTTTATCTTTCTCTTCAGACTGAAGTATTTCTTCCAGCATCCTCTGTAGGGCAAAGCTTGGTAGTCACAAATTCCTTTAGCCTGTCTTTATGATGGAAAGTTTTTCTTTTGTTGTGCTGTCGATTATGATGGAGAGTTTGGCAGTTGTGGTCTTTTGGAATTGGGAAGACATCAGTTCAATCCCTTCTTGTTTTCATGGTTTGGGGTGAAAAGTCGGCAGTTATTCTGATTGTCCCGTCTTTGTATGTAACTTGGCTTTTCTCCTTTGCTGCTTTCAATATACCTTTTTGTTGCGGTTCTGTACATTCAGTGTTTTAATTATAATACAGCACGGGGAGTTTCTTTTATGGTCCTATCTATTTGGTGTTCTGTGTACCTCCAGTATTTCAGATGGGCTTCTAGTTTTCTAGATTAGGGAAGTTTTCTTCTTTAATTTTATTAAAAATATGTTCTATGCATTTTGTTTGAAACCTATCTTCTTATGTGCTCATACTACACAGACTTTGCCTTTCAGGAAGTCCCAGAGTTTTTGCATGTTCTGGTTTTTATTTTTTTTTTATTTTTTTTTTTCGAGACAGGGTTTCTCTGTGTAGCTTTGCGCCTTTCCTGGAACTCACTTGGTAGCCCAGGCTGGCCTCAAACTCACAGAGATCCACCTGGCTCTGCCTCCCAAATTCTGGGATTAAAGGCGTGTGCCACCACTGCCCGGTGCATGTTCTGTTTATACATTAAAAAATTTTGTCTTTGCAATTAATAAATGGGACCTCATGAAACTGAAAAGCTCCTGTAAGGCAAAGGACACTATCAATAGGACAAAATGGCAGCCTACAGAGTGGGGAAAGATCTTCACCAATCCCACATTTGACAGAGGGCTGATCTTCAAAATATATAAAGAACTCAAGAAACAAGACATCAAAAAAATCAAATAATCCAATTAAAAAATGAGGTACAGACCTAAACAGAGAATTCTCAATAGAAGAATCTCAAATGGCAGAGAAACATTTAAAGAAATGTTCAATATTCTTAGGCATCAAAAAATGCAAATCAAAATGACTCTGGGATTCCATCTTACACCTGTCAGAAAGGCTAAGATCAAAACCACAAGTGACAGCTTATGCTGGAGAGGATGTGGAGCAAAGGGAACACTCTTCCATTGCTGGTGGGAGTGCAAACTTGTACAGCCACTTTGAAAATCAATATGGTATTTTCTCAGAAAATTGGGAATCAATCTTCCTCAAGACCCAGCTAAACCACTCTTGGGTATTACCTAAAATGCTCAATTATATCACAAGGACACTTGCTCAACCATGTTCATAGCAGCTTTATTCGTAATAGTCAGAATCTGGAAACAACCTAGATGCCCTTCAATTGAAGAATGGATAAAGAAAATGTGAGGCATTTATACAATGGAGTATTACTTAGCTGTTATAAACAATGGTATCAGGAAATTTGAAGGTAAATGGATGGAACTAGAAAAAAAATCATCCTGAGTGAGGTAACCCAGACCCATAAAGATAAACATGGTATGTATGCACTCACTCATAAGTGGATATAAGCTGTAAAATAAGGTAATTGTGCTATAATCCACAGACCAGAGAGGCTGGGTAACAAGGAGGGCCCAAGGAGGGGGCACATGGATCTCTCTTTGAAAGGGAAATAGAAGAAATCTCCTGGGTGGACTGGGGGGTGGGTAGGGATGGGACTTGAGGGATTGGGTTGGGGTGTGGGTGGAGGGGGAGAATAATGAAAGAGATGACTGGAAATGGGGAGCATTTGAGGATCAAGTAGAAACTCCTACAAATCTACAAGGATAAGCCCAGCTAAGACTCCTAGAAATAGTGGATCCAGTAACTGATGGGAACAGATGCAGAGCCACATCACAAGAAAACCCACAGAAACAACTAACCTGGGCTCATAGGAACACACAGAGTCTGAACCAACAATCATGGGACTGACCTAGGCCCTCTACATATATATGACAGTTATGTAGCTGGTCCTCTTATGGGGCTCCTAACTGGGAACAGGGGCTGTCCCTAACACTTTGGCTGGCTCTTGGGAACCTATATCTCATACTGGATTGTCCTGCCCAATCTTAATACAAGGAAAGGTGATTAGACCTTAATACAAGGGGAGGTGCTTAGTCTTACCGCAACTTGATATGCCATGCTTTGTTGATACCCATGGGAAGCCTACCCCTTTCTGAACAGAAACAGAGAAGGAATGGATTGAGGGGGGCTGGAGGGGAGGTGCGGAGAGGAAATAGGAGGAGAGAAGGAAGGGGAAACTGCAGTTGGGTTGTAAAATAAGTAAAAAATTAAAAATTTTATCTTGGACAATGACTAAATGATCCAATTCCTCTATTTTCTCTTCATATCCTGAGATCCTGTCTTCCATATGATTCATTTTATTGGTGAGGCTTTCTGCTGAACTTTTTTTGTTGTTTTTAAATTAAAATATGTTTTGAGGTTTAATTAATTTTTAAAAACTTTTAAGTGTATGAGTGTTTTGCCTTCATGCATGTCTCTGTACCACATGCATGCAGTACCCATCCAAGCCAGAAAATAGTTCCAGATCCCATGGAACTGGAGTTATAGGTGGTTGTTGTTAGCATTCAGGCAGTTACACTGGCCTGCTCAGGGTCCTGACGGAACACATCATCAACTATGGCCGCTGTGTCGCTACTTAGCCCCGTCACATGCGCTACACCCCCTTAAAAAGCAAGCTCTCCCTGTTTCCCCGCTCTGTTTTCTCTGCTGCTTCTCCCCAAAGGCCAGTCTCTGTGCTCTTTTCTTCCCTTACCTCAATAAAGCTCCTACATGAGTTCTGTTGCATGGTGTGACTTCGCTCTTCTGCTGTTAACTACAACAGTTGTGAGCTGCCATATAGGTGCTGGGAACGGAACCTGGGTCCTATGGAAAATCCCGAGCCATCTTTCCAGCCCCTTTCGGAACTTGTTATTTGACATATGGTTTTTTCATTACCATTTTGGTTTGAATTTCCTTCAGTATTTCTATCTCTTTACTAAGTTTTACTTTTTATATTCTGGGCTGACTTCCTTATTTCATCAGCTGCGTGTTTGTCTTCTCTTGGAAGATATTGGGGTCTTTTTGAGTTGTGTGTTTGTTTTTGAGAGAGGGTGCTGTGGGATAATGCTTTTGTATACTGGTTTAATAAAACGCTGATTGGCCAGTAGCCAGGCAGGAAGTATTTGTGGGGGGGGGGGACGAGGAGAATTCTGGGAAGAGGAAGGGTTGAGTCAGGAGTCGCCAGCCAGACACAGAGGAAGCAAAACGACAAGGCAGAACTGAGAAAAGGTACCAAGGCACATGGCTAAACATAAATAGGAATTATGGGTTAAATTAAGTGTAAGAGCTAGTCAGTAATAAGCCTCAGCCAATGGCCAAGCAGTTATAAATAATATTAAGCCTCTGAATGATTATAAGCGGCTGCAGGACTGTGGGTGAGAGAGATTTGTCTGGACTGTGCTGGGCCTGGTGCGACACAGGAAAACTTGTGACTACAATAGGGTCTGTGTAGCACTGGATGGAATGAAACTTGCTATGTAGACCAGGCTGTCCTCAAACTCACAGAGATCCTCCTGCTTCTGCCTCCTGACTGCTTGGATGAAAGGTGTGTGCCACCACACCTTTGAATTTTTTAAAAACCATATTTATAATCAGCCTTTTGAATTCTGTATCTGAAATGTCATCAAAGTCATTTTTATAGGTGACCACTCATATGATGTTGGTCATGCTTGGATGAGACAGGTTGTCTTGGTTCTCCATATTACCTGTGCTGTTATACTGGGACCCAGTCATCTGTGGCTAGATCATTGGTAAAATTTGCTGTCTTGTTCTCTGAGTTCCGGTTTACCTCCCCTCTTTCCATTTGTCCAGTGTTTGTGCTTGTGTGTGCAAGCCACAGCACACATGTGGAAGCTGGAGGACAATTTGGAGGAATTGGCTTTCTCCTTCCACTGTGTGGGTTTTGGGAATTGAATCATGGTGTTTAGGCTGGCTGGCAGGTACCCTTATTGCCTGTCTTAGTCACTGTTCTATTGCTGTGAAGAGATACCATGACCAAGGCAACTTATGAAAGGAAAAAATTAATCGGGGGCTTGTTCACAGTTTCAGAGGGTGAGTCCATAACCAGCATGGTGGGGAGCATGGTGGCAGGCAGGCAGGCATGCTGCTGGAGCAATAACTGAGAGTTTACATCTTATCTAAAAAAATGGAGGCAGAGAGAGCAAGGCTGGGCCTGGGATGGGCTTTTGAAACCTCAAAGCTTACCCCCAGTGGCATATCTCTTTGAATAAGGACACACCTCCTAATCCTTCCTAAAGAGTTCCACTAACTGCAGACCAAGCATTCAAACACATGAGCCTATGGAGGGCATCCTCATTTAAACCACCACCCTGCCTGAGCCATCTCACCAGCCCCAAGAAGCCATTTGCTAATCCATTGTGATTTTCCCTTATGACTTATGGGGTACTTAGAAGTGTGTGATTTAGCACCCAGACGTTTTGTGCCTTCCAGGTGTCTTGGTTTGGGTTTCTATTGCTGTGAGGAAACACCACAACCAAAAAGCGAGTTGGGGAAGGAAAGGGTTTATTTGGCTTATACTTCCACATCATAGCTCATCACTGAGGGAAGTCAGGACAGGAACTCAAACATGGCAGGAGTCTGGAAGCAGGAGCTTATGCAGAAGCCTTAGAGGAGTGCTGCTTACTGGCTTGCTCCTAAATGGCTTGCTCAGCCCAGTTCCTTATAGAACCAAGGCCCACCAGCTCAGGGATGGAACCATCCACAATGGGCTAGGCCCTCCCTATCAATCACTTATTAAGAAAATGCCCCACAGCTGCATCTCCTTTTTTCTCAAATGAGCTTCCCTTCTTTCAGATAACTCTAGTTTGTGACATGGAACTGTCCAGCTCACCAGGTGTCTTCTGCTGCTGGTGCCTAACTTAATTCCACAGCGATGGGAGGACATGCTTTGTAGGATGCAAGCCCTCTATAGATTTGCTGGGACTTTACCCCGGTAGACTTTATTTTGACAAATATGTTGTGTTCTTTTAAAAAAGATGTGTCTTCTGGGGCTGTTGGATGGAGCATCCTTCAGTGTTGTTTCTTTGTACTGAATAACTTTACTCTGCTTTTGTGGGTTTTCAGCAGTTTGATTATGGCGTGACCCTCCCTCTTCCACTTCTTCCCCTCCCTCCTCTCCCTCTTTCCTTCCTTTCCTTTTCTTTCTTCACCTCCTCTTCTTCTTCTTCCTCTTCTTCTTCCTCTTCCTCTGCTTCTTCTTCCTCCTCTTCCTCCTCCTCCTTTTCTTCTTCTTCTTCTTCTTCTTCTTCTTCTTCTTCTTCTTCTTCTTCTTCTTCTTCTCCCTCCTCCTCCTCCTCCTCCTCCTCCTCCTCCTCCTCCTCCTCCTCCTCCTCCTTCTTTTTGAGGCCATCTCTCATTTTGTAGCCCAGACCTGCCTGGAACTCATGGCAATCCTCTGACTGCTAAAATTACAGGTGTGGGCCACCAAGCCTAGCTTGCATACTCTCTTTCTTTCTTTTATTCTTTCTTTTTCTATTCTGTATTCACTGGGGTTCTCAGCTCTCTAGATGTCTGATTTGGACAGTTTTGGACATTAATTTTTTTAAACTGCTGTGTTTCTCCAGGTTCTTTTCCCCACTAGGAGAATCAACTGCACATGCATTAGGCCCCTCAATGCACCTTACGGCACAATGAATCTTTCTTCACTTTGGGGTCATCTTCTTTCATTTTGGAAGATCTTTATGGCCTTTGTATTTGCTTGATGCTCCTTTTTTGTTTAACCTGCAGTTAGTCCCAGCTAGCTACTGCCATCTCATATACTTCCTTAATTATTTTACATTTATTTATCGTGTGTGTGTGTGTGTGTGTGTGTGTGTGTGTGTGTGTGTGTGTGTGCATGTATGCACATGTGCATACCTGCAGCAGCTCAAGTGTGGAAGGTCAGAGGACAGTTTATCCTCTCCTTCCACCATGTAGGATGTGGGAATTGAACTCAGGTTGTCAGGCTTGGTCTCATACACCTTGTGGTGGTTTGAATAAGAATGGCCTACATAGGCTCATAGATTTGAATGCTTGGTCACCAGGGAGTGGCACTAAATGAATGGATTAAGAGGTATGGCCTTGTTGGAGTAGGTGTGGCCTTGTTGAAGGAATGAGGGTGGGCTTTGAAGTTTTAAATGCTCAAGCCAAGCCCAAAGGCTCTCTTTTTCTCTTCCTACTGCCTGTGGATCCAGATGTAGAAATCTCAGCTTCTTTTCCAGCACCACATCTGCCTATATGCTGCCATGCGCCCTGCCATGATGATAATGGACTAAACCTCTATAAGCAAGCCCCAATTAAATGCTTTCCATGATGAGTTGCTATGGTCATAGTGTCTCTTCCCAGCAACAGAACATTGACTAGGACATACTTTTACCAAGTTAGTCATTGCACAGGCCCCAAACACTTTGTTTTAACTCTATCTACAGGCTTAGTTTGTGTCTTTGAAACTCTGCTCCATTTGTCCCTCTTCATGCCCATCGTCATCTCTGTTTTCTCAGCATCTGTCTATTCTTTGTCCCCTGGCTCCTCTAGTTATCTGGACACTTCCAGAACTTTCTCTATTAGCTTATGCTTCCTTTTCTTAGGGGCCATTGTTTTCTCCTTCGCTGGCTTGGTAACTTTGATTGGATGCCAGGAGTTGGAATTTGACCTTGCTAGATGCTAGACTTTTTCCTACTCCAGTTTAAGTGTGTTTCCAGTTTTTTCTAAGTCCAAATTACTGAGAGACACCTGGACCCTTCCCAGGCCCACTTCTGTGCTTCATAAGCAGGTCCCAGTTGGCTGAGAGCCCAGGAGATTATCTGATCCCTTGCTGAGGTGATACCTTTCTAAGAACTGTTCTGTCAGGGTCTTCTCTGAGAGCTTGATTGGGGGGGGGGGAGCTTGGCACTGGCAGTGGGTGAGGTGTGGCACGGAGGTGTCAGGCAGGGTGTGACTGCAAGGATGAACTGGCTCCCTGCCCCCGCCCCCCACACCTCACGCCTGCCAAACACTGGTGCCTGCACCCAAGAGTGGCAACCCTGGTGACCTATTTATTTATTTATTTATTTGGTTTTTTGAGGCAAGAGTTTCTCTGTGTAGACCTGGCTGTCCTGAAACTCACTTTGTAGACCAGACTGGCCTTGAATTCACAGAGCTCCAAATGCCTCTTCCTCCTAAGTGCTGGGAGTAGACATGAGCCATCATGCCCAGCTAACTCTGGTGATCTTAAAGAATTGTTCACATGACACCCTCCCTGTACTAGTTACATTTCTGCTGGATGTGATAAAATGCCATAAACAAGACATCTTAAAGAAGAAAGAGTTCTAAAATTTTAGCTTATGGTTCTAAGAGGTTAACCTCTATAATGACTGGGACGGCATGGTGACTGCAGAAGGAAGCTGAACTATGCTCAGCCATGAAGCAGGGACAGAAATAGGGAGCAGGGTGGAGCCCTCAGCTCCCAAAGCCCATCCCCAATGACACACCTCCTCCAGCAAGACCACACTTCCCAAGTAGCACCACCAACTGGGGGCCAAGTGTTCACATGACGGAGACTGTGGGGGACATTTCTCATTCAAACCACTCCCCTTCCCTCACTTCTCATGAGGGGAACCTCAATTGCTCTGTGCAGTTTCTTCTACAAGATCACCAAGCTGACAGACACAAGTGCTCTGTTCCTGCCAGCTGCGGTTTAACACAGGGTATGCCAGGCCCTGAGGCTACCCAAGGGGACCAAATAGGGATGTGAAATGGCATCTCAACATTTACAGGAGACTGATGAAACCAACAGTGGCCCTTATTCTGAAGATGCATCAAGGAAGATGCATTCGTATATGCCGGTGACATCTATGGAAGCGAAAGTCTGAGCCATGGCTTGCCTGGGTCACACACCCCAGTGGAAAGAATGGAAGAGGGAGGATCAGAGTGCTTCGTGTAGACACCCAGAGCCTGAAAAAAATCTACTCATGGCTGGTGTAGACAGTGGGCCTTCTCTGGGCTAGAAAAGCTTTCAGACTCCACATGGCTGCCCAGAGTCCCTTTCTGTGCAGCAGGGAGAGAACTCATCTCTGGTATTCCTCACCCAGAGTCACAAAAACTGATGGAGGTGAACTCCTGAGCAGTTCTGGGTACACATTGCTCCAGAAGGTCACTTTATCCCCTAAGCAGAAGTGGGTGGATGGCAGGAAATGCTGGCTGGCTTTGCTCCACTCCAGGGCACACAGAGGACTTCAATATTATTAGGCATGTTTCTGGATTTTACATTTAGAAAGGGAGAGAGTGGAAACAATCAGGACAGAATGCCAGTCATTGTCCTTGCCTGGTGGCAGCACGCAGCTGTGCTGGCTTTGTTCCTGTACTCTTCTGAAATGGAAGACAGCGGACGCTGGGCTGCCCATTGGCAGAGTGCCGAGTGTCCCCGCTCTGATTTCAGGACGTGTCCCTGGCCTGCCCAGCAGTCCTATGAGTCCTCATTCTTGCCCTGCCAGTCCCTTATGCTCCTCCTGGAGGCTGCTACTCTCAGGCAGAAGAGCAGATGGCCAATCTGTGGGTGCTCAGCCACTTGCAAGCACATCTCTCCCACCATGCTCAGGTCCTGTCATGTCCAGGAACTCCTGGACAGGGCTGTAGAGAGCCTCTGAGCTAAGAGTTGGGAGCTTGAGTGCCCACCTGAGCAAATATAACATGACCTGGAAAAAATGGGGCTATTTCTTTTAAAATATTTTTTTCATTATTCTTTGAGAGTTTTACACATGTATACAGTCTATTTTGACCATATCCACCCTCACTAACCCCTCCAGTTCTTCCCAGCCACCCTTCCACACCCCCTCCCAACTTCCTGTCCTCTATAGCCCTCTGGCTTCAAAAAGTGTTGCCTATACATACATGGGTGTGAGGCCATGTGCTGGGGTATGAGCAACCCACCAGGGCTACACCCTTGAAGTAAAACTAATGCTTCCCCACCAGCAGTCACCAACTGCCAATTGCTCCTCAGCTAGGGTTTGCTTTATGAACCTCTCTCATCCATGAGAGAATGGTGACTGGTTTGAACTTGCAGAGGTCTTGTGTAGGCAGCCAGAGCTGCTGTGAGTTCATGAGTGTGACAGACCTGTCATGTCAAGAAAACACTGTTGAACTCCAGTCCTTGTTGACCTGTGGCTCTTCCAATCTTTTCACTCTCCCTTCCATAGTGTCCCGATGAGCCTTAAGGAGAGGGGGCATGACACAGATGTCTCATTTAGGGCTGAGCACCCCACAACCTCTCATTCTCTGCACCTTGACCAGTTGTGGGTCTCTGGATTTCATCACCGTCTACTGCAGAGGCTTCTGGGATGACCCTTGAGAGCAGCATGATTCCATGGGGATAAAGGTAATTATTTAGGAGGCAGTTTGATGTTACTATGTCCATTTATGGAAATAATAGTTGTATGTTCTATGACATCCCAAGCCATGAACTCTTGGTCTAGTTTACAGCACCAGGCATGAATACCATTCTGTGGTGTGGGCCTTAAATCTGTCTAGATGGTCATTATTGTAGAGCCCCCAGAAGCCTACAAAAGCCTTCCTGGCACTGGGAAAGCCAGGTTAGGACTAGCTTGACTTCTCCACGTCCTGTGGCCCAAGTGTGTGGTGTTGTCTGCCGTAAGATCTTCCTGTCGAGTTCTTGTGGGTAAGTGTTCCAGTGCCATTCTGTTGTGACAATTTCCATGGTCAAAAGCAATTTAGGGAGGAAAAGGGTCCATTCCAGCTTCTACTTTACAGTTTTACGGTCCATCGTTGAGGGAAAGCCTTGGCAAGAACCTGAGCAGGGAAATGGAGGCAGGCCTGCTTGCTCTTCCACACGGTACTACCTCTGACCAAGGAAGTCACTTTACCACTAAAGCACATGAGGATCCGTGGAGGAGGCTCATTGGCTGGCAGGCAGGCCGTGCTCAGCTAGCTCTCTTAGACAGCCTAGGACCACGTGCTCATGGGACGGTGCTGCACTGGAGAAAAGACAGCCTCTTCAATAAATGATGCTGGGAAAACTGGATAGCAACAGGTAGAAGAGTGAAGCTAGGTTCTTATCTCTCACTCTGTGCAAGCCTCAACTCCAAATGTATCAAGGACCTCAACATAAGACCTGACGCTCTGAAATCTGACAGCAGACAAAACAGGAAGTACCCTTCAATGTATAGGCACAGGTAAGGTCATTCTGAATAGGATTTCAGTAGCTCAGAGACTAAGATCAACAAGGGACAAATGGGACTCACGAAATTCAAAAGCTTCTGTACAGAAAAAGCAACACTGATGGAGTGAAGAGGCCGCCTACAGAATAGGAACCTCTTTGCCAGCTATACATTCAACAGAATGCACCAAGAACTGAAGAAAACAAACCCTAAACAGCAAGAAGTCAAACAGCCCAATTAAAAATGAGCTATGGAACTGGACAGAGAGTTCTCAGAAGAGGAGATACAAATGGCTAAGAAATATTTATAAAAGTGTTCACCATCCTTAGTCACAAGAGAAATGCAAACGAAAACTGCTTTGATGTTTCATCTCACCCCAGTCAGAATGGCTAAGATCAGGAAAGCAAATGACAGCCAGTGGTGGCATGGGTGTGGGGACGAGGGAAGGAACCCTTTTTCCTGTTGGTGGGAGTGCAAACTGGTGTAGCCACTACAGAAATCAGTGTGGAGGCTTCTCAGAGATCTGGAAATAAAACTACTGTATGATTCAGCTGTGCCACCCCTGGACATTTATTCAAAGCATTTGATGTCCTACCACAGAGATACCTATACACCCATGTCCAACTCCATGGTGCTCTGTTCACAACAGCTAGGAAATGGAAACGCCCTAATGTGCACCAACATATGAATGGAAAACGTGGTGCATATGCATAATGAGATTTTATTCAGCCATAAAGAAAAGTGAAATGCATTGAGGGTGAAAGTGACCAACACTATTACCCAGAGGAAAATTCTGAATGCTACAGTATTGACCTTCTAGGCAAGAATTGCTCACTGGTGCAATAATGGTGTGAAGGTTATAGGGGTAACCAAACATTTTATGATTAGGTTTGGGGCCTGCTCAATAGAAGGGAATTCATGCCTGGTACTGTAAACCTAGGAGGCCATAGGCCCCTATGGGGAACCTACTACTGTCATCTTGCTAAGTGGACATGTTGTCAAACTGCCTTCTAACTATTTATGTTTATACATTGATTAGTATTGCCTTCAACCTTGGCCAGAGAAGCTTCTCTCTGCACTGGTCAGCAGTTAAATCAGACATGTAGCTGGTTAAAGTGCTGAGATTAAGTGCCTACTGAGTGCTCAGCTCTAATTGGTATGTCTTTATCACCCCCACCCCAACAAGGCTCAGGGAATATTGTGGAAGAGGGGGCATAAGTAATGTGAAGTACAGTGAACGAGGAGAAGGGCTGTGAAATGTCTCCTCCTGGATAGGACATGGTTATTTCACTCATGGACTTACTGCAGTTATGGCCACTTGCCCAAGACTTACACAGGATCAAGCCAACAAGATCGGTCAACATTCCAACAGGTAGCACTAATCCGGTTCTGTGGGGGTAGGGGTGAAGAGGAGAGGGAGCTTGTTAGAAGTTCCTGGAGGGAGGGGGTGGGGAGTTTGGGGTGGGTGTGATCAAGATACATTGTTTTCTTGTATAAAATTATCAAACTAAATAAAAGATATTCTATTTTTTAAAAGAGAATACGAAATGAAACAATGAATTTTGTAGGTGAAATGATTGAAACTGTAAAAAATCATAAAGTGAGACGACTCAGGCATCTTCAGACAAATACTGCATCTTCCCTTTCATATGTAGATCCTAGCTTCCAGTACTCAGATTTATAGTTGAAATTGGAGACATGGTTGAATCAAGGAAAGTAGAAAGGGGCCATGGGTTGAAGGAGGAGAAAAGGAGAAATATTTTTTTTTCAGAAAACATATCAGTTTTATTAATATTTAGAGATTTTCATATGATTAATTTTGATCATATTGTCTTCCCACTCTTCCTCCTAACTCTTCCTAGATCCACTCTCCATCTCTCACCCCTCTTAGCTTCATTTTTTTTTAAAATATGACTCATGGAGTCCAATTTGCGTTACCCACATTCTCATGCGTATAGGGTCATCCATTGGAGTGTTTTTGACTCACCAGGGGCCATATTGTTAAAGAAAACTGACTCTCCATCTCCTAGAAGCCATCAACAGTCTGTAGCTCCTCAGTTAGGGTTGGGGGCTCATGAATCACTCCCCCCATTGATGCTATAATGTTGATTGGCTTGGTCTGTGAGGCAACCACAGCTGCTGTGAATTCATGAGTTCAGTGGCCCTGTCATATTAAGAAGCCTTTTTCTCTGGTCCTTCCTAACCTCTGCCTCTTACAATCTTTCCACTACGTCTTCCATAATGGTCTCTGGGCCTTGGGGAGTGGAGTGATACAGATGTCCTATTTGTGGGTGAGCACTCCACTGACACTTTTCCCTCTGACTTGACTTCTCCATGTTCTGTGACCAGTGCATATGGTGTTTTCAATACACTATCAAGTTCTGGAGGGCGACCCAGAGCAATCGCAATAGCCTGTATTGTTGTGGGGGGTGGGTCAAAGAGGGCATATTTCTACAGCACATGTCCATGGAGAACCCAGCCACACCTATGCATGTTCCCACATTCTTTCCCTTGCCTGTGCATCTCATCTAAGGCTGTTTTGGTGCCACAGAGTAGAGTTCATTCCAACAGAGAAGATTTGAGCCACAAAGTCTGAAATTTATTTATTCTCTATTATTATTATCATTATCATCACCACCACCATCATCATTTATTATTCCTTTTGTATAGTGTGAGAACTAGTTTACCATGACCACAAGTGTGTAGCACAAAAGGTCAGATGTGAGGGGTTTGGCACACAGGATGGAAAGACTTACCCACCTAGGAACTCATTTAGCTGGCACTGGAACTCCTCCCCAAGGCAGGTCCTCTCCCATACCACCCCCACCTGAGTCCTGCACCAGGCTGAGCCACTCAATCAAAGGCTCACCAAGAAGTAGGCAGCTTGGAGGGGGACAGCCACTCCCTGGCAGCTGGTACAGGCTGCGAAAGTGGGTCAGGCCCCAGAGGGCAGCACGGCTTTAGCTCTCCATTAGGACCTGTTCGTTAATTCCTCCACTTAATAGTTACTGAGCAGCTCCTCGGTTCCTCACTGCAGTCCCCTGCAAAGGGGATCAAGGACTAGGAGGCAGAACAGGATGGGGTGGGGCCTGGTGCCTCAGCTTCAAAGATGCCCACAGTTCAAATGTATAGAGGAGTTGTGGTCTGTGTGGAAAAGTCCACTCACGAGGATGCACGAGGTGGTGACGGGGGTAGGTGCAGGAAAGAAAAGCTCTTGACATTTAAGCAGGGCCACATGGGCTAATCTAGAGGGTGAAGGTGGAGGGAGACTCGTGAGCAGAAGAAAATGTAGAAAAACCTGGAGATGTGATTGCATGTGGAAGGGAGGGCTTCTTTGAGCCATGCGTGTGCGAGGTTGAGGATGGAGAACGCAGTGAAACTGTAGGGGTGGGTGGACTGACATGGGGCCTCACTGGGGGACAGTGAGTTAACCAGCTAGTGATAAAGTAGCCCAGTGTCTTTGAAAAGGATTGGGCTCAGTGGCACCTGGAGTTTAGAAACATCAATCTAGAGCAGCGGTTCTCAACCTTCCTAAGGCTGCGACCTTCATGTCGTGGTGACCCCCCCCACCATAAAATGATTTTTGTTGCTACTTTGTAACTGTATTTTTGCTACTGACATGCATTGTAATGTAAATATCTGATATATAGATGGTCTTAGGCAACCCCTATGAAAGGGTCGTTCTAAGGGTCGTTCTAATTCTAAGGGGTCAAGACCCCCAGGTTGAGAACTACTAATCTAGAGTTACAATGTAGAATGGTAGTGGAACTGAGAGTGACCAGAGGCTGGGCCCAGGCAGCAGAGGACATAGTTGGGGATGGCAAGAGTCAAGGACTTGGGGACCAGCTACAAGTAATAGGGAGGTGACCTGGTGACCTTCAATAGGGATGAAGGCTGCTTGGGGTTCCCAGAAGTGGTGTGAGGAGCTTTCAAACCCCAGTGCCTCCAGGCTGGGCAGGAGCAGGGGTGGTGTGCCCTGTCCTTTGAAAGCCCCTTCTCTGATAGCCACTTGCTCCCTAGCCAGGTGGACTGCTTCTCTCCTCCCCTTGGTCTTAGAGAGACCCCCAACCCAAGCCTTGATTTTATGATTGTTCAAAGACCCCATCCATGGGATCCCCACAGGCTCACAGGTACCACATCCGTTTGGAAAAGTCCAGACTCATGTTTCCTATGTGGACAGTTGGCTCTGGTGACTGCTTTTACCTTTGCCTTGGATTCACAGACCCCTCTGGGCTGCTAGAACCCTGAAAGGGTGGCTCTTCCCAGCTTCCCTGGGAGCCATGTGCAGTCTTCTTGATGCTCACTCCTGATGGATGTGTGCCCCACTCCCCACTGTGGCTCGGTCTGCATCCTGTCATCATTCTTTGTGACCTTGTATCTGAAGTTCTTGGTGACGCTGGGCCTGTGGATCAGGGGTCCTACATTCAGGCTGTTGCCTACTCTCACATATTCCCAGAGGCCAACAAAGAGGTTATCAGGTAGCCAGGACAGGGTGGGAAACAGGCTTGGAATCTCTCCAGGGAATGCATCCATCCTGTGGGCTTCTGGATGCCAGGCAGCACCTGGGAGGATAAACATAGTACATGAATAGGACAGGGGTAGAGTCCTGGGGGACATCAGGGCTGAGTAGGGGTGGCAATGGAGTGAGCCTGATAAGCTGTGGTCATTCTCAGAGGATGGAATGACATCTCTTCCAAACCTCAGAGACTCCTCTTAGGTGGACATCCTGAGGCCTTTGAGCTCTGCGTGAATAGATGCCTATGGTGCTAGGTCCTATCATGTGGAGTGGGAGGTATCAGTCACTGCTGTGTCCCCTCCAGGATGTGAGCTGCCCTCCTGATCTTGCCTGTATTCCCATGGGAATGTCCCTCCTGGGTGTGGCTCTTGGTAGGAAACTGCTACTTTTTCCAACTGTGAAAGCTCCAATCACCGTTGAGGCCTTTGCAGGGAGAGAAAAGGAAGAACAACATGAGTCTGGACTTTTCCAAACAGATGTGGTGCCTGTGAGCCTGTGGGGATCCCATGGATGGGGTCTTTGAACAATCATAAAATCAAGGCATGGGTTGGGGGTCTCGATGCCTGGGAGTGTCTGCAGTGTCCCTTTTTGAACTGCACTACCTGGACCACTTGTGCTGGGAGCTCTTCTCGGTGGGAAGGGTCAGAACAGAGCCCCCACTCTGCTCACCCCAATGGAGACAGGCCTCTGGTTTGGAGGGACTTTTTATCAGCGTGTGGGTGTGAATCTGCCAAGCTACTGCAGTGGGCAAGCCCAAGTGCCAATCCTGAGAAGGTGGAAAGGCCCTCTGGAGCACATTTTAGGAAGGCTCTGCCTCAGTTTCCTTCAATTCATGGACTGATGTCTCAAAAAGAAACACCTTGGAGAGTCTCTTGGGGGCAGTTTCATTCTCTTTCCCACCATGTTCAATCTGCAGCACTCAGGGTCTAGGCTGGGCATGCTTCCTCATCTGGGGATGTGGAGACAGCCCTGCCCAATGCCACGGAGGCACAACACCAGCCCAAGCCTCAGAGCAGGCTTGTAGACACCTTGGATGCTTGACACAGAGGTGAGGCGAGGCAGCATATGGGCGTGTTGGAGGTCCCCCCAACCCAGTATGTAAGGAAGGGAACCTGCATCCATGCAGCTCCCAGGACGACGTTAGCCTGGTGTGGCTGTGGGCTGCAGGATATTCGTCTAGAGAGGGAGAAGATGACAAACCATCTATTCAGCCTCCTTCTTTTAGACCTTGTGTGTCTAACCTTCTCTGGGTCATGTTAAACGAAGAATTGTCTCACGAAAGTTCAGAGAAGAGACAAGAGCAAATTTGTCTCCACGTTGCATTGTCCTGTTTCCTCTTTATGCATTCCATTTGGAACTTGCAGTTATAATTTCTGCTGGCTGCATATGCAGTCACAAACATACCAAAATATTATTTTCCTAGAAATCTTGGAACCTGCTTTCAAATTCTTGTTTCAAATAAAAAACTAAGTGGACATAATTTTTGCTCTCTGCAGGACTGTGGTTAGCCAGGTTGTTGAAATGATTAAAATTATTTGCCTTAATTTGAGTTCACCATAATTTGTTTAATTTGGAAACATGGTGTTTTGAAACATTGTATAAAGTTGAATTTCACCATTTAAATGAGAGGTTAAGTCACCCAAAGCGCTAAATCCATGAGCCTGTTTTCAACATTAAGTTCTGGCACAAATATTGTATTTGACTTAATCATGTTACAAAAACGAAATCTTTTATTTTATTTTTTTGAACCTTGGCGTCCATTCAGCCATCCTCCTGCCTCCATCACCATCAACACTTTAAAGGAGTACCTGGAATTGGTGATGACTTAATCCCTTGGTCCTAATGAAGTCTGGTTCTGATGATGATTTGTAGAACATTATTCATTTGTAAGGCTTGTGTGTGTGTGTGTGTGTGTGTGTGTGTGTGTGTGTGTGTGTGTGTGTTCTAATGTGGGCAGAGGCCAGAGGTTGACTTAGAATGTTTTTTCTTGATCACTTTCATCCTGATTTTTTGAGACATGGCTTCTGATTGAACTTGAGAGCTAATCAACTGGCTGACCAAAGAACTTCAAGTATCTACCATTCTCCACCCCTGCCCCAATCAAGGCTGGGACTGTAGACAGATGCCGCCATGCCCCACTTTTTACATGGGTATTGTGGTTCCAAATCAGGTCCTCACATTTGTGTGGTGGGCACGTTACCAACTGAGTCATTGCTCCAGCCCATTTCTAATGCTTTTACACATGTATTTTTTGGATGAGCCATGCAGTCATAATTCATTAAATATGAGTTTGGGGAAGAAATTGTATCACTCTCCACTAATTGTCCAAGATTCCCTCTCTTCTATCTGTCATTGCTGGGGCAGCATCAGTTACTATACCAGATATACTGACAATGGACAAAGAAAATCGCTTTAACGTAATTTTGCCATACATACAGTTAGTTATACTTGAGTCTTATCAATCATTAGTTGTGTCTTTCAATGGCACTAAAGAAGTCATTTCTTCAGTGACATTATGCTCATCATCAATACCTCCAATAAAAATTGCAAACTGACTGCGAGCCACGATGTGGCCACTTGTGTAATAGTGGCATGACAGTCATGAAGATATCCAACTCCTTGGGGGTTGGACTTGAGGTCTGTTCTACAGAGGGGATCTGTACCTGGTAGTGTAAACCCTGCCAGAAGCCCATGATGGGGAAGACATAGGCCCCAGGGGAGAACTTCATTCTGTGGTTTAATTGCCTTCTAAAACTAAAATGTTTATACCTGTAGATAATTACCACTCTCAAGCCTTGATCAGAGAAGCTTCTTACTAACAGCCCCATGGCATTTTGTCTGGTGACCCTGTGTAGGAATAACAGGTGCTGTGAGATGATGCTTGCAACAGCCATGTTATGTTCAGAAGACAACATTCCATGGATTTCCTCATCTGCCAACTCTTTCATTCTTCTTACTGATTGTTCTCATGATGTTCCCTGGACCTCAGATGGGGGTGATATCGGTGATTCATCCACAGATGAGCACTCACAGTCACTTATACTTGGCATTTGTCCCATTGGGCACCTCTTGCCTGGTAGATTGTTATTGTAACATCCAGGGTCCAGTGCTGGTTGAGACCATCTTTGTCTTTTCTTCCCTATTAGCTTAGATAACACCTTCTAGCACTCGTTAAGCTAGCTATCAGGGAGAATATTTCCTGGCCAATCATAGTTGATTTCTCTATGTCCTACCTTCAAATAAATGGTGTCTTCAGAAACAGGGTCTTGCCATCTAGTTATGATGGGCAGCCAAGAGCAATGGTAATAGCATGTCTTTCTTTTGGTACCTCTGGGGACTTGCTGACCAATAACTTATAGAGAGATAACCTGTGCCTAGCACAGAGATTTTCATTTAACAATTCATGTGTTCTGGAAGAAACATTGTCCACCCATTTAAACTCCTTTAAAATATATTATGTTATTTAATTAGCTTACAAAAAATAATGGATTTCCATAAGGCTTCTTCATACATCTTTAGTTTTTGTTAGTCTACACTCTATCCCCTGCTCTATTCCCTGCACCCAGTCCCACTTAATTTTTTAAGTTGGAGCATTCTCTCTTGTTATTTTGTGTCATTTCTGTTCTACTATAATTTCTAATTATATTTTTTAACCTTGGTTGCAAGACCATGGGCTTCCATAGAGCTTCTTCATACACCTTGATTTTGGTTGATCCCTCCCTATCCTCTCATTTCCATAGTCCCCACTCCTTTCATATTTGAATCTTCCCACCCTCAGTATCCCCTCTCTATTCTAGTTTCTCTTCTCTTCTTCTTCTTCTTCTTCTTCTTCTTCTTCTTCTTCTTCTTCTTCCTCCTCCTCCTCCTCCTCCTCCTCCTCCTCGTCCTCCTCCTCCTCCTCCTCCTCCTCGTCCTCCTCTTCCTCTGCTTCTGCTTCTTTTTCTCTTTTTCTTTTTGACTTTTTGAGTCAGAATCTCTCTGTGTGGCTTTGGCTGTCCTGGAACTCACTTTGTAGACCAGGCTGGCCTCGAACTCACAGAGATCCACCTGTCTCTGCCTCCCAAGTGCTGTGATTAAAGGTGTACGCCACCACCACCCATCTTAGTTTATTTTCTATTGCCATGATAAACACAGCATTATTTAGGTTCTGCTGCTATGATAAAACTCAATGACTGAAAGCAACTTGGAGAGGAAAAGATTTCTTTCATCTTATATGTCCAGGTAATAGTTCATCACTGAGGGAAGTCGGGGCAGTAACTCAAGGCAGGAACCTCTGGAGGCAGGAATGGATGTAGAGGCCATGGAGGAACATTGTTTTCTGGCTTGTTTCCTATAGGTTGCTCAGTTTGCTTTCTTATGGCACCCAGGACCACCAGATCAGGGATGGAATTGCCCACAGTGGGCTGGTCCCTCCTACATCAATCATTCATAAAGATGATGGATACTAGATGTAAAGCAAAGGATAACCAAACTGCAACTCACAACTCTAGGGAGGCTACCTAGTAAAGAGGACCCTAAGAAAGACACAAGGATTGCCCAAAGACAGAGAAATGGATGAGATCTACACGAACAAACTGGGAGTGGGGGCGGTAATGGAGGGCAAGGGTCGGAGGAAAGAGAGCTTAGGGGAGCAGGAGGTCCCAGCTGGATCAGGAACAGAGTGGGAGAACAAGGAAAGAGATACCATGATAAATGAAGACCCCATGGGGATAGGAAGAAGCAGAGTGCTAGAGAGGTCCCCTAAAATCCACAAAGATAACTCCACTATAGACTAGTGACAATGGTTGAGAGAGTGTCTGAGCTGACCTACTCTGGTGATCGGATGGCCGAACACCCTAACTGTCATGATAGAACTCTCATCCAGTGACTGGTGGAAGCAGATGCAGAGATCCACGACCAAGCCCCAGGTGGAGCTCCAGGAGTCCAATTGGCGAGAGAGAGGAGAGATTATATGAACAAGAGATATTGAGACCATGATTGGAAAAAACACAGGGACAAATAGCCAAACTAGTGAAAACACATGAACTGTGAACCAATAGCTGAGGAGCCCCCATGGAACTGGACCAGGACCTCTGGATAAGTGAGACAGTTGATTAGCTTGAACTGTTTAGGAGGCTCCCAGGCAGCGGGACCGGGACCCGTCCTTGGTGCATGAGCTGGCTTTTTGGAATCTAGGGCCTATGCTGAGACACTTTACTCAGCCTTGGTGTAGGGAGGAAGGGACTGGACCTGCCTCAACTGAATCTACCAGGCTGGGCTGACTCCTCAGGGGAGACCTTGCCTTGGAGGAGGTGGGAATGGGGGGAAAGGCTGGGGGGTGGGAGGAGAGAGGACAGGGGAATCCGTGGGTGATATGTGAAATTAAGTTAATTATAAAATTAAAATATTATAAAAAGAAAGAAAATGCCCCCACAGGATTACCCACACGCCAGTCTGGTGGGGGCATTTTCTCAGTTGAGAGTCCTTCTTCCCAAATGACTCCAGTTTGTGTGAAGTCGTCCTTAACATGTCCACCCACTATGGTCAGTTTCCAACTACCCAGCTTCCACATGAACTCCAAGTTAAAAAACAACCAGTACACACACGAGAGAGCTTGCAGTATTAGTCTTTTGTTTTAGGTGGCCTCACTAAGTACAATTTTCTAAATAATTCTGCCCACTTACCTTTGAAATTTACAATTTCATCTTTCTTTACAGCTGGGTAATATTCCATTGTGTGTAGACATCACATTCTTTTATGCCCTTGGCATGTTACGCTCATTTGATTGATGATGTCATTTAACTCCAATGTTTCCATGTTAGCTTTTGTCTAGATGAGCTGTCTATTGAGAGTGACGTACTGAGGTCACCCACCATCACTATGCTGTGGTTAATCTGTGGTTTTACACCCTGGAGTATTTTTTTTTTTAAACGAAATTGGCTCTATCTGTCTTTGAGAGTAAAAGTTTAGTTTTGGTTGAAATCTGTCTAGTCAGATATTGGAATGGCTATGCCTGCTTGCTTCCTTGCTCCATCTGCTTGGAATACCCTTTCCCACCTTTTCATTCTAAGGTGGTGTCTATTGTTGAGATGAGATTTGTTTCTTGGAGGCAAAAAGATGGTTCCTGTTCCTAGACCAACCTATTAGTTAGTCTGTATTCGTTTTAAATTGGGGAGCCAATACAGTTGATATTCAGAGTTAGTATTGAAAGTTGTTTCTTGATTCCTGTCACTTTGTTGTTCTTGGTGTTTACTTGGACCTCTTCTCAATTACTGTCTTTGGACTGTTTACTTTTCCTTTGTAACCTCTTCAGGGTGTCTAGCCTTCCCTTTTGCATTGTCTTCCAGCCCTGACTCTCTGCTTTCTATACTATCCTTTCTGTTGGTTGTCTTCCCACTAGAGTTCTTATTTGTCTTATTGAGTTTTATTTCCAGCATCATTTTCATTTGGGTTTTCTTCAGCAATTCTATCTTATTGTAAAATTCTGTTTTCACATCTTGGAATGACTTCCATCTCACTCTGTAGACCAGGCTGGCCTTGAACTCATAGAGATCCACCTGGCTCTGCCTCCCGAGCGCTGGGATTAAAGGCGTGTGCCACTGCCGCCAGGCCTTCTTGGCATATTTTTATATCTTTGAATTGTTCGAAAATAGCTATGATTATTCTTTTGAATTATTTGTCTGGAAGTTCTTCCAGGTCATTTTCACCAGGGATCATTATTGTAGAGTTAGTAAATTGGGACGGTACATGCTATTGTGACTTTTCCTGTTGCTTTTGTTTCTTTGCTGGGACTTGAATATCTGAAGTAGTTTGTCTTTCTTTTTGTTCATGCAACCTTTCTTCACTCATTAGAGGTATGCACAATGTAAGGAAGGGACTCAGGTGGAAGACGGTTGCAATGTTGTTTTCCTCTGTGGGACTGGTATTGAGGGCTGCTAATTCTATCCCTCACCTTCTCTTCAGACTTCACTACTGTCTGTGCTAACAGTCGCTAACCAGGTACCAGCACACCCATTTCTGCCTTCTGAAAAGTGGCCCACGGACAGGAAAAATCTCTCTCACTGGCCAGTCCCACAGCCCCTTAGACCCAACCGAGTAAACACACAGAGACTTATATTGCTTATAAACTGTATGGCTGTAGCAGTGAGTGGTGTGGTTCTCCATCTATGTATGCCCTATGTTAAGTCAGCTTAGGTCCACTGGAGGTTGGGGCATGAACTCTTGGGGAAGCCAAGTGTGAAGTCAGGGGATCTTTGGGATTGGGAAGAGCAGGACTTATTTGGCAGTATAGGGAAGACAGATCCCAGAGGAATTGGGTGGCCTATATGATGGGAAGGAATAGGCCTAGCTTGAGGCTTAGGGATACAAGATCTGGGAGGAGCTGGAGCCAGGAGACTGGACAGTGCAAGGGAGTGAGATTCTGGAGAAGGTGGGGATGAATTGAATAAGCACCAGCATGGGCATAGTATGACCCTTGAGGAGCTAGGAGGCCTATGGGGTAAGGTGGCACAGGGAAGGGAGATTCTAGCAATCTCTGAGATGGAGCAGAGATGAGCAGCACAGGGAAGCACGGTCCTTGAGGGACCAGGTGTCCTGTGGTGTAGGGTGGAACAGGGTTTACCTGTTGGCATAGGGAATCTAGTTAGGGACAACTTTGGGAATGACCAAAGCTTAACATTTCAAATCAACAGCTCAACTCTCCAGGTTTCTTTCAATAGACTTCCCAACTTCTGTTTCCTGACTATGATGTTGTGAGACAAACTGATACTAGAAATTCTCTCCTCTCTCAGGGAGCATTACACCCTCCATGTTCTGCATACATTCTTAGCAAACATCTCTCATGGAAAGGTCTGAACTGTTTTGTTATTAAACAAGTTTCTGTTCAAGCAGCTTTTACAACAGACTTCTTCTGAACTGTGACTCTAAAAATCTCTTTTGTTGAGAAGAAAGACTTTTCAGTTCCACTGTTAGTGTATATGACACAGTCCCTGGTGTGTGTGAATCAGGCAGAGCAGAGTGTTTTTGCACACAATGCCTTTCTAAGTTATGGTATCTGGAAATGTGTGTGAGTTCCCTACAGGTTAAGAGGAGTGCCTCACTATTTACCTCCGCACAAAAATAGTCTGTCTGCTTTTTGGTGAACAATCAATCTACTTTCATTCATAATTTTTCTTGTTTTGGGTTCTCTTTCTTTGGAGGTACTATGGAACTCATGCTTAGATTGAAAACTAGTAATAGGACTGTATTTTTTTATTATGACAATTAATGGAAAGCAAGGTTTGGGTTCTTCTACATCTCAGCTGCTGGTGTGTGAATGTGAAGTGAGTGGTTGATTTTAAAGTATGGGTGACCCATGAGGCACAGCCCAGGTGTAGAAGTGAGTAGATGGACCTCTCTTCCTAGTAATGTTAAGTGCCTATTGTTTGCTGTGATAGGTTAAAGCATGACTGATAATCACCGTGTTTCACTTGCCAAGGCACCAGTGCACACATAACTTCTGATGGTGCTGATTTGACTGTCTGCCCTCGGAAGATAACACATTGGAGGCCACACGTACAAATAGTATGGGAGTATATAATTTGATTTCCTGTGACATTGAGATACAATATTGTCATCTACAAAGTGTAGCTAGAGTTTTCCTGGTCCTGCCTGGCCCACGGTCAGAACAAATCTCTCTCACTGGCTAGTCCCACAGCCCCTTAAACCCAATCGAGTAAACACACAGAGATTTATATTGTTTATAAACTGTATGGCTGCAGCAGGATTCTTGTTATCTAGTTCTTATATCTTAAATTAACCCATATCTATTAGTCTATAAGTTGCCATGTGGCTTGTGGCTTACCGGTACCTTATATCTCGCTTTTCATGGCGGTGGCGGCTGGCAGCGTCTCTCTGACTCAGCCTTCCTGTTGCCAGAAATCTTTTCTCTGCTTGTTCCGCCTATACTTCCTGCCTGGCTACTGGCCAATCAGTGTTTTATTTATTAACCAGTCAGAGCAACACATTTAACATACAGAACATCCCACAGCAGACAAAGTTTACAAAACACATAGACAATGAGCCAGAAAAGGTGGATAACTTCAAGGAAACAGTGGTTGGGTACATAACAGGGCAGTTGTACGTATGATGTCATGGCCATTGCGACAGTAAGCCCAAGACCCAAGCAAGCTCAAGCCAGACAAGATACCATCATGTAGGAGGAAGGTGGGAACGAAGTCCCACCCTTTGTGGAGGAGTTACTGGCATTTGATAGCTTCTGGAAGAGGAAGTCAGATTTCTTTAATGGTATGATGCCTAGTCGCTCAACCAAGAGGAGTTGGACAGCACACCCAATGAGGGGAAAAAAGGAGAAAAACCAAAGTTGAGTGGGTAGGAAGGGGAAGGTGGAGACAGTGTGTTTGGGAGGAGTTGGTGGCAGCAGAATGAATATGATTAAAACACACTGTATGAAAGTCTCAATGAATTAATAAAAAAACATGATGTAGCAAAGAAAAACAAACAAGGAGCGAGTACCTGTGTTCTGCAGCCTGTTCAGAGTTTTCAAGACTATGGGACTGGAGGCCAAGATGAAAAGTGTAATAAATGAGGGAGACAAAAACACGGGAAAGTAAGTAATGGACAATTTAAAAATCACAGAAAAGTTCTTATAATGTTTTAAGTAAATTTATGATGTTGTGTTGGGCTACACTTACAGCTGTCCTGGGCTGCATGTAGCCTGCAGGCTGTGGGTTGGACTCCCCCATTTTAGCCAATCCTTAGGTTTCAGTGAGTCCTTTATGGGTGTGACACAAGGAGATTCCATTTCTGGGGTCATCTGAGAGTCTGACCATCATGGGACAACCTTTGGAGTAGGCTGTTCAAACTGCCCCTTTCATGGGACAACTGGAGCTGATAGAGTTTAGATATAAAATAACACTCAAGGTTCATGTGTTGACATTTTGGTCCCCAGCCAGTGACACTGCTAAAAGGCAATTGGGTCAATGCACTAACCTATTATGGAGTTCATCACTGAATGGGCTGTTAGGAGATAGGGCCTAGTCGGAGAAAGTAGGTCACTGGAGATGTGCCTTTGAAGGGTATCAGCTGTTCTTTTCTCTGTCTCCTCTGCTCCATGATGGGAACAGCTCACTCAGAAAGAAAAGGTCTTCAGAGAGACGAATGGCCTGTCTTCTTTCCTATGTGGATCCCAGTTTCCCATTTTTAGATTTGTGTGTTTATCTTGGAATGCCTGTAAAGGGCCAGAAGCTAGAAAGGGATCACTAGAGGGGACGGAGTCTTAATGGAGAGGTGATTGTGGTGGTATTTTACTTGTACTGAAATGTGATTTTAATTGTATGTTAATAAATAAAGTTGCCTGGGGGTCAGAGCTATTAGAGCCATAGCAAGTGCATGGCGGCGGTGGCGCACGCCTTTAAGGACCTGGAGGGCGGTACATACAGGCAGTGACGAGGTAGTCACGTGTTTGGGTTTACAACCAATGAGAAGGCAGAACAGCTAGACTATATAAAGACATACACACAGGAAGTAGGTCCTTTTCGGAGAGCTCTCTTGACTGAAGAGGATCGCTGAAGCAGGAAGGGTGAGGCTCTTAGCTCTGACCTCTTGGCTTTCTTCTCTGAATCGGCTCTGTGTTTCTTATTTAATAAGATGGTTGGTTACATCTACAGGTGATAGTAGAATATAGGTGAAATGAAAGTGGAAGGGTAGATATTGGGTGTGGGGGATTAGGAGGAGTGGAAAGAAGAGGGAGTAGGAAGAAGATTAACCCAAACCAAGGATATATGAAAAAGTCATGTGGAGACTTACTATTTTGTAAGTTAAAGAAAAGATATAATTAAAGATTATTGAATAACAGTAAGTGCTAGAGTAAAAAAAAATGTGAAAAATGAAAGGTCAGTAGATTATTCCAAGCAAGCAGGGGTCCTGTTTTAGAGTGGTTTCAGTAAAGCATATCCTGTTGGCCACAGTTGGACTATAAGCCCAATAGAGCAAAAGGGTTTACCGTGACTCACTGATAGACTCTTTGATGTAGACTTTCCCAGATCCTTGAAAGAATAAATAAAAGAGGGAAGTGTTTCTTTCCCTGCCCCCCCCCACGCTCTCTCTCCCTCTCCCTCTCCCTCTCTTTTGTTCTTTCTTTTCTTGTTTTTAAAAAAGAGTTTGAATGGAGAGGCCTTGCTCAGGTGGATGATGCTGTCATCAGAAGCAACTGTAGATCTCAGGGCCTAGAGAGGGAGTTGTTGGTCCTAAAACAACAAAAGCTGGTGGCGTTGCTCTTGGTTTCCCATCAGAACTAGATGGTAAGAGCGTAAGAGCCTATTGTTGAAGACATCATAATGCGTTGGTTGTAGGACACAGAGAAACCAGTGAAACTGAGCTGGAAGCTTCCTCCTTGCCAGCTGGCTTTCATAGTGTAGGAAGGCGCTACCCAGGCCTATGGTGGAGAAAAGTTACCAACGGTCTTACACAGCTGTGGACCCTGTAAGCTATGATACCTGCTATTCAAGACATGCTCCTTGGTGCCATAGCCAATGTTGTTGTTATGGGGCAACTGAAACTTGCTCCTCAGAGGGGAATTCATGCCCATTACTATTGGCTGTGAGGCCATAGGCCTAGGGTGGGACCTACCACTCTTGTTTTGCTAGAAGACATGGTAGTATTAGACTGTCTTCTAAGTATTTATGCTTATATTAATAGATTAGTACTACTCTCACCCTGGTCAGAAAAGTTTTGTTTACAGTGGGCATGGTTAATGCAGAAACTCACAACTGGTCAAATTGATATTAATAAGTGACTACTGAGTGCTCAACCCTGAACAGGACATTTTATACTCTGCCTTTGAGGCTCAGGGAACATCCCAGAAGAGGTGGTGGAGAGAATGTAAGATCGAGAAAATGGGGAGCAGTGCCTGGAAATGCAGTCTTCTGCATCTGCACAAAACCTGCGAGATGCAGCCCTTCAATATTCCATCATGGAATTGCAACTCCTGCCTCTTCCTAAGAAGCTCCTAGGAGTTAATGGTTGCAGGGATGCGAGGGAAGGAGGAGTTGTTCCCTTCAGTGTAACTGCTGGAAGTTGCTCATTCTACAGTAAATGATTCCCCACCCATGATTATGAGGAACCTAACTAAACTCAAAGAGTCACCAAAAACAAAAAAAACAAACCCAAAAGACATGAGAATAGGAAGTAGGCTTATTGAGAAGAGTGGTTCAGAGGGAGTGGGATGGTGTGAGGGGGGTAATGTATATTCTGTACCTGTATGAAGTTGTCAAAGAATAAGGAAGAAAGGGAGGAGAGAAAGAAGGAAGAAAAGTGTTGTGGGATATGTAGTCACTCTGTGTGAAGATGTGTCTCTGTCCTTCCTCACCTGCCTAAGGCATTTTCTGCTTGGTTAAATAAAGAGCTGAATGGCCAATAGCTGGTCAGAAAAGGATAGGTGGGACTTGCAGGCAGATATAGGAACTCTGGAAGGACTCTGAGGCAGGGGATTTGCCAGCTAGACAAGTGAGACATACTGTATAGGTGAGAGGTAATGAGCCACATGCAGAATATAGATTAGTATAAATGGGTTGATTTAAGTTATAAGAGCTAGTTGGGAACAAGCCTAAGCTAAGGGCAAGCTTTCATAATTAATAATAAGTCTCCATGTTATTATTCTGGAACTGATGGTCCAAAGAAAGACTAGGAAGGAAGAAGAAAATTGAGGGTGGTGCACAATGCCTTCTGCTAACTTCTTCCATCTGGGCCACTAGCCCTTTGGGACAGTGCTGCCACACTTTTCTCCCTCAGTCACCATCGTTCATGCCACTCTTCTCAGGAAGCTCCTCATGGATACACAGAACGGGGGTGGGGTGGGGGATGGGAGGGTGGGGGTGGGGAGGGGGCCCTTTACCAGTTATAGACATCTCTTAAGCCAGTAAAGTTGACACCAAGACCCACCATCACAGGGACCAAACGTTAACACACAGGAACCCACAGGGACCAACTTCTCAGATATGTGAATCCTTGAAGAGGACAGCATCTCACCATCAAACCACTGTGAACTCATCAAGGTCCACTGTAAGACATCACCCTAAACTAGAAACTTTTGCCAATGTTTTTAGAATTATCCTAAAATTATAAGGTTTTTATATGAAGAGTCATGTGTTTCCTGTGAGATATTACTGGATCTTTTGGGGGAGGATTAGGAAGTGTGGGCTTGCTGGAAGAGGTGTGTCACTGGGAGTGGGTGGATCTTGGAGGTTTCAAAGTCCACACAAGGGTCGGTCTCACTTTTTTTTTTCTACCGGCAGCTTGTAGATCAGATGTGAGCTTTCAGTTACTGCTCCAGCACCATCCCTGCCTACCTGCTGCTGCACTCCTTATTATGATGGTCATGGACTCATCCTCTGATATTGTATGCAAACCCCCAATTAAATGCTTTATTTATAAGTCGTCTGGGTCATGGTGTCACCTCACAGCAATAGAACAGTATCTAAGACACATCCATGCAGTTCCACAAATGAGGAAAAACACACAGTATTTGTCTGTCTGTCTGTCTTACTTTGTATAACAGAATAATTTGCACTCCCATCTGTTTTCCTGCAAATGTCATGATTCCATTTTTTTCTTTATTGCTGAATAAAATACTGTCATGTATATGCACCACATTTTCTTTATCCATTTATCTGTTGATGGATGTCTAGGCTATGATTTCCTGGCTATGGTGATAGCCCAGCAATAAACATGTACATTCAAGTGACCCTGTGATAGACTGACCTAGATTCCTTTGCTGTATACTCAGGACTTGGTATAGCTGGGTCATATGGTGAATCTTTTTTCCCCCTCCTTTTCTCGTTTCCATGGTGGCTGTACAAGTTTACTTCCTAGCAGGAGTGTACTGAACACACGTTCCTCTTCCCTCACGTTCTTGACAGCACTTCTCATCTGTTTTCTTGATGACAGCCATTGTGATGGGTGAGGGACTCTTAAAAGAATTTTAATTTTCATTTCCCTGATAGCTAATTATATGGAACGCTTTTCAAGTACGTATCGGCCATTTGTATTTCCTCTTTTAAGAAATATCTACTCAGCTCTTCAGCTCATGTATTGATTAGATGATTTAATTTCTGGTGTTTAATTTCTCCAGTTTTAAAATACATCCTAGATGTTAATCGCCCGTTTGAAGTAGGACTGGCGAAGATTTCCTCCCACCCTTTCAGCTGCCCCTTCCCTCTGCTGAGGCTGTCTTTCCTCTTCAGAATCTTTTTAATTTCATGTAATCCTGTTTATAATCAATTCTTGGTGTTTTTTTTTTCTTTCTTGTGTCATTAAAGTCCCCTTCAGCATCTTGCTTCTGCCTGGATCCTGAAGTGTTTTCCTCTAGCATTTACAAAGTTTCAGATCTTCCATTAAGGTCTTTGGTCTGTTTTGAACTGCTTTTCGTGCAGGGTGAGAGCTGTGAATTTAATGTCTTCCTTCTACATGTAGACATTCAGTTTCCTCACAGTGTGTTGAAAAGTCTACCTTTTCCCCACATTAAATTTGACTTTTATTAAGACTTAGGTGGCTGTAGCTGTGTGGGTTTATTTTTTGGGTCCCCTATTCTCTGTTGGCCCAGCTGTCTGTTTGTGCCAGCACCGGGCTGGTTTTTTTTTTTTTTTTTGTATTTTTAGAGCTGAGGATCGAACCCAGGGCCTTGCACTTGCTAGGCAAGTGCTCTACCACTGAGCTAAAGCACCAACCCCCGTGCTGGTTTTGATTCTATGATTTGCAATGTGATTTGAGGTTAAGGGTCGTGGTACCTCCAGCACTGCTCTTTCTGCTGAAGATTCCCTTGGCCACCTGGAGTCTGTTGTGTTTCTGTATGAATTTTAGGGGTTTTATTCCTGGAATAAATCTAACAAAAGAGGTGGAAAATCTCTACAGTGGAATCGCCAAGACACCAGAGAAGGAAACCGAAGACGGCACCAGAAGATGGCATGAACTCTCTTGCTCATGGGTTGGCAGAATTAATATTGTGGGGGAAAATGACCTCATTACCAAAAGCAATCAATAGATCCGACACAATCCTCATTAAAACCCCGGTGACATTGTCTACAATCCTCTGCCAGACTTCACATAGATTTACCATTAGGTCCAGCAACTCCACTTCTAGTTATGTGTCTTGTGTTAGTCAGTTTTTCATCTCTATGAAAAATTACTTAGGAAAACAGGGTGAGAGAGGAAGACTTTACATTGGCTCAAAGTGTCATGGTCACTTGGATTATTGCTAATGGCCTATGCCTGGTGAGGAGGGGGGTGGTCACAGTAGACACATGAGGTGGAGCAAAGCTGCTCAGGTCATGGGGAAGAGGAGGCAGAGGGAGACACTGAGTGGCCTGGGACATGATACTGTTCAAGACATACCCGAGTAACTTCCTTCCTGCAGCTACATCCCACTTCCCAAGGTTTATCCCACTTCCCCAGACAGTACCACCAGTGTGGACCAGGTCCATAACATATGGGAAGTTTTTTACATTCAAACCATGGCATCCCTTTCCAAAAATTGAAACAGGATTTTGAAGAGTTCTTTAGACATCCATGTTCTAAATAGGATACAAAAGCCAAAAGAACCCAAGTGTTCCCTGAGGAAGGAAGGAAGGGATAAAGAAGAGCTGACCCATCCCCACAATAGAATTTTACTCAGTCTAGAAAAGGCTGGGGATTCTGATACATGCCACTACATGGATGAACCTGAGAACATTATGCTGAGAGAAATTAGCCCACCACAAAGGGCAGATACTGTATATTCCCAGTTATAATAGGTCTCCAGAGAAAGACAGAAAGCAGGAGGGTGGGGAGAAGGGGAAAGAGACTATTATTGTTTGGAGTTTCAGGTGTGAGGCTGAAGGTGTCCTGAGGACGGGCAATGGTGACAACTGCACATGGGGGTCTCACTAAGACCACTGAACTATACAGTTAAAAGCAGACCAAAATGTACATTTTGGGTTATAGCTTTCCTCTAACATTTTTCTTTTCTAACTCTGAAGAAAAATAAAACAAAAAAAAAAGTGGCCAGTCTCCATACGGAAAGGCTTGCCTTGAGTGAGTCAAGTCCAGCCCACTGTGAGCATCTGCCATGCTCTCCCTGTCGTGAGCCCTCATGCAGGCAGCGTAGAGAGCAGAGGGACTAAAGCCTTGTGTTGGTCCATCTGAGGAGTGGAGTGGCAGTTCGGATTGGAAGTGAGGGTGACCACATGGGCTGTCCCCTCATCTCACAGAGACGTCTTTGGTTAGTAGGACCATGCAGGGTGGATTGTAAAGGCACTGGACTTGGAGAGGAGCCGCTGATGGAGTCGATGGATGCCTCTCTGTGAAAATTATTCTCACATAGTGGGAGGGAGCTAGGAAGGGAGGGATCACCTAAGTATGAAGTCTATCGTGTGTGTATAGAGTTAGGAGGAGGGAAGCTGAGCTAGCTATCCACGCCCCTGTCTGTCTCCCCACTGAATGGGAATGCTGAGAACTTCCTACCTCAACTCAGGTCTCCCAGCCAGCAGAGCTTGGGTAAGAATTCTTGAAAACTGATGTGAGGGAAAGGAGGTTTGAAAGCATCACAGCCTTTGTGGTCCTCGGGACTGACTTCAAAGAGGCTGCCTGAAAGTACTGTGTGGTACCTGCCTGGCAGCGAGAGGGAGGAGCCGTCCCCAGGCACTTGCTAGCTGCAGTTGGCGGGCAGATCTTAATCAGGAGAACAAGAGCTGCTGATGCTCTTGTGACCTGTGGGAGGAACAGGGGGACCCTGCGAGTCCTGTAGCAGGAGGGATGGGAGCTTCCAGAAGCCTGTGAATCTCAAAGCCTTTCCTAGAGCATCCAGTGTGTGTTTGTCATTAGTCAGGGGAAACCCCAAGTACTTTGGTCCAGACTTGGTCGAGCTTGAGCTAAAAGCAAAGGCTTTCTGGGGAGGGTGGGTAAGGAGGCAGCCTCGCTTGCTGGGAGACTTTCTCAGTCAACTCTTGCTACACAGACAAGAGAGCCATTGTGCACAGGGAGCTGGGCTCTCACCACTGGCCACTTATGCACAGCCAGTTTGGCACGTGCGCAGGATCTGGGGCCAATGTCCCAAGGGGTTGCTGCCAATGTGGCATGAATGAGCCCATTCACAGGCAGGAGACATTGCCTGTTACTGCTCTGAAGATACGTGGTTGAAGAAAGGAGTCTGGGGGCTGAAGGGGCTCTGATAGCCACCAGAGCAGCATCCCTATGTTGGGATGCCCATGTTGGCCATTTGCTCTTCTGATAGAGGTGGCTGCCCCATGTCATTCACACCCAAGTGTCCCATCCCCTGAGGGGCTGTCAAACCACTCCATCTTCTGGCCCACCTTTCTGGAAGGAAATTGGAACAGGGGAAGGCCAATGTGTTTTGGCCCCTACCATCTTTAAGTAATAGAATCCTATCTAGAATGGGCAAACCTGGATGCCAAGTCTAGTGGACTCTGGGCACTAAGCCTCAGGAGTTTCTTCCTGTATCCTGCTGCCTTTAGGGAATGGACCCTCTCCCCAAGGCCACTGTGCCTAGAAATGGGAGGTAAGGCAGGAGCAGCTCCAGCCAGCCAGGCCCAGCTTGTCCCCATGGTCACCCCCCAGACTTGAGAGCTGAGAGCACCTACCTAAGCAGGCAGCTGTGGGCTAGCAGCACCACATATGAGGTTGTTAGTGGTTCATATCAGCTACTTTCAGTAGGTACTTGCATGCACAGTGGTGCCAGGGCCTGTGATGGAGGTGCCTCTCCTGCCCTGTAAGATGCTTGTTAACAGCTGGTGAAGACAGTGCATGGTTTTTCAGAAAGTGAACTGATTTAGGATTCACCCAGCCCTGAGGGTTCTGATGAAGATGCTGATTTTCTGCAGAGAGCCAATTACAGTACTGGAACCAGAAAGGGGCGTGTGTGTGTGTGTGTGTGTGTGTGTGTGTGTGTGTGTGTGTGTGTGTTTGGGGCTTGCTCTGAGCCTCATGGAAATTCAGCCTGGCAACCTCAGGACACTATACTGTCAGAGTTTACAGTGAGCACTGCTGTCAGGCCGAACCTCACAGGACAAAGAGTGGATGCCCATCTGGGAGGGAGTCAGGACCCCAGGTTTTGCCCACTGTTTGCAGCACTTTCCACTCACCCCAGGAGGTACCTGGTAAACAAGACTATTCAGGGTGTCACCAGGGACCAGAAATGAGATTGACTTGGCCTCTGCCCCAGGAAGCCCATAGTCAAGGGAAGAAGGCAGAGGACAGAGATGGCCCGAGGCAGACCATCTCCAAGCTCTCATTCCCCCCCCCCCCAGGACCTCTGATTTGGATCTAGGATTGCAGCTGGGGTGCCTCATGCTGCACCCTCTCTTCTCCCCTGAGCACTAGGGGAAGCTGGCTGGTCAGCAGGGATGGAGATCAAGCAGTGCCCTGGAGCTGTAGGGCCTCTGGGCTTGCAGCAGTCTTACGAGTAGGGAGGGGCTAGGACTGGCTCTTTTGCGAGTGCTAATTTCAGTGCTTGCATTCATGTGGAACCTGGAAATTAATTAGCTCAGACATGAGCCTGGCCTGAGTGTACAGAAAGACGCCTCGTTAGCAGCGCTGCCCTTCAGCAGCAGGGAGGTTGGAACCATGAAGGCATAAAGGCTGAGCTCTGGCAGGGTCCTCTCCCATGTCCTCCTGCTCATGTTCACCTCTCTGAGAGAACTGGGGGCTTCCAGCCCCAGTCGCCACCCTGCAGGACAGACCTAGGAGTATATAAGGGAGCTTCAAAGTTGGCTTGGAAGGGCTCTGGACCTTACAGTGAGACCATCCTTTGGCCAGGAGTCACAGAAGGCCTATGTCAGATGTCTCAGGGATGGGCATTTAAGTAGGAACTCTAAGGAGGGGTCAAAAGTTTCCAGGGAAGGGCCAGAGGGGACAACATTCTGGGCAAATGAACAGCCTTTGCAAACACTTTGAGGCAAGTAAGAGCTTGGCTGGATGCCAGGAAGGCTGAAGCCAGCAATGCAGGGGAGAGGGGGGGAATATTCCACAAACGACCTTCAAGGCCTACGGAGGCACGGGGTCTCTGTCCTAAGAACTCAAAGACTGGAGGGATTGGGTAAGAAGATAGGCCCAAGAAGCTTCCAGAAAGACCCTGTCTTTCATCCTCTCCAGGGGAAGGGATGGCTCCCTCCCCTGCTGCTGCACATCTGGCTGGCTGCCACCAGCATTGTGGGTAATTGCTAGGTGGGCTCAGCGACGCTTTCTCTCGTGCTGCTGTGTCTGGGACTGAGCAATAATCACAGCTTTTCACTCTCTCCCCTGCCAAGACCCTAGACTTTCCCCACCAATACCTTCATACGGCAGAGCACTCAGGAGACAGTGCAGAATGACCCAAAGAAGTGATAGGTGTCCAGCTGATCCTTCCAATAATAACAACACTATTGTCAATAATAATAATGATGAGCCAGCCGGCTTGTACTGAGCCTTTATTGTGCTCAGGCACAAAGGCACACATTTAATCTTTTATCATAAAGGAACGGTGGCAGGAAGTGTGGTTTCAGAAAAAAAACCCTAGCTCACGCAGCCTGGCAGCCTGTGGTCTGCACTACTGCATATATACAGCCCATTAATGTCAATCTCACTCAGCAAGAACTTTTGGATACAACTTGTATCCTGCTGTGTCTCAAGGAAGACCCCACTCTCCCATAACTCCAGCCTTTTGGTCCAGGGCGCATGCTGTTCGTGAAGACAGCCAATCCACACAGCTAGTTGGAGTCCCGAATGCCCATAAGCTCATGGCTAGCAGCTGAAGTCAGACCCCCAAGGGAGAAGGGAGGGGAGAAAGAGGTTAGGTTTCTGGATCCACCCTCTTGCACTCAGGACACCCCAGTCCTACTGCTCTACAGTTGCACTGTCCAGCTTGTCCCTGGTCCTCTGTGGGCCTCTGGTGGGTGTGCCCACAAGATCTGAGGCTCCCTGAAAGGACTCACTCGGCCAGCAGTGACCGGTTAATTCTCCCCTTCCTTCTCCCCCTGGAGCGAGAGAGTGACAGTGAGGGTCCTCGTAAAACAGGAGACTAGTTAAGGGACAGATATCCTGCCTCAGCGTTTGATGGGAGTCTTTGGATCCCAGATTTTAAACTGCTGCCCAGCAGCATGGTCTCCTGGTCTGCAGGTGCCACCTCATGTGTGTGACTATGACCTTGTCTCTGAGCTAGCTGGTATCTCTGAATGAAGCACCTGCTAGGTGCTGTGCCTAATGTCTCCATTGTCCACCGTACTAGAGTCTATTCCACACTCCTAGAGCTGTGTCAGGACCCTTGCCGTAGCACAGCAAAGAAAGGACTCTCATCCTTACTTTTCAGCCTGTGTGCAACCTTGGGATAACAGCTGTCAGCATGGAGTCCTCCCTCACAGCCCAGGAACTCAAAAAGCATCCTCTCTTGGCCCTTCTACCAATCTTGCATCTACATCCAAGGAACACAGACTTCTGTCTGGAGAGATACATAGACTTTACATTTTTGCCTCCACACAAACAGGAAAAGTCAAACTGGGAAGGCCTACTGCTTGGCCAGCTGAGCTAATTATCGCCCACTTTCTGAGCTGGCCAATCACCCTGGGAGGTTGATCAGCTGCTGGCCTTGAGGTGGGGGAATTCTGGAGCTTCGCAGTGTGTGAACTGATGGAGGGGTGGCTGGAACTTTCTGGGGTTGCCTGGCGCTGGGTCCATAATGCTCTGCTGCTGCCTCCAATGGGGAATGGTCAGTTGCAGGTCTGGATGTATTGCTTTTGGCCAAAGGCTTCCTTAAAAATTCAGAAGTACACAGAGAAACCCTGTCTCGAAAAACCTAAAAAAAAAAAAAAAAAAAAAAAAAAAAAAAAAAATTCAGAAGTGCAGGTACTCCCAGGGAGCACAGTTCAAGGTCAGGGGAGTGTTCCCAACTTTTAGGAGGGGTTTCATGGGCGCACAGGGTAGATGCACCGATGTGTGTATACAGAGGTCAGGGGAAGACATCAGGTGCCCTCCTCTACTGCTCTCCACCTTTTTCCTTTGAGACAGGGTCCCTCAGTGAACTTGGAGCTAGGCTGACTGCCAGCAAGCTCTTGAAGCCCTGTTTTCTCTGTCCCACACCCCAGTTCAGGGAGTTCCAGCCACATGGCCATTCCCAGCTTCCTACGTGGGTGCTTGGGGTCTGAACTTCAGTCCTCATGCTTGCACGGCCAACATTTTACTCACTGTGCCACCTCCCCAGCCCAGCAGTACAACTGAACTGTGGAGTACACAATGACAAACGTGTGGGGAGCAGGGGCTGGCAAGGGAGGTCAAGGGCTGGCCAAGTGTGAGTGTGGAGGTTGGTCAGGAAGGGTGGAATCTGGCTGGTAAAGGAGCAGAGATGTGTCTTGTTGGGGGTATGGTATAGGAGTGAGCCAAGGGATGTGACTGGGAAGATGGGGGCTGGAAAAGGGGGTTGGGATTAGGGTTGACCATTGCATAAGGGTTCGTTTTTTTATTGAAAACAAATTTTATTTCCATACAATATATTCTGATCATGATTTCTCCTCCCCCAACTCCCCCCCAGATCCTCCCCACTTCTCCATCCACCAGACTTCCTGCCTTCCTTTTCTGGTCTCTTTAGAAAACAAACAGGCAAAATAAAAGGCAAACAAACCAGAATAAAAAAGCAAAGCAAAAATCAAAGAAAAGTAATAAAGAGAAAGCACAAGAACACACACACACACACACACACACACACACACACACACACACACACACAAAACCCATAAAAACACAAACTCAGAAACCATGATGCACAACCAAAAGACCACTACAGCTGTGCGGGAGCCCAAACAAAGCAATATGAGACAAAAGTCTATGAAAATACCATTGAGTTCATTTTGTGTTGATGATCTACTGCTGGGTGTGGGGCATACCCCTAAGTGTGTAGTTTATGCACCCAGTGAGACTCCACTGGAAAGAACCAGTTTTGTTTTGCAAGTGGGTGTCAATTAGAGAGCTTCTGGGTTAGAGGTGGGGGCTAGTGTCTACTTCCCCTTCTCAGTGCTGGGGCCCTGTCTGGCTTGAACCTGTGAAGGTCCTGTGATGCTGCCACAGTCTCTGTGAGTTCATATGTGTTTCAGTCCTTTTTTTGTGAAAGACACTGTTTCCCTGATGTCATCCATTCCTTATGGCTCTCTCTCTCTCTCTCTCTCTCTCTCTCTCTCTCTCTCTCTCTCTCTCAAGACAGGGCCTCACTAGGTCACTATGTAGCTCTGGCTGTCCTGTAACTCACTATTTAGACCAGGCTGGCCTCAAACTCACAGAGATCCTCCTGCCTCTGCCTCCTGATGCTGGAATTGAAAATGTGTACAACTATACGCAGCTTAGGCTCTTACAATCTTTCCACCTCCTCTTTTTTTTTTTTTTAAAAAAAATAGCTCCCTGAGCCTTGAGGTGAGGGGCTTGATGAAGATATTCCATTTAGGATGGACTGCTATAAAGTCTCTCACTCTTTACACATTGTCCATGTAAGGGGCTCTCTATTCTCTTTATTGCAGAAGGAAGCTTCTTTGATGATGTCTGAGTAAGACATTGATCTATGAGTATAGTAGAATGTTGTTAGGAGTACTTTTATTGCTATGTTCCTTTAGCAGAATAGTAGTATTTGGTTTCCCCCTAGGTCCATGGCCTATCTCGTCAAGACCTGAGCAGTCTTGGGCATGAGTTCCCTGTCATAGAGTGGACCTTATATCCAATCTGATAGTGGTTGGCTACTTCAACAACTTTTGTGCCCCTATTGTACCAGCATATCTCACAGGCAGGTCACCATTGTAGACTGCAGGGTCTGTAGCTGGGCTGGTGTTTATCTTTTTCCTCTGGTAGCATGTGGTTCTGGTAGCTTCTAGTTAGTAGGGGTGAAGCCTCTAGTTAGGCACCCATTTGACTTCTTTGTGTTCAGTGAGATGTACAAGTGTTGTCTTCAGTAACAGGGCCCTATCATCAGTTTGTAGAGAGCAACCAATAACCTTGACAATAGGCTGAGCTGTTGAGTTTCCATGGGGCCCCTTTGGCTAAAAATTCAACTAGATATAATCCATTCCTGGGACTGGATGTTTCACTTGGTGGTGAAAGATGTCTAGCTGGAGCATTGTTTACCACATTATGTGGTGACCCCATTTACATTTTTTGAGTTTATAAATATTTTAAGAAATTTATACTGTGGTAGGTTTCCATATAACCCCTCAAATGCCCCTTAGTGTTCCCTTCTTTACCCTCCTCTTTCATACCCTTGACATTTAATCCTCCCATTCCAGTCTCCCCAGTTTCTCCATAACTATCTATTTCCCCTTCCTTGGCAGATCCTTCCCTCCCCATCAGTCCCTTACTCTACACCTAATCTCTGTGGTTATATGGATTATAGCATGTCTACTGAAGACTTAAAAGCTAAAATTCACATATAAGAGAATACACACCATATTTGTCTTTTTTTAAAGTCTGTGTTACCCCACTCAGGATGATTTTTCTCTAGTTCCACCCATTTCCTATGAATTCATAATTTTGTTTTTTAAAAGCTGAGTAATATTCCATTGTGTTCCACATTTTCATTATCCATTCATCTGTTGATGATCATCTAGGTTTTCAGTTTCTGGGTAGAGCAGCAATGAACATGGATGAGCAAGTGTCTCTGTAGTGGGATGTAGAGTCCTTTGGGTATAAACCCAAGAATGATATAGCTGAATATTGAGATAGATCTACTCTCAGACACCTGAGGAACTATCACACTGATTTCCATCGTAGTTGTACAAGTTTCCACTCCCACCAGCACGGATGAGCATTCCTCTACCCTACATCCTTGCCAGCATGAGTTGTCATTTGTTTTATCGATGCTGGCCATTCTGGTGGGTGTAAGATGAAATCTCAGAGTAGTTTTGATTTGCATTTCCCTGATGACTAAGGATGTTGAACATTTCTTCAAGTGTTTCTCAACCATTTATGTTTCATCTTTTGAAAACTCTCTGTTTAGATCTGTACTCCATTTTAATTACAGTTATTTGTTTTCTTGATGTCCAGTTTTTTTGTTCTTTCTATATTTTAGATAATAGCTCTCTATTAGATGTGTAGTTGGTAAAACATCTTCTCTGAATGATGGTTTCCTTTGCCTTACAAAGCTTTTTCAGCTTCATGAGATCATATTTGCTAATTGTTGATTTTAGTGCCTATGTTAATGGTGTTCTGTTCAGAAAGTCTTTTTCTGTGCCAGTGAGGTCAAAGCTATTCTCCATGCTCTCTTATAACACAGTCAGAGTGTTATGACTGTGGTCATAGGCTTATGTCAAAGTACTTGATCCATTTGGAGTTGAGTTTTGCGCAAGGGTTTTTATGGCAGGTGATCCCTAGGGACAAACCCAGGCCAGAATTCCCTAAACTACATCTATGGGTCACCTTGGGTTGCCCAGGCACATTGGAGCATACACCATGACACCGCATGCCCCAGATGCTGGGCAAAGACCACAGGGGTTACTGTTTTCTCTTTTGGAGTTCCATCTTGCTTTCGTCTAGTCCTTCCTTGCTGTCTTCCTATCCCTCCTCTTTGTAGTGGAAATGTTTACTCTGCCATTGCACTTTGGGATTGTAAAACCTTCTTTTTGACTTTACAGGGGCTCACAGACAAGATTTTGTTTTGTGTCTCCAAAGAGACTTTGGTCCTGGACTTTGGAACCATGTTGAGATTCCTAAGATTTGGGGGTTATGGGAGATGCAGTGCATGCATTTTCCATTATGAGGTATCTATGAGCCTTTGAAGACCCTGGGCTGAATGTTCTAGATTGAATATGAGAGACCCTTTGAAGGTTCACATGGTAATCTCTGGTCTCAGATGGACACTTTGGGAGGTGGAGGAAGTGGGGCCTAGCTGACCAAGGCAAGTCATTAAGGGGCATGCGTATTAGTTTTATTCCTCGTCCCTGGTCCCTCTCTGCTTTCTGTCCACCATGAACTAAGTAGCCTATATGTATCTACCTAGTGATTAATTCATCCATCTATCAGCTATCTATTGATCTGTCTAAATATGTATGTCTATATGAATCTCTCACCTGTTGACTAAGCTATATTCCTAGTTCTCAAGTAGAAATGCAGGGAAAGTTTGACATAAGCAAACCAGTAAACAAAATGCAGCACACAACTAATAAATACAATTAAGAAATCATGTTAACAGAAGGATGAAAAACATATGGTGTCTTAGTTAGGGTTTGTATTGCTGTGAAGAGACACCATGACCACAACAACTCTTACAAAGGGAAACATTTAATTTTGCTGGCTCGCTTACACTTCAGAGGTTCAGTCCATTATTATCATGGTGGGACATGGTGGTGTGCAGGCCTAGACTTCTACATCTTGCAAGCAACAGGAAGTGGACTGAGATACTGGGCAGTATCTTGAGCATATATAAGACGTCAAAGCCCACTTCTTCCAACAAGGTCACACCTACTCCAACAAGGCCACACCTCCTAATAGTGCCACTTCCTTTGGGGGCCATTTCAAACCACCACACATAGTATTTTAAATAACCACAGAAAAATAATTCAATGAAATTCAACACCACTTTGTGATTTAAAAAAATTCCTTAAAGTTCTTTGGAATAGACAGAATGTACTTCAACTCAATAAAAACCATACTTGCAGATCCCCAGCCCACATTGTACCAAAGGGAAGAAGGCTGGAATCATTTGATCCAAGATCACGACTGAGACAAGGGTATTTACTTTCACCACATTTAGTCATATATTACTGGAAGTCTTAGCCACAGCAATAAGACAAGAGAAAAATATGGGGCATCCAAATACAAAAGGGGAGCACAAATTATCCTTGCTTGAAGATAACATGATTGTATATCTAGAAAAGTCTATCCTTTGTACAAAATTATAAACCTGATTAATGAAATAAGATTACAGGATACAAAATTAACATACAAAGCTGGAACACAACTCTGTGGTAGAGTGCCTGCCTCTAATGAGCAAGGCTCTGGGTTTGAGCCTTAGAACTATGAAATTAAAAAAATATTAACATGGAAAAGATATGTACTTAAAAACACAGGTAACAAAATTACTAAAAAAGAAGTTAAAAGTGATTTTATGGATATCCATTAAAAACAACATGTAGCAGAAATCTTAACAGTTCTTATTCATAAAATCAAACCTGAGGCCAGTTTTGGGGTGAACATTGGAAGATCAGAGAGACAGAACAAGCCACAGCTAACCTCACCTGGCCAACTTCTCAGCTGATCTTGTTTCCTCAGACTGGAAGCCTCTGTGTCCTCATATCCAAATGAATCTCAGCTGAACTGTGCTGCTCAAAACCTAAAAGCTTAACCAGCCAAATGCTTCTAGTTTCTGGTCTTCACGCCTTATACATCTTTCTGTTTCTGCCATCACTCCCTGGGATTAAAGGCTTACTTCTTGGGATTAAAGGCATGTGTCACCATGCCTGGCTGTTTCCAATGTGGCCTTGAACTCACAGAGATCCAGAGGGATTTCTACCTCTGGAATGCTATGATTAAAGGTGTGAGTGCCATCATTTTCTAGCCTTTGTATCTAGTGGCTGTTCTGTCTCTGACCCCAGATAAATTTATTAGGGTGCGCAATATTTTGGGGAACACAATACCACCACCACCACAACAACAACAGACAAAGCAAAACAAAAAACAAGCAAGAAACCCAAGGAATCAATTCAACCAAGGAAGAAAATAATGTCTACAATGAAAACTATTAAACACTTATGGAAAAAAATTAAGAGTTCATAAAAATATGGAAAAAATGTTTCATGCCCATGGATTGGAAGAATTAATACTTTTCAAGTGTCCATTCATCCAAAGTCAGCTACAGAGTCAACACAATTCCCATCAAAACACCAATGACATTTCTCACAGGAATAGGCCATCCTATTGTTTTTAAACTTCAAAAGACCTTGAAAGGCAACCAAAGAAACCAATGGAAAAAGAACAAAGCTGAAGGTGTTATCAGAGCTAACTTCAAAACATACCTTGAACATAGTATCCAGAATGGCCCTGCACTGATGCACAGCCAAAGGCAGCACCAGTGAAGTGAGCCAGAGTTCCCAGAAAGTTGTCCATGCCTTTACAGCCAGTTGAGTTTTAAAATTTTCCTCCTCCTCCTCCTCCTCCTCCTCCTCCTCCTCCTCCTCCTCCTCCTCCTCTTCTTCTTCTTCTTCTTCTTCTTCTTCTTCTTCTTCTTCTTCTTCTTCTTCTTCTTCTTCTTATTCTTTTCCTTCTCCTTCTCATTATTATTATGTGTGTGTTGATGTGTGCATGAGCATAGGTGTGTGCAGCCATGGTACACAAGTGGAGCTCAGAGGACACATTCAGGAGTTGCTCTCTTCCTTCTACTGTGGATTTCAAGGTTTGAACTCTGGTCATCAGGCTTGGTAGCAAGTGCCGGTCCCACTGAGCCATCTTGCCGGTATCCACCTGAGAGTTGACAGAGGCAGTGAGAACTGCTTCCAGGACAGTCCTGTCAGTAAATGGTGATGGAAAACTAGTTATCTATATGCAGAAGAAACCTCAAAGCACATATAAAAAATAAACTCAGGTCTGGGTGTGATGGTCACAACTTTAATTCCAGCACGAGGAGGCAGAGGTCAACAGATCTCTGTGATTTTGAGTCCAGGCTGGTCTACATATCACATTCAAGGTCAGCCTGAGCTATATAGTGAGATCACAGACTCAAATGCAATCATGACACTATGAAACTATTAGAAGAAAAGACAGGAGAAATATGTCAAGACTATGGTCTGGGTGAAGACTTTTGGGATATGACCCCAAAGCACAGTAAACCAAAGAATAAACCACAACCTATATGGTGGCAATAAATGTTCACAAATATCCGTCTGACAAGGGATTGATTTTCAGAACACAAGGACTTTAAACAATTCAGTAGCAAAACATCAAATAATTGATGAAAAACTGAGCAAATGACCCAGTAGACATTTCTTTGGAAAGATACACTAATAATGAAGTTCATGGTAAAATTCTCAGCATTGCTGCCCATCAAGAAAAGGCAGAACCATGCTAAGCCACATAAAATTTTAAAAAAATGTTTGTGAAGAAATGGAGAGAGAGGACTATTGGTGACAGTGTACTGCAACAATAAAAGCAATATAGAAGTCTTGCAAAATTAGAATTAGAACCACTATATGATCCAGGAAAACCCCACAAGTTGGTAAATATTTAAAGAACTAGAGTCAGTTTATGGGTAGCCATACATACACACGCATGCATGCCTATGGCAGCACTATTCATGATGGTCAAGATATGCAGTCCATCCAGGCCTCCATTTATGGATTACTGACAGGGAAATGGTGGTATATATACACAATGGAATACTATTTGACTATAAAAAAAATAATGGAATTCACTCACCTGTAGCAACTTGGATGGAATGGGACAACTTACGTTAAGTGGAGTAAATCAGGCACAGAAAGATTCATATGCATGATAGCACAGGTAGGTGGAAGGCGATGCAGTGGTCTCAAAAAGAAGATAGAGGAGCTGGAGAGATGACTCAGCAGTTAGAAGTGTTAACTTTTCTTCCAGAGGACCTGAGTTCAATTCCCAGCATCCATGGTGGGTGGCTCACCGCTTCTTGTAAGCCAGTTCCAAGGGATCTGGTGTGCTCTTCTGACTTCCAAGAGCATCAGGCATGCAGGTAGTGCACAGATATACATGGAGGCAAACACTCACACACATAAATTTAAGAAAGGAAATAGAAGAAGAAAGAACAGAATTGTGATCACCAAGCTTGGGAAGAGTGTAGGGGTGAGAGTATGGACAGAGGTTGGTCCGAGGGTAGACAGTGCAGTTGCCTGTGGGGTAGGGGTGGGGGTGGAGGTGAGGATGGGGATAACATCTAACGTTCCATGGCACAACAGCAAACACAGTAGCAAACAGCAATGATATTTTATATTTTTGGTTGTGGGCCTAGCCTTTAACAGCTGAGCCATCTCTCCAGCCCGGCAATGATATTTTAAAGTAACACTTTCATTTATTCTTTGAAAATTTCACACATGATACAATTATTTTGATCATAGCCACCCCACCCCTACCTCCAAGTACTCCCTAGGTCCACCAACACATCTCCTTCCCAACTTCACATTATCCTTCTTTTTTTTTTTTAAATAACCCACTGATTCCAATTAGTGCTTCCCATATATGCATGGTTGCGAGTCCTCATTGGGGCGTGAACAACCTATTAGTGGTCACACTCCCAAAGAAAAATGACTGTCTCTTCCCTCGCGGCCATCAGCTGCCAACAACTCCTCAGCCAGGGGTTGGACCTCGAGTCCCTCCCCCATCCATGCTGGTATTTTAACTGGCCTAATCTTATATGGGTCATGTATAGGTAACCACAGGTGTTGTGAGTTCATTAATTCAATAGCCATGTTCTGTCCAGAAGAACAGAATTCCACCCCACTCCTCTCCATCCTCTGGCTCTCACATTCTTTCTGTCTCCTTTTCCATAATGTTCCCTGAACCTTGGGCATCAGAGAAGTTGGTAATAGACTTCCCATCTATGGCTGAGTGCTCACAGTTACTCAGCACTTTGGGCACTTATGAATCTCTTCATTAACCACTGCCCATTGCCAAAAGAAGCTACTCTGACCAAGGTTAAGTATAAACCAAGATTGAGTATTTGTGTATAAACATAAATATTTAGAAGTCAGTTTGGTGACATGACTATTTAACATAATAATAACAACAACGAATTCCTCCAGAAGACCAAAACCTCCTGGGCTGTGGATTATTGATGTGGTTATCATTTCCCTCCTGTGGAGCAGACATCAAATACAATCAGAAAATGGTTGGTTAACCCCATAATAGTCATGCTACCATTGTACCAGTTGGCACGTCTTAACTGGTGGGTCAGTAGTATAACACGCAGGGTCCAGCATTGGGTAAGGTTACTGATACCTTTCCCTCTAATAGACTACGGTCCAACACTTGGAAAGCTAGCATTCATGGAAAGAGTTTCCTGGTCAGTTCAAGATAGATTTCTATGTTTTTCAATCAAGGTGTGTGACATTTTAGCTATAGGGTCTTACCATCTAGTTAAAGTGGGCAGCCAAGAGCAATGGCCCATGTGTTTGGGGAGCCTCGAGGGCCTTCCTGACCAATAACGTCTAGGGAAGTAACTCATGCCTCGTGCTGAGATTTTCATTTCATAACCTTATTGTGAATGAAATAGCAATGAATGAGGATGTGCAGGTGTCTCTGGATAGGTTATAAAATCCATAGGGTATATGCCCAGGAGCGGCAGAGTTGGGTCACAATGAGGTTGAGGTGTCATTTTCCTCTGTGGGGCCAGTGCTGAGAGCTACAGCTTCTATCCCAAGTCTTCCTCTGAGAGTTAGCTACTGTCTGGTGCCTGAAGTCACTTAGACCAGGTGCAAGTTTCCCATAGTGTTGTGGACTGAGGCTGCCTGTGTCAGGAGCATATAGCAATTAAAAGAACTAGTAGGAAACATTGTGAGTGGTCCTTAAACAAAGAAATGGGAAATGCCTGGGGTGATAAATGCACCAGTGACTCTGCTCCGACTATATCATGTGTGTATATTGAACTCCCCAGAATAAGTACAATTATTAGGTGTTGTAGAGAGCTATCTTCTGAGAATGACCGCCATCATATTCAATAGTTCATCTGTGATTACTTGGAAGAGACTCTCAAAGTCAGGCCCTTTGACTGTTGATGCTCTCTCATGGAAGGAGTGGGGAGGGTCACTGGACACTCACTTGGGTCTTGAGAAGCACCAGAGTACACAGGCTGTGGAAGTTTAAAGCAAAGAGTGACTCCATCTATGCAGTTGTGGGGAAGCTGTCATCCATGCTGGGATGACATTCCCAGTGGTGAGGATGCTTTGGGGTTGCTCACGCTCTGTAATTACAGACAGCCCAATGGACTCATTGGTTCCTCAGCTGGACTTCGGTGGAACCTCACTTTGGTTTAAGGACAGTAGATGTTTGTTTCCACCTTGCCAGGAAGATAGTTCCTGCAATGTGTCAAGAAAAAAAAAAGGTGTAATGAAAAGTTACAAATGGAAAAAGTAAATTAAAAGCCAAGGTTTTAAAAAAGGTAAAGTTGATAAATATATTTGAGATTTAATTACTCAGAACAAAATAATCATTCATTTCCTGTTTAGGCCTTTCCAATGAGCCAATGTCACAGAGGGGTCAATAGAGGGGCACAGAGGGACCCTGAGGTTACCAAGGGAGGCCAGGGGAGCCACAGCAGGACCTCAGGCCTCCCCAGGTCTCAGCTTGATGCTCTCTTCCTGTAGCTCACTGGCTCCTGTCCAGCTGTTTTTGTTTCTTGCAGCTGCTTTAAGAAATTTTTTATTACTGCTTTATTTACTATAGCAAAGAATTGTAATCAACCCACTTGTCCATCAATACCATTCGGCTCAAAAGAAAAATAAAATTACAAAATTTGCAAGAAAATGGATGTGTGTAGGATGTATAATCTTAAGAGAAGTCATATAATCTCAGAAAGAAAGAAAAAGCACATGTTCTCTCTTATATACAGAATCTAGCCAATAATATATGAATATATGTAAACACATGTACACGTGGGTTCAGTACAACTTGTACAAAAGAGAACAAGAAAGGCTAACTATTTGGGGATAAGCACGGACTGAATGTGGGTGATGGATGTTAGTTATGAATGAGGACATAAAGCTAATTATTTTTCTAGTTCTGACTTTGTCATGGATTTTCATTTTTGGTGTTGACAAGCGCATAAAAATATATTCAAAAATGAAAATGCAAAACCCAAATGTGAAGCTCACCATGCAGCTGTTCCCATGCCTCCTGATCCTTCCTGATCATCCCCTACTGCTTCAATATCCCTTGAGGGAGGGTCACAGGGAACCCACTAATATGGGGGAGCATTCCAGGGGCAGTCATGTGCCCTGAAGGAGGCTGCCTTCCATTGTTAGCTGTAAGGAGAAGATTTGTGGTATCCTCTGATGGTCTTCATGGTGTTTGTATGTCCAAAGCAAGGGGAAACTTTCAACCACATTGCCCTAAGGTTTTGATAACTTAAAGATTTACTTTTTAAAAAATATGTATTAGTGTTTTGTCTGCATGTGTGCATGTATGTGCAACACCTGCCTAGAGTGCTCACAGAGGCCAGAAGAAAGCATTAGATCCCTTGGAACTTGAGTTACAGATGGTTGTGAGAGCCAGCATGGAGGTTGGGAATCAAACCTGGGTGCTGTACAAGAGCAGCCAGTGCTCTTAATTGGTGAGCCATCTCTCCAAACCCAGTTTTGACAACTCAAGACAAACTCTATATGTAAGCTCGCAATCTGGAGATGGGCTTTGAGCAATGTAATGTGTTATATAATTGCTCTGGAGAATTTTCTGGTGTCCCTTTGGGGCTAAGGCCTTTCCTAGCCAGGTTGGAGGGGAGGGTTTTTGGAGGCTTATGAAGCTCATCAGAGATTCAAGGGACTCAGGGGACACATCCTCCCATTACTTATTTAGTAAACAAAGGCTGTGGCAGCAGAGATGCTTTAGTGGTGGAGCTGCCTAGGAATTGTGCTGGAGACTCCAAGGGTACAGCTTTTTCGCATCACCACCCATACTGGGGTGGGATGTTCGGTGACGCAGCTGCTCAAGTCACTCACTCACTTGTATGTAACCCCAATAAACTCACTGGTTCACCAAGCTCGGCTTGGATGAAATTGTTTCTTTGGTATTGCATTGCCCTTTCTCTCTCTGGGGTGAATAGAAATAGAGGACTGGAAAAGCACGGTAACACCTCATGTAATCTAATGCTCTCAGCCGTCACTGTCCTCGGATGTGGATGAGGTATCCAGGAGGGGCTGATGGGCTGGTGCAGGCTCATAGCCAGGACGCATCTGGGAGCTGCTTGGAGCTCGGGACTTGCTAGTATGGCTTGCTCTTCCCTTCTCTGCTCCTTTGCCTCTCGTCCTACAGAAGGGCAGGCTGCAGAGGGATTCCTCATTGGACAGTGAGATGCTAGAGTTCAGAAGAGGGAGAGAAGGGGATGAACAGAGTCCTGGTTTTGTGGGTCGGCTTTGTTTGGGGACAGCACTCTGATTCTGTGTCCACCTATGGCCGCTTCTCATTAGTTGGTCAAGCAGCTGGATTCCTCGAGCCAGAGAATCCCTGTAAAAGTCCACACAGGCAGGGCCAGCTGTGCCCGGGACTGAGGTCTCAGTAACTGGGTGCCTCTCTAAACGTGTGGAAGGCTTCCTGGAAGCCAGAGCAGAGACTCAGATCATAGCGTTAGAGTCAAATGGGTGAGTGACCCATGGGCTACAAACACCCAGGGAGCCCTCTTGGGTCTTCTTCTGTCTGTGCACAAGTGACCTGGGGGACGGGGCTGCCTCTGCTCTCTGGGAACATCTTGAAGTTCACCTACAATGGCCAATAGCTGAGTCCAAAAAGCAATTCTCCATCTTTTCCTTGTAAATTGGGAATAAACTACAGTCCTTCCAGATTCTCAGGCTAGTAGTCCAGTCTATTTGGCAGGAATGAAGTTCCTGACCTTCAGTGTGTCCCTTCTCCTCTTATGACTTGGGGTCAGCTAAGGGCAGACAGCTCCAAACCTAGTGAGGTTTGAGTTTATAAAATGCTGCCCTTATGCACATGTCCAAAGTGCCTATTACCTGGGTTCCAGCATGCTCCACTTCTGGTTTGAGTTGTCAGTGGAAGGTGTATAAAGATCTGGACTTGGGCGTGCGGATGTCCTTATTTAGAGATGGCAACGCTGGTGGCCTGACACTTACCATGCCTGTGGTCATAGAAACACACATTCTCTCTGGGTCTCTACAGGGCTTGGGGAGACTGGGGCTGTTCACTGTATGAGTGGACATTCACAAGTCCAAAACACCTTTCAACCTCAGGACAAGGCCAGTGGATGCATGGAGTCTTCTTGGAGGAAAGGCACCAGCTCTTGGGAAGCATGAGCAGCTGGGTGAAGTTAGCAGCATGGCTAGGCGCAGGCCCGATGACACAGCTGGGCTCCTGTGCTGGATGATGTAATCACTCTTCCCTTTGTGAGGTGGTACATCTGATTACTGGTCCTGCCCCATCTCACAACTCCCGTAGGAAGTACAGAGGTGTGTGTCACAGGAACCCTCTCTTATCACCCTCTTTGTCTCGTGCCTGTGGGGATCTGGTGCAGGTTATCTGGGGAGAGTCAGAAGCCCCGAGCCAGTGACTGCCAGAGGGGCTCTGTTGTTCCACTGGTGTGTGAGTGACCCAGGCTGTACTTTGCAGATCACAACAATGGTGAAAGGCTGCAATTGGCCTCTGGGCACCAGCAGGGTGCATGATTCAGCAGGCCCCAAGCATCCCCAGTTCACCCCCTGGCACGGTCCTCCCACCTCGCCTCTGCACTACAGGTTCCTCCTGCTAACTGCTCAGAGCTAGCACTTTGTTCTCAGCTAGCCTCGTAGTCAGTGGGGGAAACTGAGGCTGAAGACAAGTGACCACCCAAGGCTGGACCAGAAGGAGCCCCATGCCAGCCCCTCAGCATCTTCTGTAGACAGAGGAGTTGGAGATCTCAGGGTAGCCTGCTGTCTTGAGATCGGACTGTGGACCTGAGAGGGGCTGGTGGTTTTTGTGGAATGTTTGCTTAAGGAACATGAAGGAGCCTTCTAAACTTGGCTTGACAGGTGCAGAGGGCTGGTCCTAGGGCTCTTGAATTTGCTGTCTCCTATTATACATTTGTCCAGTCTTTCTGAGCATTCTGTAGGAATGAATGAATGAATGAATGAATGAATGAATGAATGAATGAATGAAAATAATGTGAGTTGGGGAAATAGCTTAGTTGGTAAAATGCTAGCTAAACAAGCATGGAAGCCTGGGTTTCATCTAGAACATAGAAAAGCCGGGTACAGTGGTTTGTGCTTGAAGGCCCAGTGTCGGGAAGCTAGAAACAGGCAGATCCCTGGGGCTTGCTGGCCAGCTAGCCTGGACAAACCAGTGAGCCCTAGGTCAGTGAGAGATTGACTCAAACAACAAGGAGGATGGCTGCTGAGGGGCAACAACCGAGGTTGACCTCTGGCCTCCAAATGCCCCCTCCCCCTAGCACATGAAAATAATGCTAATTAGTACAGCTAGCTCACCAAGCGCTAAGGGGGCTGGAGAGCATCCATCCTTCAAGGGCACAGTCCTTGACCTCTCCCATCCACACGAGGAGGGCCAGAAGTCCCTCCCAAGTATTCAGGAACACTGACTATCAGAACGTTCTGCAGAATGGATATTTCCACAAGGCTGGTGAGCCCTGTCAAGGTAGGCAGCATGGTCCAGGACCAGACTGTTCTGATTCATTTCGTTGTCATCGACCTAAACTTCAATTGCTACCTGGGATCAGTGGCTCCCTACTGGACAGACAGCACCATTCCAGATCATATCCAGAGGCCACCTGCATGTCTACCTCCAGCTGTGTTCATCTGCCTCATAGTCCACATCAGTGGCCTCCTGGGCTTCTTGACTTTCCTTTTGACCCCACAGGCCCTTTGAAGCACACCAGACAGAAGACTCGTGCTGAAGTTGTCTCCTGTCATTTCTTCCACAGTGCCGGGTGGCCCTGCTGCTCTTCTGACTTTCAGGCATTGGCCCTTCCCCTTCTTCCCACTGACTTTTCATGGTTTTTGTTCATTCACAGCCATGCTCCTGCCTCAGAACCTTTGGCCCTTGGCTGCCTCTTTAGCTTAACTTAGCCACCTGACTGACTCTTTCCTTCAGCCTTGCCTCGTACTCAGGATCCTGCTGACATCGAGCGAGAGGCTGTAGACTGCCCGCTCACCCCCTCTCCACTCTCCTCTTAACAGATGTGTTTTCCCTCAAAGCATTTTCTGCCACCTGGCACCATACTGAGTTTTAATTGATTGTTTATTTTCTATCTCCCCTGATCAGAATGTAACCAGAGAAACCCCAAGCACAGAATTTTCCCTCTGGTTTTGTTCAATGAGCTTCTGGGATAGCACCCAGCACCCAGGAGGTGCTCGATACACACTGACTGGAAAGGAAAGCTTGCCTTATCCATCCTCTCTGTGGCCCTAAGGGAAGATATCCTTCCCCCAGGCTCCAGCAAGCAGCTGAGGCTGCTGGGAGCTTTAGAGACTGTTATATCTAGTTGGGGGAAACACACAGGCATATAGATTCAGCCATCATGGTGTCCCAGCGTGAGGTCACCAAAGCCTGTTTCCTCACCTATAGGAGGGGGTCAAACCCAGGGAGACCACTGAAGTCTGTTTTCCCCTTTGGACATGATATCTGCTGTTGCTGGGCCTTTGTGTGACATGGCAGGGTCTCTAAAGGCTCTGGGTCCAGAGAGGACCAGCCACAGCCCAGACTGGGGAGAGGCTTGCCAGGCAGAACAGAACATGGCTATTCTTCCTGGGACAGAGGATGGGGTGTGGCCACAGACTTGCAGATGAGGATTCCCTTGGGCAGGAGGTTTTCTCCCAATCCTAAGGATGCCCTGTCCCCAGTGGTTCCCCCATGTTGCTCTAACAAGATCCTCCAGGCTAAAAAGAGGGAGAGCAGTTGTGTGTGTGTGTGTGGTGTGTATCCGTGTGTCTCTCTATGTGTGTCTGTGAGTATCTGTTCCCTCTGTGTGTGTTTCCATATGTATATGTGTATCAATATATCTCTCTCTGTGTGTATGTATAGCTGTGTGTCTCTCTATGTGTATCTGTTCTCTGTGTGTGTCTCCATGTGTGTATGTGTATCAATGTCTCTGTGTGTATCAATGTCTTTCTGTGTGTATGTGTATCTGATCCCTCTGTGTGTGTCACCATGTGTATATATGTATCAATGTCTCTCTGTATGTGTGTGTGTTTGTGTAGCCATGTGTCTCATGTGTCTCTCTATGTGTGTCTATGTATATCTGTTTTCTACATGTGTGTCTCCATCTCTCTATGTATGTGTATCTGTTCCCTCTGTGTGCATCTCCATGTGTATATGTCTCTCTCTCTCTCTCTCTCTCTCTCTCTCTCTCTCTCTCTGTGTGTGTGTGTGTGTGTGTGTGTGTGTGTGTGTGTGTGTGTGTGTGAAGGCATAGTCTCTGAAGTCAGAATGGGATCACACCAACAGGTCCCAGGCTGGGGCAGAGTCCAGCACACAGCAGTGCTCAGTGCATGGTGTGCCACTTACAGACTGTATGGGCGAATATCCAGGAGGGCACTGCTAGGTCATCAGTGGACAGTGAAGGCCTGACAGTGCTGTCACTGTCTGTTATAGAGGCTGGTTGGTTCTGGTCTGGCACCCCCTCTGTCCTTAGTCACCCTCTCTCCAGGTGACCCTGGCCCTGGCAGCTTCTGCTTCTCGCCCGCTGGAGAGGCCCAGGCACGGGCTTCCTACTGCCCAGTCTCTGTCCTTACTCTCATTGTGCACTATTAACTAGCAAAGAGGGGGTCAACACAAAACACCACTCTCATCTCTTTATTCTGGAGCCAAATATGAGTGGCTATGGCCTTGGAACAGATTCGGGTTGCCCCAAATACTGTGTTCTAAACTGGTAACCATTTCATGAAATTTTTATAGTAACAGAACAAAGAAAGTCATAAATCAAGGCATTTTAAAAATACATTGATGGGAGTATCAGGTAGGTGGGTTACAAAGCGGTAACTCTCTGCTATGTGATGACATTATTAGCTCTTGGATTGGTGGAAGCTAGCAGTCTGTTAATACATCCCAATGGTTTTTCCTAATGGTTAAAAGGATATCGGGGCAGACCTAGAGGTGGGCAAGAAAGGGGACTAAGGACATCCCAAGGGGATTTAACTCTGCAAGTGTGACATTGTGACATTCCAACACTCCACAATCATGAAGTTCTAATTGACGATCTACCTTGTAGAATCTTCAACACTGTGTGGTTCCCCTCAACAGGAACTTGTTTTTGTCAGAGTGATGATTCCATATTTCTATCTTTCAGGCATGGATCTGCCTTGCCTGCTTCTGAGTCTTCAGTGTCTTGAGTGATACCTGTGCCTTTTATCAAACAAGGGAGTAAGTGCACAGCAAACCTGACAGCTCAAGCCAGCAGATGACTGGGGTTCCTGGGCAGTTAACCCAGAAGACCTGCTCTAATGCTGTGTGGGGTCTGCCCCCAGTGACGCCTCACACCCCTGCTCAGATGGCTTGTGGCTCACTTAAGGGGCAACAGCAGCTTCAGTAGGTCCCAAGTGTCCACTGCTGCATCCTGTGGAAGTGGGAATTATGGAAATGCACCAGTCCTCCTGGTGCTGTCACTGAGGCTGACCAGTGCGAGCCCCAGAAAATGGTGGTTGCCATGGTATGGATGCTGCAGAGCCTGAGTCACTATTAGTGAGAAAGACAGGTCTGGATTCTGGAAAGGGGGAGGGGCAAACGGGGACCTTGAGCCTGAGGTTCAGATATAAAGAGTGTGGCTCTGTAGTTCCATGATTTGGATCAAAAGATGACCTTGCATTGCTGGTGTGGGCTGCCCTGGACCTCTGCTTCCAGCACCTTCCTCTTTGTCCCACATTGGCACCTATGCAGCAAGATACTGCCCTGTGTCTGGAACTAGGAAATGCCAGAACATGGGCCATTAACTCTCCTCCGCAGGTCAGTTTCCTCATTGGTGAAATGAGGATAATAGTCTCACAGGTTTTTGAGAGGACTCATTCAGGTGCCTACTAACAGAAATGTAATGGAGAGTCGGTGACTCTTATCTAGATGATAGGCTTAGATTAAGGCTGGACTGAAAAACAGGATCCATTATTCTGCTGCACTAAGAAACACACATCATCATCAAAGGCAGTGATTACTTTAGAGTGAAAAAAGAGGCAAAGATACCCCAGGCAAATGGAATCAGGAAACAAGCAGGGGTTGCTATCCTAATATCTGACAAAATAGACTTCAAATCAAAGCTAACCAGAGGAGATAAAGGCAGTCACTTCACACTGATTAAGGGAACAACCCATCAAGGGAATGTTCCAACCCTAAACATATTCACCAAACTCAAGTGCACCCAACTTCATAAAGCAAATACTACAAGACATAAAACAACAGATTAACTCTAACACCATAATAGGCGCCATTAATATCCTACTTTCCCCAATAGACAAATCCTCCAAACAAAACTTTAACACAGAGAGTGGCCATACCCGCTGGGAGTCAGGTAGGTGGTTTACACTGTCTGCCATCACAATTATTCCAGTCTCTTTCCCAGCCCTGTAGCAGATCACTATCAAGGATCTTTCCACCTTAACCCCGTTTTTGGAGGGCACCACTAAACCTTGCAATGGATCCAGCTTTCTTCCCTGCCCCCATCCCTTTGTTCAGCTGCACATACCAAGTAACACTATCTGGGATCCCATTGGCCACACCAGGCTGGAACTCAGGTAGGCAATTCTCACTCTCATTTCCGTCTCCCATTAGAACCACTCTAGCCTCATCCCCAGTCCTGGAGCAGCCTGCTTTTAGGGACTTGTCTTTTCATCCTACTTCCATTCCCAGGGGACTATGACAAACCTTGGAGTGGGCCCAGGTTTCCTCCTTCTTGTGAACCCCCTCAGCTCTCCCCTCACAGCCCATCCCCATTCCTTCATGTCAGCCTCTGATACCTAGAAACCTCTACTGAGATCATGAGTGACCACACCTGGCAGGGATTCAGGTAGGTGTATAATGCTGTTCTTCCTGCCCTTTATTATGATCTCTCGATTCTCACTCTTAGCTGAATAATGACCTGCTGCTTACAGGTCCCCCTCCTCCTACTTTAATTTCATTCATTGGAGAATTCAACTCTTGGTTCAGATCAGGTTTCTTCTAATCCTTTAACCCCTATCCCTCCAAGTAATTCTTAGCCTTACTGTAACTTACTTGCAGGATCTCCTCTTCCCATCATACCTTCAACTCCCTGTGGACCCTACCCCTACATAGGAATAGGATCCCCTTATCTCTTTCCTGAAGCCTCTCTCAGACTGCTTTTCCCATAGCCCACCTCTATCCCTCTCTGCTATCCACTGACATACTCAAGCACTCAATAGCAGGCAACCCACAGCCACCACACTTGCCTAAGATCCAGACAGAGCAACAGAAACCAAGGAATGGAACACCCACTCAATAAAGATAAGACTGGATATTAACACCTAGAATCACCTCAATCATCCCAGTTGCCTAGACACCAGTGAAAAAACACAAGCATTAACAGCCACTAGAACCCAGTAACCTTACTACAGTAAGACCTGAGAAATGCAATATAGCTGAAGTACAAGACAAGGAATTCAAAATAGCTGTTATGAATATGATCAAGGGCCTTAGAGAAGACACAAATAAATCCCTCAATGAAGTCTGTAAAAACACAAAGAATAATATAATGAAAACAATTCATGACAGGAAAGAATTTAACAAAGAAAATAGAATTCCCAAAGAAAACATAAACTAAGATAAAATGGACATGAAAAATTTAAGAAGTCAAACAGAAACCTCAGAGGTAAGTCTCACCAACAGAGTACAAGACATGGGTGAGAGAATCTCAGGAGGTGAAGACAAGGTAGAGGAAACTGATACCTCAGTCAAAGAAAATGTTAAATCTTAAAAAATTCAAGCACAGAACATCCAGGAAATTGGGGACACAATAGAAAGACCAAATCTATGAATAATAAGAATAGAGGAAGAAGAAATCCAGGTCAAAGGCACTGAAAATATTTTCAGCAAAATTGTAGAAGAAAACTTCCCTAACCTAAAGAAGTTGGTGTCTATCAGGGTACAAGAAACATACAGAATGCTGAATAGACTGTGTCCTGCAACACATGATAATGAAAACAATAAATGTACAGAAGAAAGAAAGAATATTAAAAGCTGTAATGGAAAAAGACCAAGTACCATATAAAGGCAGACCCATTAGAATAACACCTGACTTATCATTGGATACTCTAAAATCCAGAAGGGCCTGGACAAACTCTAAGATACTGCAGATGCCAGCCCAAATTACTATACCCAGCAAAACTATTGATTACAATAGATGGAGAGAGAAAAACATTTCATGAAAAACTACATTTAAGCAGTATTTATCCACACACTCAGCTCTACAGAATGCCCTAGAAGGAAGGAAAGTTTTTTTTTTTTTTTTAAAAGGGGGTAAGTGCTGTGGGATGGTCTGTATGTCAAATGCTCTGATTGGTCAATAAATAAAACACTGATTGGCCAGTGGCCAGGCAGGAAGTATAGGTGGGACTAACAGAGAGGAGAATTGAGAGAACAGGAAGGTGGGAGGAGACGCTGCCAGCCGCCGCCATGACAAGCAGCATGTGAAGATGCCGGTAAGCCATGAGCCATGTGGCAAGGTATAGATTTATAGAAATGGATTAATTTAAGCTATAAGAACAGTTAGCAAGTAGCCCGCCATGGCCATACAGTTTGTAAGCAATATAAGTCTCTGTGTTTACTTGGTTGGGTCTGAGTAGCTGTGGGACTGGTGGGTGACAGAGATTTGTCCTGATTGTGGGCCAGGCAGGAAAACTCTAGCTACAATTTATCCACACACTCAGCTCTACAGAATGCACTAGAAGGAAAGCTTAGACCCATAGCAGTTAACCACACCCAAGAAAACACAAGTAATAAATAATTCTAGACCAGCAAATCAAAGTAGGGGGCAGAATCCATACCATAACAGCAAAATAATAAGAATAAACAAGCATTGCTTATTTATTACTTTCAACATTAATGCCTTCAATTCTTCAATAAAAAGACACAGACTGGCCTTGAAAACAGTATCCATCTTTCTACTGCTTTCAAGAAACACACCTTAACATTAAGGATAGACATCATCTTAGGGTAAAAGGATGGGAAAAGATATTACAAGAAAATGGATCTAAGAAGCAAGCAGGTGCAGACATTTTAATATCTGACAGGCTTCTAACCAAAACTAATTATGAGATAGGGAAGGATACTACATACTCATCAAAGGAAAAGTCCACCAAGAGGATATTACAATTTAAACATTTATACACCAAACACAAGGGCATCCAAATTCATAAAAGAAACACAACTACAGTTAAAAATTACATGTTGAACCTTACACAGTAATATTAGGAGAGTTCAATAACCCACTCTCACCAATAGACAGGTTATCAAGACAAAAACTAAACAGAGAAATGCTGGAGTTAAATAACATCATAAATCAAATGGATCTAGCAAATATTTATGGAACATTTTACCCTAACACAAAAAAATATACCTTCTTTTCATCAGCTCATAGAACTTTATCCAAAATTGACATCATACTCAGATACACAGCAAGCCTTAACAAATATGAGAAAATTGAAATAACATCCTGCATCCTATCTGAACACTATGGATTAAAACTGAATATCAGCAATAACAGGAAGTTTACAAACTGATGGAAACTGAACAACTTACTATTAAATGAAAAATGAATCAAGACTGAAATTAAGAAGGAAATAAAGAACTTTTTAGAATTGAATGAAAATGAAAACATAACATACTCAAACCCATGAAACACAATGAAGGCAGTTCTAAGGGGCAAGTTCATAGCACTAAGTGCCTACATAAAAAAAAAATTGGAGAGATCTCATATTTGAAACTTAATGGCACATCTGAAAGCTCTATAACAACAACAACAAAAAGAATGGCACCATGGTGACTCACGCCTTTAATCCCAGAAATCGAGTCTTTAATCCCGGGGAGTGATGGCTGAAAGCAGAAAGGTATATAAGGCATGAGGGCCAGAAATTAGAAGCATTTGGCTGGTTAAGCTTTTAGGTTTTGAGCAGCACAGTTCAGCTGAGAGTCATTGGGATGAGGACACAGAAGCTTCCAGTCTGAGGAAACAAGACCAGCTGAGAAGTTGGCCAGGTGAGGTTAGCTATGGCTTGTTGTGTCTCTCTGATCTTCCAGTGTTCACCCCAATACTTGGCTCCGGGTTTGTTTTATTAATAAGACATTTTAAGATTCATGCTACAGTAGATGGCAAGAAATAATCAAACTCAGCATTGAAATCAATAAAATAGCCCCACCAATTGCAGCCCCAGGAGCAAGTCTGCAGGCAAGTCTCCTGTGGCCAGGCTGCTCCACCACCATCCACAGCAGCATCAGAAGCCCCTGGAGGCACAGGTGCTACCTGCACCAATTGGAGGAAGAATCAACACCTGTACCTGTAATTACCTCAAAGCCACATGGGTAGATGCAGTGTAAGAATACATTCAACAACATAAAGAACAATATGGCACCACCAGAACCTAGTGGTTCTACAACAGCAAAACATGAACATGCCAACCCAGATAATGCAGAAGAAAATGACTTTAAAAATAACTTTATCAGATGATGGAGGCCCTTAAAGAGGAAATGAAAATTTTCCTTAATGGAGGAAAAGACAAACAAAAATGGAAGAAATCAAAAAATTTCTTTAAAAAAAGCCAAGAAAAAGCAATGAAATGGGTAAAGAAACAGTTCAAGACTTGAAAATTGAAATAGATGCAATTAAGAAAATACAAACCAAGGAAATTCTAGAAATAGAAAACCTGGGCAAAGGAACAGAAACTACAGATGTAAGCATAACCAACAGAATACAAGAGATGGAAGAGAGAATCTCAGGCATTGAAGATATGATAAAGGAAATAGATTCATTAGTTAAAGAAATGTGAAATCCAACAAATTCTTAACATAAAACAGCTAGGAAATCTGGGACACCATGAAGAGACCAAACCTAAAAATAATAGGGATAGAAGAAGAAGAATTCCAGCTAAAAGGCACAGAAATATATTCAACAAACTCATAGAAGAAAAATTTCCCAACCTAAAGGACATGCCTAAGAAGATCCAAGAAGCTTACAGAACACTGAATAGACTAGACCAAAAAAAGTTCCCTTGCTGTATAGTAATCAAAACACTAAACATACAGAATAATGAAAGAATATTAAGAACTGTAAAAGGAAAAGGCCAAGTAACATATGAAGGCAGACCTATCAGAATTATACCCAATTTCTCAATGGAGACTCTGAAAGCCAGAAGGTCCTGGACAGATGTTTTGTAGAAACTAAGAGACCATGGATGCCAGCCCAGACTACTATACCAGCAAAACTTTCAATCACCATAGATGGAGAAAACAAGATATTCCATGACAAAACCAGATTTCAACAATACCTAACCACAAATCTAGTCCTACAGAAAATACTTAGAAGGAAAATTCCAATCCAAGGAAGTTAGCTGCACCCATGGAAACACAGACAATAGATAATCTCACCACAGCAAATTCCAAAGAAGAGAAACACACACACACACACACACACACACACACACACACACACACACACAATCACCACCAAAATAAAAAAAATAATAGAAATTAACAATTACTGGTCATTAATATCTCTTAATATCAATGGACTCAATTCACCTATAAAAAGACACAGGCTAACAGAATGGGTAAGAAAACAAGATCCATCCTTCTGCTGCATACAAAAAACACAATTCATATTTCACAAAGAAGCCAAAATTGTATAATGGAAACAAGAAAGCATCTTCAACAAATGGTGCTGGCATAATTGGATGTCGACATGTAGAAGAATGGAAATAGATCCATATCTATTGCCATACACTAAACTCAAGTCCAAGTGGATCAAAAACCTCATTATAAATCCAGTTACACTGAACCTGATAGAAGAGAAAGTGGGAAGTAGCCTTCAACACATTGGCACAGGAGACCACTTCCTACATATAACAGCAGTAGCACAGACACTGGGAGCAACAATTAATAAATGGGACCTCTGGAAATGGAGAAGCTTTTATAAGGCAAAGGACAACATCAATAGGACAAAATGTCAGCCTACAGAATGGGAAAAGATCATCACCAACCCCATTTATGACAGAGGGCTGATCTCCAAAATATACAAAGAGCTCAAGAAACTAAACCTCAAAACATCAAATAATCCAGTTAAGAAATGAGGTACATATCTAAACAGAATTCTCAACAGAAGAATCTCAAATGGCCAAAAGACATTTAAGGAATTGCTTAACATCCTTAGCCATCAGAAAGATGCAAATCAAAATGACTCTGAGATACTTAATCTTACACTACTCAGAATGGCTAAGATAAAAAACGCTGAGGACAGGTTATGTTGGAGAGGATGTGGAGTAAGGGGAACACTCCTCCACTGCTGTTGGGAGTGCAAACTTGTACAGCTACTTTGAAAATCAGTATGGTGGTTTCTCTGAAAATTCTCAACCTACCTCAAGACCCAGCAATACCACTCTTGGGCATATACCCAAAGGATGCACAATCATACTACAAGGACATGCATTCAACTATGTTCATAGCAGCATTATTTGTAATAGCCAGAACTGGAAATAACCTAGATGCCCCTGAACTTAAGAACAGAGAAAGAAAACGTGGTATATTTACAGAACGGAGTATTACTCAGTGATAAAAAAAAATGACATCATGAAATTTGTAGGCAAATGGATGGAACTAGGAAAAAAAAAACATCCTGAGTGAGGCAATCCAGACCCAGAAAGACAAACATGGTATGTACTCACTTATAAGTGGATATTAGACATAAAACAAAGGATAACCAGGATACTAAATCTATAACTCTAGAGAAGCTAGGTAACAAGGAGGAACCTAAGAGGAACATGCATGGATTTCTCTAAGAAAGGGAAAGAGATAAGATATCCTGGGTAAACTGGGGGCTTGGGGGGAGGTGGGAGGCAAGGGAGGGGATGGGGATGAGAACATGAAGGAACAAGATGGTTGACTTGGGGAGGGACAGAGGGAGAGCAAGGAAAGAGATAACTTGATAGAGGGAGCCATTCTAAGGTTAGGGAGAAACATGGTGCTAAGGAAATTCCCAGGAATCCACAAGGATGACCCCAGCTAAGACTTTAGGCAATAGTGGAGAGAGTACCTGAAATGGCCTTCCCTTATAATCAGATTGGGGACTACCCTAATTACCATCATATAACCTTCATCCAGTAACTGATGGAAGCAGATACAAAGATCCACAGCTAAGTACTAGGCCAAACTCCTGGAGTCTAGTCGAAGTCGGGGAGGCAAGATTATATGAGCAAGGGGGTAGGAGTCAAGATCATGATTGGGAACCCACAGAGACAGCTTACCCAAGCTAGTGGGAGCTCACTGACTCTGGACTGACAGCAGGAGAACCTGCATGGGACTAAACTAGGCCCTCTGAATATGAGTGACAGCTATGTGACTTGGGCAGTTTGTGGGGCCCCTGGCAGTGGGACCAGGATTTATTCCTAGTGCATGAACTGGCTTTCTGGAGCCCATTTTCTATGGAAGAATTCCTTGCTCAGCCTTGATGCAGGGGAGAAGGGATTGGTCCTGCCTCAACTTGATATGCTAGGCTTTGTTGACTCCTCATGGGAGGCCTTAGCCTCTCTGAGGAGTGGATAGAGGGTAAGAGGAGGTGGGGGGAGTGGGAGAAGGGGAAGGAGGGCAAACTGATTGGTATGTAAAATGAAAAAAAACTTTTAAATTAAGAAGAAATCAAGGCTCTCTGCTTCTCCCTGTTCCAGAGACAGCTGCATCTTTTTGTGCAGTGCCAGCCTCATTCCTGAGACACGATGGTGAAGGTCGGAGTGAACGGATTTGACCGAATTGGATGCCTGGTTACCAGGCTGCTTTCCAGTCTGGCAAAGTTGAAATTGCTGCCATCAATGATCCCTTCATTGACCTCAACTACATGGTCTACATGTTCCAGTATGACTCTACCCATGGCAAGTTCAACAGTACAGTCAAGGCTGAGAACGGCAAGTTTATCATCAACGGGAAGGCCATCACCATCTTCCAGGAGTGAGATCCCACCAACATCAAGTGGGGTGAGGCTGGTGCCAAGTATGTGGTGGAGTCCACTCATGTCTTCACCACCATGGAGAAGGCTGGGGCCCACTTGAATGGTGGGGCCAAAAGGGTCATCATCTCTGCCCCTTCTGCTGATGCCACCATGTTTGTGATGGGTGTGAACTATGAGAAGTAAGACAATTCACTTAAGATTGTCAACAATGCTTCCTGCACCACCAACTGCTTAGCCCCCCTGGCCAAGGTCATCCATGACAACTTTGGCATTGTGGAAGGACTCATGACCACAGTCCACACCATCACTGCCACCCAGAAGACTGTGGATGGCCCCTCTGGGAAGCTGTGGTGTGATGGCCAGAACATCATCCCTTTTTCCACCGGTGCAGCCAAGACTGTAGGCAAGGTCATCCCAGGCTGAACAGGAAGCTCACAGGCATGGCTTTCCTTGTTCCTACCCCCAATGTGTCTGTCGTGGATCCGATGTGACATCTGCAAAAACCTGCCAAGTATGATGACACCAAGAAGGTGGTGAAGCAGGCATCAGAGGGCCCACTAAAGGGCATCCTGGGCTACACTGAGGACCAGGTTGTCTCCTGCAAATTTAACAGCGACCCGCATTCTTCCACCTTTGATGCTGGGGCTGGCATTGCTCTCAATGACAACTTTGTGAAGCTCATTTCCTGGTATGACAATGAAAATGGCTACAGCAACAGGGTGGTGGACCTCATGGTGTACATGGCCTCCAAGGAGTAAGAAGCCTGCCCTGGACCACCCACCCCAACAAGGACAGTAAGAGAGAGACCCTCAGCTGCTGAGACATTCCTGTTCCATCTCAGCCCCTGACACTGAGCATCTCTCTCACAGTTTCCATCCCAGACCCCCAGAATAACAGGAGTGGCTTAGGGAGCCCTACTCTCTTGAACACCATCAATAAAATTCACTGAACCCCCAAAAAGAAATCAATAAAATAGAAACAAAAATTAATACCAAGAATCAATGAAACAACAAGTTGGTTCTTTGAGAAAATCAATGAGATTGGCAAATTAAAGATAGAGAGAAAAGATGCAAAATAATACAATTGGAGACCAAGGGGGGACATAACAACAGATTCCAAGGAAATTCAGAGAATCATAAGGACATAATTTAAAATCTATACTCCACCAAACTGGAAAAGAAATGGACAAATTTCTTAATATGTATGACCTACCAATGTTAAATCAACATCAGAAAAGCAATTTAAATAGACCTATAACCCCTACTAAAATATAGAGCTGCTCTCTGAGAAATAGAGTCCATCAGCACAGATTGGACCAAGAGCCCTAATTAGACCAAAAAGCTCCTATTGGACCAAGAATATCAATTGTACTAAGAGAGGCTCACTCAGACACAGACACCACTTGCACTGAGTGGGGGAAGAGCTGAGGAGATGCTAGTGCAAAAATACAGTCAACAACATAAAGACGAATATGGCTCTCTCAGAACCTAGTGGTTTTACATCAGCAAGACCTGAACATCACAACTGAGAAGAAACAGAAGAAATTAACCTTAAAAATGACTTTAAGAAGATGATAGAGGCCTTTGATGAGGAAATGAAAAATTCTCTTAAAGAAATTGAAGAAAAGACAAAGAAAAAAATTTGAGGAAATCAAAAAAGAAATTGAGGAAAAGACAAAAAATTGGAAGAAATCAATAAACCCCTTAAAGAAAGCCAAGAAAAAGCAATTAAACAGGTGAAGGACTATTGAAAACAGAAATAGAGGCAATAAAGAAGACACAAACTGAGGGAATGCTAGGTATGGAAAATCTGAGTAAACAAACAAGAACTACAGATGCAAGCATAACCAACAGAACATGAGAGATGGAAGAGAGAATCTCTGGCATTGAAGATACAATAGAGGAAATAGATTCATTAGTCAAAGAAAACACCAAAGCCAAAAAAGTCATAACACAAAACATCTAGGAAAATTTTGACACCATGAAAAGACCAAACCTGAGAATAATAGTGATAGAAGAAGGAGAAGAATACCAACTCAAAGCCACAGAAAATATATTCAACAAAATCTTAAAAGAAAATTTTCCCAACCTAAAGAAAGAAATGCCTATGAAGATACAAGAAGCTTACAGAACACCAAATAGACTGGATCCAAATAAAAGTACCCTTGCTACATATAATCAAACCACTAAACATACAGAATAAAGAAAAATATTAAGAGCTGCAAAGGAAAAAGGCCCAGTAACATATAAAGGCAGACCCTTCAGAGTAAACAAAATATTCCATGATAAAACAAGATTTAAAGAATACCTATCCACAAATCCAGCCCTACAGAAAGCACTAGAAGGAAAAATCCAACCTAAGGAAGTTATGTACACCCATGAAAACACAGGCAATAGATAATCCCATACCAACAAATACCAAAGAAGAGAAACATACAACACTACCACCAAAAATAACAGGAATTAATAATCACTGGTCATTAATATCCATTAATATCAAAGGTCTCAATTGGCCTATAAAAAGACACAGGCTAACAGAATGGATATGAAAACAGGATCCAGCCTTCTGCTGCATACAAGAAACACACCTCAACTTCAAAGACAGACACTACCTCAGAATAAAAGGCTAGGAAAAGACTTTCCAATCAAATAGATGTAAGAAGCAAACTGGTGTAGCTATCCTAATATCTAACAAAATAGACTTCAAACTAAAATCAATCAGAAGAAATCGGGAAGGACATTACATATTTATCACAGGGAAAACCCACCAAGATGAAGTCTCAATTCTGAACATTTATGCTCCAAATACAAGGGCACCCACATATGTAAAAGAAACATTACTAAAGCTTAAATTGAACATCAAACCCCACACACTAGGAGTGGAAGATTTCAACACCCCACTCTCACCACTGGATAGATCTGCCAAACTGAAACTTAACAGAAAAATAAGGGACCTAACAGATGTTATGACTCAAATGGACTTAAAAGATATCTACAGATCATTCCACCCTAACACAAAAGAACATACCTTCTTCTCAGCACCCCATGGAACCTTCTCTAAAATCGACTACATGCTTGGTCACAGAGCAAATCTCAACAGATAAAAAAAAATTGGAATAATCTCCTGTATTTTATTGGACCATCATGGCTTAAAGTTAGATTTCAGCAACAACACACATTACAGAAAGCCTACAAACTCATGGAAACTGAATAATGACCAATGGGTCAAGGAAGAAATAAAGAAAGAAATAAAAACTTCCTAGAATTCAATGAAAATGAAAGTATAATATGCCAAACTTATGGGACACTATGAAAGCAGTGCTAAGAGGAAAATTCATAGCACTAAATGCCCACATAAAGAAGGTGGAGAAATCTCACAATAGTGACTTAACAGCACACCTGAAAGCTCTAGAACAAAAAGAAGCAAACTTACTCATAGGAATAGATGACAGGAAATAATCAAATTGAGGGCTGAAATCAATGAAAAAAGAAAAGAAAGAGAACAATATAAAGAATCAATGAAACAAAGAATTGGTTCTTTGAAAAATAATCAGCAAGATAGATAAGCCCTTATCCAAACTAACTAAAAGGCAGAGAGAGCATCCAAATTAACAAAATCAGAAATGAAAAGGGAGACATAACAACATACAATGAGGAAATCCAGAGAATCATCAGGTCATACTTCAAAAATCTGTACTCCACAAAATTGGAAAATCTGAAAGAAATGGACAATTTTCAGGATAGGTACCCCATATCAAAGTTAAATAGACCAATAACCCCCAAGGAAATAGAAACAGTCATTAAAAGTCTCCCAACCAAAAAAAAAAAACCCAGGGCTAGATGATATCAGTGCAGGGAACTCCTACAGCTGATAAATCCCTTCAGTAATGTGGCAGGATACAAGATTAACTCAAAAAATCAGCAGCCCTCCTATATATAAATGATAATTGGGCTGAGAAAGAAATCAGAGAAATATCATCAGAGAAATGCAAATCAAAATGACTCTGAGATACCGTCTTACACCTGTCAGGATGGCTGAGATAAAAAACACCAAGGACAGTTTATGTTGGAGAGGATGTGGAGCAGGGGGAACACTCCTCTACTGTTGGTGGGAGTACAAACTTGTATAGCCACTTTGGAAATCAGTATGGCGGTTTCTCAGAAAATTGGGAATCAATCTTCCTCAAGATCCAGCTATACCACTCTTGGGCATATACCCAAGGAATGCTCAATCATACCACAAGGACACTATATTCATAGCAGCATTATTCATAATAGCTAGAACCTGGAAACAACCTAGATGCCCCTCAACTGAAGAATAAATTAAGAAAATGTGGTACATATATACAATGGAGTACTACTCAGCAGAGAAAAACAATGACATCATGAAATTTGCAGGCAGATGGATGGAACTAGAAAATATCATCCTGAGTGAGATAACCCAGACTCAGAAGGACAAACATGGTATGTAGTCACTCATAAGTGGATACTAGACGTAAAGCAAAGGATAACCAGACTGCAACCCACAACTCCAGAAAGGCTAGCTAGCAGGGAGGACCCTAGGAAGGATGCATGGATTGCCCAGCAAAGGAGAAATAGATGCCCTCTACATGAGCAAACTGGGGGTTAAGGGGGATAATGGAGGGCAAGGGATAGGGGGTGAGAACAAAGGGAATCAGGAGGTTCAAGCTGGAACAGGGACAGAGTAGGAGAGTAAGGAAAGAGATACTATGATAAATGAAGACATCATGGGAATAGGGAGAAACAGAGTGTTAGGGAATTTCCCAGGAATCCACAAGGATGACCCCACCTTAGACTACTGGCAGTAGTCAAGAGGGTACCTAAACTGGCCTACTCTGGTGATCAGATGGCTGAATACCCTAAGTGTCATCATAGAGCCTGCATCCAGTGACTGATGGAAGCAGATATAGAGATCCATGGCCGGGGGCCAGGCCAAGATCCAGGCGTCCAAACAATGAGAGAGAGGAGGAATTCTATGAACAAGGGACATTGAGATCATGATGGGAAAATGTACAGAGATGGCCAGTCAAACTAGCAGAAACACATGAACTGTGGACCAATAGCTGAGGATCCCCCATGGTACTGAACTAGGCCCTCTGGATAGGCAAGACAGTTGTTTAGCTTGAACTTTTTAGGGTCCCCCATGTAGGCAGTGGGATCAGAACCCATCCCTGGTGCATGAGCTGGTTTTTTGGAGCCTATTGGCTATGGTGGGACATTTTGTGCAGCCTTGTTTCAGGGAGGAGTGGCTTGGACCTGCCTCAACTGAATGTACCAGGCTCTGCTGACTCCCTATGCATGACCTTGCCTTGGAGGTGGTGGGAAATGGCAAATGGGTTGGATGGGAAGGCTGGGGGTTGGGAGGAGGGAGGACAGGGGTGCTGTGGATATCGTTCTGTATAAATAAAACACTGATTGGCCATTGGCCAGGCAGGAAGTATAGGCGGGACAAGGAGAGAGGAGAATTCTGGGAAGTGGAAGGCTGAGTGAGAGAGACACTGCCAGCCGCTGCCATGACAAGCAGCATGTGAAGATGCCAGTAAGCCACGAGCCATGTGGCAAGGTATAGATTTATAGAAAAGGATTAATTTAAGATATAAGAACAGTTAGCAAGAAGCCTGCCATGGCCATACAGTTTGTAAGCAACATAAGTCTCTGTGTTTACTTGGTTGGGTCTGAGTGGCTGTGGGATTGGCGGGTGACACAGATTTGTCCTGACTGTGGGCCAGGCAGGAAAACTCTAGCTACAAATGGTGCCCAACGTGTTGGCAAGAGTTTCCACCTCAAACCTGAGAAAAAGATTCTAAAACAGAGCTAAAAACAGTTCCTAGTTGTTTCTCTCAAGTTAGTGGCAACCTGCATGTTTGAGCTACTATGGAGGGTTCCTGGTGTGTGCGCTGGACCTGCAGTATGGCAGGAATGAGGCCTCTGCAGGTGGCACATTAAGCTGCGTGGTGGATTTAGCCTTTGCTAGTACAAAACAAAAAAAGAGGTTTCTGGGCTACACGCTGCTTTGATGAAAGTATAGACCCACTATTTCTGAGAGTTGATGGCTCCCAGAGCTGGCGGAAAATGTACCACCACCATGTTGGGAAGCTGAAGTGGGCAGAGCCAGCAGCCACAGCACCTTTTCAGTCTTAGAATGGTGCGGTTTAAAACAATAGGCTCAAGGTAATATAAAAAATAAGCCATGTAAAGATGGCTACCACAAAGAGAATCTGGATTATGTTCTCTTTGATATTCATAACTGAAGAAAAACATTTGATTGCAAAAGCTGTTGAGTTATGCCAAAATGTATATTTTAAAGGTACCTTGACTTCAAAATTTGGATATAAGGATATGTTGCTTTGGAAAAGAGTCTCTGCTTTTGTTTCCACAGAAAGCCAGAGGCTATGGATTTGTTCCAGATTAAAATACATCAGGTTTGACCAGCCAAGACCCCCTGAAAGGTCTCCAATGACACCATGGCCCAGATAATCCAACATCCAGATTGGATTCAAGGCAACTGGCTCAGACAATACAGCCTCATGGACTACTCCATAATCCTAAAATTTTCTTTGTGTCCCCATAAGATACAGCGCCCCCCTCCAGCAAGAAGTAGTAAGAGAATCTACACCCAAATTCCCAAATTATATGTAATTTTACTATGTTAAGGTTAAAACCTTCCTTTTTGAAAAAAAAAGAAAAGGGGAAGTGCTGTGGATATTGTTCTGTATAAATAAAACACTGATTGGCCATTGGCCAGGCAGGAAGTATAGGCGGGACAAGGAGAGAGGAGAATTCTGGGAAGTGGAGGGCTGAGTGAGAGAGACACTGCCAGCCGTGCCATGACAAGCAGCATGTGAAGATGCCGGTAAGCCACGAGCCATGTGGCAAGGTATAGATTTATAGAAAAGGATTAATTTAAGATATAAGAACAGTTAGCAAGAAGCCTGCCACGGCCATACAGTTTGTAAACAATATAAGTCTCTGTGTTTACTTGGTTGGGTCTGAGCAGCTGTGGGACTGGTGGGTGACACAGATTTGTCCTGACTGTGGGCCAGGCAGGAAAACTCTAGCTACACAGGGGAATCTGTGGCTGCTATGTAAAATGAATAGAAAATCTCTTAATAATAATTAAAAAAGAAAAAAAAACAGATGTTTTTGGATGAAAGTAGATTCAATAATATACTCTTATTTTATAATTTCTTTATCTTTCAGGAGCAGCTGACCTATCAAACAGTACCTGAATAGGGAAGTGAGGATTGAAAAAGGAAAAGACAAGAGACAGAAGATAGAATAAGGAGGTCTCTCAGTGAATACTGCTGCAGCTCTGAATCTATTTCTCATAGCCTTTTTATACCCATAGCAAGGGGGTCAAAAGACTTCCTTACCATGGTTTAAGGAACAAACAAGTGTAAACACTGCCTTAATTCTCAAAACATCTAGTAACCACACTTTTGGCCAATCAACCTGTTATTTGAACTTAAGGAGCAAAAACAAGCCTGAACTCTCTGACCTTAGTCAAGATGGAATCAAGCCCTGTGGCGGAGTCACTGTGGGCTCCCACGATTCCCCCTGTTTAATTTTTTTTAAAGGTCCCCCAGACCCCTCAGGTGGATGTGTCTGTTTTAGATTGTCATTTTCAACCATCCATTCTTATCTGTCTTTGGCATATGAATTCCATCATTCATGTCCTGTCTTAGATTGAAAGGTGGTAAAAAGGACTTACCCATCTTTGACTACCAGCCTCTGGAAAATCTCAAGGGAGGGTGTGCAGCTTAATTCCATGTAGCTCTGAGCCAACTTTCCATTGAGAGTTCACAAGTAACTTGATAATCATAGACAAGCAAATAACGCCTATCAATACACATGCTCCTATGGCTGCAATACCTCCTAATAAGGGAGTAAAGGATGACCAAGATGGAATGGACTTTTTAAATTGGTCCGGGATGTCTTCAGCAGTTTTAGCTGCATCAAAATCCAACTTTGCCTTTTAAAATCAGTAATTTCCTGATGCAAATGCATCAAATCTAAGGATTCATTAGCATCATACCAAGTTCCTCCTAGATGAGATCTAGCCTTTTTCTATCTAGGAACACTTTAATTGTGAACAGAAGATGTTACAGGCATTAGCAGGTTAACACCATAATTCTAGTATGATTATTAACAATGGGCACACAATTGGTTAAATTACAATTCTCATAGCTTTGATCCAATCAAGGGACAGAAAATGTTTTTTGACAATTCTGAACCTTTTCTTTTCCCTCTCCTAAATTCCAATGCATTGCTGCTACCAACTCCAAAGATATGTTTAATCTGATCCAGTGCCCGTGTACCAAATACCAGCAGCAAAACCTTTATCCCAACTCCTCCTCATCTGTTTGGGGGGCCTCTTCAACCTCCAATTAGGTTTCCCAACCACTCAAGCACAAGATGGAGTCACTGTGGGCTCCCACATATATTTCCCCCTTTTCTTTTTAGAATGAGATTCCTGAATCTAATCTCCTTTATTTATCTTTTTTCTGACTGTTGTCCACAACTTGTAATTAACCCCCCTAAATAATGACAAACATTTATAATTTAGTTTTGGGAATGTGAGTGTAGTTCTCTAGACTACTTCCTACTGATTGGGGGCACTGGTAATCTTTGAGGGACCATGAGAAAATTTAGAATTATAGTCAAGTCCTGACTGGAGTATTTTGTGAAGCTGGATCATCTCAGTTAGCAACCTTGAAGTTTTTCTGGATGCAGAACTCAGAGGAAACTGCAACAGAGGTGCTCTGAAACATTGGATCATCTGGGCTATCTGTTTCCACTGAAGATTTTTCAGGGGGTCTTCTTTGATCAAATCTGATTTTTCTTAACTCAGAATTAATCCAGGACCTCTCATTTCCTGTGGAAATAAAAAGTAGAACCTCTTTCCCAAAAAAATCATACATTTTGACTTAAATTTTGAAGTCAAAATATTTTAAAAATATATAGGTTGGTTTAATCTAGCAGCTTTCATAATCAAATATCTCTCAGCAGTTATCATTTGTTCATTAGCCATCAAAAAATTTAAAGACAAAATAACATACAGTATCCAGACTCTCTGTGTATTTCTTTTTTAAGGACTTTCTTTACCTTTTTTCTTTTCTTTCCCAAGTCTAGTATGTAGTGATATATTGTGTATCCTAATAAACTTTGCCTGAAGATCAGAGAGACAAAGGAACAAGCCATTGCCACATCTTACCTTGACAACTCCACAAATCTTCTGACTGAAATCCTCTGAGTCCTCACCCAAAAGGCTCCAGCCAAAAAAGCCTTTAGTTCCTATCTTCTCACACCTTATGTACCTTTCTCTGCCCAGCCATTAAAGGCATGTGTGCTTCCCAAGTACTGGGATTAAAGGTATATGCCACAATTGCCTGGCTGTTTCTCTCCTAGACTGAGTCAATCTCATGTAGTCCAGGGTGCCTTTGAACTCACAGAGATCCAGACAGATCTTTGCCTCTCGAGTGCTAGGACTAAAAGTATGTGCTATCATTGTCTGGCCTCTATGTTTAATCTAGTGGCTTGTTCTGTCCTCTGATCGTCAGTCAAATTTTATTAGGGTACATAATATTTCACCACATATGTGTATATTTTTAAACATACTGCACCCCATTTAGAATCCTCCCCCCAAACCTGTCTTTTCTACATATCTGTCTTTTGTTGATGACATGAGTCTTTAAACTGCTAAGTGGCTGCCTCTGCCCCACTCCTTGTGTGCCACTGGCTGATCATAAAATCCATTTAAGTGTTTGGCTGCAGGGTCTTTTAAAAGAGCCAAGTGTTTTTTGCTGCTAACACTGAGTCAGGAAGCCATCTCTTAAAGGAGCCATGTCTCTTCTCACAGCCAACTAATAGAGCCCACTGGAGAAAAGGCAGCCACTAAGAAGCTGTGCTTGACTCTGTTCTTGTGTGTCTAGAATCCTTTTTCAAATGGTCAGGTTTTATGTGGAAATTTTGGCCCCACGTTGGAATGCCATATGTAATTGGAGGTTTCTGTCTCTCAAGCAACTCCCAAATATCTGGTAGCTGCTTCCCAAATTATCACACAGAGGCTTATATTAATTATAAGTGGTCAGCTGGTAGCTCAGGCTTATTAATAACCAGCTCTTATACTTAAATTAGCCCATAATTTTAATCTATGTTTAGCCATGTGGCTTGGTACCTTTTCTCAGTATGATATTCTCATCTTGCTTCCTCTGTGTGTCTGGCTGGCAACTCCTGACTCCACTCTTCCTCTTCCCAGAATTCTTAGTGTGTTTACTTCATCTATACTTTTGCCTACCTGCTGGCCAATCAGTATTTTTATTAAGCCAATTCCAGTGACAAATCTTTATAGTATACAAGAGAATTATTCCACAACAAGGTATAGAAAAAGCCTTTGACAAAATCCAGCATTAATTTATGATAAAAGTCCTGGAGAGATTAGGGATACAAAGGACATATGCCAAAATAATAGCAGCCATTTACAGAACACCCACTGCCAACATCAACTTAAATGGAGAGAAATTCAAAGAATTTCCATCAGAAAAAAGGCAAGGATATCTGATCTCTCCATATGAATTCAATATAGCACTTGAAGTCTTAGCTAGAGAAATAAGGCAACTGAGAGAGATCAATGGGATAGAAATAGGAAAGGAAGAAGTCAAAGTTTCTGTATTTGCAGCTGGCATGATACTATACATAAGTGACCCTAAAATTTTTTTTTACCAGTAATTAGATATCTCCCTACCAAAAAAAAAGCCCTGGGCCAGATGGATTCAGTTTAGAACTCTACCAGACTTTCAAAGAATTAATGCCAATACTCTTCAAATCATTCCACAAAATAGAAACTGAAGGAACATTGCCTAATTTCTTCTATGAGGTCACATTTACCCTGATACTTAAACCACATAAAAATCTAACAAAGAAAGAAAATTACAGACCAATTTCCCTTACAAACACAGGTGCAAAAATTCTTAATAAAATAGTTGCAAACCAAATCCAAGAACACATCAAAAATATGATCCACTGTGATCAAGTAGGCTTCATCCAAGAGATGCAGGAATCATTCAATGTATGCAAACTGATGAATGTAATCCACCATATAAACAGACTGAAAGACAAAAATTGCATAATCATCTGATTAGATACAGAAAAGGTCTTTGACAAAATCCAACATCCCTCATGATATAAGTCCTGGAGAGATTAGGGATACAAAGGACATACCTCAAATAATAAAGGTGATTTACAGTAAGCCCACAGCCAACATCACTAAAATCAGGAACAAGACAAGGTTGTCCATGTCTCCATACTAATTCAATATAGTACTTGAAGTCTTAGCTAGAGCAAATAAGAAAATGGAAGGAGATCAAGGGGATACAAATAGGAAAGTAAGAAGTCAACATATCTTTATTTACAGATAATATGATTGTGTACATAAATGACCCTAAAGAGTCTACCAGGCAACTTCTCCAACTGATAAACTCAGCAAAGTGGCAGGAATAAAATAAACAAACAAAAGTCAGCAGCCTTCCCATATACAGATGACAAATGAACTAAAAAAGAAATCATGGAAATAATACCTTTCACAATAGTCTAAAAAAACATCTTGGGGCAACTTTAAGCAAGAAAGTGAGAGACTTGTATATGTCTTTAAGACATTGAAGAAGGAAATCAGAAGATGGGTAATCTCCTATACTCATGGATTGGTAGGATTTGTAGGATGAACATACTAAAAATGGCCATCCTACAAAAGCAATCTACAAATTCAATGCAATGCCCTTCAAAATTCCAACACAGTTCTTTACATAAGTTGAAAGGACAACTTTCAGCTTCATTTGGAAACACACACACACACACACAAAACAAAGAATACCCCCCCAAAAAAACAGGATAGGTAAAACACTCCTGAATAATAGAAGAACTGCTGGAGGTATCACCATTCCCAATCTCAAATTGTACTACACAGACATTGTAATAAAAACAGCATGGCATTGGCACAAAACCAGACATTATCAATGGAATCTAATTGAAGGCCCATATATAAGTCCACACACCTATGGACACCTTATTTTTGACAAAGAAGCCATAAATACACATTAGAAAAAAGGCAACATCTTGAACAAATGGTGCTGATAAAACTGGATGGCTGCATGCAGAAGAATACAAATAAGTCCATATTTATCACCCTGGACAAAACTCAACTCCAACTGGATCAAGGACCTTAACATAAAACCAGACACCCTGAACTCATAGAAGAGAAAATGGAAATAGTCTTGAACTCATTGGCACAAAAAAGACTTCTAAACAATACATCAATAGCACAGGCACTAGTAACAACAATTAGTAAGTGAGTCCTCATGAAACTAAAAAGCTTCTGTATGGCAAATGGTACTCATTCATATAACTATGAGGGTTCAAGGGTGGATGCCCAGAGATCTGGATCCCTGGGAAGGAGAAATAGAAGAGATTTCATGTGTGGATTGCAGGTGGGTGGGGATGGGAACATGAGAGATCAGGTTGGGGGCATGGAGGGGGAGAGTACTGAAAGGGACACTGGAAAGAGAAGGCTAATATCTAAAATATACAGAGAAGTAAAAAAACAAACTGGACATCAAGAAAATAACCCACTTTAAAAATTAGAGAGTTTTCAAATGATGAAACACAAATCACTGAGAGACACTTAAAGAAATGTTCATCCTTAGTCATCAGGGAAATGCAAATCAAAACTGCTTTGAGATTTTTATCATACACCAGTAAAAATGGCCATGATTAATTAAACAAATGACAGCTCATGCTGGCAAGGATGTGGAGTAAAGGAGCCACTCATTCATTGCTGATGGGAGTACAAACTTGCACAGCCACTACAGAAATCAGTGTGGCAGTTATTTGGGAAGCTGGGATTAGATTTACCTGAAGATCCAGCTAGACCACTCTTGGGTCTGTACCCAAAGGATGCTACATCCTACTGCAGAGACACTTGCTCATCCATGTTCATTGCTGCTCTACACATAATATGCAGAAATAGAAAACAACCTAGATGTCCATCAATAGATAAATGGATAATGAAAATATGGTACATTTGTAATAGAATATTGGCCAGCATTTAAAAAAGAAATGAAGTCATGAAATTCACAGGTAAATTGATGGAACTAGAAAAAAATTCACCCTGAGTAAGGTAAACCAGACCCCAAAGACAAATACGGTGTGTGTTCTTTTATATGTGGATGCTAGCTTTTAAGTCTTTGGTAAACATGCTACTATCCACATAATCACAGAGATTAGGTGTAGAGTAAGGGGATAAAGGTGGGGAGAAGGAACTTCTAAGGTAGGGAAAATGAATATATAGATATGGAGGGACAGGGGGAGACTGTAATGGGAGGATTAAATGGAATGACAGAGTAAGGAGAGGGTGAGGGGGAGAATATGGGGAGGGATAGCTAACACTAAGGGCCTTTTGAGGGGTCATATGGAAACCTACTGTAGTAGAATCTTCTTTAAAATATACATATATGAAAGAAATCTAAATGGAATCACCAAATAACAGGGGAAACAAAGCCCCAGCTAGATCTCTTTCAATACCAAGTAAAACACCAGTACTAGAAATGAGTTACCTTTAGTTGAGCTATTGGCTAAAGAAGCCACAGGGAAACCCCTATGACAATGAAGTCTATTGCCAAAGCTTGTTGTGGGATATTTGATAGGACCATGAAACCCCAAGCCTGTGTTACTAAAATCAACCTTGTAACAGAGGGTGGAGCCAGCATGTAGTTGACAGAAATTAGCCATAGAGAATACAGAGGGGACAGGAATATGGATAGAGAGGCACACAGGAAGGAGAGGGACTTAGAAATCCAACCTTTTCAGTTTTGGATAGATGGAGAGATGCTCTCTTGCTGGGTCTCTGGCAGAAAAGGAAGGTCAGTTGGTTGCTTCTTGGCTTCTCTGCTCTAGCAGGTTTTCATTCCAACATGTGACTCCCAAGTCTTTTTTGGTAAATAGAACAATTAGATAAAAACAATATTTGATGTCCAATGAATAGCACTAGATCATGTGTCAGCTTCTGAAACTACCACTCCTCCCTGGGGGTGATGCCACAGGACACTCACTTGTGCTACAGTGCCCACTCAGGCTTTTGCCACTGCACAACCTGGCCCTGAGTGCCTTACAGCCCTGTGGCCATAGCCATCACAACAGATTTGGTAAGACACCTGGAAATTAAAAAAAAAAAAACCTTTCCCACATTAAGAATGGGAAATATCACAATGCAGGGAGTTAGGACTCTATATAGTGCCACAATGGATGGCTTGAAAATGGAAAAAAAGAAATGATTGACATAAAATGTGATTGACATAATGCTGATTATAATTACTATCAGTTTGGTAATTTATATTTTATCTTTAGAAAATTTGATAACAGTGAAAATATAAAAAGTTGATAAGATACAAGCCTTAGAAAGACTTACTATTGATAAGATAGAAGTCTTAGAGCCAGGCAGCAGTGGCACATGCCTTTAATCCCAGTACTTGGGAGGCAGAGCCAGGCAGATCTCTGTGAGTTCAAGGCCAGCCTGGTCTACAGAGTGAGATTGAGGACAGGCAACAAAACTACATGGAGAAACCCTGTCTCAAAAAACAAAACAAAACAACAACAACAATGACAAAAGATAGAAGCCTTAGAAGACCTACTAATGAAAACAAGAAAAATACTCAGACACAGACAGAGGAATTTAGTCAGGAACTCTCCACACCATTGCATGATGAAACTGAAGAGTAGTGGCCCAAGGTTATTAGAAAACTAATCTTATTTTATTTAGTTACTATATAAGAATGATGAGCAGAGGATAGTCATCCCTGAGGTTATGCAGAAGTTAAGTGGAATCTATAGAAGTATTAGATTTGAGGAAATTTAAGAAAGTGTTTTTTTCATATGGTATGCATTTCCCCTATGTGAGGCAGATGTTAAATTCATGTGCAACTCAGAATAGTATTATCCCACAAGACTGGAAAGATTTAGCTACCGAAATATTGGTAAGCTAGTTCTCAGTTACAATGGCAAATATGGTGGACAAAGGAAGCTAGGGTCATAGAACAACAATATAGGGCTAGAGGCATTAATATTTCCCAAGATCAGCTTCTAGGTAAAGTCCAATATGCTGTGTTGCAAAGATAGTGTGAATTGGATGATCACATCTTGGCTTTATGTTGTTTAGCAGCCTTAAATACTTGGGACAAGGTTGAAGAATCAGGAAAGGGGTCTGAGACATTTATTAATAAACAAGGCTCAAAAGAAGCATTCACCAAATTTTTGCAAAGATTGACTTCAGCTGTAAATAGAGTCAAATATTAATTGAATCTTTGGTTTTTGAAAATGTTAATTCAGAATGCTAAAGGGTGATTAAGCTTTTAAAGGCAAGATCAGCATCAATAGGCGAATGGATTAGAAATACAGTTGATATTGGATCTTACACTTATGATGCTACTTTGATAGGAGAAGTGATTTCTAAAAATTCTAAGAAAAATAAAAATATCAGATATTTTAATTGTGGTAAACAAGGTTATCTGAAAAGTGATTGCAGGTCAGGAATAACTATATACAATTTTTTTTCTAGAAATAATCCAAATAGAAGGCCCCAGACGTCTGGAGTACTCAGAAGGTATGGCAAAGGCTAGCAATGGACTAATGAATGCAAATCAACAAGGGACAGAAAAGGTAACTCTTTGCCATCAGGAACCTTCTTAGGGGGCCTCCCATAGGCACCAATATCAAATCACTGGTGCATAAGCCAGCTTTTTGGAGCCTACTGCCTATGGTGGAACACTTTGTGCAGCCTTGGTGCAGGCAAGAAGGGGCTTGGACCTGCCTCAGTTGAATGTATCAGGCTCTGCTGACTCCCTGTGGGAGACCTTGTCTTGGAAGAAGTGGGAATATGGGTGTGGGTTGGGGGGGGAAGGCTGGGTGTGAGAGGAGGGAGGAGAGGGGTATCTGTGGTTGGTATATAAAATGAATAGAAAAATTTCTTAATAATAAAAAACCCAAAAAACCCCATGATACCCACATTCCCAAGAGGTGAGGTGGGTGGCTTTTGGGTTTTTAGTGGGTTATGGATATTTATTATTATTTAGAATGGTAGGTTACCAGTTGTTATTGGTAATGGTTAAAAAATGCTGAGCTATTCAATTCCATTGGTCCACAAATTGAAGACCCTGACATTAATCCGCACACCGATGAACATATAATTTTTGACAAAGAAGTCAAAACTGTACAATGGAAAAAAGAAAGCATCTTCAACAAATGGTGCTGGCATAACTGGATATCAACGTGTAGAAGGCTGCAAATAGATCCATATCTGGCACCGTGCACAAAACTTAAGTCCAAGTGGATCAAAGACCTCAACATAAATCCAGTTACTCTGAAACTGATAGAAGTAAGTAGGAAGTAGGAAGTAGTTTTGGACATATTGGCATAGGAGATCACTTCCTAAATACAACACCAGTAGCACACACACTGAGAGAAACAATCAATCAATGGGACCTCTTGAAACTGAGAAGCTGTTGTAGAGCAAAGGATATGGTCAACAAGGCTAAGCGACAGCCTACAGAATGGGAAAAGGTCTTCACCAACTCCACATCTGACAGAGGGCTGATATCCAGAATATATAAAGAACTCAAGAAATTAGACATCAAAATGCCCAACAATCCAATTAAGAAATCGGCTATAGAACTAAACAGAGAATTCTCAACAGAGGAAGCTCAAATGGCTGAAAGACATTTAAGGAATTGTTCAACATCCCTAATCATCAGGGAAATGCAAATCAAAATGACTCTGAGATACCACCTTATACCTGTCAGAATGGCTAAGATCAAAAACACTGAAGACAGCTTATGCTGGAGAGGATGTGGAGCTAGGGGAACTCTCCTCCACTTCTGGTGGGAATGAAAGCTTGTACAACCACTTTGGAAATCAATATGGTGTTTTCTTAGAAAATTGGGAATCAATCTCCCTCAAGACCCAACTATACCACTCTTGGGCACATGCCCAAGGAATGCTCAGTCATACCACAAGGGCACTTGCTCAGCTATGCTCATATCAGCATTGTTTGTAATAGCCAGAACCTGGAAACAACCTAGATGCCCTTCAACTGAAGAATGGATAAATAAAATGTGGTACATATACACAATGGAGTACTACTCAGCAGTGAAAAACAATGACATCATGAGGTTTGCAGGCAAATGGGTGGATCTAAAAAAAATCATCCTGAGTGAGGTAACCCAGACTCAGAAAGACAAACATGGTATGTACTCACTCATAGGAGGATACTAGATGTAAAACAAAGATGACTAGACTGCTACTCACAACTCCAGGGAGGCTACCTAGAAAACAGGACCCCAAGAAAGACACAGGGATTGCCCAATGACAGAGAAATGGATGAGATCTACATGGACAACCTGGATGTGAGTGGGGGTAATGAAGGGTAAGGGTCGAGGGAAAGAGAGCTTAGGGAAGCGGGAGATCCCAGCTGGATCAAGAACAGAGAGGGAGAACAAGCAATAAGAGACCATGATAAATGAAGACCACATGAAAATAGGAAGAAGAAAAGTGCTAGAGAGGTTCCCCAGAAATCCATAAAGATACCCCCACAATAGACTACTGGCAATGGTCGAGAGAAAGCCGAACTGACCTACTCTGGTGATAGGATGGCCAAACACCCTAATTGTCATGCTAGAAACCTCATCCAATGACTGAAGGAACCAGATGCAGAGATCCACGGCTAGGCCCCAGGTGGAGCTCCGGGAGTCCAATTAGCGAGAATGAGGAGGGTTTATATGAGTGAGAACTGTTGAGACCAAGATTGGAAAAAGCACAGGGACAAATAGCCAAACTAATGGAAATACATGAACTATGAACCAATAGCTGAGGAGCCCCCAACTGGATCAGGCCCTCTGAATAGGTGAGACAGTTGATGGGCTTGATCTGTTTGGGAGGCATCCAGGCAGGGGGACTGGGTCCTGTGCTCAGTGCATGAATTGGCTGTTTGAAACCTGGGCCTTATGCAGGGATGCTTGGCTCAGCCTGGGAGGAGGAGACTGGACCTGCCTGGACTGAGTCTACCAGGTTGATATCAATCCTCGGGGGAGGCTTTGCCCTGGAGGAAGTAGGAATAGGGGGTGGGCTGGGGGGAAGGGGAGGGGGGGAGAACAAGGGAATCCGTGGCTGATATGTAAAACTAAATTATATTGTAAAATAAAATAAAATAAAAAAGAAATTGAGCAACTAGAGTTCTGTGGGAATATATATACAGGTATGTTAAAACCTATGTTATACTTTAGCAATATTTGTGAGAAAGAAAATCAACATTAAATCAAAATATAAAGTTAAAAAAATGCTGAGCTAAAAAAGATTGGATTCAGAGTTCTTGTTTTGAAAAGAAAAAAGGGGGATATGGAAATGATAGGATAAAACTGTAGATTATTGAATCTACTCTGAAAAGAAAAAAGAGGGATATAGATATGATAAGATAAAAGGGTAGATTATTAAATCTTCTTTTAAAAAGCAACTACTTGTTTTTAATATTTTACATTGATATGAATCTTTGTATATTGACACAAAGTTGAGATTATTTTTGTTGCAACATACTGTACTTTTTACTCTTGTTCAAGGTATTATACCTATACATCTTATTTAACAATTTAATTGTTAGTCCTTGGAAGTTATTATTATCAACTATTTAGGATAATAGGAAAATGTAGGTTAGTAATTAGTCACCTACTACAATAGAACTTGTAGTCATATTATGTATGTTTCCAAGCTCAAACATATATTTTACATAGACATGTTGTCTTCAAACACTTCAGAGATCTACAGAATATGGCATTTAAGATGTTTTAATAACACAGTTTATTATTTTTTTATGACAATGAGACATGTCCTGGCAGCACCAATCTACTTCAGAAAAGATGATGATGGGCATCAAAGAAATTCCACATGGAGTTTACTTTCTTTGTGGCAAAAGTTAGCCACTGGGCAAGAAAATGCCCTTGTCTCGATTGCTTATAGTATGCTGTCCAAATGGGACAAGCAGGACACAAAAGAAAGGACTGCTGAACTTTGTCAAGACAAGGTAGGAGAGCCCTTCAAACATCCTACTTTACAGATAAGTCTGTCAGATATTCTAGGCCCATAGGTTGAAGATGGATGTCACAACATTGCAAAGGAACCCTGGGTGACTTATCCAGGCAGCTAGCTGTTTCTGTCATCTCTCACAATTTTTTGAAGTCACTTGCTTGCTCTTCCTGCTTACTCAGGTAATATTATTTCCTTCTCAGGTCTCTGATGGAATTGAAGACTTTATAATTATAGTTATAGGTATAGTTGTAGTTATAGTTATAGTTTTCTTTGTTGCTGGATTCAGAAAAGACATTCACTAAAGAGGTGTAAAGTGTATAAGGTTTAGAGACACTAAAAGATAGTTTTGGTTAATGCAAGTTAGAACATGAATTAGGTACAAGATTTTGGACTCACCAAGATAGGATAGATAATTGAGTATTTTCTTTGAATTTGTCAAATACAAATGGACTAAAAATTATTGATGTATTTATTGCCTGTATATATTGTATATAGTTACTGTACTTATTTTATATTTTCTTATATTAGTTATAACCTTTTTTATTTTAGGCAAAAAAGGGAAAATGTGGTGACATTTTGTTTGTGATCTAACAAATAAAGCTTGCCTGAAGATCAGAGTGCAGAGCTGAGCCACTTGTTAGCCATCGAGGCCATGCAGTGGTGGCACATACCTTTAATCCCAGCACTTGGGAGGCAGAGGCAGACAGATCTCTGTGAGTTCAAGGCCACCCTGGGCTACACAAGATTGATTCAGTCTAAAAGAGAAACAGAACCAGGCAGTGGTGGCACATACCTTTGATCCCAGCCCTTGGGATCTTATACCTTTAATCCCAGTACTAGGGAGGTGGATTCAGGAAGTGATATGGCTGGGCAGAGAGAGGAATATAAGGCAACAGGAGACAAGAGATCAGTCTCTTTCAGGCTGAGGAATTGGCAAGGTAAAAGGTGGTGGCTGTGGCTTGCTCTTTTGTCTCTCTGATCTTTCAGCATATTCCCCTATATCTGACTCTGGATTTTTGTTATTAAGACCAATTAAGATTTATGCTGTATCATAATCCTTTGGTTTTATTTTGATTCTTAAAATCTTTTCTTAAGGTATAAACATTGTCTCAAAATACATAAGATATTAAATATATATATGTATATATATTTACTGTTGTGATATTAGTACTCATATAGAATACTAATTCAAAAATAAGCTTCATCTAGCCTCCTACATGTGTTTTCAGGGTTGAGTCTGAAGCAGATAACTAGGAACTAATTTTGTGTACCCTGGATGTATCTGACAGATTGTGATCCTTTAACCTCTCAAAGATCTGCTACATATGACATTTAAAATGTTTAAGTTTTGTGCAGTAAACCATTATCATTCCTGGCAGTGACCTTTGAGGTCTCCAATAAGATGATGGTGCTCCACAATAACAATTCCACCTGGATTGTGGTAAAGCTGCTAAGCTGACAAACACCACCTAAAGATCAGTATTGGACTACAAACTGTTCAGGACAACTCCAAAGTAGTTAGCTAAGATGATCCATCCTCATAGACTATTCCAGCCAGGACTTGAAATAATCCCTGGACTTTCCCATCACAGAGAGATTGGATAACAAATGATACAGCTAGATCTCCCAGGATTTGACCATTATCCCAATTTTCTCAGGGTCCCCTAAAGATGCTGTTGCTGCCAGACAACAGGAAATAATTTTAAGAACATGACTTCCACATTCTCAAGAGGTGGGGTGGGTGTTTTTTTGGTCATTTGGTGGGTTATTGGTGTTTGTCATTGTTTATAGGGGTTAGTTTCAAGTCGTTATTGGTCATTGTTAGTGAGGAAACTAACAAAGGAGGTTAGATTAAGGGATTTCTTTCTTCTCTTCTTTTTCCTTTCTCTATCCAAATAGTGTTGAAAAAAATGGGGATGGAGAATGGAAAGTAAGAAGGAACAGTAGGATAAAAGAGTAGATTATTGATCTTCTAAAAAGCAACTACTAGTCTTGAATATTTTGCATTGGTATGGATTTCTGTATATTGATACAAATTTAAGTTTATTTTGTTACACATACTATGTAAATATTTTTCTACTCTTGTTTAAAGTATTGTACCTATGCAATTCATTTTAAAAATGCAATGTAAAGTTTTATTTCTTGAAAGCTATTATTACAAACTCTTTAGGATAATTAAGAAATGCAGGTTTGTAGTTAGTCATCTATAAAAATCAAACTTGTAGCCATGTGAGATATGTTTTCAAGGTTAAACAGATATATTTTATATAGATAGGTGGTTTTCAAACACTTCAGAGTTCTACACAATATGGTATTTAAAATGTTTTGATACCATAAGGCTTTTCATGACAATAAGACACATATGCTCCTGGCAGCATCAATCTATTTCAGAGAAGCTGATGGGCATCAAAGAATCTCCATACAGAATTTGCTTTCAATTTGGCAAAGCTAGCCACTGGGCAAGAAACTGTCTTTGCCTCAGTTTGCTGACAGTATGCTGTCCAAATTGAATAAGCAGGAAACAAAGGAAGCCCATTTCCAAGCTTTGCCAAGACAAAGTAGGCCAGTCCTTCAAAATTCCTACTGCACAGAAAAGTCTGTCAGATATTCTAGGCATGTAGGCTGAAGATGGATGCTCTAATGTTGCAGAAGAACCTTGAGTGACTCTCCAGGTAGCCAGCTGTCTCTGTCATTTATATAGTTTTGGAAGTTACTTGCTCTGCACTTCCTGTTTATTTAGTTATTATTTTATTCTTTGCATGTCTCTGGTGGTGTTGAAGACTATATTGGTATAGTCTTACAGTTTTCTTTGTTATCAAATTCAGAAAAGAAACTTACAAGAGAGATGTAAAGTTTATAAGGTTGAGAGACATAAAGGTTAAGTTGTTTATCTAAGAAAATGTTTTAAGGTCTAAAATGATATTTTTAGGCTGGTAATATAAGGTATGATAGAAAGTGATTTAGGTACAAAACTTTAGACTCATCAAGATAGGATAGATATAGAGTACTTTCTCCAAAACTGTCAAATACAAATGGACTGGACATTGTGAATGTAATTCTTCCTTGATGATTATTCTTACTGTATATAGTTTTATTATGTTAGAATTAAAACCTTTCCTTTTTATTTAGAGGAAAGAGGGAAATGCTGCACACTGTGAAACCTCGAGCCTGTGTTAATGAAATCAACCTTGGATCAGGGGGTGGAGCCAGTGACTGGTTGACAAGAATTAGTGATAGAGAATACAAGGAGCCAAGAGTACATTTAGAGAGACACACACAGAAAGGATCAGGGAGGGACTTAGAGATTCATGGTCTTTTTGGTTTAGAACAGAAGGAGACATGCTTTCTTGCTGGGTCTCTGGCCAAAAATGAAGGTCAGTTGGTTGCTTCTTGGCTTCTCTGATCTAGCAGGTTTTCACCTCAACATCTGACTCCTGAGTTTTTATTGGTAAATAGAACAACTTAGATGAAACAACAAAGGCTGTTGGTTGCTATCTACAAATTCACAGTGAGGTCTATTGCTGAGGACAGTTCCTACATATCTCACTGAACATGGAGAAGTTCACCACTATTAACTTGGGTTAATGATACTGGAAGGTACTCTGAATATACCCAAGGAGAAAGATAATCACCAACCCAGGTACAAATCCTTCGATCTACATTGTTGACCTGCCTCCTGGATATGATAGTTCAATAGTGGCACAAAAGTTATAGAAGTAACCAGCTATTCTTTGATTGGATTTAAGGCCCACTCCATGAGTTGTAACCCATGTCTGACACTGTTTGGTTGATCAAGATCTTAAGACCAGACAGGCCATGGACCCAGAGGAAAACAAAATACTATTGTTCTGTTAAAGGAATATAGCAATAAAATGACTCTTAACAACATTCTTCTATACTCATAGATCAGAGTCTCTTTTAGTCAGCATCTGGGAAGCCTCCTACGGGAGATGGGAACAAGTTCAGAGACACACACCTGGACAATGTGCAGATAGTGAGAGACCTTGGCATATTCAGTCCTAAATGGGATGTCTCCATTGGACCCCTCCCCTCAGGGCTCAAGCAACTCTTCAGTAGAGGAATGGAAAAACTGTAAGAGCCAGTGGGATGAAAAAAATAAGGAATCAGTGCCTTCCAGACACAACAGGACAGATGCACATATGAACTCATGGAGACTGTGGCAGCACACACAGGGCCTTCACAGGTTCAAGCCAGATGCAGTCCCAGTACTGATAGGGGAAGTGGGCATGAGCCCTCATTCCTAACACAGAAGCTATCTCTAAGTGTTAACCACTTGCAAAACTTAAAAGTTAGTCTCATCCAATGAAGTCTCACTGGGTATAACAAACTACACTTAAGGGCAGGCTTTGTGCACAACAGTAGATGGCCAAGAAAAAACAAACTCAATAGCATTTTGGAGTTGTTTTGACTCATAATGATTTGTTTGGAAATTTTTAACCTTATGTGGCAGTATATTGAATGTAATTGGACCCCATAAACTCATAGGGAGTGGCACTACTGGGAGGTGTGGTTTTGTTGGAGTAGGTATTGCCTTGTTGGAGGAAATGTGTCATTGTGGAGGTAAGCTTTGAGGTCTCATATTTGCTCAAGTCACATTCAGTAATTCAGACCACTTCCTGTTGCTTGCAAGCCAAAATGTAGGATTCTCAGCTACTTCTCCAGCACCATGTCTGCCTGCAAACCATCATGTTACACCATGATGATAATGGCCTAAACATCTGACAATGTAAGCCACCTCCATTAAATGTTTTATTTTATAAGATTTGCTGTGGTCAAAATATTGCTATTTTGCAGATGATATGATAGTATACATAAGTGGTCCCAAAATTCAACCAGAGAATTCCTATAGCTGATAAATACTTTTAGCAAAGTGGGTGGATACAAAATTAACTCAAAAAAGTCCGTTGCCTTCCTATATCTAAATGATAAATAGACTGAGAAAGAAACACCCTTCACAATTGCCACAAATAATATAAAATATCTTGATGTAACTTTAGCCAATCAAGTTAAAAAAAACCCTGTATGACAAGAACTTCAAGTCTATGAAGAAAGAAATTAGAGACCATATCAGAAATTGGAAAGACCTCCCATGTTCGTGTATTGGTGGGATTAATATAGTAAAAATGACCATCTCAGCAAAAGCAGTCTACAAATTCATTGCAATCCCCATCAAAATCCCAACAGAATTCTTTATAGACCTTGAAAAAGCAATACTCAACTTCATATGGAAAAACAAAAAACCCAAGATAGCTAAAACAATCTTGGACAATAAAAGAATGTCCAGAGGTATCACCATCTCTGATTTCAAGGTCTTCTCCAGAGCTTTAGTAATAAAAACTGCATGGTTTGGGCATAAAAACAAACAGGCTGATCAATGGAATCAAATCAAAGACCCTGAAGTAAATCCATACACCTATGGACATCTGATTTTTTTTTGAAGAAGCCAAACTTATACCATGGAAAAAAAGAATGTATTTTAAACAAATGGTGCTGGTCTAACCGGATGTTGGCATTTACAAGACTGCAAATAGATCCAAATCTATCACTCTGCACAAAACTCAAGTCCAAGTGGATCAAAGACCTCAACATAAGACCACACACACTGAATCTAACAGGAGAGAAAGTGAGAAATGGCCTTGAATGCATTGGCATAGGAGACAACTTCCTGAACAGAACACCAATCATTCAGACACTAAGATAAATAATATATAGGACCTCATGAAAATGAAAACCTTCTGTAAGGGAAAGGACACTATTAATAGGACAAAATGGCAACCTACAGAATGGGAAAAGATTCTCACCAACCCCACATCTGACAGAGGGCTAATTTCCAAAATATATAAAGAACTTAAGAAACTAGACATCAACAAATCAAATAATCCCATTTTAAAATGGGGTACAGATCTAAATAGAGAATTCTCAATGGAGGAATCTCAAATGGCTGAGAAGCACTTAAAGAAATGTTCAACACCTTTAGCCATCAGGAAAATGAAAATCAAAATGACTCTGAGATTCCATCTTACACCTGTCAGAATGGCTAAGATCAAAAGTGATACTTCCTCATCCTGGGAAAGAGGTGGAGCAAGGGGAGCACTCCTCCATTGCTGCTGGGAGTGAAAACTTGTACAGCCACTATGAAAATCAATATGATAGCATTTCAGAAAACTGGAAATTGATCTACCTCAAGATCCAGTTTACTTCTCCTGGGAATAAAATCAAAAGACACTTCATCCTACCACAAGGACACATGCTCAACTATGTTCATAGTGATTTTATTCATAATAGCTAGAAACTGGAGACAACTTAGATGTACCTCAACTAAAGAATAGATAAAAAATGTAGTGCATTACACAATGGAGTATTATTCAGTTGTTAAAAAAACATCATGAAATATGCAGGCAAATGGATTCAACTAGAAAAAAAATCTTCTGAGTGAGGTAACCCAGACCAAGAAAGACAAATATGGCATGTAAGTGGATATTAGCTGTAAAGCTATAAAGGATAAACATGCTACAACCCACAGACCTAGAGAAGTTAAGTAACAAGGAGGGCTCAAGAGGGACAATCAGATCTCCCTGGGAAAGGGAAATAGAATAGACATTGAGGATGAATGGGTGAGGTGGATTGGGGGATAGAAACAGGAGGGATCAGTTGGGGGAAAATGGAGGGAGAGAATACTGGGATAGACAAGTGAAATTGAGGGGGCATCTCAGGGATAAGCTAGAAATCTAGTGCAAGGGAAACTCCCAGGTATCTTTGAGGGTGACCCAAGCTAAGACTCCTAGGAATGGGAGATATGGAGCCTGAACTAGCCATATGTAACCAGGCATGACTTCTGGTGGAGGGAGTGGGACACTAATGCAACCATAACACCTTTAAGCTCCAATTTGTCCTGCCTACAAGATGTCCTGGGGTAAAGGGAGCAGAAATTGTTGGAATGATTAACTAATAACTGGTCCAGTTTGAGACCCATGCCACAAGAGGGGGCCTACCCCTGACAGTGCCTGGATGGCCAGGACCCAGAGGCTATATATCCCAGAGACCTATAATAGAACCAAACATGACTGACCAAAAAAAGGCAATGTAATGATCTGTAATATCATTCTGCTATACTCATAGATTGGTGCCTAGCCAAATTGTCATCAGAAGGGATCTATCCAGCAACTGAAGGAAACAGATGCAGGAATCCACAACCAAACATTAGCTGGAGTTCAGGGAATCCTGTGGAAGAGGGGGAGGAAGGATTGCTGGAGCCAGAGGAGTCAAAGACATCATTGGAAACCCCACAGAGTCACCTGACCTGGGCTCACAGGGGCTCACAGAGACTGAAACAAAATGAGGGGGCCTGCATGAGACTGACCTAGGAACTCTGCGTATATGTTACAGTTGTGCAGCTTAGCTTTCTGTGGGACTCTTAACAGTGAGAGCAAGGGCTGTCTCTGACTCTTTTGCTGGCTTTTGGGATCCTTTTCCTCATACTGGGTTGCCTTGTCCAGCCTTAATATGGGGGAAGGTGCCTAGTCTCTCTGCAACTTGATGTGTCATGTTTTGTTGCTTTCCATGGGAGGCCTGCCCTCTTCTGGAGAGAAACAGAGGAGTGGAAGTGGGGCAGAGGAGAGGGGAGGGGAGAGGGTCTTGGAGAAGAGGAGAGAGGAAAAACTATGATTGGGATGTAAAAATAAAAAAAATGAGAAAAAAAATCTGTAGGATACAAGAAGGGAAGTCCTGAGAGAAAGTTTATAGCTCTAACTCTTTATATTAAAAAACCCCCACAGATAATCAAACAAACAATTTAATGATGCACCTTAAAGTCTCAGAAAGACAAGAAGAAACAACACTGCAAGACAGTAAACAGGAAGAAATAACCAAGATAAGAACAGAAATTAATGAAATAGAAACAAGAAAAAAAACACAAAGAATCAACAAAGTAAAGAGTTCTTTGAAAAGATTAACAAGATTTTCAGAACTTTAGCTAAGTTAACTAAAAAATAAAAGGAGAAAACTGTGGTGTGATATTTTGATTGTGTTCTGACAAATAAAGCTTGCTTGGAGTCAGAGGGTGGAGCTAGCCACTACCTAACAATGGAGGTCTAGAGGTCTGTACAGAGAGGAGACAGGAAATAATAAGGCAAGGTGGAGAGAGGATTTAGGCCCTTTTGTTCAGAGGAATTAGAGAGGTAGGAAGTCACTGTTGGCTGCTCCCCTGCTTCTCTGATCTTTCAGGGTTTTTATTGATAAGATTAATTAGATTTATGCATCATCTGGCATACAACTTTTAGGGCATGAATTCACAAAATAGTCCCTTGCCTGTGGCTTTGCAGCCACCAGCACATACCCTCCTGCTGGAGACACCATGCCACCGGCTTTTCCTTTTCTTCTTCAAGCCCTCTGAGCAAGTCTGGGATTTTTCTGTTGCAGCCTCTCTACAGCAATTTCCATAGGCTCTTGGGCTCCAAACACTGTCAGAGTTAGCCCCTCATCACTGGCCAGCTCTGCCTTCCGGCAGCTCCTGCCATATATGCTTCTTCTACATGATTCCCTGTATGCATTTTTCAGATAGCTGGCTCCCTGTCCCTGTGGGTTTCTGGCTTCCCCTGGATCCCCTCATTGGGCTGCTGCCTGCCACACTAGGTAGCTGCCTTGACACCCTCTCAGGCTTCTACTGTTGCTGCAACTGCCAAATACTCTCAGCTCACAGCTACATGCTAAGCAGCTGTAGCTATCCTCAGCCAGGCTGTGCACTGCCTGTATTCTTTGCTCAGACATGCTATGCAGTGCCAGCCAATCTCACATTTTTCTGTCATTGTCAGCATATTTGGTGAGACAATTGGGAATTCTTAAGGGGGGGAATTAGTTTTTTTAAAAAGAGTTTTTCCCCATATTGCAAAATGGGAAACACTATTACCATGGAGGGAGCTAGCTCTCTGTATGATTACACAATGGATGGTTTAAAAATGGAACAATTAAATGAGGGGATAATTAACTTAGATGAGATTTCTGTAATGTCAATATTATTGGGAATTCTTATTTTATCCCTAAAAAAGTTGCTTGATATGAATGCCAAGATATAGGCCTTTAAAAGTTACTAGAGGAATTATTGCTGTTTTGACTGATAAGTTACAAGCCTTGGAAAAATGTACTAAAACAGATGAGAGAGATATTCAGACAAAGACAGAGGAAATTAAAGGAGAATCAACTTCACTATTACATTACAAAATCAGAGAGGAACAGCCCAAGGTTATCAAACAACAAACCTTAATTTATCCAGTCACCTTATGGGAACAACTGCCAAATGATAGGTATCCCCAAGACTATGTAAGAGCTGAGTGGATTCCTGTGGAAATGTTAGATTTGAAGAGATTTAAGGAAGGGATAGTCTCATATAGTATGCATTCACCTTTTGTGAAGCAGATGTTAAATTCATGGTCAACTAGTAAGAGAATCATCCCACAAGACTGGAAAGACTAGGTTCCAGCAGTTTTGGAACCTGGTCCTCAATTACAGAGGAGACCTGGTTGGAAAATGAGGCTAGGACCATTGAACAATGAAGTAGGGCTAGAGGTATTGAAATCTCCCAAGACCAACTTCTTAGAGAGGGTTATTATGCTAATGTACAAAGACAGTCTCTATATGAGGGTTACACCCTGGCTCTATATCATGCAGCAGCTTTCAATGCTTGGTATAGAACTGAAGAAGTCAGAAAGAGAACTGAGTCATTTACTAAAGTTATACAGGACCCAAAAGCAATCCTCATTGATTTTTTTTTTACAGAGATTGACTTCAGCTGTAAATGGGATGATACAAAATTCAGAAGCTAGACAAATAATTGAATACTTGGCTTTTGAAAATGTTAATTCACAATGCAAAAGAATAATTAGGCTTTTAAGGGCAAGATCAGCACCCATAGAGGAATAGATCTGAGATACAGTCAATATTGAATCTTATAACCATGATGATGCTTGGATAGGAGAGGTGGTTTCTAGAGGCTTGAAGAAAAATCAAAATGTCAGGTTCTTAGTTGTGGCAAACAAGGTCACCTAAAAAGGGACTGCAGACAGGGCATGCCTAGAAACAATGTTTTTTCTAGGAATAATCCAAACAGAAGGCCCGTCTTCTAGAGTATGCAGGTGTGGTAAAGGCCAACACTGGACCAATGAATGTATAACAACAAGAGACAGACAAGGTAACCCTTTGCCATTGGGAAACACCTTGGGGGGCCTCTTGTAGCCCCCCATGTCAAATTTGGTTCAATCATTCCCTGTCACCATGGGGGAAACTCCTATCCAGAACAAGTAAAGGACCTAACACCTATTGTAAAAAACCATACTGTTCTGGATGATAGAATAGCTTTAGAAGGTAAAACAAAAATTTCAGGAGAAACCATAAAGCAAATATTATGAAGATTAGATTCAAGCAAGAGAGACCTCTTGATTAGAAGAGGTGATAGTTCAACAACCAGCATGACCATTCACTCTAAACTAACTTATAAGACTAATGAAGGCTTTCCATTTTATCAGATATAACTGACCAAAAGGGAAACTCCCCAAAATTAGGGTTGGGGCAAGGTTTTGTTTTTGTCTTTCCAGAAGAATGAAAGAATCCACCTAAGGAATCTGAAGACCACTAGACAAATGAGACATCTGAAGGTAAAGGATGAATCATCCAGAGAAAATGTCTCAAGAAAAAGAATAAATTGGCCTATTGGTATATCACATTTCCAACAGGATAAAATTTCATAAATCTTCCCAAATGTTTGTTTCTGCTGCTCTTTGCAGGCATATAATGCAAATGCTTTTTTATTATAGTCCCAGTTCAATAAAAAATTAAAGCTGACTTTGGAGTTGGAGTATGGCTCTCTCTGTCTCTAAACCCAGACATGCTTGTTTGTTAAAAGGAAAATCCAAAATCTCTGTCTCATATTAGACGAGCCACTTAATGTGTGACAGAAGACAAACCAAATTTAGGGATTATTCTATTGCCACTATTCTCATAATTCCTTGGTTTTATTTTGACTTTTTAAAACTTTTCTTATGGTATAAACATTATCTCAAAATTTATATAATTAATATATATTCACATATTTTAAACTTTTTATCATGATATTAATGGTCATACAGAGTACTAACTCATTCTAGAAAAAGGCTTCATCTAGCTTCTTGTACATGATTTTGGGTTTGAGTCTCTATCAGGTAACTAGGCATTTAGTTTTTGTACTCTGGATGTACATAACAATAGTCCTTTAACCTCTTTGAGATCTGCTGCACTATGACATTTAGTATGTTTAAGTTTTCTGCAGTGAACCTGACCATGCCTAACAGTGACCTTTGAAGTCTCCAAAAGGAGGATGGGGCCCCTCAACAGTGATTCTACCTGGATTATGGTAACACCACTAAGCTGACAAGCACCAACCAAAGATCAGATTTGGACTAAAAACTGCTCAGGACAACTTCAAGGTGGCTAGCTGAGATGGTCCAGCCTCACAGACTATTCTAGCTAGGACTTGAGATAAGCCCTATACTTCCTTATTACACAGAGACTCGACCATGAATGGTACAGCTAACTCTCCCAGGACTTGACAATTTTCCCAATTTTTTCAGAGTTCCCTAAAGACGCTGTCACCCCCAGACAACAGGAAGTAACTTTTAGAACATGATGCCCTCATTCCCAAGAGGTGGGGTGGGTAGTTTTTGGTTATCCAGTGAGTTATGGACATTTGCCATCATTTAGTGGGGTTGGTTATAAGTTATTATTGGTAATCGTCAGGAAAAAAGCTGAACAAAGGAAATTAGATTCAGGGATCTTATTCTGAAAAAAAAAAAGGGGGTGGTAAGGAAATGATAGGATAAAAGGGTAGATTACTGAATCTACTTCTTTTTTTTTTTTTTTTTTTTTTTTTTTTTTTTTTTTTTTTTTGGTTTTTCGAGACAGGGTTTCTCTGTGTAGCTTTGCGCCTTTCCTGGAACTCACTTGGTAGCCCAGGCTGGCCTCGAACTCACAGAGATCCGCCTGGCTCTGCCTCCCGAGTGCTGGGATTAAAGGCGTGCGCCACCACCACCCAGCTGAATCTACTTCTAAACCAAAAAAGCAACTACTAATCTTAAATATTTTATAGTGGTATGGATTTTTGTACCTTGATACAAATTTGAGGTTATTTTTGTTATACCGTATATATGTTTCTACTTTTGTTTAAGATATTTTTGTATATTTGATACAAATTTAAGGTTATTTTTGTTAGAACATACTGTACATACATTTCTACTCTTGTTCAAGGTATTGTACCTATACAGCTCATTTAACAATGTAATGCAAATTTCTACTCCTTGAAATTTATTATTACAAACTATTTGGGATACTAAAGAAATGTAAGTTAGTAGTTAGTCACCTATTACAATCAAACTTGTAGTCAGGTATGTTTTCAAGGTCAAAAAGATATATTTTAGACAAATAGGAGGTCTTCAAACACTTCAGAGAGCTACAGATAGCATAAGTTTTTTAAAAATAGCATAACATTTTTAATGACAATGAAAAATATCTGCTCCTGGCAGCACCAATCTACTTCAGAAAAGATAATAGGCACTGAGGAAACTTCATATGCAGTTTGCTTTCTTTGTGGCAAAAGTTAGCCATTGGGCAAGGAAGTGTCCTTGCCTCAACTGTTGACAGTATGCTGTCCAAATTGGACAAGTAGGACACAAAAGAAAGTGACTGCTGAACCTTGCCATGACAAGGTGGGGCAGTCTTTAAAAAACTCTGCTTCACAGAAAAGTCTGTCAGATACTCTGGGCCTGTAGGCCGAAGACGGATGCCCCAATGTTATAGAGGAACATCGGGCGACTATCCAGGCAGCCAGCTATTTCTGTCATTTCCTACTTTTGGAAGTTGTTTGCTTTGCACTTCCTAATTACTAAGGTAATATTATTTCCTTCTGAGGTCTGTGATGAAGTTGAAGACTGTATAGTTATAGTTATAACTTTCCTTGTTAACAAATTCAGAAAAGAAACTCACAGAAGAGGTGTAAAGTATATACGGTTGAGAGACATTAAAAGATAGTTTTGGGTTGGTAATGCAAGTTAGGTTAGAAAGTGAACTAGGTACAAGACTTTGGACTCACCAAGATAGGATATCTAATGGAGTATTTTCTCTGAATTTGTCAAGTGCTAAAAGATTAGACATTGTTAATGTAATTTTTGCCTGTATATATTTGTATATAGTAATGGTTTTTATTGTATATAGTTTTTCTATGTTATTTAAAACCTTCACTTTTTATTTAGGGAAAAAAGAGGGAAATGTGTAATATTTTGATTGTGTTCTGACACATAAAGTTTGCTTGGACTCAGAGGGCAAAGCTAGCCACTAGCTAACCATAGCAGTCTGGAGGTATATACAGAGAGGAGACAGGAAGTGATAAGGCAGGTTGAAGAGATGATCTTGGACCTTTTGTTCAGAGGAACCAGAAAGGTAGGAAGTCACTGGTGGCTAGTCCCCTGCTTCTCTGATCTTTCAGGTTTTTACCCCAATATTCGACCCCTGGTTTTTATTGATAAGATTAATTAGATTTATACATCAGAAAACCAAATTAATAAAACTAGATATGAAAAATGAAACGTAATAGACAGCAATAAAATGCAGAGGATTATAAGGACATACTGCAAAAATCTATATTCTACCAAATTAGATAACATACAAGAAATGGACAAAACAGGCCAAAACTAAACTAAGAATGGCCAAAGTGTTATATAGATCAATTACAAGCAATGATACTCAGACAGAAAAATAATCTCACCCCCCCCAAAATAGGCAAAACAAAATGAAAAACTAGGAACAAACCTAACCAAGGAAGTTATTCTACTCAAGTTACTGCTGCTTTAATAAAATGCTAACCAGAACCAACTTGTGAAGGAAAGGCTCATGTGTCTTGATCACGACCCATCACGAGGGAAGTCAGGGCAGGAGCTCAAGCAGGAGTAGAGACAGGAGCCCTGGAGGAAAGCTGCTAGCTCCTCTTGTCCCTAGGCCTATCTACCAGGGCAGCAGCAGTCATGGTGGGTGGGCTCTCTCATACTTCCACATCAATCAACAACCAAGAAAATGCCACACAGACATGGAAGCAGTTCTTCAAGTTGCCTGCTCCTAGGTGACTGTAGTTTATGTCAGGTTGACAAAAACTAACCAGAACAGAAGTGAAAGCCCTATGCAATGAAAACTTAAACAGAGAAGAGAAGAACTGAGGAAGACACTGGAAGATGGAAGGCCCTTCCATGCTTGTTGACTAGAAGGATTAATGTGGTAAAGATGGCCGACATACCAGAAGCAGTGTACAAAGTCCTTGCAGTCCATATCAAAATTAAAATGCAATTATTCAGAGAAATTGAAATTTAAAAACCTTTAAATTCATATAAAAACACAAAAGATTCAAGATGGCCAAAATAACCCTGAACAATAAATCAGAATGTATTGCCATTCCTGATTTTAAGTTTTACTACAGAGCCACAGTGTTAAAGACAACATAGTACTGGAGTAAAACACACACACACACACACACACACACACACACACACACACACACACACACACAGATTAATAGAATGAAATTGCAGATCCAGATGTAATCCCAGGCCCATACTCACACCTGACTTTAGATAAAGAAACCAAAAATACATATTGGAGAAAAATGAGCATCCATTTTTTGCATTAATTTTAATTCTTTATTAAGAATTTTGTCAGTTACATTGAAAGAGACCTTACCCTATTTGTAACTTAAGTGTAAAATCATTGTCTTATCTGTTCTCCTAGATTTATAAGAACTGATTAAATTGAGCACTCCTTCCTTCTCAAAAGCCAATCTTCCTTTATTTTGTAATACTACAATGTCTTGATTTGAATTTTCTAATTGTTTAAAATAAGATCTTTCCTTAACTTTCTGAAAATTTATCTCAAAGGATTAAAAAAATTATTTCTAAAGTGAAAAAAAATCACTATAAGTAATTTAATTGTGACTTCCTCACAGACATATGCTATTAAATAATGTTCTTAATCACCACCCTTCCCAACCCCTCATAACATACTTCTGATGGTTCATGTCTTCCTCTCAATTTGTACCCCATTTCTGTTTTAATGTAATATATATGCTTTTCCAACTCTAAATTTCCTGTATTAAGATCTTTTCTTTACATTTTGTGAATGATCTTCTTAAGAGTTTCATATCACACACACATACACACACATTTAAATATATTTCCACATATGACAGAAATTATGTTCTAGTTGTCCCACTGGGAGTTTATTGGAATAGTTTTAATAAAAAGAATTTAGATAATTTAAAAGCATTTCTCTGAAAGTGATAATGGAATCCCATCTCCATCAAAAGATCAATACTTCCAGGCAGTGGTGGCATACGACTTTAATCCCAGTACTTGGGAGGCAGAGGCAGATGGATCTCTGTGAGTTGGAGGCCAACCTGGTCTACAGAGTGAGTTCCAGGACAACCAGGGCTACACAGAGAAACCCTGTCACAAAAAAGTGCTATTTTTAATAGAAATATAAAAAAAACCATTTTTCTAAATGTATTTAGCACCACAAAATATCAAGACAATCCTGAGAATAAAATTCAAAGCACAAAGTTTTACTATTATACTTAATCTGAAAGTATACAACAGTGTTATAATAATCCAAAATGCATGATGTAGGCTAAGGCCATAAATGCAGTCACATAGAACAGAGAATAAAACTTAAAAGCTAAACTCAGCATGTAGAGTCAGTTTTACAAATGTGGTCTAATGCTGTACATTCATAAAAGATTCATTTTTGTAAATTATTTTTTGAACTTAGATAGCCATATGCAGAGGAATGAAGCTTGATCTCATCACATACTACCTACAAAACCAAATCAAAAGGCATCAAAACCTAAAACCTATTACCTTGGGATACATATTCACTAGGATCCCTTAACAGAAATACTTTCCTGTAATGGAAATTCACTGGACTAGGAAAGAATAATTTTGTATAAATTTCTAAAAGTACAGGAAGCAAAAGAAAAAATAGAAAAATGAGTTTACAACAATTTAAAATCTTACGTGTGGCAAAGGAAACAATTAACAGACTGAAGAAACAACCTAATCAATGTGAGAAATTATTTGCAAAGTGTATATTATATTTAAATTTTACTACAGAGCCACAGTGTTAAATATGTTGACTATATTGAGGATTCTAAAATTCTATACTAATGAAAATAATAAGATTAAATATGAGTATAAATCTAAAACAAACATTTTTAAAGAGGAGATAAAATAGGTTACATATTCATTAAAATGTTCACCTTAATTAATTCCTGAGGCTTTACAAATCAAAATTTGGACATATCAATTCAGCTCATTAAGATAAGGCTCCTACCTAAATTACTTATGATAAAAAATGTGCTGGTGAGGTTTGACAGAGAGGAGAACCAGTCTACATTGTTGATGGGAGTGTAAACTAATGCATTAATTATGAAAATAGTATTGAGTTTCCTTGAAACATTAAAGGACAATGTGGTTTTTTAAATAAGAATGGCACCCATAGGCCTGTATATTTGAATGCTTAGTCACCAGGGAGTGGCATTATTTGAAATGGATTAGGAGGTGTGGCCTTGTTGGAGGAAATGTGTCACTGGGGGTGAGCTTTGAGGTTTCAAAAGCCCACATTAGGCTTAGAGTCTCTCTCTTCCTGCTTCCTGCAGATTTGGATGTGGAACTCTTAGCTACTTTTCCACCACTGTGAATGCCTGCATGTCACTATGCTCCCTCCATGATGACAATGGGCCAAACTTCTGAACCTGTAAGACAACCCCAATTAAATGATTTTCCTTGTAAGGGTTACTGTGGTCATGTCTCTTCACAGCAATAGATCACTGACTTAGACAGACTAACTACCCTATGACCAAGTAATCCCATGTCTGCATCAGAAGGATATGAAGTGAGTATGTTAAGGAGAAATCTGTACTCTATTTCTTCTTCTTCTTCTTCTTCTTCTTCTTCTTCTTCTTCTTCTTCTTCTTCTTCTTCTTCTTCTTCTTCTTCTTCTTCTTCTCCTTCTCCTTCTCCTTCTCCTTCTCCTTCTCCTTCTCCTTCTCCTCCTCCTCCTCCTCCTCCTCCTCCTCCTCCTCCTCCTCCTCCTTCTCCTTCTCCTTCTCCTTCTTCTCTTTCTCCTTCTCTTTATTCTCAAAATATAATATAATAAAATAAAACAAAACCCATCACATTGAAGTTGGACAAGGCAAACCACAGAAGGAAAACAGTCCAAGACAAGGCACAAGAATCAGAGATCCACTTGTTCATACACTCAGTAGTTCCATAAAAATACTAAGCTGAAAGCTGAAATATATACACAGAGTGTTGTGCCCAGATCGTGACCCCCAGAGAGACCACCAAAGATGAGCATGCCGGAATGCAAAAGCAAGGTTTAATTCTGGATATCCAAAAGCAATACAAGCCTAGGCAGGGACTTTGTCCAATACATTCAACACAGTGGAGGCTGGAGGAAGTGCCCGCCTGTCTGCAAGCTCAGTTTTTAAAGGGAAAAATCACAAGGTTACATCGTTTAGGGGTGCTAGTATGGGTACAATTCTGATTGGCTCGCTTCTAGGGGCTTTCTAGAAATCATGGCTTAATCTTACTTCTAAGGGAGTGGTTGCCCGCCACCATTTCTCATTGGCTGCCCTCAGGTGGGGGCATTTTTATGGTCAGTTACCCTGGAAACCAGGGAGAGGACATTCCATAGTCTGGCAGGCATTACCTCGTGACTATCTTGTGACTCTGTACTTTTACACTTCCTGGTTTCTGGAATCTGAGCTGACTGGTTTCAGTAACTAATGGCCTATTCACAAAATGAGAAATCTTAGGCCTTAATTTTAGGGTGAAAGCATTTTGGTCTTATTTCTAAGATGGCTCATTTTGGTCTCACAAGAGGACCTGGTGTAGACCCATGTAGGCCCTATGCATGCTGCTTCAGTCTCTGTTAGTTAATATGAGCTTTGCTCAGTTGATTTAGAGGGACTTGTTTTCTGGGTGTCCTACATCCTCTCTGGCTCTTACATCATCTCCTTTTCCTTTTTTCCACAGGGTTCTTTGAGTTCAGAGGGGATGGATTTGATGGAGACATACCATTTGGAACTGTATGTTTTAAGCTCTCTCTCTGCATAATGTCTGGCTATGGGTCTCTGTATTTGTTCTCATCTATTGCAGGAAAAGCTTCTCTGATAACGGATAAATAAGACACTGATCTGTAAGTATAGCAGAATGTCATTAGGAGTAATTTTATCACTACTTTAAAAAAAAAGACTAGTGGTAGCCAGATGGTGTTGGTGTAGGCCTTTATTCCCAGAACTGAGGAGGCAAAGGCAGGTAAGATCTCTGAGATCAAGGTCATCCTGGTCTACAGTACAAGTTCCAGAACAGCTAGGGTTACAAAGAGAAGCCCTGTCTTGAAAAATAAAAAGCAAACAAACAATAACAAAAGACCAGTAGCATTTGGTTTTACCCTAGTTCTCTGGGTTATCTAGTCTCTGGTTCTTGGTCATCCAAACAGTGTTAGGTTGCTGTGGATATTGCTCTGTATAAATAAAATGCTGATTGGCCATTAGCCAGGCAGGAAGTATAGGTGGGAAAAGCAGAAAGGAGAGTTCTGGGAGGTGGAAGGCTGAGTCAGGAGACCTGCCAGCTGCCACCCTGAGGAGGAGGATGTAAAGTACCAGTAAGCCATGAGCCACGTGGCAAGGTATAGATTTATAGAAATGGGTTAATTTAAGATATAAGAACTAGATTGTAAGAAGCCTGAGCCATACGGCCATACAGTTTATAAATAATATATGCTTCTCTGTGTTTATTTGGGTCTGAGCAGCTGCAGGATTGGCAGGTGTGAGAGATTTGTTCTGACCGTGGGCCAGGCAGGATCAGGAGATAACCCCAGCTACATTAGGTATGGGTTCCATCTCAATAAGTGTACCTTAAGTCATATCACAATTTGGTCGGTTATTCTCACAAGATTTTTGCCACTGTTGCCCTAGCATATTTTTTGGGCAGGATTGTTGCTAATGTTTTCCTGCCTGGCCCACAGTCAGGACAAATCTCTATCTCCTGCCAGTCCCACAACTGCTCAAACCTGATCAAGTAAACACAGAGACTTACATTGCTTACAAACTGTATGGCTGTGGCAGGCTTCTTGCTAACTGTTCTTACAGCTTAAATTAATCCATTTCCATTAATCTATACCTTGCCACATGGCTCGTGGCTTACCGGCATCTTTACATGTGGCTTGTCATCATGGCGGCTGGCAGTGTCTCTCTCATCCAGCTTCCTGTTCTCTCCATTCTCCTCTCTGTTAGTCCTGCCTATACTTCCTGCCTGGCCACTGACCAATCAGTGATTTATTCATTGACCAATCAGCAACACATTTGACATACAGACCATCCCACAGCACAGGATAGCATTGAAGATCATATGGTTTAAGGCTGGGTTAGTATTTATGTTTCTCTTTTGGTAGCCTGCAGAGTACTTTCCCATACCAAAGACTCTAAAATTTAGAGGTAAAAGTTCTATTTAGGCACTAACAAGACATATCCATGTTTATTGATTTGTATAGATGTTGTCTTCAGCAATGGGGTCTTGCTTTCAGTTTGTGGAGAGCAAACCATTGTCTTGGTAACAGCCTCCATGGGAACTCAATTAGATGTAACCCAGTTCCTGTAATGGAAGCTTAGTTTGGTGACAAGAGACACCCAGTTGGGACTCTGTCTCCTCATTACCTGGAGATTTCATTAGGATCACCTTCATATATCTTAAGAAATTTTCACTGCACTAGGTTTCCATACCACCCTTTGAATGCCTCTCATTTCTAGGTGTCTTTCCCTTCATTCTCTCTCAATTCCATCTCCCCTCCCCTTTCCCTTATGATCCCCCCCCATTCCTGCCCCTGCTTCCCTCCTGGCTCCTCCAGTTCACACATAAAATATACTCTATTTCCCCCTTCCTAGGGAGATCCATGTGTCCTCTATTTTCCCTTCCTCTATACCTAACCTTCCTGGTTCTACAGATTATGGCATGGTTATCATTTACTTAGTGGTTAATAAGCAAAGTAGCTTGATACAACATTTATGAAATTCACAAAAATCAGTAGCCCTCCTATTACAAATGATAAATGGACTGAGAAAGAGAACAGGGGAACATCTTTCACAATAGCTTCAAATAAGAAAAAATATCTTGAGGTAAATCTAACCAAGCAAGTGAAAGACTTTTTTGATAAAAACTTGAAGTCTTTGAAGAAAGAAATTGAAGAAGATACCAGAAGATGGAAAGATCTCCCATGCTCATGGATCAGTAAGATTAACATAGTAAAAATGGCCATCCTACCAAAAGCAATGTACAGATTCAACACAGTCCCCATCAAAATTCCAACACAATTCTCCACAGAAATTGACAGAACAATTTTCAGCTTCATATGGAAACACAAAAAACTTAGAATAGCTAAAACAGTTCTGAACAACGAAAAAACTGCAGGAGATACCACAATTCCAAATTTCAAGTTGTACTACAGAGGTGTAGTAATAAAAACAGCATGATATTGGCACAAAACCAGACATTTTGATCAATGGAATTGAATTGAAAATTCAGACATGAATCCTCACACCTATGGACACCTGATTTTTTTTTATAAAAAAAAATGGAAAAAAGATAACATCTTCAAATGGTGCTGGTCAAATTGGATGGCTGCATGTAAAAGAATGCAAATATATCCATACTTATCACCCTGCACAAAACTCAAATGAATCAAAGACCTCAACATAAAAATCAGATACAATGAGCTTGATAGAAAAGAAGGCAGGGAGTAGCCTGGAGCTCATTGGCACAGGAGAAGACTTTCTGAACAGAACACTGATAGCACAGGCACTAAGATCAACAATTAGTAAATGGGACCTCATGAGACTGAAATGCTTTTGTAAGGCAAAGAGCACTATCATTTGAACAAAGCAGCAGCCTACAGAATGGGATTTTTTTTTTTTTTACAAACTCCACATCTGATAGAGGACTAATATCCAAAATATATAAAGAACTCAAGAAACTAGATATCAAAGAACCAAATAATCCAATTAAAAATGGGCACAGATCTAAACAGAGAATTCCCAGTAGAGGAAACTCAAATGGCTAAGAAACAAAGAAATGTTCAACGTCTTTAGCCATCAGGAAAACGCAAATTGAAACTACTCTGAGATTCCATCTTACACCTGTCAGAATGGTTAAGGTCAATAACACAAGTGACAGCTCAAGCTGGTGAGGATGTGGAGGAAGGGTATTACTGGTGGGAGTGCAAACTTGTACAACCACTATAGAAATCAGTGTAGCAGTTCCTTGGAAAGATGAGGACGAATCTACCTCAAAAGCCAGCTACACCACTCGTGGGTATATACCCAAAGGACACTTCATTCTACCACAAGGACACTTGCTCAACCATGTTCATTGCTGCTCTGTTCATAATAGCCAGAAATTGGAAACAACTTAGATGTCCCTCAACAGAAGAATGGATAAAGAAAATATGGTACATTTTACTCAGCCATTATAAAAAATAAAGTGGCACCATGAAATATGTAGGCAAATGGATGGAACTAGAAAAACTCATCCTGACTGAGGTAACTCAGACCCAGAAAGATAAATATGGTATGTATTCACTAATACCTGAAAAGTCAGCATCTTTAACAAATGGTAAAATTAGATAAAAAACGATAAAACTAGATACCTATATATAGGAGAATGAAACTGGATTCTTATCTCTCACCCTGCACAAAGCTCAAGTTCAAATGTATCAAGGACCATTTGATTAAGACAGGTTGCCTGAATCTGTTAGAGGAGAAAGTGACTAGTGTGCTCCAACTTAAAGGCATAGGAAACAACTCTGAGTCAGATTCTGGTAGCATAGGAATTAGGACTGGCAATTGACAAATGGGACCTTATGAGATTAAAAGATTTCTGCATAATGAAGGACAGCATTACTCAAGTAAAGAGGTAGCTTGTAAAACAGGAAAATATTTGTTAGCTATATATCTCATGAGGTCGGTGTCTAGGATATACAAAAACTAAAACACTAAACATTGAGAAAACAAACAGCCTAGCTAAATATGATCTGAACGGAAAGTTTTCAAAAGAAACACAAATAGCTAAGAAATAATTTTTGAAAATTTACCATTCTTGGCCATCAAGGAAATGCAAATTAAACTGCTTTGAGATTGCCTCTCATCCCAATCATAATGACAAAGACCAGGAAATGACAAGAAATACTGAGGGGAATGTGGGGGAAGGTGTAATTGCTTGTTTTTGTTTTTTTACTCTTTTGGCTCTTTGCTCTTTGGGGGGCCCATCACTCAGTTCCCAAATACATCACATGGAAACTTATTCTTTCTTATGAATGCCTGGCCTTAGCTTGGCTTGTTTCTAGTCAGCTTTTCTTAACTTATATTATCCCATCGACCTTTGCCTCTGGGATTTTATCTTTCTCTGTTACATACACCTTTCTTTACTCTGTGACTTGCTGTGTAGATGGGTGGCTGGCCCGTGATGTCCTCCTCTTCTTCTCCTTTTCTTGTTCCTCAATCTTTTCTTCCCAGATTTTTCCTTCAGTTAATTCTCTCTGCCTGTCAGCCCTACCTATTCTGTTGGCCATTCAGCTCTTTATGAGACCAATCAGGTGTTTTTAGACAGGCAAAATAACACAGCTTCACAGAGTTAAACAAATGCAACATAAAAGAATGCAACACATCTTTGCATCATTAAACAAATGTTCCACAGAATAAACAAATGTAATACATCTTCAGCTAATATTCCACAACAGGAAGGGGAACTTTTATTCAATGTTTTATGGGAGTGCAAACTGAAACCACAATGGAAATCAGTGTGGAGTTTCCTCAAAAAGCTAGAAATGTATCTTTATTATCACTTGCTATTCCACTCTCGGGTGTATACCCAAAGGACTCTACATCCTACTATAAACATCCTTGTTCATTCATGTTCATTGCTGGTCTATTCACAATAGCTAGGAAATGGAATCAGCTCAGCTGTCTATGATGAATGGGCAATGAAAATATTGTACTTATACACAATAGAATTTTATTCAGCTGCACAGAAAACTGAAATTATGAAAATGTCAGGTAAATGGATGGAAATGATTCTGATCAAGGTATCCCAGACCCATGAAGACAAACACTGCATGCTTTCTCATATGTGGACCGTACCTTTGGAACTTTAGAAATATGTGTTTAAATTGCATGTCTAAAGAAGTCAAAGGAACTAGGAAGAGCCATGAGGATATTTCAAGGGAGAGGTGATAGCAGAACACTGGTGATTTGAAGACGGAAAGTGGAATGATGGGGCAAAAGGGTAAAGGGGGATGGGGACAGGAGGGCAGGGTAAAACTAGGTATGAGGAGGGAGAACTAACATTAAAGACTTTTGAAAAGCCATATGGAAAGCTATTATTTCAGAATCTTCTAAAATATACACATGTACATTATACATATACCTACACATGCATATGCCCATATATATATGCACACATATACATATACACATACATATATGAATTTAAATGGAGTTCTCCTATATGGGGGAATAATGCCTCTTCCAGGTGTCATGGGTTATCAAACAAATGATCAGAGCCAGGTGTGGGTAACTTCTTTCAAGCTCTTATTCAGTGGAGTCCCATAGACCCATAAAACATTACAGGATATTGTTATTTCTTCTGGTTACCCTCCAGAACTTAATGGTAATATCCTATTGCAGAAGACACCACATACTTGGGACATAGAATGTGGATAAATCAAGCTAGTACTGACCTGGAAGCTTCATCGCTTACTGGCTAGCTTTCGTAGTGGTAGAAGGTGCTACACTTCTAAAGGAGAGAAGAAAAAACATTATTACCCTGATGTAAACTGTGAGCCACAATAAACACCAGCCTGGAAAGATGTGCCCATTGGTACAACAGTGGCACAAAGCTCCTAGAGTAAACACACATATTCTGATTGGACTTGAGACCTATTCCACAAGCCAGAATTTACATCTTCTACTGCTCATTGGACCCAGAACCAGTGTCTGTGTAAGTCATAGATAGGTTCTAGAGAAGAACCTGTAACATGAATCTCAAAAGGTCTTATAATAACAATAATAAAAAAAAAACCCAGAGACAGATACTGGGGTAAAAACTGAAAGATCAGAGAAACAGAACAAGCCAGCCACGTTCTTACCTCTACAAAATCCTCAGCTTCAAGAGAGAGACTTTCTGTTTACTCACGCCTTACATACCTTTCTGTGCTCTGCCATCTTCCTTCCTAATGCTGGGATTAAAGGCGTGTGCCACCATGCCTGGCTCTGTTTCCAGTGTGGCCTTGAACTCACAGAGATCCAGATGGATCTCTGCCTCTCGAATGCTAGGATTAAAGGCGTGTGCTACCACTGCCTGACCTCTATGTTTAATATAGTGGCTGGCTTTGTCCTCTGATTCCCAGGCAAGCTTTATTGGTGTACACAATATATCACCACATTTCACCTTTTTTGTCTAAAATAATAAAAGGTTATAACTAATATAAGAAAAACTATATACAATAAGTACAATAGCTTATATAATATATATATATATATCATACATATTAAGTACATCAACAATGTCTAGTCCATTTGCATTTGAAAAATTCAGCAAAAATACTCCATTATCTATCCTACTTTGGTGAGTCCAAAATGTACCTAATTCACTTTCTATCCTAACTTGTATTACCAACCGAAAACTATCTTTTGATGTCTTTCAAACATACACTTTACATCTCTTTAGTGAGTTTCTGTTCTGAATTTGTTAAGAAGGAAAACTATAACTGTAATTATCTAATCTTCAACTCCCTCAGAGACCTGAGAAGGAAATAATATTAACTGAGTAAGGAGGAAGAGCAAACAAGTGACTTCCAAAAAATGTGAGAAATGACAGACTGCCTGACCTATGTTTAATATAGTGGCTGGCTTCGTCCTCTGATCCCCAGGCAAGCTTTATTGGGGTACACAATATATCACCACAAGAACCTAATATTATTATTCTGCTAAATGGACATAGTATTAAACTTCCCAACACTCACCAAAGAAGCTTCCTTCTGCAGTAGATAACAATTAATACAGAGACTGACAACTGGTCAATGTGCAGAAAATAAGAAACCGTGAAGCGTTCATCCCTAAATGGGACATTCTATAACACATCCTTCCTGAATAATTTAGGCTTATCAAAAGAGGCACAAATATTATAAGAGCCAGAAGTAGACATTTACTGCAAAAGTAATGTTTTCTGGACGTGACAGGGTTGTCGCACAGATGAGCTCACAGTAGCTGTGACAGCATCTATAGAACCTGCACAAGATCAATCCAGTCAACGGTACATCATGGATGAGGAGCTTTTGGCAACTGATGGCTAATGAGTAAGGGAAAGTTAGTTCTGGGGATGAACCCCCTGATAAGCTGCCTGCACTCTAGTGGATGATCCTACCTGCATAGTGGCAATACTGAATGGACTCATTGGGTTTAACAAGAGTACATGAAGTTGGGAGGGAAATGTAATGGGGCAAGGTAAGGGAAGAGTTAGAGAGAATGGAGGGGGTGGATTTGATAAATATATCAAATAGTTGATAAACATAGTATATGCATGTATGAATTAGTTTCATACAAACATATAATGTATTTTGATATTAACTCCACTATTCCCCCTAACTCCTCCCAGATCTACCATTCACTCCCCTTATTACCTCCCAAATTCATGTCCTCTCATGTTTTTATAACTCATCAAGTCCAATTTTTACTACCCATATACTCACATTTGTGGGGCCATTCACTGAACTGTGGTCAATCTACCAGGGGCCCCACACTGTGGTAATATATTGTGTACCCTAATAAAATTTACCTGAAGACTGGAGAACAGAACAAGTCACTAGATTAAACATAGAGGTCAGGCAGTGATGGCATACAACTTTAATCCTAGCACTCAGGAGGTAGAGATCTGTCTGGATCTCTGTGAGTTCAAAACCAGCCTGGACTACATGAGATTGTGTAGATGTATCCAACCTTCTTATTAAATAAGAAACACAGAACCAATGCAAAGAAGAAAGCCAAGAGGTCAGAGCTAAGAGCTAAAACCTTACCCTTCCTCCTGCGGTGGTCCTACCTCTCCGAACCAGAGCTACCCCTGTGTTAAAGTCTTTATATAGAGTTCCTGTCCTGCCTTCTCATTGGTTGTAAACCCAACCACATGACCGCCTCCTCACGGCCTGTCTGTATAGGCCTCCAGGTTTTCCATGATTGGTATTAAGATTAAAGGCATGTGTATCCAATAATGGCTGTATCCCTGAACACACAGAGACTTACCCAGCTCTGCCTACCAAGTGCTGGAATTACAAGCGTACGCTACCACTGCCCTGCTTTCCTATGGCTTGCTAATAGCTCTGATCCCCGGGCAACTTTATTTATTAACATACAAATAACATTTTAATACAAATAAAATATCACCATAAGATTGACTCAGTCTAGGAGAGAAAACAGAGCCAGGTGTGGTGACACATACCTTTAATCCCAGTACTAGGAAGCACACACGCCTTTAATCCCAGAAAGTGATGGCTGGGTGGAGAAAGGTGTATAATTATGAGGAGACAGGAGCTAAAAGCTTTTTGGCTGAGGAACCCCTTTCAGCAAGAGGTCTTTTGGCTGAGGAAAGATTTTTCAGGCTGAGGAGTCCTAGAGGTAAGAGGTGGCTTGTTCCTTTGTCTCTCTAATCTTTCAGCATTCACCCCAAAATCAGGCTCTGGGATTTTTATAAAAAGACCATTTAGCAATTCATGTTACATTATACTCTTTTTTTTTTTTTAAGGTTTGATGGTTGTAGCCTTTCTTTTTTTTCTTTTTTCTTTATTAAGAAATTTTCTGCTCACTCTACATACCACCCACAGATTCCCCCCTCTTCCCACCTCCCACCCTCCAGCATCCCTCCCAAACCACCCCACATCCCCACATTCCCCAAATCAAGGTCTCCCATTTTCGACAAAGAAGCCAAAACAAAACCATGGAAAAAAAAAGAAAGCATCTTCAACAAATGGTGCTGGCATAACTGGATGTCAACACGCAGAAGATTGTGAATAGATCGTATCTGTCGCCATACACTACACTCTTAAAGAAAACTGCACTTCCTCTCCCTGTCTTCTATTCATCTGTTAATAGACAGGGGTGGCGCCTTCTGAGGCCCTTTGCTCTCATGCTGGAATGTTGACCTGCTTGACCTTGAGTGGGCTAAGCACAGATGTTCTGAGTTTGGGAGTGTAGCTGTCCTGTCACACCAGAAGACTCTTTCACTTGGGTCCACGCCAACTTCTGGCTTTTACAATCTTTCAGCCCCCTCTTCTGGAAGGCCCCTCTCCAGGATTTTTATTCACAAAGGGAAGTTGAATTTTTGTCAAAGGCCTCTACTGAAATGTTCTGATGATTTCGTGGTGAGTTGTATTTACTTGATTTACTTATGCTGAAGCTCCTTGAGTCTCTGGAGTGATGTCAACTTGATCATGATGAATGATCTTTTGGATGTGTCCTTGAATACTGTTTGAAAGTATTCTATTGGAAATCTTTGCGTCTATGTGTATTAGGGAGATTGATATATAATTCTCTGGGAGGAGTAGTTGTTAATGTTGTTGTGTCTCTCTCTGGTTTGCTGTTATAATCCTGGCTTTTGTAAAAAGAGTTTAGAAGCTGTCTTTTCCTGTTTGGCAAGGTAATTTGTATAGTATTGGTGTTAGTTCATTGAAGATCTGGTAGAATTCTTCATGAAATCCACCTGGCCCTGGGCTTTTATTATTTAGGGGATTTCTAATTACTGCTCCTATCTCATTGGTTGTTATAGATCTGTTTAAGTTATTTACCTCATCTTGGTTTAGCTTTGGTAGGTTACATGCATCTAGAAATTCATCTGTTTCTTTCATATTTTCCAATTTAGTAGAATATCAGTTTGAAAGCCTGCCCCCATGGCTGTCTGGCCTGGGAGACATTTTATTACCACTTCTATTTCATTGCTTACTATGAATCTACTTATGTTGAGTATATCCCCTTTGCTCATTTTCAAAACATATTCATTATAAAATTTATCCACTTCCCCTAGACTTTCCAATTGGGGAGGGGCTATAGACTTTTAAATATTTTGTGATAATTTTCTGGTTTATGGTGATATTTCTCATAATAGCACTTTTTAACCTCTTATTTTATTAATTTGGATTTTTTTCTTTTTGTTTTGGTAGTTTGGCTAAGGATTTGTCAATCTAATCTATCCTTTCAAGCTTTTTGTTTAACTGATTCCTTGTATTAGACTCCATTTTTATTAATTTTTGTTCTTATTTGCACTCATCTACTAATTTGGGGCTCATCTTGTTTTTGTTTTTCTAAAACTTCAAGTTCATCATTGGGTTATTTATTTGAGATATTTCTGATTTTTTTTAATGTAATCACTCTTAGGTATCAACTTCTCTCTTAGAATTGCCCTTGTTTTATTCTGGGGTAGTGTGAACTGCATTTTTGTTTTCCTCTGACTCCCACAATTTCATATCTCTGTAATTTCTTTCTTATTTTTACTTTCATTACATTTTTAAAAATTAGAATTTAATTTTATCATTTGCTCCTCTTTCCTCCCTCCAACCTATTCCCTGCCCCTTCTCTCCAACTCCTCCCTTGCTCCTCCTTATTATAATTGCTACATATCTATGCATAAATATATAAACACAACTGGCTAAGTCTATTTAACGTTTCTTCTATGCATATGATTTCAGGGCTGACCACTTGGTGTTGGATAACCAATTAGGACCTCATCTCTGGGAAGGACTGATTCTCCCACTCTTAGCAATTATTATTTACCTGTAGCTCCTTGTCTCTGGGTGGGGCCCTGTGAGATTTTCTGCTTCCACATTAGTATGTCTAATGGTGTTGTCATTGTCTGTGCCTTCTTTAGGCAGCCATATTGGTGCAGTACCTTGGTGAAGCTTCTTTGTCATTTTTAGGAGACACATTCTCACAGCAGCAGACTTATTTGTCCTCTGGCTCTTATATAATTTCCACTCCATCATCCATAATGATGTTGAGCCCCAGGTGCAGGAGCTGTGTTGTAGATGTACCCATTGGGGTTGAGCACCCAGGAATCAGTTGTTCTTTACAGTTTGAATAGCTGTGGTTTTCTGTAATGGTCTGTCTGATGAAAAACGGAAGCTTCTTTGGTGAGGATGAGAGCTACAGTCATCTCTGGGTATAAGGATAAGTAGAATGCAGGTAGGAATTAGCTGGTTCAATAAAGTGATGGTAATTGCTTCTCCTTTATCTAAGATCTATGTTCTCACTAGCCCTGGGTAGTTGACTAGGTTTCCAGCACCAGATATGATTTCCCTCCTGTTGAATGGCCTTTAAATCCAGTTAGCGAGCTGTTGGCTACTGCCAAGATATGAATGCCACTATTACATCTTTAGCAGTGTCTTACCCTGATGATCATTGTTGTGATTCATAGGCATCACAGCTACGTAGAACTATTGGTTGCTTTTCTCCTTTGACAGCTTGCATAGAACCTTCTTGTACTATCAAAGTTAGTCCTCAGGGAGGAAGCTTTCAGTTCAGATTCAGCTTGAATCATTTGAGTTCTCTGTCTAAAGTACATGGTGTCTTCAGTAATATGGACTTACTTTCAACCGCTGTGAATCAAGCATCACCAACAGAAATAGCCTATATTTTGAGGGAGGGAAGTTCCATAGACTCCTAAGACCAACCATTCAAAAGGTCTCTCTCACACCTGGTGCTGAAGTTTTTGTTACATGGCCATTTGCTCTTGAGGCAAATATAGTCATCTAGGGGCCAAAACTTTATTTAAACTACATATGTATGTGTACACAAAGACTTATATGTATTATGTATAATTTTAGGTAAATATAAAATAACATGATTCCTTAAGACATTTTCAAACATCCTTAGTGTTATTTATTCCTCCCGTTCTTCTCTCCTGTACTGACTTCCCTCCTCTCTCCTCAGCTAAAGCCTCTTCCCCTCCTTCTCCATTCACCCTTTGTATCACTTATATCCTGCTAGTCCCATCTCTAGGGCCTCCAAATGGTCCTTTTTTACTTTCTTAATTTCTGTGGTTACTCTAATCACATGCTCACATCTGAAGATAGGATGGTAGGATCTCCAAATGTGAAAGACCATGTGTTTTTTGTCTTTCTGGGCTTGGGTCACCTCACTTAATATAATATTTCCCAACTTTATCTATTTATTTGCAAATTTCATGACTGCATTTTCTTTACAGCTGAATAGTTTTCTATCGTGTATATATACCACATTTTCATTATCCATTTGTCTGTTGAAGGACATTTAGTTTGTTTCCATTTCCTAGCTATTGTGAATATATTGGCAGTGAACACTGATGAACAGGTTTCTGTGGAGTAGAATGCTGTGTGTGTTGAGTATATGCCAAAGAGTGGCATAGCTGGGTCATATGGTAGATTTATTCTTAGCTTTTTGAGAATTCTCCATACTGATCCAGAGTGGTTGTACCAGATTTCAGTCCCATCAGCTATGAATGAGGTTCCCTTTTCTCCACATCCTTACCATCATTTGTTGTCAGTTGTTTTGTTGATCTTAGTTATTCTGACTGGGGTAAGATGAAATCTTAAAGTTGTTTTGATTTGCATTTCCCTGACTACTAAAGATGATGTGGTGGTTTGAATAGGTATGGCCCCCATAGACTTATGTGTTTGAATACCTGGCCATAGGGTATAGGAAGTGTGGTCTTACTGGATTAGGTGTGACCTTGTTGGAGGAAGTATCTCACTGTGGAGGCAGGCTTTGAGGTCTTATATATGCTCAAGCCACACCCAGTGTGACAGTTAACTTCCTGTTACCTGCAGACCAAGATGCTGAACTCTCAGTTCCTTCTCCAGCACCATGCCTGCCTGCAAGCCACCATGTCCTGCCATGACAATAATGGACTAAACTTCTGAAACTGTAAGCTATCCCTCAATTAAATGTTTTCCTTTATAAGAGTTGCTGTGGTCATGGTTTCTTTTCACACAGCAACAGAAACACTAAGAGAGAAGTCAAACACTTTCTAAAGTAATTCTTAACCATTTTAATTTTTTCTCTTGTGAACTCTCTGTTTAGACCCATAGCCCATTTTAATTAGATGGTTTATTTTCTTGACTCTTTGTTTTTTGAACTTTTTATATATTCTAGCTAATAATCCTCTGTCACATGTATAGTTGGTAAAGATTCTCTTCCACTCTGTGAGTTCCTTATTTACTCAATTGATTGTTTCCTTAGCTGTACAGAAGCTTTTAAGTTTTATTAGATCCCACTAGTGAGTTGTTGACCTTAATTCCTCGGCAAATGGAGTCCTATTCAGGAAGTTCCTACTTACTTCTCTATCATTGTGCAGGTCCCTGAAAACACCACTGCCAGCAGAGTAATGGGCCACACGAGGGAAGGAGGAAATCCAGGGAAGTTTATTGTTTAGACATTTAAGTACAGTTAAATTTTGGGGAAAAGTTTCCTGGTAACAATTATCTCAATCCCATGTGCACAATAAAGCTTAAAGTGTGACTATGTAGAAACTATTTTGCAAAGTCCATGTGACCTCTTCCACAAAGATGGGTTCTATAGCTTAAGGGCCTAGGGGAGGATCTGGTGTGGTTTTGGTCATACAGATATCATAGAGGTCACCAAACTACCAAGTACATGTGACATCTTCCTGAAGATGGGTTTTATTAACTGAGAAACAATGCTCAAGATAAAGGTCTATGGAGGAAGAGTGTGGGATAAACATTCTAGGGAGTTCAGGTAAGACCTGGCCCTACAGATAGAAAATATCACCAGGTTATTAACTGCATCCACTCCCAACCTTTCCTTGAAGAGAAAAGCCTGCATGTTTAACATTCCTGGGTTCTCCAGGCTTATCTGTGAGCATAAAGACCTCAGTGCCCTCTACATCTCTCCATTTCTAAGTTTCTTGAGAAAAAATTAGCAGCTGTAATAGAGGCTATGGTTGAGTGCATTGCCTCCATGGCTAGTCTAATCAATATAGGCCAGCATAAAAGAATTATAAGAATAGCTAACAGAAGATCAAAAAAAGGGGGAAAGCTATCTTAACTATAATGGCCATTCAAAGGTTACAATACATTTTTGTCTATTTCTTTATGCAAATCACTAATTTGACCATCAATAGTATGATAAAAATATGACACATTCTAGAAAGACATGCCAGGAAATTGTTGCTATTTGTGCTTAGTGCATATGAGTGACTCCAGTGCCATATGAATTTCTTCTTAAGAGCCCCAGGATTGATGTGTCTCCTCTGATACAAAAAGATTTGACTGTCATGCACCAAATGAAGCCAGAGTTTATTCTCTAAACCATTGCAACTGATAGCACTATTCTAGGACAACAATATCGACTTTAGTAAGCAATACATCAGGTATTCCCTTTTTCATCTTCAAACAACTATAGCTTCCACTATCAGAGTTTTATAAGGAGTACTCAGTTATGCTAAAATCCATATTATTGTGTTTGGACTGATCAGTTAGATTAGTTCAACCAGAATAGTCTTCATTGTGTGTGTGTGTGTGTGTGTGTGTGTGTGTGTGTGTGTGTGTACTATTGTTTTTCTATTGTCACAGTGGTTGCACCTGAATCTACTGCTGTTTCAGCCAGTAATGGTGTCTCAATAGTTACTGACCTGCTTCTCAGGCAGTGGCCTGGTGGGACTTTTATGTCTTGCCAGATCCACCTCCTGCCATTGCTACCAAATATAGTTTTTAACTAAATCTCTATTGTTTTATTTATCAATAGGACTCGGGAGTCAGAGGATGGGGTGGAAACCTGCTAGCTCAGAGAGGTTGAGGAGCAACTAGCTGATCTTCTCTCTTCACTGGTGTCTCAGAAAGAGAGCTTCCTGCACACTGCCAAACCAAAAAAGATGGCCACACTCAAAGTCCCTCCCTATTGCTTCCTATATGTCTCTCTGTCTGTCTTCCAGACTCCCAACTAGTTCTTGGCTCTGCCTCCTGACCTATGGTTGATTTTATTTAACTCAAATGTAAACTCAGGGTTCACAGTATGATTGAATATCCCACAATAATATACCATCTTTTATCCAATTAGTCCTAAAGGATAATTCTTAGCATGGCAAAACAATATTATACTGTCCCCTTTTGCAGGTATGCCTTTTATCCCCTCTGAAAAAAGGCATTGGAAAGCTGAGAATTAACATACCATACAGTCAGTATACATAACAGCATTGTTTTGGGTTCAGTAATATTGTATCTTTGCTGTTTCCCCAAAGTCTCAGCTTGATGAGTTAGTCTTGATGTCTCCCCTAAGTCATTGGCTTGCCCTTCCTCTTGGGACATTTTCTCTTGATGAGTTTGTCATCTATCTTCAGTGGTTTGTTTGTCCAGTGGTCTCTGGATGTCCTGGTGGGATGCATCAGATCAGGAGACATCTGGGACTTTATTTTCTGGAATGACAGAAGCATAACCTTGCCCAATGTTAGCATTAGTCTTTTCCATTGATTAGTTTTTAGATCTTTTCATTTAACATACACTTTAGGCTGTGTTTCCTTTAGGGCAAAATGCTTTTGGGCAGCAGAAGAAGCATTATCCTTTAAAGTGAAAAAAATTAAAGTTAGCATAGCCAAATGTAGTATGGTATGTAGGGAATTGGATGGGTGTAAATACCACCTTTAATTATTAAAATTTGTCAGTTAAGTATGAGATGACATTGTTTCACAATAGCTTTATCCTGTCAAGAATAAGGAGTATTAGTAACATGGTTATACTATTCCATAAATTGCAAAATTCTTTAAAGTGTTTGTTAGCATAAGCTGGATCATTACCAGTTTTTAGTTATGAGTCCTAGAAAGAATATGTACTGAGAGTTATTTAACAAAGTCAAGTTTTACATGTAACACAATGGCTATTTTCCTGGTGCTCTCAGAGCCTCATGCCATGCCTGGAGCTGTGCTCTGCAACTGACTAGTTAGAGAGAAGCATTGTGCAAATCTGTAGTGTACTTTTGAGCTTAGGCCCCTGCATATCTGACAGCAGAGAAGGCCCCAGACACAGGCACCTGTAGTTTCAGATGTCAAACTGACGTCCACTCACTACTAGTTATGCACTAGACACTTGGAATTCTGTATAAAATATGCCTGCATAGAGGATAGGCTCTTATGAGCCTCCTCTATCTTCCCTTTGCCAGGGTCTGGTCATTTATCAGACCAAGGGCAAGCACAAAACTAAAAACCAAACAAAATCCACGTAATTAACAATGGTCATTAACTTTTAAGGGTTTAAACCTAAGGCTTTGAACTTAAAATGTGGGATCTTGGGAGACAATTCAAGATGGCACTGGCCTCCAGCACTGACTTGGCTGCGGGGTCCACTCCAAGGAGCCCAAGAGACCCAACTGGGCTTTGTGGGGAGGTGTGGTGGCTGCAGATGAGCCTGCCGAGTCACAATAGCTCTGGAACAACTGAAAACAGGCAGGTCTTATGGGAAGATGCTTTTATAAAGAGGTTTCCTGGAATCGGAAAAAAGTGATGGAGGAACTGAGGGGTGTACTTGTAGATCAGGCTGGCCTCAAACTCAGAGACCCACCTGCCTTTTCCTCCCCAGTGATAGGAGGAAATGCATGCACCAGCACTGCCCAACTTCTTTAAAAAAATTCCTTTTAAACATTGTTTTGTTTATCTATTAAAGATTTATTTTTGTCATTTAAAAAAAAGACACAGAGGTGGAGTCAGGTATCGCGCAGAAAGGAGCAAGTCGTTGCTGAGTAGGTTTGGTACCTGCCACCTTACCCCATTCACCTGCTTTCTGCTAGGCCAGTGGGGCCATAGCAGCCTGAAGCTCATGCAAGTCCTGTCCCCAGACACACTGCATGAGCACCCTGACTCCGAGCAACAACAAGATATCCATTTTCTTGATTAAGACTCCTTGAACGATTTGTGTAGTCTGTGTTGTCACCAGAGGCCATGTTGATGTTCATGATTCATACTGCCATTGGAATCCATCTTGATATCCAGTGGTCTGTGTTGCCACTGGAGGCCATGTTGGTTTTCGTGGTCCATGCTGCTTGCTGCCAGAGGTCACGTTGACGTCTGTGATCTGTGCTGCTGCGAGCAACCATGTGGAAGTCCATGATTTGTTATTCGAATCCTAGATGGTCTTTTAATAAAAAACCCAGAACCAGATATCAGGGTGAAAGCTGAAAGACCAGAGAAGCAGAACAGCCAGCCACTAATTCTTACCTCTATGAAATCCTCAGTCTAAAGAGAGTGAGTTCCTGTTTCCTCATGCTTTATATACCTTTCTCTGCCCAGACATCACTTCCTGGGATTAAAGGCATGTGTGCTTCCTAGTACTGGGGTTAAAGGTGTGTGCCACCACTGCTTGGCTCTGTTTCCATGGTGGCCTTGAATTCAGAGAGATCCAGAGGGATCTCTGCCTCCCAAATGATAGGATTAAGAGTGTGTGCCACCACTGCCTGACCTCTATGTCTAATCTGGTGGCTGGCTTTGTCCTCTGAGCCTCAAGCAAGTTTATTAGGGTGTACAATATATCACCACAAAGATTCATGCTGCCACTGGCTGCTATGGGCAAGGAAGCTTCTTTTGCAGTGGTATCGGTGACTGAAGACTTATAACTGAGAATGAGAGACATGGAAGGCTTCTGTGACAACCCTCCCCATCCCCCCAAAAAGAAACAGTCCAGACGTGACACTATTGAAGAGAGTCCTTAAAAACTGTGATAAATATGCTAACATGTATCTCTTCACAGTTTATGGCTTCTGTCAGGGATAGGGGGTGTGGAAGGACTTAGTTATCTTTAAGAGGCTGGCCATGGGGAGTTTGACCATGCTCCATTGAGTATATGGGCAACACAAATTGGACTTGGTGGTTTTTGTTTTTGTTTTTGTTTGTTTTGGGGAGATGGTGCAAGGGTGGGAGGGTGGACCTGGGAGGAATGGGAATCCAGTATGATTGGGGTGAAATATATGAAATTCCCAAATAACTAATAAAAATACTATGTTGGAAAAAAAGGCACAGAGAGATTTTTAAAAATTCGGCTCTTCAAAATTTAGGGTGCTTGTAAGTTTGAGCTCAATAAAACTCCTACTAGGTACCAGGATATTTAGAAGTACCTGAGAAATAATCACAAAAAGTGCAGAAGGAGAAAACAATCAGGTTTTCCCACACAAGCATGAAAGTTCATGCCCAGTGGATACTGTAAATGAAACAAAAATGTCAACAATATTAAAGCATAACAGTTTCATGGAAGAGGAACTTATTGGAAGGCTCTAGTTTTTAGTACATTTTGCAGACAGTCTGATGTAACAGATTCTCAGGCTGCACCAAAATTAATTTTATGTGGAAACTTCAAAAGAATCTAACGCCTACTGATTGTACTTCTGTTTTAACCCCTTCTGACCTCCTAGGAAAATTGAGAAACATGCAATTAAGTTTGCATTCCTTGCCCACTGTATCATCTAGAAAAGATATTTTTTAAAACTTTCTTGATTTCAATTTTCCTGTTTTCCTTCTTAAATCCACCCCCAAGCCTGATTATATTATTATTTTTAAGATTTTTTTAATATATTGTACAAAAGTATGTATTTTAAAAAATAAAGTTTTAGTAACCATAATAAAAAGGACTCTGGGTGGTTTGGGGGATTTCAGTCCCTAAAATGCCTGAAATGAGAAAATCTTCACTTTTGGTGCAAGGGACAAGATAAAATTCCTTGTTTTGCTAGTACTGTTAGTTCATCATTGGATGGATGTGTTATTTGACATTAGCAGGGGAAGCCTCTATAGTCCCAGTAACAGATAAGGCATTGTACTAATCCATAAGAGCAGTCTCTACCAGTAACTGCTACAGCTGTTCCTGGCTTTCCTCCTAGGCAGGCCCTTCCTGCTTAGGGTGTTCTCTAGCATCAGACATGCTAGCAGTTCAGTATTGCTGACATGTATCAATAGTATTGGATTTATTTTTCTATTTACCTTTTATTTTCAAAGGGAGGAAACTCAGCTGTAGGAGTACCAAACCTTTCTTCCATTTCCGTCCCCAAGCTACTCATGTCTCATCTGAAAGGTCTGACAAGTGGCGCTGGTGGCGGCACTGGTTACCAGTGGAAAGGTCATGAGCCACAGCCACAACTACCTAGTTACAGAGAGCTTTATTGGGAGGAGGGGGGAGCAGGGATAAAAGGACCAGGCCTGGGAAAGAGCACGTGTAGAGGGCAGAGAGAAAGATGGGAGGGGGGATCAGAGCAGAGAGGGAGGGCAGAGAGAGAGGGTGGGGTCTGCGTCCGGCTTTTTAAGGTGCAGATTGTGTCACCATGCATATGTAGTCACCAGCACACAATGATGACGTAAGACACAAGACCCTGAACTGTGTGCATATGCAGTCATGTAGCTGGAGTGAGGGCAGAATTCTAACATTCTGGACTTTTTGCTTATTATAAAAAAGCGTGTGAATAGGAACAGGGGCGTCATTTCCCCCTAAAACCGCTTCCAGGTAACTTGGTGGATGTCAGTTGGCTCTTGGGGGTTAGGCGTTGGGGTAGGCATTGGTGGGATGTTGGGCTGTCCTGCTGCCTTGGAGTTGTCCATCTTTTCTGGCTCAGAACTCTTTGGCTGACCGGATACTGGTGAGACAGAAAAGGCTTAGGAAAAAAGAATCATTATTATTTTTATTTTCTTTGGAGTATTCCCAGACCAGAGGAGTTGGCACTTATCTGAAGTAGATCCAACCTGTCCAGATGGATTTAAGCTGGTTTCTGGATCTTGGGAAAAATTTTGAACATGTTAAGAAGCAGCCATGAGAAAATTAGTGACCATTGTAGTGTTTAGTACTCTGTTTCTATTGGTTAGTGTTAATGAGAGAACCAGAGAGATTGGAACATATTTTAAAATTTTTTTAAAACCTGAGATAAACTTTATCAGAGACAGACTATTTTAAGGCACCTGTTTCCTTCATTAGTTTAGCATCCAGGAGACACAGGTGATCAATTGTTGAGAGCATTTAACAGTAATAGATGGTTATACTAAAGTCTGTTTTTCTAGAACCCAGACACTTTTGGGTCTGGGGGTGTAAATACCTTTTAGCTGTTACAGTTTCTTACTTGATGATCCCTGGACTCCAGTTCTGTGGTGGTCTGAAGCAGCCATTAGCTGAACAGTTAATTAGAAGAGGGAACCAGGAAGAGAAAAGCTTGTGGAATGAGAATTCATTCTTTTGGAAGTAGGGACAAGGCAGAGATCAAGGCCCTGTCTGCATCCCTGTGCATGAGGAGGAGAAGCACATCTCACAGGTCTGGAGGGGGGCACATGGAGGGAACAATGAAATGAAAGCTCCTATCTTAGCTGGAAAATCTTTTCCCATTACATAACCCTGAAAGTACAATTAAATCTGGTGAGGTGGGTAAGGCTGTCCTCCCTACCCTGACAATAGGGAAACAAGGAGAGGTGAGAACCCAAAACTCCCAGGACTGGGTTAGTGGCTCTGGTGTCCAGAAAGAAGGAAACGGATTGCTTCCATCCTGCGTTTTGGGTTCCCTGTGAACGAGCCTGTGGCCAAATGGAATCATTCATTCCAACTTTCTGTTTGCTAGACTCCATGCATGAGGACCTCATTCCAAATGTTTCCATCTTTTGGTTACATTCTTTTTACACTTACAACCTTCCCACAACATTTCTTTTCTCTCCAGTTAGGTTGGTTTTCATTTTTAGTGCATCTACTTCATGTGCTAATTTACATATGAAGTCAGTTAATGCTGAGCCTCAATTTTCCTGCAGAATATCCATTTTGGGTGAGGATATGCAAACTGGGGATCCACAGATACTCATCATGACTGGAGGACTCCAATTCTTCCTTCATCAACCCAATAAAAGGTCATTTGAATTTAAATAAATAGCAGAGTGAGTTAAATTATTAAATGCTGAGAAATATCTAATAAAAGCTGATTGAATATACTGAATTTAGACTTGGAACTGTACAATCAGTGGTGGGTACAATCTCTTTTTTTGTTGCTCATGTAGAGTTTGTATATAAAACATATACCCCTTGTCCTTTTGAAGAGTCATCTGTAAAAGCATTAAAAGCAATTTCCAGGATTTTATATGTATTTTTAGGTAATACCTATGGGGTATCTTCAAAAAAATCTTTTGGATAATGATTATCTGTAGATCTCCAGTAAGATGCTAACACAACCTGCCAATTATTATCAGTGTGGTAATCAACCTGCATTTTATTTAGTAGCACAATTATTTCTGTAGGCTCTTTACCAGTGAGGGATTAATTCTGTGAGTTATCGCTTTTGCAGCAGCATTATTTAATAAGTTAAAACCTGCTCTGCTTCAGGTGTTACATTCTTACAGAGTTTAACTGAGAGTCTCCAGCAAGCAACTTAAAAGAGTGCAGCCAAATCCTCAGTAGTAATAGGCAGATAATTGAATACCCAATTGACATGACCCCAAATTTAAATTTTGCTCTTTTAGTTTGCTTACTGTGAAAGTTAAGCATTCCTTTAAGTATTGGTAGAATGCACAGGAGAGGAGAATGTCATCCATATACTGAATGACTAGTAAATGTACCAGTGCCGGCTTAAGACATTCAGGTACTAGTTGTAATTCTTCCTGTTTCAGAGGTTGGATCTGTTTTAATTTTCCCCTGGAAGGGTCTTTGATCAATCTATATCGAGTTATTCCCTCTGTGATGGAAAACAAACAAAAATGAACAAACAAAAAGCCAGCTCATGCTTCAGGCAGTGGAACCCCGCCCGTCATTCCTTGGAATTCAGGTCTTGTAGAAGCTACTTTCTGCCCGGCAGTGGTACTGAAGACTTATAACTGAGAATGAGAGATATTGAAGGTTCCTGTGACAACACTTCCCATCCCTCCAAAAAGAAACAGTCCAGGTGTGACGCTATTGAAGGGAGTCCTAAAAAACTGTGATAAATATCCTGAACTGTTATCTCTTCATAGTTGAGGCTTCTGTCCAGGATGGGGGTAGGGAAGGGCTCAGTTATCTTTAAGGGGGCTGGAGGAAGGCTTGAGTTCCTGTCACTGCCTGGGAGGGAGGGTGAGCCCTGAATGAGTAGCAGGCCTAGAAGCTGACCAACTGCACAGACTCAGTTCTGTCCGCCCAGCCAGGATGTGTCCCACAGAAAAAAAAATTCTCTCTCTCCTTTTTTTTTCTTTTGCTCCTCCTGAGGGTTCAAGCAATACATCAGTACTCCAGCTTGTAAAATAATTGACAGGGATTTGATCTCCCTTTTCATGAGTTCTCTTCACATTGGTTCCTATGTGCTTCCAATTTTTAACATTAATAGTTATTTGCTGAGGAAAGGAAGGAATAAATTTCACAGTTACTTGTATAAAGTTGCAGAGCTGTTGTTCTGAATATTTTGCTCCTTTGAATCTTAACAAATATCTTAATAATTGTACAAAATGCTTCGTCCCAAAGGACTGATAAGAACCCACGTTAACTCTCCTCTCTCTCTCACTTAAGGTTACAACCCCTTGGGTGAGAGGCCTCAATTTTCTAATGCTCCTTTTCTGTTTAAGGAAAAAACTTCTTACCTTCTCCAAGGGTCCTGTCCTTCATGTTGGGCACCAGTTGTGGGAGTCCCTGCAAATGCCCTGACAGCAGAGTAGCAACCTGAACGAGGCAAGAAGAAAATGCAGTTCAACAGGACTCAGTGGCTAGTGGTGGTTCAAACCCCTGGAGTCTGACCCTAGGGAAGGTTTATTTTTAAGGCATTTAAATACAGTGCAACTTTGGAAAAAAGTTTCCTGGTAACATTTATCTCAATCCATATGCACAATAAAGCTTAAGGTGTGACTACACTGAAACTCTTTTGCAGAGTCCATGTGACCTCTTCCATAGCGATGGGTTCTATAGCATAAGGGCCTAGGATGATGAGGTGTGGTCATAAAGAGAGCAGAGGGGTCACCAAACTACCAAGTATGTGTGTCATCTCCCCTAAACATGGGTTCTATTGAGTGAGAAACAATGCTCAAGAGAAAGGTCTATGGAGGAAGGGTGTGGGATAAACATTCTGAGGGGTTCAGGTGAGGCCTGGCCCTACAGATAGAAAAGGTCACCAGGTTATTAACTACACCCACTCATGGCCTTCTGTGTGGAAAACAGTTATACACATCCCTTCTGTTGAAGAGACAAGCCTGTGTGCTTAGCATTCCTGAGTTCCCTAATGTTTATCTTTGAGCACAAAGACCTTGTACCTCTTCATATCATGTAGGGCACTGCTTTTGTTTTTGTTTTCTAACAGTTTCAACATTTCAGGTTCCATATTGAGTTTTTTTAATACACTTGTCATTAATTTTTTTGTCCAGGGTAGTAGATATAGGTCTAACTTCATTCTTTTACATGTGAATGCCCAGTTATTCTAACACCATTTGTTGAAGATGCTGTTTTTGTCTCTTTGTCAAATGTATGACTATGGTTCTGTTTGAGTTTTCTATTTTGCTCCACTGGTCTACAAGACTGTTTTTGTATCAATACTATATTGTTTTTATTACTATAGCTCTATAATATATCTCAAGATCTAGAATGCTAATCCCTTCAGTATTGTTCTTTTTCCTCGGAGAGCTATGGTAGGGTCAGAGTCCTTTAAAGGAGGTCCTGAAAGATCACTGACTAAAGCTGTGAAGGTGAAGTGTAAGTTACAATTGAGACTTCGAGGTGTTGGAGATGCCAGAACCATGGGATACTGACCAGGGAAAGCTGTAGACACAGAGAGGAGTTAGCCCAAGGGAAGCTATGTGTGTTAGAGGGCATCAGAGCTGGTGTGTGTGTGTGTGTGTGTGTGTGTGTGTGTGTGTGTGTGTGTGTGTGTGTGTGTGTGTGTGTACATATGTTAATTACTTTCTGCTCAAGCTCTTTGGAACTGAAGTGATTCCATCATGAATTATTAACCCCTGATTCAGTGCCAGGCATGAAACGAGCAGATCTGATGTTTGCCCTACTGTTTAAATCTTGCTTTAGAATGGGCTTTCTTTGCTCTGCCCTCATTTCTCCCTGTTGTAATGGGAGTGTTTACTTTGAGCCATTGTATGTTGGAAATATGTAATATTTTTCAGCAGGGAGTAACAATTAATAGTTTTCCTTGACTCTTGGAAGATACTTTGGACTTTTGAACAGTATGGGGGGGGTGACTGTAAAAAACCACAGAGACACTTGAAGTTGGGAGGTAATGTATTTTCCATTATGAGATAGGCATGAACCTTTAGGGTCCAGAAGTGGAATGTTGTATTTTAAATGTAAGCTGTCCCCATAAGTTCATGTGTTTAAACACTTGTTTCCCATGTGGGGTGGGATTGAGGTGAACCCTGACTGAAAGAAGTGATAGGCCTTGAGATTTCTTATTCCAGCCCCACTTCCCAACTTTCTACCCTTCCTGTGTGCAGCATAAGGTGACCGGCCACTCCCACCACCACCACCACCATTATGATGGACTGTACCCCTTTAACCATAAACCACAAAAACAATTTCTCCCTCAAATGATTTTTTTCAGGTGTTTGGTCATTACAATGGGGAAAGTAAGTAGTATATGATCTAATGAGATCAGGAGATTTAAAAAATTTGTTCAAGCTTGCTAATGGCATAAGAGTGATCTATTTTAGAAAAAAAAGCTGTATGGGCTGCTGACAAGTGCTGTTGGATGATCATTCTGTACACTGTGAATATGTATTGCTTTCATTGGTTTATAATAAGCTGTTTTGGCCTATGGCAAGGCAGGACAAGATTAGGTGGAGGAATCAAATTAAGGACTCAGAGGAAGAGAAGTGGGGTCAAGAGAGATGTGAGACAACTGCCCAAGAAACAAGATGTAAGAGAACTGGTGAGCCACAGACCATGTGGCAATAAACAGATTAATAGGTACTGGCTAATTTAAATGTAAGAACTAGCTAGTAATAAGCTTGAGCCATCAGCCAAACATTTACAATTGATATAAGCCTCTGTGTGGTAATTTGGAAAGTGGCTGCTGGGTATTTGGGACCTGATGGGTATCGGGACAGAAACACTCTATCTCAGTTTAAATATGGTGCCCAATGTGGAACAACTCCATCCACATAAAACCCAAGAGAGCTTTAAAAAAGATTCTAAAATGGAGCCAAGAGCAGCTTCCTAGTTCATATCTCTCATGCAGGCTGCAGTACAGAGATGCATCCCCTGGCCACAGTATGTGTGCTTGAGCTGCAACATGGCAGATTCCTACTGTCTCACAAGGGCTGTGGTACAAGGCAGGTTTAAGATTTTTGCTCAGACAGTTCATGTAGATCTCATTCCATTTCTCTGTCATTGGGCGATCCCTGTGTCTTTCTTGGGGTCCTGTTTTCCAGGTAGCCTCCCTGGTGATGTGAGTAGCAGACAATTCATCTGGACATGAGTGGGGGTAATAAAAGGCGAGGGTCGAGGGAAAGAGAGCTTGGGGGAGCGGGAGATCCCAGCTGGATCAACAACAGAGAGGGAGAACAAGGAATAGGAGACCATGGTAAATGAAGACCACATGAGAACAGGAAGAAGCAAAGTGCTAGAGAGGCCCACAGAAATCCACAAAGATACCCACACAACAGACTGCTGGCAATGGTCGAGAGACAGCCCGAACTGACCTACTCTGGTGATGGGATGGCCAAACACCCTAATTGTTGTGCTAGAAACCTCATCCAACTACTGAGGGATCTGGATGCAGAGATCCATGACTAGGCCCTGGGTGGATCTCTGGGAGTCCAATCAACGAGAATGAGGAGGGTTTATATGAGCGAGAATTGTTGAGACCAAGGTTGGATAAAGCACAGGGACAAATAGCCAAATGAATGGAAACACATGAACTATGAACCAATGGCTGAGGGGTCCACACTGGATCAGGCCCTCCGAATGGGTGAGACAGTTGATTGGCTTGATCTGTTTGGGAGGCATCCAGGCAGTGGGACCAGATCTTGTGCTCATTGCATGAGTTGGCTGTTTGAAACCTGGGGCCTATGCAGGATTGTTTGGCTTGGCCTGGGAGGAGGGGACTAGACCTACCTGGACTGAGTCTACCAGGTTGACCTCAGTCTGTGGGGAAGGCTTTGCCCTGGAGGAGATGGGAATGGGTGGGGGGGCGTTGGGGGGAAAGTGAGGGGGACGGGAGGGGGGAGAACAAGGGAATCCGTGACCAATATGTAGAACTGAATTGTATTGCAAAATAAATTAAAATAAATTAAAAAAAAAAAAAGATTTTTGCTCAGACAGACAAAAAGGGTTAAAGATACACAGTAAGGACAGATTCAGACAAAAAAACCCTGTAAACAGGTTATAGTGTGTTTAAAAATATATATAGACTTTTTAAAAAGGGTAGAGAAAGTTCTTTAAAAAGGAATAGAGTGGTCGGGCGGTGGTGGCGCACGCCTTTAATCCCAGCACTCGGGAGGCAGAGCCAGGTGGATCTCTGTGAGTTCGAGGCCAGCCTGGGCTACCAAGCGAGTCCCAGGAAAGGCGCAAAGCTACACAGAGAAACCCTGTCTCGAAAAACGAAAAAAAAAAAAAAAAAAAAGGAATAGAGTAATAAAAATATAATAAGCCTTCCCTCAGGAGATCCCAGCTGGATCAACAACAGAGAGGGAGAACAAGGAATAGGAGACCATGGTAAATGAAGACCACATGAGAATAGGAAGAAGTAAAATGCTAGAGAGGCCCACAGAAATCCACAAAGATACCCCCACAACAGACTGCTGGCAATGTTTGAGAGACAGCCCGAACTGACCTACTCTGGTGACGGGATGGCCAAACACCCTAATTGTCATGCTAGAAACCCCATCCAACGACTGAGGGATCTGGATGCAGAGATCTGTGGCTAGGCCCTGGGTGGAGCTCTGGGAGTCCAATTAGCAAGAAAGAGGAGGGTTTGTTTATATGAGCGAGAATTGTTGAGACCAAGGTTGGATAAAGCACAGGGACAAATAGCCAAACTAATGGAAACACATGAACTATGAACCAATGGCTGAGGGGTCCTCAACTGGATCAGGCCCTCTGAATGGGTGAGACAGTTGATTGGCTTGATCTGTTTGGGAGGCATCCAGGCAGTGGAAATGGGTCCTGTGCTCATTGCATGAGTTGGCTGTTTGTAACCTGGGCCTTATGCAGGGACGCTTGGCTCAGCCTGGGAGGAGGGGACTGGACCTGCCTGAACTGAGTCTACCAGGTTGACCTCAGTCCTTGGGGGAGGCTTTTCCCTGGAGGAGGTGGGAATGGGGGGTGGGCTGGGTGGAATGTGAGGGAGGCGGGAGGGGGGAGAACAAGGGAATCCGTGGCTGATATGTAGAACTGAATTATATTGCAAAATAAAAAAAAAATAAGCACATGGGAAAAACTTTAGGAAACAATGTATGTGTTTATGGCCCTGCTGCATACATCTAAATTTATTGAAATGTGTATGTTAGAGTGTATAGTTTTTCATATATCAATCAAATATCAATAAAGTTTTATTTAAGAGAAAAAAATATAATAAGCCACATAAAGATGGAAAATACACAGAGAGTCTGGGTTATGTATATTATTATATTGTCTTTAAAATTTTTGACTGCTACAAGACATTTGATTATAAAAGCTGCTAGATTAAACCAATCTACTATATATTTTAAAAATATCTTGACTTCAAAATTTAAGTCAAAAGATATGTCACTTTGGAGGAGAAGCCATGTTTTTGTTTCCACATAAAATGAGAGGCTATGGATTCATTTTGTGCTGTGGGATAATGCTTTTGTACTCTGGTTTAATAAAACACTGATTGGCCAGTAGCCAGGCAGGAAGTATAGGCAGGATAAGCAGACAAGGAGAATTATGGGAAGAGGAAGGCTGAGTCAGGAGACACCAGCCCACTGTTCAGGGAGAAGCGTGTAATGGCACACAGGTAAAGCCATGGAAAACATGGCAAATTACAGATTAACAGAAATGGGCTAAGTTTAAGTGTAAGAACTAGTAAGCCTGAGCTAATGGCCAAGTAGTTTTAATTAATATAAGCCTCTGTGTGTTTACTTCTGTCTGAGCAGCTGCAGACCAGGTGGGACATAGGAAAACTTTCAGCTATAATTCTGGGTTAAGAAAAATCAGGTTTGATTGAAAAAGACCCCATGAAAATCTGACTACAGACATGGAAAAATAAGCCTAAAGTAACTACAAAACATGTTATGTATATTTTACCTTCTCAAACATAAAACAAAAAATTATCTTTGGCTGGCTTGTGTACAACACACAGTTTATATTTGTATTAATACAGATATGTATGTTACCTTTAAAAGTTTATATATTTTCAGAACAAGGGGATAAGACACCAATAAAAACAGCTCAGATGATCCAACATCCAAAACAACTTCAAAGCTGCTGACTGAAATGATCCAGCCTCACAGCCAAGACATAACAACTATCCTGATTTTCTCAGGGTCACTCAAAGATTACCAGTGTCCCCCCCCCCCCCAGTCAGCAGGAAGTAGTCTAGAAAACTACACCTACATTCCCAAAACATTGGTTATAAATGTTTGTTTTCATTCTAGGGGTTTGGTTACAAATTGTTGCTTGTCATAATCAATCTCTTCCTAAACGAAGAAAGAGGGATATAATATAGAAATGATGGGGGAAAAGGGTAGATTATTATAATGGAAAAAACATGGTAGATTATTAAATCTACTTTAATCCAAAAATCAACTGCTCATCTTATATATTTTACATTGGTGTGAATTTTCATTTATTGATACAAATTTAAAGTTATTTGTTATACTGTATGTGTATTTCTACTTTTGTTTAAGATATGTGTTTATACAGCTCAATTAAAAATGTAATATATAATTAAGAAATACAGATTAATAGTCATCTATAATAGTCAAACTTATATTTAGGTTAGTTAGGTTTTCTAAGTATGCAAAGATATATTTCAGATAGGTAATCTTCAAACACTTCAAAGACCTACAGAATATGGCATTTAAAATGTTTTAATAACTTAGACTTTTCATGACAGTGAGACATGTCTGCTCCTGGCAACACAAATATACTCCAAAAAAGTTGATGGGCACTGAAGAAACTCCATATGGAGTTTGTTTTCTTTATGGCAAAAGCTAGCTATGTGGGCAACAAAACTACCCTTGCCTTTTTTGCTGATAGTTACTATCTAAATTGTTCCAAGAGGACATAAGAAAGGTGACTGCTGAACTTTGCCAAGACAAAGTAAAATAATCCTTTAAAATTCCCTACTTCTTTCTGAGTCTGGGTTGCCTCACTCAGGATGATTTTTTTCTAGATCCATCCATTTTTCTGCAAACCTCATGATGTCATTGTTTTTCTCTGCTGAGTAGTATTCCATTGTGTATATGTACCACATTTTGTTTATCCATTCTTCAGTTGAAGGACATCTAGGTTGTTTCCATGTTCTGGCTATTACAAATAATGCTGATATGAACATAGCTGAACAAGTGCTCTTGTGGTATGATTGAGCATTCCTTGGGTATATGCCCAAGAGTGGTATAACTGGATCTTGGGGGAGATGGATTCCCAATTTTCTAAGAAAGCACCATATTGATTTCCAAAGTGGTTGTACAAGCTTGCATTCCCACCAGCAGTGGAGGAGAGTTCCCCTAGCTCCATAGCTCCACATCCTCTCCAGCATAAGGTGTCTTCAGTGTTTTTGATCTTAGCCATTCTGACAGGCATAAGGTGGTATCTCAGAGTTGTTTATAGCCAAACGAATGGAAACACATGAACTATGAACCAATGGCTGAGGGGTCCCCAACTGGATCAGGCCCTCTGAATGGGTGAGACAGTTGATTGGCTTGATCTGTTTGGGAGGCATCCAGACAGTGGGACTGGGTCCTGTGCTCATTGCATGAGTTAGCTGTTCGAAACCTGGGGCCCATGCAGGGTTGCTTGGCTCGGCCTGGGAGGAGGGGCCTGGACCTACCTGGACTGAGTCTACCAGGTTGATCTCAGTCCTCGGGGGAGGCTTTGCCCTGGAGGAGGTGGTAATGAGGGGTGGGCTGTGGGGAAGGTGAGGGGAGCCAGAGGGGGGAGAACAAGGGAATCCGTGGCTGATATGTAGAACTGAATTGTATTGCAAAAAAAAAATTCCCTACTTCACAGAAAAGTCTGCTGGTGATGTCTTTCTGTATGCTTTGAATGTGTGTTGCTCTGATTTGGTTGATAAATAAAATGCTGATTGGCCAGTAGCCAGGCAGGAAGTATAATACAGGCAGGATAAATAGAGAGGAGAATTCTGGGAACAAGAAGGCTGAGTGAGAGTCACCAGTCAGACACAGAGGAAGCAAGATGTGAAGGCAGAACTGAGAAAAGGTACTAAGCCACATGGCTAAACATAAATAAGAATTATGGATTAGTTTAAATGTAAGAGCTAGTCAGTGGTAGGCCTGAGCTAATGGCTGAGCAGTTTTAATTAATATAAGCCTCTGTGTGTTTACTTGGGTTCAAGCAGCTGCAAGACTGGTGGGTGAGAGAGATTTGTCCTGACCATGGCCCAGGTGGGACACAGGAAAACTTCAGTTATAAAAGTCTGTCAGATATACTGGGCCAATGGGCCAAAGATGGATTACCCAACACTACAGAAAAACTCCAGGCAGCCAGCTGTTTCTGTCATTTTTCACAATTTTTGGAAGTTGCTTGCCTGCACTTCCTGCTTACCCAGGTAATAATATTTCCTTCTCAGGTCTTTGATGGAAAAAACAAGATAGTTGTAATAATAGTTTTCCTTAATTATGATAAAGGTCAATTAGATATGAAACTTTATATTCACCAAGATAAGATATATAACTGAATGTTTTCTCTGATTTTGTCAAATACAAATAGACTAGATATTGTAACTATGATTTTTGCTTGATAACTGTATTGTTGTATGTAATTTCACTATGTTAAAGCCAAAACTTTCCTTTTTGATTAGACAGAAAGGGGAAATGCTGGGGGATGATCCTTCTGTACACTGTGAATATGTATCACTCTTATTGGTTGATAATAAAGCTCTTTTGGCCTATGACAAGGCAGGGTAATGTTAGGCAGAAGATTCAAACCAGGGACTCAGAGGAAGAGGGGCAGAGACAAAAGAGGCATGAGCCAACTGCCTAAGAAGCAAGATGACAGAGAACCAATAAGCTATGTACCATGTGGCAATAAATAGATTAGTAGATATGGGCTAACTTAAATGTAAGACCTAGCTAGTAATAAGCCTGAGCCATCAGCCATGCATTGATATAAATTGATATAAGCCTTTGTGTGGTAATTTGGAAAGTGGCTGCCAGGTATTTGAAACCAGATGGAAATTGGGACAGAAAGACTCCACCTCTCTTTACAGGCAAGATTGTTTATTCCCCATTACATTTGCTGAATATTCTGTAGATATCTGTTAAGTCCATTTATTTGATCACACAGTTTAATCCTAAAGTTTCTTGGTTGATGCTTATCTGGTCTTAATGATCTACTTATCAATAAAAGTAATGTACTGAAGTCACTTGCTTTTACTGCATCTTGATGTATCTTTCCTTTTATGTCTCATAGAGTTGGGTTTTTTTAAAATTAAATTTAGGGTGGACCAACACTTGGTGCACACAAGGACTGAGAACTGTTTTATCTTCTTTAGATTGTTCCTTCTACTGATACAAAATGACCTTTAAAAAAACTCTTCTGATTAATTTGGCTTGAAATAACTACTACTTGTTTTGGGATTTCATTTGCATGTAATATCATTTCCACCCTGCACTTTAAGTCTCTCTGTGTCTTCAACAGTGAGATGAGTTTCTTGCAGACAGCAAAGAGTTGCATCTTTTTTTTTTGTCAGCTATTAAGAATCTTAATTTGAGAGTTAAGACCACTTACATTTAGAGTTATTGAAAGTTATACACTAACACTTCCTTATCCATATTAGAAATTTGTTGACTTATTGAACTAATAATGTTTATTCTTATCCCAATTCTTATTCTTTTATTATATTTGTTCTTTCCTGAGATCTTGTGACTGTGAATATCTTTTGTCCTATTCCGTGTATAATATTCTCTTAAAATATATTCTGCAATGCTGGTTTAACAGCCATGAGTTTTTTTTAGTTTACTTTTTTTTTTAATCATGGAAGATCTTTACTTTTTTCATTAATTTTAAAAGATAGCTACTAGCAGGAAGATAGTTTGTTTTGTGGCTTGAAATATATTAATCCATGCTCTCCTAGCTTTTAGCATTTGTGTTGGGAGGTCTGGTCTTATTTTAGTAGGTTTGGCTTTGTAAATAACACTTCTTCCTTAGAGCTTCCAATGTTCTTTTCTCATTCGTACTCTTTGCACACAATGGGGAGATTCTTTTCTGGTTATGCCTTCTGTACATGGATGTCCATTTTATATTTCCTCTTCTTACATTATTGCATTCTGAATGAAATAATTCCTATCAACACTGTCTTTAATTTCCAGTATTCTTTTTTCTTCCTGGTATAGTCTGTTGTTGATACTTCCCACTGAGTTTTTATTTGACTTATTGAGCTTTTTGTTTCCAAAACTTCAATTTAGTTTTTAGAATCTCTATTTACTGACCTTCTCACCCAAGTCTTGAATTGACACTCATGCATCATCTCTTAATTTGAATGCTCTTTTAGGTCATCAGACATTTTAAAAAGTAGACTCTGGGGGTAGTTGTGGTGGTGCATACTTGTGTTCCTTGCTCTTGTGAGGTGGAGACAGGAGGATCAAGAGTTCAAGGTCAGCCTGGGCTACACTGTGAAGCATGGTATAAAATCAAAGCAAAACAAATAAAACCCCTAAGAAACAACAAAAACAAAAAAACAAACAAAAACAAAAAACAAAAATAACTCCCTAACCTAGACCTTTGAATTTTTTGGTATCTTAACCATTTCCCAACCTTGGGACCCAGTTACTGGATTTTTGAAAGCATAGTATCTGCTTGCTTTTTCAATTTTCTTTCTTCCTTCCCTCTTTCTCCTCCTCCTCTTTCTTCTCCCTTCTCTTAGTGCTAGGGATTGAATTTGGGGCCTTGTATATGTTAAGCAAGTGCTATAAAGCTGAGATATACCCTTAACTCTTGGTATTTTGAGAAGGGGTCTTTCTGTATAGCACAGGATTTCCTTAAAATTGTGGTGGCTCAGCTTCCTTATCTGGAATGCTGTGGTCACAAGTATGTGCTACCAAAGCAGACAGAGATTTTTTGTGTTTCTCTACTGCACATCTGTTGAACTGGATACCTCTTCTGGTTTTACATGAGGGTATTCTTAGTGAGCAGCGACCTCTTGAGGCCTCGATCCCCATTACCACACAGAGAGGAGAAAACAAAACACCACAGCAATGATGTGAAGAAAAACCAGGTACGAGATACCATAAAAGCAAACTGAAGACAACTGCCACATTGCCTGAAATCACAGAAATGGTCAAAAATAACAAAGAACAAACTGATGTTAAGAATTAATAAAGATAAAAGTGATCATTGCAAAAGCATGAAATAAGTGACTGATGGGAAAAGAGAAAAGGAAGAAGAAGCAGAGTTAAAGAAAGGAGGATAAAAGAAATAGGTAATAGAAATTAGATCAAAGCAAGAGGTACTGGGTTGGTAGCTGACTGGTAAAGCACCTGCTTGGCACCCACAAAGCAAGGCCTTGGGTTTAGTTCCCTGATTAAATACACACACACACACACACACACACACACACACACACACACACACACACACACACATACACACACACACACACACACATACACACACACACACACACACACACACACACACACACACACACACAGAGTAATAAAAAAAACAAAACCAAGAACAAGAAAGAAAAGAGACAGAGAGACAGAGAGTTATGGAAGCTCCATTTTAAGCTGTCTAATATTGGAATCTGCCAGAGGGAGCAGATAGTCAGTTCCAGCTGCCATCTCTTGTAGCTGCTCTCTGTTCTCATCATACATGTTGGTGCTCTGTGTGCAGGTTGAAGTCCAGTCCAGTCAACAATATGCTATCAATCATCATCAGGACTACATTAGCTTTATATTCATCTCTTCATTCAATACCAAAAGGCAGGCAGGCTCTTGCTCACTCAAGAGTCCCCCCTATTGTGCACCCAGGAGTGGCTAACATCCAAGCTGAGGTGTTCCCTTAATGTTAGAGTGTGGAGAAGGCAAGCAGAGCTTCTGGATTGCAAAGTAGACCTGAGGAAATCAGACAATCTATCTGCCAGTCTTTAAGTAGATTTACCCACCCATCAGGAGGAAGAAGAATGTGAAAATGTAGAGATCTGCTGGACTCACACTCATAGCTGTCATATCCACCCAGCAAGAGCAGGAAGGCAAGCCACCATCCTTTGGTTTGGTGCTTTCAGTCTCCACAGGAACCCACAGATAATAGTAGCTGCTGCTTCTTACCCAGTGGTGATGCTACCAGCCACTGTGTCCTCCACAGCCAAGCCCTCTGCTACTTAAACTTCTCAGTTGATCCACACCTAACCCCTCCTCTCTCCACAACTTCTCCCATCCAGGCCCTGTGACAGAGTGTCCCCAGACCCCCCAACTTGTGATTTTTCTCTTGCTTTGGAGAACAACCTATGCTCAAACACAAGGTCCTTCTCAAAGTGGCAACTGGCTATAGCACTCGATGTGGCTGGGACTGTGAGTCAGTTGTCATCAAGGCAGCCTGCATGTTCCAAGACTACCCTATGGATGCAGTTTTTGGGTTGTCCTCTGTTGGGGTTTGAATACAAAATGTTTCCCATAGGCTGATGTGTTTGAGCATGTCCTCACCTCTGGACACTATTTGGGAAAGTTGTGGAAGCTTTAGGAGGTGGGGCCATGCTGAAGGAAGTATGTCTCTGGGAGTGGGCTTGGAGGTTTTAAACCTGCCTACATTTTTTGTTCTCTGTTTTTTGGGTATGGAAACATTTTTTTTCTGGCTCCTGCTACCATGTCTTCCCTGCCACAATAGACTCTATGCCTCTAGAATGGTAAACCAAAAATAAACCCTTCCTTTATTCCTTCTTTCCTTCCTCTCTCCCTTCTTTAAACTGCTTTTGTCAAGGTATTTTGTCACAGTGGCATAAATATGATACCAAAGTACAAGAACCAAGATGACATGGTATTGAAATAAAAACAGACATATAGTTGTATCAACATGCTTGAAAATGAGAAGGGCCAAGGGAACGTAAGAGGGATATCAAGTGTATTGTTCATATCACAATTTGAGTGTTGAAGTCCCCTGCCCACTGACATTGATTGGGGAAACCAATGAGACCATACTTCCTCTGGTCAAGGGAAGTGAGAAGAATGAACCTTAAAAACAGGAGAAGATAGGTTCAAGGGGATGTGGACAAATAACTCCTGTGACCTTTCCATAAACCTAGTGGGTGCTGGGAACAGTGACCATTGTGATGGTGTGGATACCCAGGGAAACCCTGGAGTCAAGATATCTATCTAACCTGAATTGGCCAAAATACCAGAAATCAGAGAGATTGTGGCCACCATTGGGGTGCTGATCTGGTTTGGGAAGAGTGTCCACCCCAGATTCATGTCCATTTGGGACTTAAGATTGTGCTTTCCTTTGGAAACAGGATTAATCTGATGTAATTAAGTTGAGATGAGGTCATATTGGAATGGGGTGGCATATTAAGAAGGGTAGAGGAAGTGATATTAGCAGCTTGGTCACTAGGGGTTTATGGCATGTTCTCTCCATAAAAAAAGACCAAAGCAAAGAAATAACATCACTTAGGCCATTGGAACATTGGAAGCAGAGCACCAAGGTGTGTCAGGGATCTGATGAATGCTATAGAACACAAGGATCCCTGGTGGGCTTATGAAGAGACAAATCAAGCATACTGCTTCCCTTTTCTTGAGACTGACAATGATCTAAGAGAGACTTGTGTGTGGTGAAGAAGGGAGATAATTGCCATGATGAAAAAAGTGATAGTGCTGAGCTCACCTGCAGAGCAGAGACACAAAAAAGAAATCCACTTGTCAATGCAGAAACTCCTCAAATTGTGAAGATGAGAAATAAAAGGGAATACAAGAATAATACAGGGCATCCAGAAGAGAGAAAGGGAGGGAGGGAGGGAGGGAGAGAGAGAGAGAGAGAGAGAGCAGGGCTGTAGAAACAGCTCAGGAATCAAGCACTTGTCTGTCAGGCTTGAGGCCATTGGTTTGATTTCTAGCACTGCAGTACATTAAGTAAACAGGAAAAATTAATACAAGAACAGAAGTATGTCTTTATTTAAAAAAATAACCTTGACTGGAAACAGATTAAGTTCACCAGTCAAATGTTAAAAACCGTGGCTGGGGAGATGGCTCAGTGAGTAAGAGAACCTGATTGGTATGCATAAGGGCCTGAGTTCAAGTCTTTGCTCCATGTAGAAAGCTTGACATGGCTACAGATGCCTGTAGCCTCAGTTCTGTGAGTGACTGAGCCAGGAAGATCCTTGGAGCTTGCTGGCTACCAGCCTCCACCAAGGTGCAGTGAGAAACCCTCTTTCAAGGGAATAAAGAATAAAGTAGAGAGTGATAAAGCAGAACACCCAATGTCCTCTTCTGGCTTCTCTATACATACACATGTATGCTCTTCTCAAACACACACACACACACACACACACACTCGCATGCATGTGCATGTATGCATGCATTCTCTCTCTCTCTCTCACACACACACACACACACACACACACACACACACACACACACATACAAAATGAATTTTTAAAAAGATATAAACAGGATGAATGAATGTAAAATATCCACTATGCTCAAAAATAAGGTGTATATAAGAAACTCACTTTATCAATATAAAAACAAATAAACTGAAGGTAAAGGGATGGAAAGGAGGTACTACGCAAACAGGAACCATACCTGAGAAGGAGTAGGTACACTTAGATAAAATGGAGCTTTAATCATAAACTATGAAAAGAGAAGGCTACTGTTATAGATTGGGTATGAACTGTTCTCAAAAGGCTCATGTTCTCACCTCATGTTGACACCTCAGTTCTCATTACAACACCATTTAAAGCTGAGGCTTCTGGAATGGGTTCTGTATTTGAATAATCTTTTTGTATGCTGTGTGAAGATGTGTCTCTGTCCTTCTTCATTGTCCAATGCACTTTCTGCATTGGTTTAATAAAGAGCTAAATGGCCAATAGCTAGGCAGAAGGGGATAAGTAGGACTTCTGGGAAGAGACAGGAATCTGGGAAGAATCTAAGGTGCAGGAAATTCACCAGCCAGATGCAGAGAAAGTCGGATGCAGGGTAATGAGGAGAGGTAACAAGCTATGTGGCAGAACGTAGATTAATATAAATGGGTTAATTTAAGTTTTTTAAGAGATAATTGGGAACAAGCCTAAGCTAAGGCCAAGCTTTCATACTTAATAAGAAGTCTATGTCATTATTCAAGAGATGGTGGTCCAAAGAAAGACTGGTTACATTTGGTGCCCACTGTGGGGCCTGTTTTTCCAAGCGTAGGGTGGGAGAAAGCTGAGATAAGTTCCAGAAAAGAAGCCAGATGCAGCTTTCTAGCATCCACAATCTCTCAGGTGGCTCAGTGCTTGCAGTGTACAGAGGCATGTATCCCAGTCAGTACCTGTGGGCATGAAGGTTGGCTCTCACAGAAGTGCAAAAGGAACATTTACTGCAGCCCCAGTGCACAGACACCACAGTCTCTCTGGCAGGCTTGAGTGCTCCCTGTGTGTGACCACCCCTTCATCTCTGGTTGATAGCAGGAGGTGGCCTGACACTTTAAAGCTTGGTTCATGCAGTCAGATAATGGCTGCAGGAGTGAAAAAAGGCAGGTCTAGACCAAGAAAACCTCTGAACAGGTACAGTGTGCTTGAAAGTGTGCTTAAGTGCTGAAGAAATAAAAGAAAATGGGTATAGGTAGCCATAGAAAAAATTAAATAGACAATTGATGTACAGGCTAATCCCTCTACATGGGAAAAGCTCTGAGACTGGATAAGACATGATAAATTTTGTTGGGTACAGAGTCCTCATGACAGTTTGGTTATGTAGTCCAAATAGACGTATAAAGTTGTCAGATACCTTTTACCTGCTCAAACATAGAACAGAAAGTCACCTTTTGCTGACTTTTGCACACTATACATTCCATACTTGTGATAATGCAGATATTTTTGTTATTTTTAAAAGTTTGTGTATTTTCAGAACAAAAGGAACAGACACCAATAAAAACAAGTAGTCCAGGTGATCCAGAATGCCTCCATTGCCATTTCCTCAAAAATTTGTATCCAGGACAACTTCAGAGCAGCTAGCTAAGATGATCCAGACTCACAGACTACTGAAGTCAGGACTTCAGTTAAGCCTTGCACTTTCTCATTACACACAGACTGGACAACAAATGATACAGCTAGCTCTCCCAGGACTTGATCATTGTCCCAATTTTGTCAGTTTCCTGTAAAGATACTGTTGCCACTAGACAGCAGGAGGAAATTTTAAGAACATGACACCCATATTACTGAGAGATGGGGTGGGTGGTTTTTGGTCTTTCAGTGGGTTATGAGTGTTTGTTGTCTTTTAGAGGGGTTGATTGCAAGTTGTCATTGTTCATGGTCAGGAAGGAAAGTTAGCAAAGGAGGTTAGATTCAAGGATCTCTTTGTGAAAAAAAGGAGGGATATAGGAATGATAGGATGAAAGGGTAGATTACCACCTTACACCTGTCAGAATGGCTAAGATCAAAAACACTGAAGATACCTTATGCTGGAGAGGATGTGGAGCTAGGGGAACTCTCCTACACTGCTGGTGGGAATGCAAGCTTGTACAGCCACTTTGGAAATCAATATGGCTCTTTCTTAGAAAATTGGGAATCAATCTCCCCCAAGACCCAGCTATACCACCCTTGGGCATATACCCAAGGAATGCTTAATCATACCACAAGGGCACTTGCTTAGCTATGTTCATAGCAGCATTGTTTGTAGTAGTCAGAACCTGGAAACAACCTAGATGCCCTTCAACTGAAGAATGGATAAATAAAATGTGGTACATATACACAATGAATCTACTTTTAAACTAAAAAGGAACTACAAGTCTCAAATATTTTACATTGGTATGAATTTTTATATATTGATACAAATTTAAGGTTATTTTTGTTACAACATGCTGTATATATGTTTCTACTCTTGTTTCAGGTATTATACATATATAGTTCATTTAAAAATGCAGTATAAAGTTCTAGTCCTTGAAAGCTACTACTACAAACTACTTAGGATAATTAAAAATATAAGTTAGTAGTTAGTCACCTGTAACAATCAAACTTGTAGTCATGTTAGATATGTTTTCAAGACTAAACAGAGATATATTTTTAATAGATTGGTCTTCAAACACTTCAGAGATCTACAAAATATGGCATTTGAGATGTATTAATCACAAGGCTTTTAATGACAGTGAGATACATCAGCTCATGGCAGCACCAATCTACTTCAAAGATGATGGGCATCAAAAAAATTCCATGTGGAGTTTACTTTCTTTATGGCAAAAGCTAGCCATGTGGGCAAGAAACTGTCCTTGCCTCAACTGCTGACAATATGCTGTCCAAATTGGACAAGAAGGACACAAAGGAAGTCAACTGCTAAACTTTCTTCACATTCCTGCTTCACAGAAAAGACTGTTAGATATTCTAGGCCTGTAGGCCAAAGATGGATGCCTCAATGTTGCAGAGGAACTTTGGGTGACTGTCCAGGCATCTAACTATCTCTGTCATTTCTATAGTTTTGGAAGTTGTTTGCTCTGCACTTCCTGTTTACTCTGGTATTAAATTATCTTTCTCAGGTCTCTGATGGGGTTAAAGACTAGATAGTTATAGTTTTACAGTCTTCCTTGTTACCAAGTTCAAAAGGGAAACTCATAATACAGATGTAAAGTTTATAAAGGTGGAGAAACATAAAAGCTTAATGTTGTTTATCTAAAAAAATGTTTTAAGGTCTAAAAAGAAATTTTTAAGTTGGTAATACAAGGTATGATAGAATGTGATTTAGGTAGCAAAACTTTAGACTCGTCAAGATAGAATAGACATAGAGTACTTTCTCCAAAATTGCCAAATACAAATGGACTGGACATTGTGAATGTAATTCTTAACTGATAATTGTTATTATTGCATATAGTTTATCAATGTTAGAGAAAGAGGCTTTTATTGGACTAAAAGGTGAAGATGTTGATCTGTGTCTCTTTTTAACCTTGCCTGCATAAGGCACTTTTTGATTGGTTTAATAAAGAGCTGAATGGACAATTGCTAGGCAGAAGAGGATAAGCAGGATTTCTAGGGAGAGAGAGGAACTCTGGTAAAGAATTGGAGGTGTGGGAGATTCGCCAACCAGATGCAGAGGAAGTTGGATGTAAGATACTGAGGAGAAGTAACAAGCCACATGGCAGAGCATAGTGTAGCTGGAGAGTTTCTCTCCAGCTCCCACCAATCCCCGGCAGTCCTGCAGCCCACTTACAAAATAAACACACAGATTCTTTTATTATTTAGACTGTTTAGCCTAATAGCTCAGGCTTCTAGCTATCTAGTTCTTACATCTTAAATTAACCCATTTCTAGAAATCTATACCTTGCCACATGGCTTGTGGCTTACCAGTATCTTACATGTTGGTACTCATGGCGGTGGCTGGCAGCATCTCCTGACTCAGCCTCCCTGTTCCCAGAATTGGTGGGAGCTGGAGAGAAACTCCAAATGGCACCCAATAGGTTGGCAAGAGTTTCCACCTAAAATATGAGAAAAAAAAATTTCTAAAACAGATCTAAAAACAGCTTCCTAGTTGTCTCTCTCAAGTTAGCAGCAGCCTGAGGGTTTGAGCTACTATGGTGGTTTCCTGGTGTGTGTTTGACCAGCAGTATTGCGGGAATGAGGTGTCTACAAAGTGGCACATTATGCTGCATGGTAGATTTAGTCTTTGCTAGTAAAAAAAAAAAAAAGAGGCTTCTGGGCTACACGATGTTTTGATAAAAGCATAGGACCACTGTTTCTAAGGGTTGATGGCTCCCAGAGCTGGTGGTAAAGTACCACCACTGGTGATGTTGGGAAGCTGAAGTGGGTGGAGCCAGCAGCCACAGCGCCATTTCAGTCTTAGAATGCTGCAGTTTAAAGCGATAGTTACACAATAAGAAAGATTCAGATGGAACAAGACTTTAAATGGTTTACAATGTGTATAAAATGTACGTAGGCTTGAAAGAGAGAAAAAAAGGAATATATGCAGTTATTTAAAATTTAAAGCTGACTTTGGAGTTGGAGAATGGCTCTCTCCTTCTTTAAACTCAAGCATGTTGTTAAAAGGAAAATGTAAAGGCTCTGTATCATGCCAGAAGAAAGAGCCATCTTCTGATATGGGACAGGAGAAAACCAAATTAATTAAGGGACTATTCTATTACTACTAATCTCAATTCTTTGATTCTATTCTGATTCTTTAAACATTCTTAAAGTATGAATTTTGTATCAAAATTTACAAGATTAGTATTTATATACATATATATATATACACACACATTTTAAACTTTGTTAAGATATTAATGGTCATATAGAATACTAACTAATTCTAGGGAAAAAAAGGCTTAGCTGCCTATACATGTCTTTGTGTTCAAGTCTTTATCAGTTTTCTGCAGGAAATCATGGCCAGGCCTAACATCAACTGAAGTCTCCAGGAAGAAGATGGGGCCCCACAACAACAATAATTCCACGTGGACAATAATAATACCACTAAGCTGACAAATATCATCTACAGATCAGCTTTGGACTACAAACTGCTCAGCACAATTTTGAGATGGCTAGCTGAGATGATCCAGTTTCAAAGACTACTTGAATAAGGACTTGAGATAAGCCCTGAACTTTGGCATTATGCTCAGACTGGACAACAAAGGATATAGCTACCTTTCCTAGAATTTGACAGTTAACCCAAAAATTTTCTTTTCAGAATAAAGATACCTTCGCCCATATCCAGCAGGAAGTAATTTTAAGAATATGACACCCACATTCCCAAAGAGGTGGTGTGGTGTGGGTGGCTTTTTGGTCTTTTAATGGGTTTGTGGTCTGGGATAATTTTCATTGTTTAGGAGGGTAGGTTACAAGTTGTTGTTAAGGGTTAGGAAAAGGGCTAAGCAAAGGAGATTAGATTTAAGGTTCTTGTTTAAAAAAAGATAGATAGAAATGATAGAATAGAGGGTAGATTATCAAAAAAGATATATAGAAATGATAGAATAGAGGGTAGATTATCAAAAAAGATATATAGAAATGATAGAATAGAGGGTAGATTCTTAAAAAAGATATATAGAAATGATAGAATAGAGGGTAGATTATTGAATCTACTTGGAAAAAATAAAGAGAAGAGATAGATACAAAATAGATAAAAAGATAGATTATTGAATCTACTTTTAAAAGACAATTACTAGTTTTAAATACTTTACATTGGATTGGATTTTTGTATATGTATACAAATTATATATATTGAGATTGATATTGTTAGAAAATGCTATATGTATATTTCTAATCTTGTTCAAGATATTGTATTTATACCATTCGTTTAACAATGTAATGCAATTTGCTGATTCTTGAATGTTATTATTACCAACTATTAGGATATAAAGAAATGAAAGTTAGTAGTTAGATATTATAATCAAACTTGTAGTCATATTATGTATGTTTTCAAGATCGAGCAAATATATTTTAGATAGACAGGTCATCTTCAAACCCTTCAGGGATCTACAGAATATGGCATTTAAAATGTTTTTATAACTTAGAAATTTTTTCCTTTTTTTATGACTATGAGACATGCCGGCTCCTGTCAGTACCAATCTACTTCAGAGAAGCTGTGGGCATTGAAGAAACTGCATATGGAGTTAACTTTCATTGTGGCAAAAGTTAACCACTGGACAACAAAGTATCCTCAAATCAACTGCTGACAAACAGAACAAAATGGACAGACAGGACATGAAACAAAGGACTATCTATTCTTGCCAAGACAAGTGTTGTTGTGGCTTTAAAAAAAGACATCTTCTGAGGCCAGGACAATATGGCACCATCCCTAAAGTAGCCTTTACAATCCAGAAAAGGTACATGCCTCTTTCTTTGAAGGCAGCCGAACTGGCAGTGGACTGATGGCTTCTGATGTGCAATGGAACAGCAGCTGAAACAGTTATTCTTGAAAGAGTAACTAAACTGACAGAGTCTAACCTCTCAATGGTAGACTGGCATTTAATAGAGGGATGTAGAGAAGAATGGGATGCCTCGATGAAGACACACACACACACACACACACACACACACACACACACACACACACACACACAGCCAAGAAGAATGGACAGCTTAATTAAAAAAAATCAACAATTTCCAGAATTTAAAATCCTGAATCTTGACAGGACACTAGTGGAATTCAGGTGTTTCTGGTACATGGGCTGCTCTCACCAAATGTGAGGTTGAACTGTTGGCCCTGTGTAAATCCTACTTCAAAAATGAGTCTGTCAGATACACTAAGCCTATAGGCTGAAGATGATGTCCCAATGCTACAGAGAAACCTCAGGTGACTGTCCAGGAAGCTAGTTATTTCTGTCAATTCACATATTTTTGGAAGCTGCTTATGTGTACTTCCTGTTTTTATTTTTTTAGGTAATATTATTTCCTTCGGTCTCTGAGGGAGTTGAAGATTAGATAGTTATAGATGAAGATTAGATAGTTATAGTTACTTAAAGATTAGATATCTATAGTTTTCCTTGTTAAGAATTTTAGAAAAGAAACTCACTAAAGAGGTATAAGTGTATAAATTTGAAAGATGTTATAAGATAGTTCTGTTAGTAATATAAGTTAGGATAGAAAGTTAATCAGGTCCATTTTGGACTTACCAAAATAGGATAGATAATGGAATATTTTCTCTGAATTTGTCAAATGCAAATGGACTAGACATTGTTTAGGTAGTTATTGCTTGTATATGTTGTATATAGTTACTGTACTTTTTGTATATAGTTTTTCTTGTATTAGTTATAATTTTTTCCTTTTATTAAAATAGAAAAGGGGAAATATGGTAATATTTTATTTGTGCTGAAATGTGATTTTATTTGTATGTTAATAAATAAAATTGCCTGGGGGTCAGAGCTAATAACAAGCCATAGCAGAAGCCGGCGGTGGTGGAGTACACCTTTAATCCAATCACATGGCAGGCAGAGTCTGTGTGTTCAAGGACATAACCAGGATGGAGACACACACCTTTAATCTCAATACCAACCATAGAAGACCTGGAGGTCTGTATAGACAGGCAGTGATGAGGATGTCATGTGGTTGGGTTTACAACCAATGAGAAGGCAAAACAGAAAGTCAATAAAAAGACAGACACACAGGAAGTAGGTCTCTTTCTCAGGGGAAGGACGGCAGCGGGTAATAAGGTGGTTTTAGTCTCAGCTCTTAACTACTGCTCTGACCTCTTGGGCTTTTAACTCTTCATTTGGCTCTGTGTTTCTTATTTAATAAGACTGTTACATCTACAGCATAGATTAATATAAATGGAATGATTTAAGCTTTAAGAGCTAATTGGGAACAACCCTAAGCTAAGACCAAGCTTTCATACTTAATAAGACATCTCCCCATCTTATTTGGTAGCTGGTGGTTCAAAGAAAGACCTGTTTCAGTTCTGACTTCCTCAATAGATGTTCTTATTGATGCATTAATAAATTGACAACATTGTAGGGATGTGGTAGATGATTAAGAGAAGGGGCAAAAGCCAGAAACCATGTTGATGTCTGTGATCCTTGCTGCTGCTGCTGGCTGCCATGGGCAGGGGAGTTTCTTTTTCAGTGGTATCATTGACTGTGGACTCATAACTAGAAAGAGAGACTTGAAGGCCTCTGTGTCAACTTCCCACCCCCACAAAAAATACTGTCCAGACATGAGGCTGTTGAAGAGAGTCCTTAAAAACTGATAAAGATGCTGAAGTGTAGCTCTTCACAGTTGATGGCTTCAGGTAGAGATCAGGTAGAGAAGGACTCAGTTTTCTTAAAAGGACTGGCAACTTGGAATTTTACCATGCTCCAATGAGTATATGGGCAACACAAATTGGACTTGATTTGAAGCATAAATCTAATTAATCTTATTAATAAAAACCAAGAGTCAGATATTGGGATAAAAACCTGAAAGATCAGAGAGCAGGGGAGCAGGCATAGTCACTTCCTATCTCTTCTGTTCCTCCAGTCCAAAAAGGCTGAGATCTTGTCTCCACCCTGCCTTATCACTTCCTGTTTCTCTACAAACCTGTATACCTCTATGGTTAACTAGTGACTAGCTATGCTCTTGACTTCAAGCAAGCTTTATTTGTCAGAACACAATAAAAATATCACACATTTCCCCCTTTGTCTAAATAAATGTGAAGGTTTTAACTAACAGAAAAAGTATATACAATAAGTACAATAACTATATATAAATTTATACAGGTAATAATTATATTAACAATTTCTAGTCCATTAGCACATGAAAATTCAGAGAAAATACTCCATTATCTATCCTAATTGGTGAGTCCAAAGTGTTGTACCTAATACACCTTCTATCTTAACTTGCATTACCAACCCAAAACTATCTTTTTATGTCTCTCAACCTTACACACTTAATATCTCTTTTGTGATTTTCTTTTCTGTATTTATTAACAAAGAAAACTATAACTATAACTATCTAGTCTTCAACTCTATCAGAGACCTGAGAAGAAGAAAATATTACCTGAATAAACAGGAAGTGAAGAGCAAAAAACCTTTAAAACTAGGAAATGACAGAAACATCTGGCTGCCTGGAACGTCAGCCAAGGATCCTCTGTAATGTTGGGGCATCTATCTTCAGCATACAGGCCTAGAAGATCTGACAGACTTTTCTGTGAGGCAAGATTTTTAAAGAACTGTCCCACCTTGTCTTGGCAAGGTTTGGCAGTCACTTTCTTGTGTCCTACTGGTCCAGTTTGGACAGTTTATTATCAGCAATTGAGGGAAGGGCAGTTTTTTCCCTACATGGCTAGCTTTTGCCATAAAGAAAGTAAACTCCACATGGAGTTTCTTTGATGCCCATCATGTTCTCTGAAGTAGATTGGTGCTGCCAGGAGCAGACATGTCTCAGTGTCAAAAAACAAACAAACAAAAAAAAACCCAACCTTATGTTATTAAAACATCTTAAATGCCATATTCTGTGAATTTCTGAAGTGTTTGAAGACCACCTGTATATCTAAAATATATCTCTGTTTGACCTTGAAAACATACCTAACAATATGACTACAAGTTTGATTGTAATAGGTAACTAACTACTAACCTGCATTTCTTTATTATCCTAAATAGTTTGTAACAATAACTTTCAAGGACTAGAAATTTACATTACATTGTTAAATGAGCTGTATAGGTACAATACATTGAACAATACTAAAAACATATGTACAGTATGTTGTAACTGAAATAACCTTAAATTTGTAACAATATACAAAAATTTCTTAAATAAGAGTAGAAATATACATACAGTATAACAAAAATAACCTCAAATTTGTATCAATATACAAAAATCCACACCAGTGTAAGATATTTAAGACTAGTAGTTGCTTTTTTGGTTTAAAAGGAGATTCAATAATCTACCCTTTTATCCTATTATTCTTTTTTTATAATTTAAATTAATTCTACATATCAGCCATGGATTCCCCTGTCCTCCTCCCTTCCCCCCCCACCTTCCTCCCAGCCCACCCCCCAATTCCCATCTCCTCCAGGGCAAAGACTCCTCTGGGGATTCAGCTCAACCTGGTAGATTCAGTCCAGGCAGGTCCAGTCCCCTCCTCCCAGGCTGAGCGAAGTGTCCCTGCATAAGCCCCAGGTTCCAAACATCCAGCCCATGCACTAAGGACATGTCCTGGTCCCACTGCCTGGGTGCCTCCCAAGCAGTTCAAGCCCACCAACTGTCTCACTTATCCAGTTGGGGGCTCCTCAGCTATTGGTTCATAGTTCATGTGTTTCCATTAGTTTGGCTATTTGTCCCTGTGCTTTTTCCAATCTTGGTCTCAACAATTCTCGCTCATACAAACCCTCCTCTTTCTCGCCAACTGGACTCCTGGAGCTCCACCTGGGGCCTGGCCGTGGATCTTTGCATCTGCTTCCCTCAGTCATTGGATGAGATTTCTAGCATGACAGTTAGGGTGTTTGGCCATCCTATCACCAGAGTAAGTCAGTTCTGGATTTCTCTTGACCATTGCCAGTAGTCTATTGTGGAGGTATCTTTGTGGATTTCTGGGGACCTCTCTAGCACTTTGCTTCTTCCTATTCTCATGTGGTCTTCATTTATCATGGTCTCTTATTCCTTGTTCTCCCTCTCTGTTCTTGATCCAGCTGGGATCTCCTGCTCCCCTAAGCTTTCTTTCCCTCGACCCTTGCCCTTCATTACCCCCACTCACGTCCAGGTTGTCATGTAGATCTCATCCATTTCTCTGTCATTGGGCGATCCCTGTGTCTTTCTTTGGGTTCTGTTTTCTAGGTAGCCTCCCTGGAGTTGTGAGTAGCAGTCTAGTCATCTTTGTTTTACATCTAGTATCCTCCTATGAGTGAGTACATACCATGTTTGTCTTTCTGAGTCTGGGTTACCTCACTCAGGATGATTTTTTTCTAGATCCATCCATTTGCCTGCAAACCTCATGATATCATTGTTTTTCTCTGCTGAGTAGTATTCCATTGTGTGTATGTACCACATTTTATTTATCCATTCCTCAGTTGAAGGGCATCTAGGTTGTTTCCAGGTTCTGGCTATTACAAACAATGCTGCTATGAACATAGCTGAGCAAGTGCCCTTGTGGTATGATTGAGCATTCCTTGGGTATATGCCCAAGAGTGGTATAGCTGGGTCTTGGGGGAGATTGATTTCTAAGAAAGCACCATATTGATTTCCAAAGTGGCTGGCTGTACAAGCTTGCATTCCCACCAGCAGTGTAGGAGAGTTCCCCTAGCTCCATGTCCTCTCCAACATAAGCTGTCTTCAGTGTTTTTGATCTTAGCCATTCTGACAGGTGTAAGGTGGTATCTCAGAGTCATTTTGATTTGCATTTCCCTGATGATTAGGGATGTTGAGCAATTCCTTAAATGTCTTTCAGCCATTTGAGCTTCCTCTGTTGAGAATTCTCTGTTTAGTTCTATAGCCCATTTCTTAATTGGACATTAAGCCAATTGGCATTTTGATGTCTAATTTCTTGAGTTCTTTATATATTCTGGATATGAGCCCTCTGTCATATGTGGGGTTGGTGAAGATCTTTTCCCATTCTGTAGGCTGTCACTTTGTCTTGTTGACCATATCCTTTGCTCTACAAAAGCTTCTCAGTTTCAAGAGGTCCCATTGATTGATTGTTTCTGTCAGTGTGTGTGCTACTGGTGTTGTATTTAGGAAGTGATCTCCGGTGCCAATGAGTTCAAGACTACTTCCTACTTTCTCTTCTATCAGGTTCAGAGTAACTGGATTTATGTTGAGGTCTTTAATCCACTTGGACTTAAGTTTTGTGCACGGTGACAGATATGGATCTATTTGCAGCCTTCTACATGTTGACATCCAGTTATGCCAGCACCATTTGTTAAAGATGCTTTCTTTTTTCCATTGTACATTCAAAATACCAACCAATTCTTCACAGACCTGGAAAGAATAATACTCAACTTCATATGGAAAAGCAAAAACCCAGGATAGCCAAAATAATCCTATACAATAAAACAACTTCTAGAAGCATCACGATCCCTGACCTCAAGCTCTACTATAGAGCTACAGTAATAAAAACAGCTTGGTACTGGCATAAAAACCAACATGTGGACCAATGGAATCAAATTGAAGACCCTGACATTAATCCACACACCTATGAACATATAATTTTTATCCTATTATTCTTATATCCCACCTTTTTCTTTTTAGAATAAGATCCCTGAATCTAATTCTCTGTTCAGCTTTTTTTCCTGACCATTACCAATAACAACTTGTAACTAACCCCCAAATGATGACAAATATCCCTAACCCACCTATTGACCAAATACTGCCCACCTTACCTCTTGGGAATATGGGCTTCATGTTCTTAAAATTATTCCCTGCTGTCTGGGGTGATGGCATCTTTAGGGGACCTTAAAAAGAAATTGGGATAATTGTCAAGTCCTGGGAGAGCTAGGTATATAATTTGTTGTCTGGTCTCTGTGTAATGAGAAAGTGTAGGGCTTATCTCAAGTCCTGGCTAGAGTTGTCTTTGAGGTTGGACCATCTCAGTTAGCCACCTTGAAATTGTCCTGAGCATTTTGTACTCCAAAGCTGATCTTTCAGTGGTGTTTGTCAGCTTAGTGATGTTACCACAATCCAGGTGGAGTCATCGTTGTAGGGCCCTATCCTCCTTTTGGAGACTTCAAAGGTCACTGTTAGGCATGGTCATGGTTCACTGCAAGAAACTTAAACATTTTAAATATCATATGCCGCAGTTCTCAAAGAGGTTAAAGGACCATAATTTGGTATGTACATCCAGATTACAAAAACTTAATTCCTAGTTACCTGATAGAGACTCAAACCCCAAATCATGCATAGGAAGCTAGATGAAACCTTTTCCCACAATTAGTTAGTAATCCATATGATCATTAATAGCATGACAAAAGTTAAAAATATATATACATGATCTTATAAATTTTGAGATAATATTTATACCTTAAGAAAAGTTTTAAAGAGTCAAAATAAACCAAAGAATTATGAGAATAATAGCAATAGAATGATCCCTTAAGTTTGGCTTTTCTTTTGTCCTATATCAGGTGTCTCTTCTAATATGAGACAGAGATTTTGGATTTTCCTTTTAGCAAGCATACTTGGGTTCAGAAAGGAAGAGAGCCACACTCCAACTCCAAAGCCAGCTTTAATTTTTATTTGAACTGGGACTACAAAAAGACCAGTTATTTCATATATCTGTTGAGAACAGCAGAAACAAACATTTGAAGAGGTTTATGAAATTTTATCCTGTTGGAAATGTGAGATAACAATAAGTCAATTTACTCCTTTTCTTGGGACATTTTCTCTAGATGACTCATCCTTTTTCTTCAGATGTCTCATTTGTCCAGTGGTCTTTGATTCCTTAGCTAGATGCCTTCATTCTCCTGGAAAGACAAAAACAAAACCCTGTCCCAATCCTAACTTTGGGGAGTCTGTTTTGGTGAGTCACATATGATCAAATGAAAAGCATTTGTTAGTCTTATAAGTTTGTTTAGATTGAATAGTCATGCTGGTTGATGAATTATCACCTCTTCTAATTAAGAGATTTCTCTTGTTCAAATATAATCTCTATCAATTTTGATAGTATCCATAGCTTTTCTTCTCCTGTAGAAACAAACTGGTTTAACTCAGCAGCCTTTACAATCAAATGTCTTTCTGCAGTTAAAAACTCAGACAACATAATCCAGACTCTATATGTGATTTCCATCTTTACATGGCTTATTTTTTATATTACTATTACTGTCTCTTTATAGACTTTATTTTTAAATAAATATTTTAATAAATATTTCTTAATATAACTGCATATATTTCTTTTTCTCTTTCTTCCAAGCCTATGTACATTTTTACACACACTCTAAACAGTTTAGAGATTTATTCCATCTGAATCTAACTTATTGTGAATCTATAACCCCTCTCTGACCAGGAGTGGTTTTAAACTGCTAAACTGTTTTTAGGACTGAAGTGGCGGCCTTGGTTGGTGACTCCACCCATTTCAGCTTTTCAACATGGTGGAGGTAATTCACCTCCAGCTCTGGGAACCATGCTTTCCACTGACTCTTGGAGGCAGTGGGTCCATGCCTCCATCCAATGGTGTGTAGCCCAGAAACATTTTTTTTTGGTACTAGCAAAAGCTAAGTCCATCACACAGCACACTGCACATCTTGGAAATGCCTCTGTGTACCATGGTGGGAATCTGCTATGCTGCACTCAAGCCCATGTGCTGTGAACCCACCATACTGTAGCTAAAGTCTGCATGCCATGGCATCTCTGTACCTTGGCATCTCTATATCTCAGCCTGCATGAGACATGAAGTAGAAAGCTGTTCTTAGCTCAATTTTAGAATTACTTTTTAAGTTCTCTCAAGTTTTAGGTGGAAGTTGAGCCCCACATTTGGGTGCCAAATGTAGTTGGAAGTTTTCCTGTATCCTGCCTGGGCCCTGCAGTCAAGACAAATCTCTCCCACCTGCATCCCACAGCCGCTTGGTCCCAAATAAACACACAGAGGCTTATATTATTTTCAAACTATATCGCCTAATGGCTCAGGCTTCTCACTTGGTTGGCTCTTATATCTTAAATTAATCCATTTCTATAAATCTATACTTTGCCATGTGGCTTGTGGCTTACTAGTACTTTACATCTTGCTTCTCCTGGTGGTGGCTAGCAGCATCTGCCCCACTCTCTTTTCTATTCTCACTGTCTCTCTTGGATTTTCCCACCTGGTTACATCCTGCACTGCCATAGGCCAATGCAGCTTTATTTATCAACCAGTCAGAGCAAAACATATTCACAACATTGAGGAAGCCATCCCACAGCAATTTCTGATTATTTTTTGTAAGTGAATAAATAACAAACTCAATTCTGTATCAACTGGAATAAATTAATCAGTTTTCATATGTAAGACAACTCTTTCTGCATATTCAGAGTCCATAATTATATTAAGAGGTTCTTGAAAATCTAATAATACCATGAGGAGAGCATATAATTTTGACTTTTGAACAGAATCATGAGGGCTTTGAGCCACTTTATTCAAGATTCCTGATTTATAACCTGCCTTTCCTGATTTGTTTGTATTTTGCTTTAGTAGAAAATGTAGGTGCTCCAGAAATGGGTCTTCCCCTTACAACATAAGGAAGGATCCAGTTAGTTTTCTTTATGAACTGAAATCTCTTGCTTTTGGGATATTTGTTGTTAATCTCTCCCAAGAAATTACTTTAAACTCTTTGTCAGTTTTCATTTTTTGCCCATAAGGAGGAAATTTCAGCATTAGTAAAGATACTACAATTTCTGCTGTTGTGTCTATTCCTACTAATTGATGAAGCCTCAATTTTCCTTTTAGGATCAATGCAGAAAGTTTTCTATATAGGTTTGTAATTCTTTTACTCTGTTTATGTAGTAAAAATATCCATTCTAAGATATTATCTTCTATTTGCATTAAAATCCGTGGAGGGGAATGTGTAGAAGAGAAAACTGGAATGCAATCAAGCCCTGGATGCAAGTGATCCACATGTCCATCCTGTAATTTCCTTTCTACCAAAACCAATTCACTCTTAGCTTCAGCTGATGATTTTCTTGGACTATTTAAGACCTTGTCACCTTGTAAGATTTGAAACAAATTACTCAGTTCTTGAGTTGTTAGTTCAATTGTGGGCCACAGCCAGTTATTGTCTCCCAGTAATTTTTGAAAGTCATTAATAGTTTGCAAATTATCTCTCCTGATTTATACCTTTTTGGGTTGATTTTTTTGTAAACCAATTTATATCCTAGGTAATTAATAGAATCTCCTCTTTGTACTTTTTTTAGGAGTGATTTGCAATCCCTATCAAGGCAAAAAATTCTTTACTTCTTCAAACATTTTCTCTTAAATATCTACATTTGAATCAGCTAATAAGATATCATCAATATAATGGTAAATTATAGACTGAGGAAACTGTACACAAATCATTTCCAATAATTGTTGTACAAAATATTGGCACAGGATGGGTTCTTTAACATCCCTTGTGGGAGAAACTTACATTAATATATCTTAACAGTCTGAGAATTATTATAAGTAGGCACCATGGAAGCAAATTTTTCTTTACCCTTTTCTTGTAAATGTATACTGAAGAAACAATCTTTTAAATCAATAAGTATAGTAGACCATCCTTTAGGTAATAGAGAAGGCAGGGGAATTCCAGGCTATAAAGAGCCCTTTGGCTGAATCACCTTATTAACATCTCTTAGATCTGTTACCATTCTCCATTTTCCAGATTTCTTTTTAATAACAAATATAGGAGAATTCCAAAGACTGGTTGATTTGTCAATATTTTGAACATTTAGCTGTTCCTGTACTGGCTGTTCTAAAGCCTGTAATTTTTCTGATGTCAAAGGTTGTTGTTCTACCCAGACAGGTTTTTCAGTTAACAATTTTAAAGGTAGGGCTGTTGGTAACTTTGAAAGATCAGCAGCTGTTCTGCCCTGTTTTGTACAAACTGAATGGTCAGTGACTGTTCATTATAGTACCTTTTAATATTTTTCTCATAAACGTAGGTTATGGTTTGTTTCTGAGATTGGAGGAATGTTAATCTGGGTATGCCATTGCTGTAACAAATCATATTCCCATAAATTCATTGCTTTAACTTTAACTTTCCTCTCTGTCCTTCTGGGCATATACATTCAAACCATCTCATGCTTTGTTTTACCTGAGATAAAGTTTCAATCCCTAAAAGCTGAACATTTACCCCATGAAGAGGCCAATTTGGATGCCAAGATTCTGGTGCAATTATTGTTGCATCTGCCACTGTGTCTACAAAACCTTCAATTACAATGTCATTTATTCATATTTTTAGCTTTGGTCTTTGATTATTTACAGATGTTTACCAAAATATTTGCTTTATGGTTTCTCCTGAATTTTTTTTTTGGTTTTTTGAGACAGGGTTTCTCTGTGTAGCTTTGTGCCTTTCCTGGAACTCACTTGGTAGCCCAGGCTGGCCTCGAACTCACAGAGATCCGCTGGCCTCTGCCTCCCGAGTGCTGGGATTAAAGGCGTGCACCACCACCACCTGGCTTCTCCTAAATTTTTATCTTCTAAAGCTGTTCTATTATCCAGAGCAATATGGTTCTTTACACTAGGCATTAGGTCTTTTAATTGCTCCAGGGAGGAGTTTCCCCATGGTGACAGGGAATGATTTTACCAAGTTTGTCTTAGGGTCCTATGAGAGGACCCCCAAGGCATTTCCCAGTGGCAAAGGGTTACTCTGTCTGTCACTTGTTTATTTGCATTCATTGGTCCAATGTTGGCCTTTGCTGCACCTTCTGCATACTCCAGAAGGCAGTGGCCTTCTGTTTGGATTATTCCTAAAAAAAAAAAAAAAAAAAAAAAACATTGTTTCTAGGAATGCACTGCCTACCATCCCTTTTTATGTTACCTAGTTTGCCACAATTAAAACACCTGACTTTTTGATTGTTCTTCAAGCCTCTGGGAATCACCTCTCCTATTCAAGCATCATCATAGTTATGAGATTCAATATTGACTCTGTCTCAGATCCATTATTCTATGAATATTGATCTTGCCTTTAAGGGCTTAATTACTCTTATGCATTATGAATTAGCACTTTCAAAAGCAAAAGATTCAATTATTATTTGTCTAGCTTCTGGACTTGCTATCATTCTACTTACAGATGAAGTCAATTTTTATAAAAAAAATCAGTGATGCTTTCTTTTGGGTCCTGTATAACTTTAGCAAATGACTCAGTTCTCTTTCTGACTTCTTCAATTCTGTACCAAGCATTCAAAGCTGCTGCATGGTATAGAGCCAGGGTGTGATCCTCATATAGAGACTGTTTTCATACATCAGCATAATCACTGTATCCAAGAAGTTGGTCTTGGTAGGTTTCAATACCTCTAGCCCTACTTCATTGTTCAATGGTCCTACCTCATTTTCCCACCAGTTCCTCCACTGTAATTGAGGACCAGGTTCCAAAACTGCTGTAACCTAGTCTTTCCAGTCTTGTGGGATAATTCTCTCACTAGTTGACCATGAATTTAACATCTGCTTCACAAAAGGTGAATGCATACCATATGAGACTATCCCGTCCTTATTTCTTCAAATCCAACATTTCCACAGGAATCCAGTCAGCTCTTACACAGTCTTGGGGATACCTGTAATTTGGCAGTTCTTCCTGTAAGGTGACTTGAAAAATTAAGGTATATATAAACTTGGTCTATTCCTCTCTAAATTTATAATGCAGTGGTGAGGTTGGTTATCCTTCAAAATTCTTTATCTGAATATCTCTATTATCTGTTTTAATAAGTTTTTCTAAGGCTTGTAACTTATCAGTCAAAATAGAATTATTTTCCTTAGTAATTAATTATAGGGCTTGCGTATTATCAGTAGTAACCTTTTCTAAGTCCTGTATCTTGGCACCCATATTAACCAACTTTTCTAGGGATTAAACAAGAATTATTAGTCTGATAATGTTTATAATTGACAAAAATTCTTAAATTCCATCCAAATTAATTATCCCCTTGTTTAATTGTTCCATTTTTAAACCATCCATTGTGTAATCATATAGACATCTAACTCTCTTGTAATAGTGTTTCCCATTTTTTAACATGGGAAAAACTCTGGTTTTAAAAAACTAATTCTCCCTTTTTAGAGTTGCCTCACCAAATCTGATGATGATGATGGTAAGGTGTGAGGCATATTGCCACTTCATAGGACTTCTGAGTGGAGAACATCAGTGTTGCACAGCCTGGCTGAGGACAAATGGTACTGATAATGTGTCAGCAGCCTGAGGAAGAGGTTCAGGGAAAGCCCACAACCCATGGGGGAAAAGAGCCAGAGAGCTAGCCTTCTGAAACATGAGGGAATGCATGAAAGCAGCACCTGTGACCAATGGAAAGTAAAAGTACAGAGTTGCCTGAAGACAGATTTGACTGGTGGTGAGGAGCTAACTTCAGCAGAATTTAGAGCCCATGTGCCTGTGGAGTTTGGAGCTTGTGGAAATTGCTGCAGAGATACTGCAACAGGAAAATTCCAAGCTTGTTCAGAGGGCTTGAGGAAGTAAAGGAAAAGTCAGTCAATGGTGCAGTGACTCCACTGGGTTGCAGTTCCCATGTGCAGCTCCAGCATGTGCCAGTGGCTACAAAGCCACTGGCAAGCAGCTTTTTTATGTCACTTCATGCCACAAAAGTTGGGCACCATATGAAGCATAAATCTAATTAATCTTATTAATAAAAACTAGGAATCAGCTATTGAGGTAAAAACCTGAAAGATCACAGAAGCAGGGGAGCAGCCACAGCCAATTCCTACCTCTTCTGTTCCTCCAGTCCAAAAGGTCCAAGATCATGTCTCTGCCCTGCCTTACCACTTTCTGTTCCTTTCTCTACAGTCTTCCAGACCTCTGTGGTTAACTAGTGGCTAGCTCCCACCCTCTGACTCCAAGAAAGCTTTATTTGTCAGGACACAAACAAAATATCACACATTTGTTTTTTGGGGGGAGGGGCACAAGGGTGGGAGGGTGGACCTGGGAGGAATGGGAACCAAGTGTGATTGGAGTGCATCATATGGAATTGCCAAATAATTAATAAAAATATCATGTTGGGGGGAAAAAGAGAAGGAGCATATTTGGAGGAGTTGGGCCACTTTTGAAGGGTATATCTTGTCCTTGCCCTTCTTGACCTGCTTCCTGGCCACCATAATGTGAGTATCTGTGGGAGGCCAGCTTCCACCTTTTAAAGGGTTCCTAGGAGGAAGAGAGAGGGGTAAGAAAGATAGTTGAGAGGAAAAAGACAGAAACAAAGGATAGCTTTGGGAGAACCTGGTTCAAAATCCAATGGCCCCTTCTGCCTCTTCAAAATGTCTTTTTATAACAGTGCCAAGGGATGGGGCAAAAGACCTCCCCCTTGCTAGATCAAAGGATACCTCACAGCCAAGTGTAGACTCTTCCAAACACCTGTTAGCCACACGCATGGTCAAATCATCCCCTTAGGCAGTCTGGCTGGGTAAAGCAAGCTCAGATTCTTGGACCCTGAGTAAGTTCTCACTAGGAAGCCCCTGTGGGTCTCTACAAGCATCCCTGCTCCAGCATACCTTCTTGCCATGATACTCTGCCCCAGTGCAGACTCAGGCTACAGATGCAGTCAGCCATTGGCTAAAACCTCTGAAATAAAAACCAAAATAAATCTTTCCTCTTTTAAACTCTTTCTGTGTTTGTCACAATGAAGAAAAGCTGACTGACGTGGTCATTATAGAGTGATAAATGGGTCAGTTCAACCAGAGGATATGGCAATTGTAAACATCTGCACACCACACTGAGTTACTTGTTCTATAAAGTGAATGTTACTAAATCCAAAGGGAGAGATAAATTCCAACACAAGAGCCTTTAACCAATGGGAAGCCACCCACACACAGTCTTCTCCTGGGATAAGTTCCCTGATAGGTTACCTGATTTCAGTTATCCCTTGACACCTATTCAAATTGGCAACACTAAATGAACTCATTAAGTTGGATTGATACACACACACACACACACACACACACACACACACACACACACACACACACATATATATATATATATATATATATATATATATGGTACAAGATATTTGATTACACTGTGTAAAGGTGTGTCTTCTGTCCTTCATCATCTGCCTAAGGCACCTTCTGAAAGAGCTGAATGGCCACTACTAGGCAGGAGAGGATAGGTGGGACTTCCAGGCAGAGATAGGAACTCTGGGAAGAATCTGAGGCAGGGAGACTCACCAGTCAGACACAAAGGAAGTCAAACATAAGGTACTGAGGAGAGGTAACAAGCCACATGGCAGAATGTAGATTAATATAAACAGGTTAATTTAAGTTATAAGAGTGAGTTTGGAACAAGCCTAAGCTAAGGCCAATCTTTCATACTTAAAAAGAAGTCTCTATGTCATTATTCGGGAACTGATGGTCCAAAGAAAGCTTGGTTGCATATATAAATAGGCATATATGTTACAATAATAATTAAAGAAGTGGTTATGAATTTGAGAGGGAGTAGAAGGTATGGGCAGAGTTGTAGGGGAAGAAGGTGGGGGTGGAAATGGTGTAAATATACTAATGAATGAAATTCTCAAAAAATGTAAAAAAAAATAAATCTACAAGTATTGTACTAGAACTCTACAACCAATGGACCCAACAGACATATGTTACTCTTCTGTAACCAGCTGTCATTCACCTTGGTGGCACCTGAAGACAATGTCACCAGGTAAAGGCCATGTGTTAAGACATGAAACAAATCTTTGAAGCTTAAGGCAAAACTGAAATCACAGTATGCATTTTTTTCTTAGACCGTTATATAATAAGACTAAAAACCAACAAAAAGAAACTTACAAACTATGTAAAATGGAACCTTAACAACATTCTTTTGAGTAACCAGCAAGTCAGTGGACAAATTAAGGAAAATTAAAAATTTTGTTGAAACAAATGCAAATGCAGCATTACCCAGACCCATGTGACACCAGAAGAACAGCACTAAAGAGAACTTAATTTGTGTCATTTAGTGCCTACATAACAAGATGAAAGAGTTCAAATGCACAGCCTGTAGATGAAGCTTGGTAAATCAGAAAAGCAAGAAACAAATTAAACCCCAAATTAGCAGAAGGAAAGCAGTAACAAGGACTGAGGCAGAAATAATGAAACAGAAAACTCAGAAATAAAACAAAACCAAACACTGCCAAAAGATCAATTAAACAAAGAGTAGCTTGTGGGGAAGATATAATTGGCAAGCTTTTAGGTACTCCAGCAAAGAGGAAAAGAGAGAGAAGAGCCAAATAAAAATCAGGCATGTTCTGGATGGTAATTAAGAGCAATAGCAGTTACATTCCAGAACTTTGTTGTAAGAGTTTATTGATAGTCACTTGCAAACCTACAAACCTAAACCCAGACCTGCAGCCCTTGAACCCTCCTTAGACACAAGCAACAATTCCTGGACAAGGGTAGCTTTTCCAAACAGTTCCACCAACATATATTCAATTTGAGCCTATGGTGGCCATTCTCATTCAAATCACCATAAGCCTCTCAACCCTGGGTGAGGAGCTACAGACAGATGATGGCTCCTAGGAGAGGGATAGTCGGTTTCTCTAAGGGTGTGGCCCCTTTTATGTTGATCATGATCTAGTTTATGAACACATATCCATGCATATATGTGCAGCACAAAATTGCACTCTGTGGGTTATTAAAAAAAAGAGGACATGATCTTGGGAGAAGCTGAGTGTGGAGGGTGGATCTGACAGGAGTTGGGGGAGAATGAGGTGAATATATTAAAAATATGTCATATGCATGCATGAAATTCTCAAAGAATTAATAAAATATTATATTTGATGAAAACATACTGTAAAGTGATAGCAACCCGAGCAGGATATACCATCATTGGGCCAGACAAAAGGTGTAGCACAGAGAACAGAAATGCAGCTGAGTTTTGACAAAAGCAGCAAGAAAGGGAAAGTTTCTTCAATAAATGTTTCTGTGGACACTGAATATTTACATAGAGAAAACAAAAACAAGACCCCCATCTCTTCCTACAAACAAAATCATCTAAAAATGGGTCAAAGATTTAGATGGTAGACTATTGGAAGAAAGCACAGAGGACATATGTTAGCATAAGAGTCTGGGCAAGATTCTGTTTGTAGAAATGACCCAAGAAGGAAAGGCAACAAAACAAAAATTAGCAAATGAGGGCAGGAAAGATGGCTTCCTGGTTAGGAATACTGATTGCTCTTGCAGAGGACCTGGGTCCAGTTCCTAGCACCTGAATGACAGTTCACAACTGCCTGTAGCTCCTGTCCCAGGGGATGTGATGCCTTCTTCCGGATTCCTTAGGCACCTTCCAGTATGTGGTGCACATACATATACCCAGACACACATAAGCATTTTTTTAAACTTTTAAAACACTGACAAATAGGATCATATCAAACTAAAGGCTTCTGTACAGAAAGGCAACAATCACCAGATGGAAGAGAGAACCTATAGGCTCGGAGAAAATGTTTGCAGACCACTCATCAATAAGGGATTAGAATCCAGAACACACACACACACACACACACACACACACACACACACACACACACCCCTTCTAAATAATCTGATTTTAAAATGAGCAATTGACTTTGTTGCAATTAGGTTTAACTGTCAACTTGACACAGCCTAGGAAGAAGTCTCAATTGAACAATTGCTCACACAGATTGATCTGTGGGCATATCTGTGGGGGATTGCTTTGATTCTTAATTGATGCCATTACCTGGGCTGTATAAGAAAGCTCCCTAGGCATCAGCCTGTAAAGGAGTCATCAAGGAATGCTCTTCCATGGTTTCTGCTTCAAGTACTTGCTTGAGTTCCTGCCCTGACTTCTCTCAATGGTGGACCAGGACCTGGAAGATGAAGGAAACCCTTTCCTCCTCTAAATTTCTTTTGGTTCGAGCATTTCTATCTCAGTAACAGAGATGATACTAGGAACACATACATGACCAATGAGTGTGTGGCAGGATGGTAGCATCACACTGCTCATCACTGAAATGCATGTCACAAACATACCTAGCTGTCCCCTCTCCCTGGTTAGAATATCTGTTATACAGAAGATGAAACAAACAAACCAATGAAACCCCACCTGTCAGTTCTGGATACCACTTACTAAGCTGTTGGAGTGGATGCAACTGGACATCATAACTCATAGTCCTGTTACTGTGATGAAACACCATGACCAAAAGCACCTTGGGGAGGAAAGGGTTTATTTTGCTTTTACTTCCACATCACAGTCTATGATCAAAGGGAGTCAGGGAAGGAACTGGAGCATAGGCTATGGAGTATGGTGATATTTTATTTTGTACTAAAATGTTATTTGTATGTTAATAAATAAAGTTGCCTGGGGGTCAGAGCTATTAGCAAGCCATAGGAAAGCCAGGCAGTGGTGGCATATGCTTGTAATCCCAGTACTTGGTAGGCAGAGCTAGGTAGATCTCTGTGTGTTCAGAGATACAGCCAGCATTGGAGACACACGCCTTTAATCTCAATACCAACCATAGAAGACCTGGAGGTCTATACAGACAGGCAGTGATGAGGCCGTCATGTGGTTGGGTTTACAACCAATGAGAAGGCAGAACCGAAAGTCTTTATAAAGACTTTAACATAGGAAGTAGCTCTCTTTTGGAGAGGTAGGACCACCGCAGGAGGAAGGGTAAGGTTTTAACTCTTAGCTCTGACCTCTTGGCTTTCTTCTTTGCATTGGTTCTGTGTTTCTTATTTAATAAGACGGTTGGTTACATCTACAAAGGAGGAGTGGTTCTTCCTGTTTTCTTATTCAGCCAGGACTACCTACCCAGGATGGCACCACCCACAATAGGCTGGACACTCTCACATTAATCATTAATCAAGAAAATGCCCTCAGAGACTCGCCTACAGGCTGATCTTAGGCAGACATTTTCTCAATTGATGTTTCCTCCTCGTGGATGACTTTAACTTATGTTTAGTTGACAAAAACTAACCATCACAACCACTGGCCATGCTGACCTGGGAATTGGGTAGGTGATCTTCACTCTTCCTGTCTTCCATTTCCAATTCCCTAGTCTCATCCCCAGCCCTGTAGCAGACCATTTGCAGGAGTCTGTCCCCCTCTGACTTCACTCCCTGAGGACTCCACTAAACCTCCGCAGATTCAACCTTCCTACTCACTGTGGATCCTTTCAGCTCTCCCCTGAGCCCATCCCCATTCCTTCCTGTCAGCCTCCAATACCTCCAAATACATTCTACCAGGAAGCCCCAATGGTTACACTTGGTAAGGACTCAGAAGCATTACCTACCAGGCAAACCACAGCTATCACATGTTTCTAAAGTCCATAGAGGGCAACAGAAACCAAGGAACAGATGACCCACACAAGACCAGACAAGACCAGATATCAATGCCTAGAGTGACAATCATCCCAAACCCAGAAGCCTAGGTGCCAGTGCAAAAACACAATCATTAGTTTCTTCCCAGAAGGCCAGCACAGGTGGACACTACACAGATGGCCTAGGCTGACCAACTTGGCTGTCATCCGGGCCCAGAACCAACACTTTGAGTCAGCCTACCCCATCTACAGTTTTCTGGAGTACATGGAAGAGCTGGTCTGTCATTACTGAATAGGATAGGTCCTCGGACCCACCAGCCAGTCCCCAACATGGAGCTACTGTGGCTGTAGCCCAAGCTTATTGCCCTGCTGGGAGACAGAGAGCATAGAGCAGTGGTGCTGCCTACAGGCTACAAGTACAAGGTGTGTAGCAGCCTGGAGCTTACATGGAACCTGCTCCTGGTCACCCTGCCTAGTCACAAGATCACCCTGACTATGGGCAATAGTAGGATAGCTGAGATGAATCTCTGTGACGGTCCAATATTTATGGTGTGTCAGAAACCAGAAACCTTGAGACAAACCAACAACTTGTTACAATGAATATTTGCATATAAAGATGTTTACTGTGTGACTGTCTTAGTTAACATTTCTATTGCTGTGAAGAGACACTGTGACCACAGCAACTCTTATAAGGAAAACATTTAATTGGGGTGACTGGCTTACTACTGTTCCTAATGAGCTTATAAGGGCCAATTATATCCAAACTACCACAGTGACACACTCAGTTTCCAATGCCACTACGATGAATGAATATTTAATGGAGAGGTAGGAAATATGAAGGAATGGAGTGATGCATTTGAGTTGGAGAAAAGTGGAAAGAGAGATGCAATGGTGGTTGCAGGGGAGAGAGAAGCTACGGTCTATGTGGAACATGTCATTGCCAAGTAGGGTAGGCAGGGTGGTGTGCAGCAGCCTGGAGCTTGTGCAGGCTCAGCCTTCTGAACACGATTGCCCAGGTTTGATTCATTTTCTTGATTGGACCTCCTTGAAAGACCTTCATGGTCTGTGCTGCCCCCAGAGGACATGTTGGTATTCATGACACTGCCCCAGGCCATGTTAAAGACCTAGGTTCATGTGGATGCTTATGATCTGGGCTGCTGCTGGAGCCCAGGTGGACTTCTGTAGTCTGTGCTATTGCAGGATGCCATGTTAGTGTCTGTGGTCCAACATGAGGCCATGTTGGTATTTGTGGCCTGTATTGCCGTCTGAGTCCATGTTGATGTTCACGGTCTGTGCTGCTGCCAAGGGCCATGTTGGGGCCCATGGTCCTATGGCAGCCAGGGGCTGTATTGATGTCTGTGGTCAACCAAAGGCCAGGTGCATGTCAGTGGTCTGTGCTGCCACCTGAATCCATGTTGTTGTCCGTGGGCTGTGCTACCACATGGAGTCATGTTGCTGTCCATGGCCTGTGCTGTCACTGAGGACCATGAGGGTATCTGTGGTCTATGCTGCAAACAAGGGTTGTATTGATGTCTGTGGTCTGAGCTGCCATTGCAGACCATGTTGAGGTCCTTAGTCCATGCTGCTAACAGAGGCTGAGTGGATGTGGATGTCAATGGTCTGTGCTCTCATGGAAGGCCACGTTACATCTATTATGTGTGTTACCATAGAGGGCTATGTGGATGTCAATGATCTGTGATGCTGCCTGAAGCCATACTGATATCCATTGGCCAGACAGCCACTGGGGATAATATTGGTGTCTGTGGACCATGCCCTGGAGCCCATGTTGATGTCTATAGCCTGTACTTCTACCAGAGACCATGCTGAAGTCAGTGACATGTACTAACACTAGAGGTCCTGTGGATGTCCATTGTGGTGGATTGAAAGAAAATGGCCCACAAAGGGAGTGGCACTATTAGGAGATGTGGCTTTGTTGGAATAGATACGGCCTTGTAGGAGGAAGTAAGTCATTGTATGGGTGGGCTTTGAGGTCTCCTATGCTCAAGCTACACCCAGTGAGCAGTTTACTTCCTATTGCCTGTGGATCAGGATGTAGACCTCTCAGCTCCTTCTCCAGCATCATGTTTGCCTGTATGTTCCCATGTCTCTTCATGAAGATAATGGACTAAACCTCTGAAACTATAAGCCAGCCCCATTAAATGTTTTCCCTTGTAAGAGCTGATGTGGTCATGGTGTCTCTTCACAATAATAAAACCCTAATCATGACATCCATATCTGTGCTGCCACCAGAAACTATGTGGAAGTCCACGATCCATACTCCCACTGACTGTAAATGACAAGGAAGTTACTTTTACAATGGTATTGACTACTACAGACTCACAATTGAGAGAGTCATAGAAGGCTTCTATGACAATCCCTACTCCACCCCCAAAGTAAAAGCTATAAGGAAGCCATTGAAAAGAACTCTTACAAGTTGGGATAATGGTGGTTAAGTGTAGTTCTCCACAGTTGATGGCTTCTGGCAGGGGTGCAGGTATGGAAGGACTCAGTTTTCTTTAAGGAGCTGGCCACCAGAAGTTTGACCATGCTCATATGAGAATATGGATGACACAAATTGGACATGTGACTTTTTGCTTTGTTTTTTTCTTTCTTCTTCCTTTTTTTGGGGGTGGTGGAGATCACAAGTTTGGGGAGTTGACCTGAGAGGACTGGGAAGTGAGTGTAATCAGGGTACATTATGTGAAATTCCTAAATAATCAATAAAATTTGTGTTGGAAAAAAATGCAATCATTGACACCCAACACAATATGTTTCCATCAGAACTCAGCAACCCAACTGCAGCAGACCCTGAGAAATGTGAAGCATAAGACAAGGACTTCAAAATAGCTATTATGAGTGTGAGTGTTACAGCTCCGGAGGGAGAGGGATCCTGACTTGTCTGGAAGCCAGTCTGTACCTTGAGCTGCAATAGGCCAGCTCTGGAGGCTGGAGCCACACTACGACAGCTCAACTCTAGAGAGAAAGCTATCCTGACTTGTCAGGAAGTCGGGTAATACCTGAAGCTGGGGGTGCAGTGGGGAATTGTCACCCCACAGGATATAACAATCCTTCTCCTCTCTCTGAGAGAGAGAGAGAGAGAGAGAGAGAGAGAGAGAGAGAGAGAGAGAGAGAGAGAGACAGAGAGAGAGAGAGAGAGAGAGAGAGAGAGAGAGAGAGAGAGAGAGAGAGAGAGAGAGAGAACGCCCTTACAACTGAGCTTTGCTTGCCCCACCACCCCCTTAAGGGGACTTCCCAGCAGAGCTCTGCTGTTTCTCTCCAGTCCAAGATGTTGCTACTTTTGCTTCACTCTGCTAAAGCAGAAACCCCTGCAGAAATGCAGCAATCTCCTTCTGCTCCAGCAAAAAGTTGTTACTTTTTTCTGCTCAGCCTTGCTCAGCCCTGCTAAGGGAACATCTCAGCAAGGTTTTTTTTTCTGCTCAGTCTCCCTAAGGGAATGCTTTAGTAAAGGTTCTTCTGTTCTGCACTAGTCAATGAAGATCTTCACCCAAGACTTTTTAAAAATTCTTTCATTCATTTTACACGCCAACTACAGATCCCTCTCTCATCCCTCCTCCTGCTCCTCCCACCGGCCTTCCTCCCCCCTCCTCCCCTTCTCCAATAGAGTACGTTTTTCCATGGGGGGACAGCTAAGCCTGGTACATTCAGTTGAGGCAGGACCAAACCCCTCCCTGCTTTATCAGGGGTGAGCAAGGTGTCTGACCATAGGTAATGGGATCTAGAAAGCCGGCTCATGCACCAGGGTAGATCCTGATCACACTGCCAGGGGCCTCTCAAACAGACCCAGCTACACAATTGTCTCCCATATGCAGAGGGTCTAGTCTGATCTCATGCAGGTTCCATGGCTGTTGGTCTAAAGTTCATGAGTTCCTTTGAGCTTGGGGTACTTGCTCAACTACTGTCATAGCAGTGTTATTCATAATAGCCAGAACCTGGAAGCAACCTAGATGCCCCTCAACTAAAGAATGGATAAAGAAAATGTGGGACATATACACAATGGAGTATTACTCAGCTGTAAAACAAAACACAACACAACAAAACAAAACAAAAACAATTACATCATGAAATTTGAGGCAAATGGATAGAACTAAAAATATCCTGAGTGAGGTAACCCAGACTCAGAAAGATAAACACGGTATGTACTCACTCATAAGTAGATGCTAGATGTAAAGCAAAGGATAATCAGACTACAACCCACAGCTCCAGAGAAGCTCGGAAACAAGGAGGAACCTGAGAGGGATGTACGGATCACCTTGGGAAGGAGAAACAGAGGAGATCCCCATGAGTAAACTGGTGATGATGGGGGGGGCAATAGAGGGTAGTGGATGGAGGATGAGAACATGAGGGAACGGGATTGTCGAGATGGGGGAGGGATGGAGTGGGAGAGCAATGAAAGAGATTATATCCATAGATGAGGACATTTTGGGGTTAGGGAGAAATCTGGTGCTAGGGAACTTCCCAGGAATCCACAAGGACCTTAGACTACTAGTAATAGTGGTGAGGGTGCCTGAACTGGCCTATTCTGGTAATCAGATTGGTGAATGAATACCCTAATTGTCATCATAGAGCCTTCATCCAGTAACTGATGGTAGCAGATGCAGAGATCCACAGCCAAGCACTAGCTGAGCACTGGGAGTCCAGTCAAACAGAGGGAAGAGGGCTTATGTGAGTAGGAGAAGTCAAGATCATGTTGGGGAAATCTACAAAGACTCTTTTGAGAAAGAGATTTACTTGGGAAGGAGGAGTCTAGGAGAGTGGCTGCCTCTGCCAGGGTGGGAAAGGACAGCCCCCAACTGAACAGGCAGAGGGGCTTATATAGGGCTTATTGGGGCAGAGGTTCTCTGGGAGAAGATTTTCTGCTCAGGGATTGGTTAAGTTTCCTGTTCAGAGATTGGATGGTTTCATTGGTCAGGGGCAGAGTTGGCTTTAGTTTCAGGACCAAACTGTATTTCTTTCAATGGCCCTTTTTTAGCATTTTGGCTCAAGTTTTAGGGTCAAGGCATATTTCTTTCACTGGCTCTGATTCTAGGGACAAAATGTGTTTCTTTGGCTCTGATTTCAGGTTCAGGGCATGTTTCTTTGGTTCTGGGTTCAGGGCTCAAGTGTTTATTTCACTGGCTCTGGGTTCAGGGTCAGGGCACTAGAATTCATGCTCAGGGATTGGTTGGTTTCCTGCTCAGGGATGGTTAGTTTCATTGGTCAGTTGGTCAGAGGCAGAGTTGGCCCTGGTTTCAGGGCTAAAATATATTTCTTTCATTGGTCCTTTTAGCCTTTGGGCTCTAGTTTTAGGCCAGGGCATATTTCTTTCACTGGCTCTGATTCTAGGGACAAAGTGTATTTCTTTGGCTCTGTTTTTAGGGTCAGGGTGTGTTTCTTAGGTTCTGGGTTCAGGGATAAAGTGTTTCTTTCACTGGCTCGGTCATAGGGTCAGGGTGTGTTTCTTTCACTAGCTCTGGGTTCAAGGTCAGGGTTGGTTTCTTTGCCTGGCCCCTTTTCCCTACAATGAGTATCTTCAAGAACCTTAAAGAGGATATAAATAAATCCCTTAATGAAGTCTGTGTAAACACAAACAGTGGAATGAAACAATGAAAAATCCAAACTAAAGTGAAACAGGAAATGAAAACTTTAGGAAGTCAAACAAAACCTTAGAGGTAATCCTTACCAGCAGAGTATGAGAGATGGAATGGAGTCTCAGGGATGAAGACAAGGTAGAAGAAATGGATACCTCAGTCAAAGAAAATGTTAAAACTGAAAAAAATACAGGCACAAAACATGAAGGTAATCTGCAACACTATCAAAAGACCAAATTTATGAATAGGAGGAAGAGAGAGAGGAGAAGAAACCTAGGTCAAAATCACAGAAAACATTTTCAACAAAATCATAGAAGACCAGCAATAGTGATGCACATTTCTAATCCCTGCACTTGAGAGGTAGAGGCAGGCAAACTTATGTGAGTTTATGACCAGAATGGTCTATATAGTGAGTTACAGGATATCTAGAGCTACATAGTGAGACCCTGTCTTGTAAAAACAAAACAGAATGAAAAAAATCATAGATGACAATTTCCCTAACCTAAAGATGGGGGTGCCTATCAAAGTACAAGAAGCATACAGAAAACCAAATAGACTGGACAAGAAAACAATGTCTCACAACATATAATTAAAATAATATATTTACTGAACAAGAAAGAATATTAAAAGCTGTAACAGAAAAAGACTAAGTAACATATAAAGGCAGGTATATTAGATTAACACCCAATTTCTCAATGGAGACTCCAAAAGCCAGAAGGACCTGAATGGATGTTCTACCAACTCTAAGAGACTTAAGATGCCAATCCAGACTACTATACCCAGGAAAACTATTAATCACAGTAGACAGAGAAAGAAAAACTATTCCACAATAAGACCAAATTTAAGCTGTATCTACCTGCAAATTCAGCTCCACAGAAGGTGCTAAAAGGAAAACAATGTAAAAAGGTTAATCACACTCAAGAAAACACAAGGAATAAATAATCCCAGATCAGCAAATAAAAAAGGGGGGAACCCAACACCATAACAACAAATAACAGACCAACAAACACTACTCAGCAATAACTCTCAATTTTTATTGGGCCTTAATTCTCCAATAAAAAGACACAGGCTAACAAACTGGATTCAAAAACAGAGTCCATCCTTATGTTGCATCCAAGAAACATACATTATATTTAAGAATAGATATCACCTCAGGTTAAAAGGATGGAAAAAGATATTCTAAGCAAATGTATCTAAGGAACAAGCAGGTGTAGACATTTTAATATATAACAAAATAGGCTTCAAACCAAAACTAATGAGAATAATCTTTTTGTACACTGTAAAGATGTGTCACCATGATTGGTTTAATAAAAGGCTGAATGGCCAATTGCTAAGCAGGATTTCTTGGCAGAGAGGACGCTGGTAAGAAGAAGATGGAGATGCAAAGAAAGCAGGATGGGCACTATGGAGATGAGGTAATAAAGCCATGAGGCAGAAAGTAATTTAATAGAAATGGGCTAATTCAAGTTATAAGAGCTAGTTAAAAACAAGCCTAAGCTATCGGCTGAGCTTTCCTAATTAATAATAAGTTTCTGTGTCATTATTGGGGAGCTGATGGTCTGGACAAAAAGTCAAACTACAAGAAGAGATAGGGAAGGACACTACATACTCATCAAAGGAAAAATGTGCCAAGAAGATATTGCAATTCTAAACATTTATGCCCCCCCCCCCGCACAAGGACATCCAAATTTCTAAAAGAAACACTGCTACAGCTAAAATCACACAGTGATAGTGAGTTTTTGAAATTGGAGTAGAGCTTTGTGCAGGATGATACATATGGATCTGTGTGCATTTTCCCATGTATGGCTATTCAGTTTGACCAGCACCATTTTATGAAGATTCTGTCTTTTTTTCCATTGTGTATTCTGTCTTCTTTATCAAAAACCATGTGTCCAAAATAGTGCAGAATTATGTGTGGGCCTTCAACTATATCCCGTTGATCAACTTGTCTGTTTTTATGGCAATAACATGCTGTTTTTTATTACCATAGCTATGTAGTACAATTTGAGATTGGGGATGGTAATACCTCCAACAGTTCTTTTATTATCCAGGAGTGCTTTAGCTATCCTGTTTTTGTTGTTGTTGTTTGTTTTTTGTGTGGAATTTATACTTTTGAGATTTTTGAGGAATTCTGTTGGAATTCTTATAGGGATTGCATTGAATCTGTGGGTTGCTTTTGGAGAGATGGCCATTTTTATTATATTAATCCTATCCAATCCATGAGCAACTCCTTGGTTGGAGTTGTCCCAAGATTTTTTGAAGCTTTTGTAAAAGGTATTGTTTCTGTGATTCCTTTCTCAGTCTGTTCGTCATTTGTATATAGGAGGACTACTGATTTTTATGTGCTAATTTTCTACGGCAAAGGACATCATCATTTGGACTAAGTGGCAGGCTACAGAATGGGAAAAGGCTTTTACCACCTACATGTCTGATAGAAAGCTAATATCTATATAAAGAACCAAAAAGACTGGACATTAAAAAAACTCAATAATACAATTTAAAAATGGGGTACAAATATGTCTTAGGCTTTCTATTGCAGTGAAACATCATGACCAAAAAGCAAGTTTGGGAGAAAGGGTTTATTTGGCTTACACTTCCACATTGCTGATAATTATTGAAGGAAGTCAGGACAGGAACTCAAATGGGGCAGGAACCTGGAGGCAGGAGCTGATGCAGAGGCCATGGAGGGATGCTGCATACTGGCTTGCTTCTCTTTGCTTGCTCATCCTGCTTTCTTATAGAATCTAAGACCATCATCCCAGGGATGACATCACCCACAATAGGGTGGGCCCTCCCCCATGATCACTAATTGAGAAAATGCCTTATAGCTGATATCTTAGTGAGGGTTTCTATTACAGTGAAGAGACACCATGACCACAGCAACTCTTATAATGGCAACCATTTAATTGGGGCTGGATTACAGTTTCAAAGGTTCAGTCCATTATCTTCATGGTGGCATGCAGGCAGACATGGTGCTGGATAAGGAACACAGAGTTCTACATCTTGATTCATGGGCAGCAGAAGCAGACTGTGTGCCACACCGAGTGTAGCTTGAACATATAAGAGACCTCAAAGTCAGTCTCTGCAGTGACATACTTCCTCCAACAAGGCCACACCTACTCCAACAAGGCCATGACTTCTAATAGTGCCTCTCCCTATGGGCCAAACATTCAAACACATGAGTCTATAGGGGCTATGGTGTTATTGTGTTCCCCAAAATATTGTGTACCCTAATAAACTTATCTGGGGTCAGAGAACAGAAAAGCCACTAGATATTTAGCATAGGCAGTGGTAGCACATGCCTTTAATTTTAGCATTCTAGAGGCAAAAATCCATCTGTTCAAGGATATACTCAAGCATGGTGACACACGCCTTTAATCCCAGGCAGTGATGGTAGAAGGCAGAAAGATATATAAGGCATGAGGACCAGGAACTAGAAGCATTTGGTCTGGTTAAGCATTTGGCCTGGTTAAGCTTTCAGGCTTCTAGCAGCACAGTTCAGCTGAGAGCCATTTGGATGAGGACACAGAGGCATCCAGTCTGAGGAAACAAGATCAGTTGAGAAGTTGGCCAGGTGAGGTTAGCTGTGGCTTGTTCTGGTTCTCTGATCTTCCACTTCACCCCAATACCTGGCCTCAGGCTTGATTTTATTAATAAGAACTTTTAAGATTCATGCTACAAGGGGCCATACCTAATCAAATCACCACAGCTGGATCTCATGGAGGCATTTCCTCAGCTGAGACTCCTTACTCTCTGATGACTCTAGCTTGTGTCAAGTTGATACTAAATTAGACAGTATAACTGACCCCTTGTCAACTTGACACAGAAACACATCACTATTGAGCCATAAACCTTCCTTTCTTGTTCATCCTCTTGTTCATCTCACATTAAAAGCATAAACAATATTAAATATCCCACAGTCCTCACAAATTCAAACACATTAAAATTTCAGTCCCTTCACAATAGCCAATTTATTTTAAAATCCAAAAGTCTTTTAAAATTCAAAGTATCTCAATTGTAGGCTCCAGTAAAAAAAAAACAAACAAAAACAACAAATTAACCAAATACCCTCTTGCTTCAAGGGGAAAGATCAGGGCAGAGTCACAATCAAATGAAAGCAAAATCAAACTCCACCACCAATGTCTGGGACCCACTCATGATGTTCTGGACTCCTCCAAGGGGCTTGGGTCATTTCTCCAGCTCTGCCCTCTGTAGCAAACACATCTTGTCTTCTAGGCTCTCTGGCACCATTCCACTGCCATTGCTGTTCTTGGTGGTCTTCCCATGGTGCTGGTATCTCCAAAACTGCTAGGGTCTTCTGCTACATCTGGACTGCACTTTCACCAATAGCCTCTCATAGAGTCTCTTCTTGATGCCAAGCCTCAGCTTCTTTGTATGACCCATTCAGTCCTAGGCCTTCAACTACCACTGAGGCTGCAACTTCAACAATGGCCTCTCACAGTGCTGAGTCTTAGCTGCTCTCCATGACTCCTTCATGCCTTCAAAACTAGTACCACTTGGGTGACTCTTACACATTATTATAACTGAGCTTTCTTTGAACCACCAGCTCCTGAACAATAACACAGAGACTTTTTTTATTAAATATGAAAGTTTGGCCTTAGTTTACACTTGTTCCCAACTAGCTCTTAAAACTTAAATTAACCCATTTATATTAATCTCATTCTGACAATTGGCTCATTACCTCTCCTCCATACTGTATCTTGCTGACAAATCCCCTGCCTCTCAGATTCTTCCCCTGAGTTCCTCTCTCACACTGGAAGTTCCACCTATCCTCTCCTGCTTATCTATTTGTCATTCAGCTCTTTATTAAACCAATCAAAAGGTGACTTAGGCAGGTAAGGTAAAACAGAGACATCTTGGCCCAGTGTGATCAAATATCCCACATTTCCCCCTCTTTGTCTAAACAAAAAGGAAAGGTTTTAACTCTAACACAAAAAACTATATTCAATAAGAACAATTATTAGGTAAAAATTACATTGAAAATGTCCAGTCAATTTATATTTGGCAATTTTGTACTCTATATCTATCCTTTCTTGGTGAGTTCAAAGTTTTGCACCTAAATCATTTTCGGTCATAACTTGTATTACTAACCTAAAATATCTTTTAGACCTTAAAACATTTTCTTAGACTAACAACTTAAGCTTTTATGTCTCTCAACTTTTATATTTCTTTTGTGAGTTTTTTTTATCTGAGTTTGGAAACAAGGAAAACTGTAAAACTATAACTACTTAGTCTTCAACCCCACCAGAGACCTGAGAGGGATCAACTATTATCTGAGTGAACAGGAAGTACAAAGCAGGAAACTTCCAAAACTATAGAAATGACAGTCACCCAAAGTTCCTCTGCAACATTGGGGCATCCATCTTCAGCCTACAGGCCTAGAACATCTGACAGACTTTCTTGTGAAGCAGGAATTTTGAAGGACTGATCTACCTTGTCTTGATAAAGTTCAGCAGTTGACTTCCTTTGTATCCTCCTTGTCTAATTTGGACAGCATACTGTCAAGAGTCAAGTCAAGGGCAGTTTCTTGCCCAGTAGCTAACTTTGCTGTATTAAAAGCAAACTCCATAGGGAGGTTATTTGATGTCCATCATTTTTTTTTCTGAAGTAGGTTGGTGCTGCCAGGAGCAGATGAATCTCACTGTCATCAAAAGTCTTATGTTATGAAAACATCTTAAATGCCATATTCTGTAGATCTCTGAAATATTTGAAGACCATCCATCTACCTAAAATATATCTTTGTTTAACCTTGAAAACATATATAAAATAACTATAAGTTTGATTGTTATAGATGGCTAACTACTAACCATTATGACAGGGAGCACTACAACATATAGGCAGATGTGGAAATGGGGTAGTAGCTGAGAGTCCTACATCTTGCAGGCAACAGGAAGTCAACTGAGACACTGGGCAGTAGCAGTTTCTTGAGCATAGGAAACCTCAAAGCAGGCCCCCACAGTGACACACTTCCTCCAACAAGTCCATACCCACTCCAACAAAGCCACACCTCATAATAGTGCCACTCCCTATGAGATTATGGGGGCCAATTATGTTCAAACTACCACAATCAGTTACTGTAGGAAGGCTCTCTACTGACACTTGGGGTAGAAACCAATCTATGAGTATAACAGAACATCGTTAGGTATTATTATGTTGACATTTTATTTTCTCCAATTATGTTTGGTTCTATCATTGGTCTCTGGGCCTTCCAGCCTCTGGGCCCAGGTACTTCAGACAGTGTCAGGGGTGGGCTCACTCTCATGGTATGGATCTGAGGCTGCACTGATCATTGGTTGGCCACTCCCCCAATCTCTGAGCCATTCTTACTCCTCCCTTCCCCTCCCCCTACATATCACATTGGCAGGACAGCCTGTAGGTCTAAGGTTACATGGCAGAGTTGGTGTCACAATCCCTCCACTGGAAGTCTTGCCTGATTGTAGGAGATGGCCAGTTCAGGCTACATATCTAATATTGCTAGGAGTCTTAGTGGGGGTAATCCTTGTAGACTCCTGGGAGTTTCCCTTGCACCAGGTTTCTTTCTGACCCCCAAATGCCCCCATTTCTAGTCATATATTTCAGTACTCTCCCTTCCATCCACTACCTAACCTGATCCCTGATGTTCCCATCCCCATCTGTCCCCTGTCCACCCAGGAGATTTCTTCTATTTCCCCTTCTCAGGGAAATTCATGATTTCCACTTTGGGCCTTTCTTATTAAACAACCTCTCTGGGTCTGTGGATTGAAGCATGGTTATCATTTACTTTACAGCTAATATCCACTTATGAGTGAGTATATACCATGTTTGTCTTTTTGGGTCTGGGTTACCTCACTCAGGATGATATTTTCTAGTTCCGTCCATTTGCCTGCAAATTTCCTGATGTCATTGTTTTTAACAGGTTGAATAATGCTCCACTGTGTAATTGAACCACATTTTCTTTATCTAGTGTTCATCTGAACAGCATCTAGGCGGTTTTCAGGTTCTGGCTATTACAAACAAAGCAGCTATGAACATAGTGGAGCAAGTTTCCTTGTGGTATGACTGAGAATCCTTTGGGTATATGCCCTAGAGTAGTATAGCTGGGTCTTCAGGAAGATTGATTCCAAATTTTCTGAGAAACTGTCATATTGATTTCCAAAGTGGCCGTACAAGTTTTCCTCCCACTAGCAATAGAATAGTGTTCCCTTTGCTCCACATCCTCTTCAGCATAAGTTGTCCTTTGTTTTTTATCTTAGCCATTCTGACAGGTGTAATATGGAATCTCAGAGTTGTTTTGATTTGTGTTTTCCTGATGGCTAAGGATGTTGAACATTTTTAAAAGTGTTTCTCTGTCATTTGAGATTATTCTGTTGAGAATTCTCTGTTTATGCCTGTACCCCATTTTTTTAAAATTTTTTTTAAATTTTTATTTTGCAATACAATTCAGTTCTACATATCAGCCACGGATTCCCTTGTTCTCCCCCCTCCCGCCCCCCTCCCCTTCCCCCCAGCCCACCCCCCATTCCCACCTCCTCCAGGGCAAAGCCTTCCCGGTGGACTGAGATCAACCTGGTAGACTCAGTCCAGGTAATGCCTGTACCCCATTTTTAATTGGATTATTTGACTTGGTGATGTCTAGTTTCCCGAATTCTTTATATATTCTGGAGATCAGTCCTCTGTTGGATGAAGATCTTTTCCCATTCTGTAGGCTGATGTTTTGTCCTTTTGACAGTGTCCTTTGCCTTATAGAAGCTTTTCAGTTTTATGAGGTCCCATTTATTAATTGTTGAGCTTAGTGTCTATACTATTGGTGTTCTATTCAGGAAGTTGTCTCCCTCACCAAGGAATTCAATGCTATTTCTGACTTTTTTCTATTAGGTTTAGTGTAACTGGATTTATGTTGAGGTCTATGATCCACTTGTATTTGAGTTTTGTGCAGAGTGATAGATATGGATTTATTTGCCTTCTTCTACATGCCGACATCCAGTTATGCCTGCACCATTTGTTGAAGATGCTTTCTTTTTTCCATTGTGTAATTTTGGACACTTCGTAAGAAATCAGGTGTCCACAGGTGTGTGGATTTATTTCTGGGTCTTCAATATGATCCATCGATCCATCTGTCTGATTTTTTGTTTTCTTTTGTTTTTTGAGACAGGGTTTCTCTGTGTAGCTTTGGAGCCTTTCCTGGAACTCACTCTTAGCCCAGGCTGGCCTCAAACTCAGAGATCCACTTGCCTCTGCCTCCTGAGTGCTGGGATTAAAGGCATGCATCACCACCATCCAGCCACTTGTCTGATTTTTATGTTGATACCATGCTGTTTTTATTACCATAGCTCTGTAGTAGAACCTGAGATCAGGGTGGTGATACCTCTGGAAGTTCTTTTATTTTACAGGATTGTTTTAGCTACCTTAGGTTGTTTTTCCATATGAAGTTGAGTATTGTTCTTTCAAGATCTGTAAAGAATTGTGTTGGAATTTTGATAGAGATTGCATCTGTAGATTGCTTTTGCTGAGATGACCATTTTTACTATATTAATCCTTCCAACCCATGAGCATGGGAGATCTTAACATCTTCTGATATCTTCTCCAATTTCTTTTTCCAAAGACTTGAAGTTCTTGTCATACACTTTAACTTGCTTGGATAGAGTTACCCCAGGATATTTTATATTATTTGTGGCTATGGAGAAGAGTTTTGTCTCCCTGATTTCTTTCTCAGTCCTTTTATCATTTGTATATGAGGGCTACTGGTTTTTTAAGTTAATCTTGTATCTAGTCACTTCACTAAGGTATTAGTCAGCTGTAGGAGGTTCATGGTAGATTTTTGGGGGGTTCGCTTATGTACTCTATCATGTCCTCTACAAATAGCAATACTTCACTTTCTTCTTTTCTGATTTGCATCCCCTTAATATCTTTTTGTTGTCTTGTTGCTCTAGCTAGAACTTTGAGTACCATATTGTATAGATGTGGAGAGATGGACAGCCTTGTCTTGTTCCTGATTTTAGTAGAATTGCTTTGAGTTTCTCTCCATTTAATTTGATGTTGCCTGTTGGCTTGCTGTATATTGCTTTTATTATATTTAAATATGTTCCTTGTATCCCTGATCTCTCCAAGACCGTTATCATGAAGGGGTGTTGGATTTTGTTGAAGGCTTTTTCAGCATCTAATGAGATAATCATGTGGTTTTTTTCTTTTGATTTGTTTATATGGTTGATTACATTGACAGATTTTCATATGTTGAACTATCCCAGCATCTCTGGGATGAAGCCCACTTGATCATGGTGGATGATCTTTTTGATGTGTTCTTAGATTTGGTTTGCCAGTATTTTATTTAGTATATTTGAATCAATTTTCATGAGATAAATTGTTGTGTAATTCTCTTGTGTGGTTGAGACTTTGTGTGGTTTGGGTACTAGTGCAACTATGTCCTCATGAAAAGAATTTAACAATGTTCCTTCTGTTTCTACACTGTGGAATAATTTGAGGAGTACTAGTATTAGCTATTCTTTGAAAGTCCAGTAGAATTCTTCACTGAAATCATCTGGCCTTGGGAATTTTTTTGTATTGGTTGGGAGAATTTTAATGACTGTTTCTATTTTCTTAGGGGTTATAGGTCTATTTAAACGTTTATCTGACCTTGATTTAACTTTGGTAATTGTTATGTATTGAGAAAATTATACATTTCTTTTAGATTTTCCAATTTTTTGGAGTACAGGTTTTTAAAGTATGACCTAATGATTCCCTGGATTTACTCAGTGTCTATTGTTATGTCCCCCTTTTTATTTCTAATTTTTTAATTTGGATATTCTGTCTCTATCTTTTAGTTAAATTGGATAAGGGTTTGTCTGTCTTGTTGTTTTTCTCAAAGAACCAACTCTTTGTTTCATTGATTCTGTGTATTGTTCTCTTTGTTTTTATTTCATTGATTTCAGTTCTCAGTTTGATTATTTATTGCCATCTACTCCTCTTGGATGCTTTTGCTTCTTTTTGTTATAGAGCTTTCAGGTGTACTGTTAAATTGATAGTATGAGATTTCTCCAAATTCTTTATGCAGGCAGTCAGTGCTATCAACTTTGCTCTTAGCACTGCTTTCATTGTGTCCCACAAGTTTGGGTATGTTGTACATTTATTTTCATTTAATTCTAGGAACTCTTTTTTTTATTTCTTCCTTGACCTGTTAAGAATTATCCAGTTTTCATGAGTTTGTAGGCTTTCTCTAGTTTGTACTGTTGAATTCTGCTGTCTGATGCCTTTCTGTATGCTGTGAATATGTGTGGCTTCCATTGGATAATAAATAAAGGATACAGTGCACTGATACCCAAACCACACAAAGGCTCAACAAAGGAAGAGAATTGGACTATGGCAGAGAAGGGTGGGTCCATGTGAGAGAATCCAAAAGAGATAGTGAGGGAAGAAAGGCAGAGGAAGGAGATGCCAGCTGCTGCCCAAGGAGCAACAAGATGCCAGCAGACTGATACTACAGCCATGTGGTAATGTATGGATTAATAGGAATTAATCAAATTAATAAAAGAGATTCTAGTATGGAGAGAGAGCAGCTTCCTAGTCTCATGTGGGTCTCAGTACAGAGACACTGTGGCATTCAAGCTCCAGCACAGCATGTCGATTCCTGCCAAGGTACATAGAGGTGTCTCCAAGCTGAGCAGTGAACTGCATGTTGGATTTATCTTTTGCTAGTACAGACAAAAGAAAAGGTTTCTGGGCTACATGCTGCTTGATAGAGGCATAGACCCACTGCTTCCCAGAGTCAGTGGTGAGCATGGCTCCCAGAGCTGGTGGTAAATATATGTGCACCGTGTTGGAAAGCCGAATGGGGTGGAGTCAACAGTCAAAGCTGCAGCATAGCTTAGCAGTTTAAAATCTCTCCTGGCCAGAAAGGGATTACAGGTACACAATAATACAGATTCAAATGGAATAAACATCTAAATGGGTTACAATGTGTGTAAAAATATATGTAGGCTTGAGAGAGAGAGAGAGAGAGAGAGAGAGAGAGAGAGAGAGAGAGAGAGAGAGAGAGAGAGGAGAAAGGATATACATAGTCAAAATAAAATCGTCTTAAAAATAAAATAATGTATAAAAATATAATAAGCCACATAAAGATAGAAATTAAACAAAGAGTCTGGATACTGCACTTTTTGGTGTTGTCTTTGGGATATTTAACTGCAGAAAGACATTTGATTGTAGGGGCTACTAAGTTAAACCAATGTGTATATTTTAAAGGTATCTTAACTTCAAAATTTGTGTCTAAGGATACATTGCTTTGGAAAAGAGGTTCTACTTTTGTTTCCACAGAAGATGAGAACCTGTGGATTATTTCCAGGCTGATATGGTTTGATCAGCCAAGATACCCTGAAAGGTCTCTGATGACAGCAATGGCCTAGATGATCCAACATCCAAAACAGCTTCAAAGCAATGGGCTGAGATGATCTAGCCTCACAGACTAGTACAGCCAAGAATTAACTATATTTTTTTTTTGTTTTTTTTGAGACAGAGTTTCTCTGTGTAGCTTTGCGCCTTTCCTGGAACTCACTTGGTAGCCCAGGCTGGCCTCGAACTCACAGAGATCCGCCTGACTCTGCATCCCAAGTGCTGGGATTAAAGGCGTGTGCCACCACTGCCCAGCTTAACTATAATTCTTAATTTTCTCAGGATCCCCACAAGATTGTCAGTGCCCCCCAACCACCAGGAAGTGGTATGGGAAGCTATGCCTAAATTCCCAAAATATTGTTTATAAATGTTTATTTTTATTTAAAATGGGTTGATTATAAATGTAATCTCTTTCTAAAGAAGAAAAGGGGATATAGATATGATAGGGTGAAAGGGTAGATTATTGAGTCTACTTTTAAAGAGCAACAACTTGTTTGAAATATTTTACAGTTTTAGTTTTTTGATACAAATTTAAAGTTAATTTTGTTATACTATATATATAGTACACATATATACATTTATTTCTACTCTTGTTTAGGTATTATGTTTATGCAACTCATTTAAAATTGTAATGTGTAATTAAGAAATACAGATTAATAATTAGTCATCTATTATAATCAAACTTATAGTTGTGTTAAAGTTTTTACATAGATATATTTCAATTAAGTAGATAATCTTCAAACACTTCAAAGACCTATAGAATATGGCATTTAAAGTGTTTTAAGAACTTAGACTTTTCTGGACAGTGAGACTCTGCTCCTGGCAGCACCAATTACTTCAAAGAGGATGATGGGCATCAAAGACACTCATTATGGAGTTTGCTTTCTTTATGGCAAAAGTTAGCCAAAGTGCCCTTGCCTCGAATGCTTGACAAGATGCTGTATAAACTGGACATGCAGGATCCATAAGAAGGTGACCACTGAACTTTGCAAGGCGAGATGGTCCTTCAGGTTCCTACTTTGCAGAAGAAACTGCCAGACATTCTGCAGGACACTGGGAGAAGCTACTGATGAACTTTGCCAAAATGGGTGGGACAGTCCTTAAATTTTCCTGTTTCACTGAAAGCTATGCCAGAGACTCTAGGCCTGTAGGCTGAAGATAGATAACTCAACATTACAGAAGAACTTTGGATGGCTGTACAGGCAGTCAGATGTCTTTGTCATTTCTAGAATTATGGAAATTGCTTGCAATACACTTCTGCTTACTCAGGTAATATTATAACCTTCTGAGGTCTTTGATAAAGTTAAAAACTAGATAGTTATAGTTATAATTATTTTTATAATACATAGTCATATATATTTATAGTTTTATAGTTATATAAAACTATATAAAGTATAAAATTATAATTATAGTTTTCCTTAGTCATGATAAAAGATAAATTAGATATAAAACTTTAGAGTCACAAAAACATTATCTAGTATTAACAAATAAAAGTAGACTAGATATTGTAACTGTAATTCTTGCTTGATAACTATTTTGTTATGTGTAATTTTATTATGTTAAAGTTAAAACCTTCCTTTTTGATTAGATAGAAAAGAGAAAGTGTAGCTAAAGTTTTTTTGGTCCTGCCTGGCCCACAGCCAGGACAAATCTCTCTCACTCACCAGTCCCACAGCCGCTCAGACCCAACCAAATAAACATAGAGACATATTGTTTACAAACTGTATGGCTGTGGCAGTCTTCTTGTTAACTGTTCTTATATCTTAAATTAACCCATTTTTATTAATCTATAAGTTGCCACATGGCTCGTGGCTTACTGGTATCTTAACATCTTGTTTCTCATCATGGCGGCTAGCAGTGTCTCTCTGCCTCAGCCTTCCACCTCCCAGAATTCTTTTCCTCCTTGTCCCACCTATACTTCCTACCTGGCTACTGGCCAATCAGTGTTTTATTTATTAACCAATCAGAGCAACACATTTGATATACAGAACATCTCACAGCACTTCCCCTTTTCTTTTTTTTTTAAAGGAAGGTTTTAACTTTCATATAGTAGAATTACAGATAACAAAATAATTATCAAGCAAGAATTACAATTATAATATCTAGTGTATTTATAATATCTAGTCTACTGGGCAAAATTAAAGAAGATATCCTATCTATCCTATATTTGTGAGTCTAAGGTTTTATATCTAACTTATCTCTTTTCATAACTGAGGAAATTATAACTCTAGTCTTTAACTACATCAAAGACCCCAGAAGGATATACTATTACCTGAGAAACAGGAGAAGGATGCAAGCAACTTTCAGGAGTCTTGCAGAGTACACAGAGACAGCTGGCAGCCTGGACAGTCACCTAATGTTCCTTTGTAAAATTGGGACATCTGTCTTCAGCCCACAGGCCTAGAGTCTCTCAATCACTTTTTTCTGTGTCTTGTAGAATGTTCTGGCAGTTTCCTCTGCAAAGCAGGAACCTGAAGGACCACTTTGTCAAGCAAAGTTCAGTGGTCACCTTCCTATGAGTCCTGCATGTCCAGTTGATCAAGCAGTCCAGGCAAGAACAGTTTCTTGCCCAAATGACTATTTTTGCCAAGAAGATAAACTCGATATAGAGTGTCTTTGATGCCCATCCTCCTCTCTGAAGTAAATCTGGTGCTTCCAGGAGCAGACATGTCTCACTGTCTAGAAAGTCTAAATTTTTAAAACATTTTAAATGCCATATTCTGTAGGTCTTTGAAGTATTTGAAGATTACCTATCTATCTGAAATATATCTATATGTACCTAGAAAACTAAACTAACATGACTATAAGTTTGATTATCATAGAAGACTAATTATTAATCTGTATTTCTTAATTATCCATTACAATCTAAATGAGTTACATAAACATAATACCTCAAATGAGAATAGAAATATATATATATATATATATATATATATATATATATATATATATATATATATATATATATATACAGCATAACAAAATTAAGTTTAAACTTGTATCAATAGACTAAAATTCATAGCAATGTAAAACATTTTAAACAAGTTGCTCTTTAAAAGTAGATTCAGTAATCTACCCCTTTATCTTATCATTTAGGTGGAAACTCTTACCAACCCATTGGGCGCCATTTGTAGCTAGAGTTTTTTGGTCCTGCATGGCCCACAGTCAGGACAAATCTCTCTCACCCGCCAGTCCCGCAGCCACTCAGATCCAACCAAGTAAACACAGAGACATATTGTTTACAAACTGTATGACTGTGGCAGGCTTCTTGTTAACTATTCTTATATCTTAAATTAACCCATTTTTATTAATCTATAAGTTGCCATGTGGCTCATGGCTTACCGGTATCTTAACATGTTGTTTCTCATCATGGCGGCTGGCAGCGTCTCTCTGCCTCAGCCTTCCACCTCCCAGAATTCTTTTCCTCCTTGTCCCGCCTATACTTCCTACCTGGCTACTGGCCAATCAGTGTTTTATTTATTAACCAATCAGAGCAACACATTTAATGTACAGAACATCTCACAACAAGAAAGTGTTGTGGGATGTCTTTCTATATGCTGTGAATATGTGTGGCTCCCATTGGATAATACATAAAGTTGCATTGGACTATGGTAGGGCAGGGTGGAACCAGGTGGGAGAATCTAAAAGAGATAGTAAGGTAAGAAAGGCAGAGGAAGGAGATGCCAGCTGCTGCCCAAGGAGCAACAAGATGCCAGCAGACTGATAATGCTATGGCCATGTGGTAACATATAGATTAATAGGAATTGATTAATTTAAGATGAGAAAGCTAGTTAGCAAGAAGCTTAAGCCATAGGCCATAGAATTTATAATTAATATAAGCCTCTGTGTGTTTACTTGGGACCGAGTTGCTGTGAGACTGGGTGGGACACAGGAAAACTTCCATCAATAGAACTCCAACTTTAATCCTTGGTGATCTGATAAGATACAGAGAATTGTTCCAGTTTTATTTTTTTAATCTGTTGAGACTTGCTTAGTGACCAAGTATGTAGTCAATTTTGGAAAAGATTCCATGAGATGCTGAGAAGATATATTCTTTGATGATTGGATGGAGTGTTCTTTAGATATCTGTTAGGTCCATTTGAGTCATAACATCTGTTAGTTCTAGAGTATCTCTGTTTAGTTTTTGTCTGGACAACCTGTTTATGGTTGAGAGTGGAGTCAAGTATCCCATTATTAATGTGTGGGGCTTGACATGTGATTTAAGCTTTAGAAATGTTTCTTTTACAAATGTAAGCACCTTGTATTTAGGGCATGGATGAGAATTGAGACAATATCTTGATGAATTTGTCCTTTAATGAATGTTAAATGTCCTTCTCCATCTCTTTTGATTAACTTTGGTTTGAAATCTATTTTGTTATCTATTAGAATGACTACATCAGCTTGCTTCTTAGGACTATTTGATTGGAAAATCTTTTTCTAACCATTTACTCTGAGGTAATGTCCATCTTTGATGTTGAGATGTGTTTTTTTTGTATGCAGTGGCAGAATGGATCCTGTTTTTATATCCATCCTGTTAGCTTGTGTCTTTTTATTGGAGAATTGAGTCCATTGGTATTGAGAGATATCAATGACCAGTGAGTGTTAATTTCTGGGTTTTTTAATTTTGTTGTTGTTATTGTTGTTGTTGGTGGTGGGGGTGGTGGTATGTGTGTGTGTGTGTGTGTGTGTGTGTGTTCCCTTCTTTGGGTTTTGCTGGTGTGGGATTATCTATTGTCTGTGTTTTCATAGATGTAGCTAGTGTCTTTGGGTTGAAGCTTTCCTTCTAGAACCTTTCATAGAGCTGGGTTTATGCATAGATATCATTTAAATTTGATTTTGTCATGAAATATCTTGTTTTCTCCATCTTTGAAAGTTTTGCTAGGTATAGTAGTCTGAGCTGGCATCCATGGTCTCTTAGAGTCTACAAAACATCTGTACAGGCCCTTTGGGCTTTTAGAGTCTCCATAAAGAAGTTGGGTGTAAGTCTGACATATCTGCCTTGATATATTACGTGGCCTTTTTCCTTTGCAGCTTTTAATGTTCCTTTTTTTGCTCTGTACATTTAGTGTTTTGACTATTATGTGGTAATGGGACTTTTCTTCTGGTCCAGTCTATCTGGTGTTCTATAAGCTTCTTGTACCTTTATTATAGGCATATCCTTCTTTAGGTTGGGAAAATTTTCTACTATGATTTTGTTGGATATATTTTCTGGACCTTTGGGCTAGGATTCTTCTTCTTCTAGTCCTATTATTCTTAGGTTTGGTCTTTTCATAGTGTCCCAGATTTCCTGGACGTTTTATGTTAGGAATTTTTTAGATTTAGTGTTTTCTTTGACTGGTGAATCTATTTCCTCTATAGTATCTTCAATGACTGAGATTCTGTGTTCCATCTTTCATATTCAGTTGGTGATGTTTTTGTAGTTCCTGTTCCCTTACCCAGATTTTCTATTTTCAGTATTCCCTCAGTTTGTGTTTTCTTTATTACTTCTATTTCCATTTTCAGGTCTTGAACTATTTCCTTCACCTGTTTGTTTGGTTTTTCTTGGCTTTCTTGGCATTCTTTATGGGATTTATTGATTTTCCTCAACTTTTTGTTTGCCTTTTCCTTAATTTCTTTTATTTTATTTTAAAATTTTTATTATTAAGAAATTTTCTTTTCATTTTACATACCAACCACAGATTCCCCTATTCCTCCATCCTCCCACCCCCAGGCTTCCCCCCAAACCACCCCCATTCCCACCTCCTCCAAGACCAGGTCTCCCATGGGGAGTCAGCAGAGCCAGGTACATTCATTTGAGGCAGGTCCAAGCCCCTCCCCCCTGAATCCAAGGCTTTGCAAGGTTTCCCACCATAGGCACTGGGCTCCAAAAAGTCTGCTCATGCACCCAATCCCACTACCTGGGGGCCCCCAAACAGCTCAAGCTAAACAACTGTCTTGCCTATCCAGAGGGACTAGTCCAGTCACATGGGAGCTCCACAGCTGTTGGTCCACAGTTCATGAGTTTCCACTAGTTTGACTGGCTGTCTCTGTATGTTTTCCCATCAAGGTCTTGATGTCTCTTGCTCATAGAATCCCTCTTCTCTCAAAATGATTGGGCTACTGGAGCTCAGTCTGGCACCCAGCTGTGGATCTCTGCATCTGCTTCCATCAATTACTAGATGATGGCTCTATGATGACAGTTAGGGTATTCATCAATCTGGTTAACAGAGTAGGCCTGTTCAGGTACCCTCACCACTATTGCTAGTAGTCTGAGGTGGGGTCATCCTTGTGGATCCCTGGGAACTTTCCTAGAACCCTGTTTCTCCCTGTACCCATGATCTCTTCATTTATCATGGTATCTTTCCTTGCTCTCCCACTCTGTCCCTGTTCAGCTTGAACCTCCTATTTCCTTATGTTCTCATCACCTATCACCTGCCCTCCATTACCCCCATCATCCCCAGTTGGCTCATGTGGATCTCATCTATTTCTCCTTTGTTGGACAATCTATGCATTCCTTGTTAGCTGGCTTCTCTGGAGCTGCGGGTTGTAGTCTGGTTATACTTTGCTTTACATCTAGTATCCACTTATGAGTAGTACATACCATGTTTGTCCTGCTGAGTCTGTTACCTCACTCAGGATCATATTTTCTAGTTCCATCCATTTGCCTGCAAATTTCATGATATCATTATTTTTTACTGCTGAGTAGTACTCCATTGTGTATATGTGCCAGTCTCTTTATTTATTCTTTGGTTGAGGAGTATCAAGGCTGTTTGCAGGTTCTGGCTATTATGAATAATGCTGCTATGAACATAGTTGAGCATGTGTTTTGGGGTATGATTGAGCATTCTTTGGGTATATGTCCTTCTGAGTCTGGGTTACCTCACTCAAGATCATATTTTCTACTTCGAACCATTTGCTGCAAATTTCATGATATCATGGGGTTTTTTTGTTTTTTGTTTTTTTTACTGCTGAGTAGTACTGGTATTGCTGGGTCTTGAGGTAGATTGATTCCCAATTTTCTGAGAAACTGTCATACTGATTTCCAAAGTGGCTGTATAAGTTTGCACTCCCACCAACAGTGGAGGAGTATTCCCCTGGCTCCTCATCCTCTACAAAATGAGCTGTCATCAGTGATTTTGATCATAGACATTCTGACAGGTGTAAGATGGTATCTCAGAGTCATTTTGATTTGCATTTCCCTGATGACTAAGCATGTTGAGCAATTCCTTAAATGTCTTTTGGCCATTTGAGATTCTTCTGTTGAGAATTCTCTGTTTAACTCTGTAGCTCATTTTTTAGTTGAATTGTTTGTTATTTTGATGTCTAGTTTCTTGAGTTCTCCACAGATTTTGGAGATCAGCCCTCTGTCAGATGTGGGGTTGGTGAAGATCTTTTCCCATTCTGTAGGCTGTCATTTTGTCTTATTGACCATGTCCTTTGCCTTACAGAAGCTTCTCAGTTTAAGGAGGTCCCATTTATTAATTGTTGCTCTCAGTGTCTGTGCTACTGGTGTTATATTTAGGAAGTGGTCTCCTGTGCCAATGCATTCAAGACTACTTCCTTCTTTCTCTTCTATCAGGTTCAATGTAACTGGATTTATATTGAGGTCTTTGTTCCACTTGGACTTGAGTTTTGTGCATGGCAACAGATGTGGATCTATTTGCAATCTTCTACATGTTGACATCCAGTTATGCCAGCACCATTTATTGAAGATTCTTTCTTTTTGCATTGTACAGTTTTGGCTTCTTTGTCAAAAATCAGGTGTTCATAGGTGTGTGAATTAATGTCAGGGTCTTCAATTTGATTCCATTCATCCACAGGTCAGTTTTTATGCCAATACCAACCTGTCTTTATTACTATAGCTCTATAGTAGAGCTTGAGGTCAGGAATAGTGATACCTCCAGAGGTTGCTTTATTGTACAGGATTGTTTTAGCTATCCTGCTCTTTTTGCTTTTCCATATGAAGTTGAATATTGTTCTTTCCAGGTCTGTGAAGAATTGTGTTGGTATTTTGATAGGGATTGCATTGAATCTGTAAATTGCTTTTGGTAAGATTGCCATCTTTACTATGTTAATCCTACCTATCCATGAGCATGGGAGATCTTTTCATTTTCTGACATCTTCCTCAATTTCTTTACTCAGAGACTTAAAGTTCTTGTCATACAAGACTTTCACTTGCTTAGTTAGAGTTGCCCCAAGGTATTTTATATTATTTGTGGCTATTGTAAAAGATGATGTTTCTCTGATTTCTTTCTCAGCCCAATTATCATTAATATATAGGGGCTACTGATTTTTTTGAGTTAATCTTGTATCCTGCCATATTACTGAAGGAGTTTATCAGCTGTAGGAATTCCCTGGTGGAATTTTTGGGGTCACATATTTATACTATCATATCATTTGCAAATAGTGAAAATTTGAATTCTTCCTTTCCAATTTCTATCCCCTTGATCTTTTGTTGTTGTTGTTGTTGTTGTTGTTGTCTTATTGCTCTTGCTAGAACTTCAAGTACTATATTGAATAAATATGGGGAGAGTGGACACCCTTGTCCTTGTTCTTGATTTAGTGGAATCAGTTTGAATTTATCTCCATTTAATTTGATGTTGGCTGTTGGCTTGCTGTAAATTGTCTTTATTATGTTTAGGTATGTTCTTTGTATTCCTGATCTCTTTAGAACCTTTATCATGAAGGGGTGTTGGATTTTGTCAAAGGCTTTTTTAGCATCTAATGAGATGACTATGTGGTTTTATTCTTTCAGTGTATGGTGTATTACATTGGCCGATTTTCGTATGTTGAACCATCCTTGTGTCTCTTGGATGAAGCCTACTTAATCATGGTGGATAATTTTTTTGACGTGTGTTTGGATTTAGTTTTCCAATTTTTTATTGAGTATTTTTGCATCAATGTTCATGAGGGAAATTGGTCTGTAATTCTCTTTTTTGTTGCATCTTTGTGTGGTTTGGGTATCAGGGTAACTGTAGCCTCATGAGAGGAGTTTAGTAATGTTCCTTCTGTTTCTATTGTGTGGAACAACTTGAAGAGTATTGGTATTAGCTCTTCTTTGAAAATCTGGTAGAATTCTGTGCTGAAACCATCTGGTCCTGGGCTTTTTTTGTTTGGGAGACTTTTAATGACTGTTTCTATTTCCTTAGGGGTTAATGGTCTATTTAAATAGTTTATCTGGTCTTGATTTATCTTTGGCTTGTGGTACCTATGCAGAAAATTGCCCATTTCTTTCAGATTTTCCAATTTTATGGTGTACAGGTTTTTGAAGTATGACCTGATGATTCTCTGGATTTCCTCATTGTCTGTTGTTTTGTCTCTCTTTTCATTTCTGATTTTGTTAATTTGGATGTTCTCTCTCTCTCTCTCTCTCTCTCTCTCTCTCTCTCTCTCTCTCTGCCTTATGGTTAATTTGGATAAGGGCTTGTCTATCTTGTTGATTTTCTCAAAGAACCTACTTTTTGTTTCATTGATTTTTGTATTGTTCTCTTTGTTTCCATTTTAGTGATTTCAGCTCTCAATCTATTTCCTGGCTTCTATTCCTCCTTGGTGAGTTTGCTTCATTTTTGTTTAGAGCTTTCAGGTGTGCTGTTAAGTCGTTAGTGTGAGATTTGAACATCTTCTTTATGTGGGCATTTAGTGCTATGAATTTTCCTCTTAGCACTGCTTTCATGGTGTCCCATAAGTTTGGGTATGTTGTACATTCACTTTCATTGAATTCTAGGAAATCTTTAATTTCTTTCTTTATTTCTTCCTTGACCCATTTGTGATTCAGTTGATTATTATTCACTTTCCATGAGATTGTAGGCTTTCTGTAATGTTTGTTGTTGTTGAAATCCAGCTTTAAGCCATGGTGGTCTGATAGAAAACAGGAGGTTATTTCAATCTTTTTGTATCTGTTGAGATTTGCTTTGTGATCAAGCATGTGGTCAATTTTAGAGAAGGTTCCATGAGGTGCTGGGAAGAAGTTATGCTCTTTTGTGTTAGGGTGGAATGTTCTGTAGCTATCTATTAAGTCCATTTGAGTCATAACATCTGTTAGGTCCCTTATTTCTCTGTTAAGTTTCAATATGGCAGATCTGTCCATTGGTGAGAGTGGGGTGTTGAAGTCTCCCACTACTAGTGTTTGGGGTTTGCTGTGTGATTTAAGTTCTGGTAATGTTTCTTTTACACATGTGGGTGCCCTTGTATCTGGGGTATACATGTTCATAATTGAGACTTTATCTTGGTGGACCTTTCCTTTGATGAGTATGTAGTGTCCTTCCCAATCTCTTTTGATTGATTTTAGTTTGAAGTCTATTTTGTTAGATATTAGGTTAGCTACACCAGCTTGCTTCTTAAGTCCATTTGATTGGAAAGTCTTTTCTTTCCCAGCCTTTTAATCTGAGGTAATGTCTGTCTTTGCAGTTGAGGTGTGTTTCTTGTATGCAGCAGAAGGATGGATCCTGATTTTATATCCATTCTGTTAGCCTGTGTCTTTTTATAGGTGAATTGAGTGCATTGATATTAAGGGATATTAATGACCAGTCAATGTTAATTCCTGTTATCTTTTGATGGTATTGTGTGTCTGTATTTCCCTTCTTTGGGATATACTGTAGTGGGTTTATCTATTGCCTGTGTTTTTGTGGGTGCATATGACTTTCTTAGGTTGGAGTTTTCCTTCTAGTGTTTTCTGTAGGGCTGGATTTGTGGATAGATATTGTTTAAATCTGGTTTTGTCTTGGAATGTCTTATTCACTCTGTTTATGGTGACCAAAAGTTTTGCTGGGTATATTGGTTTAGGCTGGCATCCACAGTCTCTTAGTGTCTGCATTACATCTCTCCAGGATCTTCTAGCTTTCAAAGTCTCCATTGAGAAGTCAGGTGTTATTCTGATGGGTCTGCCTTTATAGGTCACTTGGCCTTTCTCCTTTGCTGCTCTTAATATGCTTTCTTTATTCTGTATGTTTAGTGGTTCAATTATTATGTGGCGAGGGAACTTTTTGGTGGGTCTAGTCTATTTGGTGTTCTATAAGCTTCTTGTATCTTCATAGGTATTTCCTTCTTTAAGTTAGGAAAGTTCTCTTCCATGATTTTGTTGAATACATTTTCTGTGCCTTTGAGTTGGTATTCTTCTCCTTCTTCTCTCCCTATTATTCTTAGGTTTGGCCTTTTCATAGTGTCCCAGAAATCCTGGACATTTTGTGCTATGACTTTTTTGACTTTGGTGTTTTCTTTGACTGATGAATCTATTTCCTCTATTGTATCCTCTGTGCCAGAGATTCTCTCTTCCATCTCTGCATTCTGTTGGTTATGCTTGCATCTGTAGTTCCTGTTTGCTTGCTCAGATTATCTATTTCCAGTTTGTTTCTTCTTCATTGTTTCTATTTCACTTTTCAGGTCTTGAACTGTTTCCTTCACATGTTTAATTGCATATTCATGGTTTTCTTGGCTTTCTTTAAGGGGTTTATTGATTTCTTCCAATTTTTTGTTTATCTTTTCCTCAATTTCTTTAAGGGAATTTTTCATTTTCTCTTTAAAGGCCTCTAGCATCTTCATGAAATTATTTTTAAGTTGCTTTATTCTGCTTCTTCTACATTGTGATGTTCAGGTCTTGCTGTTGTAGAAGAACTAGGTTTTGGTGATGCCATATTGTTCTTTATGTTGTTGTATTTATTTTTGTACTGGTGTCTACCCAGATCTTCCTCCAATAGGTGCAAGAGGTGACTGTGTCTGAGCGAGCTGCTATTGGTCCAATCTGTGCTGGTTGTGTCTGTGTCTCAGGGGACCACTCTGGGTCCAATCTTAGCTCTTGGTCCAATCAGAGCTGGCACATTCTGTGTCTCAGGAAGCCTCTCTTTGTCCAATGAGAACTGGCAGATTCTGTGTCTCAGGAAGCCACTGAGGTTGTGGGGGAGTGGGTAGGTTTGGGGTTGGGTGTGGGTCTTGTAGATTGCAGGGTCTGATGGGGGGTTTTGGTTTGGGAGCTCGCCCACAGGAGTCTTCCCTGCTGGCAGGCAACAGGGGCAGAGATGGGTGGGGATTCCCAGGGACTGTTTGTGTCCCAGGGCCTAGGTCCTAGGGGCAGGACTCTCTGGGTCAGAGAAGAGTCACTCACCTCTTGGTCTAATGAGGGCTGGTGGATTCCTTATCTCAGGAAGCCACTGGGGTTGCAGGGGGATGGGTATCAGGGTAGGGTGTGGGTCTTGTAGATTGCAGGGTCCAGTTGGGGGATTTTGGTGGGGGAGTTTGCCTGCAGGAGTCTTCCCTGATGGCCAGCAACTGGGGGCAGGGATGGGTGGGGGTTCCCAGGGCCTAGATCCTAGAGGCTGGACTCTGGGTGGGGGAAGAGTCACTCACCTCTTGGTCTAATAAGAGCTGGCAGATTCTGTGTCTCAGGAGACCAGTGGGGTCCCAGGAGATGGGTATTGAGGTAGGGCATGGGTCTTGTAGATTGTATGGTCCAATGGGGGTTTTGGTAGGGGAGCTTGCCTGCAGGAATCTTCCCTGCTGGCCAGCACCTGGGGTATAGGTGGGTGGAGGTTCAAGACCACTGATATTAATGGATATTAAACAGTGATTGTTAATTTGTTATTTTGGGGGGTAGTGTTGTGTGTTTCCCTTCTTTGGTATTTGTTGGTGTGGGATTATCTATTCCCTGTGCTTTCATGGGTGTATCTAACTTCCTTAGGTTGGATTTTTCCTTCTAGTGCTTTCTCTAGGGCTGGGTTTGTAGATAGGTATTGTTTAAATCTGCTTTTATCATGGAATATTTTGTTTACTCTGTGTACGACAATTGAGAGTTTTGCTGGGTATACTAGTCTGGGTTGGCATCCATGGTCTCTTAGTGTCTGCATAACATCTGTCCAGGACCTTCTGACTTTCAGAGTGTCCATTGAAAAGTCAGGTGCTATTCTGATGGGTCTGCCTTTATATGTTACGTGGCCTTTTTCCTTTATAGCTCTTAATATTTTTTCTTTATTCTGTATGTTTAGTGGTTTTATTATTATGTGGTGAGGGGACTTTATTTTGGATCCAGTCTATTTGGTGTTCTGTAAGCTTTTGTATCTTCACAGACATTTCCTTCTTTAGGTTGGGAAAGTTTTCTTCCATGATTCTGTTGAGTATATTTTCTGTGCCGTTGAGTTGGTATTCTTCTCCTTCTTCTTTCCCTATTATTGTTAGGTTTGGTCTTTTCACGGTGTCCCAAATTTCCCTACATTTTGTGTTATGACTTTTTTTTGGCTTTAGTGCTTTCTTTGACTGACAAATCTATTTCCTCTATCATATCTTTAACACCAGGGATTCTCTTTTACATCTCTTGCATTCTGTTGGTTATGCTTGCATCTGTAGTTCCTGTTCATTTACTCAGATTTCCCATTTCCAGCCTCCCTCATTTTGTGTCTTTATTGTCTCTATTTCAGTTTTCAAATCTTGAACCTTTTAAATCTTCACCTGTTTGATTGCTTTTTCTTGGCTTTCTTTAAGGGGTTTATTGGTTTCTTCCAATTTTTTATTTGTCTTTTCCTCTATTTCTTTATAGATTTCTTCCAATTTTTTGTTTGTCTTTTCCTCAATTTCATTTTTTCACTTTTTCTTGAAAGGCCTCTAGCATCTTCATGATGCTATTCTCAAGGTTGCTTTCTTCTGCTTCTTCTACCTTGTGATGTTTAGATCTTGCTGTTGGAGGAGGACTAGGTTCTGGTGATGGTGTATTGTTCTTTATGTTGTTGTATGTACTTCTGCCTTGATGTCTGCCCATCTCCTCCTCTAATGGGTATAAGAGGTGCCTGTGTCTCAGCGAGTTGCTGTTGGTCCACTCTGTGTTTGTTGTGTCTGTGTCTCAGGGGGCCCATCTGGGTCCTATCTTAGCTCTTGGTCTAATTGGAGCAGGCCTATTCTGTGTCTCAAGGAGCTTCTCTTGGGTCAACCCAAGCTAGTTGATTCTGTGACTCACTGATCTGATCTTGGTCTTATCAGGGCTCTTGGTCCAGTCAGAGATGACAGATTCTGTGTTTCAGGAAGCCTCTCTTGGTCCAATGAGAGGTGGCAGATTCTACTTCTCAGAAAGCCACTCTTGATCTAATGAGGGCTGGCAGATTCCCTGTCTCCTGAGGTTACTCTTGGTCCAATGACAGCTCTTTGTCCAATGAGAGCTCTCTCTCTCTAGGCCTGATGAGAGCTCTAGGCCCAATGAGAGCTGGGGGTTGGTTTCCAAGCCTCAGGAAGTGGCTGGGGTCTCCTGCAGATGGGTATGAGGGCAGGGCATGTAGATTGTAGGGTCCGATGGGGGGGGTCTTGGTGAAGGAGGGGCCTTCTTGCAGGAGCCCTGCCTGCTGGCCAGCAACTGGGGCCAAGTTGAGCAGGTGTTCCTGGGGGGAATGGCTGGGGCCCAGGAATGGGTCCTAGGGGCAGAGCTTAGGGTATAAACAGAGTCACTCACCTCTATACCTGATGATAGCTGGGGGTTGGTTTCCAAGCTTCAGGAAGTGGCTAGTGTCTCAGGCAGATGGGTATGGGGGCAGGTTGTGTGGATTGCAGGGTCCACTGGGGGGTCTTAGTGAAGGGGGGGGCTTCCCTCAGGAGCCTTGCCTGCTAGCCAGCAACTGGGGCCAAGTTGGGTGGGTGTTCCTGGGGAAATGGCTGGGGCCCAGGAATGGGTCCTAGGGGCAGGGATCACTGGGTATGAACAGAGTCACTCACCTCTAGGCCCGATGAGAGCTGGGGGTTGGTTTTCAAGCCTCAGGAAGTAGCTGGGGTCTCCCACTAGTAACTTCTTAATCACCACTAAATTCTCAACTCCAGCTGACCAGCATGAGTATCCCAGCAAAGCAAAGGTTTCACTTTAGTAGTTCTACTATCTTATTAATCACAGCTGTTTCTTTATCCCCAGATAATCAGAATAATAGAATCTTATTTCAAAATAGCAAATGGCCCTGATCGAGTCTTTAAACTTCCCTCTGAAATTTCACAATCCAGGCCTCCATTTTCTGCACTGCTCTCAATATTCTTATCTTCCAAGTTCCCATAGATGATCCCACTGAACTCTTAACACTCTGGCTTATCTAGCCCAAAGTTCCAAAGTCCTCCCAGAATCTTGCCAAAAACATGGTCAGGTCTGTCACAACAATACCCCACTTCTGACATAAACTTTTCTTGGTTAGGGTTCTATTTCTATGATGAAACACCATGACCAAAAAGCAAATTGGGGAGAAAAGGGTTTATTTGCCTTACACTTCCATATTGCTGTTCATTATTGAAGTAAGTCAGGACAGGAACACAAACAGGGCAGGATCGGGAGGCAGGAGCTGATACAGAAGTCATGGAGAGAGGAGCTGATACAGAAGTTATGGAGAGGTGCTACTTATTGGCCTGCTTCTCCTGGCAGGTTCCAGTTGCTTCCTTATAAGACCCAAGATCACCAGCTCAGGGGTGGCACCACCCACCATGGCCTGGTCCCTACCCCATTGATGACTAATTGAGAAAATGCCTTACAGCTGGATCTCATGGAGGCATTTCCTCAGCTAAAGCTCCTTCCCCTATAATTACTCTAGCTTGTATCAAGTTGATACACAGAACCAGCTAGTACAAGATTTAAACAGAGAGTTATCAGAAGATGAAACACGAAAGGCTGTGACATAAAGAAATGTTTAGTCATTAGGTAAATGAAAATCAAAACTACTTTGAGATTTTATCTTACACAGTCAAAATGGCCAAGATCAATAAAACAAATGCCAGCTCACATTGGTTAGGATGTGGTGTAAGGGGAACACTCATACATTGCTGATTGGAGTACAAACTTGTGCAGCCACTATGGAAATCAGTGTAGTAGTTTCTCAGGCAGCTGGGATTAGATCTACATCAAGATTCACCTATACCTTGTGTATGTAGCCAAAGGATTCTACATTGCACTACAGTGACACACATTGCTAATCCCTGTTCATTGCCACTCTACTCTTAATAACCAGAAATTGGAAACAGTTTATGTGTCCATCAACAGATGAATGGTAATGAAAATGTGCTACATTTACAAAATGGAATATTATTCAGTTATTGAAAAAAACAAAAATAAAAAATTTATCTCAGGTAAATTCATGAAGCTAGAAAATATCATCCTGAGGGAGGTAACTCAGACCCCAAAAGACAAATATAGTATGTATTCTCTTAGATGAGGGTGTTAGCCTTTAAGCCTTTTATAAGCTTACTACTATCTTTATAATCACAGAGGTTAGATATAGAGTAAGGGAATAGCAGGGAGAAAAGGATCTCCCTAGGAAGGGGAAATATAATATATAGATATGGATAGGTACAAGCAGGGGCCTGGAACAGGAAGATTAAACAGAGATGGGGAGGAAGGGGAGAAGGGAGGAGAGTATTTGGAGGGACAGCAAAAAAAAGACCATTGGAAGGGTTATATGGAAACCCACTATGGTAGAAGTTTCTTAAAATATATACATATATGAATGGAATCTCCAAATAAGAAGGGATACAACTAGACATCTCTCACCACTAAATTAAACTTCCAGTGCCAGGAATGGGCTACACGTAATTAAGTTGTTGGCCAAAGGGACCATATGGAAATCCCCAAACAACCCAGGATATTGTGACATTTATTGATTGCTCTTTACAAAGTGATGGCAAAGTCCTATTGCTGAAGACAACACAGACATAGCCTATTGATCATGGAGAAGTTGAGCTGGTGCCTACATAGAGCCTTCACCCCTACTGACTAGTGTTCACAGTACTAGAAGGTCCTCTAAATGCTACCATAGGTGAAAGGTAAATACCAGCCCACCTACAACCTCTTTGATTTGTAATTTTTTTTTATTTTAGCATCTAAAGATGTCATTTATTTTATCTTTTTTTTTATTTATTTTGCAATACAATTCAGTACTACATATCAGCCACGGATTCCCTTGTTCTCCCCCCTCCCATCCCCCTCACCTTCCCCCCAAACCCCCCCCCCCCATTCCCATCTCCTCCAGGGCAAAGCCTTCCCCACAGACTGAGGTCAACCTGGTAGACTCAGTCCAGGTAGGTCTAGTCCCCTCCTCCCAGGCCGAGCCAAACAATCCTGCATAGGCCCCAGGTTTCAAACAGCCAACTCATGCAATGAGCACAAGATCTGGTCCCACTGCCTGGATGCCTCCCAAACAGATCAAGCCAATCAACTGTCTCACCCATTCGGAGGGCCTGATCCAGTGGGGACCCCTCAGCCATTGGTTCATAGTTCATGTGTTTCCATTCATTTGGCTATTTGTCCCTGTGCTTTATCCAACCTTGGTCTCAACAATTCTCACTCATATAAACCCTCCTCATTCTCGCTAATTGGACTCCCAGAGATCCACCTTGGGCCTCGTCATGGATCTCTGCATCCAGATCCCTCAGTAGTTGGATGAGGTTTCTAGCACAACAATTAGGGTGTTTGGCCATCCCATCACCAGAGTAGGTCAGTTCGGGCTGTCTCTCGACCATTGCCAGCAGCCTGTTGTGTGGGCATCTTTGTGGATTTCTGTGGGCCTCTCTAGCACTTTGCTTCTTCCTATTCTCATGTGGTCTTCATTTACCATGGTCTCCTATTCCTTGTTCTCCCTCTCTGTTGTTGATCCAGCTGGGATCTCCTGCTCCCCCAAGCTCTCTTTCCCTCAACCCTCGCCTTTCATTACCCCCCACTCATGTCCAGGCTGTTCATGTAGATCTCATTCCATTTCTCTGTCATTGGGCGATCCCTGTGTCTTTCTTGGGGTCCTGTTTTCCAGGTAGCCTCCCTGGTGATGTGAGTAGCAGACAAGTCATCCTTGTTTCATGTCTAGTATCCTGCTATGAGTGAGTACATACCATGTTTGTCTTTCTGAGTCTGGGTTACCTCACTCAGGATGATTTTTTCTAGATCCATCCATTTGTCTGCAAACCTCATGATGCCATTGTTTTTCTCTGCTGAGTAGTATTCCATTGTGCATATGTACCACATTTTGTTTATCCATTCTTCAGTTGAAGGGCATCTGGGTTGTTTCCATGTTCTGGCTATTACAAACAATGCTGATATGAACATAGCTGAACAAGTGCTCTTATGGTGTGGTTGAGCATTTCTTGGGTATATGCCCAAGAGTGGTATAGCTGGATCTTGGGGGAGATTGATTCCCAATTTTCTAAGAAAGCGCCATATTAATTTCCAAAGTGGTTGTACAAGCTTGCATTCCCACCAGCAGTGGAGGAGAGTTCCCCTAGCTCCACATCCTCTCCAGCATAAGCTGCCTTCAGTGTTTTTGATCTTAGCCATTCTGACAGGCATAAGGTGGTATCTCAGAGTTGTTTTGATTTGCATTTCCCTGATGATTAGGGATGTTGAGCAATTCCTTAAATGTCTTTCGGCCATTTGAGTTTCCTCTGTTGAGAATTCTCTGTTTAGTTCTATAGCCCATTTCTTAATTGGACTGTTGGGCATTTTGATGTCCAATTTCTTGAATTCCTTATATATTCTGGATATCAGTCCTCTGTCAGATGTGGGGTTGGTGAAGATCTTTTCCCATTCTGTAGGCTGTTGCTTTGCCTTGTTGACCGTATCCTTTGCTCTACAAAAGCTTCTCAGTTTCAAGAGGTCCCATTGATTGATTGTTTCTCTCAGAGTCTGTGCCACTGGTGTTCTATTTAGGAAGTAGTCTCCTATGCCAATGCGTTCAAGACTACTTCCTACTTTCTCTTCTAGCAGGTTCAGAGTAGCTGGATTTATGTTGAGGTCCTTGATCCACTTGGACTTAAGTTTTGTGCACGGTGATAGATATGGATCTATTTGCAGCCTTCTACATGTTGATATCCAGTTTTGCCAGCACCATTTGTTGAAGATGCTTTCTTTTTTCCATTGTGCACTTTTGGCTTCTTTGTCAAAAATTATATGTTCATAGGTGTGCGGATTAATGTCAGGGTCTTCAATTCGATTCCATTGGTCCACATGTTGATTTTTATGCCAGTACCAAGCTGTTTTTATTACTGTAGCTCTATAGTAGAGCTTGAAGTCAGGGATCGTGATGCCTCCAGAAGTTGTGTTATTGTACAGGATTCCTTTGGCTATCCTGGGTTTTTTGTTTTTCCATATGAAGTTGAGTATTATTCTTTCCAGGTCTGTGAAGAATTGTGTTGGTATTTTGATGGGGATTGCATTGAATCTGTAGATTGCTTTTGATAAGATTGCCATTTTTACTATGTTAGTCCTGCCTATCCATGAGCATGGGAGATCTTTCCATTTTCTGACATCTTCTTCAATTTCTTTTTTCAGGGACTTAAAGTTCTTGTCATATAGGTCCTTCACTTGCTTGGTTAGTGTTACCCCAAGGTATTTTATGTCATTTGTGGCTATAGTATAAGGGTGATGTATCTCTGATTTCCTTCTCCGCTTCTTTGTCCATTGTATATAGGAGGGCTACTGATTTTTTTGAGTTGATCTTGTATCCTGCTATGTTGCTGAAGGTGTTTATAAGCTGTATCAGTTCCTTGGTGGAATCTTTGGGGTCGCTCAAGTATACTATCATGTCATCTGCAAATAGGGAAAGCTTGACTTCTTCCTTTCCAATTTGTATCCCCTTAATCTCCTTATGTTGTCTTATTGCTCTGGCTAGAACTTCAAGTACTATATTGAATAAGTATGGGGAGAGTGGACAGCCTTGCCTCGTTCCTGATTTTAGTGGAATTGCTTTGAGTGTCTCTCCATTTAATTTGATGTTGGCTGTTGGCTTGCTGTAAATTGCCTTTATTATGTTTAGGCATGTTCCCTGTATTCCTGATCGCTCCAATACCTTTATCATGAAGGGGTGTTGGATTTTGTCAAATGCCTTTTCTGCATCCAGTGAGATGATCATATGGTTTTTTTCTTTGAGTTTGTTTATATGGTGTATTACATTGACGGACTTTCGTATGTTGAACCACCCTTGCATCCCTGGAATGAATCCTACTTGATCATGGTGGATAATTGTTTTGATGTGTTCTTGGAGTCTGTTTGCCAGTATTTTATTGAGTATTTTTGCATCAATGTTCATGAGGGAGATCGGTCTGTAGTTCTCTTTCTTTGTTGTATCCTTGTTTGGTTTAGGAATTAGGGTAATTGTAGCCTCGTAGAAGGAGTCTGGTAATGTTCCTTCTGTTTCTATTGTGTGGAACAATTTAGAGAGTATTGGTATTAACTCTTCTTTGAAGATTTGGTAGAATTCTGCGCTGAAACCATCTGGTCCTGGGCTTTTTTGGTTGGGAGACTTTTAATGACTGTTTCTATTTCGTTAGGGGTTATTGGACTATTTAAATAGTTTATCTGGTCTTGATTTAACTTAGGTATGTGGTACCTATCCAGAAAGTTATCCATTTCTTTTAGGTTTTCCAGTTTTGTCGAATAGAGGTTTTTGAAGTATGACCTGATGATTCTCTGGATTTCCTCAATGTCTGTTGTTATGTCCCCCTTTTCATTTCTGATTTTGTTGATTTGGATGCTCTCTCTCTGTCTTTTGGTTAGTTTGGATAAGGGCTTGTCTATCTTGTTGATTTTCTCAAAGAACCAACTCTTTGTTTCATTAATTTTTTGTATTGTTCTCTTTGTTTCTATTTTATTGATTTCAGCTCTCACTTTGATAATTTCCTGGCGTCTATTTTTCCTGGGAGACTGTGCTTCTTCTTGTTCTAGAGCTTTCAGGTATGCTGTTAAGTCTCTAGTGCGAGATTTCTCCAACTTATTTATGTGGGCATTTAGTGCTATGAATTTCCCTCTTAGTACTGCTTTCATAGTGTCCCATAAATTTGGATATGTGGTGTCTTCATTTTCATTGATCTCTAGGAAGTCTTTAATTTCTTTCTTTATTTCTTCCTTAACCCATTGGTGATTCAGTTGGGTATTATTCAGTTTCCATGAGATTGCAGGTTTTCTGTAGTTTTTGTTGTTGTTGAAATCCAACTTTAGACCATGGTGGTCTGATAGAACACAGGAGGTTATTCCAATTGTTTTGTATCTGTTTAGATTTGTTTTGTGGCCAAGTATGTGGTCAATTTTAGAGAAGGTTCCATGGGGTGCTGAGAAGAAGGTATATTCTTTTTTGTTAGGATGGAATGTTCTGTAGATATCGATTAAGTCCATTTGAGTCATGACATCAGTTAAGTCCTTTATTTCTCTGTTAAGTTTCAATTTGGGAGATCTGTCCAGTGGTGAAAGTGGGGTGTTGAGGTCTCCCACTATTAATGTGTGGGGTTTTATATGTGATTTAAGCTTTAGTAATGTTTCTTTTACATATGTGGGTGCCCTTGTGTTTGGTGCATAAATATTCAGAATTGAGACTTCATCTTGGTGGATCTTTCCTGTGATGAGTATGTAATGCCCTTCTTGATCTCTTTTGATTGATTTTAGTTTGAAGTCTATTTTGCTGGATATCAGGATGGCTACACCCGCTTGTTTCTTAAGACCGTTTGATTGGAAAGTCTTTTCCCAGCCTTTTATTTTTAGGTAGTGTCTATCTTTGAATTTGAGATGTGTTTCTTGTATGCAGCAGAAAGATGGGTCCTGCTTTCATATCCATTCTGTAAGCCTATGTCTTTTTATAGGTGAATTAAGTCCATTGATATTGAGGGAAATTAATGACCAGTGATTGTTCATTCCTGTTATTTTTTGGTGGTGATGTGTGGGTACTTCTATACGTTGGGGTTTACTGCTGTGGCTTTATCTGTTGCCTGTGTTTTCGAGGGTGTATCTGACTTCCTTAGGTTGGAATTTTCCTTCTAGTGCTTTCTGTAGGGCTGGGTTTGTGGATAAGTATTGTTTAAATCTGGCTTTGTCATGGAATGTCTTGTTCACTCCATCTATGGTGACTGAAAGTTTTGCTGGGTATATTAGTCTAGGCTGACATCCATGGTCTCTTAGTGTCTGCATTACATCTGTCCAGGTTCTTCTGGCTTTCAAAGTCTCCATTGAGAAATCGGGTGTTATTCTGATGGGTTTGCCTTTATATGTCACTTGGCCTTTTTCCTTTGCTGCTCTTAATATTCTTTCTTTATTCTGTACGTTTAGTTGTTTAACTATTATGTGGCGAGGGGACTTTTTTGGGGGGTCTAGTCTGTTTGGTGTTCTATAAGCTTCTTGTATCTTCATAGGCATTTCCTTCTTTAAGTTGGGAAAGTTTTCTTCTATGATCTTGTTGAATATATTTTCTGTGCCCTTGAGTTGGTATTCTTCTCCTTCTTCGACCCCTATTATTCTTAGGTTTGGTCTTTTCATGGTGTCCCAAATTTCTTGGACATTTTGGTTCATGACTTTGTTGGCTTTAGTGTTTTCTTTGACTGATGAATGTATTTCTTCTACTGTATCTTCAATGCTAGAGATCCTCTCTTCCATCTCTTACATTCTGTTGATTATACTTGCATCTGAAGTTCCCAATCGTTTTCTCAGATTTTCTATTTCCAGCATTCCCTCTGTTTGTGTCTTCTTCATTTTTTCTATTTCCCTTTTCAGGTCTTGGACTGTTTCCTTCATTTGTTTCATTGATTTTTCTTGATTTTCTCTCAGTATTTTATTGTTTTCTTCCAGGACTTTATTGATTTCTTCTAATTTGTTTGCCCTTTCCTCTAGTTGTTTACAGCGTTCTTCACATTTTTTTTGTCTTTTCCTCTACACAAGCCTCTAGCTTCTTCATGATGTCATTCATAAGGCTGTTTTCTTCTGCTTCTTCCAATTTCTGATGTTCAGGTCTAGGTGTTGGAGGAGGGCTAGGGCCTGGTGATGCTGTATTGCTATTCATTTTGTTGTATATGTTTCTGCCTTGACGTCTGCCCATCTCCTTGTGGTTCGTTCTTGGCCTTATCCGCACACTTGGTTCAGACAGACCAGTGTTCCAAAAGGGAAGTCTGGAGCAAGATGGGAGCAGTGTTCCAAAAGGGAAGTCCAGAGCAAGATGGGAGCTGGGGGCCGGCCTCTAAGTCTCAGGAAGCGGCTTGGGGCTCAGGTGGATGGGCGTGGGGGCAGGGCATGGAGACTGCAGGGTCTGCCAGGGGTCAGTGTTGCAAAAGGGAAGTCTGGAGCAAGATCTTGATTTGTAATTTTGACATGCCTGCCAGATACACTAGTGCACTAGTAGCACAAAATTTGTGATAGTAAGCAATCACTATCTGATTAAACATCAGGCCCACTCCATGAGTTGGAACCCAAACCCTACACTGCTCTGGTTGCCAAAAAACCTGAGACTACATAGGCTATGGACCTAGGAGAAAATCAAATAGCTCTGTTGTACTAAAGGAACATAGCAGCAAAATGACTCCTAACATTCTGCTATATCCATAGATCAGTGTGCTGCTCAGCCATCATCAAAGAAGCTTCCCCTTCAGGAAACAGTAATGAATACAGAAACTCACAGCTGGACAATGTGCAGAGAGGAAAGACCTTGGAGTACTCAGCCCTAAATGGGATGTCTCCAACAAACACCTCCCCTCATGGCTTAAGGAATCCTGTGAAAGAGGAGGCAGAAAGAGTATAAGAGCCAGTGGGGATGGAGGACACCAAGGAAACAAAGACTTCCAGACACAACAGGACTGACACACATATGAAGTATAGGCAGGATGACCAAACTAAGGATTATGGGAAGAAGGGCAGAGGCAGGGGAGTTGAGAGAGATGCCAGCCTGCTGTAGGATAACGCTTTTCTACACTGGTTTAATAAAATGCTGATTGGCCAGTAGCCAGGCAGGAAGTATAGGCAGGAGAAGAAGACAAGGAGAATTCTGGAAAGAGGAAGGCTGAGTCAGGAGATGCCAGCAAGCCACCCAAAGAACAAAATGTAATGGGATGCAGGTAAAGCCACAGAACACATGGCAACATATAGATTAACAGAAATGGGCTGAGTTTAAGTGTAAGAGCTAGTCAGTAGTTAGCCTAAGCTAATGGCCAAGCAGTTTTAATTAATATAAGCTTCTGAGTGATTATTTTATAAGCAGCTGTGGACTGCAGGGCCAGGTGGAACCAGAAGAAAACTTTTAGCTACAAATGGCACTAAAACGTGGGACCTAAAACCTGAGAAAGCTTTAAAAAAAGATTCTAAAATGGAGCTAAAAACAGCTTCCTAGTTATGTCTCCCAGGCCAGCCATGAGCTACAGCATGGCAGGTTCACAGCAGCATGTGTGCTTGAATGTAACATGGTGGATTTCTGCTGTGGTACACAGAGGTGTCTCCAAGCCACACAGTACACTGCATCGTGACAGATTTAGCTTTTGCTAGAAAAGAAAGAGGTTTCTGGGCTACATGCTGCTGGACGGAAGCATAGACCCACCACTTCCCATAGTCGGCAGTGAGCCTGGTTCACAGAGCTGGTGGTAAACATTAGTTCTGCCATGTTGGGAAGCTGAGGTAGGTGGAGCCAGCAGCCAAAGCTGCCATTTCAGTCCTATTAATGCTGCAGTTTAAAGCAATAGATTCACAATAAGGCAGATTCAGATGGAACAAGACTTTAAATGGTTTACAATGTGTGTAAAAATGTACATAGAGAGATGAAAATGAATAGACAGTTATATAAAGAAATCGTTTTAAAATATAAAGTCTTTTTTGTAATTTGATTTAATATTACATATCAGCCAAGGATTCCCCTGTCCTCCCTCCACCTGCCCTGCCTGCCCTCCCCGTAGGGAACCCCCCATTCCCATCTCCTCCAGGGCAAGGACTCCCCTGGGGATTCAGCTCAACCTGGTAGATTCAGTCCAGGCAGATCCAGTCCCCTCCTCCCAGCCTGAGGAAAGTGTCCCTGCATAGGCCCCAGGTTCCAAACAGCCAGCTCATGCACTAAGGACAGGTCCCGGTCCCACTGCCTGGGTGTCTCCCAAACAGTTCAAGCTGATCAACTGTCTCACTTATCCAGAGGGCCCGATCCAGTTGGGGGCTCCTCAGCTATTGGTTCATAGTTCATGTGTTTCCACTAGTTTGGCTATTCATCCCTGTGCTTTTTCCAATCTTGGTCTCAACAATTCTCACTCATACAATCCCTCCTCTTTCTTGCCAATTGGACTCCCAGAGCTCCACCTGGGGCCTGGCTGTGGATCTCTGCATCCAGTTCCATCAGTCATTGGTTGAGATTTCTAGCATGACAGGGTGTTTGGCCATCCTATCACCAGAGTAGGTCAGTTCGGGATTTCTCTCTCCCATTGCCAGCAGTCTATTGTGGAGGTATCTTTATGGATTTCTGGGGACCTCTCTAGCACTTTGCTTCTTCCTATTCCCATGGGGTCTTCATTTATCATGGTCTCTTATTGCTTGTTGTCCCTCTCTGTTCTTGATCCAGCTGGGATCTCCCGCTCCCCTAAGCTCTCTTTCCCTCGACCCTTGTCCTTCATTACCCACCCACCCCCAGGTCCAGTTTGCTCATGTAGATCTCATCCATTTCTCTGTCATTGGGCAAACCCTGTGTCTTTCTTAGGGTCCTGTTTTCTAGGTAGCCTCCCTGGAGTTGTGAGTAGCAGTCTAGTCATGCTTTGTTTTACATCTAGTATCCTCCTATGAGTGAGTACATACCATGTTTGTCTTTCTGAGTCTGGGTTACCTCACTCAGGGTGTGTTTTTCTAGATCCATCCATTTGCCTGCAATCCTCATGATGTCATTGTTTTTATCTGCTGAGTAGTACTCCATTGTGTATATGTACCACATTTTATTTATCCATACCTTGGGGTAACTTTAATTAAACCTGTATGACAAGAACTTTAAATCCCTGAAAAAAGAAACTGAAGAAGATGTCAGAAAATGGCAAGATCTCCCATGGTCTTGGACAGGCAGGATTAACAGTAAAAATGGCAATCTTACCAAAAGCAATCTACAGATTCAATGCAATCCCCATCAAAATACCAACACAATTCTTCACAGACCTGGAAAGAATAATACTCAACTTCATATGGAAAAACAAAAAAAACCAGGATAGCCAGAAGAACCTTGTACAATAAAATAACCTCTGGAGGCATCATGATCCCTGACCTCAAGCTCTACTATAGAACTACAGTAATAAAAACAGTTTGGTACTGGCATAAAAACTGACATGCAGACCAATGGAATCAAATTGAAGACCCTGACATTAATCCACACACCTGTGAACATACAATTTTTGACAAAGAAGCCAAAACTGTACAATGGAAAAAAGAAAGCATCTTCAACAAATGGTGCTGGCATAACTGGATGTCAACATGTAGAAGACTGCAAATAGATCCATACCTGTCACTGTGCACAAAACTTAAGTCCAAGTGGATCAAAGACCTCAACATAAATCCAGTTACTCTGAATCTGATAGAAGAGAAAGTAGGAAGTAGTCTTGAATGCATTGGCATAGGAGATCACTTCCTAAATATAACACCAGTAGCACAGACACTGAGAGAAACAATCAATCAATGGGACCTCTTGAAACTGAGAAACTTTTGTAGAGCAAAGGACATGGTCAACAAGACAAAGCGACAGCCTACAGAATGGGAAAAGGTCTTCACCAACCCCACATCTGACAGAGGGCTGATATCCAGAATATATAAAGAACTCAAGAAATTAGACATCAAAATGCCCAACAGTCCAATTAAGAAATGGGCTATAGAGCTAAACAGAGAATTCTCAACAGAGGAAGTTCAAATGGCTGAAAGGCATTTAAGGAATTGCTCAACATCCCTAATCATCAGGGAAATGAAAATCAAAATGACTCTGAGATACCACCTTACACCTGTCAGAATGGCTAAGATCAAAAACACTGAAGACAGCTTATGCTGGAGAGGATGTGGAGCTAGGGGAACTCTCCTCCACTGTTGGTAGAATGCAAGCTTATACAGCCACTTTGGAAATCAATATGGCTCTTTCTTAGAAAATTGGGAATCAATCTCTCCCAAGACCCAGCTATACCACTCTTGGGCATATACCCAAGGAATGCTCAATCATACCACAAGGGCACTTGCTCAGCTATGTTCATATCAGCATTGTTTGTAATAGCCAGAACCTGGAAAATATAAAGTCTTTAAAGAGACAGCAAAGGTAGTATAAAAATAAGCCATGTAAAGATGGATATTACACAGAGAATCTGGATTGTGTTGTCTTTGGGATTTTTTTTTTTTTTTTGGTTTTTCGAGACAGGGTTTCTCTGTGTAGCTTTGCGCCTTTCCTGGAACTTACTTGGTAGCCCAGGCTGGCCTCGAACTCACAGAGATCCGCCTGGCTCTGCCTCCCGAGTGCTGGGATTAAAGGCGTGCGCCACCACCGCCCGGCCCGTCTTTGGGATTTTTAACTGCAGAAAGACTTTTGATTGTAAAGGCTGCTCAGTTAAACCAATATGTATATTTTAAAGGTACCTTGACTTCAAAATTTGTGTCTGTGGATACATTGCTTTGGAAAAGAGGTTCTGCTTTGGTTTCCACAGAAGATGAGAACCTGTGGATTGCTTCCATTCTAATATGGTTTGATCAACCAAGACACCATGAAAGGTCTCTAATGACACCATGGCCCAGATGATCCAACATCCAGAATGGCTTCAAGGCAACTGCCTCAGACAATGCAGCCTCATGGTCTATTCCAGTTGGGACTTGACCATAATTCTTAATTTCTTCAGGATCCCAATAAGAGTACAGTGCCCTTTATCCACAGGAAGTAGCCTAGAAAACTGCAACCATATTCCCACAAAATGAATTATGGATGTTTGTCTTTGTTTAGGTTGTTGGTCACAAATTGTTAATGGTCATAGTCAATCTCTTTCTAAAAGAAAAAAGGAGGATATGATATAGAAATATAGGATATAGATATGATAGGGTAGATTATTAAATCTACTTTTTCATTTATTTTTTTTTAAATTTTATTTTATTTTACCATATAATTTAATTCTACATATCAGCCACAGATTCCCTTGTTCTCCCCCCTCCAGCCCCTATCCCCTTCCCCCCAGTCCACCCCCAATTCCCATCTCCTCCAGGACAAAGACTCCCCCAAGGATTGAGATCAACCTGATAGACTCAGTCCAGGCAGGTCCAGTCCCCTCCTCCCAGGCTGAGCCAAGCATCCCTGCATAAGGCCCAGGTTTCAAACAGCCAACTCATGCAATGAGCACAGGACCCAGTCCCACTGCCTGGATGCCTCCCAAACAGATCAAGCCAATCAACTGTCTCACCAATTCAGAGGGCCTGATCCACTTGGAGACCCCTCAGCCATTGGTTCATAGTTCATGTGTTTCCATTCATTTGGCTATTTGTCCCTTGGTCTCAACAATTCTCGCTCATATAAACCCTCCTTTTTCTCGTCAATTGGACTCCTGGAGCTCCAACTGGGGCCTGGCCATAGATCTCTGCATCCAGATCCCTCAGTCATTGGATGGGGTTTCTAGCATGACAATTAGGGTGTTTGGCCATCCTATCACTAGAGTAGGTCAGTTCGGGCTGTCTCTCGACCATTGCCAGCAGCCTATTGTGTGGGCATCTTTGTGGATTTCTGTGGGCCTCTCTAGCACTTTACTTCTTCCGATTCTCATGGGGTCTTCATTTACCATGGTCTCCTATTCCTTGCTCTCCCTCTCTCTTGATCCAGCTGGGATCTCCCACTCCCCCAAGCTCTTTTTCCCTCAACCCTCACCCTTCATTACCGCCACTCACGTCCAGGCTGTTCATGTAGATCTCATCCATTTCTCTGTCATTGGGCAATCTCCGTGTCTTTCTTAGGGTCCTGTTTTCCAGGTAACCTCCCTGGTGTTGTGAGTAGCAGTCCAGTCATCCTTGTTCCACATCTAGTATCCTCCTGTGAGTGAGTACATACCATGTTTGTCTTTCTGAGTCTGGGTTACCTCACTCAGGATAATTTTTTTTTAGATCCATCCATTTGCCTGCAAACCTCATGATGTCATTGTTTTTCTCTGCTGAGTAGTATTCCATTGTGTATATGTACCACATTTTATTTATCCATTCTTCAGTTGAAGGGCATCTAGGTTGTTTCCAGGTTCTGGCTATTACAAACAATGCTGATATGAACATAGCTGAGCAAGTGCCCTTGTGGTATGATTGAGCATTCCTTGGGTATATGCCCAAGTGTGTTATAGCTAGGTCTTGGGGGAGATTGATTCCCAATTTTCTAAGAAAGTGCCATATTGATTTCCAAAGTTGTTGTACAAGCTTGCATTCCCACTAGCAGTGGAGGAGAGTTCCCCTAGCTCCACATCCTCTCCAGCATAAGCTGTCTTCAGTGTTTTTGATCTTAGCCATTCTGACAGGCATAAGATGGTATGTCAGAGTTGTTTTGTAAATCTACTTTTAAAGAGCAACAATTTGTTTAAAATGTTTTACATTGGTATAGATTTTAGTTTTATTGATACAAATTTAAAGTTAGTTTTGTTATACTCTCTATATATTTCTATTCTTGTTTAAGGTATTATGTTTATATAACTCATTTAAATTGTCATGGATAATTAAGAAATATAAATTAATAGTCATCTAGTATAATCAAACTTATCATCATGTTAGTTAAGTTTTCTAGTTATACATACATATATTTCAATTAGGTAGGCAATCTTCAAACTCTTCAAAGATCGACAAAATATGGCATTTAAAATGTTTTAAAAACTTAGACTTTCTGGACAGTCAGACATGTCTGTTTCTAGCAGCACCAATTTACTTCAAAGAGAAAGATGGGCATTGCAGACACTCCATATAGAGTTTATCTTCTTCTTGGCAAAAATAGTCATTTGGGCAAGAAACTGTTTTTGCCTGGACTACTTGAAAAAATGTTGTGTCCACTGGACATGCAGGACCCATGGGAATGTGACCACTGAACTTTGCAAGTCGAGGTGGTCCTTCAGGTTCCTGTTTCACATAGGAAACTGCCAGATATTCTACAGGACATACAGAGAAGCAACTGAGAAACTCTAGGCATGTAGGCTGAAAAATGGATGCCCCAACATTGCAGAAGAACTTTGGGTGACTGTCCAGGCAGGCAGCTGTCTCTGTCATTTCCAGAATTTTGGAAGTTCCTTACAATGCATTTCCTGTTTACTTAGGCAATACTATATCCTTCTGAGGTCTTTGATGTAGTTGAAGACTGGATAGTTATAATTTTCCTTGGTTATGATAAAAGATAAATTAGATATGAAACTTTAGACTCACAAATATAGGATAGATAGAATATTTTCTTTAATTTTGCCAAATACAAATAGACTAGATATTGTAACTGTAATTCTTGCTTGATAACTGATTGGCCAGTAGCCAGGCAGGAAGCATAGACAGGATAAGCAGAAAAGGAGAATTCTGGGAAGAGGAAGGCTGAGTCAGGAGATGCCAGCAAGCTGTCCAAGGAGCAACATGTAATGTGACGCAGGTAAAACCACAGAACACATGGCAACATATAGATTAACAGAAATGGGCTGAGTTTAAGTGTAAAAACTAGTCAGTAGTTAGCCTGAGCTAATGGCCAAGCAGTTTTAATTAATATAAGCTTCTGAGTGATTATTTTATAAGCAGCTGCAGACTGCAGGGCTGGGCAGGACTAGAGGAAAACTTTTAGCTACACCAGCCAGCCACTGAACAAGCAGGATGTGTAAAAAATAAGATAACAAGTCATGAGTCACGTGGCAAAGCATGGATAGAAATATGGGTTAATTTTAGTGTAAGTGTTAGCTAGTAACAAGTCTGAGCTATTGACCTAGCATTTATAATTCATATTCAGCTGCTGAATAATTCATATTCAGTCTGTTATTTGGTACCAGGAGGTTAGGACTGAAAATGTCAGTTTACAGCACAGAATAATCATTATCATTCCAAAATGTAGGGAATGGAGCATAATGAGGAAATACTGGGACCAAAGAAAGACCAAAAACAAGCTGGGCAAATACCAGACTCTGCCTCTCCATGTCTCATGTCAAAATGCTCTTCAGATCTCCTGCTCCTTTCAGTTTTGTTGACTGCAATACACTTCTTTCTCTTGGACTGGTTCCACTCCCTGTTAGCAACCCTCCTCAGCAGGAATCCCATGACTCTGGCATCTCTAATATCTTGGGGTCTTCAAGGCAACACAGGTTTCAACTTCACAGCTTCATGCATTTGCTTCTATAGGCCTTCTTGTAGGCAAAATTCTAAATGGTCTTATTAAATAAGAAACACAGAGCCAAATACAGAGTTAAAAGCCCAAGAGATCTGAGCACTAGCAAAGAGCCAAGACCACCTTATCTTACCACTCACTGCCATTCTTCCCCTGAGAGAGAGACATTCTTCCTGTGTGTCTTATGTTTTGTTGCTTTCCTGTTCTGCCTTCTCATTGGCTCTAAGCCCAGCCACATGACTTCCTCATCACTGCTTGTCTATACAAACCTCCTGGTCTCTATGGTTGGTACTGGGATTAAAAACTCAAGGGTCACCATGCTTGACTGTGTCCTTGACCACAGAGACTCTGCATGCCATGTGATCGAATTAAGGGTATGGGCTACCACCACCTGGCTTCTATTCCTGGGTCTCCACTAATGACCTCTGACCTCCAGGCAAACTTTATTTATTAATATACAAATAAAATCACATTTCAACACAATTAAAATATCACCACAACACCTCTAATATGTTCCTGGCCTCAGCAGCTTTCCTTGGGCATGGAGGAAAATTCCATCCATTCCCATTTTCTATCCTTAACTCCAGAGACACATGGCTGAAGCTACCAAGTTCTGCTGCTTGCTGGGGCTGAAACATGCTCCCCTTGTTCAATTACATCTTTACCAGCCTTCTGTTTTTCATAGTTTTCTTCACTGCCTGACTTGGTTGTCCTGGAACCCCCTCTGTAGACCATTCTGACCTTCAACTTAGAGATCCCCCAGCTTCTGCCTCTGGAGTGCTGGCATTAAAGTTTTCTACCACCGCACCAGACTCTAAACTTTTCTTTAATCCCTCTTCACAAGTTGGAAATTTAGCTGGGTGGAATCTTGCCCTGAGGTCACTACTCCCTTTATTCCATTTCTTAATCTGCTTATCGCCTTATACACAGGACTTAGTTTCTTTCCACTTCCTGGTTCCTTTTCTCCTCAATGTGTATATTTTTACTTGCTCAGATTGCTCCTTTTGATTATAAATCTGCATTAGAGTTAACACTAATAACCAAACAACAGAGTCTATACTAGGGTGTTTTGAGATTTCCTCTGCCAATGGAATTAATCCAAAACTTTTCACTTTAGCCTCAGGCAGCCTCTTCAGACAAGGGAAAAAAGCAGCCACATTCTTCACCAAAATATCACTAGACCACATACTAACATTCTTCTCTGAAACCTCTTTAACTAGGCCCCAGCAGTTTAAATAACTCTCAGCACCAATGTCTTCCATGTTCCTACAAGGATGGCCCATTAAGCAGCACTTAAAGCATTCTTCTGCTTTCCTTCAAACAAAAGCATGGCCAGGGATATCACAGCAATACCCCACTCCTGGTACTAACTTCTGTCTTAGTTTGGGTTTCCATTGGTGTAAAGAGACACCATGACCACAGCAATTCTTATGAAGGAAAACATTTAATTGGGGTGACTTACAGTTCATATGATTAGTCCATTATCATCATGGTGCAACACGGTGGTGTGCAGGCAGACATGGTGCTGGAGAAGGAGCTGAGAGTCCTACATCTTGACCCACAGACAAATAGGAAGAGGTCTGTCACATTGGGCATAGCTTGAGCATAGGAGACCTCAAAGTCCACCCAATAGTGACACACTTCCTCCAACAAGGCCATACCTATTTCAACAAAGTCATACCTTCTAATAGTACCACTCCCTATGAGCTTACAAGGGCCAATTATGTTCAAACTGCCACCCTCCATGTTATATGTGTTTCTTTTGCTTTTCCTTTGGCTCCTTTTTTCCCCTGTTTGTTTGTTTGGTTTTGTTTTTCTGTTTCTTTCTAGTTTGATTATTTTAGATGACTGTGTGTTTTCTAATGAAAGAGAGAAAGAAACGTATGGATTTGAGTGTGTAGGGAGGTGGGGAGGATATGGGAGGAGTTGTGAGAGGGTAAGCTTTAATTGGAATATATTATAAGGAAAAATCTATTTTCAAACAAATAAACAGAACAAGTCAGATAAACGTCACATGTTTCACTTCACTGGTAGAGCCTAGATTGTATGTACATACATTAAGTCAATATATATGTACATATATGTGTGTGTATGTGTAAGTATGTGTGCATGTATGTATGTAAGCAAAAGGAAGATTGGAGAAAGGAAGAAAGCTAGCAACTAGCAGGAAGGGATTGGGAAAAGGAAGGAGAGGGACAGGAGGGTATGAGGGGTGAGCATGGTCAAAATACATGATATACTTGAAGGATTTGTCTTTTTGAAACCCAGCACTACGCACAGTGAATCTGCAGCACTAATAAACCAATGTGGAGAAAAATCCTCATTTAGTGTTGGTGGGACTGTAGCAACAATTGTGGAAGAACTGTGGAGCCTCCTCCAAAACCCAGCAGTAAAACCAACTTCTGATTCAACAGTCCTGCTGCTGGGTGTATTTGCAGAGGCATTGACATCAGAGCATGGAAGGTTTGACATTACACGATTATTGCAGTAGTATTCATGAAAGTCAACCTAGGTGTTCTTGAAAAGATAAATGATTACTTAAAATTCAACTATATAAGGGAATATTAAATATTAGTCATCCATAAAAAGAACAAAATTCTCTCCTGTGCAGAAGTAAGGAGGGATCTGGAGGATGTTATATTAAGTGGAATAAGTCAGGCTTAGAAAGACAAACACTGTGTGCTTTCACTATATGCCACAGAAGCTCTTTAAAAACAGAGAGACTACAGGCAGGAGAGCCGAGTATCAGAGCCCAGCCAGCAGCCATTTCCAGTTGACACCACACCAGCAGCTGCCTGCCAAATAAAGCTGCCAAAGAAGAGCATTAAAAACAGCAGAAGTGGTGCTCCAGCACTTGCCAGGCCTGTGGGGCCAGAGAGGGTCACTGTGCAGTGCAGGGACCAACAGAACTGTGGAGAAAGAACTTATGTCTTCCCCTCCCCACCCCTACCAGAACCCCAGTAACCGTGGGTCCTGCAAAGACCAACAGGCCTCATTCTTCCCTTTCCCATAAAGCACCATGGAAAGCCTGCCTGAACCAGAGTGACCCAAGAACTTCACCTTTCAACTCAGAGAAGCTGTGCCAGCAATTTACTCCATAAATATTCTTCTTTAATCTCTTATTTTCTATTATTTAATCTGTACCCTTGTATACATGTCCTGGTGGTTTTGTTGTTGTTTGTATATTTATCAGTTAAGTCTTAGTAGTATAATGCTTCTCTACCCAGTTTACTCTAAGGCAGTGGTTCTCAATATGTGGGTTGTGACCCCTGCATATCAGATATTTATATTAGGACTCATAAGAGTAGCAATATTACAGCTATAAAGCAGCAATGGAATAATTTTATGGTTGGGGGGTCACCACAACATGAGGAACTGTACTAAAGGGTTGCAGCATCAGGAAAGTTGAAAAATACCTTTCTAAGGCATTCTTCTTTTTCACATTTATTTATTTTTATTTTATATGTATGAGTGTTTCATCTGCATGCATGTCTATGCACTATGTGCATCCAATGCCCTTGAAAGCCAGAAGAAGTTATTTTATTTCCTGGAATTGGAGTTACAGTTATGAACTGTCATGTGGATGCTGGGAATTGAACCCATGGTCTGGAAAAATAGTCAGTGATTTTAAATGCTAAGCCACATCTCTACCCTATAATGCATTCTTATTATCTTTTTATCTTTTTTTTCTGGAGCTGAGGACTGAACTGAGGGCCTTGCACTTGCTAGGCAAGCGCTCTACCACTGGGCTAAATTCCCAGCCCCAGGCATTCTTCACTCCACTTGTCAGGTACACCTCATTTATTACTCTCTTTTTCATTCCTCTGTCTTCTTTCTCTCACCATTATCCTCTCCTCTTTTTGCCTTTTAATTACGACCTTCCAAAATATATTTCAAACCCATGGACCCCAACAGTTTTTTAATTCCATCTTTCTAGATGCTTTACCCACCTTGAATTTTCTTTACAAAATCAATATAATATTTAATCCTTGTCCTTATTTGAACTACTTCCCTCCCACTACTGATCTTATTAACTAAAATTTGAGTAGAAACCTTACTCTCACTTTGATTGTTTATTCTCCAATAGTTTTTTAATTCAAAGGGCCATTGTTACTAATTAGATAGTACTGATGTAGTGTAGTGGTGATATCAAACAGCTGTGGGTACTCTGGCACTTAATATTTCATTTGAGGAATAATATAGGGCTTACCAGACACACAGAGCTCCTGGCCTGAGGAATTATTTTCTGATCTACACACTCAATGCTACTACATCCAAGTCCCGTGTGAACATAGCAAACACTTCAACTGAAAGAATACAGCTGATAAAAATAAATCAAATCCCAGTACAGTAACACAAGAAACATGAAAAACCAAGACAACATAAGTTATTAACTCTATGGAAATTATTAACAACAGAATTTATTAACTCTGTACAATGGCATCTAGTGAGAGTGAGTTATATGAACTCTCAGAGAGCATAGAATAATGATTTTAAATATCTTCAAAGCTACAACAGCTGAGTGAAATAAGGAAGGTGATGGATGATACAAAAGGAATTCAATAGAGATAGAAATGCAACGGGGGGGGGGAGGGGGACCCAATCTGAGATGTTGGAATAAAACACACAGAAAGCCAAATTAAAAAAAAAACTCTGTATAGTCTCAGCAGTAGAATGGACCAAGGTCGCCTTTAACCCCAGCACACAGGAGGCAGAGGCAGGTGAATCTCAGTGAGTTTGAGGCCAGCCTGGTCTACAGAGTGAGTTCCAGGCCAGCCAGTGCTACACAGAGAGACCATGTCATAAAAAAAATTGGACCATGGAGAGGATAGAATATCTGGAGTGGAACCATCTAATAGGGACAAAGAAAAATAATAATAAGGTGCCAGTGAGAATTCCAAGATACATGAAGCATTCTGAAAAGACCAAATTTATAGGTTGTAGGCATAGAAGAAGAATCTAGTTCTAAAGTCACAGAAAATATTTTTAAAAGAATTGTAACAAATTTTTTCAGAGTTGTGGAAAAAGACACCAATCCAGGGACATTTAGGACACCAAATAGGCAAGACTAAAAGAAAACCTTCCTGTGACATTACAAGGAAAACATATTGAAAGCATCCAGAGAGAATACTAAGTCAAACCTAAAGGCAGCTCCACACTACCAGAGCCTACAGCTGAAAGTTTAAAAGACACAAGGACTTAGAATGATATATTTCTCAAAGGTAACTGTCAGCCCAGACTACTATACCCAGCAAAGCTGTCTGTCACAATTGAAGGACAAATAAAAACTTTCCATGGTAAAAATAGACTAGAGGGATGTATGAGCATTAAGCTAGCTCTACAGATGATACTTAAAGGAATACTTCACTCTGAAGAGAGAAACAGATCCATCCACAAGGCCACAGGAAAGAATAAACCATGCTAGAATAATACTAAGCAACAAGGGAGACAGAAATAACTAAACACTACAAAATCAACAAAATGTCAAGACTCTATACAGAACTTTCAAAAGAACCTCTGAGGACTGACAGTCCGAATGCCCCAATCAAGATACACTAGTAGATTGAATAAAAAAGCAGGAACAATCTCTTTGCTGCCACCAAAAATTATATCTCACCACAAATTGCAGATGGTATCTTATGGAGAAAGGATGGGAAAAGGTCTCTCAAGCAAATGGACCAGGAAACAATTAGGTGTCACTGTTCTAATATCTGACAAGACAGACTTCAAACAAAACTAGAGAGAAAAGAAAAATATGGTCATTTCCTACTGAGTAAGAGATCAATCCTCCAAGAAGACATTAGTATTCTAAACATAAATGCCCCATACATAGACTCATCCATTTGCATAAAGCAAGCACTACTAAAGGCAAACAAATTACATATGAATCCCAGCATGATAGTAGTGAGAGGCATCAGGATCCCCACTCTCACCAATTGACAGGTGATCCCAATGAAAAATGAACAGTGTTATCTGAATTATTTGGCATCATGGATCAAATGGACTTAATAGCTCCTCAGTTAGGGGTGGAACTCAGTGGCCAACTGTTCTCCATGGTGAAATTCTGACAGATAACAGTTCAGACTACTATACCCAGGAAAATTTTCTACTACCATAGATGGAGAAAACAAGATATTCCATGATAAAGTCAAATTTAAACAATATCTACACTCAAATACAGCCCTATAGAAGGTACTAGAAGGAAAACTCCAACCTAAGGAGGTTAACTATATCCATGAAAACACAGGAAATAAATAATGTCACAGAAGCAAAATCAAAAGGAGGGAAACACACACACACACACACACACACACACACACACACACACACACACACACACGCACGCACTACCACCACCACCACCACCAACAAAATAATAGGAATTAACAATCATTGGTCATTGATATCTTTCACTATCAATGGACTCAATTCCCCAATAAAAAGAATGTAGACTAATAGATTGGATGTGAAAAGAGGATCCAACCTTTTGCTGAATAGAAGAAACACACCTCAATATTGAAGATAGACATTATCTCAGAGTGAAGGGATGGAAAAAGATTTTCTAAGCAAATCTCATACTAGCAACTTAGCAGCATACCTGAAAGCTCTAGAACAAAAGAAGCTAGTGTACCCAAGAGGAGTATAGGACAATAAATAACCAAACTGGGGGTTGAAATCAATAAAATAGAAACTGTGGTGATATTTCATTTGTGCTGAAATGTGATATTTAATTTGTATGTTAATAAATAAAGTTTGCCTGGAGATCAGAGTTCATAGCTAGCCATAAACAGAAGTCAGGTGGTGGTAGCACATGCCCTTAATCCGATCACATGGCAGGCAGAATCTCTGTGCATTTAAGGACACAGCCAATCCTGGTGACACACACCTTTAATCCCAGTACCAACCATAGAGACCTGGAGGTCTGTATAGACAGACGATGATGAGGAAGTGAGGTGGCTGGGTTAAGAGTCAATGAGAAGGCAGAACAGGAAGGCAATAAAGGCACAGGTTAGACAGGAAGAGGCTCTCTTGGGAAGCAACGGTGGTATGGTGAGCTAAGGTTAGTTTGGTGGCTATCACTATTGCTCTGATCTCTTTGGCTTTCACCCCTGTATTTGGCGCTGTGTTTCTTATTTAATAAGACTGTTCAGAAATACATCTACAAGAAACAAAGAGAACAATATACAGAATCAATGAAACAAAGTATTGGTTCTTTGAGAAAATTAGCAAGACAGACAAAACCTTATCCAAACTAATTAAAAGACACAGAGAGAATATTCAAATTAAAAAATCAGAAGTGAAAAGAGGGACATAACAATAGACACTGAGGAAATCCAGAGAATCATTAGGTCACACTTCAAAAATCTGTACTCTTCAAAATTGGAAAATCTAAAAGAAATGGATAATTTTCTCAATGCATAACACTTACCAAAGTTAAATCAAAATCAAGTAAATAAACCAAAAACCCTAAGGAAATAGAAGCAGTCATTAAGTCTCCCAACCAAAAAAGGCCAAGGCCAGATGGTTTTAGAAAAGAATTCTACCAGACTTTCAAAGAAGAGCTACCACAAATACTCCTCAAATTATTCCACAGCATAGAAACAGAAGGAACATGGCCAAATTCATTTTATGAGGCCACAGTCACTATGATACTCAAACCAAAAAGATTGGGCAAAGAAAGGGAATTACAGACCAATTGACCTCATGAACACAGATGCAAAAATACTCAATAAAATACTGGCAAACCAAATCCAGGAACACATCAAAAAGATCATTCACCATGATCAAGTAGGCTTCAGCCCAGAGATGCAGGGATGGTTCAACATATGAAAATCCATCAATGTAATCCACCATATCAACAAACTAAAAGGAAAAAAAACCCACATGATCATTTTATTAGATGCTGAAAAAGCCTTTGACAAAATCCAGCACCCCTTCATGATAAAAGTCTTGGAGAGGTCAGGAATACAAGGAACATACCTAAACATAATAAAGGCAACATACAGCAAGCTGACAGCCAACAACAATGGAGAGAAACTTAAAGCAATTCCACTAAAATCAGGAACAAGACTAGACTGTTCACTCTCTCCTTATTTATTCAATATGGTACTTGAAGTTCTATTGAGAGCAATAAGACAACTGAGGGAGATCAAGGGGATACAAATTGGAAAGGAAGAATTCAAAATATTGCTATTATAAATCATATGACAGTATACATGAGCAACCCCAAAAGTTCCAGTAGGGAACTCCTACAGCTGATTCACACCTCCAGAAAAGTGGCTAGATACAAAATTAACTAAAAAAAATCAGTAGCCCTACTATATACAAATAACAAATGGACTAAGGAAGAAATCAGGAAACAACACCCTTCACAATAGCCACAAATAATATAAAATATCTTGGTGTAACTCTAATCAAGTGTCTTGGTTTGGGTTTTAAATTGCTGTGGAGAGACACCATGACCACAGCAACTCTTACAAAGAAAAAATTTATTGAGGTCATGACTTAGAATTTCAGAGGTTCAGTTCATTATCATCATGACAGGGAGCATGGTGGTATGCAGGCAAACATGGTGCTGGCTGCATCTTGAACAGAAGGCAACAGGAAGTCACATTGAGGTAAGCTTGAGCAAAAGAGACCTCAAAGCCCGCCTCAACAGTGACACACTTCCTCCAATGAAGCCACACCTCCTATTAGTGCCATTCCCTTTGGGGGTCACTTTCGCTCCCTGGCCCCCAAAAGCTTGTAGCCATATCATAATACAAAAAATGCATTCAGTCCAACTTCAAAAGTCTCCATAGTGTATAACAGTCTCAAACTTGTTTCAAAGTCCAAAGTCTCTTCTGAGACACATGGCAATCTCTTAACTGCAATTCCCCCTGTAAAAATGAAAACAAAAAAGCATAGTAAGGAAATACTGAACCAAAGCAAGACCAGAAACCAGCTGGACAGATTCCAAACTCTGCATTTCCATGTCTGATGTCAAAATGCTCTTCAGATCTCCAACTCCTTTCAGCTTTGTTGACTGCAACAAACTTCATCCTCTTGAGTTGGTTCAGCTTCCTATTAGCAGTCCTTCTTAACAGGTATCTCACAACTCCGGCATCTCTAACATATTGGGATCTCCAAGGCAACCCAGGCTTCACTTCACAACTTCACACAATGGCCTCTCTAGGCCTCCATTCATGGTTGGACACCCCTACCACATGCCTGGCCTCAGCATGCCAGGCACAGAGGCAAATTCCGTGACCCATTTCTTCTATCCTTAACTCTAAAGTCAGAATTACATGGCTGAAGCTGCTAAGTTCTGCGGCTTGCTGAGCTGGAACATGGTCCCCTTGTTTAATAACATCATCACCAGCTTTATATTTTCCTTAATTGCCTAAACTTGACTGTCATTGAATTTGCTCTGTAAACCAGACTGGCCTCAAACTCAGAGATCAACCAGCCTCTGCCTTCCCAGTGCTGGGATTACAGATGTGCACACCTGACTATAAACTTTTCTTTAGTTCCTTTTCACAAGTCGGAAACATAGCTGGGTGGGATCTTTTTCTGAGGGCACCACTCCCTATATTCCATTTCTTAATCTGTTTATCTCCTTGAATAAAGAACTTAGCTTCATTTTGCTTTCTGGTACTCTTTTTCTCCTCAAATATTTTTCCTTGCTCAGCTTGTTCCTTTTCATTATATATCTTCATTAGAATTAACACTAGTAGCTACCAACAGAGTCTGTACTAGGCTGTTTTCAGATTTCTTCTGCCAATTGAATTAATCCAAAACTGTTCACTTTCGCTTCAGGCAGACTCTTCTAACAGGGCAAAAAGCAGCTACTTTCTCCACCAAAATATCACAAGAATGATCTCTAGGTAGCATACTAAAGTTCTTTTCTGAAACCTCTTGAGTGAGCCCCTCATAGTTCAAATAACTCTTAGTACCACTGTCTTCCATGCTCCTGCTAGTATGACCCATTAAGCAGTGATTAAAACATTCCACTGCTTTCCTAACCCAAATTACCAAAGTCCAAATTTCTCCAAACAAAAACATGGTCATGCCAATCACAGCAATACCCATACCAACTTCTGTCTTAGTTAGAGTTTTTGTTGCTGTAAAAAGACACCGTGACCTCAGCAACTCTTACAAATAAAACATTTAATTGAGATGGTGGCTTAAGTTTCAGAGGTTCAGTCCATTATCGTCATGATGGGGAACATGGTAGCATTCAGGCAGACATGGTGCTGGCTACATCTTGACCAGAGGCAGCAGGAAGTCAACTGGAAGTCATACTGAGGTAAGCTTGAGCAAAAGAGACCTCAAGGCCCACCCCCACAATGACACACTTCCTCCAACAAGTCCACACCTCTTAATAGTGCCACTTCCTTTGAGGACCATTTTTTTTTCAAACCACCACACCAAGCAAATGAAAGACTTATATGATAAAAACCAAGTCTTTGAAGAAAGAAATTGAAGAAGATACCAGAAGAAGGAAAGATCTCCCATGCTCAGGGATAAGTAAGATCAACATAGTAAAAATGGCTATCCTACCAAAAGCAATCTACAGGTTCAACGCAATCCCCATCAAAATTCCAACACAATTCTTTATAGATCTTGAAAAGACAATACTCAACTTCATATATAAAGTCAAAATAACCCAGGATAGCTAAAAAAAAATCCTGTACAAGAAAAGAACTTCCAGAGGTATCACCATCCCTGATTTCAAGCTGTACTACAGAGATATAGTAATAAAAAGTTAATGAGATTTGCATAAAATCACATAGGTTGATAAATGGAATTTAATCAATGACCCAGATTGATAAGTCACCCATGTGTTGTGTGATATTTTGTTTGTGTTTTGACAAATAAAGTTTGCCTAGAGATTAGAGGGTGGAGCTAGCCATTAGTTAACCATAGAGGTCTGGAGGTCTGTATAGACAGGAGACAGGAAGTGATGAGGCTGGGTAGAGAGAGGAAGTGATAAAGAGGGCAAAGACAGAATCTCAGCCCTTTTAGTCAGAGGACCCTGAGAGGTAGGAAATGATTGTAGCTGCTCCTCTGCTTCTCTGATCTTTGAGCTTTTACCCCAATATCTGACTCCTGGTTTTTACTGATAAGACTAAATAAGATCACACTTCATCTGGCATCCAACTTTTGGGGCATGAATTCATGAAAAAGCTGCTTGCCTGTGACTTTGCAGCCACTGACACATGCTGGAGCTGCATGCAGGGGCTCCTGCCATAGTCACTGCCCTGCAGGCTAGATTTTCATTTTTTCCCCCAAGCCCTCTGAGCAAGTCTGAGATTTTTCTGTTGCAGCCTCTCTGCAGCAAACTCCAGAGGCACTTGGGCTCCAAATCCCACGAGAGTTAGCCCCTCACCACTGGTCAGCTCTGCATTCAGATAACTCTGGCCACACATGCTTCTTCCCCCACTATCCCCTGTAAGTGTTTTTCAGATAGCCAGCTCCCTCTCCTGGTGGGTTGTGGGTTTTCCCTGGACCCCCTCCTTGGGCTCCTGCCACACTAGGTAGCTTCCTTGACACCTACTTGGGCTTCTACTATTCTATACAACAGCAGTCAGCCTCACATTTAACCACCATCTTCACCATCAGCAACAGATTTGGTAAGACAATTGGGAATTCTTAAAGTGGAAAATTTTTTAAAAAGAGTTTTTTCTCATGTTCAAAAATGGAAAACAACATTATGATGGAAGAAGTTAGGTCTCTGTATGATTACACAATGGATGGTTTAAAAATGGAACAATTAAAAATGAGGGAATAATTAACTTAGATGGGACTTGTGTAATGTCAATTATAATCTTTATCAGTTTGATAATTCTTGTTATATTCCTAAAAAAGTTGGTTGATATGAATGTCAAGATACAGGTCTTAGGAAAGGCTACTACTAATAATATGCATGCCTTACTAATAACTAATAAGGAGAACAATACAATTTTGACCAATAAGATAAAAGCTCTAGAAATATTTACTACTGAAGAGAGCAAAATAACTAAGAAGATTAATACAATTTTGGCCAATAAGATAAATGCTCTAGAGCTATGTACTGCTGAAGAGAACAAAAAGACCAAGGAGATTAATACAATTTTGACTGATGAGATAAAAGCTCTAGAAATATTTACTGTTGAAGAGAGCAAAAAAGTGAGTGATAATATGCAAACTTTAGAAAAACTTAATATTCAGAAGACATAAGCCTAAGAAAAGCTTATTAAAGCAGATAATAGAGCTATTCAGACACAGACAGAGGAATTAAAAAAAAAGCAACCTAACCATTACATTATAAAATTAGAGAGGAACAGCTTAAGGTTATCAAACAACCAACCTTAATTAATCCAATCACCTTATAGGATCAACTGCCAAATGACAGGTATCCCCAAGGCTATGCAAGAGCTGACTGGATTCCTGTGGAAACGTTAGATTTGAGGAGATTTAAGCAAGTGATAGTCTCATATGGTATACATTCACCTTTTGCAATGCAGGTGATAAATTCATGTTCAACTAGTAACAGAATTGCCACACAAGACTGGAGAGAATTGGTTACAGCAGTATTGGAACCTGATCCTCAATTACAGTGAAGAACCTGGTGGAAAGATGAAGTAGGACTAGAGATATTGAAATCTCCCAAGACCAACTACTTGGAGATGGTGTTATGCTGATGTACAAAGACAGTCTGTATATGATGACCACATCCTGGCTCTATGCCATGCAGCAGCTTTGAATGCTTAGGATAGCATTAAAGAAGTCAGAAAGAGAACAGAGATATTTACTAAAGTTATACAGGGCCCTGAAAAAAACCTTCACTGATTTTCTACAAAGATTTATTTCAGATGTAAACAGAATGATACAAAATTCAGAAGCTAGACAAATAATAATTGAGCATTTGGCTTTCAAAAATGCTAATTCCCAATGCAAAAGGATAATTAGGCTTTTAAAGGCAAGATCAGCACCCATAGAGGAATGGATCTGAGATACAGTCATTATTGAATCTCATAACAATGATAATGTTTGAAAGGAAAGGTTATTTCCAGAAACTTGAAAAAAATGTCAGGTGTTTTAATTGTGGCAAACAAGGTCACCTAAAAAGAGATTGTAGATAGGGCATTCCTAGAAACAATATTTGTTTCTAGGAATAATCCAAACAGAAGGTCCCTGCCTACTGGAGTATGTAGAAAGTGCAGCAAAGGCTGACTGACACTGTACAACTCAATGCAGATCAACAAGGGACAGACAGGATCACCCTTTGCAATTGGGAAATGCCTTGGGGAGCCTCTTGTAAGCCCCCATGTCAAATTTTGTTCAGTCACTCTCCGTCACCATGGGGAAACTTCTTGCCAGAACAATTAAAGGACCTAATGCCTATTTAAAAAAATAACCATACTGCTCTGGATGATAGAACAGCTTTAGAAGATAAAACAAAAATTTCAAGAGAAACCATAAAGCAAATATTTTGGTAAACTTCCATGAATGGTCAAAGACCAAAGCTAAAGATAAATGACACTATAATTGAAGGTCTTGTAGACACAAGGGCAGATGTAACAATTTCACCAAAATCTTGGCAACCAGATTGGCCTCTTTAGGAGGTGAATGTTTAGCTTTTAGGAATTGGGACTTTATCTCAGGTAAAACAAAACATGAGATGGATCAAGTGTGTAGAGTCAGAAGGACAGAGAAGAAAATTGAAGGCACACATGGCTAATATAGCAATGAAATTATGGGGATGTGATTTATTACAGCAATGGAATACACAGATTAACCTTCCTTCAATCTCAGAAACAAATCATAATCTAAGGTCTGTTTCTGGGAAAAATATTAAAATGTATTATAAAGAACAGTCGCTGACCATTCAGGTTGTACAAAAACAGGACACAATAGCTGCCAATCTTTCAAAGGTGCCAACAGCCCTTCCTTTAAAATGGTTGACTGACAAACCTATCTGGGTAGAACAATGGCCTTTGACATCAGAAAATTTACAGGCCTTAGAACAGCTGGTACTGGAGCAACTAAATGCTCAACATATTGAGGAATCAACCACTCCTTGGAATTTTCCTGTATTTTTTATTAAAAAGAAATCTGGAAAATGGAGAATGGTAACAGATCTAAGAGTTGTTGATAAAGTGATTTAGCCAATGGGCTCTTTGTAGCCTGGAATTCCCCTGCCTTATCTATTACCTAAAGCATGGTCTATTATAGTTATTAATTTAAAAGATTGTTTCTTCACTATACCTTTACAAGAAAAGGTTAGAGAAAAAATTACCTTCATGATGCCTACTTATAATAATTCTCAGCATGTTAAGAGATATCAATGGAATGTTCTCCCACAAGGGATGTTAAACAGCTCTACCCTATGCCAATATTTTATATGATAGCCATTGGAAATGATTTGTAATCAGTTTCCTCAATCTATAATCTATAGATACTTTAGAGAAAATGTTTGAAGAAGTAAAGAAAATTTTGCCTTGTTGGGGATTACAATTTGCTCCTGAAAAAATACAAAGAGGAGATTCTATTAATTATTTAGCATATAAAGTAGATTTACAAAAATTTAATCCAAAAGGGTACAAATCAGGAGAGATCAATTGTGGACTCTTAATGACGTTCAAAAATTGCTGGGAGACATTGCCTATCTACAGCCCACTATGGAAGTAACAACTCAAGAACTGGGTAATTTGTTTCAAACCTTAAAAGGTGACAAGGATTTAAATAGTCCAAGAGAATTATCAACTGAAGCTGAGAGAGAATTGGCTTTGATGGAAAAGAAATTATAGGATGTACATGTGGATTGTTTGGATCCAGAAATTGATTGCATCCTGGTTATTTTGCCCTCTACACATTCTTCTATAGGAATTTTAATGCAGAGGGAAGATATTATCTTAGAAGGGATATTTTTACCACACAAACAGAGTAAAAACATTAAAAATGCATACGGAAAAGGTTTCTGAGTTGATTCTAAAAGGAAAATTAAGATTTCATCAATTGACAGTAATGGACCCAACGGAAATTATTGTACCTTTTACTAATGCTGAAATTTCCTCTTTATGGGCAGAAAATGAACATTGGCAAAGAGCTTGCAGTACTTTTTTGAGAGATATTAACAACAGATATCTCAAAAGCAAGAGACTTCAATTCATAAAGAGAATTAACTGAATCTTTCGTTACTTTGTATGAGGAACATCAATTTCTGGAGCACCTAAATTCTATATTCATGCAAATAAACCAGGAAAGGCAGTTTATAAATCAGAAAATTTGAATAAAGTTGCTCAAAGCCCTAATGATTCTGTTCAAAAGTCAGAATTATATGCTATTCTCATGGTATTATTAGATTTTCCAGAACCTCTTAATATAATCACTATCAATATGCATAAAGAGTAGTTATACACATTGAAACTGCTGAACTTATTCCTGATGAGTCAGAATTAACTTCATTATTTATACCATTACAGGAACTAGTCAGAAATAGGAATCATCCCATATATAAAACATACCAGATGCCATAGGGGTCTTCTAGGCCCTCTAGCACAAGATAATGATGAAATTGATCAGTTATTAATAGCAAATGTGCTGGAGGCATCGGAATTTCATAAAAAACACAATGTCTATAGCAAGGGTTTAAAAAAAGATTTTTCCATCACTTGGCAACAAGTCAAGAAAATGTCCTACTTGTTCCTTGTATAATCAAACTCCACTACCTGCAAGAAGTAAAGTAAAGGGTACTCAAAGAAATGAAATTTGGCAAATGGTTGTATTTAATTTTGCAGAATTTGGAAAATTAAAATATGTACACTATACCATAGATAAATATTCAGGATTTCAATGGGCAACTGCTTTGAGTTCTGAAAAGGCTGATTCTGTAATTACACATCTACAAGAAGTCATTGCCATCATGAGAATACCTGTACAAATTAAGACTAACAATGCTCCAGCATACGTTTCTAGTAAAATGAAACACTTTTTCACATATTAAAACATAAAACATATTACAGGTATATCACACAATCCTACAGGACAAGCAGTTATGGAAAGATCTAATTGAACTCTAAAAGATATACTTAATAAACAGAAAGGGGTAATAAACCCCCCAGAGATAGATTGCATAATCCTTTATTAACTTTAAATTTTCTAAATACTAATAAGAAGGTGCTGTGGGATAGTCTGTATGTCAAATTGCTCTGATTGGTCAATAAATAAAACACTGATTGGCCGGGGGCCAGGCAAGAAGTATAGGCAGGACTAACAGAGAGGAGAACAGAGAAAACAGGAAGGCAGAAGGAATCACTGCCAGCTGCCCCCATGACAAGCAGCATGTGAAGACGCCGGTAAGCCATAAGCCACGTGACAAGGTATAGATTTATGGAAATGGATTAATTTAAGCTATAAGAACAATTAGCAAGAAGCCTGCCATGGTCATACAGTTTGTAAGCAATATAAGTCTCTGTGTTTACTTGGTTGGGTCTGAGCAGCTGTGGGACTGGCAGGTGACAGAGATTTGTCCTGACTGTGGGCAAGGCAGGAAAACTCTAGCTACAAGAAGGGAATGACAGCTGAGGAGAGACATTGAAAATTAGAAAAAATTCTGAATTATATCAGCCTGTATACTTGAAAGATTTGATGACCTCAGAATGGAAACCAGGATATGTGTTATGTTGGGGATAAAGTTTTGCTTTTGTTTCCACAGGAGAAGAAAAGCTATGGGTACCATTAAAATTGATAAAGATTAGATATGAACAAGAGGGACTTCTTTATTAGAAGAGATGATAGTTTACCAACCAGTGTGACCATTCAATCTAAACTGACTTATAGGACTAACAAATGCTCTTCATTTGATCAGACATAACTTGCCAAAAGGGAAACTCCTCAAAGTTAGGGTTGGGGTAGGGCTTTGTTTTTGTCTTTCCAGGAGAATGAAGGCATCCAACTAAGGAATCTGAAGACTACTGGACAAATGAGACATCTGAAGAAAAAGGATGACTCATCCAGAGAAAACGTCCCAAGAAAAGGAGTAAATTGGACTATTTGGATATGCTCCTGGTATATTAGGTTTCCAACAGGAAAATTTTTCATATATCTTTCCAAATGGTTGTTTCTGCTGTTCTTTACAGACATATAATGCAAATGGTCTTTTTGTAGTCCCAGTTCAATTAAAAATTAAAGCTGGCTCTGGAGTTTGAGCATGGCTCTCTCTTCTCTAAACCCAAGCATGCTTATTAAAAGGAAAATCCAAAATCCCTTTCTCATGTCAGAAGAGCCACCTTATATAGGACAGAAGAGAAACCAAAATTAGGGGATCATTTTATTGATACTAATCTCAGGATCCTTTGGTTTTATTTTGATTCCTTACAACTTTTCCTAAGGTATGAATATTATATCAAAATTTATACAATTAAAAATATATTTTTTAACTTTTTTGTCATGATATTAGTAGTCATATAAGTTACTAATTCTAAAAAAGGCTTTATCTAGCTTTTTGTACATGATTTCAGGTTTGAGTCTCTATCAGATAACTAGGAATTTGGTTTTTGTACTCCGGATGTATATAACAAATTATAGTCTTTTAACCTCTTTGAGATCTGCTGCATATGACATTTAAAGTGTTTAAGTTTTCTGCAGTGAACCATGACCATGTCTAACAGTGACCTTTGAAGAGTCCAAAAGGAGGATTGGGCCCAACAACAATGATTCCACCTGGACTATGATAATGGCACTAAGCTGACCAACACCACTGAATGATCAGATTTGGATTACAAACTGCTCAGGACAATTTTAAGGTGGCTAGCTGAGATGATCCAGTCTCACAGACTACTCTAGACAGGACTCAACACAATCCCTGCACTTTGCAATAGGTAGCTCTCCCAGGACTTGACAATTGTCCCAATTTCTTTTCAGGATCATCTAAAGATGGTGTCACCCCCAGACAACAGGAAGACATTTTAAGAACACAATGCCCACATTCCCAAGAGGTGAAGTGGGTGGTTTTTGGTCATTCAATGGGTTATGGATATTTGTCAATGTTTGTGGATGGGTTACAAGTTGTTATTGTTAATAGTCAGGAAAAAAGCTGAACAGAGGAGATTAGATTCAGGAATCTTGTTCTAAAAAGAAGAGGGGGGGATACAGAAATAGGATAAAAGGGTAGATTATTGAATCTACTTTTAAACTGAAAAGGCAGCTACTAGTTTTAAATATATTAAACTGGCTTGGACTTTTGTATAGTGGTACAAAATTGAGGTTATTTTTGTTATACTGTATATATGTTATAGAAATGATAGGATAAAAAGTTAGGTTATTGACTCTGCCTATAAACAAAAAAGCAACTACTAGTTTTATATATTTTACATTGATATGAATTTTTGTATATTGATGCAAATTTAAGATTATTTTGGTTAGAAGATACTGTACATACATTTCTACTGTTGTTCAAGGTATTGTACCTGCACAGTTCATTTAACAATGTAATGTAAATTTCTGGTCCTTGAAAGTTCTTACTACAAACTATTTAGGATAATAAAGAAATGCAGGTTAGTAGTTAGTCACCTATTGCAATCACACTTGTAGTCATGTTAGGTATGTTTTCAAGGTCAAACAGATATATTTCAGATAGACAGGTGGTCTTAAAACACTTTAGAGATCTATAGAATATGACATTTGAGATGATTTAATGATATAAAGTTTTTGTTTTATGACAGAGACATGTCTGCTCCTGGCAGTACCAATCTACTTCAGAGAAGATGATGGGCATCAAAGAAACTCCATATGGAGTTTACTTTCTTTATGGCAAAAGTTAGCCATTGGTCAAGAAAGTATCCTTTCTCCATACCTCAACTGCTGACAGTATGCTGTCTAAATTGGACAAGCAGAGCACAAAAGAAAGTGACTGCAGAACTTTGCCAAGAGAAGGTAGGATAGTTCAAAAATCCTGCCTCACAGCTATGTCTGTCTGCAGGCAAAAGATGGATTCACCAACATTGCAGAGAAACTTGGGTGACTATCCAGGTAGCTATCTGTTTCTGTCACTTCTTAATTTTGGAAGTTGTTTGCTCTGCATTTCCTATTTATTCAGGTAATATTATATCCTTCTCAAGTCTCTGATGGAGTTGAAGACTGTATAATTATATAGTTTTCCTTTTTAGCAAATTCAGAAGAGACACTCACTAAAGAAGTGTAAAGTTTATAAGGTTGAGAAATACAAAAAGATAGTTTTGGGTTGGTAATGCAATTAGGATAGAAAGTGAATTAGGTATATCACTTGGAACTTCCAAGATAGGATAGATAATGGAGTGTTTTCCCTGCTTTTGTCAAATGCTAATGGACTAGACATTGTTAATGTAACTATTGCCTTATATTTTTGTATATAGTTATTGTACTTATTGTATATAGTTTTTCTATGTTAGTTAAAACCTTTTTTTTTATCTAGATGAAAAGGGGGAAATGCTGTGTTATATATTGTTTGTGTTCTGACAAATAAAGCTTGCCTGGAGATCAGAGGGTGGAGCTAGACACTAGTTAACTATAGAGGTCTGGAAGTCTGTACAGACAGGAGACAGGAAGTGGTGACACTGGGTGGAAAGAAGAAGTGATAGAGGGGGCAGAGACAGGATCTTGACCCTTTTGGCCAGAGGATTTTGAGAGATAGAAAATGACTGTGGCTGCTTCTCGGCTTCTCTGATCTTTGAGCTTTTAACCCAGTATCTGACTCCTGATTTTTATTGATAAGACTAATTAGGATCATACTTCACCTATGGATACGTAATTTTTGATAAAGAAGCCAGAAATTCACAATGGGAGAGGGGAAAAAGCATCTTCAACAAATGGTGCTGGTCTAACTGGATGTTAGCAAGCAAAAAAACACAAGTAAATCTATACTTATCACCCTGCATAAAACTCAAGTCTAAGTGGATCAAAGATGTCAACATGAAATCCAAAAGGAGAGAAAATGGGGAATAGGGTAGCCTTTAGCTCATTTGCACAGGAGACAACTTTCTGAATAGAACACCAATAGTGCAGACACTAAGATCAACAATAAATAAATGGGACCTCAGGAAACTGAAAAGCCTGGAAGGAAAAGGACACTGTCAGTAGGACAAAACAGCAGTCTACAGAATTGGAAAAAATCTTCATCAACCTCACATCCAACAGAGGGCTGATCTCTAAAATATATAAAGACCTCAAGAACCTAGACACCAACAAACCAAATAATCCAATTAAAAAATGGAGTACAGACCTAAACAGAGAATTTTCAATAGAAGAATCTCAAATGACTGAGAAATACTTAAGGAAATGTTCAACATCCTTAGCCATCAGTGAAATGCAAATCAAAATGACTCTGAAATTCTATCTTACACCTGTCAGGATGGCTAAGATTAAAAAACACAAGCTACAGCTCATGCTGGAGAGGATGTGGAGCAAGGAGAACATTCCTCCATTGATAGTGGGAGTGTAAACACATACAACTATTATGGAAATCAATATGATAGTTCCTTAGAACATTGGGAATTGATCTACCTTAAGATCCAGTTATACCACTCTTGGGCATGTTCCCAAAAGACATGCCATCCTATCACAAGGACACTTGCTCAAGTATGTTCCCAGCAGCATTATTCATAATCACCAGAAACTGAAAACAACCTAAATGACCCTCAAACAAAGAATGGATAAAGAAAATGTGGTATATTTACACTGTGAAGTATTACTTAGCTATTAAAAACAGTGACAACATAAAATTTGCAGGCAAATGGACATAACTACAAATAGTCTTCCTGAGTGAGATAGCACAGACCCAGAAGATCCTAGATACCCAGGACAGAACCAAACACAATTGGAAAAAAATCAATGAAATGATTACTAATGATATTCTGCTATACTCGTAGATGGGTGCCTAATCTAACTGTCATCAGAGGCATCATCTAGCATCTGATGGGGGAAGATGCAGAGACCAATAACCAAACACTAGGCAGAGCCAGGGGAACCCTGCAGAAGATAGGGGGTATTTCAGGACACCATGAGGACATAGTCCACAGGAACAACTAAGCATGGTTCATAGGGCATCACAGAAACTGAAGCAATAATCACAGACCCTGTATGGGTCTGAGTTAGGGCCTCTGCATATATAATATGGTTGTGTAGCTGGGTGCTCTTGTTGGACTCCTAACAATGGGAGTAAGGGTGTGTGTCTCTGACTCTTTTGCCTGCTCTTAGGACCCCTTTCCTCCTACTGGGTTGCCTCATTCAGCCTTGATATGAGGGTTTGTGCCTAGTCTTATTGTAACTTGTTATGCCCAGTTCAGTTGATCTTCGGAGAACTGATCTTTTTTTTTTTTAAAGGAAATTGTAAGAGGAGTGGATCCAGGGGAGGAGAAGATGAAAAGAAGGATGGGGAAAAGTAGAAAGAGGGGAAACTGATCAGGATGTAATGTGTGAGACAAGAATAAAAGAAAAAAGGTAACTCCATTTAAATTATTTTTATATGTGTGCATATAATCTCTAGCTAATGAGCTATTGTCAATTGATAGCTACTGGGAGAGAAAAAGTCCATTGTCTTTAAGGGTGTGGCTCCTAGTGGGTTGACCACAGTGGAAGACCACATATCCAAGACTATGTGGGCAGCACCAACTGTACTTGATGGGTTTTTAAAAACATATATCACAAAGTTAGATTGGGTTCTTGAAACAGAGGGGGAAGGAGAAAATATGATCAAATACCTTGCCTTAAATTCTTAAAAAACTAAAAAGAAAGTAAGGAAAAATTTTTAAATTGACTTTATAGATATCTACAGAAGATTTCATAAAACATGGCTGTATTCACATTCCTCTTGGAAGCTCATAAAACTTGCTCTAAAATTGATCACATACTAGGACACAAAGCAAGTCTCAACAAATACAGAAAAGTTGAAATAATTCCTTGCATCCTATCTGATCACAATGGAACAGATTGAAAATTAGAGCACACACAGACTCATAAAGAGTAAACAATATCCTATTGACCAATGAATGGATCATTGAAGAAATGAAGAAGGAAGTTTAAAAGTTCATAGAATCAGCTGGGCAGTGGTGGCACATGCCTTTAATCCCAGCACTTGGGAGGCAGAGCCAGGCGGATATCTGTGAGTTTGAGGCCAGCCTGGACTACCAAGTGAGTTCCAGGAAAGGCACAAAGCTACACAGAGAAACCCTGTCTCGAAAAACCAAACCAAAACAAAACAAAAAAAGTTCATAGAATCAAAAGAAAATAAAAATACAACATATCAAAACTTATGGGATAGTATGAAAGCCATCCTAAGAAGGAAGTTTATATCTCTAAGTTTCTTCATTAAGAAATTGAAGGTCTATGGTGATATTTGTGCTGAAATGTGATTTTATTTGTATGTTAATAAATAAAATTGCCTGGGGGGTCAGAGCTAATAGCAAGCCATAGCAGAAGCCAGGTGTTGGTGGCACACACCTTTAATCCTGATCACATGACAGGCAGATCTCTGTGTGCTCAAGGATACAGCCAGCATGGAGACACATGCCTTTAATCTCAATACCAACCATAGAGACCTAGAGGTCTGTATAGCCAGGCAGTGATGAGGAGGTCATGTGGTTGGGTTTACAACCTATGAGAAGGCAGAACAGAAAGTCAATAAAAAGACAGATAAACAGGAAGTAGGTCTCTTTCTGAGGGGAAGGACAGCAGCAGCAGCGAAGGGTAAGAAAAGGTTTTTAGTATCAGTTTTTAGCTACTGCTCTGACCTCTTGGGCTTTTAACTCTGCATTTGGCTCTGAATTTGCATCTTTCTTATTTAATAAGACTGTTATATCTACAAAGGTCTCAATAAACAACCTAGTGATACACCTTAAAGCTCCAGAGAAAGAAGAAGAAGTCAAACATCAAGTTGCTATATGGAAGGAAATCATTAAGACCAGAGAAGAAATTAATGGAAATGCAAATAGCAACAAAAAAAGTACAAAGACTCAGTTAGAGTTGGCTCTTTGAAAAGATAAATAAAATTGACAAACCCTTAGCCAGACTAGCCAAGAGGAAGACTCAAATCAATAAAATAAGAGATGAAAAGGGAGTCATTATAACAGACACCAATGAAGTTCAAAACATCAAATTTTATCTTGAAAATATATATCCCAATAAAATACAAAATCTAAAGGACATGGATGAATCTCTAGATGTAAAATTAAATACCAAAATTAAACCAAGATAAGACAAACATTTCAAACAAACCTTTAACAAGTAGTGATATTGAAGTAGCAACTAAAAAAAAATCTCACAGCTAAAAAAAGTCCTTGCCCGGATAGAATCACTGGTAAATTTTACCAGACCTTCAAAGAAGAGCACCAATGCTTCTCAAACCATTTTATAAAATAGAAAAGAATACTGCCAATCTCTTTTTAAGAAGATAGAATTACTCTGATATTAAAAATAGATAAACACACACACACACACACACACACACACACACACACACACACACACACACAAGAAAATCACAGACCAACCTCCCTGATGAACCCAGAGGCAAAATATCTCAACAATATACTTGCAACCTGTGTTGGTTTGAAAGAAAATGCTTCCCAAAGGGAGTAGCACTGTTAGGATGTATGGCTTTGTTGGAGTAGGTATGGCCTTGTTGGAGGAAGTGTGTCACTGTGGGAGTGAGCTTTGAGGTCTCCTATGCTCAAGCTACTTCTAGTGTCAGAGACAATTTTCTGTTGTGTGCAAGATATAGGACTCTCAGCTACTACTCCAGCACCACATCTGCCTACATGCCACCATGTTTCACCATGATGATAATGAGCTGAACCTCTGAACTGTAAGGGAACCACCCCAATTAAATGTTTTCCTTCATAACTGTTGCATTGGTCATGGTGTCTCTTCACAGCAATAGAAACCCTAACTAAGACAGAAGTTTGTACTAGGGACTGGAGTGTTGCTGTGATAGGACTGACCATGTTTTCATTTGGAGATATATGGTCTTTGGAAGTTTGGGTTAAGAAAGCAGTGGAATGCTTTAAGCATTGCTTAATGAGCTATCTTAGTAGAAACATGGAAGACAGTGGTGCTGAGAGTTATTTGAACTGTCAGGTGCTGGATCAATAGGTTTCAGAGGAGAAGAATTTTAGTATGTTCCCTAGAAATAATTCTTGTGATATTTTGGTGGAGAAAGTGGCTGCTTTTGTCCTTGTCCAAAGAGTTTGCCTGAGCTAAATTGAAGAGTTTTATATTAATTCAGTTGGCAAAGGGTATCTCAAAACAGCCTAGTATTGACTCTGTTGAATGGTTATTAGTGTTAACTCTAATAAAGATTTATAATGAAAAGGAGCAAGCTGAACAATTAAACATACAAAATGTACAGATTGAGAAAAGAGGCACCAGGAAGTATAACAGAGCTAAATCCTATATTCAAGGAGATAAACAGATTAAGAAATGGGATAAAGGGAGTGGTGACCTCAGGGCAAGATCCCCTCTAAGCTAAGTTTCCATCTTGTGAAAAGGAACTAAAGAAAAGTTTAGAGCCAGGTGTTGTGGTGCATGCTGTTAATCCCAGCACTCAGAATGCAGAGGCTGGCAGATCTCCAAGTTTGAGGCCAGCCTAGTCTACAGAGCAAGTTCAAGGACAGCCAAGATTAGGTAGTAAAGGTAACAATCAAAAACAGAAAGCTGGTGAAGATGTTATTAAACAAGGGGGCCATGCTCCAGCCCTAGTAAGCAGCAGGACTTGGCAGCTTTGGCCATATGGTTCTGGCTTTAGAGTTAAGGATGGAGAAATGGGTTATGGAATTTATTCCATGCCTAAGGAAAGCTTCTAAGGCCAGGCATGTGTCAGGGGTGTCTCTGAATGGAGGGCTAGAGAGGACATTATGTGAAGCTGTGAAGGTGAAGTCTGGATTGCGTTGGAGACCCCAAGTTGTTACAGATGTCAGAGTCCTGGGATACCTACTGAGAAGAGCTGCTAACAGGGAGTGGAACCAGCTCAAGAAAAAGAAGTGTGTTGCAGTTAACAAAACTGAAAGGAGTTGGCAATCTGAAGAGCATTTTGATATCAGACAGGGAACTACAGAGTTTTGAGTTTGCCCAGCTGGATTTTGGTCTTTCTTTGGTCCAGCATTTCCTCATTATGCTCCCTTCCCTACATTTTGGAATGGTAATGTATATCCTGTGCCACTATATGTTGGAAGTATGTGATCCACTTTTTTATTTTTATTTTATAGGGAATTATAGATAAAAGATTTCATGAATCTCAGAAGAGACTTTGCACTTTAGACTTTTAAACATTGTTGAGATTGTTATAGACTATGGGGACTTTTGAAGTTGAACTGAATGCATTTTTACATTATGATATGTCTACAAGCCTTTGGTGACTAGGGAGTGGAATGTGGTTGTTTGAAACAAAATGTCCCCCAAAGGGAATGACACTATGAGAAGGTACAGCTTTTTTGGAGTAGGTATGGCCTTGTTGGAGGAAGTGTGTCACTATGGGAATAGGTTTTGAGGTCTCCTATGCTTAAGCTACCCCCCAGTATCTGAGAGCATTTTCTGTTGCCTGTAAAATGTAGGACCCTCAGTCACTTCTCCAGCACTGTGTATGTCTGCATGTCACCATGTCCCACCATGATGATAATGGGTTGAACCTCTGATCTATTAGTGAACCACCACAATTAAATGTTTTTCATTATAAGAGTTGTGGTGGTTATGATTTCTCTTCAAAGCAATAGAAACCATAATTAAGACACAACCCAGGGAACCCCCACCCATCACTGCCCCAGTTGCAGGCCAGCAGGGAAGACTCCTGTGGGCAAGCTCCCCAAACAAAAGCCCCCATTGGACCCTGCAACTACAAGATCCACACCCTACCCCAAGACCCATCCCCCTGCAACCCCAGTAGCTACCTGAGATAAGGAATCTGCCAGCTATCATTAGACCAAGAGGTGAGTGACTCTTCTCTGACCCAGAGAGTCCTGCCTCTAGGACCTAGGCCCTGGGACACAAACAGTCCCTGGGAACCCCCACCCAACTCTGTCCCGGTTGCCAGCCAGCAGGGAAGACTGCTGCGGGCAGGCTTACCCACCAAAACCCCCATTGGACCCTGCAATCTACAAGATCCACACCCTACCCCAAACACACCCATCCCCCTACAAACCCAGTGGCTTTCTGAGACACAGAATCTGCCAGCTCTCAATGGACCAAGAGGTGAGTGACTCTTCTCTGACCCAGAAAGTCCTGCCTCTAGGATCTAGACCCTGGAATACAACCAGTCCCTGAGAACCCCCACCCATCTCTGCCCTAGTTGCTTGCCAGCAAGGAAGACTACTGCAGGCAGGCTCCCCCACCAAAACCCCCCATCAGACCCTGCAATCTACCAGACCCATGCCCTAATCCAAACCTACTCATCCCCCTAAGACCTCAGTGGCTTCCTAAGACACAGAATCTGACAGCTCTCATTAGACCAAGAGAGGCTTCCTGAGACACAGAATGTGCCAGCTGATTGGACCAAGAGCCCTGATAAGACCAAAGCAGTCCCCTGAGTCACAGAATCAGCTAGCTTGGATTGGACCAAGAGCAGCTCCCTGAGATACAGAATCTGCCAGCTCCAATTAGCCCAAGAGCTAAAATTAAACCCAGAGTGGCCCCCTGAGACACAGACACAACAAGCACAGATTGGACCAATAGTAGCTCGCTCAGACACAGTCACCTCTTGCACCTATTGGAGGAAGAGATGGGTAGATGCTAGTGCAAAAAATACATATAAAAACATAAAGAGCAATATGGCATCACCAGAACCTAGCCCTTCTACAACAGCAAGACCTGAACATCACAATGAAGAAGAAGCAGAAGAAAGCAATCTTAAAAATAACTTCATGAAGATGCTAGAGGTCTTTAAAGAAGAAATGAAAAATTCCCTTAAAGAAATTGAGGAAAAGACGAACAAAAAATTGGAAGAAATCAATAAATCCCTTAAAGAATGTGCTGTGGGATGTCCTGTATGCTGTAAATGTATGATTTATCTATGATTGATTGATAAATAAAATGCTGATTGGCCAGTAGCCAGGCAGGAAGTATAGTGTAGGTGGGATAAGGAGAGAGGAGAATTCTGGGAGATGGAAGGCTGAGGCAGGGAGACGCTACCAGCCACCAGGAGGAGAAGCATGATGTAAGATACTGGTAAGTCACGAGCCATGTGGCAAGGTATAGATTTATAGAAATGGGTTAATTTAAGATATAAGAACAGATAACAAGCAGCCTGCCAGAGCCATACAGTTTATAAGTAATATAAATCTCTGCGTGTTTACTTGGGGGATGCTAGTGGGAGAGATTTGTCCTGACCATGGGCCAGGCAGGACCAGGAAAACTTCAGCTACAAGCACTCCAAGAAAACCATGAAGCAATTAAACATGTGATGGAAACAGTTCAAGACCTGAAAAGTAAAATAGAAACAATGAAGAAGACACAAACTGGAAATAGATAATCTGAGCAAATGAACAGGAACTAAAAATGCAAGAATAACCAACAGAATACAGAGATAGAAGAGAGAATCTCTGGTGTAGAGGATACAATAGAGGAAATAGATTCATCAGTCAAGGAAAACACCAAAGCCAAAAAAGTAATAACACAAAATGTCCAAGAAATCTGGAACACTATGAAAAGGCCAAACCTCAAAGGCACAGAAAAATATGTTCAACAAAATCATGGAAGAGAACTTTCCCAACTTAAAGAAGGAAATACCTATGAAGATACAAGAAATTTATAGAACACCAAATAGACTAGACTCACCAAAAAAGTCCCCTTGCCCCATAATAATTAAGTCACTAATACAGAATAAAGAAAGCATATTAAGTGCAGCAAAGGAAAAAGGCCAAGTGACCTATAAAGGCAGACCCATCAGAATAACACCCTATTTCTCAATGGAGACTTTGAAAGTCAGAAAGTCCTGAACAGTTGTAATGTAGACACTAAGAGACTATGGATGCCAGCCCAGACTAATATACCCAGCAAAACTTTCAGTCACCATAAACAGAGTGAATAAGACATGCCAAGACAAAATCAGATTTAAACAATATCTATCCACAAATCCAGCCCTACAGAAAGCATTCGAAGGAAAACTCCAACCTAAGAAAGTCATATGCACCCACAAAAACACAGGCAATAGATAACCCCACTACAGTATATCCCAAAAAAAGGAAATACACACACACACACTACCACCAAAAGATAACAAGAATTAACAATCACTGGTCACTAATATCGCTTAATATCCATGGACTCAATTCACCTGTAAAAAGACACAGGCTAACAGAATGGATATAAAATCAGGATCCATCCTTCTGCTGCATACAAAAAACACACCTCAACTGCAAAGACAGACATTACCTCAGAGTAAAAGATTGGGAAAAGCCTTTCCAATCAAATGGACTTAAGAAGAAAGCTGATGTAGCTAACCTAATATCTAACAAAATAGACTTCAAACTAAAATCAATCAAAAGAGATTTGTAAGAATACTACATACTCATCACAGGAATGATCCACCAAGATGAAGTCTCAGTTCTGAACATTTATGCCCCAAATACAAGGGCACCCACATATGTAAAGAAACACTACTAAAGTTTAAGTCACATTAATAGTGGGAGACTTTGACACCCCACTCTCACCAATGGACAGATCTGCCACATTGAAACTTAACAGAGAAATAAGGGACCTAACAGATGTTATGACTCAAATGGACTTAATAGATAGCTACAGAACATTCCACCCTAACACAAAAGAACATACCTTCTTCTCAGCACCCCATGGAACCTTCTCTAAAATCAACCACATGCTTGGTCACAAAGCAAATCTCAACAGATACAAAAAAATTGGAATAACCTCCTGAATTCTATCAGACCACCATGGCTTAAAGCTAGATTTCAACAACAACAAAAATTACAGAAAGCCTACAATCTCATGGAAACTGAATAATGCTCAACTGAATCATCAGTAGGTCAAGGAGGAAAGAAAGAAATTAAAGACTTCCCAGAATTCAATGAAAATGAATGTACTACATACCCAAACTTATGGGACACTATGAAAGCAGTGCTAAGAGGAAAATTCATAGCACTAAATGCCCACATAAAGAAGTTGGATAAATTTCACACTAGTCACTTAACAGCACACCTAAAAGCTCTATAACAATAAGAAGGAAAGTCACACAGGAGGAATAGATGCCAGGAAATCATCAAATTGAGAGCTGAAATCAATGAAATAGAAACAAAGAAAACAATACAAAGAATCAATGAAACAAAGAGTAGGTTCTTTGAGAAAATCAACAAGATGAACAAGCCCTTATCCAAATTAAGCAAAAGGCAGAGAGAGAGCATCCAAATTAGCAAAATCAGAAATGAATAGGGAGACATAACAACAGACAATGAGGAAATTCAGAGAATCATTGGGTTATACTTCAAAAACCTGTACTCCATAAAACTGGAAAATCTGAAAGAAATGGACAATTTTCTGCATAGGTACCCCATGCCAAAGTTAAATCAAGACTAGATAAACTATTTAAATAGACCCATAACACCTAAGGAAATGGAAACAGTCATTAAAAGTCTCCAAACCAAAAAAAGCCCAGGACTCAATGGTATTAGTGCTGAATTCTACCAGATTTTCAAAGAAGAGCTAATACCAATACTCTTCAGGTTGTTCCACACAATAGAAACAGAAGGAACATTACCAAACTCCTTTTATAAGGCTACGGTTACCCTGATACCCAAACCACACAAAGATGCGACAAAGAAAGAGAATTACAGACCAATCTTCCTCATGAACATTGATGCAAAAATACTCAATAAAATATTGGCAAACCGAATCCAAGAACACATCAAAAAAAATTATCCACCATGATCAAGTAGGCTTCATCCCAGAGATGCAAGGATGGTTCAGCATACGAAAATCAGTCAATGTAATACACCATATAAATAAACTGATGTAAAGCAAAGGATAACCAGACTACAACCTACAGTTTTAGAGAAGCTAGCTAACAGGGAGGACCCAAAGAGAGACACATGTATTGCCCTGGGAAGGGGAAATAGACAAGATCTCCATGAGTAAAGTGGGAATGAGGGGTGGACAATGGAGAGTATGGGATGAGGGATGAGAACATAAGGGAACTGGATGGTTGAGCTCAAACAGGGATGAAGTGGGAGAGCAATGAAAGACATACCATGATAGAGGGAGACATCATGGGGATAGAGAGAAACCGGGTGCTAAGGAAGTTCCCAAGAATCCCTAAGGATGACTCCAGCTTAGACTACTAGAGATAGTAGAGAAGGTGCCTGAACTTAACTGGCTTACCCCAGTGATCAGATTGATAAATATCCTAACTGGTATCATAGATCCTCTCTCCAGTAACAGATGGAAGCAGATGCAGAGATCCAAAGCCAAACACCAGGCCTAGTTCCAGTAGTCCAGTCAAAGAGAGAGAAGAGGGATGCTATGAGTAAGGGCAACAAGATCATGATGGGAAAACCTGCAGAGATAACCAAACCAAACTAGTGGGAACTCATGACATTTGGATCAACAGCTGTGGAGCCTGCATGGGACTGGGCTAAGCCCTCGGCATAGTATTAGCCTTCCTGTGTGTTGATGACAAACACACTGTGGTGGTTTGAATAACAATGTTCCCCATAGGCTCATATATTTTTATTCTTTTTTAAATAATATTTTTATTGATTATTTGGGAATTTCATATCATGAACCCTTGTTACACTCCCTTCCCAGTCCTCCCAGGTCCACCCCTCACCCTTGAAACACTCCCTTCCAATCAAAAAAGAAGAAAAAAACAAGACCAATTTGTATTGCCCATATAGTCACTGGATCATGACCAAACTCCTAGTGGTCAGCCCCTTAAAGAAAACTATAGCCAGAAGGTTTCTCTGGCCCCTCCCCTACCCACACCCCTGCCAGAAGCCATCAGTTTTAGAGAGCAACACTCCAGCAATCTTACCACAATTTTTAAGAGTTCTCTTTGATGGTTTTCTATCTAGGCTCTTACTTTTTTGGCAGGGGGTATGCTGGGGTGGGTGTAGTCATTGTCATATAGGCCTTCTATGTCCCTCATTCTCAACTGTGAGTATGCAGTCATGAATACCATGGCAAAGTAACTCCTTGTTCTTTATCATCAGTGGGATCATGGATCATATACTTCCATGTGGTCTCTTGTATCAGCGTGTGCCATGGACACTATCATATCCCTTGGCCATAGCACTGGTCAAGGACATCAACTTGGCCTCAAGTAGTAGCAGCACAGGCCACTCACATCAACATGGTTTCAGGCAGCAGATGGCCCACAGACAATAACATGGCTTCAGACAGAAGCACAGATCATGGACATCAGCATGGTCTTTTGTGGTAACATGGGCCATGGATATCAACATGGCCCCCAGCTGCTGTAAGACCACAGACCCAGACATGGCTCTTGGCAGCAACATAGATCATGGACATCAACATGGCCTTAGGTGACAGTGCAGGCCACTCATCAAAATGGTCCCTGATAGAAAAGCTCATATATTGGAATACTTGCTCATTGGGAAGTGGTACTGCTTGAGAAGGATTTGGAGGTGTGGTCTTGTTAGTGTGGCATTGTTGGAGGAAGTATGTCACTGGGGGTGGGCTTTTAGGTTCAAAAGTCCAAACCATGCCCAATATCTCTCTCTCTTCCTGCTGCCTGCAGATCTGAATGTAGAACTCTCAGTTACTTCTCCAGCACCATGTCTGCCTGCATGCTACCATGCTCTCTGCCATTGACAATGGACTAAATCTCTGAAATTTAAGAAAGTCCCAATTAAACTCTTTCTCTTATACGAGCTACCATGGTCATGGTATCTCTTCACAGCAATAGAACACTGACTAAGACAGAAGTTGGTACCAGGGAGGAGGGTATTGCTGTGATAGGCCTTTGGAACATTGGACTAGAAAAGCAGTTGAATACTTTAAGCAGGCCTTAATGGGCCATACTAGTAGGATCATGGAAGACAGTGGTACTGAGAGCAATGTAGATTATGATGGTCTGGCTCAAGAGGTTCCAGAGGAGAAGAATATTAGTAAATGGCCTAGAGGCCATTCTTGTGATATTTTGGGGAATAATGTGGCTGCTTTATAACCTTGTCCAAAATATCTGCCTGGGGCTAAATTGAAGAGTTTGGGATTAATGGCATTGACAGAGATTTCAAGACAGCCTAGTATTGACTGTGTTGTGTAGTTATTCAAGACCCCTCTTAAGGCAGATGTATAATAAAAAGTAGCAAGGTGAGCAAGGAAAAATACAAAATGTACAGTTTGAGGAGAAAGGGAGCACCAGGAAGTGTAATGGAGCTAAGTCCTGTGCTCAAGGAGATAAAAAGTTTAAAGTCAATCTTGATACTACATGAAATAAAGGGAGTGGTGACCTCAGGACAAGACCCCATCTAGCTAAGCTTCCAGCTTGTGAAAATAATTAAATAAAAGTTTAGGCAGTGAAGGAAACCATTGAAAACACAAAGCTGATAAAAATGTATTTGAACTAGGGGGCCAAGTTCTAGCCCAAGAAAGAAGAATTTGGCAGCTTCAGCCATGTGGTTCTGGCTTTAGAGTCAAGAATACAAGAAAGGGATTATGGACTCTCCTTCTGTGACTAAGGAAAGCCAGGTGTGTATCAGGGTTGTCTCTGCATGGAGGCTCAGAGAAGCCATTAAATGAAGCTTTGAAGATGAAGCTTGGATTGTGTTGGAGACACTAGGATGTTGGAGACACCAGAGCTGTTGGATACCTGCCAGGGAAAGCTGCAGACTCTGTGTGGAAACAGCCCAAGAGAGAGAAGTCCAACAGAGCTGAAAGGAGTCAGAGATCTGAAGCACACTTTGATATCAGACATGGAGATGCAGATTTTGGAGTTTGCCCTGCTGGTTTTCAGTTTTTCTTTGGTCCAATTTTTCTTTACTATACTCCCATTCCTCCTTTTTAGAGTGGTAATGTATTTTCTGTATCATTGTATGTTGGAAGTATGTGATCTGCTTTTTAATTTTGATTTTACAGGGGATTACAGTTAAGAGATTTACATGAGTCTCCAAATGGACTTTGAACTTTGAAAGCCTTAAAACAGAAAGAATATGGGGACTTTTGAAAATGGACTAAATGCATTTTGCATTATTATATGGCTACAAGCCTATGGGGACCAGGGAGTGGAATGTGGTGGTCTGAATAAAAATGGCTCCACTGGTTCATATATTTGAATGCTTAGTCATCAGGGAATGATACTAATTAAGAAGGATTGGGAGGTGTCCTTGTTGGAATAGGCGTGGCATTGTTGAAGGAAGTGTGCCATTGTGGGTGGGCTTTGAGGTTTCAAAAGTCAAAACCAGTCCCAGTCTCTCTCTCTCTCTCTCTCTCTCTCTCTCTCTCTCTCTCTCTCTCTCTCTCTCTCTCTCTTCTTCTGCTGCCTTTGGATCCAGATGTAGAAGTCTTGGCTACCATGTCTGCCTGCATGCTGCCATGCTCATCATCATTATGAAAAGGACTGAACCTCTGAAACTGTAAGCAAGCCCCAACTAAATGCTTTCTTTTATAAGAGTTGCTGTGGTCAAGGAGCCTCTTCACAATGATAGAACACTGACTAAAACACATACAGAACAAGAAATTGGGGGAACAATCCCATCCATATTAACCTCAAAAATTACTTTGAAATAAGCCCCCCCCCAAATAATGAAACTTCTATAGTGAAAACTTCAAAACATTGAAGAAAATGACACTAGCAGATGAAGAGCCTTCCCATGCTCATAGATTGGAAGACTCAATATTGTGAAAACAGTCATCCAATCAAAGGCAGTCACAGGTTCAATGCAATCAAATATCCACAGACATCCTTCACATAAATAGGAAAAAAACCTTATAATTCATATGGAAGCACAAGAGGCCCCAATAGCCTCAACAACACTCAGCAAAAGGAATATTGCAGGGGGTTCACCATACCTGACTTCAATTCATACTACAGAACCACAGTCACAAAAACGTCATGGTACTGGCACAGAAACAGACTCATAGGCCAATGGAACAGAAGAGAGGACTCAGTTACAAGGACACACAATTACAAGCACCTGATTTTTGACAAAGACACTAGAAATACCTTGGAGAGAAGATAGTATCTTCCACTGGTGGTGCTGGGGAAATGAGGAAACCTGTATATAGAAAAATAACCCTAAATCCTTATCTCATACCCCACAAAAAAAAATCTCAACTCAAAATGGATCAAGAACCTCAAAGACCCCAAAACTCTCAAATTGCTAGGGGAACGAGAACATGTTAACTTGTGAGCATAAATAAGGACTTTCTGAATTACTCAGAAACTAAGGCCCATAATCAGCAAATGGAATCTCATAAAATTAAAAAGCTTTCTTACAGCAAAGGAAACTGTCAATTAAATGAAAACAGCCTACAGATTGGGGGGGGGGGGGGCGTGGAATTTCTGTGGGCTATGTATCTGTCAGACAGTTAGTACCTGCCTTGACCTGAACACCAAGAAAACAAACAACCAATTAAAAAACTGGCCACAGACTTGAACAGAAAGCTCTTCAAAGAAGAACTACAACAGTTATTACACATTTCTAAGTGCTCAGCATCACTGACCATTGGGGAAATGAAACTTAAAACTGCTTTTAGATTCTATTTCACCCCAACCTGAATGGCTGAGGCTGGGAAAAGCTAATGATAACAAATGCTGGTGCAGGTGTGGGGGGAGGGGGGTGCTTATCTATTGTTGGTAGGAGTGTAAGTTGGTACAGCCAGTATGGGAGTCAGTGTGGAGGCTGCTCAAGACCCTGAAAATGGAGATACCCTATGATTCTGCTACACCACATATCCCCAAAGGACTGTATATCCTCCTGGAGAAAAATGGGCTCTTCTGTGTTCATTGCTGTTCTATTCACCATAGCTTGGAAACTCAATCATCACCTGATGAATGGATCATGAAAACATGGTATAGACACATGATGGCATTTTATTCATCTATGAAGAAAAATGGGATTATGAAATTTTCACAAAAATGGATGGAATTGGATGATATTATATTGTAAGGTAACCCAGGTTCATCAAGACAAATACCACATGCTCTCTCTTATATGTGGAGCCTAGCTTTGAATTTCTAGATTTATGTGTTTAATTTGGAGCACTTGTAGAGTTCAGAGAGCTAGAAAGAAGCCATGTGAGGGGGAGAGATTTTAAGAGGTGAGGGTGTATGAGAAGATGTGGATATGAAAACAGGGTGGACACTGGGGGTTAAAGGTTTAAGGAGGGATGGGGGCAGGACAGGGAATATGAGAGCTTAGGATCAGTTAACCTAAACCAAGGAGATATGGGAAACCCCACTACTTTGTAAGCTAATGTTTAAAAGGAGCTTGAACACTGGTATCCTGAGTGGGTAGACAATATTTTCCTCAGAAGGCATTTCATCACTACTAAGTGAAATTCTCAGTGTCAGGCATGGGATACTTCTATATGAGTTATTGGCCATGCAGGCCCCAGAGGTCTCCCAAACAACAAGGGCTATTGCTGTTGCTCTTGGCTGCCCACCAGAACTAACTGGTAAGACCCAACTGCTGAAAGTACAACACACTCTGACTGCAGGACATAGAGAAATTGAACGGGCACTGACCCAAAAACTTCACCCCTACTGGCTAGCTTTCACAGTGCTAAAAAGTGCTTTGCAGGTGTCACTGGTCTATTGCTGTTAAGGGACACCATGACCAAGGCAACACTTTTAACTGGTGGCTTGCTTGTAGTTTCAGAAGTTTAGTCCATTATCATCATGGCAGGGAGCATAATGGCAGGCAGGCAGACATGGTGTTGGAGAAAAACAGTCGAGAGTTCTACATCCTGATCTACAGGCAAGCGGGCCGGAGACTGGCCTGTGGGCATTTGAAACCTCAAAGCCCACCCCCAGTGACACACACCCTCCAACCAGGCCACACCTCCTAATCCTTCTCCAACAGTGCCACTCCCTGATGCCTAAGTGTTCAAATATATGAGCCTCTGGGGGCCATCCTTGTTCAAACTACTAGAGCAGACCACTCTGAGAGGAAGTTATTAATGGTATTAGCCGGAAGGGAAACCTGCATGTTCCAGTACTGACCAACCAGGCAAAGTGTACTCATTGGTGCAATCGTGGCAAGAAATTTATGGGGGGTAAGCACTTTGGGATTGGATTTGAGGCTTCATGCCTGGTACAGCAAACCTGGTCAAAAGCTCATGGCTTGGCGGGCTGTGGTGGAGCACGCCTTTAATCCCAGCACTCGGGAGGCAGGGGCAAGCGGATCTCTGTGAGTTCGAGGCCAGCCTGGGCTACAGAGTGAGTTCCAGGACAAGCTCCAAAGCTGCACAAAGAAACCCTGTCTCGAAAAAAAAAAAAAAAAAAAAAAAAAAAAAGCTCATGGCTTTGGGAGATGATAGGCCCTAGGGAGGACATCTACTGTTGTCTTGTTAAATGGACATGTTTGAACTGCCTTCTACGTATTTACATTTACACATAGAGATCAGTGTTGCCCTCAACCTTGGCCAGAGAAGCTTCTCTCTGCAGTGGGCAGCAGTTAATGCAGAGATTCAAAACTGGCCAAGGTGCTGAGGACAGGTGAGTGGCTGTTGGGTGCCCAGCCCTAAATGGGACTGCTATACCTCCGCACACACACAAAGCTCAGGGAACATGTGGAAGAGAGGACAGAAAGAACCAGAGGATGAGAAGGGGTGCTGAGAAGTGCTGTCTTCTGGACATGGCACAGCCATTGCACTCGTGAACTCACTGTAGCTATGGTAACCCGTGCAAGATCAAGTCAGAAAGATCAGTTAACGTTCCAGCAGGAAGCACTAATTGGACTCGGAGGACATGAAGGGGAAGGGGGAGTGTTGGGAATAGCGAGTTGGGCAGATATGATCAAGATATACAAAACTGTCAATGAATAAGTAAAAGGAATACTGTTAAATAAATAAATACTAAATAGAGACGTTGGTAGGTAGGAACTTTGGAATTTAAGTTTTGAAAACCACCGTTGCTCTACCACATCCACGCTCTGATCCCTTGAGTGGTGACGCCAGCATAGCAAGCTGCCACTTCTTTATTTCTAAAATTGGAAAGTTGATGCCTCACACACTTGATATAATTCAAGTTGCCTAACGCCCTTCCTACCAAGCCCATAATAAACAGCTAATAACGAACAGGGCAGTGGAAGAAAGATATAGAAGCCAGGCAAGTGGTTTCCAGAACCTAGGAAGGGTGTGAGGGAGGGGGACCGAGGGAGACAGAAACTAGGACAGAGAGGTGCTGGACTGGCTCCTGGTGTTCTGTCACACAATAGGATGACTAGGCTTGATACAAGGCTGATTGGTTCTAAACAGCCAGCGGAAACACTCTGAACAGGATCAGCACCAATGACAAGTGCCTGTGGTAATGGATGGGCCAGTGACCCTGACCATTGCGTGCTCCATGATGAAATATCACAATGTACCTATTAGTGTGGACAACTATGTGTCCAGTGTGTGTGTGTGTGTGTGTGTGTGTGTGTGTGTGTGTGTGTGTGTAGCTGGGTGGTGGTGGTGAACACCTTTAATCCCAGCACTTGGAAGGCAGAGGCAGGCAGACTCTGAGTTCGAGGCCAGCCTGGTCTACAGAATAAGTTTCAGGACAGCCAGTGCTACACAGAGAAACCCTGTCTAGAATGTGTGTGTGTGTGTGTGTGTGTGTGTGTGTGTGTGTGTGTGTGTGTGTGGTATGTATGCCACAAATGTCACTAAATCCAGCATAATAATGAAGGAACACAGCAGCACACTAGAAAAAAAGCCCTAAGGAAGAAAGAAGGCAGACACTGGAAGTATGTGTCTACTAGGCAGGGAAGGTCGGTGCCACACAAGGCTGGAACACGCAGGAGGGAATCTGTACCAATTATCTACACAAAATCCAGGCTCTCATCTAAAGAGGAATAAGAGATGGTTTATTCTGGAGCCAAATATGAGTAACCGTGGTCTGGAAACACAGATTTAGGGGGCCCTGGATTCCATGGGAAGCAGTTCCACGAAGCAGAGAATCCCAGATACAGGCGTTGGATGCTGTCTCATGACTCTCAGGCTTTCGGTTGGTAGAAACCAGGGTTTTGTTAAGTTAATACATCCCAACAGGTTTCTACCTGTCAGTCACAGGACATTACATCTGACACAGAAGTGGACAAGGAATGGCTATGTTGAAGAATAAAGATCACCCAAGATAAGTCATAATTGGGCTGTGGACCCACAACATTCCAACCTCCCCATAGTCAGTTAAGTTTTAATGTGTGACTCAGCCTTGCAGAAGGCTCCAGTTTGACTGCTCTTTCTGGGAACTTCCATTCACAGGTGTGAGAGTGGGTGACCTGCCTGCACCTTCACCCCAGGCTCAGCCTTCAGAGCTACAAGGGCATTGACTTCAATTTAAGCCACCAGTCTATGATGATCTATTACGGTAACTCCAGGGACCTAGGATGGACCCCTAAGTCCCCCTCCCCAAACAGAGCCCCTTTAGAATATGTATGACAAAGACACATCCCAGAGACCCATGTTCTCTGAGACCATTAGTACTGTGTACACTCAACTCCAAAATCTGCTTCAAGAGAAAGCAAGGGCCAAGAACAAGCTTAGCAGATAAAGGGACCTATCGCCAGGCCTGGCCACCTGAGGTCGATGCTCAGAGAAATAACCTAGTGCCCAAGTTGTCCTCTGACCTCCACACATATCCTTGACATTTGCTTGCACTTGCATACACACACACACACACACACACACACGCACACACACGCACACACACGCACACACACACCCGCGCACACATCCATGCAAGCGTGCACACAAATAAATAAATGGAAAAATATTAAAAAGAAAAACCAAGCAAACAGCATTGAAGGTACCAATGATGCCTGAGGCTGCTCTGCACCCTGGGATTGGGGTCTGGAAGGCCAAACATGGCCAGCAGCCCAGTGTCGGGTTCCTGGGTTGATCTCATTTGTGTCTGCGGGCCTGGAGCTGTCCACTGAGCCAGCTGCCCCACATTAATATTTGATGGTGTTGAATGGCTTTCTTCTGAGACTGAGAAAAAGAGGCCATTACACAAGGGTAATAAGATGCGCTGGTCTGATCATCGAGCTCCTGGTTGTCAGGGCCTGAGGAGGTCGGCCATGCCTTGAATAATTCATCCACCTGTAATGATTTTTCAGCCCTTACATCCCCGTTGGCAGGAAGCAGCCAAGCTGCCCCCTCACCCTGGCATTTCAGCCATGAATGTGGTCATTCTTAGTCACACCAACCCCAGTGTGGAAGGCACACAGTACTTGTGGGTGACCCAGGGCTTCATTTCACTTTTCTGAGCTACACTGGCAGAGGAGCTGTGTACTCGGTCCCCACCCTTCTACCCCAACAGAGGCTGGGGTGGCACTGAACCTGGAATCTTCCTAAGGATGTGCTGTGTGATTCCTAAGCAAGTAGCTATGCCTCTCTGGACCTTGGTCTTATTATTTTGTTTGGCATTTCTCTTGGAGTCTATCTTTGGTGTTCCAAGTAAACATTTCTGTTTCTTCCACATACATTTGGTCCCAGTTGGATTCATTTCAGTGTTTCCATCTCTGAGGGCCCAGATGAGTTTAGTGGCAGTCCCCAATAGGGAAGGCAGAGTAGACAGAGAATGGCCAGGGACAGCTGTCTAGACTGGGGGTGAGTGAGAACACCCAGTGACAGGTTGGGGTGAAGGTGCAGAGGACAAGGCCTAGGCAGGCAGAGGTTGAAAACAGGTGTGTCATTGTGACTGAAGTAATCAAACATGTGAGGATTGAGACCACAGTAATGACCCTACTAAAGATTTGTAGTTTTTGCTGTTTTTCAGACAGGGTTAATGTATTCCAGGATGATCTGGAGTTCACTACAAAATAACTGAAGCCGAAAATGACCTTGAACTTCTGATTCTCCTGCCTCTGCCTTGGCCTCAATGCTGGGATGGCAAGACTGTTCCATTGTGCCTGGTTTTGGGTAGTACTGGGCATCGAACCCAGGGCCTTGTGCATGTTAGGCCGGCACTCTGCCAACTGAGCAACAGGCTATGCTGTTCTTTAAAAAAATCCCCTGTGGTCTTTGATCACATCCCTCCAGGGACTTCCAGGTGACTTCAAGTGGCACCCTTGGCCCTGCAAGGCCCCCTTGGTGACCCCTCTCTCTTCCCTTGCTTCTTCCTCAGGCTTCCCTGTAAGGTAGAATCACCCCACTGCTTCCCCTGGGTCGCACCAGGAATGATCCTGCCCCACCCCCACTTCCCCTGAGCTTATTCAGTCCTTGACAGGTTTCATCTCCTTACATTCTTGCCTTGTCACTCGAGCTGTCCCCACCCCGAGGTCACTGTAGCCAGGATCTTCCTCCATGGTACTTGGCAAGATCTGGCTTCATTCTCGTCTGAAGATAGTCTGGCCTCTCCTCTGGGCTGCAGCCTCTGGGCAGAGACAGGCCTGCTCAGGAGAGCAATGGCTGGGCCCCTTGCTGCTTTGACTTCTTGGTGGCTTTCCTTCACAGTAGCAGCAAAACTCTGGGCAGCAGGAGAGAGGTCCTACATTCATAAGAGCAAGGAAAGTTCAAAGCTGGCTGGTTGGCGTAATGGGGGGCAGTGAGAAGGGAAGGTAATGGGAAAGGACAATGTGGCAGCCCTAAGGTAAAGCCTTAGGAAGGTTGACCTGACCCAGGGCTGACCATTGCTGGGTGGACAGTCATGGATGGACCTTGGTGGATACGGCTCTTGACTGGGGCAAGAGAATTTTCTGCAAATCTGTCATCAGGCATGGGGGATGTCTTCAGAGGAATGTGTCTTTACAAGCCCACTTAGAAGGAGCAAGGAGAGCTGCAGGCTACGAGGTGCTGCCGACTGCCACACCGATGGTGCGGTGTCCAAACAAGCCTTCCTCCAGAAGCTTGTCACCACAGCCAGGAGGAAACCAGTCCTTGTCCCATCTCTCTGTCACCCTCCACTGACAAAGCTCAACATTGCGCCACACAAAGGAAACAAGCCGTGGTTCCAGCTAGCTTTCCACACAGCAGATGAGGAAGGACTCATTTGGAGCTGAGAGGTGACATTAACAATGGTCCCAGTTCTCTCCTTTGTACCTGACCTCAGCTGCCATGCAGCAGCAGGACTTTATAACTCCTTGTAACAAGATACTGCTGGGCATCTCACAAGCCATGCATCTCCTCCTTCTCCCAAGTGGGGAGGCACATGGTCCCCATGGCCACCACTTCTACTTCAGTGTGTCTTCCTCCGCAAGCTCCCTGGTGTTCCCACACAACAGTCTGTTGCCTACACGCTACATGGAAAGTGAAATCCAATGGCTTCTGTATGAAATCAAATAGCTTAGGATTGGGGTGTTCCTCAGAGGTTACAAGTACACACTGCTCTCTCATAGGATCAGAGTTCAATTCCCAGTTCCCAGCACCCCTACGTGGTAACTACCTGTAGCTCCAGCTCCAGGGATTTCTGATACCTCTGATTTTTGCACTTACATTTGCACACACACACACACACACACACACACACACACTTGAAAATAACACTTCACAATCAAATAGATTACACAGGCAAGCACACATGCATTCTATATGCTTGTATTATTCCTATTCCTATACAGCAAGCAAATAGAAACAGGAAAAGCTACTGTGGGACTTACTTCTGTAATGGAATCCCAAGGCCCTAACTGCCTCTATGGCCTCTGTCACCAATGACCAGTTGTGCAGCTCCTGTCTTTATCTCACTCAGCTGCTCTCTGACTAGTAGTGGGATCTGCACCTTTATTCCTGAGTGTGATAGGACCTAACCTTCCCTCCCCCCCCACCCCCCCACCCGTGTGTATGTGTGTGTGTGTGTGTGTGTGTGTGTGTGTGTGTGTGTGTGTGTGTGTGTGTGTTACTAGTGGTTGGTATCTGGGCCTGGCATTTACAGGTTCTTGGCTTCTTATCCTGATAATTGAAAATAAAGCCTCACAGAGGTTTGCAAAAGAAACAACAGGACTTTATTCAGAGCAAAGTGATAGTTCAGACGATAAAGGGATACAGTGTCAAGACTGACAACAAACCACAAGAGTGAAGAGCGAGAGGACCCCAGGCCATGGACTGCGGTCACTGCATGGAGTCTAAAGGGAAAAGGATCTGGTTACTGAAGGGCCATTCTCTGTTTTGATTGATAGGTTAGATAATATATTCATTTTCCCCCACTGCACGTACTCCGTCCCATAATGCATCTGATTTTAATCATATGCACACCTAATTATGCACAGGCATAAGATGGTAAATAGGGGATTTTCCCCTAAAAGTTCACTTGAAGGACACAGTTTGCCTTATTGCGCATGCACCCAAAACTAGTTCAGGCTGGATTGGCCCTTCTATTCTTCCTACCCAGATACATTGGGAATACACTTGAATAGAAACTGTCTAAATTTGATTGTTACTAGGGATGAAGAAATCTATACTATTGTTCAGAGATTGGAGTGCATACCCTAATGCAGTTGGGGGTTCTGAAGTTGCTAGGTGCATTGTTTGAAAATGGGTGTGTGTGCATAGTATGTGTGGGGGGGACTAACGTTGTCAAGGGCTTATTGGAAGAGGGGGGTTGTGCATAACTCAGTCCAAATACAGACCCAGCTTACTAAACCTTCCTTATGCTTGCCTGCTTCAAACCAAGGCCCTTGCACATGCTAAGTGGGCATACTGAACTGTAATTTGGAAGTCAGTGCATGTCCTTCAAAACACTTACTATGTTGTGAATGCTTATGTTTTCACCTCCCCACATCAAATTCACGGGGTTGAAATCTTCAATCCCTAAACAGTTAAGAGATTGAGGCCTTTAGGGGAGGTGATTAGGTCATGGGGGCAGAGCCTTGGATATTAGGATTATTGGCCTTCTAAAAGAGTCTCGGGGAGCCTGTTTACCACCTACCATGCAGGAAGCTGCTGGCTGTGAGTAAGCCTGCACCAGACACTGAATCTGCCAATGGCAGCCTTGAACTTCCCACTCCCACACACTGTTGTCTGTCAGCCACTCTGTTTATATAATTTTGTTATAACATCCAGGAGAGACTAAGACAGAGGACTAGTACTGATGGGAAGTGGCGGCGGTGGGGGGGGCTACTTAAGTAAGTACCTAAGAATTCAGAGTGACCTTGGAGCCTGTGGCAGCCTCCAGTGGCTGCATGACCTACTTAGAGAAGACCCGTATGGCTGGATAGATGCAGGATCAGCACAGGCCACCCTCTGGAAAAGGGGGAGCAGAGCTGGTCAGTGCAGGAAGGTCATCCCTTAAGAACTTGAGTTTTCTATTTCATAGAAGCCGGAGCTTAGGAAATATTGTGGATGTGGATTTTAAGGGTATGGGATAATGAACAGAGATTCTGGGCTTAGTTCTGCAGCTTGCACAGTTCAAAAGGGTGCCAAGAGTTTATCTGATTGGTTGACTGAAGTGTGGATCAAAAGATGGTCTACTGTGAAAGAGCTGGAGGTGCCTGAGATCCCTTGGCTTAGTGTTGATGGCGGGATTCAAAGGCTTAGAGAAATTGGAATGCTCAAGTGGATTTTCTGTTTAAAACCAAATCCTGTACACTGGGAGGCTCCAGGAGCCATGCCCTTTGCTCCAGCTGTAAGGCACTGATTGGTGAGAGGGAGAGCAGCAGATCTGAAGAGCACTGCCATTGCCCTTCTCTGTGTGACGGATCTTACAGCAGGAGACGCTGCTGCTCAATTGGGCAACTTAAATGCAAGGGGTATAATTGGACCCCAGAGTCGCAGAGGCCAAGTGGCAGCATGAAATCACCAAAGGCGAGGTGATCGAACTTACAACAGTGGACAGCATAGACAAAACTATGTTCGTAGCAGTCTGACTCCTGTAGACCCTTGACATTGGCTAATTAATCACACTGCCTCCAGAAGTGAAAAAGACGAGAAGCCCATTAAGTTCTTGCAAGATCTGTATAAGCAGAAAAATTCCTGAGGTATTCGATGAAATACGATCCTGAATCAGACTAACAGAGAACCACAGACCCTCAACTGATTTCCAGACTTGAGACAGCTTATGGATGCAGAGCTCCTCAGGTGAAGGGGCACCTTGCTGTAGTCACAGTTTCGCTGTGGATCTTTATCCCACCCTTCCCCAAAGGTACATATGGCCCTGCACAGTGAGGAAAAGATAATAAATAATCAGACCTTTGGGGGCATACTAAACGACTGTATCTGAATTGACATCCACACCAGGAGGTATTCCCAAAAAAACTGTGGCCCTCCAATTAAAGTAGGGGCTTCTGTAAGCCAGGTGAGTGATGGATTTAGGCAAAATTCAACTCCCAGTAGGTCACCAAATTCACACTGTGGTTATTCCCCAGTTCCTGAATATATAATTGAGTAAGCGTACTAAGAAGTTAGCAGCCTTTTGATCCCCTGACCTGTGGAATTAGGGATATTACGGTTGGAAAGGCCAAAAGGAGGCCATTGGAATTGCCTCTACCAGGGAAAAAATGAACCAAAACCAATATTGCATCCCTGGAGAGATTACAGAAGTTAGTGCCACAATTCAGCTCTTGGAAGATGCAGGGTGGAGTTTCCTACCACATCTTTCTTTAACTCTCATGTGTGTCCCGTGCAGAAGACTAATGGACTGTGAAGAATGACAGCTGACTACCGTAAACTTAATCAAGTGGTGATTCTATTTGCAGCTACTGCAACACATGTAGTATCCTTACTCGAGCAGATTAACACATCGATAGCTGTGTACCATGTACCAGGAGATGTGTTAATCTGCTCGAGTAAGGATACTACAGAAGCCAACTGTCTATAAAGACCACCAGAAGCAATTTGGTCTCAGCTGGCAAGTACAGCGGTATACCTTCACAGTTCTATCTCAGGGTATGTTAATTCTCCAGACCTATATATAGCTTGGCTCACAGGGATCTTGACTACCTGTCTTTCCCACAAGGTATCACAGTGGTTCACACCCCATTCCTTCAATCACAAACCCAGAGTGCCAAGGCCTGTGTGTAGGGCACTGTCAGAGAAGGAGTCATCCTGATGTCAGCATTCTCTCGTAGATTCCTGTCCTCTCCTACATACCACTGCTGGTCCCTCAGCACTACAGGTTTAGCTCCTGCAGGCTAGTGTGGCCCAAGTGGGCTGAGCAAGGCCATGAAGGTGTGGCTACCTCTGCCTTGATTTGAAAGGATTTCCAAATGCTCCAGGACCCAGAAACCTGGGGTAGACCCCACAGAACAATGCTCTAGGTTGGGTCACCTACAGCCCCAGCCCATAAGTACCACTGGAGAGAGAACCTAGCCTGGAACACCCACAGGAATAAGATTTTCAGTGTGAGCCTCTGATATAGGAATGTGCCAGTGTTCTGGAGGTGGGGCTTCTGCCCTAGAGGACATGGCAGGCAACTGTCAATCAAAGAAGTTTATTCTCCAGATGAAGGTTCTAGCTGTGTCTGGGGTCTACCACTCCTCTCTTCTCCATTATTTCTCACAGATGAGGTGGGGTTATCTATCCTTTGCCTATTTCACCCTGGCATCTGGAGGCACCCAGCATTTTCAGTTTCACAGGCTCACAGCTGGAGAAGAACTTGCCTTAGAATCAATTACAACTTGAGTCCCACCTGTATCTGAGTTAGATGATGCTTGGAGGATATACTGGACTTTGGGGTTGATTCTGGAACAAGTTCAGACATTTGTGACTGAGTAGATGTACTACATTTTGCAAGCAGGATAGACATACACTTCAGGGACCTGAAGTGGAAACCCATGAACTGAATGTCTGTGTCCCCCCAAATTTCTATGTTGAAACCTTAACCCCCAAGATGATGGTATTAAGAGGCAGAGCCTTTGAAGGGTGATTAGGTCAAGAGGCCTCTGCTCTCCTGGTTACAGATGTGTGTTAACATTTATGAGATGTATACTCAGAAACCATATGTTATTAAGTGAAAAATCCCAGTGCTAGGCATGGGATGCCTCCCCATGAGTTGTTGGTCAGGGGAGGCCCCAGCAGCCCCTAAAACAAGACAGGATATTTGCTGGAAATGCTGGGAATGTGTTGCTCTGATTGACTGATAAATAAAATGCTGATTGTTCAGTAGCCAGGCAGGAAGTATAGTGTAGGCGGGATAAGGAGAGAGGAGAATTCTGGGAGGTGGAAGGCTGAGTCAGGAGATGCTGCCAGCTGCTGCCACCATGAAAAGCAAGATGTAAGGTACCAGTAAGCTACAAGCCACATGGCAACTTATAGATTAATAGAAATGGGTTAATTTAAGATATAAGAACTAGCCAGGCAGTGGTGGCACACCCTTTAATCCCAGCACTCAAGAGGCAGAACCAGGCAGATCTCTATGAGTTTGAGGCCAGCCTGGGCTACAGAGTGAGTTCCAGGAAAGGAGCAAAGCTACACAGAGAAACCCTGTCTCAAAAAACTAAAAAAAAAAAAAAAAAAGCCGGGCGGTGGTGGTGCACGCCTTTAATCCCAGCACTCGGGAGGCAGAGCCAGGCGGATCTCTGTGAGTTCGAGGCCAGCCTGGGCTACCAAGTGAGTTCCAGGAAAGGCGCAAAGCTACACAGAGAAACCCTGTCTCGAAAAACCAAAAAAACAAAAAAAAAAAAACAAAAAAAAAAAAAAAAACTAAAAAAAAAAATAAAAAAGAAAAGAAAAAAAAAGAACTAGATAGCAAGAAGCCTGACCCATTAGGCCAAACAGTTTAAATAATATAAACATCTGTGTGTTTATTTGGGTCTGAGTGGATGTGGGTTTTAGCGGGACTGTAGAGAACTCCAACTACAGATATTTCCATTGCTCTTGGTTGTTTATTATAACTAGATGGTAACACCAATTTGCTGAAGACACCATATGGTTGGGATGTAGGACACAGAGAAGTCAAGCTGGAGCTGAGCTAGAAGGTTCTTCCCTGTTGGCTAGCTTTCATAGCATCAGAAGGTGCTATTCAGGCTGCTGAGGAAGAGAAATCAACACCATGTTACCTAGTAGAGGATTCTGTGCTTCTAGGCAAGATGCGTCCACTGGCGCAGCAGTGGCATGACCGTTATGGGGTAACCAATTGCTTTCTAATTGGCTCCCTTGGCTGAGGAGGTTACAGTCTCCATGGGGAAATGAACTACTGCTGTCCTGCTAAATGGACACTTATCAAGCAGTCTTAAAAATGTTTATATTTATACACACAGGTTGGTACCACCCTCAACTTTGATCACAGAAACTTTTTTTTTTTGCAATAGGCATTATTTAATGCTGATACTCATAACTGGTCAAAGTGCAGAGAATAATGAGTGTTGGGTGTTCAGCCCCAACCTGGATATTTTAACACACACACACACACACACACACACACACACACACACGCACACACACACCACTCTCACCAAGGTTCAGGGAACATTATAGAAGAAGGAGCAGGGAGAACATCAGAGCTGGAAGATGGGGATGAGGGCTATGAAATGCTGTTGAAGGAGCAGGGAGAACATCAGAGCTGGAAGATGGGGATGAGGGCTATGAAATGCTGTTTCACAGGCGGACATGACTACTGAACTCATGAACTCTTAGCAGCTATTTGCATAAAACCTGCACAAGACTAAGCTCACCAATATCCACACCTAGCTAAGGAGCTATTAGCAGTTAATGGCTGCTGTGGGAGGGAGGCAATTTCTCTTCAATGGTACAGCCCCAACTAAGAAGGCTATGCTTCAGTTCAAGATAGTTGTGGTAGTTTGAGTGTAACTGCCCCCATAATCTCATAGGGAGTGGCATTATTAGAAGGTGTGGCCTTGTTGGAGTAAGTGTGGTCTTATTGGAGGAAGTGTGTCACTGTGGAGGTGGGCTTTGAAGTCTGATATATGCTCAAGATACTGCCCAGTGGCTCAGTCTACTTCCTATTGCCTGAATATCAAGATGTAGACAGCACCATGTCTGCCTGCTTGCCACCATGCTCCCTTCCATGATGAAAATGGTCTGAACTCTGGATATGTGAGCGAGCCACCCCAATTAAATGTTTTTCTTTTATAAGAGTTATCTTGGTCCTGGTGTCTCTGCATAGCAATAGAGACCCTAACTAAGACAGAAGTTGGTACCAAGGACTGGGGTGTTGCTGTGATAGGCCTGACCATGATTTTGTTTGAAGGAATATGGACCTTGGGACTGGATTAGAAAAGCAGTTGAATGCTTTAAGTGCTGTTTAATGGGCCATCCTAGTAGGAGCCTGGAAGACAGTGGCGCTAAGAGTGATATGAACTGTGGGGGGCTGACTCAAAGTGTTTCATAGGAGAAAAATATTAATATGTGGCCTAGCGGTCATTCTTGTGATATTTTGGTGAAGAATGTAGCTGCCTTTTGCCCTTCTCTGAAGAGTCTGCCTGAGACTAAAGTGAAGAATTTTGGATTAATTCCATTGGCAAAGGAAATCTCAAAACAGCCTAGTATAGACTCTGTCGTATGATTATTGGTGGTAACTCTAATGAAGATTTATAATAAAAAGGAACAAGCTGAACAGGGTAAATTACAAAATGTAAAATTTAAGGAGAAAAGGAATGCCAAAAAGTGGAAAAGAACCAAGTCCTGTGTCCAAGGATACAAACAGATTAAGACATGGAATAAAGGGAGTGTGACCTCAGGGCAAGATCCCACCCAGCTAAATTTCCAGCTTGTGAAAAGTAATTAAAGAAAAGCTTAGAGCCAGGTGTGGTGGTGCACACCTTTAATCCCAGCACTGGGAAGGCTGAGGCTGGCAGATCTCTGAGTTTGAGGCCACCCTAGTATACAGAGCAAGTTACATAACAGCAAAGCTTAGGCAATGAAAGTAACCATCAAATCCAGAAAGCTGGTGAAGGAGAAAATGAACAAAGGGTCCATGTTCCAGCCCCCAGAAAGCAGCAGAAGTTGACAACTTTGGCTATATGGTTCTGGATTTAGAGTTAAGGATGGAAGAAAGGAATTATGGAATAAAGCTTCTGAGACCAGGCATGTATCAGGGGTGTCCCTGAATGGAGGCCTAGGGAGTCCATATGTGAAGCTATGAAGTTGAAGCCTGGATTGCATTAGAGACTCCAAGATGTTGGAGATGCCAGTGCTGTGAGATACCTGCTGAGGAGAGCTGCTAACAGGTAGTGGAACCAGCCCAAGTGAAAGAAGTGTGTTGCAGTCAGCAAAGCTGAAAGGAGCTGGACATCTGAAGAGTGCTTTGGCATCAGACATGGAGATGCAGAGTTTGGAGTTTGCCCAGATGGTTTTCAATCTTTCTTTGGTCCAGTATTTCCTCATTATGCTCCCTTCACTACATTTTGGAATGGTAATGTATATCCTGTGCCATTATATGTTGGAAGTATGTGATCTGGTTTTTTATTTTGATTTTATACAGGATTACAGTTAAGAGATTTCATGAATCTCAAAAGAGATTTTGAATTTTGGACTTTTAAACTTTGTTGGGACTGTGATAGACTATAGGGACTTTTGAAGTTGGACTAAATGCATTTTGTATTATGATATTGTTATTAATATGGTAGTTTGAATATAATTGGCCCCCAGAAGCTCATAGGGAGTAGCATTATTAGGAGGTGTGGCCTTGTCAGATTAAGTGTGGCCTTGTTGGAGGAAGTGTGTCATTCTGGAGGTGGGCTTTGAAGTCTCATATATGCTCAAGGTACTGCCCTGTGACTCAGTTTACTTCCTGTTGCCTGCATGTCAAGATGTAGCCAGCATGATGTTTCCCCACAGGCTTCCATGCTCCCTGCCATGATGAAAATGGACTGAACCTCTGAAAAAGTAATCAACTTCAATTTAATGTTTTTCTTTTTTAAGAGTTGCTGTGGTCATGGTGTCTTTTCACAGCCATAGAAACCCTAACTAACAACAGTCTCCTGCCTCAGCTTCCTGAGTACCTGGGATTAGCCAAAAGTGATGGCACATAGTGAGATCCTGTCTCAAGAAACAAACAAAACCCTAAACCAGACAAAGAGAACTCAGAGCAGTTTGCACCCACCAGATCCATCAGAATTGGACTCCTGGCTTCCAGAACAGTTGTTTATAGTCATCAGTTTGTGATAGTTTTCATAGCACCTTGAACAGACTAAGACACCTTTACTACTGGTTGTAGAAATACTGAGAAGTTCCACAGATGATCCTCCATAGTCCTGAAAATATGCTTATCACCGTCATGGATGAGCTACCCAGTTTCCCACCAACAATCAGGATCAACCAACCACACCAGCCAGTAGAACCCTCCTCCCCTCCCATTCTCCCTTTCTTCTTTTCCCTTCCCTTTTTCCCTGCATTCTCCTTTCCTGTAACAGATCTTCCTTTGGACCACGAGCTCCCAAATAATGACATGGAGACTTCTTATTAATTATGAAAGCTTGGCCTTAGCTTAGTTCCAAACTAGCTCTTAAAACTTAAATTAACCTGTTTATATTAAACTACATTCTTCCACTTGGCTTGTTACCTCTCCTCAGTAGGGTCCAACTTCCTCCAAATTACACTGGTAAATCCCCTACCTCTCAGATTTTTCCCAGAGTTCCTATCTCTCCCTGGAAGTCCCACTTATCCTTTCCTGCCTAGCTATTGGCCACTCAGCTCTTTACTAAACCAATTAGAATTGCTTTAGGCAAGTGAGGTAAAAACAGAGACACCTCTTTACAGAGTCTAATCAAATATCCCATAACATTTCCCCCTTTTTGTTTTAATAAAAAGGAAAGGTTTTAACTCTAACACTATATACTATATACAATAAGAACAATTATCAGGTTAAAATTACACTAATAATGTCCAGTCCATTTATATTTGGCAAATTTGAAGAAAGTACGCTATTATCTATCCTATCTTGGTGAGTCCAAAGTTTTATGCCTAAACCACTTTCTATTGTAACTTGTATTACCAACCTAAAAATATCTTCTTATACCTTAAAACTTTTTCTTAGATAAACAACTAAAGCTTTTATGTCTCTCAACCCTTATTAACTTTACATCTTTTTTTTGTGTTTTGTTTTTGAATTTGGTAACAAAGAAAACTGTAAGGCTACAATGATCTAGACTTCAACTCTATCAGAGACTTAAGAAAGATAAAATATTACAGAGTAAACAGGAAGTATATCACAAACAACTTCCAAAACTATAGAAATGACAGAGACAGCTAGCTGCCTGAACAGTTATCCAAGATTTCTCTGCAATATTAGAACATCTATCTTTGGCCTACAGGCCCAGAATATCTGACAGACTTTTCTGTGTAGCAAGAATTATAAAGGACTGGCCTACTCTGTCTTAGCAAAGTTTAGCAGTGGTCTTCCTTTGTGTCCTGATTGTCCATTTTGGACAGGATACTGTCAGCAGTCAAGGCAAGAACAGTTTCTTTCCCAGAGGCTAGCTTTGCCACATTGAAAGCAAATTCCATATGGAGGTTCTTTGATGCCCATCATCTTCTCTGAAATAGATTGGTGCTGGCAGGAGCAGACATATCTCACTGTCATGAAACACCTTATGTTATTAAAGCATTTTAAGTGCCATATTATGTAGATGTCTGAAATATTTGAGGACCACCTATCTATCTAAAATGTATCTCTGTCTAACCTTGAAAACATACCTAACATGACTACAAGTTTGATGGTTATAAATGAGTAACCACTAACCTGTATTTCTTAATTATCCTAAGCAGTTTATAATAAGAGCTTTCAAGGACTAGAACTTTACCTTACATTTTAAATGAGCTGCATAAGTACAATACCTTGAACAATAATAGAAACATATATACAGTCTATTATAACAAAAAATAACCTTAAAATTATATCAATATACAAAAAACTATACCAATGTAAAATATGTGAGACTAGTAGTTGCTTTTTAGTTTAAAAGTAGATTCAATAATCTACCCTTTTATCCTATCATTCTTATATTCTGCCTTGGTTTCACTAGGTAGAAGAGAAATGATAGAAGAAAAAGAAAGAAAGAAAAAGATCTCTTAGCCCAACCTCCTTTGTTTATTTAGTTTCCTCTCTGACTGTGACCAATAACAACCAGCAACTTGCAACTAACCCCCCTAAACAATGACAAACAACCATAACCTGCCAAATGACCCAAAACCACCCAGCCCAACTCTTGGGCCTATGAGCATTGTGATCTTAAAATTACTGCCTGTTTTCTGTGGGTGATGGCATCTTTAGGGAACCCTGAGAAAAATGGGATAATGGTCTAGTCCTGAGAGAGCTAGCTGTATTATTTGTTGTTCAATCTCTGTGTGATGGGAAAGTACAGGGCTTAACTGAAGTCCTGGCTGGAGTAGTCTGTGAGGCTGGACCATGCCAGCTAGCTCTTTTGAAGTTGTCATGGATGCATATTTTTTGAGGAAATGGCAACAGAGGCATTCTGTAAGGTTGGATCACCTGGGCTACATGTGCTGCCTTCATTGGTCCTTTTGTTCTGAAAACATAAACTTTTAAAGGTAACCATACATATCTGCATTAGCACAAGTATGGAATATATGGTGTGCAAAAGTCAGCTAAAGATGATTCTTTGCTCTATGTTTGAGCAGGTAAAAGGCATCTGTCAACTTCATAAGCCCATTTGGACTATAGAACCAAACTATAATATAAATCTCCATCAATGCCATATGAAAGACTGGCATGTAACCATAAATCATGAGGACTCTTTAGCCAACAAGATTTATCATGTCTCATCCAGTCTCAGAGCTATTCCCATGTAGAGGGATCAGCTGTCTTGAAGTTTTTCTTGGTTTCTTCCTCTATATCTGTAGTCAAGATTTTCATGCAGTCTCCCTCAGTCAAATCTGATCTTTATTAATTTTGGAGAAATCCATAGCTTTCAGTTTCCTATGGAAATAATGGCATAATCTCTCTTCCAGGGCAGCATATTTCCTGATTTCTTTTCTGAAGTTAAGACATCCTTAAAATATATAGGCTAGTTTAATTTAGCAGGTTTTTTTCTACAATCCAGTGTCTCTCAGTAGCTGTTGCTTTTTGTTCATTAGTATTTATTTTTTTTAATTAATAAGGCACTATATAGGGTCCAAATGTCCTGTATTATGACATTCCATATCCTTATGGCTTATTCTTTTTATATTACTTTACTCTCTCTTTAAAGACTTCACTTTATTATTTTTAAACTTCAATGTTGCAATGCCCTTCTGTTTTTCCTGTAAGCTCTTTTATGTCTCTGTTTGACACATGGTGCTGGCAGCTGGCTCTGTCCCCCTCTGTCTGTGAGAGCCAAGCCTCAAGCCTGTGGGCACTAGGGGGAGCTGCATCCACCAGCCCCAGCTCTGGGAAGTTGCTGGGTCCATGCTATGGCAGGCATTTCTACCTAGTCTCCCACCACTGAGTAGTGTGCCAGCTGCTCTCAGGCCCTAAGCTTGGATATATGTGCCTCCACATTGGACACCAAATGTAGCGGGTCTTTCTTTGGACTGTCAGCTCTCAAATAATGACATGGAGACTTCTTATTAATTCTGAAAGCTTGACATTAGCTTAGGCTTGTTCTCAACTAGCTTTTAAAACTTAAATTAACCCATTTATATTAATCTATGTTCTGCCACATGGCTCATTACCTGTCCTCTATATAGTATGTCTGATTTTCTCCTGGGTCTCACTGGCAAATCTCCCACCTCTCAGATTCTTCCCAGAGTTCCTGTCTCTGCTTGGAGGTCCCACCTATCCTCTCCTGCCCAGCTATTGGCCATTCAGCTCTTTATTAAACCAATCAGAAGGTGCTTTAGGCAGGTGAGGTAAAACAGCAATACATCTTCACACAGTGTTCAAATATCCCACAACATTTCCCTCCTCATTAGTATATATTCACTGGTTGTGGGTTTCATTATAACATTTTAATACATGAATATCAAGTACTTAGTTTGATCATAATAAACTGATCATACTCATGCTCTCATTCCTCTGTTGCCTTCATTGCCATTCCTGCCCCTGCTGGCTCCCTCCTCTTCCCAAACAGTCTCTTTTCTACTTTTGCATATTATATTTTAAAATCTATACTCTATCTCACCAACATGATGGCCTAAACATGAGCTGAACAAGGACAATGAACGTGCCAAAGTGGACAGGGGAGAGAGCACCAGGCTTCAGTTCTACACAAAGAACTATAGGCAACTATGGAATGCTGAGAGCAGGTAAAAGAGTCTTCGCCAGTGAAGAGACACATATATTATTGGTTACCCAATTCCAAATTGTAAGCTCGGAAAACATACATGCTAGTAACATTATACAGGCTGAGAAGATTGTAGTTAGGGGTATATATGTGTATATTACATATGTTCATATCTATGAATGTAACAACAATTCATAAAAAAGAGGCTATGGATTTGAAAGAGAAGAAGAAGGAGTTGTAGGGAAGGTTTGGAAAGAGGAAAGGGAAGGGGAATGTGTAATTATTTTATGATTTCAAAAATAAAAGAAATAATTTAAAATTTTAAAATCTATGCTGTGTGCAATGCAATATTTGTCTTTGAGTCCAGCTTTTTCGCCTAACAAGATGTTCTCTTGTTACACATTTTTCAAGCATATTACGTAATTTCATTCTTCACTGTGGCCAAACAAAACTCTGTTGTGTATACATATACATGTTTTAGTCCATTCATCTGTTGCTTGACATGTAAGCTGAGTCCATAACTTGACATCTGTGAAAAGCGTCTTGATAGGATGGATGAGCGAGTATCTCTATAGTAAACTGACTTCTATTGTTCTATATAGTCTCAAAAGTGCCATAGCTATATCATGTGCTTGTTCTATTTTATTTCTTTGGGGAACCTCCATACTGATTTTCATAGAGTCTGAACTAATTTTTATTCCCACCAACAGTATACATTGATCTTTTCCTCCCAAATCCCTTGATAGCCTTTGCTGTTTTCTTGGTTTTAGCCTTCTGACTAGTGTGAGACGGAGTCTCCACGAAGTTTTGGCTTGCATTTCCCTCATGGTCAAGGATGTTGAGTGGTTTCCACATCATTCTTGGCCATGTGTATTTCTTCTTTGGAGAACTGCCCAGTTCATTAACCCATCTGTTTGATTGGATTATTTAGTTTGGGTAATTTCAGAAAAGTTCTTTACAGACTCTGATATTAACCTCCTCAGATGCACAACTAGTGAAGGTTTTCTGCACTCAGCTGGCCGTGCCTTCACTCTGTTGATGTTTCCTTTGCTGTACAGGAGCTTCTTAATATGATTTGACCCTTTTGGGGAACTCTTGCAATTATTTCTTGGGCTGGAAAAAGACTTTTTAAGACAGTCTTTGCTTATGTCTCTATGTTTTCATCCAGTATTTTGCAGCTTCTCGTCCTACATGAAGACCTTTGATCTGTTTTTATTTTGTGGAAGGTGAGGGGCTGAGATCTGCTTTCATTCTTCTGCATGTGGATAGCCAGTTTTCCCTCACCAGCTGCTGAAGAGACTGTCTTTTCTCCAACATATGTTTCTATATCTTTGTCCAAAAATCAAATGGTTGCTGTAGAGAGGGTTTCTCTCTGGTCCTATATTGCATCCCATTGACCTGCTGTTTTTGTGCTGGCACCAGACTGTTTTTATTACTATGGCTTTGTGCTGTCATTGGGGTCAGATATTGTGATGCTTCTGGCATTGTCCTTTTTTTCTTGGATTGCTTTGGCTATTCAGGGTCCTTTGTGCACCCATGTGAAATTTAATTCCTCCTCTATTTCTGTGAAGAGTGTCACGGGAGCTTTATGGGAATTTTACAGACTCAGTATATCACTTTCTGTAATATGGCCATTTCCTCAATATTAATTCCAACAATCCATAAACACAAGAGGTATCCCCACCTTCTAATGTGCCCCTCAACATCTTTCTTCAGTATTATTATTTTAATTTATGTTACTTTTATGTGTGTGTGTGTGTGTGTGTGTGTGTGTGTGTGTGTGCACCCATGAAGCCAGGGGAGGGTGTCAGATGAAGCTTCAGGCAGTTGCAAGCCACATGGATTCTAGGAACTGAACTCCAGTTGTCTGCAAGAACAAAGACGGCTCATGCCTTGGGAGCCATCTCTTCCAGTTTGTCCGAATGTAAGTTTTCAAGGTGTTCTCTGGCCATGCCTGGGCTTCAGCAGTGCCTTCTTAGTGTCCCTCTTCTCACTTCTGATTTATTCATTCTCTTTAATTAATTTTATTAATTCTCTCTTTATGTGGCCAGTTTGTCTAAGGGCTTGTCCGTCTTTATCTTTTCAAAGAGCAAACCTTTTTTTCATTGATCATTGTACTATTCTTTGTCTTCAAGTCATCTCTTTCCACCTGGATCTTTATTATACATTTCTATACATTATTATAATTTTTTGTTTGGGTTATTCTGTCCTCTGCCATGACTTTGAGATCTGTCTTGTGTTATTTATTTGCATTTTCTCTAATGTTTTAATGCAGGCATTCATAGGTATAAACTTCCCTTTTAGAATTGCCTTTGTTATGTCCCAAAGGTGGTGGTAAGTTGTGTTTTCATTTTTATTTTATTCCAGGAATTAAAATTTCCCCTCTGGCTTCTCCAATAACTCACTAATTATTCACAAATGCATTATTTAATGTCCATGTGTTTATATATAATTTCTGTAGTTTCTCTTGCAGCTGAGTTCCACTTTAATTCCATTCCATTTAATTCCACTTTAATTAATTCTGATAAGACACAAAAAAAAAACTGTTTCTTTTTTTTATTTGTTCAGACTTCTTTTATTGCTGAAGATGTGATCTATTTTAGAGACCATCCCACTGACTGTTGAGAAGAAAGTATGTTCCATAGCTGTTTGATGGGAACTCCTGTATATATCTATTTAATCCATCGAATCTATGGAGCCATTTAACTCTGAAGGGTTTTTTTGTTGTTGTTGATTTTTGGAAAAATCTGGATAACCTATCCATTGATAAGAATAGGGCACTGAAATCGCTCATGGTTAATAGGTCTGGACCTATCTGTTCTTCTGTGTTTGTTTACAAAATTGAACTGACTAACATTCTGTGAATATGTATTTGCCATTACTGTATTTTCTTGGTGAATTGTTTCACTTATGAAAGTATTCTGACTTTATCAGATGAGAGTATGGCTTCTCATGCTTGCTTTTGGCTTCCTCTTGCTTGGTTTATCATTTCTTAGCCTTTCACTTTTAGTCTCTGCATGTGTCTCTGCTGGTGATATGTATTTATCACAGACAACAAACAACTGGTTCTTATTTCTCAAATCTAGCCGGCTAGTCTGCATCATTTAATTTGAAAGTTATGACTATTTGTATCTGTAACTGCTATGGAGGGGGACTTGCTGTTTCCTGTAATTCTGTTTGTTCTTTTTCTGGTTGGTTCAAATACTTTCCCCCCACCTCTATGTCCCTGATTCATCTAACTGTTTGATAGTTTACTGAATTGGGCATGTTTAATTGTTTTCTAGTCTCCAGTTGCTCATGCATTCAAGAAATGTATTCTTTGCTGAGTGCTTTTCTTGGTGATGGTTTTCCTTTTTCCTCTGTGTGTAGGATTCCTGTAACTGTCTTCGGCAATGTGGCATAGTGGTCATGAGTTGTTTTTGTTCGTGTATCTCTTGGAACGTCTTTATTTCTGCATTGATTTTGAAATATAGCTTTGCTCTCTATACAGTACTTCTCACTGGCAGTGGTTTTATTTCATCCCCAGGTCAGAAAGACAGCATGGGGACTCAGACATTTTCTCAGCCCAACCCATCCAATTGCTAGGTGGGTCCATGGACCACCTGGGCCCACTGTGAGTCAGACATAACCAATCACCTATCACCTGTTACCATCAACCTCTGTGCTGTTTTCTTTTTTGTGGGAGAGAGGTCTTCTTTAGCTCATAGTTCCAGTTTAGAGACCATCATGGCAGGAAAGTCACAGTGGGAAGAGCTTAGGTGAGCTAATCTTCAAGAGTATTTGTAGTCAAGAGCAGGAAACGAAGGATTAATAGATCCCACTGTTCAACACAATCTCTTCTTCTCATTTAGCACATGAAATTGTACTTCTCACATTCAGGGTGGGTCTTCCTGCCTCAAGGAGTCCAATTAAGAAAATTCATCATATACATGCCCACAAGCCAACCGAATCTAGACAGATCCTCATTGAGACTTCCTTTCCAGATGATTGGAAACTGTGTCATTGACAATTAAACCTAACTATCCCAACATCTATTCTAATGATGTGCACAGACACGCTTTGAGTCCCTGGGAACTAGCATGGACTTAGAACAATTGTCTAGCAGCCATCAAAAGCCTAGGCCTTTTGATTCCCCTATTTCACACTCATACTCACTGTAGTTCATAGTCACAGAATCCTTTTGGAAAGTCTTAAAAGGAGGGTAGTGGTCTACACTGGCCTCCTTTTTAGACACATCATTCTGGGTCTGAGGTGATTTAGTCTGGAAGATGAGGAAGAGGCTGTCTTCACTGTGATGACTTAAGTCAGACATAACTTTAGACTTTGAGTTTTCTCTATGATGTTTCCTATTGAAAGCAAGGCAGTATCAGGCTCCCCATCTCCTTTATTCCTAGGAACATCAAAATCAGCAACTCCAAAAGTCCTTGTAGCCAAAGCACTTGGGCTCTATGTCTTTCCCTGCTGGGATCCACACTGGATGTGACCTTTTGGTTTTTAACATGACATGATGCCACTTGGCTTCTGTTACTCTAAGACCTCATCATTCATTCTGAAATCAGGCCCCATCCCAGTGGCAGTCTCTCTTTTGACCAGGCCTGAGCTAAAAGTAGAGCATCCAGAGAGTTTTATAACTGCACTGGAGTAATTTTTAATTCCTTTGCAAAGGGACTGTCTTTGGAGTTGAGATATATGAATGAGATAAAAAGAAAAGTGGTTTATTTAGCTCACAGTTTTGGAGGCTCAAGAGCAATGATGTTAGCTTCTGCTCAGCTCTACTGGGGTCCTCAGAGTGGATATCAAAACAGGAAACCAGAGATTCAGAGCCAGGCCCACTCCTGTATCATAATTTACTCTCATCAGAACTAACTGGGGTCTTGCAAGATCTACATTAATCCCTTCAGAGAACCTAATCACTTTCTACCAGGACACACCTTTTGAAACGCTACCCCTCACCACCATTACATTGGGAACAGAGCTTCTAGACATGAACCTTTGGGTAGAAAAGCAGATTGTAACCATAGCATGAACTTTACCACAGAACAGAGTTGAGGGCAGGGTGTATCCACATGATAGATCTGCCAACTCTCCTACACAGAAGAGCCTGTGAGCTCTGTCCACCATAGCATGCCAGCAGAGCTCTGGCATCTCAGCCTCATTAAGTTTAGCTCATCACTAGTTCTAGTATATTCCCCAATCAAGATGTTAGATCCACTTTTGGCTGGTGGTGGGCACAGCCTGTGGTGGTCTCCAATGGCCCTTGGCTGTAGGTGTAATTCTCTCCTTTGGTTATTGCTGGGTTCTGAGACATGCTTCTAAGCCACAGGCTATGACAATGGGCAATGGGCAGTCACTGTGTGGCTAGTTTATATAAAGTAGGACCTCCCGCCTTGCTGGCAGACTTTCTTTCTCTCATCTTTCCAGTCTATAGCCACTTGTGTTCCATTTGATATGGGAGTCCCTGAGAGCAGTCTCCAGCTAATGTCAACTAGCATCAGGCCCTCTGCCCAGCAGCCTGCAGGGAGTGGGAGTGGAGGTCTACTGACATTCTGTGATCAGGAGGTGTGCGCTTCCCAGTAAGGCCCTGTAGGATACCCTCATTGCCACCTGTGAAAGACCTTGATATAAAGGGCCTAAATAAGACATGTTCAGGTTCCTGACTCCCAGAAATTAACAACTCTCTCTCTCTCTCTCTCTCTCTCTCTCTCTCTCTCTCTCTCTCTCTCTCTCTCTCTCTCTCTCTGTGTGTGTGTGTGTGTGTGTGTGTGTGTGTATGTGTGCGTGTGTTTTGAGTCTCATGTTTGTGGTTATTTATGACACACCAATAATTATGCAATCCACACATTAAATCAAGGCTTTCTAGTAAGTGCATCTATGCCAAAACATTTACCCTGATCTAATGTTATATTTCTCTCTTCTTGGTTTTTCTGCTCATACACGGTCCGCAGGTCTCTCTCTGTCTTATTCATACACAGACACACAGACAGACAGACAGACAGACACACACACACTTTTTATTTTTCAGATGGTTAAATCTTGGTGGTGAGAGTATGTGCCAACCCTACAGCATGTTTAGCTGGGGCGCAGCTGTGTTTTAGTAGTCATGGGGTATGGGGGTAGTGAGCCCCCTTTCACAGCATCTGCCCCTGAGTGTGTCTCAGACTTTTGAGGTTAGGGAAGGCTAGTCTTTTCTGATATGAGAGCCAAGCTCCTGATACAGCTAAGGGAGGCTCAGTGGGAGTTAGAGATGCAGGATCAATTGACTCATTGGTATGGTCATCAGGTGTTTCCACGCCAAGTCCCAGGACTCTGTTCTTCTCCAATCAATTACCCTCACTTTCACAGGAGAAACCTGTTGAGCCCGAGAATCCAATTGCTACAGTTCAGCACCCTGCCTGATTAGATTGTGTGGCAGACTGTGCTACCAGCCCTGCAGCTGTAAGAAGCTGGAACTTCTGGGAGCCGCAACAGAAGTTGGCTGATTCCCAGAGCATGGTGTGAGCTGGGGCTACACACATGGACTGGCCAGTTTCTCTTCCCAGGTGCTTGAATATACTTGTGAGAATCCATGCCTTACCAGACTCTGAAAGCATCAATCCTGCCAGAACCATCAAGTACAAGCTGCTTCATTGCAGTTAACCATGGATGACAGTTGACTGATTAGTCATGATAGCATTTGATATCATTACTGGTATGGATGGTGAACATTCTCTCTCCCACACCTGTGTGTGGGTCACATGTGTGAGCAAGCAGTCCTCAAATCCTATCGAAATCCCACTTCTTGTACCAAGTTACATCTGTGGGGTCCAATCAGGAAATGAGAATTGTACAGGGCCAGAACCATCTAATAATGCTTAGCATGACTGACTGTAACTGGAGAGATGAGGTTATGAGGGATTGGCTAGGGAGAAACACAAGGGATGTAAGGAACAGAGAAAGGACAACCATGCACAGCAGCCCTGGCTGAGACCTAGAGATTACAGGAGCCAGAGGCCATGACTTACTAATGACAAGGAAATCATTGTGCAGTCTGGCTACAGGACCTGGGCTGGAAGCCCAGCTAGGGAATTTACCAGAAATGTGCCCTCTCAGAAAGCAGCTGTGCTCACTCTTGCTCCTTCCTTCTTCTGAGTCTTCCTTGCCCTCCACAGTTTGAGATCTGAGGAAGGGACAGGGTCTGGACTTTGGCGACCTTGCCTCAGGGTCAATGCTCTCTTGGTTGACTTGGGAAGTTCATGCATCTGACATCTTCTAGTCTGGTAGGCTCAGCAAGGAGTCAGTGAGTGGTCTCTACCTGGAGTGGTACCCCTTGCCCAGCAACTCAGTATGCTTTCATCAAATAGTGGGCACCAGTCTGCTCTTATTCCCCGGCTCTGCCCTTTGCTTGACTCCTCCCAGATTCTCCACCCCCTACCAAGAGTCCCCCTGCTGGCTTACAGGAGCGCTCTTCGGTCTGGGTAGCCACCAGGGGCACAAGGGACACTGATTGCTTCTGCCTGGCACTGCTAGGTCTATAAAGCCTCATGGTGTCCTCTCCTACCTGAGAGGAGAGAGACAGCATCTTCTGCTTCTTGTTTTGGCTGGGCTAGTACAGGTGACCATCCTAGACTCAGGAGTGGGGCTGTGCCTGGTAGTCCTGGGGCCACAGTCCTCAGTGCTGAGGGCTCAGGTCTGATTCTGAGAGCAGAGCCATTCCCATTCTCTTCTTCCGCCCTCACAGTGTCCTGTGCCTTAGCTGGTCCAGTGCAAATGGAATCGAGATAATGTGATGGCCGACATGTGACCTATAGAGACCAGTCAGCTGCTTCTAATTCCAGTTACCACTTGCTAGCTGTGTGACCTCAAGCAGGTTGGTTAGTGTCTCTGTGCCTCATTTTTCTCATCTGTTTATTGGGGATAACAATACCCCACCTTGGGCTTGCTCACCCAAGTGTGACATATCATCAGCTATACAGAGGAGCACTTAATCAGTCCTTTGAACTCAGGCTGTCCTTGTTCAAAGAGTCTTCAGAAACCAGAAAAGGGAGAGTAGCAGAGTGACCAAGGGTCCTCAAGCCAGCACTTGCACTTGGAATCATGACAATTGGGTTGAAGCTGGCACCTAGACTGGGAAGGCAGGGTTCAGCAGGGAGAAAGACTGGAGGCAGCTAGATCTGGACCCCACATCATAAGGTGGACAGGAGATGACATGGCTCCCTATGGTTGGGGAAACTGAGGTCTGGGGAGGGGACAAGATATCCAACGTCCTAAGATGAAGACATCTCTGATTCCAGCATTGAGCCTGGGTCAAACTCCCATTCTGGTCTTGCTGTCCCATGTTTCAAGCTCCTGGTGTGCCTGGCCACCCATGTCAGGGTTCCATGGTGACTGGAGGTGAAGCTCCCCAGTGCACTGACATCCCCCACCTGCAAATCTGTCCTTGGCCACTCTCCCACTGCAGCCCCAGCCACACGTTAAATGTTAAAGGTCTCTGCTGGTCACCCTCACTGCCCCTGTGATCAGAAAGGAAGAGAGCTGTCTGTGACCAACTGGTGTCACAAACACTGAGACTTGAGTTAACATGTGAGGAAAGGTGACTGACCCCATCTCTGTCCCTTGGATATAGGAGCACCAACCCATTGCCTTGGGGCAGGATGGGCAAGGAGAGATAAAGAGGGTCATTGGTGTGGGCTGGGTGGCCTGGCTGTGTTTGGGGACCCTGCCTATGAAGACTGAGTTGGCAGTGGGGGTCCCCTTGGAGAGGGGCTCAGGAACTACATTTGGAGCCCACAGCTCACTTTGCCCTCAGAGGAAGCCGAGTCAACCAGGCTGGGTGTCTGAGGAACAAGGGAGACTCTAAGCCAGCCTGCTGGGCCCAGGAGTGACAATCCCAGCCACAGGCTGTCCCAGTGTGCTATGCTAGTTACAACTTCCAGAAACCTCTTTTTAAGGTTCCAAAAAGAAAGGGGAGGGGGAAGGGAGGAAGGCGTTGTTTTCGTGCCTCTTGCTTCATTTGCATGAGGTGAAAAATGTTTCCATAGAAACAACCAGAGCCTGTAATTTTTGAATAACGATTTCTGCGCCAAGCACAACCTGTCTTGTCTGGTTGGGGAATTAAGTCTCACAGCGTTTCCCCATAACAATGGTAAAGTCGCCCCAGCTAGAAAAAGGTGGAGGGATGGGGCTTTTCTGAGCCCCAAGGCCCAACCTGTTTAGCCTCAGTTTTTTCCTCTTGTGAAATGGAGCAAGTGAAGACCAGATCTGAACCCTACAGATCAAACACACAGCCCTTCAGAACTGAGGGGGCAGCATTGGTATGAAGCCTGAGTCTCTGGGTCCCCAGCCCTGAGTGCCACCCAGGAAACCTAGGCAGTGTTCTTGTAAGTTTTTCAGCGGGGCGAGAGCCGACAGCCATGCACCTCGGATCCTCTGGGCTACTGGGGAAAGTCTCTCCTCCTGCCCAGCCCACGGCCAGCTGCCCATCTCCCCTGCTGGGCCCTGCTCACCCAAGGGAAGGCAGCAGCCTCATATGAGCGCCTCTGCCCCCTGGTGGCCCCAGGGTATCACACAGCCACTCGCCCCCAGGCACAGAGGGCTGTGTGGCCTCCTCAGGCTCCACTGGAGATATCTTCTCTCTTGGAGCTTTGAGGAGGCCACCACGGTCACAGCAAGGCCCCAAGAGGGACTTCAGGATCAAGGGCTACTAGCCTTCCTTTCCAAGTCTCAGCACAGGTGGCTCTCACACAGGATTTGGTGGAGGGGTACCCTGAGAAACCCACCTTGCCAATATCCTCTGTGGATATTGAGGAGGTCAGGGTGGAAGCTAAAACTGAGAGCAAAGACTACAGACTGTGAAGGGGCAGGGGATAGGGCTCTTCTGTGCCCCTATGTTGTAAACACGGGGTGCTGAAAACCTGGGAGAGGGAGGCCCACATGCTTGTCCAGGCAACCCTGTGTGTTCCAGCCATCCTGAGACCACCTCTGTGATCAGAGGCCCCGTCCTTGTTGTCTGGGGCTGCCTTTATTTATCCTCATTTAACCGTGGGTTGGAATATTGTGCTGGGACTGAGCTGAGCCGCAGACATGCTCAGCGCCTGCCTGGCTTAATTATAGCCCGAGGGGCTGGGAGCAATGAGCCACGCGCCACCAGCTCCAAGGCAGCAAGCTGGTCTTCAGATGCCCTTCCCTTCTCTCTCTTTAAATACCAGCGTGATGCGTCCCTGGTTACACTCTAATGATGGTCTGCCGGAGAGTGACCTTCTGGGGCTGGAACATGTGCCATTGTCTCCAGGTTATGGGTAACGGTCAGTGATGAACAATGAGGTGGGGAGACATTGTTCAGAAGACCCCAGAGAGCACCCAGGCACTACCAGTGAGTGTCCTTGCATCACTGGGGGTGTGGATAAGACAGAGCAGAGGTGGGCTGACTGTGCCTCACAGGGCTGTCCGTTCCCCATCAGATGCTGCAGATGGGGTCGTCACCCACCAGCACAAGGCAAACTAAAGATGAAAGAATCAAGGCCATCCACTTTAGGCCTTGTGTTTGCAGCAGGACAGCCCTCAGTCACAGGTGGCCCCGGGGAAAACAGGAGGAGGCTTTGAGGTACACTGCCAAGAAGTCACTAATGGGCAAGTGACACCTCTCTCAAAAGCCAGTGCAGGTCTGGGAATGTGCCTCAGTTCATAGAGTTCTTGCCCTACGATGTATGAGGCTCTGGGTTCGAGCCCCGGCACCACCAACGAATGCTTATAAACTCAGCAGTTGGGAGGTGGAGCAAGAGAATCAGGAATTCAGGGTCATTCTCAGCTACATAGTGTGTTCAAGGCCAGCACGGAATAAAAGGAGACCTTGTCGCAAAAATAAACCAACAGAACCACAAACATCAAAGGAGTGTGTCTGTGGATCAGCAGTATTGCAGGCATGGAGGGAACTGTTCTCCTTCCTTAATGGAGTCTGAGATGCCAGTGTTGCCCCTTCATGGGTGGTGGGCCTAGGGCACTCTGGTACACCAGGAGCTGACCACTGGACTCACCAGCCTCTTCACTGGCTACAAACCGCTGAGGGAGAGGAGCTGCCCACACTTTAGATCTTCCTCCATTACTGATTCATTTGGCTGGTTCTTTGGTGAAAGTGTTATGGATGTGTGCTGTGGGAATCAAAATATGTAATGAGGTGAGTGGGTCATAACCCTGATGCACATGGAACACATGGAGTTGGGGTTTTTTCTTAATTTTTAGAGATTTTAAAAAAGATTTATAGTATGTTGGGGGGGTATGTGTATGTGTGCAGTGCCTGAGGAGCCTGGGGGGTCAGATCCCCCGGTGACGGAGCCACGGCTTCTGTGCCTTCTGACCTGCGTGCTAGGAACTGAACTCATATTTTCCACCAGAGCAGTACGCAGCCTTAACCGCTGAGCCATCTCTGCAGCTAGAGACAGTTCTCGGTGCAGCTTAGTCCTCCCAACCCTCTGAGGCAGACACAGGTGCATGGGAGCAGATTGCCACTCAGGGCCCCACGGTAGGAGATGCCACTTTATAATCAGGGAGACCAGTTGAGTGACATCTCTACTGACACGTAGAAGGTCCCTCTCGGAGATAAAGAATGGCTAAGTCATACAAGCACAGGAACATCGTGACACGTGTCCAGGTAAATCCGTCCAGTGTTACAGATTCCAGCATATCCATACTCTGAAAGCCCTCATCGGGCTGGGACTCAACCCTCATACACTGCCATTGCTCAAAACTCTGAGATACACTTCTCTGGGGCCTTAAGGCATGCTCCCTGAGGCAGATAAAAGTCATGCAACATGAAAGACAGTGAAGAGAACATACTCCAATGGTCTGTGCAAGAGAGACCCACACCTATGGGAGGAAGACGTTGTCCTGAGTGCCACCAAGGCAGAGTCCAGTGACAAAAGATAACAAGGAATTTTTCTTTTTTTCTAAGAAGCCTGGAAACAGCAGCTTCCACGATGGTCTGTGAGGCCAGGGAAACTGGACACAGGGACCCTGGGGCTCCAGCCCGGAGGCAGGCAGCACCTCCCACTGAGGGTCATGGGAGACTGAGCCCTCATGAAGAACTTGAGGTCAGTTGCTGGAAAGGAGGGTCTCAGGCACACAGATGTGTCACCCTCAGGTAAGTCTCGCCTCACAATGCTCCTGGGCAGAGGTGAAAGTGAGGAGGACTCAGAGCCTAGAGGTTCATGTTCTGCTGGTGACTTTGGGGGTTCGCTTTAGGGTAGACACTTGTTGGAGCATCAGGAGGGGCACATGGGACAGTAATATGGTGGGGAAGGATGGAGATAGGCTTCTGAGACACATCCTGGGTGATGTGCAGCAGGCAGGGACCTTCTGGCTTGAAGAGGATGTGGAGTATCCTGAACCAGTGGGTGAGGGTTCAGGGTACAGCCAGGGCTGGGGGGCCAGGGTTCACAGGATGCCTGGCCTCATCCTGGTGGAGGAGTTGAGATGGACTACGTGGTTATGAGGAACTTCTGGAGAAGTTGGGGTGGGTGATGAGATGTGGTGTGTCCATGAGGACCTGGGTTATGGGCATGGGGCGGGGGGACAGAAGCTATAACCAAAAGGCAAAAAGGAGGTGGCTGGGCAATGGGGCAGAGGGCTTGTGGAGGGGGCATGAGAAGCTGCTGGAGGTGACGGTCCTAGCCACGCTTCCTGCTTGCCACCCTCCCCTCCCTTTTCTCTTTAGTCCTCTTCCCCTCCCTCTCGGAGTCCACAAAAGCAGATTCTTGTCTCTAGACAGCTGCCACAGAGCAGGAGGATGAACTCCTCCTGCTTCAAGGAAACCCAGCACCTCTGAGGAGGGAGGAGACTGGTCATTAAGGATATTCCCATGAGGCCTGAGATTTCCAGTGGTGCACTAGACATTGCTAACTTTGGACCAGGTCATGTGTGATGGGGCTCGGTGTCCTTCTCTGCCCGCCCCAGTGGCTTCCTGAGAGACTGACAAGACAAAGGAGCATCTTGAGAGCATCCCCCTGGAGAGCTCGGGCTTCCAGTTAGGTGGTGCTGGGATTTGGTCTCCATGGTCTGCACAAGAAGAATGATAATAAACGCTGTCAGACTTTTAGCAGGGACCACTGGTCCATGGTGATCAGTCCCAGGAGACTCAGGAGATGATAGGAATGCAGGGGAGAATGCTGGGGGCCAAGGCAGGAGTCCTAGGACTTTGGTCACAGCCCAGGCCTTGGCTCCTTATGATGAGAGAAGCTTATCCCTGTCTTCCCAGGAAGGGGATGCAATGAGCTCATGCCAGGGTATGGATTCCTCAAGGCAAGGAGAATCGTTCTTAATCTCTTCCCACAGGGCCTGAATAGGCCCTGCATCTGCCGCTGGGCAAGGCCTAGGCCACAGCTGGGGGCAGCTGCTGTGCTGGCTGCTTCACTGATGGCCCTGCCAAGCCTTGTTCCTGCTAGGCCTCTCTGCCCCAGGCTCTACTGTACTAGGAAGGAAGCTCCAAGGCAAAAGTCTTGGCCAGTCCTAATCAAGTGACAGACTGGATTTTCCACTCAAGAGGCCAAACTGGGCTCCATTGTTCCCGCTACAGTGAGATTCAAAGTCTGGAACCCATCAGCTGTCACTGAGGTCAAAAAGCACGGATCCATCTTGTGGGCACAAGAAAATTAGCTGGTGGGGATTGGAATGGGGTCTGGTTCTCTCTTGGAACCCCAGGCTGTGAGGTGAAGGAGGCTAGGTTACCACCGAGAGAAGTAGTACTGAGAATTTAGACACAGTACCTCACACAACCAGCACAGTGTCTTCAGCCCTGCAGGTCTTACCAGGGACTCAGTTTACCAACCTGCTTCTGCACAGAGAAATGGTTATCACAGGCCCAGGGTGTCATTGTGGACTGCTCTGAATCAGGGGAGAGTTCTCTGTAGCCTTCCATCTTCAACTAGGGCAAGTCCAGAAAAGCCTATTCAACATGTTGAACTTCTAGATAAGAATCTTCTAGAATTAATCAGGCTAGGTATATAACTCAGTTGGTAGAGGACTGGCCTAGCATGCATGGAACCCTGGGTTCAGTCCTCAACATGGCATAAACTAGAGGTGGTGGTACTTTGGGAGCTGGAGGCAGGAGGATCAGAAGTTCAAGGTTATCCTTGATGGCATAGAGAATTGAAGGCTAGCCTGGGCTACACGAGATTTTATATTTAAAAAAAATGGATTTCCCATAATCAAAAAACCCAAAAATGAGAGAGAGAGAGAGAGAGAGAGAGAGAGAGAGAGAGAGAGAGAGAGAGAGTGAGAGAGAGAGAGAGAGAGAGAGAGAGAGAGAGAGAGAGAGAGAGAGAGAGAGAGATTGATTGACGGGGGTGGGGGGCAGCACTGTGCCCAATATTCACAGATCGCAACACCTACAGCTTACCTGCGCCTTCATGGCTTCCTATGGAAAGGTAGTGTGGCTTTGAAGAAAACAGCTGGTCTCAGACCTTCCATTGTTTGCTTTTGTGATTGTGCTTTTGCACACCAGCCCTGACGCTCCGCTCCCTCAGGGAGCACAGAGATTGCCGAAGCTGGAAGCTGGAGCAGCAACCATCGCCACCCTGGAGCCTCTGAGAACAGACAGCGCTGCGAGTGACCCACCGTGCCTCAGTGAGCCCAGTGGATAAAGTGGCGAAAGGGCACGTCTGCAGAACCTCACGGAGCCCGTGGACCAGCTTGAAGTGCAAGTGGCCTGGCCCGGGTGTGGGGCAAACGTGACTCTCAGTAGCACTGGTCTCTACTACTCATACCCACAGGTCCCCCTGAATTTCTGTGCCTTCCAGAGTCATTCTGTCTGTCTTCAGGAGGAAATGAAGACAAGAGGCAAGAGGGAAAGCCAGTGGCAGGAGCCATGTTCCAAATGCTTCTTTTCCCAGAGCCCTCACCTGAGGACACGGGCCTACCTGTGTCTGAATCCAGGAGGAAACCCAAAGTGGCTGTGATTCATCACCTTGGGGTAGGAATGGGTAGCACAGGGTCATGGGTGCTGCTTTCTGCCCAAGGAAAGAACTTTAAATGATGTTCCTTGGGCTCCCTCCTAATGCTCTGTGTGTTTATGTTTTTTTTCTTTAAGGGCCTCATCAAAGAAAATGCAGTAATGACGCCCCTGACTTCACAGCAGTGCTTTCCACGATGAATTATTCACATCTGCGGTGGAACGGGGACTCTGCAAACCGGGACAGCTGAAGCAGTCCCTTTCCACGGGACTATTTTTATCTTCTTTTGCAATCTTTCATCTCGGGAGACACGCCGCGGTTCGGGGAGCCCGTTGTGCAGAGCCCAAGTTGGCGGGATGTCAAGTGTGGAGTGTTAGGTTCTCCCAGCTTCCGCTTAGAGTACAGATCTGTGGAAACAGGAGCAGGCTGTGGAAATGGGGCTGCTGGAGGCTGACGAGGGCTATGGACTCCCTATATCTCATGCCAGCCTCATCTGTCAAAACCATGCCCATCCCGTGGCTTTAAAAAGCCTGTGAGGGCCAGTGAGATGGTTCAGATGGTTCAAGCCTCATAGCCTGAGTTCTAGAACCAGGACCTACACGATGGACGGAGAAAACTGACTACTGAAAAGAGTCTTCTGACCTCTACAGGCATGCCATGGCAGTACCCCACCCACCCACACACACACAAAATAAACAAATGTGATAAAAATGTTTAAAACCCGTGAGACCGACACTGCCCAATATGATGGCTGTGAGTCACACAGGGCTATGGTGCACTTGAAATGTAATTGGTTCAAATTGAGATTTGTTGTGTCAACCACACACCGGAGTTCAAAGATGTGGCCGATGAGGGATGTAAACGGTCTCAATTATGTTTGCATTCCTACTGATTGTGTATTGAGATGGTGATAGTTTGGCTTCAATGAGGTTGAATGAAATAATGTTGTTAAAATTATTTCATCTGTTCTTTTTAAAACATTTCAAATGCGTTCTGTGGTCTGCTTTTTTAATTCCTTAAGTTGTATTGTTCTGGAAGGGAGTGCTAAGCAAAGGCCATCTCTTGGTGGTGAGTTTACAAAGAGCCCCACCCCCTTTTGTTTATGATCTCATAAACGTGGCAGTGGCCTCAGAGCTAGCCTTGCTTGATACACAAAAAGGCACCGGTAAATGTTCCGACTGAGCCTGGAACTCGCTGGCTGAGGACCCACCCTGAAGAGACTGTCAAGGAAGAGCAAGAAAATGAAAGGGAGGGGCACTTTGAGGACACCAGGGTTGTCGACTGGGGCTCAAGGTTCAAGAGCACAGGGAACTGGCAGGCAGGAACCCAGAGAAGGATCTTGGAGAAGTTTTTCAAGGATTGCTTTGGTCCAGCAGGCAAGCCTTTTCAATACACAAACAGGAAGCTCTTTTCTTCCTGCTGGGACTCAGCTCAACCTATGCAGCCATTCATCACTCTCTGGGGAGTGAAGTCTACTCTAAGGTGACCCTGAGTTTGAGCGGTCCAGGAAGATAGAGGGGCTCGGGCTGGGCCCACCCAGGCCACGAGATACTTAGGTAGCCAGAACACCCTTCGTGCCAAGGTGCCAGGCGTTGATGAATGTGTTCCTCAGTTACAACCCGACGAGAAGGAACTGTCAGCGCCCTCATTACACAGATGGGCAATTTTGGGGCTGGGTCCTTTAGGTACCTTGTTCTGGGCACAAGTCTTTAGTGATGCGAACTTACCTGTTCCAGCCACCAGAGGCGCTGTGCACGGCAACCTCAGCCTTGGATGCAAGTGGATGAAGAGAAAAACAACATGATCCATGTTTCATAAGAGGGGGAAAAAAAAAGAACCAGTGACATTGGTTTTATGTTTTATTTAACCTGGCCTATCCAAAATGTAGAATTCTGACATAAAATCAGCATAAAATTTATGTACAAGAATTTATGTTCTCTCTTGACACGCTCTGCTTTTGAAATCCGGCACGTTACCTTTATTTAAATCTCAACAGATTAGGTACATTGTGTGTTCAACTCGTGACTCACAGCTACAGAGTTGGACAGTGACATCTATGATCCAGAAATGCAAAGAGCTAGTCTGAAGTGACATCATGCAGCCTTGGGTGCTGGAGGCCAGGGCTTAGAAGGGCTTTGAGGCTGTATCTGGGTTCTCTAGGGAGTGCCAGGATTGATTAGGCCTGCCTTCCTCCACATAGGACAGGGAGAGAGGATGAGGCTGTTCCCTGACGCAGTAGACTGAAAGGGACTTGGACCTGGCAGTGAACAGGGTTCTGTAATCCTGTGGATGGTACCTGGGGTGATGAGCTCCTCTAGCCGAGGCTCTCCTGGGGTTTTAGTGTCTTCAGTGGGCTGGCGTCATGTGTCACTGAGCCCACATCCTGTGACTCTTTTTGAATCCAGATGAGCCATTTTCTATGTTTCTTTGTGTTTCAGTTTTCCAACCCAGGAAGAGTTAAGTATGAACCCCTACTTAGTGAGACTACTGATTGTTGGAAAGGGGCACACAGCAAGGACAGGAAGCAGCATCGCTCATTCTTCCTGCCCTCATCCCAATGCCCCCCCCAGTCCCCCCTCCACCCCAGGAACAGAGTCTGCCCCAGCCCAGCTCCCTCTCAGGAGGCAGGCAGGGCTTACTGCGCATGACTGGGTCAAGGCCGAGGGAGGCCTCCTGCTTGCTCACTAGCTGCGGGGCCCCTCAGTGGGCCTCTTCTTGCAAAGCCAAGGTTGGCTTGGTCCTCTGCACAAGAGCACAATAACACTGTGGGAGCAGGCTGCCCGAGGGGCCTCCACACCTTTCAGGCGGTTGATGGCATGGCGACACATTGCTGACCCTCCCATGTTTGTTAATAACTTCTGTTCCCTATGGGAAGCGGGCTGGCCTCCAGCTGAGTACACAGCAACATGCGTGCACGGCCTGTGTGAGCTAACGCCTCTCCCAAGACACCTTGGGCTCTCTTCTGGGGAGGATTCCATATCAGCAACATTACATGTCGAACGCGCTGGAGAGGCTGTGCCTCCAATTAGGGAATAGCTAGATGTTCCTAAGTATGACGGGGAAGTAATTCTCCGGCCAACAGAGTTTAATCAAAATGTTTTATGCAAGACGTATCCCTGACCCTGACAAATCGCCTCTCTCTTCCTGGAAATTAAACAAATATATTGTCAACGCGGATTTCAATAGCACATAAACAGATGTGGGCTGGTGAGATTGCAAGGTTATGGGGCTCCAGTGGGGCCCCAGGTGAGTGAAGAGCGTGCTGTGATTCGTGCAAGGTCCTCTGGGCTTTCAGCAGCGCCTGCTGCCTTCTTGGGGGGCTGGTAGGGGGGGAGCAGCTCAGGAAATGATGCTTTTTCAGTGGCGTCTCTCAGTCTCCAGTGTCAGCAATGCCTGTCCCACCCGATGCTCCCGCATTCTGGTTAGGATCTCAAAGGGGCTACTTAGCCAGCTCCTGCCCCTGCCCTTCAGCATCTGCCACAGCACCTGTCTCTCCTGGCAACCAGGCCCCTTTTGTCCTCACACCCTGACATGCAGGACAGTGCCTGGCACCCAGTCACCCTCAAACAACTGTGTGAGGGAGGAAGATGGTGAGGGAGGGAGTGGAAACAGCTTTGGAATTCGGGGAGCTGAAGGGCAATTCGGCCAGGTCAGAGCTTTGATGAGGCTGTTTCTTCACCAGGAAAGGGGTCTGGTCAAAGATGGTTCTGACTACAGCAAGAAGTGAGGTGGCAGACACACTTGGTACGGGCGTGGCACAGTGGGTGGTGGCAGTGGTCAGGCGCCTCCGTGGTATGGACAGGAGAGTGGGGACTAGAGGAAAGTCAACAGTTACCGCCCCAAAGAGGGCGCTCCTGATCCAGCTCTCAACCGCGGGATGGAAGGAAGCCTGTGAGTGACTCATCTGGAGGCAGTTCCTGAGGCAACACAGGCTTGTCCAGACCCTCCCAGCTAATGAAGGCCATTGCCTGTTATTCCTCTTCAGGTGTCCCGGATGTGTGGACTTCTGGGTCCTGGGTTTGCCAATGACTAGAGAAAACTCATTTTGGAAACTGGAAAAGCCCAGTTCCCTCAGGGCTGGCTCAGGAGGAGCAGAGCCTGGCCTCCGTGTTTGGGATAAACTACTTCTGGGACTCTGATGCTAGGGAGGACAGGGTCACGGGTGTGAGCCATCCATCTTGGAAATGATTGCACATGTGGGCTTTAGTGACGGTGGGAGGCAGAGGCCCAATATGGCCCTTTCCCTGGCCTCATTGGGGTTAAAGGCAGGTCATTGTGGTCAGGGGTCCCCACCGCACAGCGGGGTAGGGTGGAGTGTGCCCTCTGCGGCACCTCCCCATGGTCCCCATCCTTGGACACAGTCCGCCTCCTGCTGCAGAGACCCTGCACATTTCTTTTCTTTAATGGTCCTGTTATCTCACCAGGCCTGACTTTGGGGTGAAGGACTGCAGTCACCCATGAAGATGTTGCAGAGACGGATGCTGAGGTCAGACAGGCTGGTGCCCTCCTTATGTTATTGATGGAGTAGAAAGAAGAGCTTAAGGTCAAAGGTCACCTTCATCATTCTAACTTGGCTTATGCCGACAGATCCTGCCTTGGCTCGAGTCCTGCAGCCATCCTCTGCTCTCAGCCTCAAGGCCTTGCTCTACCTTTCCCAGCGCCCAGCTCCTCTGTCCACAGCCCACGTACAAGGGCCACTGTCTGAAGAGCACACACCTCCTGGGGAGGATCGGAGGGTTGTGTTCCCATTGTCAGAGCCTGGCTGCCAAGATGGGGACAAGGACATAGAGCCTGCAGGGAGCCGACTTTGTCGCTGCTGGGCAGGCAGGAGATGCTGTCCTTGTGTCCCAGTTGAGTTGGATGAGGCTTAGTAAGCTTAACATCTCACCTATGGCCAGGACAGGAGCATAGGCCCTTGCGCCTACTCAGACCCCAAACTGTCCATGTCAACCATATGGTCTCAGGCCTTCCTGGGCCACTTGGGTCCATGTTGGGGATTTAGAACCTGTGGGAGAACATTGGTTTGCAGAGGGTTTGAGGCCACCAGCCTTACACTGTAGGAGGAAGACTGAGGTTGGAGGGGGCCTGTGGGAGCTAATGGCCTCCCTGGGCAGCAGCTTCTGGACTGGACACCAATGACCATGTTGTTGTAGGGTGACTGGGGGCACCCTTCCTGAAATGACCTCTTTCATACTCCTGTTCCAGGGGACAGGGATGGGGGACAGAGGGGTGGGAGGGTCCCAGGTCCAGATGCTGCTGATCTCCTGAGGATGCCCATTAGCCACGGCACAGATGCAGTACCTTGGGCTGCCCAGAGCAGGAAGCGACCCCATGTTCCTCGCCAAAGGATCAAATGTTCTTGTGCTGGCGGACATGGGGATTAGTCCTCTCTTGTCCTCGAACCCTGCCACCGGCTGTCATTGTCCCCTGTGGTAGTGCCCAGCAGCTGGGCTCCCACGGAGGGGGCTCCTTGGCACAGAGGACCCCTGAGCAGCTGCAGCCGGATCTTCCCATGACCCTTCTGGCCTGCTCGACCACCCAGCCTGTCAGGCCCACTTCTGGGAAGTGGTTCACCTGTCCCAAGCCTGGCCTGGGGAGGGGTGAGCTCAACAGCTGGCTCAGGCTGGGGACATGGGAGGGATCCCCAGGGGCTTGTGGCCTCTTACTAGGGCTTCAAGAGTGAAGAGAACTGAGAGTTTCCAGGAGGTGGGGGCCTGGGGCAGACCAGGAGCATGGGAACTTTGGGGGATGAGCCTGTTGGAGGGTGGTGAGCACGGGGAAAGAGCTGGATTAAGCATTAAGAGGAGCAGAGGTGACCCCAGGTCCCTAGCTAGGGAGCAGGAGAGACCTTAGGTTCTCTGGAGATCCTGTTGAAACCATCACCATACCCCCTGGTATACGCATGTGCATTCACAGCACAGACACACACACATACCCTTCCTGCCTTCTTCATACACACATAGACCTGGCCTTGTGTCCAAAGCCATCAAAGGCCAGAAATGTCCAGTCAGGGATGGAACAGGCCTCCTGGCAAAGTGTGTCTAGCTCCTTATGGTTGACTTAGTAAGTCTCTATGGAGTCCCCAGAATCACAATACCCTGACCCCTAGTGCCCATGTGCCCTGGGGTGCTAGAGATCTCAGATTCTGCTCCGTTGGAGGAGGTGTCATCAGGAGGGGAGCTGTCCTAGCCACAGAGCAGCCAATGGCTCCTGTGAGACCCGGTTTGTCCCTGCCTCTTGCTGCAGGCATCCATCTACATGCAGCCTGAGCACATGGGTTTCTCCGCAGGGCCTGGATGTCCCACAGCCCCTCCTGGGCTAGGCTTTCCCTCTCCTCCATTGGTAAGGGATATGGTGGCCCAGTGAGGGCAAGGACTGACCACAGAGCCGGACATACTGGGCTCAGGGGGATGGAGGGGCAGAGGGGCCCTGTGACCTGCGTATGAATCCTGCCGCCTGTCTCAGCCCACTCTTCATTCCTCACAGGTGACCCCTCTGCCCTGTTCTTGGAATTTCAGTCTGCCTCATAAAGCAGCCATAGCTCATGTCAGGGCCTCAGGGGCCAGGTGGAGGCCAGCAGGCCTGCCTTAGAGCTTGCATGATGGGGCCCAGGCATATGCAGAGGCTCTGGGACACAATATTAGCCCCAAAGTGATAACAGATGCTTGGATCATGTGACCTGCTTGGGGCTTCATCTTGCACCCATTCCTGGTGTCAATTGGACACAAATTGTACAGCCCCGTGCTGGGTGCTGTGCAGTTTACATGGTGGTGAGCCTAGGTCCCTTTCCTAGTCCCTCTTCCCCACTGACAGGCTATATGACCGTCCATCTCTTCTTCCTTTTTTTTTTTTTTTTTTTTTTTTTTTTTAAGATAAAGTCCCCACGTACCTCTGGCTGATCGCAACCTTACTACACAACTGAGAGTGGTCTTGAACTTCTGATCTTCCCGCCTCTACCTCCCAAGTGCTGGGATTACAGGTGTGCACCACCATGATTCAATACTGGAAATCAAGCCCAAGCCTTCTGTGCATGCTAGGCAAGCACTCTACTACCTGAGCTACACTTCCAGCCTCCATTTGTGCCCTGTCTGCTGGACAAGTGCAGGTTATGTTTTGCAGTTCTAGGAGGAAGTGTTTTACATACACTGCTCAGCCCATGAGGGCAGAGGAGGGGCTAGGGTGACAGAAGGAGGTGCCCTGGAAGAGGTGACATTGAAGTTGGGTCTTGAAGGGTGAAGAGAAGTTCAACATGCAAATGAGGTGTAAAGAGCATTCTGGGAATGTACATAGGAAGGTGCTTTCAGAGGAAAGTACAGAGTGGGAAGGGAGTTTAGATCCACACTCCAGGGGAAGGAGTAACTGAGGGTACAGCCTCAGTTATTTTATGAAGATGGTACCCTCCAAACACATCCCACGTGCTTTTTCTTACGAAAACTTGAGAGTGGGGTACTGGCTGATATCCAGGAAGGGAAGAAGAGGGGAGGAGAATCTTTGCAGCCTCAGGACCTTTGCACTGCACTTCCCTCTGCTTCATAACACTGTTCCCTACCACATTCCGTGACAGCTCTCTGTGTCCTAGGTTCATATGCTTGCACACAACTTAGGTTTGGAAGTCTTGAGCTCACATGTGCCCCACACCACTTACTGAGTGGGTTGTCTATGAGGAGAGGCTGCTGAGGCCAGAACCCAAGCCAAATAAGAGAAGTTTCCTGGGGTGCAGGTGGTGGCTCACTGACTGGGAGGGAACCAATCAGGGGAGCTCAAACTATCTGTCAAAATGGCAGCCTCTCTCAGAGCCTGGAGGTCAGCCTCTTCACACATGAGCAACCCTCCAGCCTCAGTGTCCCCACAGGTAGCATGGGGACAAGGTCAAACCATCACCATAGTGTGAGCAAAGTGCTGGGCTTGGAAAAGTGGTTGTTGTGGAGAGAATCTAGAGCCTGTCCTGACTCTAGAACTCTCCTCTGAGATGTCTGCCTGCCTCTGGTAGGCCAGCTTGTTACCTTTAGACATCAGGCTTTTGTCTTCAGCCAGTCTGGCTCCACAGGAAGCCCACAGGACCATGGCGTCCTGATTTTAGGGTCCCCTGAATCTTCTCCTCTTATCCACTCAGACTCAGTCTCCCGGCACAGAGAAAAGGCACATACTTCTGGGCAGGAATCAATCATACATCACCCTCTATAAAGGAAAGCCACCTTCCTCTGCTCAGGATGCTGTGGCCTCTACCTCACCAGGACCCATATCCATGAGAGTTGCCATCCCCAACACCTCCATGTCATATGTTTGCAGAGGGACCCTCTGAGCTGCCTGGACCGTGGGGAAATTTTCCCTTAATTATTTTTTATAGCCTGACTTTCATGCGAGAGGGTTTGTTACGATCCCTGCCTCGCCTGAGAGTCGTGAGCTCTCAAGAAGAACCGTAAATAAAACTTCACTTAATATTCAAAGTCCGAGTGGGGACGGCCCCCCTCCGCGCAGCCCCTAGACGCAGCCCAGCTCTCAGCTAGAAGGCAATTACTCTGGGCTCCCGCGATCAGTGTAGCTTTCCCCCTCTGCATTTTGTTTTTCTAACTTTCTCATTTAAAGCCAGGGTGGGCAACACTGTATCCCATTTGTATTGTGTCGTGAGAGATTACTCTGGGAGCTGGTTGTGCGCGAGGGCCTTGGGGACAGCAATATTTTACCCAAGAATCTGCCTTTGAAACATTGAAGTGCTACGTTGGTGCAGACAGGGGCCATGATTTGATCCCCAGATCCGAGAGCTTTGGGGACAAATGCCTGGCAGCAGAATTAATTCTTTGAGAGGAACAGGAAAGCCATAACTTTTACCTCTATTATTGGAGAACCCTGAGACCGGCTCTCTGCGGGCCTGAGCTACTGCTGGGAAAGGAGAAAGGATTGAGAGCTGCCATCCAGGATGAAGGCGTTCTCCATCCTTCTTTGCCACAGGGTGCTATGCGACCTTCCAATCTGGACTAGGGTCACCTTTGTTTAGAAAATGGCTAGTTAAGAAAGATTAGTAAAGTCACCATTTTTGAGTCATTTTTTTTGAGTACCTCTGATTTTGTGTGAGTACCCCTCACCTCGGGAGCTACACCTGGATGCAGAGGTCCCAAGGCCAACACGTGGCAGGCTGGCTGAGTGCTGCTCCCAAATAGGGCCTCCTGGAAATGCTGCAAATCTTCAGCCCTCCATCACTGTCTAGCTAAGCCAGTGGCTGTCTTGATGGTCACCAAGATCACCTAGACTCGAGGTTGTTAACCCACTTTCCACAGTGAGGCTGAGGAGGCCCATGGAGGCTCAGAGCCCCTGTTTCAGTTTGCCTGACAGACACTGTGTGGGCTCTGTTTGCTGAACCTCTACACAATTTAACAAGGGATCCCTGTGAGCTACTCCTGGCCACCCCATCTCACGACTCACTTTAGCCTCCCTTGCTCTCTCACTGGCACCGAGCCCCTCTGTGATGCAGTCTGGCTTGGGCGCTGTCTGTCTGTCCTCCAAGCCCTCACCACTGGGACTGTTCCAAGGCTGGAGACCCATTTGGAAGGCACAAGTAGCCCTCAGTTCAGAGCTGGACACATGGGCAGGGGCTGATCAGATGGGACCTGGTCACATCTGGCTACACAAGGATATCGGAGAGTACTGACATGGGGTTCAGTGAAAACATGCCACAGCACCAGATAAGGAAAGTGAGGCCCAGTGCTGAGGCACCCCCAGAGATTTAGGGCTGTGGGGCTGCTGAATACCTGCTGGCTGCTGCCCTGGGCTCTGGATACAGAGATTTCCAGGCCAGACAGGATTAATAAGGCCTCGCTTTGAGCAAGCCATCCATCATTCCCAGCTCTGTAGCCGCCACTCCCTGTCTCATACCAGGCTAAGCGGGGAGCAGGCGTGGGGGTGGGTTGATGGGTGGGGGGTGGGTAGAAGATCGAGGGGTAGGGAGAAGCCTTAGCCACTGTGAAGATGGAGTCGTCCCAGAGGAGAGATGCCTGCCACTTGTATGAAGTGAATAAAGCCAGGGACCCTGGGCAGAAATCTTTACCTAGAGGCAGCCACCCAGGGAGTCAGCTGCTTGCCCTATGGGGACAGGAGGGGATTGGGGTGGGGAGCTTTTGAAAAGGCAAAACTGTAATTAGTAATATCGATGCATTGTTCTTTTATTAAAAATGCTATCTTCGTTGCTGATCGTAAAAGGAGGCTGTTGACAGTGGAGGAAGCTGGAGTCAGCGGAAAGAAGAAAATTAAAATCCCCTCAGTGTTCCCCCCTCGCTCCATGACTCTAGGGGTGTTTGGCGGTCCCTCCCCTGGGTGCACACATATGTCGGGGCTGCTTTTATACTGTGAAGATGGCTGGCTGTATTTTAAAGACTTGTTTGTCAGTAAAGGAAGCATCCCAGGGGTGGGTGCCTGAGGATGCATGCATTTCATTAATTTGACCAGTAAATCCAATTTTTGAATTCCCCTTGCAGGGGGAGGAAGAGAATATCCTCGCTCATTTAAAATAGTGATTGACATACCCCCGCCAACCCTGCGCTGGTGCAGCAGTCGAAGGGGTATGGGTGGGGGCTGGTCTCCTCACTCCAGCTCACACTATCCTGGGGTTCTGGCTGAGGGCCTCTGGGGCTTCTGGGGCACAAGAGGAGTTGGAAGAAGGACAGGCTCCTCCAACTTTTTCCCCACAGCTTCAAAAAGGCAGCAAAGACTGTTCTGGAAAGACATTCTGGGTACAATGGTGCAGTGCCTGGGGCGGGGGGGCGTGGTAGGGCAGCAGCTGGGAAGCCTGTTCCTAGCAGAGAACGATGCTCCTCTCGCTGACCACTGCCTGCCTGAGCTCTAAGCTCAGGGGCTATTTCTTCCAGGAAGCCTTCTGTGATCTCACTGAATAGTTTAGCTCCCCACTTCAGACAGAGCTCCGGGATGCCAAAAATCAAAAGACTTCTCTTTCTCTGTCCCCATCCACATACACTAGACTTTAAGTCCCCTGCTCATTTGTTTTATTTTATTTCTTTTTGGCTCAATGCGCACAAGTCTGAGTTGCAGAGGTATGGGGTGGCTGAGCTGCAGAGGTACTGGGTGACTGGGTTGAGAAAGTGCTGGTGGTACTGGGTGACTGGGTTGCAGAGGTACTGGGTGGCTGGGTTGCAGAGGTACTGGGTAGCTGAGCTGCAGAGGTACTGGGTGGCTGGGTTGCAGAGGTACTGGGTGGCTGGGTTGCAGGAAAGCTTTGTCATTCTGCAAACCAGTTACTCCACTCTGCAGCTGGGAAAACTGAGGCAGTAGCCCCTCCACCATTCTCTGGCTCCCTACCTACCCCCAGGTTTACCCTTCAGCTGTGGAGTTTCAAAGTTCTTAGCCTGGGGAGAAAGGCTAAGCAGACTCAGGCTTCTCGCTTCTTTCTTTCCTGGTGACCTTTCCATGTAATTAAAAAGCAGCTATTCCAGGAGACGAGGCAGCCGGAAGCAGAGCTGTGGCTCTCTGTGTACGTGTGCGGAAATTGATTGTCTAGAGCACAGAGCAGCGCTTTAGGCTCTGATGTCAAAAACACCCCCAGCTCACCCTGGGTTAAAGACGTCAATCTTCCTGCAGGCCCACTGTGCACAGCACTTTCCTGTACCTTCTCACCAGCCCCCATGCCACCACTGGGGAGGGTAGCAAGCTGGACTCCAGGTCCCCTGAATCTCTGAGCTACTATTAGAGGTACTTTTTCTATCCCTAGAACAGAGCCATGAGCCAAGGTGAAAGAGTGCCTATGGCCAGCTTCAGGGAGGAGGTCTGTAGCATTCCTGCCCAGAAGAACTGAGTTCAGCCTAGGACCCCACCACTGCTTGCCCAAGAAGGGTGGGTACACAGCCCCTGCTGGCACTTTGCTCTAGAAACTTCTGGGAGATCCAGTGATGGCACAGATCTTTCTTGGGTTGTACCTCCCCGGTGTATCATAAGGCACTCTCTTCTTGGCTGGGACAATGGCTCTAGGCGTAGCACCCCCAAAAGCACTGGGCCCCAGGCTGGAGGGTGGGAAAGCCCCAGCTAGGCCTCCACCCTTTGGCTCTCTGCAGCCTGCAGCTGCAAAGGATAATGCATATTCTGGCCAAAGCCCAGCTCCCATAAGCCACAGAGAATTGCAATTTAGTGAGTTTATCAAATCCACCCGAGCTGGAGCCCAGAGGCTCATCTGTGCATGGAGGCATCCCGGTGAAGCCAGCAAGGCTGCCCCGCCCCATGCTTCCCACAGGCCTGGATTAGCCCCGGCAGCTGGGCAGGGGTAGAGGCCAGGGCAGCAGGAAATATAGGGCTGGGGGCTGGGGCTTGGCTATCCATGTGGACCTGGCCAAGACAGGGTCATGTCTCTGAGGATATGGGTCTTCTTGCCCATCTATGGGACCAGGGCATGGCCCAGCCAGGCAACCCTCCTGCCAGTGCAAGAGAAGAGGGATTGTACGGCTTATTTGTATGGACCCTTCAGACCTTGAGTGGTTGGGAGGGAAGAGATAGCCTGTTCAGATTCTGGTGAATGAAAAATCAGGCCTTCCCAAGCAGGAAATCTGTGTGAGGCCCATGGATGAGGTCTTGAGGTTCACTTTGGGAATGTGGGCTGGGGGGTCGCCCTCCACTAGCTATATCAGGATGCAGGAAGGACCCAGGTCTCCACCGGGCATGGGAAGCCTCTCACTGCAGTCTCTGAGGTATTCAGTGGCCCAGTGAAGTACTGCCAGGCATTTCTGGGGCAGGCTGCTGAGAGGAGAGTCCCAGACCTCGTGGAACTCATGAAATCACTCAGACCTTCAGTGCACACTCAGTGGAGGTACCCACAGAACTCAAGGATCCCACCTAGAGACCTCCTCTCTCTGGCACTAGAGAGCTCACTACCCATCTAGGAGCACAGTCCTCTGAAGAGGCACATTCTTTCTAGGAAAGGGATTTGGGAAAACCAAGTCTGGGCCCTAGCATATCTGGAGCTGGTAACTGTGACTCCCCTGACCTTTCTTCTCCAGACCAAGTCTCAGAGCTTTTTGAGAGATTTACCTTGGTGTCTTCTACTGAAGAGGACCCAGAACTGAGCATCAGTGTCCAAACTGCCATCTGTCACTGACTCCTGCCACCCTCAAGCCAGAGCATAGTGACCCTCTTAACTGAACCCTGGGCCACCAATAGTTATTTTCTGAAGAAATGATTGCACTGTTGGGTCCTACTGTTAGTGACCTTTCTGCAACAGGATAATGCACCCAGTTTGGGGAAACAGAGGTTCGGGGGGACAGGATACTGTTCAGAGTGCTACGTGTATAGATAGTTGTGGGGAGGACTGGGCCTCTTTGACCTCCGCCAACTCCCCATCTTCCCAGCACAGTTCTTCCAGCTGGACAGCGAGGCAGACCCCCCTTCCCCTCCCCACTTCCTGAGAGCCTCTCTGCTAAGCCAGGAAGGCGGGGGGGGGGGGGGGAGCCTGCAGCCCTCACATGGTCTTCATTACTGGCTAGGCGCGCAGAGCGAGGGGCCCTGGGCCCCAAGTGCTGCTGCTCCAGAGACGCTCAAGGCTTGACGTGGCCAACCTTCTTCGCTGGGGCTCTGGGGCTCTGGGGCTGTGGGGCTGTACATTCCTTTCCACTGAGCGAGTGCAGCTGGGGAGGGTCCACGATGGGAATGGAAAACTGGTGTTGGGGTATGCTCGAACACTAAGTGGATGTCAAAGAGAGGTGATAGGGGGCTAAGGGACCACCAGAGGGTCTGCTTTGTGCCTGCCAGCAGCCCCTGGGTATCACCACAATTATCCTGGACACGTAGCTGGGAAGTAGCAGACCTGGACTGAACCCATGTCTGTGGGGCTACAAGCCAGGGCAGCCCCTTTCCCTCAGGGTAATGTTTTTTGGGGACACCCTTCGTGGGAAGCAGAGTTGGGGCCTGATTGGGGGGTCCCCTCCTACCTTCTTCTGTTGCCAGAGGCCATGAGGGTGTGCTCTGGATAGGCGCTGCCACTGCACCACCACCACAGAGGACTGGCCGGCACCCCTTGTCTTTCCACAAGCTAAGAAGTTTTATAAACTTCCAATCTTGTGGCCCGAACAGCCTTGGCCAGGAACCTTGTGGGAAAGCAGAAAGTGCTGAGGCTGAGCACAGGCAATCTGGGCCAGAGGCCACTTCCTGCTTCTCCCCAGGACCTTTCCTAAGGCTCTAGACCCAACTAGCCATATTCCCCGTGGTCCTCTAAACAGAGATTGTCTCCTCCCTTGAGGGATCCAAAGATGCTCCCAGCTCCAGCCATGGTATCTCCATCTTGCCCTCCTGCTCTATGGTACTGGGCTCTCCTGGTGCTCAACACAGACCTTTGCATACATAGTTCCTTCCACCTAAACACCCTTCCAGTCCTTGCAGCACACGCTGGGAGATAGTCAACCATTATGATCCTAGAGGGCTCCCGGACTTCAGAGGCAAAGTGACATCACTGAGGAAATGACCTCATAGACTCCAGCCAGGGGCCTCAGAGGAAGTGACATTTTGATCCTCCATCCCCAACGAACTCGTTCTCCAAGCAGGACTGGGGTGGTAAGAACTCCAGGTCTAGGGATGATAAGGGCCCCGCAAAGAGGCAAAGAGGAGCCACTGAGAATGGGTTGGAATCAGAGGCACGGGCACCAAGAGCACCCAGACAAGTGATGGGGTGGCTGGATAGGGCAGTAGTTGGGTGAAGGTTGTGTGCTAGCGTTCTCTAGAAGGTGGAAGTCACAAAGCATTTCTGGCTTGGGTACAATTCCAGGTTAGAATACTGGATTGCTGGCACAAGTCTGTGATTCTGGGTGCCTAGTGGTCATTTGCCACTAGGCACATGGGACCTGGGAGGGACCTTGACTTAGGCATCAGGTGGGGTTGACAGCCAGAGACACATGGGGCTCAGCTCTTGGGAGAATGGAGCCACTGTGGATAGACAAGCCTAGGGAAGAAAACCAGCCTTGGGCAAGAGGGGGGGCCAGATCCCAGCCCTCAGCTGTACACCAGGGGCAGAGGATTTACTCTACCCATGGCCAGGATTTACCTGTGTGAAGGTCAGGGACTCTGCAGGATCTGGGGAGGCTCTAGGGAAGTAAGTGATGGATATTCAGGGACACTGCTGCCCCTCCCAGGTGAGTGCCACAGGCATCCTACTCATGGCCATGTGTATCCCACTATAAGTTTTGTGTTTTGTTATTAGGTCAATGTATTTATTAAACAAAAACATCCAGTGCTTGAGGCCAGTGGCTTGGCAGATAAAGGCACTTCAGCCCAAACCTGAGTCTCAAGCCTGGGACCCACATGGTAGAGAGAGAACTGGCTCCTGGAAGCAGTCTTCTGACCTCTACATGCACACTGTGGCACACAGACCCTCCCACAAATAAAACATAGCAAATGCATTATAAACAAACAAAAATACAGTACTTGGTGGTCAAGGCAGTGTAAAGCTTGGGCCTGAAGCCTGTGGCACCAAGAGACATCTCCCCAAGAGGAGTGAGGCTCCAGGCAGGGTGTCACCATGTCTGGTCTGAGGAAGGGGAACAGTGGAGGTCTTAAAGACATGATCCTGGCTAGGCAGAAGCAATGCTTCCTGACGTTGGCTGGGTAGTCCTCAGGTGGGGTTGACCTTAGAACGCTACCATCTTTGGGGGGCAAGTGGGGCCTTAGGCATATGGTTCTGTGTAATAGGACAACCACATGAGATCAAACCAGAGAAAAGGAGATGAATCAAAGCTCTCTCTGCTGGCTCTTCCATGAGAAATGTTTTCCTGAGACTTAAAGTAATCCATTGCTCCAAACAAACAGAAAATATAGAATGTTTCCCTCCAATGCTGTGTGGAGACTCATGAAAATACACAAGTATTTTAGGTGGACCTGCCTCAGACATAGGATGTCAAGTGGGGCTCCAAGGAAGGGCAGGCCTATGTGTGAGATTTTAATGGTATGTGAGTCCCTGAGAAAATCAATGTTGAGTGAGTGAGACCCTGAGAGACTCAAAGTTGAATGAGACTCTGAGAGACTCAATGTTGAGTGAGTGAGACCCTGAGAGACTCAATGTTGAGTGAGAGTCTGAAAGACTCAATGTTGAATGAATGAGACCCTGAGAGACTCAACATTGAGAGAGTGAGACCATTAAAGATTTAATGTCGGGTGAGATTATGAGAGAGTTAATATTGTATAAGTGAGGCCCTGAGAGACTCAATGTTGAACAGGTAAGACCCTGAGTGACTCAGTGTTGAATTAGATCCCAAGAGACTCAACTGTGTGTGAATTATACCCGGAGAGATTCAATGAGGTGTGTGTGAAATCTCAGTAGACTGAATGTGATGTTAGACTCTAAGACCCTAAGACCCCAGTGTTGTGTGGATGAGACTTCAAGATACTCAGTTCTGTGTGAGCAAGACCCTCCACATTCAGTCACATCAAGATAAGATCCCACAGGTAAGGAAGTGGGATTTAAGAGTTGATCTAGAACCTTCTACAGAAGAAGAAAATTGACCATGATGGAGCCACATCCTGCTGTGTACATCCCACCTCTTTCTCCCCCTGGACAGTGTTTCTTGTGTTGGCTTCACTTAGGTTGAGCCAGCTTTCTGCTGGCAGAGGGCTGGCAGGGACAAGGCTCGTGCATGTGTGCACATGCACACCTGAAATTCCTACAGCTAGTGAGTGAGCTTGGCATGACAAGATTCAAAGGCAGAGAACAAATCCAGCTGTGCCTGTGAGTGCCGTGGGCTGGAGGGCGGCTCAGCGAAAGGAGAGCACAGAGCAGAGGTGGCAGGCAGGGGGTCACCGAGAGTCTCTTCCCTTCTGTCACAATTGGCTTAACCACTTGATGCTCTTATCCCTGTCTCAAAGGTAACAGGGGGACAGCTTCACTCAGTCTGTGCTCAGACTTGTGGGGCTGGCTCACATTTGCCCGCTGCTGCCAGGTGTTCCCTGATCCCTTCTAGACTCTCCCTCCCAGGGCCTTGAGGGAACCAAACCCCATTTCGCCTGCTCTGCTTGAGCCTCTTTTCTAGGGCTGTCAAGATCGGGGATCTCGGCAAGTGACATGAAGGAGGAGCCATGAGTGTAAGAAGGAACTGGCCTAGGGCTAAGCGGGGTGCTGGGCTCGATTCTCACTCCCCCATCACTGCTCCATTGTAGCCTCAGCAAACTTCTAAAACTTCTTGACCAAGAGTGGGGACAGGCTGGGTTCTCCTTGCAGATCCAGGGAGCCTCCAGATGGCAGCCGTCTTCTAGTCCTGGGGTCCTATCCCTCCACGTCTTGAGTGGGCCATCATCATCCTGGGATGCTGTGGGGAAACAGGACCCACACTGCTGTAGAGGCCTCCTTCCTGGGCCTGACCCTTGGGAAGGAGAATGGACTAATCTCAAGAAAGGGCCGATTTTCTTTGTGTTTATAGCTTAGGGGTGGAGCTATATAGCACCAGGCAGGAGCACTGCCTAATCTCCAATGATCCAGGAGACCCCAGCAGCCCAACCTGGGATTTCTGTGGTATTGTGAGCATGGTCTCAGGGGACTGATGTAACCTCTCCAGAATGGAGGGAGGCCAAGGTATGGCAGGGCTGGGCATGTTGGGTTTGCATTGAAGAGGGTGCAGGTACAGGATCCTGGGATCTGTCAGCTACAGACAAGCTTAAGCTCCAGGTCAGCTTAAGGAATGAAGACATCTTCCTCCTCCCTCCTGTCTTCCTTCTCCCCACTCCTGAGACAGGTGCCAGGCAAGTGAGGACATCCCCGGTGGCCCTCCTGTGACCTTACATAGCCAGCTTCCAGTAACTGCTGCCCTGAGTGTCTCCAGGTACTCCTCCAGACACCCCATCTTGGCCCCATATACAGCCTTGGAGATGCCTGCAAAGATGGCTGACCTCTCCCGCTGGTTCATACATGACTGCCCGTGTGTCCTCTGCCTTCTTCTCTGTCCCTGCAGCTATGGTCCCCGATAAGGCTGTGTCCTTTGCTTCACAAACCCCTCTGCCATCTAGCTCCTGTCACAGTGACAACGAGCCTGGAACGCCACTTCCTTGGGATCCAACTCTGGGCCTCAGCTGAGGCCTCTCCTTCCTACAGTTCTGCCTGCATGGCCCTCCATGGCTGGGCTGCCTCATCTTACGAGGCTCATATGACCTGTTTTCCCTGGGTTCCCCACATGTGGGAGCTTTCTTTCTCCACAAGACCCCACATCTAGGTGGGGCTCCACCGGGAGCACCGGGGAAGGAATGTTCTGCAAATGGCTGCGGGTAAATAAGCGAATGAAAGCATGAATACATGAATAAGTGAATGTGGGGACGGTGGGGCCTCAGCAGGGTGTAGGCTGCTCTCCCCTCTCCTTCTGGAGACAACACAAGTCTCTGTGCAATCTATTTTCCAGGCCCCTTTCCCCCTTCCCAGCGGGCCAACGGGGCCTCCCTCTCCAATGTGCATCAAGGCCAAAGCTCTGGGCCTCTCCCTTGCCTGCTGTCAGCGTGGGCATGACTTATGTGGCTGCTTGGCCCCTGCTTCTCCAGCATGGGGGGATTAATCACCCTGTCGCTGGAGAGGGGGGCTAATTCTGGTAAGCCAGGGAAACAAGGATGGGGCTGCCTGTGTGCTTGGTGGGGAGCTGAGCAAACGTTGAAGCGGGTGCAATGGCTGCAAGCAAGGGCCCTGGGCCCCCAGGGGTCCCTCCGCCCCCTTGGCAGGGCAGACTGCATCAGTATTCTGCGCACAGGGCTGGTGAGGCCCTGAGTGACTCACACTGGCTGACTAATCTGAAAGTAAGCTGTGAGTGGGAAGCTCAGAGAATCTTAAAAACTAAATGATGGAGATCTGACTCCTTGTTCTAGAATTTTCCTTCTGCTAGGAAGGCTGCTCTGCCTCTACTGATAATATAAGTCTTTGGTTTGTTTCCCTGCCATGAATCCATGAGGTAATTGTGGCCCAGTTGGGACTTGGAGACTCTAGGTTGCTGGACCTCAGCAAATCAGTCAAACTCACAGAGCAAAGGAGACAACAAGCCTGAACAGCAAGACAGTTCCCGAAGGTTGTACCCACAAGCAACACACAGTGGCACATGACACAGGCCTGGGAGGCACATCTGTGGGCCAGGATGAATATGACTTCTCTAGGCGCGGTAGGCTGTGGACACTGTGCTCCCTAGACTGAGGACTTACTGTGTAAAGGACAGGGCTATCCTCTCATGCTTACAGATGGGTGAGCCAGAGGCACAGAAAGGTGAAGTAATTCACCTGAAGCCACACAGCTTCTAGGTGCAGGAGGGAGGCTAGAAGCCTGGATGTTAGCTGCAGGCAGCTCTCCAATCTAGCTTACCACCCCACATTAGGGAGAGATGTGGAACCAGGTCTTTCAGGTTTGAGGGGGCAACTGTGTGTGTGTGCACATCCCTGTATGTTCTTGTGTGTTTGAGTACATGTGTGTGTGAGTGCACATGTCTGTGTGTTTATGGGAAAGTCAAGCTTAGTGTCATTTATCAGGTGCTATCTGTCCACTTTGTGATTTTTAGATGGGGGTCTCTTACTCAGTCTGGAGTTTTCTCATAAGGCTAGGCTGTGTGGCCAGAAAGCCCCCCGGATCCTCTTTGTCTCCGCCTCCCGAGCACGGGGATGAGAAGCATGCACCACTTGGCTTTTAAATAAAGATTTATTTATTTTCATGGTCTCCTGGGCAGCTTGCTCGAGTGAAAGGTGCTCCAGGGCCCTGAGACGACAGCTTTCCTCTGCTCCTGGCCACACAGAAGGAGGGATGGAGAGGATGAATGCAAATTCCCCACATCCAAGCTCCTAAGCTATGGAGGCCAATGTCTTTCACCCATGCATGTCTTTGAAAAAGCAAGGTAAATGTTTGTGCCTCAGTTTACTTCAGAACATGGAAATTCTAACAACAGATACTGTTTTAAATTTTTATTGCTTATTTTTTCTGTGTGTGCATGGTCATGAGGGTATGAACGTACAGATGGGTGGGCATGTACGGAGCCCAGAGGTCGACATTAGGTGCCTTCCTCAATTTCTCTCTTTACTTCTCGAGACAGGACTTCTCATAGACTCTGGAATATACAGGCTGGCTGGTCAGTGAGCTTGGGAGATCTGTCTGTCTCTAGAACCCCAGTGCTGGGGTTACAAATGTGCATTACTATGCCTGACTTTTACATGGGTTCTGGGAATCTGAACTCAGATCTTCATGCTAGTACGGGAGACATTTTACCCAATGAGTCATCCCTGTCTCCAAGAGCATGTCCCTAAGCGGCTCTTTGTGCATACATCATCATCTTCATCCTCTTCCCCCCCGCCCCCCCCCCCCCCTCTTTCATTCTTTGAGACAATGTGCCATGTAGCACAGGCTGGCCTTCAAATTGCTACATAGCCAAGAGTAACACTGAACTATTGATCTCTCAGCCTCTACTTCTTGAGTGCTGACATAACAGGCCCACCCAGTTTGCGCAATGCTGGGTACTGAACCCAGGGCTTTGTGCACCCACCAAGTGAGCCCCATAAGCTCTCCAGTGCTCTCATGGACCCTCTTCTTTGAAGGTGAATGTGATGCACAAACAGACCAGGACAAGTGAGAACTTGGGACTGGCTTCGGGGATGCACTTGAGAAAGATGACCACAAAGTCCCTTTTCTTCTCTTACTGACTGTGTGTTTGGGGGCAAATGTCTCAGCCTCTCTGAGACCTCACAACTTCCTATAAAAAGTGGTGACATCATGAACCATGTTTCCTGGGAAACTTGGAAAGTCCTGGTGCGGCAGCTCATCGAGGACGCCTGGCACACAGCCTGGCACTTTTAAGGTGCCCATTAGCACTTGCCTCAATGATTATGAGAGACTGGCACCCAGCCCGGGCAGGCTCACCTGCCTGGCAGCCCCAGCACGCTCTGTGGTCACCTCCCTGTTCTCCAGGAAGATGATGGACAGAAAATGGAAAAACTTAGTCCTAGGAGTGTCTTCCTTTCCGGAGGCCCCTCCCTCTGCCGTGAGGCAGAGATAACATCCTCCCAAATAGGTTTCATGGAGTCAACCCATTACAAGTGGGGACATGGGTGAAGATAGCAGCCGTCTGTGAGTCCTTAATATCCTGCCTGGCACGTGGGCAGAATAAGAGAACAACAGAGGCGAGACAGCCCAGCTGCAAACACTCTGTCCTGTCCTCTCGGCCATCCATCAGCCTGGGCGAGTGTCAGACGGTTTCAAGGGCCCCAGGTTTGGGAAATATGATCGCCATAGGGATGGGGTCAAATGTACCCTTTCAATATGAGAGGTGTTTAAAATGCATTGTCTTCAACAGCAACAGAACAAAGCAGTCGTGGGTTCCCTGGGCTTTCTAATCACACTCCACGAGGCTTTTCCACAGTGTGGGCTGCTATCGAGAGCCAGTGGTGTGCTGGGGAGACAGACCCCACAAGAGGTGACAAGTGGATGCAGACAGTGGTCTAGCCCTGGACAAGTGGATGCAGACAGTGGTCTAGCCCTGGACAAGTGGATGCAGACAGTGGTCTAGCCCTGGCGTTTTCTGGCTGGTTCTGACCCAGTTACTTCCCCATATCTGTCTCTGCAGCGGGTCATTGGTCACCCAAGCTAGGTCAACCCACTGCTTGCAAGGCGCTGGGCTGGGGCCAAGGTGCAGAGAACCCCAGAAGTGGCTGTGTACTCTAGGAGTCTCAGAGAGGAGACAGGCGCAGGCGCCTGGGGTCCCTAGTGGTGATCTCACTCCAAACATGGCTGTAAATTCCACTCCCGGCTGGCAGGCCCTGAATTTACATCTGCAGCCTAGACCTCTCTCTTGAGCTAGGCTCCCCATTTAAGAGTCTCTCATGACAACTGCACAATCACGTCCCCTGGGCATCTGAGATGGTGACCCAGTCCTCCGTGCACCTCTTCCTATGTAGCCTTCCAGTGTTGCCCAAGATGGGGGTCTTCGTGCCCCTTCTTTCCCAGGCACCTCACAGCTATCTCGATGGCGAGTGCTCAGGGACTCATCTCCCTAGAGTGACTAGCCTCCAGCTATGGCTCATTCTCTGTTGATGACTATCAGGCAACCACCTGGCCTGTTAGTCACCCTTTCACCTGGCCTCACCTCAGTGTCTGAGGGAATCTGTGTGTGTGTGTGTGTGTGTGTGTGTGTGTGTGTGTGTGTGTGTGTGTGTATGTGTGTGCACATACACGAATGCATGTGCGTGTAAATGTGTTCTAAGCCCATCAAAGGCTCTCAGGATATTCAGCCAAACACAAGTCCTTACCAAGCCTCTCTAGTTCCTAGTGACTCATCTTTCCTGGCCTTGTCTCCATCATTCCATCATGGCTCTCACTTGCCTACAGCCACATAGGCCCCCTATTTGTACAAAAACATCGAGGCCACACTCCCACCCCAGGGCCCTTGTACCTCCTGGATTTCTAGCTGAATGTTAATACAGTGTGAAAACTTTTCCTGGGGAGATGTAACACACACATACTCATCCCAGACAGGGAACCCACCGCAGACCAAAGTACACACATCACCAAAGTCCAACTTGGTGAGCCAATGAGTTTTACTGGGTTCCTTATAGGAATCTGGGTGAGGGATTAGTTACAGGATCAGAAATGACTCAGAGACAGCTGTGTCACCAAAGCCCACCCCAGCATGGGTGATAGCTAGCAAAGCTGGCAACCTGGAGCATATTGCAGAGCCTGCAGGCAGCTCAACAGGTTGGCGAGTGTCCTCTCCAGGTGCCTCCACGGGCTAAATCTCTTCCAGACAGGTCTCAGAGTCTTGGCTGCTTGGCTTGTCTGGGTCTTATTCTCTGCTCTGCTTCCTTTGGTCTAAGACAGACTCTCAGTTTTTATTGTTTACTCTGGCAGGGAGGGGCCTAGTGAATCTAGTCAGTTTCAGGAACTTCCTGAAGGCTTCAGTTGTTACTTTCTTCCTCAAGGAGCTTCTGGTAAGAAACTGTTACACAGTATCCCTGACAGAGCTGTGAGTCGGTATCTACAAGCAAATCTTCCCCCAGCACTCTGAAACGTGGCCTTGTACCCTGTATCCCACCTGGGGCCACCAATACCTGCTTGCCATTTTGTTTGCTGTCTGTCTCTGTGAACAGAGTGTAAGTTCCTGTGCCAGGTGGTTTTCCCTGATGGCACCAAGATTTCAGAGGAGGAATGACTCCCTGAGCGCATGATTTCAGAGGTTTTAGCTCACAGTCAGCCGAGGTTGTTGTTTCTGTGCTATGGTGAGGTGGAGCAGAACACTCACCTCATGGTGGCCCAGAAGAGAGGGCATGAGGCCGAGGACATGATATGACCCCCAGGGACACACCCTGAAGGACCCACTCCCTTCAACTAGGTCCATGTTCTATGTTTCTATTACCTCCTAGGACCCCATCAAATCAGGAACCTCTTCATAGTGATCCATGGATAAGGAGAGAGGTCTCACTGTCCTGTCAGCTCCCAAAGACGTCAGTTGTGAATAACCAAGTCCTCAGCACAGCATCTTGGGGAACATTCCAGAGTCACATCATGACAGTGTAGGAGTTTGATACTGGTGAACATTCAAGGGAGTCACACACACCCATTCAGACGGCAGTCTCTCAGCTCCCTCTGACACCCCAAGGCAACCTGTCTCTGGCCAGCTGGACCCCTAACTCCCATCCCACTCCCCCACCAGCTCATCCCTTCTTACTAGGTACAGTGGGCACCTGCTCACCTGGCCATACATTTGCTGGGACAGCAATGTCCCCTAGGTTGCTTCTCATTTCCAAAGACCTCTCTGCTTCTCTCTCCACAGTTCTCTTTCATGCTTCCCTTCTGGAACCTTCAGCCATTTCTCTGCCAGCTATTTCTCCTTCTCGATACCCTCTGGCCATCCCTGGAAAATATCCATGCACAAGTAAGACCCTCTTCTTTCCACAAACCCCATGTTTCATCCTCAGCCTCACTCAGGGTAGCCTGATGGAAACTTGGGGTCTTCTTCTTCCCAAGCCTTGTTCTGACTACCCTTGGCTTCCCTTCAGCATTCCTTCCATGTCCATTCAACCAAGATGCCCTCCAAGTCCTATTCAGGGAGCAGCTGGAGGGGTGATAGGCATCAGCCAGCATGAAGGAGGGCACTCCTGCCTGCAATGAGCCCTGAAGGATGAGCCTCTTCGGAAGCTTCTAGGCTGTGTGCCCTGTGTTCTCTGTGGACACAATTCGGTTTGATTCGTTTTACAAACATTTACCCAGCCCGGGCTGTGTGCAGAGCACTGCCAAGCTCTGGGGAGGCCTGAGCCTGCCTCAATCCCCCTCCTACTCCGCTCCCCTCTCCTCTCCTTCTTCCCCATCTCCTCATCTCTCCTCCCCCTCTTTCCTCCTTTGTCCCTGCTCTTCTCCACCTCTCCTCTTCCCTCTCCCCTTCCCCCTGCTGTCTTTCCCTGCCTCCTACCCTTTCCCCTCGGCAGCCCTCTTCCCCCCCCGCCCCCCCCACAGCCTCTGAACCCTCCCACTGCCATGCTGCCCTAGTGGAGGAAAAGCAGTGTCCTAGGCATGTGCTATACTGGCGGCCATGCTTGATGCCCAGGAAGGGGGACCTAAGTGGAGACAGTGGCCAGGGTAAGGACACCCCCATCCCCATGCAGCCACTGCCACCACCATGATACTCAGAAAGTGGCCACTGCCCAGCCACACACACAATCAGCAACTCTGATGGCTTTCAGACAGACCATTGGGCCTATACATGACCATCATGGTGGACCTGAAACTTGGGACATCCGTGTGGACCTCCTGGAGGAAGGAGTGTAGCCTCCTGCAAATGGACCCAGCTCAGAGTCAGGTCAATAACACAGGCAGCTGCCCTGACCTCATGCCTGCTGTATGCCAAGCTTCGGCTGAGTGTGTTTACAGAGACTGGAATTCCTGCACTCTCCTTTGAGAGGAAAATGAAGGCACAGAGAGGTTTAGTAACTCAATCAAAAACACACAGCAGAGCAAGAATTTGCTGTGACGGGTGACTCATAACATCCATAAGTTATAAGACTGAAATTGTCACAGAAATTGACACAAGGGCAGATAAACTGGGCTCTGGGCAGCAAAGCTGTGGTGGTGACAGGAAGCCCCTTGCTTATGCCTGGCTGATGAGACGAAGGGACTTTTCTTAAAGTCCCATGTTCGTTCCTTTGCTCATTTGCCCATTAGTCAAACACTAACTTAGCAGCCAGGCTCCGGGGACTCGGGGACCACTCGAATGTGCTTCCACTCTACCTGAAGTTGCCAGCAAGAATACATCACAAGAAGCAGTGTGGTTTGATGAGAGATAGGGAAGACGCAGGCTGATGGGGCTGCCTGCAAGCAGACAGGGCCTCATCCCTGTGTCCTGCCAGCCGCCGAGAGACCCCCCTCGGGAGCAGACCTGGGCTGCCCTGAAGTGCCCAACACTGATTTCGTTCCCTCTCCCCTCGTCTTTCTCGCCCACTTCTAATTCATCTGGCGGCTCTGGTGTTCCTTCCTAAGCCCTGCTAAAGCCTGGCAGAATGAAATGGGGATAAATGACATGAAAGCTGTCAGCCACGGCGCCTGGGATCACCGGGTCTGCCCTCCATCCGGCGCACCTGCCCAGAGGTGACTAGACAAATGCCGAGAACTTAATTGCTCCAAGACTTGACTTTTTTATTACAGCCAGAAGCCTCCAAGGCTGACCTTATGTCCCTTTCTCCATGCCCCCTCCTCCTCCAAGCCAGACACAGAACAATTGCATGGAGGAGGGAGGGTCCTCTGACGCCTCTGAGCCAGATCCATCAACGCACAACCCCCGCTTTGTGAGTCACGCATCAGCATCATCAAAGAAACTGGAGAGTGAATTTGCTCTTGTCTTCTAAAGCACAGCCTCCTCCTTCCGTTCCCACTTCCTTCCTGTTTCCCTTTAGAAACAGGGTCTCCTGTAGCCCAGGCTGGCCTCTCACTTGCTATGTAGATGAGGATAACCTTGAATTTCTGATCCTTTTGCTTCCATCTCCCAAGCACTGTGATGAGAGGCCTGTCTCATCATGCCCAGTTTTATGTGGTGCTGGGGAGGAAGCTCAGGACCTTCTGCTTTCTACCAACTGAGCTACATCCCCAGCTATCCCTCTCTTTTCATGAAAAAAAAAAGCCACTAGACCACAGGTCAGGGACCTCTCTGCCCCTCTAATCTCTCCAGCTTCCTTTTGGAGGAAGGGGGCAACTTACACTGTTTCCTTCTTCCTTCTGAATTTTCTAGAAGGGGAGGGTTGACATAGCCCAACACCAGCCCACTCTTTGTGACAGAGGTGGACACCATGGGCAAGGGTCTCAAAGGGCTAGGGGTGCAGCTGTTGAGAGCCAAGGAGAGCCAGACCAGAATGGGGACCCCCCTAAACAGGAACCCCATTCTTTCCAGTCCATACCTCCTGCACTGCCTCAGCAAGCTCGCTACACCCCCAGGCCCTTCCCTCTTATCCACCATCCGTCACTGCATCTTTTTGCACACCATGTCGGGGGACCAGAACCAAGAGATAACCCGAACAAAACAAACAAAAAAGGGACAGAGAGAGTGAGAGAGTGAGAGGGCGCTCAGCAAGATCCTCTCCTTGCTTCTACTGCCAGGGACACGCTCAGCTGCAGAATGTTCAAGGCTTCAGGCAAGCTCCGTGTCAACATCCTCTTCTCTGGAGACATCAGACATGACCTTGAAGTCTTTGATCCTGGCCATGCGTTGGCGAGCACTGTGGATGGATGCAAGGCCACTAGCTCTGTGCTAAAGCAAAAGCTTCAGATGTAGCTCTCTCTCGAGTACATGACCAGCCTGTCAATGTCACTGCCTGGGCTGCCAGGGCTGCTTTCTCCCAGTGGCAACTTTGAGTTTTCTCAGTGGAAAAAACGGCCCAGGTTTCACCAAGCACTGCGTTCATTTTGCAAAAATGAAGTCTGCTCTCTGAGTCAGTGTCCAAGATCATCCTGGACTATTTAGGCAGCTTGGGCAAGTCTTGGCCCTACTCCTAGGGTCAAGGAGAGACCAGGACTGTACCCAGAAAAGAACCTATTCTTGCCTCCCGTATACAGGATGGACGACTACCTGGCTCTCACTGCTTTCTCAGGATGCTGTGGAAAATTCATTCAAGAGTCAATCATTCCACAGAGTTCCAGGATGCCCAGAGCAGTGGTCCTCCATCCTCCCAGTCCTTAACGGCCACTCATTCAGGTTCTGTCTCCAGAACCTCCCTCTTCTGGTCACTCTGTATAAATAGAATCAAAATACTGGAACTCCATGTCTGGCTCCTTTCATGACACCTAATGTTGGGAGATTTACCCCAGTTGTGGTCTGTTTCAGACTTAATTTCTCTTCATGGCTGAATACTATTTCACTGGAGGGCTGCAGTTTCCACATCTACTCAACTGCCTGGGTACACTTGAGGGAGGCACCTTATGGTCCTTGTGAAGAAAGGAGCTGTGAACACGTGGGTACATGTCCCTTAGGGCTACAGTTTGTCATCCCTGAGGTCTTACGGGTGTTTCCAAGTGTGGTGCACTTGTGTGTGGATGGGGAGTTTGGGCATAGATGCTCTGCTAAAGAAGTGTGTCTAGCTGCGTGAGAGTGACCACCCTTATCACCCAGCATGGCTTGAATGCTACTGATCTGGCACTTTCCACACCCACTTTTAATCTGTGATCCTCATTGCTGGCTGAAGCACCAATTAGAACTAATTACACGTTTATGTACTTAATCACATATGTATGTATATATATGTATACATATATTATATATATATATGTGATGTGCAATAACAATGAAAAAGGAAGATTAGAAAGAGAAATGAGGGATATAGGGAAGGCTTGGAGGGAGGAAAGCGTAGGGAGAAAAGACTTAATTATAATCTCAAACAAACAAACATTGAAGTGCACTTTGAAAGGTAAGCCGGGGCTGGAGAGACGGCTCAGTGGTTAGGAACACTTGCTGCTCTTGCAGAGGGTGCAGACTTGGTTCTCAGCACCCACATAGTGGCTCACAACCATCTATAACTCCAACTCCAGGGGATCCAATACCCTTTTCTGGTCTCCTTGGGCACCAGGCATGCATGTGGTACATATACATACAGATAGACAAACACTCATACAATAAAATAAATAAACAAATCTTTTTAAAGTGAAATAAAACCTGGGGCTGAGGATGTGTCTCAGCTGGCAAAGTGTTTGCCTGACGTGCACAAAGTCCTGCGGCTGACCCTCAACTGCGTAACCTAATATACCACCCCGGGGCCTATAATTCAAGCCCTTGAGAAGTTGAGACCCTGTCAAACAAACAAAAAAACAGTAAGCTGAACCGACTAGGCCTGCTGCAGGCTCATAATCCCAGTTAGTTATTCAGGAAGCTGAGGCAGGAAGATTATAATTTCAAGTCCCAACCTGAGCTACAGAGCTCAAGTCCATTCTCGTAAGCTCAATGAGTCTCCATCTGAAAATAAAAAGTAAAAAAAAAAAAAAAAAAAAAAAAAAGCCTGGCTGGCTAGCAAGATGGCTCAGTTCTGGTGAAGCCTAATGACCTGAGTTTGACCCCGAGACAAACTTGGTAGAAGGAAAAAACCAACTTTTACATATGCTCTGCCCTTCACATGTGTGCCGTGGGAGGTCAAGCACACATCAATCACTCGCTCATTCACTCAATCAATCAATCAAAGACAGGATGTAGCTCAGCTGTGAGCACTTGCCTAGCACTGCATGCATACAACAACAACAATAATAATATATGAAAAGTAAGCCAAAGAAAGTCTCCTCTTGGCAGTGCTTCTGTGTCACCCACACATGTCTAGTGGGGGTGGGACTTTAGCAGGGACTCGAGGTACACACAGCATGAAGCCCTGTTTTAGCAGCTGAAGTACTCCTCTGCCCCTCCGAGTCACCGTTGATCCCCATGGCAGACCCTTGATGGCTGTGTGAGCTTGGCCGGGGTCTTCTGGATATACCTGGAGTTTAGGTACAGCTGCACCTGTGTGTCTGTCCCACCTGAGGCCAAGTTTCCATGCCTCAGTCAGGGGACAGGGAAACATGAAGTCCCAAGTCTTCTGACTCCTACTTAGGGAGGGATCACCTAGCATAGCTAGAAGAACCCCTGAAAAAGTGGCAGGTGCTGCCTGGTGAGAGTATGACCTCTTGCTTTGGGGCCTGCTGGTAACCATTGCTTCCTTGGGGAAACTGAGGCACAGGCTGTGTAGTTCAGAAGATGTTAAGATGCCTGCCTGGAGCCTTGCAGTAGTGGTGCATGCCTTTAATCCCAGCACTTGGGAGGTAGAGGCAGGTGGATCTGTGAGTTTGAGACCAGCCTCGTCTACAGAGTGAGTTCCAGGACAGCCAGGGCTACACAGAGAAACACTGTCTTGAAGAAAACAAAAATAAAAATAAAAATAAAGGAAAAATAAGATGCATACTTGGGAGGGGCAGCTTGGGTTTGGTACTGATAGAATTTAAGGGATCTGGGTGCTTTGGAGAGAGACCCAAGTGAATGAACAGCAAGAAGATACAGGGACCTTCTGGAGTTATATGAGCTGAATGACACAAGGACGGGCCGAGACAGCAGGGTCAACTTTAGCCAGCACACATGGGCTGGAGACTGGGGACTGGTATTTCAACCATAGTACCCAAAGCTCATACCCATTCCAAGTTGGCCAGTACTACATCCCATCCCTCCAGCTGTGACAGGGCATGGGTAGCACCAGCTTTATCAGTCCAGTTCCCCTCCCACTGTAGTCAGACGTTCTTTGGGCCACCAATTTCCAAATAATGACACAGAGACTTCTTATTAATTATGAATGCTTGGCCTTAACTTAGGCTTGTTCACAACTAGCTCTTATAACTTAAATGAATCCATTTATATTAATGTTATGTGGCTCATTACCTCTCTTCCATACTGTATGTGTGACTCCTCCGTATGTGGCTGGCAAAATCTGCATGCCTCAGAGTCTTCTGAATTCCTTTCTGTCCCTGGAAATGTTGCCTAGCCTCTGCTGTCTAGCTATTGGTCATTTAGCTCTTTATGAAACCAATCAGAAAGTGCCTTAGGCAGAGACACATTTTCACAATGTACAAAAAGATTATCCCACAACATCCCACCACGTATCTGGACCAATGCAATGCTCTGGAAGGTTCCTTCTGGTATCTTCCCAGAGTCTGTCTCCTTGGTCTTTTTTCAAGACCTTTTCAGTCTCTAGTAGCCAAACTTGATTTTTTTTAAAGCAGCTTTATTGACACAGTGTTTGTAAACCGTGAAGATTACCCATCTTAAATGTATAATTCAATAGTGTTGAGTAAATTTACAGAATTGTACAACCATTACCAGAATCTAATTCTAGAACATTCCTTTTAGCAAAAAGAAAACTTGAGACCTGTTAATCTGTTGGAGATTTGAGCTCTTAGATACCTGGCATCCCTTTCCCACAAAGGGTCCAGCTGGGCTCAATTCCCTGCCCAGTGCTGCCCGTGGACCCTCACTAGGACTTACTTATTCTCTTGCCTGAGCAGTCCAGTGGGTAACCCTTAATCTAAGGGCAAGTGTGGAAATCATAGAGAACCCTGGATGACAGGAGCCAAGGCTCTAGGTTGAGAGCTTGCTGGTTAGCTCTGCTGTGTACATGAGGCAGAAACTCCTGGTCCAATTTGGATCAGGCTGGCTCCCCTACTGTTTCCTGTACACAGAGGTGTCTTTTCAGAACAAAAGGACCAGACACCATTGAAGACAAGACAAATAGCCCAGGTGATCCAGCCTCACAGAATGCCTCCATTGTTGTTTCCTCAAAAACCTTCATCCAGAACAACTTTAGAGCTGCTAGCTAAGATGATCCAGCCTCATAGACTACTCTAGCAGGGACTTCACTTTCTAGAATGCACTTGCCCATCACACAGAGACCAGACAACAAATGACACAGCTAGCTGTCCCAGGACTTGACCATTATTCCAATCTTCTCAGGGTCCCCTAAAGATACAGTTGTCCCCAGACAGCAGGAAGTAATTTTAAGAACACAACACCCACATTCCCAAGAGGTGGGGTGGGTGGTTTTGGGTCATTCATTGGGTTATGGCTGTTTGTTGTCCTTTAGTGGGGATTGGTTACAAGTTGTTATTGGTCATGGTCAGGGAGGAAACTAAACAAAAAAGGTCATATTATAGGATTTCATTGTTTCTTTTTCTTTATACTTCTTTCTCTCCTATCTAGTTTAGGGAAAAAGGGGGAGTGGGGGATGAAAAGAAAAAAGGGGGGATATAGGAATGATAGGATAAAAGGGTTAGAATTGAACCTACTTTTAAACTAAAAAGCAACTACTAGTCTCAAATATTTTACATTGGTATGGATTTTTATACATTGATACAAATTTAAGGCTATTTTTGTTATAACATACTATATATGTTTCTACTCTTGTTTAAGGTATTGTACCTGTGCAAGTCACTTTAAAATGTAATGGAAAGTTCTAGTCCTTGAAAGCTACTATTGCAAACTGTTTAGGATAATAAGAAATGCAAGTTAGCAGTTAGTCATCTATAACAATCAAACTTGTAGTCATGTTAGGTGTGTTTTCAAGGTTAAACAGATTTATATTTTAGATAGATATGTGGTCTTCAAACACTTCAAGGACCTACACAATATGGTATTTAAGATGTTTTAATAACATAAGGCTTTTCATGACAGAAAGATATATCTGCTCCTGGTAGCACCAATCTACTTCAAAGAATATGATGAGCATCAAAGAACCTCCATATGGTTCAATTGTTTTCAATGTAGAAAAGCTAGCCACTGGACAAGAAACTGCCCTTGTCCCAACTGTCGACAGTATGCTTTCCAAAATGGACAAGCAAGACACAAAAGAAGACAACTGTCAAACTTTGCCAAGACAAAGTAGGCCAGTCCATTAAAATTCCTGCTTCACAGAAAAGTCTGTCAGATATTCTAGGCCTGTAGGCCAAAGATGGATGCCTCAATGTTGCAGAGGAACCTTGGGTGACTGTCCAGGCAGCCAGCTGCCTCTGTCATTTCTATAGTTTTGGAAGTTGCTTACTCTGCACTTCCTGTTTACTGAGGGAGACCTGGGGAGGGAGCTGCAGTGAGGGCCAGGTCTGGCTTTCAGCCCCACAAGAACAGAATACACCCCTGGCCCAAAGAGAATAGAGGGTAGAGCCCAGGGGAGTTAGCTAGTGCAAAAATAAGATGGTTATTTTTGCCAGCCTTGGTGGCCCGCACCTGTAATTTCATTACTCAGAAGACTGAGGCAGGGTGATCACAGGTCAGAGGTCAACCTGGCTATAGAGTGTTATCTTATTTCAAAACAAACACAAAAGTTATATTTTTCTTAGAAAAGTTTAGTTTCTTCACCAGGACCCAGAGGAATGGCACTGGCACCCCTGTACCCCTCTGTATGTTCCCAGCTGTCTGTGCCTGTGCTGTAACCGTGTTAGGGCTGGGAGGTTCCCTGGGGTAGGGTGTCTTGTACACCCCAAGATATACAGCAAAATCTGACCTCTACCTTAAACACGCCACAGCCAACTTTTTCCTCCCCAGGCACAGTCCATGACACCTCTAGATATGACCAGGAGCCTCCTTCCATCAGAATCAGAGAATCACTAACCCTGGAACAGTCCCCAGAAGAGGGCATGCTGTGCTTCCCTACCCCACCCCAAAGTCAGCCTCTCTTCAAGATTCTGTAAGAAAAGAAATGGTGAAATTTATTAATTCTTTCCCCTGCCTTCTCTTTCTTTGGGGTGACTTTTTTAAAACTGTAAGATGTTGGGTTTGTAGCTGGGTGGCAGAGCACTCACCTAACATGAGCAAAACTCTAGCTTCATCCTTGACCACAATAATATAAACATGATATAGCATTACTATAAATGTACATAACATCGAATATATCTTTTAACTACTTAAAATAGTATTCATTTATTCATTCATTTATTTATTAATTTACTTACTTACTTACTTAGCCCTGGATGCCCTGGAACTCACTATGTAGACCAGGCTGGCCTCCAACTCCAGAATCCATCTGCCTCTACCTGCCAAGTGCTGAGATTAAAGACATGTGCCACCATCAAAGGGCCCTATTTACTTTTTATTGTGTGTCTGTTTATACTTATGTGCCTATATGCCATGGGCCGTGTGTAGAGGTCAGAGAACAACTTGCATGGGATGGATGCTCTTAGTCCACAATGTGAATCCTAGAAACTGAATTCAAGATGACCAGGCTTGGCTTTTCCCATCGGCCCCTTGTTCCAGCCCCCAATATTTGGCTTTCTGAGAAACCATCACGCTATTTAAAAATAATTTTTTTGACTGGAGTGTGGTGGCACACACCTTTAATCACAACACTGAAGAGGCAGAAGAAGGCAGATCTCTGTGAGTTCAAGGCCAGCCTAGTCTACATAGAGATTTCCAGGCCAGCTGGGGTTACACAATGAGACCTTGTCTCAGTAAATAAATAGATTTTTTTTCTGAGTCAATTCTTGACTTTTGGGTTTTGAACTTGACCCTGGAGGTCCCCATGTCTCTGTCTTCTGAGACAGTTGAGAGCAGGTAAGATGTGGATGTTAAGGACTCTTAAGGAGTCAGTTGAGGTCTGGACCCTTTACTTGTTACTTTTGCATATCAAAACAGCCGAGTGACGCACAGAGGAAAGGCTGGTTTCAACTCATGATTTCAGAGACTTCAGTCTATAATGTTTGTTTCTATTAGTTCTGGCCTTGGAGAGGCAACGCATCACGATAGTGGAAGCATGGAAGGGACCAGAGACAAAATCCCCCTTGGCCCACCTCTTGAGATTTTCAGAACCTCGCCAATAGCCAGCTGGCGACCAAGTCCTCAGCATGTGAGCCTTTTTACTCAAATGCTTTCTGAATTACCCAATCCTGGGAGTAGGGGTTTGGAGAGTGGGGTTCTGGACTGAAGCAACTTTTGTCACCTAGCAGGACAGGTCCCTAGAAAAGCTGGCTTGTGGAAAAGCATAGTTGTGTTCCCTGAAAACCTGAGCTGGTGGCTGGAGATTCAGACCTTTGCATGGTCCCCTAAGTTCTCCAACCGTTAAGCATGAATACAGTATTTTTAGCCTGGAAATATTTGCAGGGGAGGAGCTGCCCAACACCTACAGGGGCCATAAAATAATTTCCATAAAGCAGCTGAGAACACCTCACATGGAACACTGCAAGCGCCTGTGAGCCCTCCAAGATCAACACTGCCCTAGTGCCCGCCAAAGCCCGGAACAAGGAGGGCTGCTGTATGGGCTGGGCAGCAGCACCAGCAACCACACACTGTCTCCTTGGAACAAGGCCGGCAGTCTCCTGCCCATCCATCGCAGCCTCCTCTCTTGAAGGGTCAGTGACAGGACCAGGTGTCTGGGAGGGGTTGATAAAGGCCTTCTGTCTCTCTTCTGGGGCCTGTGTTGACCATGGCTGGATTTCAGTAGTCCCAGCAGAAGGGATCTCGTCCCCAGCACTCATGAGTCACCCACAGAGGTGGGACTTACACAATGTATGGCTGTCTCAGAAACCTTCCTCCCTGTATCTCCCAGTGTGCTGGTGAGGAAGGCAGTGAGCTGCTCACTTCTTTTATGTGCGTATGTGCATGTACGTGTGGGCATACATGTGAGTATGTATATGTATGTGCGTGTGGAGGCCAGACCACAACCCTGAGTGTTGTTTCTTATTTCTTAGGTTCCAGATACCTTATTTTCTGAGACAGGGTCTCTCACTGCTTGGAACTCGCCAAGTAAGCCAGGTGGTCCTTCAGTGAGCCCCAGGGATCCTTCTGTGTCTGCCTTCTCAGGGTTGGCTTATAAACACTCGCTACCATGGCATGCTAGCTTTAAGAAACCATGCATTTGCTGGGGACTGAACTCAGGCCCTCAGGCCTGTAAGGCAAGCATTTCACCTACTAAGCTATCTTTGAGGCTTTTTGGTTCTTAAAGATGAAGAATCTGGGCTCAGAGAGGCCTGAGGAAGGACACCTACATTTCCAGCTCAGTGTCTGGGTCTGGGCATCCTGTTGGCTTAGCTGGGTTGGCTTACATGGTACAGAGAGGATGACGTAGATCACTGTGGAGGGAGAGTTCATCACAGCTGAGGAGAGATGGACCTGAAGACCCTGAAGCCTCCCAGGCAGGTAGTTTAGTCAAGATGGGCTCTTTCCTTCCTGGGCAGATGCATCTATAGCACTGTAGCTGTGGGCTTCACTCTGGGTCTACCACCTGAGGCTGTCCTGTGTGTCTTTGAGACAAGCCTTACCTTCTCTGAGCCTTTCATAGATGAATCACCTGGAAGGTCAGGTGGTTATAGAGGAAATGGAGTGATAGGCCAGTCTTGGTCCAGGTGGGCAAATCCAACCTTCAGGCACTGACCCCAGCCAAAGAATGGAAAACTCTCAATGTGGAGGATTAACAGGTTGGCTGGTGTCATGAAGCTGTTGGCTTGGCTGGGTTTCAACAGCTGAGCCAAAGCCCACAAAGGCTCTTCTTCCTTGCGGTGTGAACCCACATGCATGGGCTGAGCCTGCTTTCAAGGACAGCACAGAACTTCTGGACTCTGAGGAACACTCCGGACTTGTAGGACCCTGAGTGTCCCCAGTACCTTCACTATGGGAAGGAAGGAGGCGGAGGCTGAGATAAAGGGAGGCAGGGCCATCAGGGCCTTCAGGACTCCATGGAAGATTCAGGGGACAGATATAAGGTGGGTGACAGAACTGCCTTCTTCTTCTTCTGAAAAATGATGAGCAAGGAGACAGCCCTTAGCCCAGTGCCCAGATGAATGCAGACCCTGCCGTGCCAGCCTCCCACTGACAGAGGTACTATTGGCATGAAGTGCTCAGTGGGTGGGTGGATGGTCCAGGGACAGTGATGGGAACACCGGGGATGGCCTGAGAAGGTGAACTGGCCAAGGCATACACAAGTTGAAGGAACTCATGTTCAGCAAAGGGAACAGGCAGGTTTAACTAAGGCCAGAGCTCTTGTGGCTGGAGGAGAGGCTGAGGAGAGGTGGTGGTCATAGGGGAAGGGAATGAGGGCAGGCCAGAAGGACCTGGTTAACACCCACATCAGCTTTGACAGGCCTCTCCTGCACGAGGAGCAGAGAGACCAACTACAGTGTCTCCATGGTCCCAGTAAGAGCTGCTGCAGGCTCAGCTTGGATAGGGAAGGTATGGAAAGAAAGGATGTGATCGATTCTGGATATGGTTGGAAAATAAATCCAACAGCTTTGCTAGGGAATTGGAAATGAGTACAGGAGGATGGTGATTAGGTGTCTGGATGCTCGTAAGATAAGTATGACTATCTTTGGGTCAGGGACTGGCCTCTGGGTAAGTGCTGGCAGGGACAAGTCCTGGCTACCCTCAGTTCCCTGAGTGATGGTGGCTCTCCTGGTTTTAGTCAGTCTCTCAATGTCCCCATAAAGGGGGCATCACCAGGCTGGGGCACATGAAAAGGCATCCTAGAAGGGAGGAAGGACAGGGTCCACTTGGAGGACAGAAGCCCAAGGTCCACAGCCAGGTATGAAGTGCCATGTTTGAGCTGTGGGCTCATGAAGTTTAAGATGGTGCCTGCCCCATATTTGACTTCCGTGTTCTGAACTTTATTTTGTTTAAACTTTCTCAGGCTTTATGTGGATGTACACGGCCAGACATTGGGCAACATTTATAAGTGGACTTTTCTGCCCCACTAGTCAGCTGCAAAATAACCACACAGAAACCTATTATTAGTTATAAGTGCTTGGCCAATAGCTTAGGCTTGTTACTAACTAGCTCTTACAACTTAAATTAACCCATATTTCTTATCTATGTTCTACCACATGGCTTGGTACCTTTCTTCAGTACATCATGCTCATCTTGCCTCTCCAGTGTCTCCTGGTGACTCTGCCCTTCTTCATCCCAGCAAGCTCTCTCCCTGTCTGCAAGTCCTGCCTAACTTCTTTCTGCCTATCTATTGGTCATTTAGCTCTTTATTAAGCTAATGAGAACAACATTGTACAGTGTACAAAAAGATTGTTCCACAACACAATCTAGTATCTTATATACAGAGATCCAACATTTGAAAAACCAGAGGAGGGTGTCTGAACTATGAAAAGAGCATTAACAAATAGCAAAGTCACAGCATAGATGTGTTTTTTTCATGGAAAGTTCAAGGACTTGGGGCTGGAGAGATGGCCCAGAGATTAAGGACACTTGCTGCTCTTGCTAGAGGACCTGGGTTTGATTCCCAGCACCCTTATGGGAGCCCTCAATTGTCTTAGCTCCCTCTTCTGGCCTCCTCAGGTGCCTGTACTCACATGCACATACTCATCATATACAGACACACTCATACACATAATTAGAAATAAAATAAATCTTAGTTTTCTTCTTTGGAGACACAGTCTTAGTATACGGCTCAGGCTGGTTATGAATTCCTAACAATTCTGCCTCAGGTTCCTTGGTGCTAGGATCACAGGGATGCAACGCTGTACCTGCCTTAAAAAATACAATTTTAAGTCCCAAGTGTCTCAAACAAAAGGTAAACCCCTGGATGGCTCTAAGGTGGCAGCTGATAGAGCTCTGGGGATTCTGGGAAGTTAGAGGGGAAGTCCACCCAGAGGAGCTATGGGGGTGCCAGATTGCAATCAGTCTCTGACCCCAAGGAGGCCAAGACTTGAAGGGTCTCAGTTCAGAGCTCCTGTAGAGGGCACAGTGTGCGACTTCCTTTTATCTCCCAGTTTTCTGGCCTCTCTGATGTTTCTTTAAATAGCACAACAACCGCAAAGCCAGTCTGTTATTTCCCATTTAAAATTTTCACCCTGTCTTCGAATCCCAGCTGAAAGACCAACTCCCTGGCCAAATCACTCAGTCCCCACTCAAAGGCAACCCTTCCCATGCTCCTTTTTGCCCCTGCCCTGGATGCAGAGGGACAAGCAGGGGAAACAGATGGGATTGTCTCCAAGCTCTGTAGATATGCCTAGCAACAAAGCATATTTACATAAAGCAAGGCACAGGATCTGCCTCTGCCCTGTTATCTCCAGGCACACCTGGCCTAGAGACCCCCTTTAGGTTTCCCACAGGTCAGTTACTGGCCCAGGCCTCTGGGTGGCACTACCAGTCCTAGGCTGGAGCCATCTCCGCCCTGCCCTGCCCTGCCTTGCCTACACCTCTCAGAACTCCTCTCATATGTCTTCCTGGGGTGGAAGCCAGGACCAGGCTGCTGGGGAGGGGTGTGCCCAGAATATCTCCTCTGTCCTGTTTAAAGTAGTCCCATTGCGGGTTGAGACCACTGTCCATCTAAAGTTCCCTAATTGGGGGTGGATGGGACAGAGGACCACTCTGGGAAAAGGCCCATGTTTGTACAAGGAAGGCCAAAGGTCTGGGAACCATGTCACCACAAAGGCTGTGTGAAAGTGGGGCTGGCCTTCAGAGAACCAAATTAGGAAGGGCTTTGTGTTTGTATAAGGAAGGCCAAAGGTCTGGGAACCATGTCACCACAGGGCTGTACAAAAGTAGAACTGGTCTTCACACTTCAAGAGTGGGCAGGGTGGGTGAAAAAAAAAAACCAATGAAGGAAGCAGGGCTTTATCCTTTTTGTGTCCACATAGTGAAACAGCCCCTGCCTGGGCCTCTGTCCTCCCTCTCCATCCTCCCGCACCCCTGAACGGGCCTCTTCTGTGCGCCCCTCCTGCTGAGGCAATGTAGAAGACCTTCACCGCCCTGACACCAGGGAGCCATTTGGCTGAGCCTGGCTATGCGGATGGGAAAGTGTATGGAACAGGCCTGCAGTCTGGACTGTGTCTAAGGCAGCTGTCTGTGCTGCTCCCATGAGGGGTGAGAGCATCCAGCCACCTGGCTGAGCTTGCTGGGAACGGACGTCAGGAGCAGTAACGGGAAGGCAGGGGCCCTGGTTGGGGGAGAAAGACTCTGTAGGCGCCTTCTACCCCACATGACTGCCCAATACCTTGCTCAGGGGGACAAAGACCCCTCTCACACCATCACCTCCTAGACCAGCCATAACCACAGTGACAGATTCCTGGCTGCCTCCAGGTCCCCTCTTCTCAGACACAGTCCTGCCAGCTTCCTCTGCCTGGCCTCCACACTGCCAAGGCTGACAGGGATGGGCAATGGGACGAATTAACCCTGGCATTGTCATCCCAATGCCTGTGCAATGAGCTGTGAACGTCTGTGTTTCCAAAATGTGTTATCAGCCTTACTCTTGGGCCTCCTGAGCAGCCCGTAGTGAGGAAGTTTGGGACAAGCGGTGTGATTCCTGGGACATGAGTTATGACAAGCCTGTGGCTTCGTGGCTGGAAGGACTGAGGCCCTGGAGGAATTTATCACTCTGAAGAGAGCCTTCAGAGGGCTTCATTAGGCTGAAAACGATAATGGATAGTCTCCCCCTGCCTGCATTCATTCATAACAGCTCTCCTCTTATCTTTTCACTACAGGAGCCACTCTGAGAAAATGCAGACATCCCAGGATGAACTGTTAACTGCCTCAGAGAAGGCGCCTTCCAGCCTGCTTCTTCGTCCACGTTGGCAAGGGAAGGCCAGGAGACCCGCCGGCAGGGGGCGCAGCCAGCTCGCCGAGAGCAGGGGCGCTAGGCGGGGTAGGTGTGCTGCCCTGGGAGACTGGAGCCCAGCGTGGTGGAAAAGTAAAGAGGGAGCCGTCAGCCTTCTGGGGCCTTCAGGCCCTCACTGCCTTGCAGATAACCATATCCGGCCATGCATAGAGATTAGCCAGATGCCGCCATCTCCAGCCCTCTCTTTCCCCCCACTCTGTTTCTTTTTATTTTAGAAGTGGTTTAAAGAGTAACATTGACTCTTAGGCACAGCACTTTAAATGTGAAGCGAGTCCTCCTTCCACCCTAGTCCCTGGCCCACTCACAAGAGGTGAAAGCTGGTAACAGTTTCCTTCGTGATCTTCCGCAAACATCTATATGCATGTGTAAACATATAAATAGAAAAGTGGATCTGGTACGTTCTTTTTCACTCTACATAAATGAGTTCGTTGTAAACACACTGTTCTGAAGTGTTTTGTTTTTTTTGTTTTGTTTTTCAATCTTTACCATTCATCTTGGGGATATTTGAATGTATTTTTTTTTCCCCTTCTGTGTTATATAGAACAGACAAAGAGAGTGGGAGGGGGTTTCTGGAGAGGGAGAGCTGCTTTTTACCTTCTAATTGAGGAGGCTGTCTCTCCCAGCTTACCCACTCTAGCCCCTACCCCCCACCCCGTCCTTCACTTCACTTCTGTCTTTCTGGCCTTTCAGCTGTCGCTGTTCCCCTCTTCCTCCATGGCCGCCAGAGTGACCCTCTGGGGCTCTGACCTTGTAGCTCCACTTCTTGGAACCTGCCTGAACTTTTCCTGTGGCACGGCCCAGTAAGGTCACGTTGGGGACCCCTCCAAGCTTCACCCCCTAAGAGACAGCTGCTCCCCTCACTCTTCTCAGAGTCCAGTTCCCAAAATAGCCAGGCGCACTGGCGCCCTGGCCTGCCCTGGCTGGGCCTCCTCCTGCTGCCGGGAAGGCCTCCCCCTCCCCTGCATTGGCACACTAATTTGAACCTATCAAGGTCCATCCCTACCTCCACTGGGATGCCTTCCAAAGGCTTTCAGGCCCTGCTCGGGCCACCTCGCGCTCCTACAGTTCGGCTAGCAGATAGATGGTGCGGTCTGCCCTGCCTCGCCGCTCTGTCCGCCTTGGGGCTACTGGGCAGGGCTGGGGGCCCAGGTTCAGGTATACTGTCCTGTTCTTCCCCATACACCGTGACCTGCTAGTTCCACTGGGCATATAGCAGAGCAGAATGTATTTACAAGGTCTGTCCCATGTTGTTCCCACTTGAAAGGCCCAGTAGCAAGGTCAGAGAGAAGCCCCACAGAGAGTCCAGCCCCCTGGTATCTGTCTGTGTTTCCGTAGAGACGAGACATGACCCTCCTTTCAAAACTCTAGTTTCTTTCTTTTTTTTTTTTTTTTTTTTGGTTTTTTCGAGACAGGGTTTCCCTGTGTAGCTTTGTGCCTTTCCTGGAACTCGCTTGGTAGCCCAGGCTGGCCTTGAACTCACAGAGATCCGCCTGGCTCTGCCTCCCGAGTGCTGGGATTAAAGGCATGCGCCGCCACCACCGCCTGGCTAGTTTCTTTCTTTTATACCTGAGCCAAAGTCTACACTCAGACTACCAGTTCAGACTCTCTGTGGAGCGTTCCCGATTTGCCAGTGGCATGCCCAGCTCTGAGCAGGGGCTTTACCAGAGAGCATGCTGAGTGGGTTCCATTTTCCTCTGGGCTATACATAAACTGTCAAGCAGAAGCTCTCTGGGGTATTTTACCCAGGCTAGATGACACACTTGGGTTCTGACAAGTGGCGGAAGTGAAGAAGTCAACAACAGGACTTGGGGTCTAGGGGTAAAGACAAGTAGGAAATGGGACCTCTGTCAGTGTCTAGGGTGATAGGAGAAAGCCCCCGGAGTAAACAAGTTCTTGAGCAACCAGAGAAGAAATGGCTTAGCGGATATCAGTTTACAGTGGTCTTTGGGTTTTATTGCAACTGTCTCCAAGGGCAGAGGGGAAATTAAGGCCTGGGCAGGGAATGCAGGATTGGGTCAGGCCCTACAATGGGATCCGCTAGTCCATGGGCTCCTATGGCCTGCTCCCAGGACGCAGTGCCTGGACCCTCAGTGGATTCTCTTCTGGTTTATTCCACAGCCACCGAGTCAGGGTTACTAATTAGTTGGTGACTACACAGAGGAACACTGTTGACCCCACTGGCAGGACTGTCCTCTGTGCTATCCCCCCACCCCGCCCCCCACCTCCCACCCCCACCCCGCCTTCACAGCAAGGCATAGAGAAAGCCTCTTGTCTTCTCTTCTCCTGAGGAAGAGCCACCGCAGATGTTTCAACAAAGTCAGGGCCAGGGAACATATGAATGCCTCCATCCGTGTCTGCAAAGCCCTCCCTGCCCGCTTCTGTCTCGACAAGTGGGGGTTGGGGGTGGGAGGCCTGGGGGGAGACAGGCAGATGTGGAACCTGGGAACACAGCCAAGGCTTTGTTCCGGACGGTGCTCTCTATCATAAGCAGAACTAAGGAGCACACAGGAGCAGGGAAGCTCCGAGATAATTTGGGGCTCCAGGGTACCCACAGGCAGCCCACTGGCCAATCATTGCCAGGGCATCCTGAGCAGGTGGCCTGGCTGCCCCCACCCTTGAGAGAGTCTCTGTCACCCTGGGGCTCAATGGGTACATTCCACGGATGTAATAAGAACAATTTGGGCAGGTGGTGATAACACACCCCTTTGTCCTTCTGTTTCAGGCTCTCCCTGAGATCCGTCCTCCCCCATAGCCTTTTGAGGGACTGTCAAACATAGTTCATTTGCCCCTCTTTCATATATACATACTGGAGACCCATGGAATCCATAACACTTGTTCAATCGAAGACCTTGAAACTGGGTGTTGGGGTCCCTGCTTACTAATGGGAACTGAAGCGGCTGTGGAATGCTTGGGGTGGGGAGCAGACAGTCATGGCACCTTCAGATCACATGTAGAGGGTGACTGCCTCCTTCATTTTCCTGGCAAACCAATCCTATCTGAAGAGGACCAATGTGTAAGCACACACTGTTGCTCTCAGGGCCACTCTGTAGCTTACTTCCTCACTGACCTCCCCAAAGTGTGGGTACAACTGTCCCTAAGGAGCAGATAACAGAAATAGAAATAGAACATTTTCCTATTGTCAAATCCACCACCATGCCCAGGCCTAGCCAGGATCTGTCACCTCCCGCTCCTCACCCTGCCTGGGCTCTGGGCATGAGCCTGACTGTGCTATTTCTCACTCTCCCTAGATGAAGGGAGGAGAGAGCCATTGCTTCAGCTCATTATCCAGGACAGACAGAAGGATAGGAATGGATAAACAGACGGAGCATCGCCCCCACGGTCTACTGTATTCCCTTGGTGAGGGTTGAAGACAGAACCAGGGTCTTGTGGGGTTCGGAGAGGGAAGGCATGAACAAGCAGGAGGTGTTTAGAAGCAGAAGTAGGGACAGGACCACCCCTGCCAGGTCCCCAGTGTGTAGGAGAGCCAAGTACACACAGAGGGGATTCTCTGGAGGGCATGGCAGCATGGTCTGAGATAGAGTTGAGCTACAGAGAGGCATGGAAAGCGGGTCTCTGATACAGCTGCCAGGGGCCCTGAAGTCCCTGGTTCCCCTGCCCTGTCACCCATCTGTCCCAACCCTGCAGCTTTGGTGGCCCCAGGAAGCACAGGTCTTCTTAGGACCAGACATGACTCTGGTCATGGAGGTTTTTCCCCTCAGAGTAGTGTTTTAGTGAGTTGAGTCTTTTAACTGTTGGTTACGGCTCCCCACACAGACAGTTTATTAAAAGTCGGGCCAAGTTAAAAATACTGGCATCAAGGAAATGCGGGCACCCCAACTATCGGAAAGCTGCGACTCCTCCCAGGGGAATCCCTGCCCACGGCCTGTGTGTAGCCCAGCTGGCAGGCAACCCTCTAACTGTGTGGAGAGGGACAGGACAGCCCCTCACAGCTGCTGCAGCTCTGCTCTCCCTGAGCTGTGATCAGGCCCAGCGCCCCCGGATATTGAAGAGGTCTGGATTGGGGCCAGATGGAACCCCCTCCCCACCTTGAAGTGAAGGTAGGGTTGAACACATTCACATGCCCACCCATCACATGCCCATCCATAGCACTGAGATCAACCATAAGGACAAGGAATTTGACTCTGATAGGACAGGGTACATGGAGAAGTCCCCAGGAGGCAGGCATGTCCAGCATGGCAGGAACTGAGAGGGAATACTAGGAGAGAATTTCTGGTGAAGTCCTAACAAGACTTCTTTGGTGGTCACAATAAGGCAGATACCTTCCCTGTAGACTATTCTACCCAGCTGTCCATCCACCCATTATAATATTCAGTCAGCAAATGCTCTCTGGACCCTGACTGTGTGTCCAGGATACACATGAGAAGTGGGCATCAGCTAGATCTTTCAGACCCTCTTGATATTTCCCAGTGCGCAAAATGGCTTGCTAGCTCCTGAGGCAGAGCGTGACAAACGCCAGGTTCTGTGTAAATAAAATCAATGTGAAACCACTTTGAAAGTTAAAAGCACAATTAACACCTAAGTGTGCCTATGACGAGGCCAGTGGCAGAGAGCTTCCAACAGCCTGGGCTCCGCAGCATGGCTGTTGTCTTTTCCAATGGTGCCAGAGGACAGATGGAAGGGCATCACGGTACACCGACTCCTTGCCCCACATGTTCCACGGCCTCGCCCCCACGGATGCTTCGGACTCAATTAAAGAGCTCATGAAAGTGTCGGTTCAAATCCTCATCTCCCCACCCGGCCTGAAACCTGTAGAGGAGCGGGCTGTGTTTGCCTCATTCAATTAATCATTTAGGTCCTCCTGGATCGTCATCTGCAGCCTCTTCAGTCCGCAGACACCCTTGGGTCCCTCTTAGAGTTAAGTGAAGGCTTAGGCTCCCACACACGCATGCACACACTCAAATGTGCGTATCGCTGCATCCTCGAGCAAATCCTTGGTTATCTAATCCATTTGCTTTCTCCTCATGGCCACAGTGGATCCTCCTCATTTCTGCATCTCCCACTCTCCCAGGACCCTAGAGTCCCAGAGGGGTCCACCCAGTTGCCCAATGCCTATATCTCCATTTTCTTAATTGATGCTCTTGCTGCATTGGGACCTATGGAGACTCCCTTCCCCACTTTCTATGGGCATCTGGGATTCCTTTGTTCCCCTGGAAAGGACTGAAGGGTGCTTATGGGCATCAGGCGAGGAGCCAGTAGAGTGAGCAGCTAGGGACACAGGGCCAAGATGGGAACTGGGGATCAGCAGTTAAGAGCACTGGTTGCTTTTACGGAAGACCTGGGTTCAATTCCCAGGGCACACATGGTGGTTCAGGGTCTAACACCCTTTTCTGACCTCCGTGGGCACCAGGCTCTCATGTGGCACACATACACACATGCAGAAATAACACTTACACACATAAAATAAATCAATCGTTTTCTTAAAGAGAGAATTGTGAGGTCACCTATGAGGCAAGCCCCAGGGTCCAGGCCCCAAGCTCTGGACATCTGCTTCCTGTGTGTCATTCCAGCCCCTTACATGCTTCTTCCCAGGGTTTTATCCTGCACACAATACCCATGATTGGCCTTCTCCCTGCTCCTGCAGCTTCCAGCATCAAGTTCACTCAGTGTCCAGTTTCCATTCCTGCATGCTCTAGTTACCATAGATCACAAACTGGCTTCACCCCCAAAATCCCAGTGAACCCCCTCCTCCTTGGCCACAGCCCCTCTACCACTCAGGCCATTATGGCATGTCAGAGCTAAAAAAGATAAAATTGGGGGGGCTGAAGCCCAGAGAGCAGAAAGGCTTTACCTAAAACCATCCAGAACTTTCTCCCAGTCCTGGCAATGGGCCCCCTGGCTCTCTTCTCTGCTGGAATATAAATGTCAGCTCATATGGTATTAGGGATGGGCCCTGACTCTATACTCAGTGGGGTTTCTCTTGCTACAGGGACTGTGTGGGTATGGCCACACCTGGCACTCAGCAGCCTGGTTCTCTGGAAGAAAGTTCCCTTCTCAGAACCCACTGCCTCTTTGTGGGGTGGTTGACCAACAGAGCTCACTGCTTTTACCCATGGATGTGGACATTACAGAGTGAACCAGATCACAAGATCAAGACCCATATGAAACCTCTCCCCCATGAACCCAACTCCCAGGGCAGAGCTAACCCAGGATGGGCTCCCCTCCTGCTGATACAGTAAAGGTAAGGATGTAAGTCAGAATCCCTGCTCGACCACTTAGATTTTTCTGGCCTCAGTTTCCCCAATAAGAGAAGGCAGCTGGACTCATTGGTGCTCTGGTCACGTGGGCTTCTTTAACCTGTAGAACCTCCAGCCTTGGCCCTTGGTGTCTCGACCTTGGCCATCGCTTGGGATGGACATCAGACTCCCCCATAGACTGGAGCTTTCTCCACTGAAGTCCAAGCCCACCCTTAGCTTCTTCACGAGCTTTCAGTTTGCAGTCCAGGTACTGTGAAGCCCACCCCCTCGACCCCTAGGCCTGCGGGGTAACTGGGCCTGCTGTCATCCTTCTGGGTTTTTTTGCACCTCACCCACATTGCTGTAAATAGTCTCTCTAATAAGCTCTCTCTGATTTCACCATCTTGCAGGAACCATCTGTCTTGTGCTGAGCCCCGCCTGACTCACACAGGCCTCCCCAGCCTTGCCTCTCAGCTCAGAGTCCTGTTAACTCATGCTGTCAAGCCAAGAGATTAGGCCCCCCCTCTCCAGAAGCAGATCCTGACCTGGAGAGTCCATTTTAGACAGTAGGTGCTGGTTCCAGAGGCCTTGGGTCTTTGATCTCAGGGCCTTATGGGAGCTGGCTGGAGTGGCTGGCCTGACTTCCCACTGTACTTTTTACAGCACTTTCCCATCCTGCCAGCAGCAGAGCATCCTGTTGGAAGCCAGACCCCTATAAAATGCCCATCATAGGGCAGGGGCTTTGTACCTACCAGGAAACAACCCCCCACCCCCAGGTCACCCTCCATCTCCATGACCCCCACGCCCTTGCTCACTTCCTGCTCTTCCGCCTGTAGCAAGTCTTGAAGATACTGTCAACAGGAAAATAAACCAAGAAACCCAGACAGTGTGGAGACACTGCTGCTAGGGTCGCCTACATGCCACACCAGGATGGGGGGCGGGGGACGGGGCGGTGTTTTGTTGCTGCTCCTCAAACAGGAAGGCAGAATGAAGTAAAATACGGTTGGAAATAATTGGCCCATTACAGAGATTTGAAGAAAAGCCACCGGAAAGAGGCTTACTAAAGAATCGATGTTGACGTGTAAGGCTGAAGGCAGATCTTTCCAGTGAAGAGAAGCTCACTTGCTTAAAGGGCTACTTATAACTGACCCAAGCAAGCCAAGGACTTCCCTATTGATTCTTTGATAAGATGCTGCAATTCAATTCCACAAATACTTAATGAGAACCTACTGTGCACTAAATCCATAGCTTGGAGCCCTGAGAAAACTGACATGAGCTCGGGTCTGATTTCCCTTTTCCTTCCTGCCTAAGCTCATTTGTGGGAGGTTTCCACACACACACACACACACACACACACACACACACACACACACACACACACACACCTCTGCCCCTTGCCCTGTGGATCCAGGGTGGCCTGCACACACACACACACACACACACACACACACACACACACACACACACTCTGCCCCTTGCCCTGTGGATCCAGGGTGGCAGAGGATACAGGTCCAGAGGCTGCTACCATGGATGGTGAAAGAGGCAAATGGCTTGGGTCAGGCAGGTGGTGGCCAGAATGGGCCATAGAAACAGGTTGATGAGCCGTGGGCAGCATGGTCTCCAGGTCCTGGGCAGCGTGCACAGATGGCGTGTGGCCAGGGGAACAAAGAAGCTGGGCACTGACTTGGGGGAAGTGCAAGGTGGTGGAGGCCCTGAGGAAGAGGCCCTTTTGAGAGATGAGAGATGGCTTGGGGTTAGTATCTGGGATGCCAGTAGGCCTCAAACTTGGGGCAGGCTTTGGATAATAAGGGCAGAAAAAAAAAAAGCTGGATTTCAGGGCGGGGAGAAAGAAGGAAGAGAGAGAAAATGAGACTGTGGAGGGAGTGCCCTCAGCCCAGGATGTGACACAGGACCAATAATGGGAGATGGGGAGACCCCACCAGAGATCCCAACTCTGATCTGTCTCCTGGGATACCCTATCTTCTTTCTAGTCTCTGGGCTTATTACCATTTGTTAGTTAGTTAGTTAGTTAGTTAGTTAGTTAGTTAGTCAGTTAGGGTGTGGGTGTGTGGGTGCATGCATGCACACATGTGCGGTGTGTACCTCTGTGCATGTGTGGAGGACAACTTGCAGGAGTTCTCTCTATCTGTGTCCTTGAAATTGAACCTAGGTACTCAGACCTGGTGGCAAGTACCTTTCCCCACCGAGCCATCTCACCAGCCCTCTCTGAGCTTTTTGATTGATTTTGCTTTGCTTGTTTAATTTTGATTGTTGTTGTCTAGGCGGTCTCATTATGGACCCCAGACCGGCATCAAACTCTCTTTGCCTCTTGAGTGTTAGGATTAAAACTCTGTGCTACCATGCTGCCCTTACTTGCTTGCTTCCTTCCTTCCTCCTTCCTTCCTTCCTTCCTTTCTTCTTTGTGACACTGAGGTTCCTGGAGGATGGAGGACTCTTTACAATCAGCTTTTGCAGTCTTCCTAACGGGGCAATCACTTCCAACATTCTTGTCCTAGCCTGTCAGTTCCTTGCTGTGTGACCGACAGAGAATCACTCACCCTCTCTGGACCCTGTGCCTCTGTGAATGTACTCGGTGGGGAGTGAGGCGATGTTTCTATGCTTGGATCACATTCAAGCTCTTCTAAAGTTTGGGTTTGGGTTTTAAGCCACCCAGTGTGTGTGGGAGGTAGGGGCCAGGGTCAGCTCAGGCTGGCACCCCCCTATCCATCAAGGACTGGCTGCAGACTGCTAGGTAGGGGCCTCTCGGAGGTGCAGAGCGTCACCATAGGAACGGCTCACGCAGAGAGCCTTTGAGAGGAGCCAGGCGCTTGCTGGAGGAGGCAGTGGGGGGCTCTGGATGTGGTCTGACGCAGCTGCTACCCACATTACCAGTACAAGGTCTGGGGGCTCTGTCGTGAACGAGGCGGAGACACTGCTGCAGCCTAGGGGACCCTCTCTCCTAGAAGGCTGCTTAGAGAGGTCAGCCACCCCTGGAACTCATAGAGGACTGCTGTAGGGAGAGGGACCTGCTGCTGGGGCCAGTTGCTAGGACACAGACTCTTTCTGAGGGGCCCATGGTAACCCTCAGAGAACATGATGTGCTTCATTCATTTATTCATTAATTCACTTAATCCGCAACCAGCTCACGGGCAGGGCTGCAGGCCACCAGCCGCGAGGTACAAGGAGGAACAAGATGTCTCTGGTCCTGCTGGGGTCAAACACATGTGCACGATCCATTAACACTAGAGCGGGAAGATGTGTTCCGGCCAGTGATGAGGCCCTGGGAGGAGGCCACAGACAAGCTCGCTGCAGGGCCAGGGCCAGGACTCATGGAGGGGGCGGGGCTAGTGGGCAAACTGACTTGGGCTCTTCTCCCCTGCCCGACTCCTTGTCCTGGGGACAGGGTGGTTCCTCCTCCATTCGGGAGATTCTGAAGTCTGTCCTGGACCCAAAAAGCACACTAAAAACATTCTTTGACTATAATTGAATGAAAATGGAAATGTTTCCTTACAAAACTGAAAGAGAAAAAAAATCTTAGATTCCTCGAGAGCGGTGTTTTAAACTTAACAGAGCTTCCTGCCCACAGGCTCGGGGCGGGGGGGGGGGGGGGGGGGGGGGGCGGCAAACCACTACACAGCACTCCCTTTTATAGATAGTGCAGAGCCAGTAAGAATTCTGCCTCAGGCACACTGCGATCTGATCTGGGGCTGGGCGGAGGTGCGCCTTGCCTGGGCTCCAGGCTTGAACCCAGGGCTTTTCTGTTACTAAAGGCAATCTCGGGTTTCCACGGTGTTCTTTGTCTTTACTCTCACAGGCGATCCCCAATCAAGGTGGGTGGGTAGTGCTTCACTGGATAAGTATGGATGTCTTGGCTTTATTTCCAAGACTCATGGTCAAGTCTGGGCATGATGCCTCTGCTGCCTCGGCTGCCACAGTCAAATCACTATGTGAAAAGGAGGATTCTGATTCTGAAGTCATTGTTTGCCATGGCAGAGGAAGCTAGAAGAGTTAAGACGGATTTTAGTTTCGAATATTGAAACGTTTGCACTGTGGTCCAGTCTCATTTTTTCCCTCACATTAATTCTGCCCGACAAACTAAACCACTATACTTTGCTGTTGGCTTGTAACAAAGTCTCAATATGTTGCCTCAAACTTCTGGGCTTGTAAGAACCTCCTGCCTCAGTCCCTGCCTTATTTTTTTTTTTTTTTTGATTTCAGTTTTAATTATGTGTATGTGTGTAGGTTTGTACAAGCAAGTACAGTTGCCCTCAGAGGTCAAAAGAGGGTGCTGGGTATTGGATCTCTTAGAACTGGAGATATAGGTTGCTGTAGGCTACCCAACATGGGTGCTGGGAACCGAACTTGGGTCCTTTGGAAGGAGAGCTCATCTCACACTACAGCTGCACAGAAGCATAGGCACACACTTCACTCACACCAGCTCTCACACACCCAGCCGCTCTCTCTTCATCCGGAAGGCTGTCCTCTCAGAAGCATCACTTTGGAGAACTCCTATGCATCCTGCTCAGCCCACGGTCTGCCCACCAACAAGCGCTCTATCCCCTTCCCCAGTCTGTACCTCTTTGGACACTTAGCAGAGCTCCTTTCCCTTCCTGGGCACACAGTAGGGTTTTCACTAATTCTAGATGGATGAATACTGCATTTAAGGAGGAGAGTCACTCACTATTTTATGGAAAATTAACTTCTGAGAATTTGTGATAAGTGAAGAATTATTGTAGCCTTTGCCAAAGCTTGTATAGGCAGCTACGTGATTTAAGAAAAAAAAAAAAAAAAACACCTCCTCATTCCTCTGAATGTCCTCCCTCCTGGTTGGAGGGTGAGTTTACCTTCACAGTGAGGGGGAGATGTGAGGAGTCACTTAACCCCTCCAGAGACCCCCAGAGTGCTCCACCTCTGCAGCATGACTCAGTAGTGCCCTTTAAGAGGATAATTTAGCTGATGTGTATGAGACGAACTTGATATTCATGTGGAATGCACTGGAGAAAGAAGCAAGAAGTCTATTTTTTAATCTTATCACCGATAAAGGAAAAACTGGTGATGTCTGGAGAAGAGGCAAGACCCTGCACTAACCAATGCTAATGTGATTCTGTCTCTCAAGCATGCCAAAGCTGGGTGAGGGCCTGGGGAAATGGAGCACTTTTCTCTCCCACATTATAGGCAGACCTACATGGGAACTTGAGACTGTGCAGGATTTGTGCCCCAGTGACCCCCAGAAGGCCTTTGTGTGCCCAAGAGTGGGTCGGGGGTTGTGGGTCGTGATGCACGTCTCTGGTCCACACATCAGACCAACACAAGACTTGCATTGCTGAGGTCATGGGCCACAGTCCCAGCTCTCTGCATGCAAAGGCACTCGAAACTGAAGAGCCTTTTCTCTGATTGAACTTGAAACAGGACCGTCATGTTCTCAAGACTGAATGTACCCCGTGTGCCTCTCATTTTCCTCAGTCTTCCACCTCTGGCCCACCCCTTTGTGGCAGAGAGAGAGAGAGGGTGGAGGGGATTTCTTCTGCAAGCATCTCTCATAGCATGGTATCTCTGTCTCTGGTGTTTGCCTGAACATCCGAGGTTGCTGAGCTACCCCTCTTACCCCAAGAGAGGAAGCAGGTCTCCCTGTGGTGGTCCTACTCCCTGCTCACCATATTCTCTCTTGCCCCTGTAGCTGATCCCTGAGCAGAAAGCTGAGAATTGAATGCCGGTAGGCCATGGTTTGATTCCCCAGTCTTGCTACTCTGTGGCCATCTATCTGCAAAGCTCTCAAGCCTCAGGTGCTCAGCTCTGAAATGGCTTTGCAGCCCCACAGCTCCAGGCTGTGAGGAAGCTCTGGTGAAGCTGAAACCCACTCTACTGGAGCATAAATAAAGATGAGATCTTGGGGAAGAAGAAGAGGCAGCGGGGCTCAGCAGGTGACGAGGCCACAGCTTCAGGCCTAACATGTGTCTGTATCTCTGCTCCCCCTTTAGTGAAGAACCAGTCCTTGGTGGAGGGGCGGGGGGAGCAGAAGAAAGGGAAGGGGAGGCAGACAATATCCTTGAGTAGATGGAGGATGGAGAATTTCAGCTGTAGGGCTAGCACAGAACACTCCCACTGACTGCCCCCCCTCAAGAACCTCACCAGACCTCAGTTTACTTATCTATAGACTGATCGACAGAGAATCTATCACCTCCTAAACCTACAGCCCAGTCTGGGCAGAAACAAAGCTTCAAGGTTGAGAGATTCTCAATGGGGGTGTGGAGCAAGATGTCAACCTGGGGTTAAGCCCCCTCCCCCCACCAGCTGGCCTAACCCTCTTGTGCAGACCAGGACTGGTTTGTCTGAGAGGCCCATCAGCTCCACCCCATTGAGCTTCCCTGACCAGCGATTCTGTATTTAATCAAGGGCCAAGTGGTCTGCTGAGGGCTGGAAGCAGTGAGAGGGGCTGGCGGGGGAGCGGGGGGTGGGGTGGAAGAGGGGAGTGGGGTACTGGGAATGGGCCAGAGACAGCATTTCTTGGATTCTTTCAGAAAACTTTGACCCCCAGCCAGGGCATCTCTTTTGCAGGACAGAATCCCTTTGCCTTCTTCTCATGCCTACCAGAGCCTGGGAGTTAGAGTCCTTGGCTTAGCCAGAGATAAGCAGCCTAGTTCTGAGGCAGCCTAGATTCTTCTGTGACCCCCCCCCCCCCCGCCCCATAGAGAGCCGATCCAGTCTCTGCTTCCTGCATAGCCCGCCCCCCACCCCTGCTACACCCTACTATGGTGACTGCTTGTAATGCTTTAGCAGTAGGGGGCTGCTGGCCTCACCACTGTGAGTCCAGGGGTCTGCATGCAGACGCCTGGGAAGAGGAGGGGCAGGGGAGGGATGCTTAGATAGAGGAGTGGGGCGTGACTCCCAGCCCCCAAGATCTGCTCAGCAAAAGGCAGACTGTGCCGACTTCTCCCCAAGGGACTGGATTGGCATTTTCATGCTTTCAGTACAGTCTCTGAGCCTGTGACAGTCCCCCCCCCCCCCCGCCACCCCGCCCCAGTGCCCCTGTGCTACTCATTCGTTCTCGGCATCTGCTCATTACACAGGCATCTTCAGCCAGCAGCATTAACAAATGCTTTATTGAGACCAGAGCAAACCCTCATAAAACTCCTGGGCTTGTGAGTCTTGAAAGAGGAAACTCCCCCACCCCAAAGCCACCCTGCAGGGGCTCCAGAAGAGGACGCTGTCTGCTCTCCTCTGAGATCCCTCCGGCTATCTGGGGCTGAAGTCAAGCCCCAGCTGCCGGTGGGCTTTCCTGCCTACAAAACCCTGGCACTGGGCTTTCCTGCCTGCAAAACCCTGAGGGTTTCTTCAGTGACAGGTGTGTGGTCTCTGCTTATAGACATGGAAACATGGCTCAGAGAAGGAGAGTACTGGCATGGCGTGGATCTAAGGTTAGGAAGCATATGCTCATCAGTAACAGGAGTGCCCTTTAGTTTAAGCCTGTGACATTTAGGCACAGCCCCTGCGACTTGCTTCTCTTTCCAAACCCAGGGAGGGCAGGATATAGAAGGGCTTAGGAGAGGGAAACGGAGTCTATGTGAGGGGCTCACTTCACTGCTTCTGGGGCTCTTTGTGCTCTGTGTAGCCCACTTTTTTCTGCTGCCTTGAGCAGGAGTGCAGGAATCTACCCTTTATCCCAGTGGCCCAGTCCCAAGATCCTCTAGTCTCCTTAGTTCTGGCTGAGCACTTGGCCCCTCCAGTCTGCCTGCTGCACTGCACAACATGGGATAATTTTGGAGCCTGAGGTCAGGGGATTTGGAAGGAAGGAAGAGATGAAGGGGGGCCAAGGAGACCTTGGTGATCTCAAAGGAGGGGGCAGTGGCACCTGCCAGCCACTCTCACTTTAACCAGGGGCTTTGGGTAAAAAAAACATACAAATAAAAAAATTCAAACAATAACAACAACACCCCCCACCGCCAAAACAAAAATACTGGCTATGCTGGTCTCTGTTTATTTTGCTGAAGACAAGAAGAGTCCGAGTCTGTGGAAGTCAGTGGGTCCACACCAATTCAGGGGTACCCTAACTATGCCCTCCAGCCTGCCACAGAAGCTATTTCCCCCAGGCCATAGTCATGCGAGACTCCTGCAGAGAATACAAGAAAGGAACGTATCCTCCCCCCCCCCCCCGCCCCCCGCAAGAAACTGGGAAGTGTTCTTTCAGCCTCTGGTCCAACCACGTGCCCACTCCCAGCTTTCTTTCCTAGGAGTTCTCACTGTCTGGCTCTCAGTCCCCCGAGATAGCAAAAGTCTCCAAACCTGCTTGGGCAAGCTTAGATGCTCCCCATCAGGCTGAAGTACAACCTCCCGTCCCCCCCCCCCGCCCCCCCCCCACAGATTCAAAGAGCTAAAGTTCCTTGGCTAACCCCAAGTCCTCCTAACTGTGGGGAAAAGGAAGCGATGACTAGGGAAACAGCAGCTCACCTGAGAGCTAGATGTAAATTAATATACGCAAATTAAGTCTATCTGAATGACCACCCCAAATCCTAACATCTCTTCCCATTTTATCTTATTGAAAGATTTTTTTTTATGTGTATAAGCATTTTGCCTGCTTATTTGTGTGAATACCGCATGTGTATCTGGTGCTCTTGAAACTGGGTTTACAACCAGTTGTGAACTGTCATACAGGTGCTGGGAACTGAACCTGGGTCTTCTGGAAGAGCAGTAAGTGCTCTTAGTTGCTGAGTCATCTATCCAACTTCCACATTTCAAAAAACATTTATTTATATTGTATTTTATTTGTGATTTTTAACATTTATTTATTTTTAGATTTTACATTTTATTTTTAGTTCTATTTATTTATTATTTAGTGCGTGTGTGTGCATGTGCGCGTGTGTGTGTGTGTGTGTGTGTGTGTGTGTGTGTGTGTGTGTGTGGTGTGTGTGTGGAGAGAGAGGCAGAGAGACAGAGATAACAGAGAAAGGGTGAGTGCAAGCCATGAGAGGCATGTATAGGTCAGAGAACAGTGCTTAGTCTCTCATCATGTAACCATGTAGGGTCTAGAGGTCAAATTCTGCCTGTCAGACTTGGTAGCAAGCACCTTTACCAACTGAGCTATGTCAATGACCCTATTTACATTTTATTTAAGGGGGTGCCTGTGGGGGCCAAAGAACAACTTCAGGAGTCAAGGATCGAACTCGTTTGGCTGCAAGCACCTTTACCCACTGAGCCATCTCCCTGGCCCCTTAAATGATTCAGTCCATTCAGCTACCTCCTTCTCCTTTTGAGCCTCAGTATAGGAGATAAGGCGGCTTTCCAGATGAGTGAAAGGCTCTAAACCCTTGCTGGGAGCATGGCAGGTAAGGGGGTTGCCTAGTGAACCCCCAGAGACTCTGGCAGAATCAGTATCCCCCCCAACTTCCCTCCTCTTAGTTTTCCCTTGATGAAAGCTACAAAATGTGGTTGCCTGCATTTGACTGTGAACATATTGATGAGACTGTCAACATGTATCACTGTGGACAAAGATGAATTCGATTGTGTGTGCTTTGGGGTCATTTGTGTGTTGGGTGACTCCATGAACCTGAGACAGTTTAGGGGACTGGGCATAGGTGTTCCTATCAGGTGTGTAGCTGTACATGGTGGGAAGAGTCAGTGATTTTATGTTTCAGCACAATAAGGCCCAGGCTATGGCTGCAGTACCTGAAAGAGGGGAGGGGGAGAGGGTGACGCAGGATGTCGTCGGTGTTTACCAGTGGTCTCCTGTGTTTACAGGCGGGCTGCGTGGAGGGGCAGCATAGGCAGGAGACGCTCAGTCTTTCATAGCTGGCGCTTCCTCTGCTTGAAGCAGATCGGACAGTTCCTGCTGCCCTGGTCTGTGACCTCTGCCCCAAGGAGGGGTATTAAGGTGTGCTTGTATTGAAAGGTGTGGTTGGGTTGGGACTCCGTGGGGCAAGTGCATCTGCACCTTCCCCATACTCCACAATGGCAAGACTGGTCGGGGGGCTTCGGCTTTTTGTGGTCGTTTTTGTGTGTGCATCTGTGATCATGTGCATCTTCCACATCTTCGTGGTGTGCGTTTGGGTCCTTCTGGGCTTTTGACCCGCGCGCCATGTGTGCGCGGGACCCAAGCCCTAAGTAACTATGTCTGTGAGCGTTTTGTATTCTGAGTGCGTGCTAGGGCTTTCGCCCGCCCGCCCGGCATGGTTCCTGAGACTTGCGCTAAGCGGGCCTGTGCGAGCGCCACCGCCGCCGCCTCCGCCGCGTGCTGTCCTGTGTGCGGACCGCGTGCCCATCGTGCGCAGGTACCCGTCTAGCCAAGAGTGCGCCCGCGTGCGCAAGCAGCTTCCGGACGCCTCGGCACTGGGGGGCGGCCCCGCCAGGGGGTGGGTCACCGGGACTGGCCGGCGCCTGCCCCGTGCGCGCGAGGCGTGGGCGTGGGCGGGGGCCGCGGGGGGGGGACAACAGTACGAAAAGGCGGCGCGCGGGCCGCAGCAGCAGCTCCTCGGCGACCCGCACTTACCAGTGTGCGCCCCGGTGCAACCCTGGCTTTCCCTCCTCTGGACGCCGGTGCCCACTTCATCGTCCGCAACCAGAAGCCCAGTGCAGCCCCCGGAGCCCCCTCTGCACCGCCGCCGCTCCCCGGACCACGACCCAGGCCGCCCCGAGATGACCGCGACCGGAGCCCTCCTGCCCGTCCTCTTGCTCCTGCTGGCTTTCGGCCACAGCACCTATGGTGAGCCCCCCTGGCGGCTTGGCTCGCGCCCCCTCTGGGGAAGCCTGCGATGCCCCGCCGACCACCCCCCCCCCCCGCCGACCACCCCACTCTCCCTGTCCCGTGTGCCCCAAGTCCCGCCCGTCCCGCCTAACCCTAAGCCCCGCATTGCGCCCACCTCACCCTCCCTGCGCCACTCTTGTGTGCCTAGCCCAGTCCCGGGGTCCTGGGGTTTGCGGGAGGTGGAGGGCCCCAGACCCTTTTTGCCCAGCAGAAGTGGCGTTCAGAGGGGTGTCGTTGCGCGGATTGAGGAGGTATGGAAAAAGGAGGCTTCCCTGGGAGGTATTTAAGAAAAAAATGGCTCTGGGTGCAACTTTGGGGGTGTCTGTCCCTGCGTATGTGCTTAGGAACAGGTCTGGGGGCTTTGAGGGGATGACTTTGCAGTCGTAGCCCCCAATTTCCAACAGGAGCAAAGCCGGAGCCCCTCCTGCGTGGCGCGTTTCTCTAGGTGAGGGGCTGCGACACTCCTGTCTGCAGCGGCCATCTGTCTCTGGCAGCGAGAGAGTTGCCCCCCTCCCGCAGCGACCCCAGCCTCCACTCCGCCAGTGGTTTGTGTGGGGGGCGGGGGTCTATCTGGAAAACCCGAGAGTCGGTTAAGTAGATGCATACAGTAGGTGTCTATTAGTGTCGGAATCTGTGAGGCCTTGCAGAGCTGTTGCGCAGTTCTTTTAATGTGACCAGGGTGGGGTAGGGGAAGTGGGAGAGAAAGGATTTGGCCTGGTGTAACTGGGGTTAATCTTGGGGGAAAATCTGGTCGCTAAGGTGGACTTGCCTTAGCTTTCTTGGAGACCTCAACATCTCCCCTTTAGCTCACTTTGCAAAAGCGAAGGCTTGACTGAATGCCCAGGGGTCAAAGGCTACCTCTTCAATGTCCCCCTTCCTACTTTTAGTGGTCTGGGGGTTCCTTTTTTCTTTTGGAAGAAAGGTGTCTGCTTTGCACTTGGAGAATCAGGGGTATGCTGTGCTTATCACATGGCTAGGAACACGCAGGATTGTTTTCCTGGGTAGGTTGAGGCACCATCCACCCACAGACAAGAAGTGCCTACTGTGTGCCAAGCTGGAAGGATCCAAGAGGGTCTTTGAATCCCCCCTACTGAGGGGCAGTGGGCCACTTGAGAGAAAACGGACTAGGTAGTGTCCTCTAGGCCTTGTGGGCCTTGTGGGGTGAATTGCGTACCTTCTTTTTCTTCCTCAGGGGCTGAATGCGACCCAGCCTGCGACCCCAAACATGGATTCTGCGAGGATGACAATGTTTGCAGGTAATGGAGTAAGCTTCTTGGGGACCATGGTGGGGTCCTAGGGGGTTTTAGAGCCAGGCTAAAAGGAGGGGGTGCTTTGCCACAAAACTGCGTCACAGCTTTCCTGTTCCTGCAGAAAACTGGTGGGGGCGGGGGAGAGAGAAGGAGGGGGCAGGAGAAGGGGGGGCAGGGAAATGTCTTGCAGGATGAGACCATTGGGGGTCACTGCATCAAATGTGGTTCTTGTGGGGATCTGGAAGACCCTGTGTTTCTGCCCTTGAGCCCCTTCTCTGAGTTTTCCATTCAGGTGGCTGCTGTTTGCTCCAGGGACCCACTGGCCTGGCACTGTACAAAGACTACCAAGGGTTCTCCAGCCAGCAGAAAAACAGCCTGAGCCCTCTTTGGACCCCCACTCTCCTCATGTGCCCCTCTCTCTCCTCTTTGTTCACACAGGTGCGAGATGGGCTGGGAGGGCCCCCTGTGTGACAAGTGCGTAACCTCCCCTGGCTGCGTCAATGGACTCTGTGACGAACCATGGCAGTGCTTCTGCAAGGATGGCTGGGAAGGGAAATTCTGCAACATAGGTGAGCACTGACCTTAGCCCACCATCACCCCTTTTCCCTGCCCACCCCTCTCCCTGTCTGGAGCTACAATCCAGAACCCTAAGGCTCTCTATTTGTAGTATGTCATCTATAGTGTATATACGTTTCCTGCTGGGCCTCAACGTAGAGACTGTATTTTGTTCACCTCAGCTCCTCTGGGGGTTCCAAGACTTGGGGGTGGGCGTGCTGGGAAACTGCCTGTTGAATAAAGAGTCACAAAATAAAACACATCATGCCCAGGGTGGCTGGACCACGGATTGGGGCTACTTGCGCAGGTACCTGGAGCTGGGAGATGGGGGGGGGGGGTGTCTTCTGTGTGTGCTGTGGGAGGGGTAATTCTCGGGGCTCAAACATCAAGAAAGGGGAGCCAGTAAACAAATAGGGAGGGGTGGCTGATGCTGAGTGGTGATGGTGGGGGCTGAATGTAAACCACAAGGAAGGACAGGGTGGGGGAGGGCAGTCAGGTGCGGCAGGAGGTTGGTGGTGGGGAGCGGCTGAGGAAGGGTTAAAGTGCACACTGATGCTATCTGCTGATTTCATTAATTTATATGATCTTTGTAAACTGACAGCTGCATTGTTGTAGGACCCTTTGCATTTGCTAAACCTGTCCCCAAAGTCCAGGCAAACTGAAGTCCTGGGGAATAAAGGGTGTGTGCCCCCCTGGGAGATGATATCCCAGTAGGTAGGCAGACAGCTAGATGCCCTAGGACCTATCTCTTCAACATTGCCAGTGACAAAAGGGAAACCAAGGATCAGAGAAGCAAAGGGGCCTCCGTACCCCAAATTGTCTATGGTCTCCCTCTCCTCAAGTGGTGGCACGGTGGGTGGGGGAAGGTTTTTGCTGCAGCTGACTCATGCTCTGGCCACAGCTCTGCAGCCCCTTGCAGCAGCAGCAGCAGCAGCAGCAGCAGCAGCAGCAGCAGCAGCAGCCACTGCTCTGAGTTGTTTGGGGATGCTAGAAAAACCACTGACTAGGGTTAGGCTTTTAGCCTAGCTCCCACCCTTCTAGCTATCAGAATCCGGAATAGCTTTCCAGACAGAATTCCCCCTCACAGGTCCCTCAGCATGCATAGCCCCTCTCCATCAAATTCACAAAGGCTATCTGCCTGGGTAGAAATGGTTGGGGTCGAGGGTTGTCCCAGGGGGGAAATAGCCCCTGGGTAATTGCTGCCCCTCTCCCTTTCTGCCGGCCTGGCCACAGCTGCTATTTACAAAGAGCCCCACTCTGCCCTCTCCTTACAGCAGCGATTCACCCCGTCTTTGGGGTTGGAGGCTCTGGAGAGTTGGTATTTAGGGGGGCTGAGCAGTATAGTCTAGGGGTGGTCACTAGATCTTTATCTTAAATTCAAGATTCCAAGTGGTAGGAGAGCAGGGACAGAGAAGCCAGAGCCAGCTTCAGAGGCTCAGTACACTAACATTTTGCTGGAACTATCCCAAGGAAGATAAATCCTCTCTAGGTTTCCTTGCACCACGACGGGCTCCTGCAGAGAGTCTGCCAACATGGGGCACAGAATTTTTCACAGACGTTGGTCTCCCCTCCATCAGGGTTCAGGTCTCTTTGAAAAAGGAGAGAAAAATGTCCCCGTGCGGTCTTAGCATGGGGACCCCCTTCCCTGGGACTGCCTTCACTTGCAGTCTCTGGCCAGCCCTGGTTTTCTACAGCTCACATTGTAGAAAACACTGAGAGATCAGCTGCAGAGAGCTTTTCTTTGAATACGGAGGGAAACTGAGGCAGAGTGGAAAGGAGCTGAGCTCTGGGGCAGCAGGTTGGAGCAGCCATAAGGGTCCCTTCCTGACCCTGCTGGGCAGCTGGGGTCTCCACAGTCAGAGAACCCTTGCCCCAGCCCCTTTGTTCAGCCCATCCCGGGCTTGCTGAGCCCGGATAATGAAGTGAGCCAGACAGGGGGTGTCAGAGCACTCGGAAATACAGCAGTGTTCATGGAAGCCTGAGCCGCCGACGGGAAAGCGCTCAATAGTTCTAATTTTGCTGCCTTCAAAAGAGGCAGCCCTTTTACCCCTAGACCCCCTTAGTTCAGAACCAGAGAACAGAAGGACCACGGGGTGGGGTGGCAGCCCTGGGGCTAAATTAGACTTCTTTTTTCCTGATGGGGATCTTTGATGGGAAAGTGTGAAAAGCTGGTGTCCGCCCCCCCCCCCCCCGCGCCGCCCTCCCCCACCAAGTGTTAGTCTAGCTCCGAAGGTGGCAGAGACCCCTTTCCCTAAATGGGAGAAGCTGAATGTGAGAAAGGAACAGATAGACTTTGGGGAATCTTGGCTCCCTCCCTGTTTTGTGGAGGGACAAAGGCTTCCGCAGTGAAGGTCATCGTGCTGCACTGCAAGGGTGCCAGGAAAAGGGTGCAGCTGCTTATCTTGGTTACCCATGGCCTTGGCTTTCTTACTAGTGACCTTAGAGTTAAGCTTCCTGACCCTCAGCACTTCAGGACTTCGAGGGGAGTCACTGCACCCCTCTTCCCACAAACCCCGCTTAGGTTCTTGTCACTCTGAAAGGGAAAGCTAAGCACAGGCTTTTCTGTTTCCCAGACATGCGGGCTTGCACCTCAACCCCCTGTGCCAACAATGGGACCTGCGTGGACCTCGAGAAGGGCCAGTACGAATGCTCCTGCGCCCCTGGCTTCTCTGGAAAGGACTGCCAGAACAAGGATGGGCCCTGCGTGATCAATGGGTAAATATTCTCACCTCACCCTTGAAGACCCTTTCAATCCAACCCCATAGGACCTGTCGCCTGATAAAAGTGTTCTGGGCAACCCGTGCCCCACCCTCCACTCTGACGGGGTAGGGGACTTTTATGGAGGACTGTGTCATTTCCATAATTTTTTCAAATGATCCTGAAGGCAATTTCATATTCCCCTGATGTTCCCAAGCCCTGATGCCAGTGAATGACAGCAGATTGAGATGGGGACAGAGATGCCAAGCTGTATAATTTTCTAAAGGCAACATAATAAGAGATCAGAGTTCAGCAGGACCAGGCTGTGAAACCCACTTACCATATTGTAGGAGGCAGTTTAGGTCATTGCAATTGGATTTACTGGGATGTCTGAGGAGATTGGAGGAGATGGGAGGGGGCACTAGTATCGGCTAGCATAGTGGGGAAGAGGCTCTGGGGCTGCTGTCCAAGATCCAGGAATCTGCAGAGGCTTCAAACCGTCAGGAACATAGGGGTCTAGAGATCTGTATTCAGGAAGGACATTGGAGGTAGTGACCATTGAACTCTACTGCAGTTTACTAAAGGGGGAGAACACAGGACAAGACCTTTCAACTTGTTCTGTTCTGACAGACTTGATCTAGTCTGTCAAAATAGAGCCCGGGGGCCCTTAGGAAGTTTTCAGAGCCCAGCTACTTGCAGCCCCAGGGCTGAAGTTGCAACGTTTATTCCTTGTGTGTGTGTGTCGGGGGTGGGGGGTGACTTTTCTTTCCCCAGAGTTTTGGCATTTATCAGATGACAAAGGGCCAGGTCGTTTAAAAGCACTTACATTAAATGCTCTGTGTGCTCCACTCTGAGCAAACAGCTTCAGTTTGCAAGCTGCACTTGGGTGAATGGACCACTATTAAACAGTTCACCATAGACACCACTCCCGCCAGCGTAGATACAAACCGTATTTCTTTTACTGAAAGCCCCCAAGGGTTTCCTTCACAATAGCTGGCTGGGCCCACTCCACTAGAAATAAAAATAATAAGGGGTGGTAGTGGGGTGGGGGGCACACACTGGAGCCCTAACAGCAGACCTCCTGTTGGAGAGCCCAGGATGCCCTCCTCATCTGAGGGATCTTACCCTAAACTTGGACTGTTACTAATGCTCCCTCTCCCAGCCTCAGTTTCCCCTTCTGTCTAGTAACTAACAATCTGTGCTCTTGCCTGAGAGATGAAATAAGAGATGGGAGAGGGCACGAGAGGTCGGTTCTGTTCCTGGTTGACCAGGTTGACATCATGACAGGGTGAGGTGTTTGGGCACCCCACCTCTGGGCAGCTGATGAGCCTCCAAGCCAGGGGTCCCAGTCCCAGGTGGCCGCCCCCCGCTGGCATTATACCCATCTTAGCCTGATGTGTTCTGAGCCCTGCTCTTTTGTCAGGTCCAAAGGAAGGCCCAGAGAAGGGAGCCTCACCTCTGCCCCCTGCCCCTCCTGCTCTGCCCTAGCCCAGCCCCCGAGGGCCCTTTACCATGTCTGTTGTGTTGCAGTTCTCCCTGCCAGAACGGAGGGGCCTGTGTGGATGATGAGGGCCAGGCCTCTCATGCTTCCTGCCTGTGCCCCCCTGGCTTCTCGGGCAACTTCTGCGAGATCGTTAACAACAGCTGCACCCCTAACCCATGTGAGAACGATGGCGTCTGCACCGAAATCGGGGGCGACTTCCGTTGCCGCTGCCCAGCTGGATTCGTCGACAAGACCTGCAGCCGCCCGGTGAGCAACTGCGCCAGTGGCCCGTGCCAGAACGGGGGCACCTGCCTCCAGCACACCCAGGTGAGCTACGAGTGTCTGTGCAAGCCCCCGTTCATGGGTCCCACGTGCGCGAAGAAGCGCGGGGCCAGCCCTGTGCAGGTCACCCACCTGCCTAGCAGCTACGGGCTCACCTACCGCGTAACCCCCGGGGTGCACGAGCTGCCAGTTCAGCAGCCCGAGCACCACATCCTGAAGGTGTCCATGAAAGAGCTCAACAAGAGTACCCCTCTCCTCACCGAGGGACAGGCCATCTGCTTCACTATCCTGGGTGTGCTCACCAGCCTGGTGGTGCTGGGCACCGTGGTCATCGTCTTCCTCAACAAGTGCGAGACCTGGGTGTCCAACCTGCGCTACAGTCACATGCTACGCAAGAAGAAGAACCTGCTGCTGCAGTACAACAGCGGAGAGGAGCTGGCGGTCAACATCATCTTACCCGAGAAGATCGACATGACCACCTTCGACAAGGAGGCTGGAGACGAGGAGATCTAAGCAACGTCCCCCTAGGTCCCTCCATAGTATCGGGGTTCCGCAGCGCTTGCTATGTGCGGTCTGTGCTTCTCTTTGTGGCAGAGCTTGCTCTGTTTTGTGTGAAATCTAGTGAACGCTATGCTTACACGTGTTGTCTTTGCATTGCTGTGTGACGTGCTGCCATGCTCTCTAAGAACCCCGTTCCTCCCTCTCAATGCATGCTAATGAATAATAATAATAAGAATTTCATCTCTAAATGAGCTAAAGAAATAAGTATGTTATTCTAAACTCTTTAACTATCAGCTATCAAATATAAAATCAAAAAGACCAAAAAAAAACATGGTAACAGAACCAGGACTTGGTGCTGAGGTCCCTCTCCTGGGGGGCTTTCAGCCACCAGGTCCTCGTGCAACCACACACGATTGCTGTGCTTGACCACTCACTGTGAAAAGGGCTAAACTCTTTCGTTCGTTAATTCTCACACACCACTTCGACTCGCACTCACATCCAGTCTCACACCGCAACCCTTAGATCTTTCCAATTGATTTGTGACTTTGCAGTGTGTAGTGGCTGTGTGTCAGGCAAAGAGAGCCCCCAGGTTGGCTGCTGTGTCCCTTGGCGAGACCTCCATTCCCAACCCTGGGCCACCTCCCCACCCCTCTCTTGAGGGAGGGGTGGAATATCCAAACCACCAAGGTCCTCTCTAGCCCCAAAATTCAGAATTAGGAACGAGGGATATATACCAAAACACTTCCTGACTCCAAGAATAGGATCTGATGGAGACTTGGTCTCATCCTGGGATCCGAAAGGTTTTGGCCTATCCTGGCTGTACACTTGATATTGAAGTCGATCCCAACAGCGTTTCTCAAAGTGGGGAGCCTCCTGGCTCCTGTCCAGTTTGGGAAAAATTGGCCCCTTGAGGGCAAAATGTGCCATTTGGAGTTGTCTCTTGAGCAACCCACTCCCCACCCCAGCTCAGCCCTGCCCCAGCCCCATGCCCCCAGACTCCACCCCACACTTGCCCCTGTAGAGTAGAGATGATATGCTTTCAGACGTAAGTGTACCTTGAACCACAAGTGCCCCCTGGCAAAGTCTGAGTGAGCAACACAGCCCTCTCCAAGGTTTTCACAGGCTTTAGTGGAAATTGCTGCTTGTGGGGCGTTTTGCTTGTCCTGTGGCGAAAGTGGGATAGCCTCTGTCCACAGCCATGGATGTACCTTTGTGTTGCTGAGTCTATGACCCTCAGATCCCAAAAGACCTAGCCAGCTTCTGAATTTAATTTTTTTTAAAGAGCATCTATCTTTTTTTGCAAAATAAAAAAAAAAAAACAAAAAAAACAAAAAAAGTAGAAAGAAATGGGATAGAGACCTGTGTAGCTTCTCAGCTCTGGTTGGGGTCTGGTTGCTACACAGCCCTTGGGTCCCAGCTAGGAACCCTTTGCTTCTTAGGTTACCTGGATAGCAGTCTATGCTCTTAGCTTTAAATGTGAGCCTTGTTCACCCTGCTCTGAGTACTTGCTTGCAAGTCATTGTCACCATTATCCACTGTCATTCAAATCATTACCACAGCACACACTCACAACTTCATGGTCATCACTCATTGGTCATGTGCGCCACCGTTGTCACACATTATCGACCTTATCACCCCTCCAACCTCTACCCTGGGGTCATTTCGTTCACAGCCCTGACTCAAAGAATCTCTTCCCACCCATTGGTCATGGATCATCATCAACCCATGTTCCTCCCACTCCCTCATCCTGATGAGGGTGTGTCCCAGCTCCCCAAATCCCTGCCACCTCCCACCATCCCTGACTCCTGCTTCCCTTCCTCCCTCCTCCCAGGTCCTCTCCCCTGCCTCCAACCACCCCCACCCTGAGGCAACCACCACCACCTCCATCAAGTCATCATCCCATCTCATTTTAAGTTAACTTTAAGAAATAAAAATTTAAAAAAGATAAAAAAAAAAAATGTAACAACAATTATCAACAATTGCCAGGCTGGTGTCTCGTGAGCCCCCTGGCCTCTTTCGCCTGGAGACCTTGACAGAGTCTGCTAACAGTTCTGTTCCTCAATTTCTCCAATGTGAAATTCTACAATTGGACAAAAAAAGATTATTTCTCCATTCCACTTTTTCTTTTCGATCTCCATGTTGTGGAGAGCAGCCATGTCTCCGATGACAAAGGGGGCCCGGCTGTTCTCCCAGCAGGCCCTTATCTATCCAAAAGATTCATCATCCACCATTCATCCAGTCAGGGAGTGTTTCCAAGCACCTGCAGAGTGTAAGGCGGTGTTCTTGGAGCTGTGGGATATGCGGGCTGAGGGGCACATTCTGGGAGGGGAGCAGAGATATAGGTGTCCCCAAGAAGCCAGGAAGAAAAACAACAACACCGTGGTGGGAGAGTCCTGAGCAGATGCCTCCCTCAGAGTGCTACCATCTCACCTTCCCACGTGACAAAAGATCAAGAAATCAGCACCGATGAGGCCGCCCAGACAAAATTCCACGGCATCCACCTTCCACAGAAGAGGAACACAACGTTCGCAGTCTCTCCTTGGTCTTCATGTACACAGATCTCTGGCTGCCCATACACATCTCATGTGTTTGGGCAGTGCAGTTTTCTCACTGGGTGGAGTAGCTGAAGGAGAGCTGTCTGGGACATGATTTTGTAACCACAATGCTAATGACATGTCCATCATGGCACTCTCTCAAGCCTCCCCCAATTTTCGCAGGCAAGTCCAGACGCAATGCAAAATTAAAAAAAAACAACTGTTTCCTTGGTAAATAAAGGAATAAGGGCTACACTTGTGTTTGCTATTTCTTTATTATTTTCCAGTTACACTAGCACCTCCCAGGGATGGCCTTAAACATAGGCCAGGGCTATTGAGAGCTCTGCTCTGGCCCAGCTTTGGCTCTTTTAGTGTGGCCTGGAGCCACAAGCTTAAGGGGTAGACCCTTGGACCTCCACACCTCACTTGCCTTGCTTTCACTAGGAGAAACTTTAAATCCGGGCATTTTCTGACCACTGGGGTCTTGAGACCAGCCCCAGGGCTTGGGGGACTTTGTCTATGGCTACCTAGCTCCCTAAGTGTGGCTGCCTATGGGAGGTGTGGATGGATCTGGGACATGAGAGGAACAGGGACAGGGAGAGGGGACCAAGAGATTCACATATGAGCAGCTAGCTCTTTCCACACACCAAGTTTGGGCCCAGAGCTCTGTGGAATCCTCCCTGGACTTTCCATGGTTCTTAGAGGGTGGTTCCTAAGGTGAGAGAGAATATATAGGTTGAGAGACACCCAGCAAGGACAATTTGGACCATGGCAGGTCTGTAGGTTCCTTTCATACTCCTAATTCAGTCTCTGCATGTCCTGGTGGTATCTGTTTCTCCCCTAGTCCCAGGGCACCATTAGCCATGTGTCCAGTCAGTGAGTGTACCCCTCCCTGTGCCCCACTCTGTAGGACCACCTAACTCCTGCAGCCTTGGGAGCCTCAGTCTAGTCCCTGTTAGCCCAGGAAGTGACCCTTGGTTTGATGTCCCATCTCCGGCCGCTCCCATGACCTTTCCCTTGCCTGCCCAGCTGCCCAGGCCCAGAAGCTGGTGTCTCTAGGGGATCACCTCCCTGCACTGCCCACCCTCCTGACTCCTTTCACCTCTTTTTGACCTCATCCTCTGCCCCTCAGAGGCCCAGGCCCATTTTCCCTCTATGCTTATCTTGTTTTTCTACCATGGCCCATCTCCTGAGCACAAATGAGGCAGAGTACACAGGAGGGACTAGAAGGGGACATAAGATCTTAGACATGGACACTGTGCTAAAAGCTATAGGAAAATAAGGTGGTTATGTGGAGTTAGGAAACACAGAAGCGTCTACACCGGGAATACATTTTCTATGAAGATATTAACCCACAAATTCTTCAACATAACCAGTGGGGTGGAGCAAGACCCCAGCAAACAAGGTCAACCTGACCCAGGAACTCCAACACCCAACACTGAAGGAATAAGAAATTTCCAGGTGAGGAACACGGGCTCAGAGGCTAGTTGGGGGAGTAGGGAATCATCCAGTGCTAACACGAGTGACAGCCGCCTTCTTCACCTCCGAGGAAAGACACAGACCCTCGATGAAATGTAGCCGAGAGGGGTTTTAGAGCTCCATGACCAAGCGTGTTTGTTAGAAAAGCAAGTCTAACCAAATGTTAGATGAAAGGCCCAGGGGCCTTAGAGGCCTTAGGGTGGGGGATGCCCAGAGGCAGGGGGTAGGCTTGGGTTAGGAGGGACTATGGCTGTGAGATTCACCCTGAGCTCACGTCACAGCGTGGGGACAGCAGTGGAAAATTCCCCAACGGCTCCAGTTAGGCTCCAGAGGCCTTTGTGCTAGAGGCTGGACCCTGGGAGGGGGTGGAGCTTTAAGAAGTGGGGTCAAGTGGGGGTCTTTAAGTCATTGGGGTCATGCCCTCTTGGGCCTCAGCCTCTTCCTCTTTCTCTCTCTGTGGCTTTCTACCTATGAAGGAGGTGGTTTTGCTTAGCAATATGTTCCCTCCAGGATGTACCCCCACAAGTTCCAACAATAGGGCCAACTACATCATCAAATATGGGGAGCCAAAATAAACCTTGGCTCTTCGTAACTTAATTATCCCAGGTGTTTATTATAGTTATGGAAAGCTTCAGCAGACCTGGGCAGGGAGATGAACATTGGAGAGTGGGAGTGAGGTGAGAGTATGGTGAGAATTGGGGGAGAGGCCCCTGAGGTCAGGAGCCAATCCAGGCCCCCAGCACAGAGCTGCCCACTGGACAGTTTGGATGAGGAGCCAAGTTCCACTCCCGGGACACCCGTGAAGCCACACTATGTGTACTGTGCTTGATTTCTTTACTGACTTACAGTGTTGAGGAAGGTCTCACTGTCACCCCAACAAAGACCCTGCTCAATGAAGCACCCACCTCCTGCTCAGAGGAAGGAAGAAGCCCAGGCCTAGGAGCTGTGCAGGAGGAATGTACTTGCCCAGCCCATGCAGGGTGGTGGGCTCTGCAGGTTGCTTCATTATGTTCGTGGCACAAATGGAAACACAGGCAGTGGCTGGACCATAGCCCAGGAATTCACGACAAGGAGGAAAAAGGGTCTCTCTCAAGTGAGACAGAAACAAGCAAAGCTTATCCGCGGCCCCTTAATGCCACCAACAGTCGGTCTTTAATTAATATTCAGCATCTGGTCAGGATGACCTACAGAGTGAAGGCTAGGGCTAGACAGTGGGCGATGTGAAAGGACCCCCCAGACCAAGTTCTCAGCTCAAAGGAGATGTGTTTACCCCAGAGGGACAGAGGGCTGGGGATAAGAGACCAAGACAGGAGACAGAGGAGGAGGGAAAGGGGGAGGGAACAAGGGAGAGGGGACCTGGGGTATTTGTGGGGGGGGGCGCACAATAACGACAACAACAAACGACTCCCTCTGGACAGAGAGGAGACAGACGTGGCGCATAGGAAAATGGCAGTTTATAAAGGTGAAAGGGGAAACCTTGTGTTAGGACGAGGGGTTATTTTTAATTGGGCATGTTAATTAGGTGAACCAAGGGGGGCTTCCCTGCCCCTTCCCCAGCTGAGGACCAAACTGAGCTAAATCCCCAACCCCCATCCCCACACACAAAAGATAACTGGACCTTGGTAGTCAACCTCAGGAGAAGGAAGTGGCCAAATAAGCGAATAGATCTTGGGAGCTAGCTTTAGAATATAACCTAATGGATTTTTTAGCAAGGCAGAGGGAATGGGGGAAAGTGCAAGACCTGCCTGATCCATACATACCAGGCTGGGGTCGGTTAGAGTAGGACCCTTCACGATGGGACTGGATTTGAACGTGGCTCTGCGGCTTGGTTCACTTGATGTCTTCACTTTGTGCGGCCTCCTTCCGTGGAAGAGCACAGTGAACCTGCTGGGGTGCTGTGCTTCCAGTACTTCCAGCCAACACGACAGGAAAAAGCCAGTCAGAGTCCCTGTGCTTCACAGACACGCATGCAGGCACAGCATCTCTGGACATAAAATAAAATTAATAAATCCCCAAAAGAAAAGAAAGCAGGGAGGCATGCCTATCACCAAGGAGATTATGGTTGTCTTCCCCAAACCTCAAAACTTCAAAAAACACCCAGAAGAAATAAGCCAGGAAGGGGTTGGGGACATGGCTTGGTTGATAGAGAGCTTGCCCAGCATGAACAAAATCCTGGATTTCACCCCCAGCACTGCATAAACTGGGCATGGTGATGTATGCCTGTAAACCCAGCACTGGGGTTTACAGGAGAATCAAGAGTTCGAGTTCACCCGTGGCACACAGTGAGTTGAGACCTGCCTGGGTTACACGAGACCCTGTTTCAAAATCAACCACAAAAACAAAAAACGAGGGCAGACACAATAGCTCAGCAGTTAGCGACACTTGCCACCAAGCCTGATGATCTTAGTCTGGGGGAGACTAAGATTATGGGAGAGAACCGACACCCACAAGTTATCTTCTGATTTCCACATGCTTCTTTTTCTCAATAACAACGACAACAACAACAATAAATTACTATTAAAAAAAAAGCAAAGTGACAAAAAAGCTGAGAAAACAAACAAACCCCAACCCAGACAGAAGCTACACACCACAGCTTCCAACACCGCTATGATGAACGATGAAGAGGCAGGCAAGACAGAGGATCAAAGCGGATTTTTGTTTTCTTTTCTTTTGAGGAAGGAGGCTACAAGGGTGGAGGGCAGATATGGGAGGACTGAGAAATGAGTGGGATTGGGGTGCACGTTGTGAAATTCCCAAAGGGTCAATAAAAATTATGGTAAATAAAAACAAAACAAAACAGAAATAGCCCCAAAAGTCAGTAAGACAGGGAACCTTCCATTAAAAACAATGATTTGAGTAATTAAATCCTATCATTTTAAAAATAAAACTTTCTACAGGAGTAGAAAGTTTCTAACGAACCCCTGAATTAATGAGTTTAATTCAATCAGTGTGTGTTAGGCCACCTGACAATATCATTCCGAAATTTAGCTGCAAAGATGAGGAAAACAAGTAAGAAAGACAGCCACCAAATAAAACAGAGAAGTCAGGGGGAAAGTGTGTAACCAAGTGTGGTGTGTGCCCCTTTACTCCCAGCTCTGGGGAAGCAACAGGCTGATAGCTGTGAGTCTGAGGCCTGCTGGGTCTGCGTAGTAAGTTCCAGGCCATGACAAAACTGAACATTGTGGCTCAGGTCTGGTAGGTGTTTTTCAGCATGAGACGGAACGCATGACTGAAGCATGAAGCATACCTTTGGAAGGACTCTCAGTCCCTGGTGTTCACGTACTTAATCATAAATATGGATCTCAACCAAGGAGATAATTAGCAATTCTGGTGACATTCTTCATTGTCAAAGCTTGACGGGTGGTATCAGAATCTATTGGGTAAAAGCCAGCTATGCTGGTGAATAGCCCACAAGGCACAGGACAGCAGAGATAATCCTGTCCCCAATGCTGGAAGAACATGTGGAAGAACCCGGAGGAAGGCCATGGGTCAGGGCCAGGGTTTTAAGAATGGCACACCCATTCTTAAAAAAAAAAAAAAAAAAAGCATTGTATGTCAGTCAGTTAGCAACTTATGGAGACCTATGGAGCAGTACTAGCTGATGACTTCTAGTGTTATAGATGATGACTTTGGGGCTCAAAGAAGTAAGCCCCCACATATATCCACATACATCCAAGACCACCGGGTTGGACAGCGGTAGCACTTGGCTCCTATTGACACCCCCCACAACGTGCTCTTGTCTATTCATTGCTGTGGTTTGCTTTTGCCTTCTGATGTTCTCAGTTTCTTTGCTCCATTAAGAAACTGTTTCAGGCTGTTTCCCTCCCAGCAGGCCATGGATAAACAAACAGAGTTCAATGAGGTTCCATCTTGATCATCCCGTGGTAAGTGTTCCCTGCTCCCTGAATATCCTCTGTGGAACAGCCCATTGCACCTCTCAAGCCCCCTGCCCCTGGCCCAGTGGAATCAAGATGACACTTTGCCAAGCTGAGGGTAAGAATGGAATCAGGAGTAGTTGATCACATGACAGCAATCACAACCACACCCACTATCCTCTTCAACAGTACAGAGCTGCACTGAGTGTTTCATGTGGGGTTTGTGAGACTTCTCGGAGATCACAAACGCCTCTGAGGTAATCTCTCTGGAAAGCAAGACTGCGTTTCTCAAGTCAGAATGGGGACCTTGCAGGTCAAGTTATCAATGGAACTGTCCCCTAAAGGGTCCAGGGGTTCTGATTGTATCTTAGGTTATCTTCTTGACTCAGGAATTCATCATTGGTGTTATGAACTCAATCTCTAGACTCCTCACAGAGTCCTTGACTCATGCAATGGGAACTCCTGCGGTAGGAAAGGCCAAGTGCAAGCTCCTAGAATTATTTGTGTCCATGAAGACTCTCGATCTGAAGTAAGGCTAGACCGATGGAGATCGGTGCCTGTTGTGACTTAGATGTGAGATGGGTGCAGTTTGTCTTCCAAATACTCACGCGTTGGAAGCTTCATTCCTCATGTGGCATTGTGGAGGTGGTAATGACTCAAATAGTTTGTTCCCTCTCTCACGTGTTGTGACACCATCCACCATTCTGTAAAGGAATCACAGTTGAACAGATGGGGCCATAGGAGCTCGGCCTTTCAGCTTCTGAAACTGTGAGTTAAACAGACCTCCAGGGTGTGTGTGTGCGTGTGTGTGTGTGTGTGTGTGTGTGTGTGTGTGTGTGTGTGTGTCCATGCCTGTGCAGGCTTACACATGCATATGTGCATGAAGAACCATCCACCTTATGTTTTGAGAGGGTCTCTTGTTCAAACATGGGATGGAGTTTGCTGAATAGGTTGACCAGTGCGCCCTAGAGATCCACCTCTCTCCACCTCCCGAGCACTGCTTCCGTGTCTACACCAGGCACGGTTTTGTGGGTGCTAAGGATCGGACTAAGGTCTTTGTGTTTGTACCATAAGCCCTTGGCCAACTACGCTCTCTAGACAGTCCCTCTTTTCTTTCTTTTTTCTTCTTTTTTTTTTTAAAAAAAATTATTTTTATTCTGTGTTCACTGGTGTTTGACCTGCATGTATGTCTCTGTGAGGGTGTTGGATCCCGGGGTTACAGACAATTGTGAGCTGCCATGTAGGTGCTGGGAATTGAACCCAGGGGTCCTCTTTTCTTGATAAGTTACATGGCCCCCAGTGTTTTTCCATAGGAACATAATACGGCCAGCATCGAAGGCTAGAAAGTTAGAAGAATAGCAATTATTAGGACAGTCTACGTTCATCCGATCACCTCTCCAGCCCGAGAAGAAAACAGATAGACCTTGGAGAATAACAATGAATTATTTAAAAACGAAGTGTGTGGCTGCTGTCCCTGATGGGAATTCATTGTCAAAGTCCCTCCACACAGGAGCCCCTCCAGCATACAGCCCTGCTTTGGTAAGAGCTTTTCCTTTCTGTCTGTTAGTAGAGGCCATCAGAGTGAGCTCGCTTCCCAACTGCATCAGCAAAGTCAGAGGCCCATCATCGCTGCTGGACCTCGGGGTGCCGCGCGGGGGGTGCCTCTTTTCTCCCCGCACCAGGCTGTAATCTGCTCCCCAGGAGTTAGTTGTCTTCCACTTACACAGTGGGTCCTGCTGCTTTGTCGCATTGCATTTCCTCAGCTGGCTATACCGGGAAGCAGGACACACATTGCTCCAACACTCGCAGACCAGAAAATGGGAAATAAATTCCCCTTCCACCTCAGCGGAAACCTGAGCAGTCCTAGAGTTTGGGGACATGTCAGAATATTCTCTCCAGGGTGAAAGATAAACAGTTACATGTAGGACCTCCCACTCACAGGGAAGAAACATATGCTGGTGTCACAGGCCTGTCCTCCCAGCTACCCAGGAAGCTGAAACCAAGAGCATTGCCAAGTCCAAGGCTTGCCTGGGCTATGGAACAAGTTCAAGGCCACCCTGCAAAACTTAGAGAGACTTAAAAAAGACAACTAAAAAGCCTGGGGATTTAGATTACTGACGGAATGTTTACCTGGTAGGTATGGATGCCCTAGGTTCAATCCCAGAGTAGAGTGAGTGGGGGACAGAGAGAGAAAGGAAGAGAAAGGAGGAAGAAATGAAAGGAAAAAGGAAGGAAGAAGAGAGAAGTGTGGAGGGAGGGAAGAAAGGAGGGAAGGGAAGGGAAGGAAGGAAGGAAAGAGGAAGGGAAGTAAGTAAGTAAGTAAGTAAAATCCTAGGGTTAGAGGTTTCTCCCATCACACATCAGTGCTACTTGGACCCATTTACTGTGGTCTACTTGAAAATTTAGTTCTGAACCAGAGGAAGCTTTGTATCAGGTGGACATTGCCCAGCTGCTTTGCCAGCTGGGCCAAGTGACCCAGCAGATTTCAGGGTGTTTGAAGCACTGGGGCAGAGATTATGATATGTGTAACCGCAGGGAGATACTCAGAAGTTAGCCCAGCAGACTGCTAGCTCTTCTTCAGGAGATGGACATCACTTTTGATTGGCATGTGCTTCCATGGAGCTCAAACTCTTGACCTCAGTCCCCAAGCTACCACGTGACTGGAGACACACATCTCATGGACTAGGGTAGCCTGACCCATGGATCTGGCCATCCAGCTGGGTGTGCCCAACAGCAATCCATCGCCCCAGGAAGCTGTGAACAAAGTCTTGGCTCTAACAGGACTAGGCAGGGGTGAATTGCTTGAGAAGGAGGTGACCCAGATAGAGCCCCAGTTCTTTGATGAACCATTGTCTCTCCACCCACCTGTAATCATGGCTTCGCAGGGAGGTTCCCCTGTGATCAGCTCACCAAGAAAGACAGCATTTAAGCCTCCTTTTCAGACAATTCTACACAACATAGAAGTTCCACCCAGGAGTGAACAGCAGGGATGGAGGTTGAGGCCCTGGTGAGAGGCCTACCAGGGAGCAGAAAGTGGGTTGTTCATTTTGCCTAGAGGGAGGGATGGCTGTAACTATAGGCCACTATTGCCTCAAGGGCTATGGCTAATGACTTGGGAAAGTCGCCAGGAAACCAGAATGGTTATAATTGAAAACTTAGTAATAGCATCAGAGGGACAAATAGGCACACCTCTAAACTGCACAGCATGCTCGTGTGTTTGTCCCAGAATTGTCACTCAAAGTCAACAAAGGATTTGCTCAATAGATGAATAAATATGCAATCAGCCAGGTGGGCAGGCTCATTTGTGCAGATCCCAGGACCCTTTTCTCTTGTCTTTATCACACAGTCTCGTGAACAAAGTAACCCTTTGGAAATGACGGAGTTACGTAGTCTGGTAACATTTATTTCTCCATAGAGGACCATCATTCAGGGCCATGATTGAGTGGCCAATTTGTCAAAGGCAGAGACTCACACTGAGTCCCCATGGGGAGTACTCTCCAGTGGATCAATTGAGTGCTGGAGGCTGAGTCTGCTGGCCTATTTCCATCATGGACAAGGGTACTGTTTTGACTGGTAGAGCTACAGTTGCTCTGCATATGAACTTGCCCTCCCCCCTGCCCATGATGCTTCTGTGGACATGAGTTTCAACATGGCCTTCAAGTGACTGTGTTGCCCTCACACAATGATACCACTGGCTCAATGCTAAGACTGTCACCTGACCCCTGAATCTACAATGGAGTTGTAGGCTGGGACGAGTGACCCTAGTCCATTCTGATCTGGGAAATCTGATTGGTCCCGTGTACCAAGAATAAGAGAAAGAAAGCTAAAATGCAGAGAAGTCTAGGGGTTGCTTATTACTCCCGTGTCCCATGATTAAAGCCAATCGTATTTTCCCTTCTCAATTAAGAATAAGAACAGAGCTAGCGATATAGCTCAGTAGCTGAGTGCTTCTCTAGGCTGCATGAGACCCCAGTCTTATCCTTAGCACTTCTAAAACCAACCAAGCAACAAAACACACAGACAGACAGACGACAGACAGACAGACAGAGAGACAACCAACCAAACAAATAAATATCAACCTGAGTGAAGTGAGGCTCTTAGTGGATCAAGCTCTTCATGAATAAATGCTCGAGCAATTCCCTAAAGCAAAGAGGATCAGGGGTAGCTGGAATGTCACTCAGACTGAGGGATACAAAATGGGTACTAAAGAAGGTAGCTATTAAAGTCAGTCAATGCTTGAGAGATGGCTCAGTGGTTAGGAGCACTGGCTGCTCTTGCAGAGGACTGGGGTTCGGTTCCCAGTACTCACATGCTGGCTCACAGCCTTCCTGGAACCCCAGTTTCAGGGACTCCAAAGCCCTCTTTTGACCTCTTTGGGCACTGTGCACACATGGTGCACAGACACACACGCAGACAAAGAACTCGTACACACAAAATTAAATGAATAAACGTAAAAGAAAAAACAAAACAAAACAAAAAACCAAAAACTGGTGGTGGCTACGGAACTGGTCTTGGAAATATGGATTGATAGTTCTGAAGCTGCCAGTGTGGTGATCCATGCTGGTATGAAAAGCCTGTTTTCTCCCTCCCTCATCTGTCTCCCACACAGCAGAAGATGTCATCATAGCTGTTAACTTCCTGTCTCAGGATGAAAGCTACAAAATCTAGAAAGGGTGGAGTGTGAAGGAGAGGCGGAAGAAACATAGGGGCTTTATATTCTCTTCTAGGGGGAAGAATCGGTGTGTTTTTGACTGTGTGCAGAGCAGTCGTAGGGTGTGGACAGTTGTGTTAGGCAGACACGTAGCTATGTGAATATATTTTATAGTTTTGATGGCGAAGTGCCAGATCACTGTATCGATTAAATGTGGGTACCAAATCGACAAGAGGTGGCCTTGGGGGCTCTGTCCTGAGTCAGCTTTTCTCGGTTGACTAGTTACCCAGAATCCCCACTCCTTGGTGTGTCCAGTTAAAAGTGCATGAGATGGAGGCTTTAGAATGATCTGAAGCTGAAGGGAGCCACAGCTCATCAGTAACTCCCCCACAGGTGATGGCTGGTGAGCTGAAGGGCTCCCAAAGTAGAATATCAAAAGAGCTCAGGCCACCACTGGCTTTGCCTGGCTCCTCCCCTTTGTATCCCGAGGAAGGTGCTGTGTTCAACTCTGTGATGAAAACCCCAGGATTCTCTAGGATGGTCACACCACCCAAATAAGAGGGAACAGCTGACCTCGGCTTGCCTGCCTTCCAGGGACCCTGTACCACTGTGGATGCGGCTTGCTCCTGACCTCCCCACTTTACACGTGTACTCCTTTCTCACACGCAGGCCTGTGCTCTTTGACTCCAGTATCCGAAGGGAAGACACTTACAGAGCCTGCGACCAGCCCCTGTGGTTGTGTGTGAGGTCAAATTTCTGGAACAAATGGTTCACTTGCTACTTGCCCTGCCTCAGCAATTTGGCTCATATGGTATAGCTCCCAGGCCAACGTTGCTCCCAACCACTGTGCAATTCAGGCCGGCCATCGGAGTGTCAGGGCAGATCATGTTCTCCAGCATACTCATTCCCTCAGGAAATACATCCTTGCTCCCCCCCAAAACCGGGAACCGGGCCCAGACTGATGTTGGAGACCTGTCAACCCCACCCACCATAGGCGGCTGTGTTCAGCACAGTCCTTGTATGTTCTATGCAACTGTCAGGAATTATTGTCACACTCCAGAGGTCACAATCTTGGGCAAGCAACATTTTTCATCATTGTAGATATTGTTATCGAAAAGGGTTTAATTATCCATTCATAAAACACTCACCCTCAACTTTCACATCTGTCAGTTGCTTTTGGGGTTTTGTTTTGTACCACACTTTTCTCCCTACCAGCTGCCAGGGGAACAGAGAAGGAGGATTGATTCCCGGTAATTGTTAGGCTTAATTTGTGTGATTACATCAAATGAGTGAGACACTGTTTGTTGCAGGTTTAGGCTCCCTTGCCAGAATGCTTTGTGTGAGAAATTGTCTAAGGGACACTGTCCATTCCAACACCTCTGTAGGGGGTCAAGGGACCTGGAGGGGATGCCTGAATGAATTATCGTACAGTTTCAACAGACATGGGCAATCCCAAGAGATTTGGGGGCTGCTTGGCCTCTCAGAGCTGCCCTGTCCAGGAGATGGGATTTAAGCCTTTCGAGGGCCACATGGATCTGTCATGGGGCATGGATGCCCCAGGATGGGGGTCTTGTCCCAGTCAGGGGATTGTCTTCAGGCCAAAGTACTGGTACCAGGATACAGGCTTGCTGACAGCACCCCAGGAGCTAGGAAATGTGTATGTGTTTCAAACAGTGGAGACTACAGTTCTTCCCGAGTCACCTGACTCCACCTGCTACAAACACTGGTCCCTGTCACTCCCTGGCTTCTATGAGCCTTTTCCTGTAGGTACTAACAGGCAGAGGGAGGGCCACGGGTGGGACCCCGAAAGCCCCTGCTTCTGCTGCTGACCTGAGGCTCTTGCTGTAACTCTTCCCCCACTCCTGTTGTACCTAAAATGGTCCGGCTGCTCTTCTGGAAGGTGTCTCAGACCCTCATCCCTTCTCCAAACAGTGCATAGGTTAGGCTTTTGACATTTGCTCACCAGCGCGCACTTGTCAACAGCTGAATCAAGTAAGGGTCTACCAAGAAGTGTCCATGAACTAACCCAGATGTGAATATATGCCTTCTGCCGCCACAGTCAGCAGGGACTCATCCCTCCCTGATGGCACATCGATTTCTCCCAGCAAGGAACCTCCTTCCCTTGTCTGCTGGCCCTTTGATATGAAGAGTTAATAACACACCAATAATAGAGGCTAAGGTTTGATGAGCAGCTAGGTGGAGGGTGGACCTTGGCAACTCTTGTCTCTAGCAAAGCCATGATAAAACTGCACCAAATTGTCAGAACTCTGGAAAGCCACCAAAGCACGTAACAAACTGAAAGACACAAATTCGATCAAGATCTCCGAGCTTTGGTAAACAATGACAGGGTCTGTGCCATTTCGACACGGAGCTGTCCCTGTCCGCCTCTGCAAGAGCTAGGCCACCTAGGAACCAAGAACTGTAAGTTTTGCTGCTACTGGGAAAAGCAGATTTAATTTGGCTGATCCGTGTCTGGGGACACTGTCAAGAGCAATTGCCATCCTTGTAGCAAACAGTTAAGGAAAGCTGATACCACGGTGGACTAAGATTGTGTGATTCTGCCTTGGGGAAGCAGCAACCAGACACAACTTTGAAAGAGAGATGGGGGAGGTGAGACGGCCTTGGGGAGGGTTGATGAGGCCCACATAGTCCGGGGGATCTGGAAGGCTATGAGCACATCCAAAGGTTCACATCCAGGAGATGTAGGACAATACCCAGTGCTGGTGCTGGGGATGTATCAGGCTCATCCTGAGTCAGAGCCTCAAGGTCCTGTACAAGCAGAAGACTAAAAAAAAAAAAAAAAAAAAAAAAAAAAAAAAAAAAAAAAAAAAAGGTACACAGCTGTAGACTACAGAACTGAGTGTCCATCTTACCACAGAGAAGGTGGGAGTTTGTGGCACCAAGCATCGAAGCAAATCCTTGAGCCATTGTTAGCTGACTACAAATCATGCTTACCCAGAGTCGAGCTAAAGGGTGCTATGCTTATTTTATCTTATTATTTACTTAAATTTTAATGGTGCATGCACACACATGCACAAACACACACACACACACACACACCACACAAACACACACCACATACACACAAACCACACACACACACACACACCACACAAACACACACCACATACAAACACACACACATAACACACACACACACACACACACACACACCACATACAAACACACACATATAACACACACACACACACAAACACACACCACATACAAACACACACATAACACACACACACACACACACACACACACACGCCAGAGGACAACTTGTTGGAACCAGTTCTCTTCTTGTGCTGTGCGGGCTCCGGGGCTGGAACTCAGGCTATCTGGCTCTTTGGACTTGGTGGAGGGCCAAGTCACCTCTGGAGCCATCTTGCTGTGTCTAAAAATGAAGGGGAAAACATTTTTGCAAAAGTAGATACAGATTTCAGAGTTTCCCACTCTGTAGAGCAAGTAGAGTCTAATTCATCTACCTCCTTGAATATAGTGATACACACCTCTAATTGTAGCACTTGGAGAGCTGAGCTGAGGTAGGGGGATCTTCAGTTCGAGGTCAACCTGGGTTAATAGTGAGATCCTGTGTCAAATGAAACAAACAAACAAACAAACAAAAAACAGCAAACCACATCATCCATTCAAGAAAGCCACGAAACAAACAAACACAAGAATCCCTCGGGAAGGCAGATCAGAATCTGGATTTGCTATAACATTTATACAAAATGCTCATCTTTCCCCCAAAAGTTTGAAACATAAAGACATAGGAAAGGGTAGCCACACATGGAACAGAAAGCAGTGGAAACCATCCCAGACACAGACTCAGGATTATAAATCAAAGACCTGCAGGATGTCCTGTTTAAAGAGTCAAAGAAAGGAGTCAGGCTGTCCCAGCACTTGAAAGGCAGGGGTAGGTGGATCTCTGTGAGTTCAAGGCCATCCTGGTCTACAGAGGCAGTTCCAGGACAGCCAGGGCTACACAGAGAAACCCTGTCTTGAAAAACAAAACAAAACAATTTAAGAAAGGCCTGGGAAGGTGTCCCAGTGGTTAGGAGCACTGGCTGCTCTTGCACAGGACCAGGGTTTAGTTCTGAGCACTCACATGGCAGCTAGCAACAGCCTGTAACTCCAGTTTCCAGGGCACCTGAAGCCTTGTTTTGGCCTCCACAGCCATGCACACAGGTGGTGCACATACACACACACACAGGTAAACATTCACATACATAAAAATATTTTATAAAGTATTAAAGGATGACCTGGGATATAGCTTAGGTGGTAGGATGCACACCGTCCAGCTCAGCTCTGGGACTGTGGAGACAGAAAGACAAGCAGGTTCACCCCCAGCAACATAAGGAGTTTGAGGCTAGTCTGGGCTGCATGAGACACTCTCTCTAAAACACCGTAAATAGGGCTGGAGAGATGGCTCAGTGGTAAAGAGTACTAATTGCTTTTCCAGAGAACCTGGGTTCACTTCCCAGCACCCACACAGCAGTTCACAACTGTCTGTAACTCCAGTTCCAGGGGATCCGACACCCATGTCAAAAACAACAATGTATATAAAAACAAATAATTTTTTTAAAAGCCATAAGTAAACAAGTAAATAAATGAAACCGTATTACACGAGGAACTTACAAATAGGTAATGTGGAGAGGGCAGAGCACGGGAAGACTGGGGAGAAATCAGAGTTAAAAAGTGCCTTCACTGCTGTGCAAATCCACTGAGAGACGTAACAGCAACTGTGGGTTGGAGCTGGAGAAGGCAGATCCAAAACACTCCGAGACAAAGGCAGAGGACCTAGTCTAAAGGACAGAGGAGGAAAATAATGAAATAAAGAAGACACTTGGGAAACCATCAAGTCAGGAAGGACTCAGAATTGACCTCTGGAGAGTCCCTGACCTGGGACAGCGTGAGTCCAGTGCATAGAAGGAAGAGCAAAACTTGCTCCCTCCAGCTCTCCCTACCTTGCTACCACCCCTCCTTATTCGCTTCAATTTCATCTCCTTCCTCCCTTCCTCTCCCCTCCTCCTGGCCATCCTCCCTTCCTCTCCCCTCCTCCTGACCATCCTCCCTTCCTCCCCCTCCTCCTGACCATCCTCCCTTCCTCCCCCCTCCTCCTGCCCATCCTCCCTTCCTCTCCCCTCCTCCTGACCATCCTCCCTTCCTCTCTCCTCCTCCTGCCCATCCTCCCTTCCTCTCCCCTCCTCCTGCCCATCCTCCCTTCCTCTCTCCTCCTCCTGACCATCCACCCTTCCTCTCTCCTCCTCCTGCCCATCCTCCCTTCCTCTCCCCTCCTCCTGCCCATCCTCCCTTCCTCTCCCCTACTCCTGCCCATCCTCCCTTCCTCTCCCCTACTCCTGCCCATCCTCCCTTCCTCTCTCCTCCTCCTGCCCATCCTCCCTTCCTCTCTCCTCCTCCTGCCCATCCTCCCTTCCTCCCCCCTCCTCCTGCCCATCCTCCCTTCCTCTCCCCTCCTCCTGCCCATCCTCCCTTCCTCTCCCCTCCTCCTGCCCATCCTCCCTTCCTCTCCCCTCCTCCTGCCCATCCTCCCTTCCACTTCCCTCCTCCTGCCCATCCACCCTTCCTCTCCCCTCCTCCTGCCCATCCTCCCTTCCTCTCCCCTCCTCCTGCCCATCCTCCCTTCCTCTCCCCTCCTCCTGCCCATCCTCCCTTCCACTTCCCTCCTCCTGCCCATCCTCCCTTCCACTTCCCTCCTCCTGCCCATCCTCCCTTCCACTTCCCTGCTCCTGCCCATCCTCCCTTCCTCTCTCCTCCTCCTGCCCATCCTCCCTTCCTCCCCCCTCCTCCTGCCCATCCTCCCTTCCTCTCCCCTCCTCCTGCCCATCCTCCCTTCCTCTCCCCTCCTCCTGCCCATCCTCCCTTCCTCTCCCCTCCTCCTGCCCATCCTCCCTTCCTCTCCCCTCCTCCTGCCCATCCTCCCTTCCTCTCCCCTCCTCCTGCCCATCCTCCCTTCCTCTCCCCTCCTCCTGCCCATCCTCCCTTCCACTTCCCTCCTCCTGCCCATCCTCCCTTCCACTTCCCTCCTCCTGCCCATCCTCCCTTCCACTTCCCTGCTCCTGCCCATCCTCCCTTCCTCTCCCCTCCTTCAGCCCTTCTTTCCTCTTCCCCACTCCTGATCACTTTTCTTTCTACTTTCCTGCTCCCGCCCTTTCCTTCTCCTCCTCTTCTTCCTTCCTTTCTTTCTGCCCTTTTCCCTTCTACTTTCCTGCTCCTTCCCTTTCTTTCTCACCCTCCCCCTGCACTCCTTTCTTTCCTCTTCCCTCCTACTGCCCTCCCTTCCCTTCCCCACCATCTGCCTTCCCTCTCTTCCTCTTCCCTCCTCCTGGTTACTTTTCTTTCCACTTTCCTGCTCCTGATCTCCCTTCCTTCCTCTTCCTTCTTTTTGCCCTTCCTCCCTTTCTCTTTCCTCCTTCTGAAATTCTTTCATTCCTCTTCCCACCTCCTACTCTCTCTCTCTCTTCTCTTCTCTCCTCCTCCCCTTCCTTACTTCTTCTTCCCTCCTCCTGCCCATCTTTCCTTGCTCTTCCATTCTCCTCCCCTTCCTCCATTCCTCTTCTCACTTCCTGCCCTTCTTTCCTCTTCACTCCTCCTGCATTTCCTCCCTTCCTCTTCCCTCTTCTTGCCCTCCTTTCTTTCCTCCTCCTCCTCCTCCTCCTCCTCCTCCTCCTTCTTCTTCTTCTTCTTCTTCCTCCTCCTCCTCCTCCCTCCTCCTCCTCCTCCTCTTCTTCTTCTTAGTCTCTGGTTCTGCCCTTCTTTCCTTCTTCTTTCCTGCTCCTTCCCTTAGTTTCTTCCTCTTCCCTCCTGCAATTCCTCCCTTCCTCTTCCCTCTTCCTGACCTCCATCACTTCCTATTTCCTCCTCCTACCATTCTTTCCTTACTCTTCCCTCTGCATGCCCTCCCTTATTTCCCCTTCCCTCCTCCTGCCCATTCTTCCTTCCACTTCCTTTCTCCCACTCTTCCTTCTTCCTCTTCCCTCTTCCTGCCCTTCCTTCCTCTTCCCTCCTCCTACCCTTTCTCCCTTCCTCTTCCCACCTCCCATGCTTCCTCTCTTTTTCTTCCCTCTTCCCGCCCTCCCTTCCTTCCTCTTCCAATCCTCCTGCCCTTCCTCCTTCCTTTTCCCTCTTCCTGACCTCCCTCCCTTCCTCATTCCTCCTCCTACCTTTCCTCCCTTCCTCTTCCCTACTGCTGCCTTTCTACTTTTCCTCTTTCCTCCTTCTGCCCTCCCTTCCTTCCTCTTCCCTCTTCTTACCCTTCTTTCCTTCCTCTTCCCTCATTATGCAATTCCTGCCTTCCTTCCTACTTCTTCTTATTATTCTTATTCTCTGTTTCTGCCCTCCTTCCCTTCTTCTTTCCTGCTCCTTCCCTTACTTCCTTCCTCTTCCCTCCTCCTCTAATTTCTCCCTTCCTCTTCCATCCTTCTGCCCCTTCTTCTTCTTCTTCTTCTTCTTCTTCTTCTTCTTCTTCTTCTTCTTCTTCTTCTTCTTCTTCTTCTTCTTCTCCTCCTCCTCCTCCTCCTCCTCCTCCTCCTCCTCCTCCTCCTTCTTCTTCTTCCTCTTCTATTTTCTCCCCTTCTTTTCTTCTTCTTTCCTGCTCCTCCCCTTACTTACTTCCTCTTCTCCCCTCCTGCAATTCATCCCTTCCTCTTTCCTTTTCCTGACCTCCCTCACTTCTGCTTTCCTCCTCCTAAACTTCCTTCCTTACTCTTCATTCCTCCTGCCCCTCCTCCCTTCCTATTCCATCCTCCTGCCCTTCTTCTCTTCCTCTTCCATCCTTCTGCACTCCCTTCCTTTCTCTTCCCTCTGCCTGCCCTTTCTTCCTTCCTCTTCCCTCCTCCTGCTTTTCCTCTCTTCCTCTTCCCTCTTCCTGCAATCCTTCCTTCCTCTTCCCTCCTCCTGCCCTTCCTCTCTTCCTCTTCCCTCTTCCTGCAATCCTTCCTTCCTTACCTCCTCATACCCTTCCTCCCTTCCTCTTCCCTCCTTCTGAACTTCTTTCATTCCCCTTCCCACCTCTTATTTTCCCTCTCTCTTCTCTCCTCTTTCCCTCCCTTACTTCCTCTCCCCTCCTCTTGCCCATCCATCCTTCCATTCCCATTCTCCTGCTTTCCTCCCTTCCTCTTCCCTCCTCCTGCCCTTCCACCCTTCCTCTTCTCTCTTCCTGTCTACCCTTCCTTCGTCTTCCCTTCTCCTGCCCTTCTTCCCTCTTCCTGCCCTTCCTTCCTCTTCCCTCCTCCTGTCCTTCCTCCCTTCCTTCCCTCCTCCTTCCTTTCCTCCATTCTTCTTCCCAACTCCTGTGCTCCCTCTCTTCCTCTTTCCTCCACCTGACCTTTCTTTTTTCTCTTCCCTCCTCCTACCTTTCCTCCCTTCCTCTTCCCTCCTGCTGCCTTTCCATCTTTCCTCTTCCCTCCTCCTGACCTCTTTTCTTTCCTTTTTCCTCCTCCTGCCCACCTTTCCTTCCTCTTCCCTCATTCTGCAATTCCTTCCTTCTTTCCTTCCTTCCTTTCTTTCTTTCCTCCTCCTCCCCTTCCTCCTCCTCCTCTTCTTTTTCTTCTTCTATCTTTCTGCTCCTCTCCCCTTCTTCTTTCCTGCTCTTTCCCTTGATTCCTTCCTCTTCCCTCTTCCTGCCCTTCCTCCCTTCCTCTTCCCTCTTCCTGTGCATTCTTCCTTCCTCTTCCCTCCTACTGCCCATCCTCTCTTCCTCTAACTTTCTCATCCCCTTCCTCTCTTCCTCTCCCCTCCTTCTGAACTTCTGTCATTCCTCTTCCCACCTCCTACTCTCCCTCTCTCTCTTCTCTCCTCTTTCCCTCCCTTACTTCCTCTTCACTCCTCCTGCTCTTCCTCCCTTTCTCTTCCCTCTTTCTGACACCCCTTACTTCCTCTTCCCTCCCTGTTCTTCCTCTCTTCCTCTTCCCACCTCCTGAGCTCCCTCTCCTTCTCTTCCCTTCTGCCCTTCCTCCCTTCCTCTTCCTTCTTCCTGATCTCCCTTCCTTCCTTGTTCCTCCTTCTATTCTTCCTCCCTTCCTCTTTCCTTGTTCTGCCCTCCCTTTTTTCTCTTCCATCCTCCTGCCCTACCTCTCTTCTTCTTCCCTCCTCCTGTCCTTCCTCCCTCCCTCTCCTCTCCTCATGCTCATCTTCTCTTCCTCTTCCCTCCTCCTGATCTCTTTTCTTGCCTCTTTCTTCCTCTTGCCCTCCCTTCCTTCCTCTTCCCTCTTGCCCTTCTTCCCTTCCTCTTCCCTAATTCTGCAATTCCTTCCTTTCTCCTCCTCCTCCTTTTTTCTTCTTCTTCTTCCATCTTTCTGCACTTCTTCCCTGCCCCTTCCCTTACTTCCTTCTTCTTCCCTCCTCCTGCCCTTCTTCCCTTCCTCTTCCCTCTTCCTGACTTCCCTCGCTTCCTCTTTTCTCCTCCAACACTTCCTAATTTATTCTTCCATCCTCCTGCCCTCCCTTCTTTCCTCTTAATTCCTTTTGCATTTCCTCCATTCCTTTCCCATCTTCCTGCCCTTCCTTCCTCTTCCCACTTCCTGTGCATCCTTCCTTCCTCTTACCTCCTTCTGCCTTTCCTCCCTTCTTCTTCAATCCTTCTGATATTCTTTCAGTCCTCTTCCCACCTCCTACTCTCTCTCTCTTTCTCTTCTCTCCTCCTTCCCTCCCTTACTTCCTCTTCCCTCCTCCTGCCCATCTTTCCTTGCTCTTCCATTTTCCTGCCCTTCCTCCCTTCTTCTCTCTTCCTGCCTATTCTTCCTTCCTCTTCCCTCTTCCTGCCCTTCTTCTTTTATTCCTGCCCTCCTTCCCTTCCTCTTCTCTCCTGCTGCCCATTCTCCCTTCCTGTTCCATTCTCCTGCCCTTCCTCTTTTCCTCTTCCCACCTCCTGGGCTTCCTCCCTTTTTCTTTCCTCCTCATGCCCTCCCTTCTTTTCTCTTCCATCCTCCTGCCCTCCCTCTCTTCTTCTTCTCTCTTCCTGTCCTTCCTCCTTCCCTCCCCTCTTCCTGCCCTTCCTTCCTTCCTCTTCCCTCCTCCTTCATTTTTTCCCATGCTCTTCCCTCCTCCTGATCTCTTTTCTTTCCTCTTTCCTCCCCCTGCCCTCCCTTCCTTCCTCTTCCCTCTTCCTGCCCTTCCTACTTTCCTCTTCCCACCTCCTGCCCTCCCTTCTTTTCTCTTCACTCCTCTTGCCTTTCCTCCCTTCCTCTTCCTTCTTCCTGCCCTCCATTCCTTCCACTCCCACCTTCTGCACTCCCTCTCTTCTTCTTCCCTCCCCCTGCCCTTTTTCCTTTCCTCTCCCACCTCCTACCCTTCTTCTCTTCCTCTTCACTCCTCCTGATATATTTTCTTTCCACTTTCCTGCCCTCCCTTCCTTTCTTTTCCATCTTCTTGCCCTTCCTTCCTGATCCCCCCTCTGCCCTTCCTCCTCCTCCTTCTCCTTTTCTTCCTCCCCCTCCTCCTCCTCCTTCTATCTTTCTGCCCTTCGTCCCTTCTCATTCCTGCTCCTTCCCTTACTTCCTTCCTCTTCCCTCTTTCTGATATCCCTCACTTCCCCTTCCCTCCTCCTATGCTTCCTCCTTTTCCTTCTGCCTGCCCTCCCTTACTTCCTCTTCCCTCCTCCTGCCCTTCCTCTCTTCCTCTTCCCACCTCCTGGGCTCCTTCTCTTTCTCTTTCCACCTCCTGCCCTTCTTCCCTGCCTCTTCCCTCTTCCTGACCTCCCTGCCTTCCTCATTTCTCCTCCTACCCTTTCTCTCTTTCTTTCCTCCTCCTGCCCTCCCTTCTTTTCTCTTCCATCTTCTTTTCCTCCCTCACTTCTTCTTCTCTCTTCCTGTCCTTCCTCCCTCCCTCTCCCCTTCTCCTGCCCTTCTTCTCTTCTTCTTCCCTCCTCTGACCATTCCTTCCACTTCCCTCCTGTGCCTTTCCACCCTTCCCCTTCCTCCTCCTCACCTCCAGTTCTTCCTCATCCCTCTTCTTGCCCTTCTTCCCGTCCTCTTCCCTCATTCTGCAATTCATTCCCTTCTTCTTCTTCTTCTTCTTCTTCTTCTTCTTCTTCTTCTTCTTCTTCTTCTTCTTCTTCTTCTTCTTCTTCTTCCCTTCTTCTTTTTTGCCCTTTTCCTTCCTCCCTCCCTTCCTTCCTTCCTTCCTTCCTTCCTCTTCCTTCTTCCTGTGCATCCTTCCTTTCTCTTCCCTCCTACTGCCCATCCTCCCTTCCTCTTCCCTCCTCCTGCCTATCCTTACTTCATCTTCCATTCTCCTGCCCTTCCTCCCTTCCTCTTACCTCCTTCTGCCCTCCCCTACTTCCTCTTCCTTCTCCTGTCCTTGCTCAATTCCTCTTCCCACCTCCTGCCCTCCCTCTCTTTCTCGTCTCTCCTCCTGCCCTCCCTTACTTGCTCTTACTTCCTCCAGCCCATCTTTCCTTCCCCTTCCATTCTCCTACCCTCCCTTCTTCTCTCTTCCATTCTCCTGCTCTTCCTCCCTTCCTCTTCACTCCTCCTTCCCATCCTCCCTTCCTTTTCCCTCCTCCCGCCCTTCTTTCTTTTCCCTTTCCCTCCTCCTGACCATCTTCCTTCCACTTCCATTCTCCTGCTCTTCCTTCCTTGTCCTTCCTCCTGCCTTTCCTCCCTTCCTCTTTCCTCTTCTTGCCCTCCTCCCTTCCTCTTCCCTCCTCCTGCCCTTCCTCTTCCTGCCCTTTCTTTTTTCCTTTTCCATCCTCCTGCCCTTCCTCCCTTCTTCTTCCCTCTTCCTGACCTCCTTCCCTTCCTCTTCCCTCTTCCTGACCTCCTTCCCTTCCTCTTCCCTCTTCCTGACCTCCTTCCCTTCCTCATTCCTCCTCCTGCCCTCCCTTCTTTTCTCTTCCATCCTCCTGCCCTCCCTCTCTTCTTCTTCTCTCCTCCTGCCCTTCCTCCTCCCTCTCCCCTCCTCCTGCCCTCCTTCTCTTCCTCTTCCCTCCTCCTGAACTCTTTTCTTTCCTCTTCTTGCCCTTCCTTCTTCTTTCTTCTTGCCCTTCTTTCCTTCTTCTTCTTTCCTCCTGCCCTTCCTCCCTTCCTCTTCCCTCTTCCTGCCCTCCCTTCTTTCCTCTTCACTCCTCCTGCCTGCCCTCCCTTCCTTCCACTCCCACCTTCTGCACTCCCTCTCTTTTTCTTCCTCCCCCTGCCCTTGTTCCTTTCCTCTCCCACCTCCTACCCTTCTTCTCTTCCTCTTCACTCCTCTGGCCCTTCCTTCCTCTTCCCTCCTCCTGATATTTTTTCTTTCCACTTTCCTGCTCCTGCCCTCCCTTCCTTTCTCTTTTCTCTTCTTGCCCTTCCTCCCTTCCTCTTCCCTCCTTCTGCCCTTTCTTCTTCTCTTCTCCTCCTCCTCCTTCTATCTTTTTGCCCTTTGCCCCTTCTCATTCCTGCTCCTTCCCTTACTTCCTTCCTCTTCCCTCCTCCTGCAATTCCTCCCTTCCTCTTCCCTCTTTCTGACCTACCTCACTTCCTATTTCCTCCTCCTACCCTTCCTCCCTTCCTCTTCCTTCTGCCTGCTGTTCCTTACTTCCTCTTTCCTCCTCCTTCCAATCCTTCCTTCCTTTTCCATTCTTTTGTCCTTCCTCACTTAACCTCTCTTCCTGCCCTCCCTTACTTCCTCTTCCCTCCTCCTGCCCTCTTTTCTTTCCTCTTCACTCCTCCTGCATTTCTTCCCTTCCTCTTCCCTCTTTCTGTCCTTCCTTCCTTCCTCTTCCCTCCTCCTGCCCTCCCCTCCTTTCTCTTCCCTTCTTGTGTCCTTGTTCCATTCCTCTTCACTCCTCCTGTGATTCCTCCCTTCTTCTTCCCTCCTCCTGCCCTCCCTTCCTTCCTGTTCCTGCCATCTGCCCTCCTTCTCTTCTTGTTCCCTCCTTCTGTCCTTCCTCCCTTCCTCTCCCCTCCTCATGCCCTTCTTCCCTTCCTCTTCCCTCCTCCTGCCCTCCCTTACTTCCTATTTCTTCCTCCTGCCCATCCTTCCCTCATCTTCCATTCTCCTGCATTTCCTCCCTTCCTCTTCCCTCCTTCTCTTCTTCTTCTTCTTCTTCTTCTTCTTCTTCTTCTTCTTCTTCTTCTTCTTCTTCTTCTTCTTCTTCTTCTTCTTCTATCTTTCTGCCCTGCTTCCACTCTTCTTTCTTGCTCCTTCCCTTACTTCCTTTCTCCTCCCTCCTCTAATTCTTCTCTTCCTCTTCCCTCTTCCTGACCTCCCTCCCTTCCTCTTCCCTCTTCTTGCCTTACCTCCTTTCCTCTTCCCTCCTTTTGCCCTTCCTTACTCTCTCCACCCTTCCTACTTATCCTTCCTTCCTCTTCCTCCTGCCTTTCTTCTTTTTCTCTATTCCTGCCCTTCTTTCCTGCTTCTTCTCTTACTTATTTCCTCTTCCCTCCTCCTTTCCTTCCCCCTTCCTCTTCCCTCTTCCTGCCCTCCCTCCCTTCCTCTTCCCACCTCCTGCCCTTTCTCTTCCCTCTTCCTGCTCTCCCTCCCTTCCTCGTCTCTCCTCTTACCCTTCCTCCCTTCTTCCTCCCTCTTTTTGCTCTACCTCCCTTCCTCTCCCATCTTCCTGCCCTTCTTTCATTCCTCTACCCATCTCCTGCCCTCCCTTTCTTTCTCTCCCCTCCTCCTGATCTCTTTTCTTTCCTCTTTCATCCTCCTACCCTTCCTTCCTCTTCCCTCTTCCTGCCTCCCTTCCTTCCTCTTCCCTCCTCCTGCCCTTCTTCTTCTCTCTTCCTGCCCTCCCTCCCTTCTTCCTCCCTCCTCCTGTCCATCCTTCCTTTCTCTTCCCACATTCTGCCTTCTTCTTCTTCTTCTTCTTCTTCTTCTTCTTCTTCTTCTTCTTCTTCTTCTTCTTCTTCTTCTTCTTCTTCTTCTTCTTCTTCTTCTTCTTGTGCTTCTCCTCCTCCTTCTTCTGTGTTTCTGCTCTTCCTTTTCTCCTTTCCTGCTCCTTCCCTTCCTTCATTCCTCTTTCTTCCTCCTGCAATTCCTCCCTTCCTCTTCCCTCTTCCTGACCTCTCTCCCTTCATCTTTCCTCCTTCTGCCCTTCCACCCTTCCTTTTCCCTTTTCTGCCCTTCCTTACTCTCTCCACTCCTCCTGCCCATCCTTTCTTCCCCGTCCCTCCTCCTTCCCTTCCTTCCTTACTCTTCCCTCTTTCTTTCTACTTTTTCACTTCCTGCCCTTCTTCCCTTATTACCTTCCTTTCCCCTCCTCATTCCCTCCCTCCCTTTTCTTCCCTCCTCCTCCCTTCCTCTTCCCTCCTCCTGCTCTCCCTCTCTTCCTCTTTTCTCCTCCTGCCCTTCTTCCCTTCCTCTTCCCTTCTCCTGCCCTCCCTTCCTTCTTCTTCCCTCACTCTTCAATCATTCTCTTCATCTCCCCTCCTCCTTCCTTTCCTCCTCCTCTTCCCTTCTCCTCCCCTTCCTTCCTTCCTCTTCTCTCCTCCCACCATTCTTCCCTTTCTCTTCCCTCTTCCTACCTTTTCTTCCTCTCCTGTACCTCCCCCCTACTTTTCTTTCCTTCTTTCCTCTTCCCTCCTCTTGCACCTCTTTCCTTCTTCTCTTCTCCTAATTTTCCTCCCCATGTCTCTTCTCCTGCTGCCCTCCCTTTCTCTTCTCTCCTCATATCCTCCCTTCCTTCCTCTTTCCTTTTCCTACCCTTCCTCTCTTCTTTCCTCTTTCATCCTCCTGCCCTTTCTTCTTTCCTCTCCCCTCCTCCTAGCCTTCCTTCTTCCTTCCTCTTCCCTCCTCCAGCCCTCCCTTCCTTCCTCTTCCCTCCTCCTGCCTGTCTTCCCTTCTTCCCTCTTCCTTCCTCTTCCCTCCTCCTGCCCTTCCTCCCTTCAGTTTTCCTCCTCCTGCCTTTCTTCTCCCTCTTCTCTCCACCTGCCTTTCCTCCCTTCTTTCTTTTCCCCTCCTCCTGTCTTTCCTCTTTTTCTCTTCCCTTTTCCTGCCTTCCCGTCCTTCCTCTTTCCTCCTCCGGCTCTTCCTTCTTTCCTCTTTTTGGTCCTTCCTTCTTCTTTCTTCCCCTTCCTTTTTTCTCCTCCCTTTCTCTTCCCATTTTTCTGCCTTTCTCCTCCCCCTTCCTTCTTTCTTCTCCTTTCATTTCCTATTTCTTTCTTTACTTCCTCTTTTCTCCTTCCTCCCCCTTCTTGTCCTTTCTTTTCCCTTTCTGTCTTCCTCCTCCCTCCCTCCTTTATTGGCTCTTCCCTTTCCCTCCTTTTTCTTCTTTTCTCTCTCCTCTTTTTTCTCTTCATTCTTCCTTTCCTCTTCCCCCTTCATTCCTCTTTCTCCCTCTTCTCTTTTTCCCTCTTGCTTCCTTTTTACTTTTTCTTCTTCCTCTTTTCTTTCATTTCCTCCCTCCCTTCTTCATTCTATCTTTCTCTTTCCATCTTTCTGTCCCTTCCCTCTTTCCTCATCCTTTTTTAAAAGTTCTCTCTTTTCTTCCTCTCTCCCTTCTCCCCATCTCTTCCTTCATGCTTCATTTTCCCCTCCCTCTCTAACCCTTCTTACCTGTGGTCCTCCCTCCCTTCCCTTTCTTCTTCTTTTATCCCTCTCTTTGTATTTCCCCCTTTTCTCCCTTCTTTCTTCTCACTCTGCCTAGATTCTTCCTTCTTTACAATCTCCTTCTCCCTTTCTTTCTTCTTCCTCTCTCCCTCTTTTATTTCCCTCTCCTCTTCATCTTTTCTTTCTATCATTTCTTTTCCTTTTTCTCTCTCCTCTTTTCCCTTCCCTTCTCCTTTCCTTCATCTTCTTTCTTTCTTTCTTTCTTTCCCCCTCTCTCTTTATTCTCCCCCTTCTGTTGTGAAATAACACTTTGTGCACTTGGAAGATGTTTCTCTTCCAAAGTACCTTCTGGTTGGTTTAACAAACAGCTGAAAAGCCAATAACTAGGCAAGAGAAGATAGGTGGGACTTCCGAGGAGAGAGAGGAACTCAGGGGAAGAATCGGAGAGGTGGGGATTCACTAGCAGACATGGAAGAAGTGGGATGCATGGTACAGAGGAAAGGTAGTGAGCCACATGGCAGAATGGAGATTAATATAAACAGGTTAATTTAAGTTTTAAGAGCTAGGTGGGAATAAGCTTAAGTAAGCTAAGGCCAAACTTTCATACTCAATAAGAAGTCTCCATGTCTTTATTTGGGAGCTGGTGGTCCAGAGAAAGTCCAACTAGGGCCCTCGTTCTTCTTTCCTTCCTCACTCCTCCCACCTTCTATCTCCTGCTTACAGCCTCCTTCCTTCCTTTCTTCCTGTCTCTCCTCTTCCATCTCATTGCCTCACTCCCTTCCTCCCCTCACTCCCTCTCTTCTCTCTTCCCTACTTCCTTTCTTCTCCCTCCCTTCTTTTCCTATATTTCTTCTTTTTCCCTTCCCTCTTTCTCCCTTTCTTTCTTACCCCTGTTTCCCTCCTCCCCTCTCTTCCCCTTCCTTATTTCTTCTTCCTTTCCCTTCTCTCTCCTTCTTTTCCTCTCCTCCTTCCATTTTTCTTTCTATTTTCCTCTCTCCCTTCCATTTCCTTACCTTCTCTCTCCATACCTTTTATCTTTCCTCCTCCTTCCATTTTCCTTTCTCTTTTCCCCTCTCCCTTCCATTTCCTTACTTTCTTTTCTCTACACATCTTGTGTCTTCTCTCTCTTTCATCTCTACCTCCCTCCCTTCCCCTCATTCTTCTTTTCTTCCTTCTCTTCTTCCCTCCCCCACTCTGTTTCTTCACTCTCTCCTTGTATTCATTCTTCCTTTCCATCGTTCTTTGCTCTCTCCCATCTCTTCCCTCTTTTCTTCTTCATTTCCTTCCTCCCTTTCTTTCTCCTTCCATTTCCTTCATTCTTCCTATATCTTTTCTCCCTCTCATTCTCTTTTCTTCCTTTCTTTCTCCCTCCTTTCTTTCCCTCTCCTTCCTCTTCCTTCTCCTCCTTCCTCCTTCTCTCCTCTGCCTTCCCATTCTTCTTCTTCTTCTTCTTCTTCTTCTTCTTCTCATTTTTCCTCCATTCCCTCCTCTATTTCCCTCCCTATCTACTTCATTCTCCCTTTCTTTTCTATTTCCTTCATTCCTCTCTCTATTTCTCTCTTCTCTTCTGCCTTTTTCCTTCTTTCCTCTCATTCTCCCTGTCTTCCTACTTCCCTTCCTTTTTCCCACCCTCCCTTTCTTCTTCCCTCTCGTCCCCTTCCTTCTTCCCCATTCCTTCCTTCTCCTCATCGTTTCTTTATTCCTTTCTCTTCCTTCACTCCTTCCCCGCCAATTCTCTCTCCTTCCCTTCCTTTCTGCTGCATTTTCCCTCTCCCACTCTCTTGCATTCCTTCTCTTTCTGTGAACTCTCTCTATAGCTCTTTCTTCCTTCTTCTTACCCTTCATTCCTTCTCATTTCTTTCCCCCTTCCTCTCTCTCTATTCTCTGTTTTCTATCCTTCTTCCTTTTCCTTCTCCCTTCGTGTTCTCTCCCCTTCCTCCTTCCTCTTTCTTCCTTATTTCTTTCTCTCATTCTCCCCTTTCTTTTCTTCCCCTTTCCTTCTTTCTTCCTTATGCCCTCCCCACTTTCTTCTCAATCTCTCCTCTCTCTCTCTCTCTCTCTCTCTCTCTCTCTCTCTCTCTCTCTCTCCTGCTTCAGATGGACTTCTGAAGGTCAGGCAAGTATTCTCCCACTGAGCTACGCATACTTCTTCTTAGCTGTTTTTATAGATACACTGGTCCTGTGCACAAGATGCGGATGGACAGGCTCCATCACTCTGATTCTATAAGGTCTCATCTTCAAACACCATCATTTATGGTGGTTGGATTTCAGTGGACAAATTTGAGGGGAACACAGGCATTCAGACCATAGCATAGGATAAACAAATCCACAACCACACATCATAGTCTATATTTATGACTGTAGCACATCTTAAAAAGAGCAACAGTAACTGAGGAGGGTATACAGCTGTAATCCCAGCACTTGGGAGGTGGAGGCAGGGAGTTCAGGAGTTTGAGGCCAGCTTGGCAACATGAAACCCTGTCTCAAAAAATAAAAGTGAGAAGCAACAACAATAAAATGACTCTTGCACAAAGGACTCACACTTGGATACACTTGACTCCTTTTCAGACACCATGGAGGGGGGCAAAGATAGTGAGATAACAATCAAAGTACTGAGATAATAAAATGATCAAATAGTTAACTTTATACCCAGCAAAACTGTTCTCCACTCATAAAAACAAAACAGAGACATTCCTGGACAAACAAGATTAAAAGAGTCGGTTGTCAACAGACGTGCCTTACAAAACCTATTAAAGACAGCCCTTCAAACCACAAAGAAGTCACACCAGATGGTAATAGCCACACATGAAATGGTGAGCATCCACCAAGGTTAGCCTACAACCAAACACAGATGAAACACAAATGATTTTTGTGTTTGTTGTCTCTGGGTGTAAAACACAACTGCCCCAAATAAGAGCAACAGTACATTAACAGAACCATAGCATACCAAGGTGTAATTCATGATGGCATCAGTGCAAAAGACAGGAAAGAGAAGAAGGCTGCATTGGAGCAAACTTCCTCTATCCTACTGGAAGAAGATGAATGCTACTTACTCCTTAAGATGTATACCGTAGCCAGGCAGTGGTGGTGCACTCCTTTAATCCCAGCATTTGGGAGGCAGAGCCTGGTGATTCTCTGTGAGTTCAAGGCCAGCCTCGTCTACAGAGTGAGATCCAGAACAGGCACCAAAACAACAAAGAGAAACCCTGTCTCAAAACAAACAAACAAACAAAAGATATATCAAAAATTAAAAAACAAAGAGAACTAAAGGGGCAATGATATGGCTCAGTGGGTAAAGGCCCCCACAGTCAATCAACACACCCTGAAGCAGGCTTTGTTGGACCACCAGCACTCAGATAATGACACAGAGACTTAATATGAATTATGAAAGCTTGGTCTTAGCTAAGACTCATTTCTAACTAGCTCTTATAACTTAACCCATTTCTGTGTGCTGGTACTTGGCTTGTGGCTTTTATCTCTCCTCCTGCATGTCCGGCTTCCTCTGCATCTGGCTGGCAACTTGGTCTTTTTTCTTCCCTGAGACCTCTCTGCCCCCAGAATTCTCACCTAATCTCTTCCTTCCCTAGCTATTGGCCATTCAGCTCTTTGCTAAACCAATCACAGTGACACATCTTAACACTGTGTAAAGAAATATTCCACAACATTTCCCTCTTTTGCCTAAATAAAAAAGGAAAGGTTTTAACTCTAACATAATAAAGCTATAAACAATAAGAACAATTATCAGGTAAGAATTACATTCACAATGTCCAGTCCATTTGTATTTGGCAAATTCAGAGAAAATACTCCATTATCTACCCTCTCTTGATGAGTCCAAAGTTTTGTACCTAATTTACTTTCTATCCTAACTTGTATTACCAACCCAAAACTATCTTTTTTTAAGATCTCAAACCATTTTCTTAGATACACAATTTAAGCTTTTATGTCTCTAAACCTTAGACATTTTATACCTCCTTTTGTGAATTGATAACAAAGAAAACTATAGCTATAACTTTCTAGTATTCAACTCCATCAAAGACCTGAGAAGAAGATAATATCACTTGGGTGCACAGAAAGTAAAGAGCAAGCAACTTCCCAAACTATAGAAATGACAGAAACATTTGTCTGCCTGGACAGTCATTCAAGGTTCCTCTGTAACATTGGGGCATCCATCTTTGGCCTACAGGCCTAAAATATCTGACAGACACTTCTGTGAAGCAGGAATTTTGAAGGACTCTCCTACCTTGTCTTGGCAAAGTTTGGTAGCTGTCTTCTTTTGTGTCCTGCTTATCCAATTTGAATAGCATTCAGTTAGCAGTCTAGGCAAGGGCAGTTTCTTGCCCCAAATGAGTAGCTTTTGCCACAATGAAAGAAAACTCCAAATAGTGGTTCTTAGATGTCCATCATCCTTTTTTTAAAATAGATTGGTGCTGCCAGGAGTAGACATGTCTCACAGTCATGAAAAGTCTTATGCTATTATAACTTTTTTTTTTTTTTTTTGGTTTTTCGAGACAGGGTTTCTCTGTGTAGCTTTGCACCTTTCCTGGAACTCACTTGGTAGCCCAGGCTGGCCTCGAACTCACAGAGATCTGCCTGGTTCTGCCTCCCGAGTGCTGGGATTAAAGGTGTGCGCCACCACCGCCCGGCTTATTATAACTTTTTAAATGCCACATTCTGTAGGTCTTTGAAGTATTTCAAGATCACCTAGCTATCTAAACTATATCTCTTGATATGAAAATATAGCTAACATGACTATAAGTTTGATCATTATAGATGACTACCTATTAATCTGTGTATCTTTATTATCCTAAATAGCTCTCAAGGACAAAAAATTTACATTACATTTTAAATGAGCTGCATTGGTGCAATATCTTAAACAATAATAGAAACATATATACAGTATAACAAAAATAACCTTAAATATCTATCAATATACAAAATTCCATACCAATGTAAAATATCTGAGACTGGTGGTTGTTCAAAAGTAGACTCAATCCACCATTTTATCCTGTCATTTCTATACTATATCACCCCCTTTTCCCTTCAGAAGGAGATCCCTGAACCTAATCTCCTTTGTTCAGTTTTTTCTTGAACATGACCAATAACAACTTGTAACCATCCTGCCTCCAAACAATGACAAACATCCATAAGTCACCAAATGATCAAAAATCACCCACCCCACCACTTGGGAATGTGGGTGTTGTGTTCTCTCGATTGCTTCCTGTTGTCTGGATGCAATGGCATCTATGGGAACCCTGAGAAAACTGAGATAATGGTCAAGTCCTGCGAACTATCCATAACATTTGTTGTGAAGTTTTTGTGCAATGGGAAAGCTCAAGGCTTATCTGTATTCCTGGCTAGAACAGTTTGTGAGGCTGGATCATCTCAGCCAGCAGCCTTGAAGTTGTTCTGGACGCAGAACTCTGAGGAAACTGCAACAGAGGCACTCTGAGAGGCTGGATCGCCTGAGCCACTCATTTTTATTGGTGTCTGGTCCCCTTGCTCTGAAAACGCACAAACTTCCAAAGGTAACATACATGTCTACATTAGCACCAGTATGGACTGTGTGTTGTACACTAGCCAGTCAAAGATAATTTTTTGTTTTATGTTTGAGTAGGTGGTCCAGTCCCTCAGAGTGCCTCTGTAGGAAACATCCTCACCAAACATTGAGTCTAGTGTGATTTTAGAATTGGATTTATCAGTTTCCATATTTAAGAAATGAATTTGTTTTTTGGGGTTTTTTTTTTTTTGATAAATTATCCAGTCCAAGGTACTTTGTTATAGCAGCAGAAGAACTTTAACCCTTGCCATGACCATTTGTGTATAGACCTGGGAATGGAGCCTGGAGCTAGTTCTTTAAAAGAGCAACAAAATGGAAGAGTCTATAGTCATGGTCAAGAGAAGCAAGGGGTAGTGGAGATGACCAGTATCGGTGATGAACAGGAGATGGGGATATGAGAGGTCTGACTCTATGGGATATAGAAAAGATTAAAGGGAATACAATGAAAAATTTTGTCTCAACACATTAGATAACTGGACAAGGACCTAGGACCAGGAAGAAAAAAAAAGGAGAAAGAGGGGGGAGGAAGAAGAGAGGAGAGACACGAGAAGAGGAAACAGAGAAATGGAGAGAAGAGTAATAGAGGAAAGAAGAGGATAGGGGAAAGGAAAGGAAGGAAAGAAAGGGAAGGGATGGAAGAGAAGAAGAGAAAGGAGAAAAAATGGGAAAAGATAGAAACTGTGGTGCACATCTGTAATACCAGCGCTTGAGAGGCAGAGGCCTGCAGATCTCTGTGAGTTCAAGGCCAGCCTGGTCTACATAGTAAGCTCCTGGCCAAACAAGACCACATAGTGAAACCCTGTCTCAAAAAAAAATAGTCCTGTATTTCACATCCTACTTGATGATGAGATACTGATGCTGTTCCCTGGCGAACAGGAACAAGACAAATGATTTACCCTTCCCACTGTCCCCCAGCTTTTTGAGGGAAGGTGGTGTGGCTTGGTGGGAAAAGCTTTGTCAATTTACCCATTGACTCACCTCATCAGCTCTCCTAACTTCTTAATTTTTAAAATATATTTCACTTTGAAAATTGTATATATTTATACAATGGATTTGATCATATTCATCCCCATCTCTGACTCTCCTAACCCTTCCCAAATTCGTGTCCTTTCATTTTATTTTTAAATAATAATAGCTAACCAAGTCCAATTTGCACTGCCCATGTATTCATAGATGTGGGTTCATGCACTGAAGGATGGTCAGCTTATAAGGGGCCATACCCTAAAGAAAATTCTCCCTTCCTAGAAGCCATCAATTGCCCATTGTAGTCGGACTTTCTTTGGACTGCCAGCTCCTAAATAATGACACAGAGACTTTTTATTAGTTATGAAAACTTGGCCTTAGCTTAGGCTTCTTCCCAACTAGCTCTTAAAACTTAAATTAATTTGTTTATATTAATCTACATTCTTCCACGTGGCTTGTTACCTCTCTTTAGTACAGTAAGTCCCACTTTCTCTGTGTCTAACTGGTGAATCCCTTGCCTCTCAGACTCACCTCCCACCCAATTCCTCTCTCTATCTGGAAGTCCCACCTATCCTTTCTTGACTAGCTATTGTCCATTCAGCTCTTTACTAAACCAATCAGTAGGTGCCCTAGGCAGGTGAGGAAGGACAGACACATCTTCCCACAGTGTGGTCAAATATCGCACAACTGCCCGTAGTTCTTCATTTGTTGTGGGGTCTTGTGAATGCTTTCCCCCTGCATGCTGGAGTGTTGACTGCCTTGATCTTGTGCAGGCAACCACAGCTACAATGAGTTCATGAATAAAGTGGTCCTGTCTCATCCAGAAAACATTGTTTTGTTCTAGCCCTTCCCAGTGCATGGGTCTTACAGTCTTCTTGCCCTCCTCTTGGGGGATGGTCCCTGAGTCTTACAGGTAAGGGGCTGTGATATAAATGTCCTATTTGTAGCTGGGCATTCCAAAGATGCTTATTCTCCGAACTTTGACTCTGAGTTTCTATGTTAATCACTGTCCATTGCACAAAGAAACTTCTCTGATGAGGTCTGAGCACTGCACTAATCAATGGATATAGAGATATAAATTCAGATGACAGTTTGATATTATGTTCATTTAGTGCCATAATAGTAATAGGTTCATCCTTAAGGCCCAAGAGCTCCATACCATGATTCATGACCAGACTTACAGTATTAGGCGTGTGTTTTCTTTTGTGGAGCTGGCCTTAAATCCAGTCAGAAAACAGTTGACTATCTCCATAATGTTCATGCCACTACTGTACCCATAGGCTGATCTTGCCAACTTGGTTGTTATTGTAGTTCACAGGGTTCACATCTGGAAAAACCAGCTGAATTTTCCCCACAACCGCCTGCATTGTACTTTCTAGTACTGTGAAAGCCAGCCAGCAGGAAGGAACCTTTCTGGTCAGTACTAACTTGATGCCTCCATGTCCTATGACCAAAGTATGCAGCAGCAGCAGCAATAGATCTTACCATTGGGTTCTAGTGCACAACCATCTACCTTAGTATTTGAGAAGGGATACCGTCACTGAGCTTCAAGCTCATTGATTGTACAAGGTAGGGTGGCCAGTGAGCTCCAGGGAGCTGCCTGCCTCTGTCTCACTAGCTGCAGGTTGCATATGCACTCTACCAAGTGTAGGTGCTGGAGACCCACACTCAGGCCATCATGTTTGCATGGCATGTACTCTGTGTGATGAGCCATTTCCTCAGTTCCAGCCAAGAGATTGGAGATGTTGTGATCAGATATGACAAAGACATCCGTATTAGAAAAGAAAAGGTAGGGCTGGCAGTGGGGAAAACTGCCGAACTAGACGACCCGAGTCTGATCCTCAGAACACACACGGTGGAAGGAGAGGTCCCACTCCCACAAACTGTCCTCTGACCCCTGCATGTGCACTATAGCACATGCATGCCTCACCCCCATTCAAAATAAAATTTTAAAATGTAAAAATTGACTTTTTTAAAAAGGGAAACAAAATTGTGTCTACATGGCATGATCTTCTATGTTGAAAATCCTAGGAATCCATAAAAACATTATTACAATTAATAAATTTATCACAGATAAAATATAAGGTCAAAACTGCAAGATCAATGTGCACAAATCAATACCATTTCTCCATATTAGCAATGAACAATCCGAAATGAAATTAAGAAAGCAATTCTATTCAATAGCATTTGAAAGGGGAAAGTACTTAGGAATACATTTAATAAAAAGAAGTGGAGACTTGTACACTGCGAAGTATAAAACTGCTGAGGGAAATTAAAGAGTAGCTAACTAAATGGAGACAGTTCACGCTCGCTGATTGGAAGAATCAATAGTGGTAAGATGGCAATTCTCCCTAAATTGATCTATAGAGCAAACACAACCTCTATCAAAATCCCAGCAGGCCTTTTTCACAGAAATTGACAAGCTGATCTTAAAATTTATATGGAAATGAAAAGACCCAGAATAGCAAAAACAATTTAAAAAGAATAAAATGGAAGGACTTTGATTTCCCAATCCCAAAGCCTGCTGTGTACCATTGATAATAGAGACAGTATTTTACCAAGAGTCCAATGCAGGGTGCCCATGCTGCTGGTCAACTGATTCTTAAAAAAAAGTTATTACATTGGTGTCAATTAGTTTTCATTATCAACTTGACACAACCTAGAATGATGTGTGAAGAGAGCTGTAATGAGGAATTATCTAGATCAGGTTGGCCATTGGGGGATTGTTCATTGATGTAGGAGAGGCCAGACCCCTGAGGGAAACACCGTTCCCTGGGCAGGGGGTCCTGCACAGGATGAGAGAGGAGAGAGGCTGCCGAGAGGAAGGGAACAAGCAAGGATGCATGGGTTTATTATCTGCTCTAAGTCTCTGTCTCTTTCCTTCCCTAAGTATCTTTTTGTAGGGATGTCTTTTTATCACAGTAACAGAAATGAAATTAGAACATTTTTATTTATTTATTTATCTTGAGGGAATGAGTGGTGTGCACGCCACAGTCTCCCTGTGGAAGTCAGACAACAACTCTTGGGAGCAGTTCTCTCCTTCCACAATGTCTGTGTTGGGAATTGAACTCAGATCATCAGGCTTACATTATTGGGTGGCAAGGACATTTGTTTTCTGAGCCATCTCTCTGGCTTTGAACTGGTTATCGACTGAGCTGCAAAGCACTCAATGAGAAAAGGGCAGACTTCTATACCATTAGAAAGAACAAAATATCCCTCTGCAGAACCTAGAGTTTGTTTTTTAACACTCCTCCAAAGTCAACAAATTACACGATATCTCAAAACAGCAGCTAAATCCATGCGTCTGTTAGAGGCATGTGTAACTAAACATCTATATGACCTTAGTTAGGCAGAAAGGCTCAGATTCAACAACATGGAAAGAAAAGAAAAGGGAGCAGGAGGTGGCTGGAAAGACATCTCTGTAGTTAAGAGAACTGGCTGCTATTGCAGAGGATCCAGGTTCAGTTCCGAGCACCCACACAGCAGCTCACAGCTGTCTGTAACTCCAATTCCAGGGGCTTCAACATCCCCTTCTGATCTCCATTGGCACTGGGCACACATGTGGTGCACATACAGATGTGCAGGCAAAACTCACACACAAAAAAAATAAATAAATGTAAAAAAAATGTTTTTAAGAGAAAGAAAAAAGGCAGAGTGTGGTGGCACACAGTTTCAGTCCCAGCATTTGAGAAATAGAGGCAGATGAATCTGTGAGTTTTGAGGCCAGCTTGGTCTACACAGCAATTTCCAGGCCAGCCAGGGCTGCATAGTGAGACCTTGTCTGACAAAAACAAAACAAAACAAAACAAAACAAAAACATAAAACAAAACACACAAAGAAGCAAACAAAAAGGAAATCAATATCAAAAAGGAAAAATGGACACAATGGGCTTGACCAAAAAATGTATGAGTTGGAGAGATGGCTCAGTGGTTAAGAGCACTTACTGCTCCTGCAGAGAACTCAAGTTCAATTCCCAGCACCCACAACTGCATGTAACTCCAATTTCTGGGAATCTGACACCTTCTTCTGACCTCCAAGGCTACACACACACACACACACACACACACACACACACACACACACACACACACTTTGAAAAAAATAATAACATTTTTAAAGTCTGGGGCTAGGGAGATGGCTGAAAGGATAAAGTGCTTGCTATACAAGTGTGTGGAGCAGAGTTCTGATCCTTAGCACCCATATAAAATCCAGGCAGGCATGGTGGCCTATATGTAATCCCAGAGCAGCCTGGGAGGCTGGCACATTTCCAGATTCAGTCACCCATATGTGCACTCACACTCACACATATCTGCTGCCATACATGTGGGAATACACATACACCACTCACATATGCATGTGCATTATTTTAAATTTTGCACTTCAAAAATAACCACCGGGAAAATGAAAAGTCAAGCCATTGACTGGGAGAAAATATTTGCAAAGTGCATACCTGATCAAGGACTTGTAGCTGGGATATAGAGAGAGCTCAGCAGGAAGATACTCAACTAAATTTTTAAAAATGGGCAAGAGGTTTGAACAGATATTCCACTGAAGATGATAAACAAAGGACTAAGGAGCACCGAGGAGATGCTGGGCATCAAAGCCATTAGGAAAACTCTAAGTAAACTTCAGTGAGAAGCTGGCAGGATGGCTCAGTGGTTAAGAGCACCTGCGGCTCTTCCAGGAAACCTGAGTTCGATTCTCAGCATCCATATGATGGCTCAGGACCACCTGTAACTCCAATTCTAGGGGATCAATGCCCTTTTCTGACATCCTCACTGTGTCTGCAGTGGGTCTTGCCAATGTTCCTGGATACATCATGAGTGACTGAGTCATTGTCAGTGGTTCCTGAACTTACATTTGTCCTTTGAGATTCTTGGCTATGATGTCTCCTGAGGTCCCATGTTGGAAAGTCCAATAGTCTGTACTCACCAGAGGGACTGAGATGGGTGGTCAGACAGTGGGGATCAGGCTCAAGTTTAGTGGCAAACCTTCTCCCTGATGGGATGTTTGTGTTACCATGGGGTTGATGTTTAAGTTGGTGCCCTGGAGGAGGCAGATTACCCTCCATCAAGTTCACCTGCCTCTTGCAATCAGGCAAGAGCTGAAATAGAGTGAGACTTCTGGGCCTTTGCAGCTTTGGTCTCTAAACTGCTAGTCACACAGCAGTTGTGAACGTCTCAGCATCATCACTGGCCAAGCACTTGATACTAAATCCCCATCTGCATATGCGCCCTCTGGATCCTGTCTATCAGAGGACTCTGAACACTAAGCATGTGTCAGCTCCTATCACAAAGAACTCTTCCAGTGGGGAAGGGTCCAGCATGGTCACTTTGACATGGGATGTATCAGAAGTTAAGGGCTGGTCTGTGTTGCTGATCGGCTGTGGTCAGTGAGTGGAGATCATGCAGCTAGGTCAGAGGCTATGTCTTTCATGCCTCATCCATACTGATTTGAGCAGTGAGAGGCTGTCTGGCATCCAGCTGGCTGTAATGAGTCTGTCTCTGTTCTGCCAGTCAGCTTCCAAATAATGACATGGAGACTTATTATTAATTATGAAAGCTTGGCCTGTAGCTTAGGCTTGTTCCTAACTAGCTCTTATAACTTAAATTAACCCATTTATACTAATCTACATTCTACTACGTGGCATTGTCTCTCTTCCATCTTGTACCTCCTGTTTCCTCTCCGTATCTCCTGGCATCTCCTATGCACCTAGATTTCTCCTCCTCTTCCTTTCTTTCCCTGGAAATCCTGCCTATACCTCCTGCCTAGCTATTGGCTGTTCAGTTATTTATTACATCAACCCCAGCAAACACATTTTCATACATTGTGCAAATATTCAACAACATTTCCCCCCTCTTGTCTAACTAAAAAGGAAAGGTTTTAACTCTAACATAGTAAAACTATATGCAATAAGAACAATTATCAGGTAAGAATTACATTTACAAGGTCAAGTCCATTTTATTTGGCAGATTCAGAGAAAGTACTATATTATCTATCCTATCTTAGTGAGTCCAAAGTTCTGTACCTAATTCAGCTTCTATAAACTTGTATTACCAACCTTGTCCAGTTTGGACAAGCTTGGACAGCAGTCTGACAGTAATGGAGTCAAGGGCAGTTTCTTGCCCAAATGACGAGCTTTGCCACATTGAAAGCAAACTCCATATGGAGGTTCTTCAATATCCATTATCCGTTTTTGAAGTAAATTGGTGCTGCCAGGAACAGACATGTCTCATTGTCATGAAAAGCCTTATGATGTTATTAAAACATCTTAAATGCCAGAGATATACATATCTCTGAAGTGTTTGAAGACCACCTGTCTATCTAAAATATATCTCTGTTTAACCTTGAAAACATATCCAACATGGCCACAAATTTAATTGTTATAGATGACTAACTACTAACCTGGATTTCCTTACTATCCTAAATATATTTCAAGGACTAGAACTTTACATTACATTATTAAATGAGCTGCATAGGTATAATACCTTAAACAAAAATAGAAATATATATATGTATATGTTTATATATGTGTGTGTTTATATATATAGTGTAACAAAAATAACCTTAAATTTGTCTCAATATACAAAAATCCATACCAATATAAAATATTTGAGACTAGTATTTGTTCAAAAGTAGACTCATCAATTCAATCTTTTGTCCCATCAATTCTGTACTATATTCCCCTTTTCCCTTCAGAAAGAGATCCCTAAATCTAATCTCCTTTGTTCCAGTTTTTTCTTGAACATGATCAATAACAACTTGTAATTAATCCCCTAAATGAAGACAAACATCCATAACCATGGATAACTGAAAACCACCCACCCCACCTCTTGGGAACGTGGGTGTCATGTTCTCTAGACAGCTTCCTGTTGTCTGGGGATGATGGAATCTTTAGGGGACTCTGAGAAAATTGGAGTAATGGTCATGTCCTGAGATAATTAGCTGTTGTGTAGTCTCAGTGTGGTGGGAAAGTACAAGGCTTATCTGAAGTTCTGTTTGGATAGTCCGTGAGGCTAGGCCATCTCAGCTAGCAGCTTTAAAGTTGTTCTGGATGCAGAATTTTAAGGAAACTGCAACAGATGAATTTTTAGAGGCTGGATAACCTAGGCTATTCTTTATTCTGAAAACACATAAACTTTTAAAGGTAACATATATATCTGCATTGACACAAGAATGGAATGTGCAGTGTGCACAAGTCAGTTAAAGATGATTCTTTGTTTTATATTTGAGCAAGTAAAAGGCATCTGTTAACTTCATAAGTTTGTTTGGACTATATAACCAAACCTTTATCCATGCCATGTGAAAGGATGGCATATAATAATAAGTCATGAGGATTCTGTAGCCAACAAGATTTATCATGTTTCACCCAGTCTCAGACCTGTTTCCATACTAGAGCAATAAGTCACCTGTCCTGTAGTCTTTCTTGGTTTCTTTTTTCACATCTGTAGTCAATATCCTCAGGAGATCTCCCCTGATCACATCTGATCTTTATTAACTTTAAAGGAATCCACAGCTTTTTGTCTCCTGTGGAAACAAAAGCATAACTTCTCCCCCAATGCAGCATATTTTGACTGTACCGCAGGGCCTCTTGAAAGAGCTGTGCCTCTGTGCGCCGAGTCTACCTGAGAGACCGCTTTCTCAGGCCCTCTGTGGATATTTGAGCCTCCACATTGGACACCATAAGTAACCAGTCTTCCTCTGTCCCACCAGCCAGCTCCCAAATAATGACACAGAAGTTTCTTATTAATTATGAAAGCCTGGGCTACAGCTTAGGCTTGTTCCTAACTAGCTCTTATAACTTAAAATTAACCCATTTCTATTAATCTACAATCTGTCACATGGTGTTACCCCTCTTTCATCTTATACCTCCTTGTTTCCTCTCCTGGTGTCTTCTGTGCACCTAGATTCTCCTCCTCTTCCTTTCTCTCCCTGGAAATCCTGCCTATATTTTCTGCCTAGCTTTCGGCCGTTCAGTTTTTTAGTACACCAATCACAGCAGATACATCTTCGCACAGTATGCAAATATCCCACAACAGCTAGCCAAGACATTTTGCTGATTCCTGTGGTTTGACTTACCCCTCCCAAACTCGTGTTCATTTTACAGCCTTGGGGCTGGGGAGATGGCTTGGTCAGTAAGTCGAGGCAGTGCTTGCCACACAAGCCTGAGTTTGGATCCCCAGCTCTGCGTAGAAAGCTAGGTATGATCTCATCCCTACAATCCCAGATCTGGGAGGTGGAAGCAATAGAATCATTGAGTTACAGGTTAAAAAGTTGAAATAGAGAGTAATAGATGAAGACCACCTGACATTGGTCTCTGGCCTCAACACATACATGCCTGCACCTTCCTACACACACACACACACACACACACACACACACACACACACACACACACACACATAAAATAAAAGGCATTTCATGGCCTTTGTAAAACAGTCTGAGAGCTGGGATTGTTTCAAAGGTGGTAGGCCACAAGGACTCTCTTCTGACCCCCTGAAACAAGGAATTCGACCCCAGAAGGAGTGGGTTTGTCATTGCATGAGGTGGCTCCGATAAACAGGTAAGTCTACCTGCTTATCTATCTGTGGTGAATATGTCCACTCACCCTTCTGCCATGTTATGATGCAACAAGAAGGCCCCCATTGATGTGGTTGCTCGATCTTGAGTTTCCAGTCTCCTGAGCCAAATAAACTTGCCTTGTTTCTAATTTTCCCAGTCTGTGGGGCTCTGTGGGCATGACAGGAGATGGCCCAAGATGCCTATTCAGAATTTTGGAGCTGACTCAGCCAGCATATGGCTGGCCTCAGGACTCAGTCATTAATGGTGTGAGTGCATGGTGCCATGGACTAGATGTGTAATCAAGACCAGGGGATACAAGAGCAGGAGAGCCCAGTGGATCAGGTATGGAGAAGAAAGAGGGATGTTGCTTTCAGGTGTCCATGTTCACTTCCTTTGCAGATGCTCTTGAGGGGAATTCTCCACAGCATGGGGATCCTTACACAGGGCCTCTGAGAAAGTCCACCCACCTGTCTCTTCCTTAAGACTCTTCCTTCATCTCCTACCCTTTCTATCTTTACGTCTGTGGGAGTCAGTCAAACCACTAGTCACTGCTGAAGCAGCCATACATATTCTATACGTTCTAACCTTTCTACCCACTATGGCTTCCACCATCTAAGGCTCTGCCCTCTGGGAGAAGTTTCCCTCTGTGTGGCATCATCTAGTGAGACATATACTAGGTCATAAAAGGCTGCAAAGACTCCCCTTGGCCCACTCTTTGGAGACATTTGTTCTGGGGCTGGGAGCTGCTGGGTGAGCGAGGCAGCCACTCTGAAGCCTCTTTGTTGTTCACACCACATGGTGAAACCACAGACAGGCTCAAGTGGTGGCAGCTGTTTCAGCTCCCAGCTGTTGGGTCCCCCAAGCCAGGTTCCACACATGCGAGGGAGGGAGCCTCCAGATGACTCCAGCCCCAGAAGTGACCTGCAAGTTGGCTCTGCCTTGGTTGGGAATCAACCCCCTTCAAAGCCTTCTAACACTTGTAATCAAGTCCTAGGTCAGGTCCTCAGCTTTTTCTACCCTCCAGCTGTGGTGGTCTCTCGTTTCTATAATGTTAAGGGAATTTCTTGTTATCTTTTTTTTTTTTTTTTTTTTTTTTTTTTTTTTTTTTTTTTGGTTTTTCGAGACAGGGTTTCTCTGTGTAGCTTTGCGCCTTTCCTGGAACTCGCTTTGGAGACCAGGCTGGCCTCGAACTCACAAAGATCCACCTGCCTCTGCCTCCCGAGTGCTGGGATTAAAGGCGTGCGCCACCACCGCCCGGCTAATTTCTTGTTATCTTAATTAGCCTTTAATTGGTGATTAGCCACCTTCTGTCTTTGATTGTCTTCCTCCACTGCTTCAGTTGCCCCCAGCAACAGCCATCCAACTCCATAGGCACCTGATGCCAAGTTGCCTTGTATCCTCCCCATACCTGGTCCACTGAGTTCTCCTGTGTGTTCTTCCTGATGATCTTAACTGCACCTCCAGCCCTCAGCAGGGACTATTCATGCATTCAAACCACCAGGGATGGAGTCCTCATTGTCAGCCATCTGGTGGCTGGGCTAGATCCAGAATCCTACTTCAGAAATTCTTGGAGCTCTCCTGGTCCCATCTGTTGCAGGTTGGATTCCCTGGCATTTGGTCTCCGCAATGGAAATCTGTGTGCAAGAAGGAAATAGTGCCTGGGTTCTAGCCAGCAGGGCAGGGGCTGAAGGGAGTGGGACATGGCAGTCACAGGGAAGGCTCAATTGGTCCTATGAGGACCCACCAGAACTGTGTCACATTGGAGAGATGGTGCTGAGCTATGGGACCCTCCGGTACCTAGCAAAGAGGTGATATGTAGGCAGCTCCCCATAAGGGAGTATGTTTGGGGGCTGGTCTTTTTGGATGAGGGTGATCCACAGAGAGGACTCAGCTGAGAGATGTAAGCCCACAGCCCAGCAGTAAGTGGAGGAGTCAATGGTGAATATGGGTACCCTGGAGGGGCCATCATACAAGCACATCTTCTCTGTATGTCTGAGATTAGGTAAAAACCCACATCTGGACTCCAAGATAGAGACTTATAACACATTTGGATACCTTCTGGAAATTCTAGAAAAATGGTAGCCATGAGGCCTCCATCTTGGAAATGGCTCTTATTAGTATGCTGTGTTTGGAAGGGTTGAGGCTTTCTGTGGTAGTGATTTTGTTTTATTGCTGAAAAAAATCAAGGTCTCAAAGCCACCCCTCCCTCCAGGTATACCTAAACAGAAAGGAACAGGTGAGAATTAAAGAAAATAAACAACATGGCACACATTGTGTTTATCAAGCTCTATGTTCATTTGTTTATTAGCAAACACTCCCAAGCGCCCACCAGGTATCAGGCACCACATGACAGCTGAAAACACAATCCCTGCAGTTCTGCTTTGATAAACCAATATCTTTGCTTTGGGGAATCACTCTGGGAAGATTGCTTCAGAGCTGTAGACCTCACATCACCGGTCCCTCTTCGTGAGGCCAATCACAGAACACTACTGCACTGCCCTGTGGATGTGAGAAGAAAACAGCTTTCCAATGGAGTTGTTAAGTTGGTAACACAGCAGCGTGAGGCTCCTGGTGGAAACATCTGCAGCAGGAAGAAAAGAGAGGGGAGCAGAGATAAAAGAGAAAAAAGTAAGAGGGGGAGCTTCTGGGAGATATAGCCCAGCGTTAAAACACTTGATAAGCACGCCAGGGCCTAGGCTCAATTCTGTGTTGAGGCAAAAAAAAAAAAAAAAAAAAAAAAGGAGGGGGGTTGTGAGAGGTAGAGAAAAAGAGAGTGATCAAGCTCTTAGGTTTGATCCTGTAAATTCCTCCACAGTCCTCCTCCCTCAAGTTAGTCTGCATTGCGTTTCTGTTGCCAACAGAACGTCAGTCATGCCCTGGATCTGCAGCACACAGCTCCAGGCAACGCCCATTTTATGGTTCAGGCTTTCAAGTTAAGCAGAATCTCCCAAGAACCTGATCCCAAGCCCACAGGGACTGTGCCATATTTGTCTGCTTTTGTAGACACAGGCCTTGAGACTGTAAAAGCTGGTCATCGAGATGGGTCAGCGGGTCAAAGAGCTTGCTGCCATGCCTGGAAACCTGAGTTTGATCCCTGGATCCCACATGGTAGAAGGAGAAAACCAACTTTTTCAAGTTGCCTTCTGCCCTCTGCATACTCCATATGGCATGCATGCATGCATGTACACCCACACATTCACACATGCACACGAACTGGCGTGCACACACACACAAAATAAACATAAACAAATGTACTAATTTGTATGTAAGGGGTAGGTTTAGAGACAGGGTTTCTCTGTGTAGCCCTGGCTGTCCTTGAACTTGTTCTATCAACCAGGCTGGTCTCGAACTCACAGAGATCCATCTGCCTCTGCCTCCCAAGTGCTGGGACTAAAGGCATGCAACACCACAGCCCAGCTGTGGTAAAATATTTTTCAAAGAGTTTAAGACAGTCTTAAATGGAATGGAATGGATTGGAAAGTGTGTTGTAAGATGGACTTCTTATTGCCACCAATATTGAGTCCCTGCAAAACAAGGAAACTCCTCCCTCAAGATGCCGTCCATGCTCTTGAGTTTCAGACCATAGCTCTGGGTGCTTCCTCAAGATCCAGGCAGAGTTTTCCACTCTTCAGAGCCCGAGGGCCCTGAGCTGGTATGGTCAGAACTGTTCTGACAGAACTGAATTGTTGGAGTGCAGCAGCTTCCTGGGCAGTTTAGCTGCGGTCTGCAGATGGTGGAGGTAGACGCAGGGTCCACAGCAATAGGAGGCTGGCAGCTGGGATGTTTGGGACTAGGTCTGTCCCTTGTGGAATGAGGGGTATAGTCATGCATGTTGGCTCCATCCCGGTCACTTTGGCTCTCATTATCTCCACAGACATGGACCAGATGGCTCTGCAGGTTTGCTGGATGTGTATCCTGACTGTTAGAGCATGTGGGAAAGGCTCAGAGAGCATGGGCTAATGACCTTAGAACGGCCCGCTTGCTTCTCCAGTGGGAATCTCCTGAGTTATTTTCTGTGCTGGCTCCCTGAAGCTATTATGGGATGGAGCCCCAGTTACCTACAGGGGAAGCTGCTCACCAAAGCTCTCTATCCTGGCATCCCCCTCCTGCTCCCAATGTCCCAAGGGTATTCCTGGATACTCTCCACAGCAAACTCTAGCTGTCCTTGGAGCTCTCCACAGAAAGGAGCTTGGTTGACTCATGCAATAGAAGGGGGAACTAATGACATAGTACGGAAGAGTCAGGTACAGAGTGACCCAGGGACTGTGCCTGTCTTCTACATCTGATTGGTCTTTCTCTTCATTCTCAGACTGAGCCTACCTACTGATTCTCCAGCTTAGGGTCAGGTCCTGCCAACTTCCTGAGCAGCACACCCTGGTCCCAGGGCTCATAGCACAGAGTGTTCTGGACCTCTTACCTGGTGGGCCTCTCACTTTGTACTTAAGGATTCGGAGTGGGAAGTCTTGCTTTCTTGAAAGGAGCAGGAAACAGCTGGGGGCAAATATACAAGCCAACCAACTTCTGCACTAGCCTCTCCTCCAAGGGCTTGCTTGTTGACAAGATCATTCAGCAAACATTGACCCAGTGATGCAGAAGGCAGGTGATGAAGGGCAGGTAGAAATTGGGAGAGTATACAATCTCCTTGAAGACTTAGGCCTTTCCGGAGCAGAGACGTGGGACAAACAGTCTTTGAGCCCATCTGCCAACTGCTGAGCGTAGGCTAGGCCTCAGATTTCCCAACCGTCAGATGGACAACGTAAAGGAAAACACTTCTGAATTCTGTGCCCAGCGCTGGGGCCCCAACTTTCTCCACACCATGGTGTGTGTGTGTGTGTGTGTGTGTGTGTGTGTGTGTGTGTGTGTGTGTGCTGATGCTGTTTTGTCTTTGAAAGGAACAAAGCGTAAGTGAGATTTCTGAGTGGGGTACATCAAGCCTCTCAGGGACTTGTGGAGGCTTGACATAGCACCACCTCCACAGTGACAGCGTGAACACTGTGTCAGCCCTGTGAGGTGCGGTTCACCCCTGGGTTGACAAGGCTGCCTGCCATAGTGCTAATGAAGCCCCCGCTGGGAGTTCAAGTGCTGAAGACCAGCCGCCTGAACTCTCCTCATCTCTCTTGCCAGCCTCCCTGGCTCGCTGGGGAGGGGCTATGTGCTTGTCAGAGGAAAATGAGGCAGGATTTTAGAAGTGCTCTGGGCCTGGCTGTCCAGTCACCCTTCAGTAAAGGAGAAAGAAAATTAGTAAAATGTGGAATCATTTGAAGAAATTAGCCCTACTTGGTCCAAGATTAAGGATAGCTCTAATTAAGTGGTCTCATCTTTCTTGCTGGGGAAGGAAAAAAGAATCACTTCAGCCCTTCATTTCTCAAGCCTCCCTATGAGGAAATATGTGCAAAGGCTTCTGGGATGTTTATTAGGTCGTTTTGTTTTAATCACCAGTGCAGAGCTTGCCGGGAGACACTGCAGACCTTTCGGTAAATTCTCAATCAGCCACTTTAAAAGCTTGTCTGGAACCTTCTCCTGAAGTCTACCCCATCCTTCAGTAGAGAGGAAATTTTCATTCATTTCTCTGTTTTGTTTTGTTTTGTTTTGTTTTGTTTTGTTCTGCACCGTCAAGCACAGGAGGCTCTAGACCCTCACATAGGGGTCCAGTTTTAAGGATTCACCTTAGCTCTCCAGGTGCTGGAGGGTAGAAAAGAGCCTATGAGAGGTCATAGGAGCCGGACACAAGAGAGGAAATCGATTCCAAAGGCTCTCGGAGGAAAGGACAGGTCCTCAGAGTGATATGGGGTTGGAACGGGCATCCTGGAGGAGGTGGCATGTTCACAGAGATGACGGATGGGAGGCAATGATGTGGAGCGGGAGTGGCTGGGGGAGAGGAGGCTCAGGCAGAGGCCTTATGAAGCTCAACAAGAGAGCCATTGTAGAGTGCCCGGAGGGCGAAGGCAGAGAGGTGAGATGGTAAGTCAGCAAGGCCAGATCCTGCGCAGTCTTGTCAGCCTTGGTTGGGACTTGAGGTTTTTATTCTTGGGGTTTTAAGCAAGGGCGTGACAAGCTCTTTGGTTCTCAAAGGTGCTCTGACAGCTGGGATGAGCTGGGGCTGTGTCTGGAGCCATGTGTAAGCCATGTGTAAGATGTATTCCCAAGGACTGGAAATGACAGTGGGTAGGGCTGAGAGCCACTCTGCTATGCCGCCATTCTGTAAGAAATTGCCATGTTGGAAGGCAGTGTGGGTGAGGGAGAGTTTTAGCTCTGCCCCTTAGGAGTTTTTATCTGGATCTGAGAACTAATTCAATTAGATTGTCACATGATAGATCAATAAGGGAAAAGCATGCAAAGGTACCACAACTTTTCCATGGCCCAGGAGCCCTCTCGAGAATGGAGCAGGGACCCAGAGGAGCAAGTGGGCTGAACTGTGGTAAGGGTGAGGGTGAAACAGATGGAGAAACTCCTAGTGGGATAAAGGCCCAGCTCCCAGCATTGATTTGCACCGAATTCTCTCAGCTGCAATTTCCCAACCTTGGTGGTAAAGGTGAAGGTACTTCCTTCCGGCACAGTGAGGCTGTCTTTCACATAGGAATCCCATCTCTGCTTCTAAGAAGCATGAAGAGAACTGGTGTTGTAGCCTTAGCTAACAGAGTGCTGGGTGAGGATGTGGGGAGCCCTGGGATCCACTGGGAATGGCAGTGTAGGCCTGTACTCTTAGCACTTGGAAGGTGGAGGCAGGAGGACCAGAAGTTCAAGGTCATCCTCAGCTACAGAGCAAGTCTGAGGTAAGCCTGAGCTACAGGAGACTCTGTTTCAAAAACAACCATTCACAAAAAAAGAAGAAAGAAATAAAGAGAGAAAGAAAGAAAGAAAGAAAGAAAGAAAGAAAGAAAGAAAGAAAGAAAGAAAGAAAGAAAGGAAGAAAGAAGGAAGGAAGGAAGGAAGGAAGGAAGGAAGGAAGGAAGGAAAAGGAAAGGAAAAGAAAAGAAAAACAAGAAGTGGGCCAAGATGACCTTCCACCCATTAAGTTTAGGCAACAAAATTCCATCTTACATCTTAGTAGCTGAGACTAATATTTAGGACATAGAATGAAAGTACTGGCAGGATATGGTGGCACATGCCTTCAATCTCAACATGGGAAGCAGAGGCAGATGGATCTCTGTGAGTTCTGGGCCACCCTGCTCTGCATAGTGAGTTCCAGACCATCCAGGGCTACAAAATGAGACCATGTCTAAAAAACAAAAACAAAAAGGTATCTACTATTGGATAGATGTGGGCATATGCACACACACACACACACACACACACACACACACACACACACACACACACAGAAACAAAGGGGAGGAAGGCAAATGTGGTCTTAGAATCTAGAGGGACAGGAGGGAACCACAGCTACCGGCTGGGCCCAGGTTCCAAAGAAGGGAAGAGGGAAGAAATTCCTGTCTTAGTGTTCCCTCCCATGAGCTGGTGCCTCCACAGGCCAGGTGTGGCAGAACCCAGGTAACCCAGGAACCAGAACCCTACAGGAACACAGAACAAATGGGCAGGGCCAACAGAGGGCAGCCAGCAAGGGGAGACATGCCATGCATGGTCTTGTCTGTTTTGCCCATTTGCCCTTTGGGGTCGGGTGCCTCCTGAAACAAGAACGTGAGGTGGGGAACGTCCTTGCTGCAGAAGAAGCCTCCCTATGGGTAAAATGTCCATCAGGCTTTGCCTGGGCTCCAGGATCGTCCCCTTGAATCCCATTCCAGTACCAAGCATGAGCCCCTGCTCAGATCTCGGGTTGAGAATCTGTCCTAGAGGTTCTCTCTCTCTTCACACTCTATCAAGTATCTAGAAGGGCAAAGCTCATGAACTCGGCCCCTTCATTCCTCTGGGTTGCCATTAGCAGGTCCAAGGCAGGAAGGTCATTGCTTTTGTGTGTGTGTGTGGGGGGGGCTTTCCACACGCCTGCCACCCTCCACGCCCAGAACTTTCTTCTATCCCTAGCACTTACCACCGTGGCATAACCCTTGGAGGTCCTTCCTGTACCCCTCTAGGCCAAGTGTCCCTTTAGTATCTGTTCTCACAGAATGTCTGTCTCCCAGGGACCCCCAAAAGAGATAGCTACTGTAGATGATTATTAGGTTTTTTTTTTTTTTTTGAGACAGGGTTTCTCTGTGTAGCCCTGGTAGTCCTGGAACTCACTCTGTAGACCAGGCTGGCCTTGAACTCAGAGATCAGCCCGCCTCTGCCTCCTAACTGCTAGGATTAAAGATGTGTGCCACCACCACCTGGCAGATTATTATTATTGTTGTTGTTATTATTACTACTACTATTATTATTATTATTTTGTTATTTAAGACAAGGTCTCTCAGGGCTAGGAATGTAGTTCAGCTGGTAGAATTCTTGCCTATCCTGACAAAGCCCTAGGTTCAGTCGCTAGCACAACATAAAACTTGGTTTGGTGGTGGAATCCTAGCACTCTGGAGATAGAGAAAAGTGGAGCAGAAGTTTAAAGTCCTCCTCAGTTGTGTAATAAGTTCCAGGGCAGCCTGGGATACATGAGACTGTCTTTAAAAAGAAAACTCTTAAAAAGAGTCCTACTATGTATCCAGGACTGACCTTGAACTCATGTCTTCCTGCACCAGGTTGCTATGGTTTTTGACGGATGGGTGGATACTTGAAAGAGGGGTTGGACTGCCTACCTCTGCCTATATAGAGGAAGGGGAGTACCCTGGGCTAAGGAGGAGGGGACAGGAGGGAGCTTCTTCCCCGTCTGTGTCATGTAAGATGGGACTGGGGCCCAGTGCTCCTTTCTGCTGTTTTGGGTACCCTACGATATAAGATGTGCTTGGAGGGGACTGAGGGGGCAATATGGTAATGAAGGGAGAGGTAGGTCTTTCTTGGTCTCTACCCTTCCAAGAGGACCAGGACAGCAAGGCAGGGTGGATCCCTGGGCCCCAAGCCAGAAGTACTGGCTTAGGGACCTGGCCCTGTCTGGCTCCAGCCTGGCTGCCCCTTCCCAAGCTGTCAATCTCCCTTGACAGGTTCTAGGATTAGGTTTGCTTGTTCAAACCACCCGCCCTCCTATCCTGGAAGGTCTGAGGCCCCAGGATGTCATAACCCAGCCAAGCTACACTGCCAAAGCCATCTGGGCCCATTTAGGCCTGTGGGGTGGGGGCCAGAGGCACCCTGGCCTGTGAGGTTCTCAGTGGGGGCTAGCAAGGGGGTGTCCCAAGGCTCTTGGGGGCCTTCTGGGCCAGACCTCCACACGATGGCAGCATGCTCGCACTGAACCCTCTGGTCTGCTTGGCTGGGCCTGGACCCAGCACCGCCCTGGGCTCTCTGGCCCTGCTCCCCGCTTCTGGAGGCATGGTTTCTGCACTCTGGAAAAGACTGTGACTCTCACCAGTCCCTTGCTTCCACAAGGACCTTTTAGGTTCACGTCTTTCCTGGGAAACCCATCGAAGGGAGGGCATCCTCTCCTCCTGTGGCTGCCCCTCCCCACCCTCTACTTCAGGTAGGTAGGAAGGAGCAGGCATGAGTGCCTGGTGCCTTTGGGGGCCTCATGTGAGTGGTGTGTTCTCCACGTCACAGATGGCCTCTCCAAACCCCAGCCTGGCTCAATGGTCCCCTGCTCTGGCTGAGGATGCTGTTGAGAGCTATGAATAGCTTAAGGGTCTTATGCTACTTGCTGGAGGGTAGTCTGGGGAATCTGAATAAAGGAAAATGGCTGTCCCGATCTACCTGCTGAGCAGAGATTCCCCTGAAGACAGTGGAGGGGAAAGGAAAACTTCACTGTTCCCTAGCCTCCAAATCTGCCCCGAGAAGAACAAACAAGGCCTCTCTTCTCCTGACCCTACTTCTTATCTTTTCCTCTCTCTCCACCAGCTTCAATAGCTTCTCCTCATGTCCCTAACAGTGATGTGTCCCCCAACAGCCTACCCTCTTTGTTTGTCTACCTCTGTCCCCTGTAGGTTTCCCCTGCCCTCCAAATTCTCTCTCTTCTGCCGTGAGCTTCATTACATCGCTAAAGACTCAGGCTCACGCCAGAACCTTCTGTAGACTTGGCCTTTTTTTTTTTTCTAAATGAGAGAGAACACTTAGCTTTCTGGGTAGGCATCAAACTGGACCAAGTGGCTATTAGGATTTCATAGGGCTTAGTGGGTTCCACTGAACGTTAGCCTAGGTTTAGGCGCAAAGGCATTCGTGAGGACATGGGCTCTGTGTCTCTAGCTAGCAGTAAATAGACAGGCAAGAGGGAATCCCACCGGCACCTTATCAGCCCAGGCTGTCCCCTCCATAGCCATCAGGGGCAGTCCACCCCTCAAGAGCAGTGTGCTCAGTTGGAAGAGGCTTCAACCTGGGGATAGGGGCCAGTGCCTAGAAAGGCTTCAGAAAGCATTTTTGTTGTTGTTGTTTTTAACTCAATATTATTCTTTCAGCTATTTTTCTCTCTACTTACAGAGCTCTATAGAATCTTGGAAAATCCAGGCAAGTACAAAAAAGAAAACAACATTCATAAAAACCCATACTGTGAGCTGGGGATATAGTGCCACAGTAGGGTGTGCTAGGTTTGATCTCAGCATGAAAAAAATGAAGGAACAATAAACAAAAAAATCTCTGACTTTTTCACTACTTCAAGATAACCACGACTAACAATTTTAGCATATTTCCTTCACATATTTTTGCAAGTAGAGTTTCACATACACTGTGTGTGCATGTGTGTGCGTGTAGGTCAGAATGCTGAAATCAGTTTTTTCTTTCCACCATGTAGGTCTTGGGGTTAAATCCAAGTTGTCTGGCTTGGCAGTAAGCATTTTTATCCACGGAACCATCTCACTGGCCCTAATTTCATATTTTTGTTATAATACAACACACAATTTTCTATAGGTTTTTACTTAAAATTTTGCTGCAGGCATTTACCATAATTATATGCATGTAATGTTATAGTTTTTTTTCTTAGCATATCAAAAACACTCTTCATTGAAATTATTTAAAGTTATCATTTAATTTTTATTTCTTATTGGACAGTTAGGCATAGTCTACCCGTGGGAGACCATATAGTGCTACCGGAATTCGGTAATATTCCACAAGGCACAGGCAACCGCTACCACAAAGTATGAAGGCAACAGACTACCCTCTGTTTGGGTGGCCAGTAGGAATGTGGGAGTTTTACTGTGCCTGCTTTTCTTTTTGGAGCTCAACTTCAAGAATCAACAGTTTCCCCTCATGGACTTCTGGGTACCTAGTCCACCTGGTTCCCTGTCTGTCCATGCAGTTCCTTCCACATTTCTGGCCTCATTTTTCTCTTACTATAAAAGGAGATAGCTGGGGTCAGGATCCTGGAGCTGGGCCCAGTTTTTGATTGTAGGCATCAGCTGCATGAAGACCATCCATCAAGCTGCAGCTTATGTGGGTGCTGACCTCAGCCCCCAGCCTCGGAAGATATGTGTGCTGTTGATCCGGGGGCCCTCACAGGAATGAGTCGATGGATCCCACCTGCCTTGTTGATAACTACCAAGCATAAACAGGATACCAGGAATGTTTAAATGTGGGGTTGTTCTGTTCCAGAGGATGCCATACATACATTTGGGCTATTTCAGGATGGTGCAGGCCTTGTAGGAGGGTGGCGAGGGGCGCTCTGCTGATCCAGTTACCACCATGTGCAGAGGCAGCAAATGCCACCATTCCTGTCCAGTGACCTAAGAGGAGTGAGAAAAGACTCTTGATCTACATGTAAAGTGTCCTTGCTGCAGGCGCAGGACAGGAATGGACAGAGGGAGTGGCGGGGGGGTAGGGGCAGCTGTTCAGTAATCCTCTGAGCTGGCTGTATCCCAAATGGACAGACTAGACCCGTAGCAACTCGGAAAGACCCCAAATAGCCAGCAAAGTGCAGACAGGGGAAAAGGGGTGCTGGACCTGGCGTTTAAGGGTCCCTAGAGCAAGGCCTGACTGGACCTCCCTTGACCGTTGCAGGGAGAGAGTAGAAAGCAACAAAACTTCTACCTCTAAACCCTCTGTGAAAAGGTTGGAACGTTTCACGTTTGAGAGTTGTTTGGTGGTAGAGGAGTCTAAGTGTCCCCATTTCTGGCAAGCCCTGGCTCTGGTGTACCCCCAAGCCACCGTATCCCTCAGGCTCCTACAGCCTTCTTCCACACACACTGCTCCCTCGGGCTGCTGCTTGTCCAGCCCTTGTACTAGGGGCTTCTGGAGGCACTATGGTACAGAGAGAGGAGCCCCTCCAACTTAGGCTGGTGGTGGCTCTCTGGGGGCTACAGCAAGACAAGTTCCTTTGTGGGTTAGGAGGGGAGCCAGGGCACACTAGGGCCCTTGAGCAGGCTTACTCCTCCTGACCCCGTAACTCTCCCTGTGGGATGACATCTGTCCCGAAGATTTAGTGGGAAAGTCGCACGAGAGAAGGGAACCATTGCTGTTTCCAGTGCCCAGTTTCCTATGGAGGAACAAAGCCAGCAGGCAGGGATGGGAAGCCTCCAGTATCCCATCTGTGATCTGGAGGACAGTATGGCTGAGCAGGATGCGGACTGGGTTTACTGGAGAGGGGGCTCCTCCTGGGTCCACCTCAACCTTCTCTCCTGCCCTGCCTCCCTGCTTGCTGGTGTCGTCTCAACTCTGCCTGACCTGGTGTTTTTTCTCAATTTCCTATTAAAATTGCCGGTGTGTCCCTTTTCCTCTTCTTGGCTGTGTGAAGCACAGACAAGGAGTAGCCCTATACTAGGGTCGTGTAGATCTGTCCCACTCCTCCTGTGTTCCTGCAGCCCAGAGCAGAAGCAGCCCTGAGGTACCTCCTCTTTCCCCAGCCATCTTTAGCTCATGTTCCTTCGAGCCAGCTGTCCGTCTGCCTCTTCTCTGCTACTTAGGGCTTGTCCCCTCTTTCATTTCCCCCTCTCGCCCCCAAAGTTTGGTGGTCACCCCAACAGGCTTCCCTTGGCTTTCCTGCAGTGCCCCCATTAGATGTACACAGTCAGGGATTTCATGAGAGGAGATTCTTGTCTGTCTCTCCCACAAAGGCTCTGCTGTCCTCTCTATACAGAGACAGAGCTGAGGTGCATATTTGTCCATTTTAATTCATTTGGTTGACAGGCATCAGACCTAAATCAGATTTGCAGTTGAGAGAGGAAATTTTCTAAATGTTTCATTTTGCTCTACTGGCATGCAGCAGAAGCAGCTACAGGCTCTCTTTCTCCTCCTCCCATCCCTGGGGAAGAGAGCATATGTCCAAGTGTGACTTAGGGGCAGAACACCGCCTGTTTTCCAGGCCCTTGGAATGGCTTGGCTCAGCACATAAAAAAAGATCCTGACATTTGTGTCCTCTTGACTCTTCCCAAAGTAGCATCTCAGGCGGGCAGTATTGCCTTGTAAGGCAGGTAGTGGCAAGGGCCGGGGAGTGTGCGGTCAGCTGGGAGCATGGGGACAGGGACAGTCATAAACAGCACCGGGGATTAACTCTGGCCCGCATGGCTTTCGGGAGTTCAGAGGAATGAGGAGCCGGCGCCAAGGGAGGGAGAGGTGTTGGTGTGTTTTTCGAATGCAGGACTATAATTAAGGGGTGAGAAGATTCGTGCTAACCCGTAACCAAGGCTGCAGAAGAAATCATGAAATCTAATAGCCCCAGTAGCCTGGATTTGGAACCTCACATGGCCCGAGCTTTGAAGCCTATTTCGGAGCTCAGCACATTCATCAAGGGGGTGCTGGGGCTCTGACAGTGTCAGGTGGCATATGGCAGTCTCTTGGTGCCTAAAGTAGCTCTTGGGCACCTTCAAGTCACCTGTTCCAGGACTACCTCAAAAGACACAGAGGGACTTTCCAGAGAGTCTTGTGCGCATGTGTACGGTTGGGAGGGGGGCATCCTCATCTCAGCAGAGGGCTTTCCAAGGGCATAGGCCCAGTGTTTAGGCAAAAGTTCTCAAAAAACTTATCATAGTAGAAAGAAATGTGGGGTAGATGTGCTCAGGGTGTGAGGGGTGGTTGACCTAACCAGTGTGGGTTAAAATGTAGCCTATGAGAGTGTGCCCTGGTGGCCACAGTTCCTGGGAAAGGTGTATGGCCCTTACGTGTTCCCCTCTGTATCATAGTATATACTGGACATGTTGCAATATTAAAAGGTTTGTTGTTTTTTTTTCCCTTCTAGCTGTATGATGTTCATGGTGCTCCCTGGGTGTGCCATCCTTAGCCCCCACTAGGAGAATGCTGAGAGACTAAACCTTTCTTCTTCTACCATCTCCGACCACATCCTCTAGACCCAGTGATTCCTGGAGAATCCACCCAGGCAGACTCGGTTGTGGCCAGGCCATGTGGGCACGCCGTTGCCTCAGGCGCTGGCCAACAGTCTTTCTTAGAAAGCCATGGGTTTGGTGTCCCCCCCTCCTATGCAAGGGCGCAGCCTGCCCCGCTGGGCACCACGGCTCCCTCCGGAGTTACTTCTGGGGGAAACTGGGTTCCGGGGTCCCCCGTGGGATTTCCAGATTAGAAACTAAGTCAAGAGGGGCACCAGTTTTTAAATGAGGCCACATTAGTCAACAAATGAGAGCATTTGAGCCCAGCTTGGATGAGGCCCAGCGCTGCCCACGGGTACCCATGCTGCTCTCCGGGGCACGCAAAAGCATGAACTTGCAAAGTCTCAGCTTAATTCCTGGCGCTGGGAAGTCCACCTCCTTTCTGAGCTGGTGGTAACTGTGCTAATCAGCTAGGCCACAGGACAATTAGACATGACCTTGTGGGGAGCCCTGCCAGCCCAGAGCTACTATGGCTGACTCAAAAGGCTCTCTGGGTATCAGGCATTTCCAGAGATCTTCACACAGAGTCTCATAGTGAGCTCCAGCCCTTGAGGGTCACCTGCTGTCCCCACTTCCCTACTCAGGGGTCTTAAGCCAAGTGCCCACCCTCACAATGCCAAAAATGAAGGTCAAGAGGCTACCTTCTATCTGGATATCCCTTCCTCTGGAACCTAGGCCTTGAGAGGGACCCCCAGAAGCCTCAAAGTTAAGAGAGTACTTCAGTCTGGTTACTTTTGGCATTTTGGCCCTCTTACCCCAATCTTGGCCCCTGCCAATCTGGACTTGTGGCCACACCCAGGGCCAGCTCCCTGGCTGAAGGCTCATTCCCTGTATGGTGTTACTGTGGCCTGGCAGCACGTTCTAGTCCTGCCTACTAATGGAGCACATGTCAGCTTTAGGGAGCCATTGTATAAAGCTTCCCCTGGAAGGCTTTATCCTTGTGCTCCATAGCCTCTCTACTCCACTCTGTCACAATTGTTCCCAGCAAGAAGGCTGCTGTGTGGAAAGCCTCAGGGCCTTTTAGCACCTTCTCATGATTCAGGTGAAGTGTCTGTGTTCTTTCTCGGGACAGGCTTCCCTGCACATAGCCTGAACTAGGCCTCCCAGCTCTGCTAGATTTCATTGTCCCTTCCCTGTGCCTCCCCATCTTCTCTCTTCTTCCTCCTTTTTCCCGAAGCATCTCTCACACAGAAACCAATTATGCTGACTGCATAAACACGCCAGCTGATGGATGGGCTGTCACCAAATGAGCGTACCTTTTCAGCTCTTAGGGCTGCTCGAAGGACCTGGTCCATAACTTCCCTCTCTGCTGTACTCGGCCCCTCTCCTCTTAGAAATTCAGTACACTGAGGCTATCAGGAAGACGTAATGGAAGTTCTGGGCACAACCAAGCCACATTCATTCCTCCTTCGTTGTATTTATCCATGGTGTCTTATTGCCAGGTATAATCAGACCTGTGGGGGGAATAAAGAAAGAGTCAGGGTACCTTCCAGTCTTGGGAAGATACGATTAGGGGTGGCCTGGGGGTGTGGTTAGACTCTCAGGGAACAGGGAAACACTTGGGCTGATACAGGTCTCCCCAGAGGGGAGCATGTGAAGGCAAAGTGGAGAATGGGGGAGTTCATGAGGCTCCCCAATCAGAAGAGGCACTGGGGCAGGCTCAGGGGAGATGGGAACAAAGATCTTACAGACATTTGAACATTCTGCGATTTTTAACTTGGGATCACTTAAAAGTTGTGCTAAGATACAATATCGGACCACATATTGACAAGAATACATTCTGAGGAATGCATCAGTAGTTAGGTCCTTTGGTCATCATGGGTACATCACAGTGTCCCTGCACCAAGCTGGACAGCATGGTCTATGGCACATTTGAGCTGTATGTCTGGCATATTATGCCCAGGTTGCAGATACATGTAGCACAGACCTTTGTGAACATAGCAGGCAGTTAGCACATGGTAAGGAGTTGGGTCAGAACACATCTAAGTTCAGAAGAAATATCAAGAGAAGGCTGGAATGGGGTTTGGTGATGGAGAACTTGACTGGTATGTACCTGGTTCTGGTTCTCGTCTCAATACCAGAAAAAAAGAAAAAAGGAAAAAGGAAAAGAGGGTGGTGGGAGGAAGGGGCAAAGAAAGACCCAAGTACAGGATTTTGTCAGCTCTTGCACCCTGTGGGAGCTGCCATGCATTTGGTCTGTGGACAAAACTGTCATCATACCACATATAACTGTAGACATCACCTAAATCCAACCTTTCTGGCCTTGCAACCAAGATCAAGGCCCAAAGCGAGAACTGTGCTACCACTACCACCACCCACTCGGTGAGAACTCCATTCCCATGAAGCCGTGCTTCCCACTCAACCCAACACCAGCCTGTTTCCCATCCATGGATCTTTCCCAGGTTCATCATATGAGTGGAATCCCATAGAATCTAGTTCTCATCTGGCTCATCTTATTCAGAACAACATCCCGAAGTCTCACTCGTGGTACAGCATGCTGCTGCCGTGTCTTCCTAGCCTCCCTTTTGTGAGACAGGGAACTTATGGAGATCTGCTTCTACCTTCTGAGTGCTGGGATTAAAGAAGTGTGCCACCATGCCTGGCCTGTATCCTGGTCTTTTAAAGACAGGCATCATCCCACTGTACGCCCCCGCTGACCACATTGGGTTGGGTGGACTCCATTTGGGGATATTTGGCTGTCTCCCTTGTAGGCTGATGTAGCCAATGCTGCTAAGAATGGATGAGAAGAGTCTGTCAGAGTCCCTGCTGGCTTTTTTCTTTTCCTAGTGCCTGCCCAGAAATTGAATTTTCGGATCACCTGAGCATTTTATTTTACTTGTTCATTTTTTCTGAGCCACTGCCGGTGGAATCCGGAGCCTCGTGAACACTAGGCAAGCACTCTCCCACCCCTCTATACTCCAGCCATCTGGACATTTGAAAGCACAACACTTTGTGTCCAGTTGGCATTTCAGAAAGGCCGGTAAGGAGCCGCCTTGGCTATAGACTGTAGGGGGCTGATGTTGGAGGCAGAGCACAGAAAGGACCTGGACAGAGGCACCGGGAAGAGACAATAAGCCCCAAACCCAGTCTGTGAGAGGGGGGCAGGGAAGCATGCAGGACTGGGGTCTGTTCTGAGCCAGGCAGCCAGCTCATTGGTTGCTAGTGTGGCGAGAAGACAGTGGAGATGCCCCTGGCAGCTGGGCGGGCTGAGTGGCCGGTAATGACACCATTATGTACGTGCAGGGTCCAGGGTCTCCCTCTTTGACGAAAGGAAGCGGGGAGATAATGAGTTCAATTTGGCTGATTTAATCATTTCTTCCTTCATGAATTCAGCAAACATTTCTGGAGGGTCCATTAAGCACAAGGCGCAGAGCTGGGTGCCCAGAAAACACAGGCAGGGAGGGAGGTCACTGCCCTGAGCTGGAGGAGCCTATAAACAGGTACTCAGGACCCAGTGTGAGAGGGAGGGGGATCTCAAGGAGAGCTGGGTAGTTGTGGGCTCTGGAGAGCTGCCTGTTTCTAAGCAAGAGAGAGAGTCCCAAAGAAGTGGTATCATAACCTGCAAGGGCCACTGTAAGCCAGGAGCTAACTTTGTGACCATAAATCCTGTGTGACAGAGAGGAGAAAAAGGAGGAAGAAAAGGTTGGGGTGCACATCTCAGGAACTTGCAGTCAGAGTGAACCTGAGGACTTGATTGAGGTGATAGGGAGCCACTGATGATCCAGGAGGTAGATACTGGTGCTGAGGTCCAAATAGGAAGAAGGAGAGGAGTGAGAGGGATTTCCCCCAGGCCACAGCAGAAGAAGGGACAATCAACCTTACTTCCTTTTACTGCCTTCAAGGTGGGCTCCACATAGGGAAAGCTTTGATGGGATTCTGCCCAGATTTCCCATAGGGGTTCCAGGGGCCCCCCCATCTCCCCTCTGTGCCTGGTGTTAAGGCAGAGCATTGGTAATAGAAGAATCCTAGGGGTTACTCAGAGCTACAAATTCAGGCTCTGGGGTGAGGGGGAAGCAGGGCTCAAAGCTGAGTGGGGACAGAACACTGATTAATGAGGGTCATTGACTCAGAGGTCCAGCCTCCCGGTGCATGCTGGGGTCAGCAGACCCATATGGGGGGGAGTGCACACCTGCTCAGCCTTGGTGTGAGGTGAGTGGGTTCGCTCTGTGCGGCCAGAGGATTAGTACTGATTCAGAGCAGGTCAGGTGCACTGCACGGGGGCTTTTGTTCAGCCCTGCCTGCCTTTGTCCCTTGCCTGTAGCACGCCCTGGCGACATGATGTCACTTCAGCCGCATTAAGCTGGAACAGCTCAAAATTGAATAATTAATTACACTCAGCTTCAGTTGCAGTGACTAATTGATCAGGGGCCGTCAGAAGACACCTGGACAGGATTAACTGGGTACAATAAGGGCTGCAGGCAGGTGGCACGGGCCCCCGTCCTCCAGACTCCGTGTGTGATTTAATTAGGGCTGACTTGATTTCTCTATTCTTGCTGGAGGTCTCAGGCAGATCCTATCCTGGCCGAGGGTGGCATCTGGACATGGCGACAGGCTGGGGGTCTGGAAGCCTATAGTCCCCCAGGCCACCTGCGCTATGGCTAGTTCTGTGGCTGGGGCAGGGGTCTAACCTCATGGCGTTTTGGTCGCCTCACCCAGTCAAGTGGGTGTGTCATTGCCATGTCCCAACACCCTGCTGAGCCCTAGAGTGGGGTTACTTTTGTCACTGGCTTCTTGGCCCCTCCAGAAAGGTTGATTCAGCTGGCCCCTCATCTCTTGAATAGCTGGAGCAGTGGCCCCTAGACCTGTACAGTCTGTCTTATCCCTTGTGGACTCCCTGTGGTAACCAACTGTCTTTCAATACCATTATCTCTGGAACCTCCTCAGCTACCCAGTACAGCTTCCTGGATGTGAAACAGTGCATCATCCTTTGGCAGCCTGACTACAGCCCTGTTCTCAAACCAGGCTTAGTCAACACGCTGCAGAAGCTCACAACCATGTAAACGGTACACCCTGCTCCTGTGAAGCACTGAGTGTATAGTTGGGTTGTCTGTGAAGGAACTGATTTCAAGTTTGATGCGGGTGTTGCAATATGGACTTGCACAGTGGAAATGGTCCCATGCTCACACCACGTAGTCTCTGTCGCCTTCACAATTGCTCCGGCTTCCCCCTTGGCCCTCTGCTCTTGCCAGGGGACTGCAAGCAGTGGTGGCCGCCCTGAGACAGTTATTTCTTGTCTGTTCTTCTGTTTTATCATTTGGAAAATGTGAATATCTTGAGTATATGTGGATGGTGGTGTCATCTACCTTCCCAAGCAAGCCAAACAAGAGCCAATAAGCCCCTGGTAGGGATGGGACAGATACTCTGGATGAGGAGATGAGATGGAGGGGTTGTCCCCATGGCTGGCATGGGTGAGAGGGCTATAGCTCTTCAGTGGATGGTTCCTTCCTCAACTTCCTGTCCCTCCCTCAACTTCCCCTATGCCTACTCCTAGGACAAGAGTTCACAGCCTTCCACTATCCCCCTCTGTCTTTTCCTTGTTCTCTCTCCTTATAGAATGTTCTCCCAACAAGAGATTCCAGGTCTGTGGGGGCAGCACTTCTGTCAAGTTCCTCTTCCGGAAGGGACACAGAGTATGTGTCTTTCGTCAGCTACCTGGGTCAGATGTCATGGTGTCACATTGGCAACCCATGGAGCAAATCACTTCCCCATCCTGGAGGCCCAGGCAAGCTCCTGTCTCCACATCTAGCTCTGTCATGATGCCTGCCAAGGATAATGTCTCCAGAGTTTGAGGACAAAATTCAGAGGGGGCTACAGAGGGAGGAAGAGACCAGAAGGCTAAAGCAAGGGATGGGTCATATAGATAGTGGGATCCATTATCACCTAGGAGTGGTTTCTAGATGTTTCTGTTTCTGCTATCAACATTTACCCAAGTACCATAAAGAAACAAAGAGCTCCACCAATCTAAACACATAGCAGACAGGGTCTGCTGCCACTCAATAAACCAGACCACTGCTGGGCGGGTCTTTTCTCCCCAGAGGCCCAGATATGGCTCTAACGGGAACTAGGCAGAGCCCTTTGGGTACATATGGCATGCTCCCTCGGAGCCCTGATTGCCTGTGAAGGTAAGTCATTTGCTGCAAATCTTTATTTTCACATGACAGAAGTAGTTTGTTGTAACAGATTCAGATAGGGAAGAATGTGGTTCCCCCAAAATAATCACTGCTGACTGGTTGCTGTGGCTCCTTCCAAATATTTTTAGGCATATCCAGTCATTGAACTAAATATGTACACACTCACGCTTTTTTTTAACAGATGGGATCATCCGACACAGACGGTCCCTTCAACTTGTCTTTGCTCCCAACAACATGCTCCCGACTTCCCCTGCCCGTGCACGCCGCCCGGCTTCATTCTGTCTGTCAGCTGAGTAGTAAATAGTATTCCTTAAATGGATGCATTTCATCAAGCCATTTCTCTAATGATGGGCAACAAGATCACCATAATTTTTTTTATATAATTACAAATAGAGCTGCTGGGAGAGGAAAAAAAAGTGACCTAAACATTCTATCCACATCTGCAACACACTGCAAAGGGGCATTTGAAATATTCTTCTAAAAGGGCTACTCCAATCCACACTCCGATAATGGCAGATGATTGGAAGAATTCTACTAAATCGAGAGAGGCTATAGGATGATAGGAGGGGAAATGCAGAGGGAAAATGAGAGCTTGATAGGAGCTATGGAGGGAGTGTGGGCCTCTTTCCCTCTGCCCTCAGGGGTTGCTTTGGGGAGCTGAGCTTTGCTTGGGGGGTGGGAGGATTCCAGGATGTGCTGACCCCCCATCTATCTATGTCAAAGGGTCCTACCAAGCCAGGCTGACTACTCATTTATCAACCAGCTACACGGAGCTGACCCCATTGGGCAGTTCGTTGCCTTTCCCCAGAGGCCCTTTTCCAGTAAGAGACTGCAAGAGCTCAAGGCTTGGGGAAGGTGGGGCTTCTTTGAAGAAGCCTCCTTTCTGAGTGGGGCGAAGAGAAGAGATTCAAACCCCCTGTTATATTTTCCCCTTGATTACTATCCCAGAAGTGCTTGCTTTTCTAAGTCGCAACTCCACTGGTTAGTGCGATGGCAAGAGGGTAGCTACTCTTTCCAAAATTCCCTCCTTCAAAATATCTGGTTTTGGAGACCCAGGTCCCTCATGAGGGATGGTGTGAAGTTCCATATTTCCGTCATCATCAGACCTTAACACAGGGTCCCCCAGGCCTGCCAGAGGATAGCCGCCTCCTTGGCTGCTCTGGTCAGCTTCCCCTGCCCTCTTCCTGCCCTCAAAGCACTTCAGAACCAGGAACACGGCTTCAAACGGAAGGTCACTGGGCCCCTGGCCTTGGTGACTCCCCTCAGAAGTCAAAGGCCATCCAGACACAGGAATCTCTTCAAAAGTCAAAGGTCACTCAGAGGCCTTTCCTGTTCTGTTTGTACTGGCTGGGGGCGGTGTCTGTGGTGGTGCAAGCATACAGAAGGTCAGCGCCCCCCTCCCACACACAGGGGCCCAGAGAACATTCTCCTGGGGGAGGTTTGAATTTCTACTTTCTAATTCAAGTGCTGGGCTCTATGCCTCAGTTTCCTTGCTTGTCCAGATGCCTGGCACCAGGCCAGCTCTGAAGCTCACTCTATCTCATTTCTTAGATATTCATCATGGGATCCCACTCCCAGCAGTGCCTTTTGTGAAGAGGTGAACAGATAAATACCAGAATCTGCTAAATGTAGCCACGGCAGCTTAAAGCCTTCACCTAGCCTCCAAGTAGTGTCTGGCTGTGGAAAGACACGGCGAGTGTCCTGTTACAGAGAAATCAGCAAACACAGGTCTTTCCTACCCATTGCTAAGTCAGGATGCATGGAGTCCCCCACACGCGGACAGAGAGCCAAAGGTTTTCCAGGGCTAAGGAGGCTACACACATGGAAGGGGAGCTCTCTTTCTCTCCTAACATGAGCTGCACCCACCATCCTGGACAAGCCCGGTCTGGCCCCAGCATCCAACTTCCTTATGTATTTACTTAAACCCTGCCTCATCCTGAAGAGGACTTAAGGCCTCACCATGAATGCCATCTTTGTGCAGCCCTCCAGCGCTCAAGGCCAGGAAACCCAGGCAGGGTAGCCTGACTGGGAGGTGGGGGCCCCACCTGGCTGGAGGCCCAGGCAGGTCACCTAGGTATTGCTGCCTCCTCATACAGAACTTCCTCAGGCTCCTCGACCTGGGAACAAGCAGATCTTGGCAAGCTCCCTTGATGGGAAGATAAAACCTATTGAAACTCTCCCTACACATATGGATGGCACCTCTGGGTCAGTATCTTAGTGTATACCCTCAGGTGGCATGGGGAGCTGTCATATGCAGGAGGAAGGGTGTGAGAGCAGTCTCCTGCCCAGGGCTCTGTGGATGTAAGTCCTGTAGTTTATGGCCAGTCCACATCCACTGGGGACCAAGACCAGTAGAACGGCTCCTGCCCTTTGCCTGACACCTGCCTAGGTCTCAGGGTGTGGCCCTCTCTCCCTGTTTGTGAGATGTCCTATGTACTTTCTCACTTGCTAGCTGTCCTTCAATATCCAAAGGGGGGCTTTGAAGCCACCCAAGGGACACTAGAGTGGTTGTTCCTTTCTGTTTTCCCTGGAAGTACAACAGCGAGGGTCTGGCCATCCCTTCACAGGCATACAGAGAGCTTCAGGAAGTGGTGTGGAGGACAAGAGAATGCTGGCTACTGAGGACCTTAAGGGATGGCATGTTGCCAAACAGTTTGCACTTAGGAGAAGTTCTCAATTCCGCCCTCAGATGGATGAAGAGACTGTGAGCTCTGAAGATACCTAGGCACCTTCTCTGCAGCCCTCGGTCTCAAATCCCAAAGAGCTTTTACTGTTGGAGTGACCAGTCTTCTAGCGAATTATGTAGGCCTACGTGGATGAGAAGAAATTCCCTCGAGATCGCTGTCCCCTACACCCAGCCCGGAAACTTTGTGAACTTTGTCCTTCTAACACCTGGGAAGCTTTGGGTCAGATAATGGAAGAAAATGTGCAACTGTTAGAGCCACGAGGGCTAGTTCTGGCCATTATTAACACAATGGCTGCTTGTGGAGTTCAGCGGGGCAAGGCAGGGTTGAAATCAGACTCCAGGTCCCATGTACATTCCAGCCTGTGCAGGACTGAGCCTGCACGAACTCTGTCCCACTCCCAGTGGCGCCTGCTCCACTTGTGATGGGGGGACATTTGGGTGGTCCTGCCACCTGTTGGAAAGCTCAGATGCCTGTAACCAAAGCAGGGCCTGGAAATAGCCTGGAACATGGCACGTCGTGCTGGCGCTGCCCTTGGCCGCCTGCTAGGGAGGTATCTTGGGAAGAATTTGAAAGGCAGACATTTTATGTTGTGCGTTTGTTGTTCTGCAGTGCTGAGGATTGAACCCATGGTCTTGTACTGGGTTTTCCACCTAGCCTAGAACACACTCTATAGACTCAATTTACCTCAAAGTTGGAAACTCCTGCTTCTGGCTCCTGTGTGCTGGGATCCCAGGCCTGTGCTGACTCATCTGCGGAGAGACAGACTTTGTGAGCCTTCTAAAAGATCAGCTTTGGTTTTTAGACACATATAGACCTGCATTCCCACACTGGGTTAAGTTTCCCACTTTGGAACCATAGCTCCTCCACCTGTAAACTAGGGAAGGGGACCCTCCTTTGGAGTGCTACAAAGCTCAGGGACAGCTAGAGTCCACAAGAAAGCTGCAACATGACCATAGCTGTCCTGAAAGTCACTTGAGGGCAGAGTTAAGGTCCTTGGAGACTGGATCAGTCCTTTGGCGGCTCTTGTAGTAGAGCGGAGGCTACCACTTCAGAAAGACCTTTCAGAATGGTGCAGAGGTTACAGTCCATGAACAGAAGGTCAGGAACGGCCACAGCCGCCAGGCACCAAGCCATCTGAATGTCCCAAGGGCAGGGGTTATCAGGAAAATGTGTCATTCCCCTCTACTCCCCCACCCACCAGGTTCAGGTGGGCTACAGAGAGCAAGCAGGACAACAGAGCGGTTCTGAGGTCTTGGTCAACAAGCTCAACACACACTGCTGACCCTGAAAACAACCCAGGACAAAGGACACAGTGCCGGAAAGCTCTTGTTTGACTTCCCACAGTTGGTGGCTTCCGTGTGAGAATAAGGGATCTGTATTAGCAGTTTCTATGGCTCTGGGTGTCTGTGTGTGTGCACTGGAGACACAAACAGGCATGCCGGATTGGGGTAGAGCTGGGTGTCATGATCAGAGCTGGTCACTGCTGGCTGTGTGAGCTTGGATATGTTACTTCCTACTGGTGGGCCTCCATTTCCTCAGCTGAAAACCAGGACAGAGGGCTGACTTGACTGACTCTTGTAAGAATCACTCACACAAGCCTCCCGAGGGTGATCAGTTCAGGATGAACCCTGCTTCCTACTAGGCGAAGGACCTGCTTGGCCCTTGAGCCCCAAGTTGGAACCTGGTAAATCAGTTCTCTGCCAGGAAACTCAAGCAGCAGCCTTGCTGCTCTCCCTGTATGTCAGCTGGGGACACTTGAAACCAATAGAGGACAGCGGCTTTAGGCAGAAGTAAATTGCACACTTCAGAGGGCAAGGTGAATCCTTGCATAGCCGATTCTGGGTGTTCTGGGTCCATGGAAGAAATAAGGCATGGCTGCAGGACTTTGGGGATGAGAAAAAGGACCAATTAAGGTACTTTGGAGAACGGTGAGTCTCCAGGCCCCACAGAGGGAAGGGCAAAGAATGTGAACAGATGAGACATGGAAGGCTCTCAGGGCCCAGGAGACTTGCCCTAGGCTCACAGGTAACAAGAACCTGGGCAGAAACACACGGCCAGGCCTACTTGGTGCCTAAGCTCCCCAGATCTCCACAGGCTTGGGGAGCAGGGGGGGGACTAGCCCCTGTGTCTGTCCACAGAAACCCCGTGGCTCCTCACAGAGAGGCGGGGTGCAGCGCCATCAAGTCTCCTGTCCTGGGCTATTTTAGGATTTCTGCTGAGAGCACAGGAATTCAGGCCCATGGGCCCAGGGGCCAGGACCACCTGGCCACCCTTCCCAACTGAAGGCCAAGGATGGGTGAACCAAGGTTGGAAAAACTCAAGACTACCTCAGCTCCAATTTTAGCCCCACACATGTTTGAGTCCAGGGCATAGCTGTCTCCTGCCAGATTCCCAGCATGTCCTATTTAGGACAGACCCTCATCCCACACCCTCTCAATCCATCATTACCCGCCACAGATGGCACTGGGCATGTGTGGCTTTGCTTTACTTATAAGGCCTGGAGCGGGCAGGAAGTTCTCTGGTGTCTTATTTCTACCTAGGCAATGGGCCAAAGTTAGAGCCTGGGGTCTGGATGCCCTGGAATTTGAGGAACAGGGGTTTCTGAGTGAAGGGGCAACTCATGGCTACAGCACAGAAAGACTTAGAGTTGGCCCTTCTGCCAGTTGAGTACCTCAGGAGTTCTGGCTCCTAATAATGGAAAATGGGGCCCAAAACCCACTCTTACCGGCCTCTTGTAGGGATTAGCTGATACCCTGGCGGCCCCTTGGCTTGGGCAGTCCAGCTATGTGAGGCCTCAGCTTGCCCTGCCTCGACCCTGAGCTGGTCTGCTGGCTGGCTTGACCTTGGCCCACAGGCAAAGGCCCTGAGGGAGAGAGGAGGGGGCTTCAGGTCCAGAGACGGTTCCGGCAAGCAGAGAGGCCTTCGGCAAGGAGCACTGGTTGCTCTCCAGGGCTGAGCCCCCGCCCTGGCTGTGGAGAAACAACAGCTGGTGGGAGCCTTCACTTGTCGCAGTCTCCACCTCCAAGGGTGCCACCGCCTTCAATGCCATGTCGTCCCCAACACCGCCAGCTTCTGATACTTCTTTCCATTCTGTCATGAGTTCTGGCTTCCAGATAGTTGGGCTGAGCTGGAGCCTGTGTGCTTTTGACCCCTCGAGACCCTTTTCGAGTTCAGATCCCATGCTTGCCTGAACACATTCTTGGCTTCCTAGAGAAGGCAAAGTGGGGGGGTGGGTTGCTTTTTATACTTAAACACTAGGAGATCCCCACATGGCGGCTGCCTCCTTCCTTCAGGCAGAATAGGATATACATTTAAACAGCTGCCTAATTGAAGCTGTGGGGATACGGGTAGTCACCTCAGGAAACATGGCTGCTAAACTGCCGTGTTTGCAGCTGGCGTCACAGAGAACAGATTGAGTCGCGTGTAAATTCACAAAAGCAGGCTGGGGAGATAGTCCTGTCGATTAAGTGCGGGTTGTGCAAACAAGAGGGGGACTGAGTTCAGTCCCCAGGAATCATGTAAAAAAAAAAAAAAAAAAGCTAGACATGGTGGTTGTGTACACACACACACACACACACCGCCACCATCACCACAAGAACACTGACAAATATATGAAACTGGAGTTTACAAAGAGGAACATGACTTGAAAGATGGAAAACACGAAAGAATGATTACCCTAGCTTTTGTCCTTGGCTGATGGTGATTCCAGGAGGGGAAGTCAGACAGTTCTGCAGGAGGCCCTAGCTGAGGAGACGGAGTTGAGCAGGGAGAGTCCACGGGTGCCAGAACTCTCAGGTCAAGCACAAGGAGAAGGCCAGAAAGAAAGGAAACCTTGGGGACCTGCAGGACCCCCCCCCCCACCTCAGGCAGCTAGCAGAGAATTGTGCCTACGTGTCTGCTATAAAGAGGGGGGCAGTATGGGAGGTTTCTCAACTCCAATACTGAAAAGAAAAATGTTAGGAACTGTGGGTGCCTCTCAGAGGTAAAATGCTTGCCTAATGTGTTACAGGCCCTGGGTTTTATCCCTAGCCCCACACAACAGCTTAAACCA